>NC_140999.1:173685870-175073443 GCF_052327205.1 Somniosus microcephalus | reverse complement strand
GGGACAGGGTACTGAATTTGGATGATCAGCCATGATCGCATTAAATGGCGGAGCGGGCTCGAGGGGTCGAATGGCCTACTCCTGCTCCTATCTTCTATGTTTCAATAACAAGGGTTTTCTGTTTGATCCCTGGCATCACTACAATTTACCTGCATCTTGGGCACATTCTGGGTCATAGGATTACACCGCTAGGTGTTGAGTGTTAGTGGGCAGCACTGTTGGGTGTGCAGTACAGTGTTTGCAGTACTGCACGTTCTCTGATCTGAACAACATTACTGGAAGGTGAGTGCCAGCACCAATGCATTCAAATCATGTGACCCACTAATTAAACAGATTGGGGCGAGATTTTCCTCTTCATTGCACCTAGAGAACACTCTGGTCCCAGATGCAGCAACAAAGAAATGGGGGGAGGTGACCTGCGCAGGTCCAGCATGGGACTCTTAGTCTGGCGTGCATTCAAAACCCTCTCACTTTATTTTCCTCTGGATGTGAGCATGGGGCACTCAAATGGAGGGGCACCCAAAAAACTTGGTGGAGGGGATTGCGCTGGGTATTCTTCACAGACCAGATCCTGGGGATAGACTGAAGATATAAGGAGTATCAAACTGTTTTACTTTCCCCCCCCCAATAATCTTAGGACCTCTCCAACAGCAGCTAAAAGCTCCTGATGCCATCTGCAGGCCCTTCAGGCCAGAGGGCAGGCCTGTGCTGGGAGGGTATGCAGGCCATAGAAATAGTTTAGGCCAGGAACATTTAGTGCAACTCGACCCCCAGTTGGACACCCAGACAGGGAAAATTGCCCCTTAGGTATTTAAGAGGGACTTGTCCCACATTTTTGTAGAAACACATCACTGGTGCAATGTGATCATCTCCCATATCTAGAACTAGCATTAAGGCATTGGCTGCATGGAGAAAGTTGTAGCCTTCATTTAAAAAAAAGACTTGCATTTATATAGTGCCTTTCACGACCTCAGGGTGTCCCAAAGTGCTTTACAGCCAATGAAGTACTTTTGAAGTGTAGTCACTGTTGTAATGTAGGAAACGTGGCAGCTGATTTACGCACAGCAAGGTCCCACAAATAGCAATGAGATAATGACCAGATAATCTTTTTGTGATGTTGATTGAGGGATAAATATTGGCCAGGACACCAAGAAGAATGCCCCTGCACTTGTTCGAAATAGTGCCATGGGATCTTTTACACCCACCCGAGAGGGCAGATGGGGGGCTAGGCTTAACATCTCATTTGAAAGGTAAATAATTGAAATTTTCTTTCCACTCTTTATATTTCTGGCCACTACAAAGACTGCATATAATATTTCATTAACACTGGACTTGATACAGAATGGCCAGCAAGAGCAGGAATAAAATGCCCCTGATGTCAGGTAGCACACATGACGTACTGTAAAGTTCTTGGGCTTTGCTACACAGCAGGCCTCTTGTACCAGACATACCTACCAGGCCATGATAATAGAGATGCACCTGAGGAAGCTGAGGCTCAGCAAGGAACATGTCACAGAGCTGTGCCATTTCCTTCACAAAGACATCAGTACAGAAAGCATCCATATAGCACTGCCAGTGGCTAGCAAAGACAATGGAGCCATCACTGTTCATGTGTCAGACTGATTCTAGACTAAGGCCTAGAAATTCAGTTTGGGGTGCCCAGCTCGCCTGGGCGCCGGAATTACCGCTGCGCGCAGAGCCACTTGCGCCAGCGGGATATTCAGTTTCAGCGCCCCAAGTGGAAGCCGGCCGCTAAACAAGGGTTTCGGCGCCCCGCTTGGGGCGCTGAAACTGAATATCGGCGTGCAAAGTGCCGCAGCACCACCCGCTGCGGCACGGCAGCCTGCGGTACTGCAGGCCTTCCTCTCACTCTTAAGGGGGAGGTGCCTGCAACAGCGTGATCCCCGCTCGCGAGTGCCGGCAAATGAGCCCGGCACCAAGGAGAAGTGCCGGGCTCTCTGGAAACAGCCGGCAATGCCGCGGGGGGGGGTGGTGTAGGAGGCCGGGGACGGAGGTGCGGGCAGGCGGCCGCCGAAAAAGCGGCCGGCCGCACCTCCACCTTAACTCGCCCCACTACCGGCACAGGTAGGCCCCGTGTACCGGTTGCTGTTTGCGGCCGGCGCAGAGGAGGCGGCAGCAACCAAATATGGCCAGCGGGGCGATAGCGGGGCGCTGCGCACACCGATGACGTCATCGGTGGCGGCGCAGCGCTACTGGCTAACGCCGCCATTAGCGCCCCGCTAAATATCGCGGTAGGTTTGCACAGTGGCGCAAAAGCCCTCTTTGGGCGCAAACTGGTGGCGCAGGCCACTGAATTTCTAGGCCAAAAGGTCTGCAGCATCAGCCAGTCTTGCTGTCCACAAATGTATCAAGGAAGATGCTTTACTCAGCAGATGTAATGACTTCACCCCTTTGACCAACAGCAGCAGCACGCAAGAGCAATATAATTCTACAAAATTACTAGCTTTGCCAGAGGTAAAGATGGTCATTGACTGCACCCATGTTGCCAACCAGCTCTTTGGCACAATGTTGTCCCTTGCATGAATCAAGAGAGCATTTTCTGTACAGTAATGAGGCGTGGTGTGTGACTAATGGCGCAAAATCATGCAGGCCAATGCTTGCTCTTACAGTGCCTACATTTTAAGGTCATTATCTGTGCCATCTTTCTCTGAATGGGAATGAAGAGTGGAAATATGGCACCAGGGAGATCATGGTTAGCCTATGTGACCATGGTTCATGGCACCCATGTGTAAACCACAAAGTAAAGCAGAGCGTAAGTGTAATGAAGCTTATGCTACAACCACAATTATATAAAAGAAAATACCTTTGGTATTTTAAAGCAGCGCTTCACATATCTGTACTGAGCCTTATGGTTCTCTCCATATCCAGGGTTTCAAGGATAATGTTATCTGCTGAAGGCTTTACATTTTCACTCAGGTGAGAGGCCTCAACATACATCTCAAATGATGAGAATGGTAAAACAATGCCAGAGTAAAAGAGTGAAAATGCAAATTAATAATTAGTAGTGGTGCCAGCAATGCAACAAGGAAGACCTGTGCAGCAGGTACTAATGCCTTCCAAGGAGTGCTACAACTGCACCATTTTGATTTATTCGTTCACAGGATGTGGACGTCGCTGGCAAGGCCAGCACTTATTGCCCATCCCTAATTGCCCTTGAGAAGGTGATGGTGAGCCTTCTTGAACCACTGCAGTCCGTGTGGTGAAGGTACTCCCACAGTGCTGTTAGGGAGGGAGTTCCAGGATTTTGACCCAGCGACAATGAAGGAATGGCGATATATGTCCAAGTCAGGATAGTATGTCACTTGGAGGGGAAGTTGGAGGTGATGGTGTTCCCATGCACCTGCTGCCCTTGTTCTTCTAGGGTTTGGAAGATACTGCCGAAGAAGCTTTGGCGAGTTGCTGCAGTGCATCTTGTAGATGGTACACACTTCAGTCACGGCGGAGGGATTGGATTTTTAAGGTGGTGGTTGGGGTGCCAAATAAGCGGACTGCTTTGTCCTGGATGGTGTCGAGCTTCTTGAGTGTTGTTGCAGCTGCACCCATCCAGGCAAGTGGAGAGTATTCCATCACATTCCTGACTTGTGCCTTGTAGGTGGTGGAGAGGAGAGGTGAACCACTCGTCATGAAATACGAAGCCTCTGACCTGCTCTTGTGGCCATGTGGCTGGTCCAGTTGAGTTTCCAGTCAATGGCGACCCCCAGGATATTGATGGTGGAGGATTCAGCAATGGCAATGTCATTGAATGTCAAGGGGATGTGGTTAGACTCTCTCTTGTTGGTAATTGCCTGAAACTTGTGTTGCGTGAATGTTACTTGTCACTTATCAGCCCAAGCCTGGATGTTGTTCAGGTCTTGCTGCATGAGGGCAAGGAGTGCTTCATTACCTGAGGAATTGCGAATGGAACAGAACACAGTGCAATCATTAGAGAATAGCCCCACTTCTGACTTTATGATGGAGGGTAGGTCATTGATGAAGAAATTGTTGGGTCTGGGGCGCTGCACGGAGGAACTCCTGCAGTGATGTCCTGGGGCTGAGATGATTGGTCTCCAACAACCACAACCATCTTTCTTTGTGCGAGGTATGACTCCAGCCACTGGAGAGTTTGCTTCAGATTCCCATTGATTTTAGTTTTACGAGGGCTCCTTGGTGCCACACTTGTTCGAATGCTGCCTCGATGTCAACAGCAGTCACTCTCACCTCACCTCTGGAATTCAGTTCTTTTGTCCATGTTTCAACCAAAGAGCTGAATGGCCCTGAGTGGAACCCAAACTGAGCATTAGTGTGCAGGTTATTAGTGAGTAAGTGCGTTTGATACCACTGCCGATGACACTGTTCATCTCTTTGCTGATGATTGAGAGTAGACTGATGGGGCGGTAATTGGCCGGGTTGGATTTGTCCTGCTTTTTGTGGACAGGACATACCTGGGCAATATTCCACTTTCTCGGGTAGCTGCCAGTTTTGTAGCTGTACTGGAACAGCTCAGCTACAGGCACAAGTAGTTCTGGTGCACAAGTCTTCAGCACTACAGTCGGGACGTTGTCGGGACCCATAGGCTTTGCTGTGTCCAGTGCGCTCAGCTGTTTCTTGATATCACGTGGAGTGAATCGAATTGGCTGAAGACTTGCTTCTGTGATGGTGGGGACTGGAGGAGGAGGACGAGAAGGATCATCCACTCGGCACTTCTGGCTGAAGATGGTTGCAAACGCTTCAGCCTTGTCTTTTGCACTCGCATGTAGGGCCTCACCATCATTGCAGATGGGGGTGTTCATGGAGTCTCCTCCTCCCATTAGTTGCTTGCTTGTCCACCACCATTCATGACTGGATGTGGCAGAACTGCTGAACTTTCTGATCCATTGGTTGTAGGATCGCTTAGCCCTGTCTATAGCATGCTGCTTCCGCTGTTTCACATGGATGTACTCCTGTGTTGAAGCTTCACTAGGTTGGCACCTCATTTTCAGGGATGCCTTGTGCTGCTCCTGGCATGAACTCCTCAATGGACCAGGTTTGGTCGTCTGGCTTGATTGTGATGGAGGAATGAGGGATAACCGTGAGGTTGTAGATTGTGATGGAATACAATGCTGCTGCTGCTGCTGCTAGCTCACAGCGCCTCATGGATGTCCAGTTTTGAGCTCTTAATCTATCCCACTTAGCATGGTGGTGGTGCCACACAACATGATGGAGAGTGTCCTCAGTGTGAAGACAGATCTTGGTCTCCACAAGGGCTGTGCGATGGTTACTCCTTCCAGTACTGTCGTGGAGAGATGCATCTGCGACAGGTAGATTGGTGAGGACAAGGTCAAGTATGTATTCCCTCGCGTTGGTTCTCTCACCACTACGCAAGCCTTCAGGACTCGTCCAGCTCAGTCAGTGGTGGTACAACCGAGGCACTCTTGGTGATGGACATTGAAGTCCTCCACCTAGAGTACATTTTGTGCACTTGCTAAGCTCAGTGATTCCTCCAACTGGCATTCAACATGGAAGAGTACTGATTCATCAGCTGAGGGAGGATGGTAGGTTAACCTTTCCTAAAGGGCATTAGTGAACCAATTGGGTTTTTATGACAATCAAAGAGCTGATACCAGCTTTTTTTTAAAAATTGAATTTAAATTCACAAACAGCCATGGTGGTGATTTGAACTCACACCTTTGTGAATATTAGTCCAGCCCTCTGGATCACTAGTCCAGTAGCATAACCACTGCACTACTGTACCAGGCTTCTCTCCACGAGTCCTTGAAGAATGGCTTTTCTCACTTAGTAACAGCAAAACCTACAGCAATTTGGTAAGTGACCAGCTAGCTTTGCCTGCCCAGTGCTATTTCAGGTGATTAACTGGCTTCGATTTACAAGTCACAGGATCTAGAGGGTTTATGCTGCTCCACATTCATTGGCTGGCCCACTGTGTGCGAGAAACTGCCCATCGGTTTTGCCCAGGGACTAAAAACAGCAATATTATGGGTAAACCAGGAGGAGTGAATTCCCTCAGAAATGTTTAGTAACCCACAGTTTACCACAGAAATCAATTTTCTGACTCGTGCCTCATCAGAGGTTATTTATAGGGTTGGAATGCTAATTGCAAGGGTCACTTTGTGAGACTGCTCCAGGATGTGATTATAGCACCTGTAAGGGAATATTGCTGAGTATTACTGTGCTGTTTGCTTCCTGCTCTGTAATAGAAAGGCCATCCTGTGAATGCAGGAGCTTCAGCCAAGTCAAACTAATAATGGATTGGTCCTGTTTACTTTATATTTTCATTGTAGACTGCCTAGTCTAGCTGGCAGAAGTGGTCGTTCTGCTATGAACAGAAAGCCCAGGGCAGGCACCAGCATTTAGGACAACAATGCACTGGGGCACCGTGAGCCAGTTCCCAGGTTTTATCACACTTGTGCATCAACAGCAGCAATTAAAATAGCAAAGGTACAAATTTCTCCCAAGAAAGAGTTTGATTTCCTTTGTTTATACAGGACTTCCTTGTGGTATGCCGGGACTACACTTAACCCTTTTGAGTACGCACTGACCTTTGTGGCTCTCAGAATACCCACTGGTTTTTAATCACAAACCATCTGTAACAAACAAAACAATGGCCTAGAAATTTGGGAGCGCCCGTGGTGTGCCTAAAAAACAGACGTTACGGCCGAGATTTTCCAGGGGGTCAGCGGGCGCGATCGGTGGCAGGTCGGTTGGGAAAGTGTTTTTTTTACCCCATCAGGTCGGGACCCCGCTGTGAACCCGCCACCACGTGCCATTCCTCGATGTCAGGTCTGTCAGCGCTGAGCAGACCCGACATGCAACGGTGGGAGACCCAATTCAGGTAATTATGACCTTGTTTAGAGATCATTAAGAATACATTTCAGCTCACCTTTTGATTTTACGTGCTCGCCCATGGGGTGCTCGCTGCTCAGGGATCATGTCTGTGAAGCTGAGGCGTGAGTTCAGTGGCCATTGAATCAGCTGATGAGTTGACAGCTTCAAATGTCAAGTCAAAGCTCCCACCTTACAGCGACATCATCCCTCAGCCACAAGCTCTTTCTCACTGCATTTCCACAACAGATTCACCAGTGTAGTGGCGCTTCTTAGTTTCCAAACAGGCAGGCCACTGAGCTGTGGGGCCTTTAACAACGAGTAGACGCGTGTCGAAATAAAACGTTCCCAAACGTAGCTTTGTCTTTTAAACTGTTTACTATAACACTTAACAAACAGAATTACAAAGCAAACACGTATAAACGAACACGGTCAAAAACTGTACTGCTCCAAACCTCACAGCTTCTGCCTCTTTCACCACGTGCAGTTTAAAACTGTAAGATGGCTGCACCCATGTGTGGCTTAGGGACTGTTCCATTGTGGCAAGAATGAAGGGGGTGTCGGACTATACTACTGGAGCAAGAAAATAGGGGGTTTCTTAATACAATAAGTCGTTCAGGTAAATTAACTGTATTATGCCATTTAGCCACTATTTTAAAGTATTTTCTTAAGCTTTTATGGCTCTTACATTCCGGCCCCTAATTGACTAGGCACATGAAGCATATCAATTACTCAAACATTAAGAGTCATAAACTAATGAGTTCAACATATTTACAATACAAGTGTCCACTTTTTTCTTTCGTTCAGGAGCTTTCACGCTGCTTCTTGTAGCAGGCAGAGCTTTGTGATCGGTCTCTCCAGGGTACTGGTCTTGGTTTGCAAACAGACGCGACGAACGACGCCTCTGGAGTCTGGCATGGTCTTAATTATTTTTCCCATCAACCAAGAATTTCTAGGGGCTGAATCATCCACAATTAAGACAATGTCTCCGACGATGAAGTTCCTCTTTATTTTGGACCATTTTTGACGCTCCTGTAGCAGAGGTAAGTATTCTCTTGTCCATCTGGTCCAGAAGAGGTCTGACATATACTGAACTTGCCTCCACTTCCGACGGGCATACAGATCTTCCTTTTTGAAGACTCCCGGGGGCATGGCTGGCTGTGTTTTCAACAACAACAGGTGGTTCGGAGTCAGGGCTTCGAGGTCATTGGGATCATCTGATGTCTTAGTTATCGGTCGGTCATTAATGATGGCTTCGACCTCGCACAGAACGGTTTGGAGTCCCTCGTCGTCCAGCGCTTGCTGCTTCAGTACAGAACTGAGTAGTTTTCTTACGGTGCGTATCTGTCTTTCCCAGACACCTCTGTGGTGGGATGCAGCCGGAGGATTGAAGATCCACTTAATTCCTGTTTGCATCATGGCTTCCTGTATTTTAAGCTGATTCCAACCTTCAATAGCTTCCCGTAGTTCTCTCTCCGCTCCGACGAAATTAGTGCCATTATCAGAACGCATAATGGACACCTGTCCTCTTCTGCAGACAAAGCGCCGCAAGGCGTTAATACAGGAATCAGTGTCAAGCGTGTGTGCCACCTCAATATGAACTGCTCTGATGGTCAAACAAGTGAAAAGCACACCATATCTCTTGACAAGGCTCCGTCCTCGCTTTACCTCGAAAGGCCCGAAATAGTCCACCCCTACGTTTGTAAATGGGGGCTTGTCTGGTAACAAACGGTCTTCAGGCAGGTCTGCCATTTTCTGCTCCCCAGCTCTAGCGTGTAACCGTCTGCAAACAATACATTCAGAGAGTATTTTTCTTATTACGGAATTAGCTCCTGGAATCCAGTATCTTTGTCTTAGCTTCGCAAGCACGTGATTCCTCCCACTGTGTCCAATACTCTGGTGTATATGCTGAAGAATGAGAGTAGCAACCCGGAGGTCCTTAGAAAGGATAGCAGGATGCTTGGCCTCCTCTGGCATAGCAGATTTGTTTAGTCTCCCTCCCACCCTCAGTACTCCATCTTGCAGTGTAGGGTCCAGCTTGTAGATATGACTACCTTTCTTGATTGGAGTATTTTGCTGTAGAGCTTCGGTTTCTTCTGGGTATCTTTGTCTTTGACTGAAGCAAACTATCTCCTTCTCAGCCTTGGCCAAATCCTCCACGGTCAATGAATTCTTGCTCAATGTGGTCTTGTGCTGATGCATATACTGCTGTAGAAGCATTCTCTGCTTATCAGGGTTACTTTCAGACTGACTGATAGTGGCTCGGTACTCTTTTCTCTTACCGCTCAGGTGTAGCAGCAACTCTTTCAACCTTAGAAACCATGCAACTGCTTTCTTCAACTGGTGCCATCCTGAGAAATGGTTAACAAGCTTGTTCACTGTGTCAAAGTTCTCTTTCGTAGTTATGAAATTTACTGTGACTGATCTCTTGACTTCGACGTCGTCTTCAGTAATCTGGCTTGGCATATCTGGTCTTTCTGGCCATGATCTCTCTGTTTCCAGCAGATAACTTGGGCCTTGTATCCAAGTTTCACTCCTCATGAAGTTTTCAGCCTTCAATCCCCGTGAGGCTTGATCTGCTGGGTTTAATGAGGTGTTTACATACCTCCATTGAGATGGTTGTGTAGCTTCTCTAATGGATGAGATTCTGTTTGCTATGAAGGTCTTGAAGCGTATCTTCTCATTCTCTATATACTTCAGCACCGTCGTGCTATCCGTCCAGAAGACATATTCTTCTAATGGGAGCTGTAACTCTTTACGCATCACCTGGTCAACTTTAACTGCAACAACCGCTGCCGTCAATCCCAGTCTCGGGATGGTGACCTGCTTCAGCGGAGCCACCCTGGATTTTCCCATGAGGAAGGCACAATGTTTCTGGCCCTGTTGATTTGTCAGCAAGAGGTAGGTAGCCGTGCCATAGCCGTCCTCACTGGCGTCCGAGAAATGATGTAGTTGAGCCATCTTTGTAACTCCAAAACTCGCGGGCTTGATGCATCTACTGACGTTGAAGCTAGAAAGTTGTTGCAAATCTGTCAGCCATCTGTGCCATCTCTGAGCTTGACCTTCTGGGATATCTTCATCCCATCCTCTCTTGTCTCTACACAGCTCTCGTAGCATCAGCTTCACCGGCAGAATGAATGGTGCCAGGAATCCGAGAGGGTCGTAGATGGAACTGACCACGGAGAGAATCCCTCGTCTTGTGGATGGTCTTTCGTTCACCATTATCCTGAAGTTGAACGTGTCTGACTCGATGCACCATTGTACACCAAGAGCTCTCTCGATAGGAAGGACATCGTGGCTCAGGTCCAGATCTTTGACTTCAGTGGCTCTTTCCTTTTCTGGGATAGAAGCTAGAACTGCTCTGCTGTTGCTTATCCACTTAGTCAGATGGAATCCTCCATTCGAACACAGAGTTCTAAGGTCTCTTGACAGTGCGATGGCATCGTCTTCTGTTGACACGGACTTCAGACAGTCATCGACATAAAAGTTTCTGAAGATTGTCTCCACAGCCTCGGATGGTGCCTTGCCCTTGCCATCTTCTGCAGTTTTTCTGAGAGCGTAGCTTGCACAGCTGGGAGATGATGTGGCTCCAAACAGGTGTACGGCCATTCTACATTCCACCATCGCTTCACTAACGTCGCCATCTGGCCACCAAAGGAAACGCAGAAGATCAGCATCTTCGTCAGGGATTCTGACTTGGTAGAACATTGATTCTATGTCTGCCATCATGGCAACGAGCTCTTGTCTAAACCTAGTCAAGACGCCAATGAGGGTATTAGTAAGATCAGGACCTTGAAGCAGCTGGTCATTCAATGAAGTTCCTCTGAATGAGGCGGCGCAGTCAAACACTACACGGATCTTTTTCTTCTTTGGGTGATACACCCCGTGATGAGGAATGTACCAGACCCTTCCATCGTCTCTGTTCAACTGTTCTTCGGGCACTTTTACAGCATAGCCTTTCGCTATGATGTTTCTCATGAAGTCTTTGTAGTCTTCGTGAAAGTCGGGGTTCTTGTTCAGCTTTCTCTTTAGACTGATGGCGCGTTGCTCTGCTATGCAGCGATTGTTCGGCATCTTCGCGGTCTGTCTTCTCAGTGGCAAACCAATGTGATAGTGGCCATCAATGAACTGTGTAGACCTTGTCATCAAACCCATGAACTGATGGTCTTCTTGTGACATCTCTGTCTTTTCCTCACAGCTGCGTTCTGAGAAGTCTGCGTTGAACTGCTGTATCAACAGCTCTTCAATGCTTGCGATAGAGATGCGATTAACTGTGACGTTTTGTCGTTCCTCCTTGTTCGACTTGTGGCCATCATCTCTCCTTACCGGTCCATTGATTACCCATCCAAGGGCTGTCCTGACGGCGTAGGGTCCGTCGTCCTTGCTGTTTATCACCTGCCATGGCTCCATAGTTTTGTAGGCATTGGTTCCAATTAATAGGCCAATTTCTGCTTCAATGTATGGGAGACGCACCTTTTCTAGGTAGGGCCATCTATCCACATCCTTCTGCAGGGCTAGGTTCCCTATTCTAACAGGAATCTCCCTCTGTGTGAAAACATTAGGCAGGTCTATGAAGTCCTTCTCTTCAAGTCCACACACTTCTAGGTCTGACAGGATATAACTTTGCATTGACTTCTCATGACCCATGGTGCGTAATAGGATTTCTGTTCTTCTGCCTCTAACGTTCAGCTGTCGCATGAGTGATTCTGTGCAGAACGTTGCTGAACTACCTGGATCCATGAAGGCGTATGTCTCCACAACCTTCTCACTCCTCTTAGACTTGATCCTTACTGGTACGATGGCAAGAATACAGTCACTGTCACCGGCCCCAGTGAGTCCACAAGTCTCTGGTTCTAGCGACACCAGAGCACTTGAAACAACCTTCTCGTCGGTATTGTTTTCTTCACTCTTCTTAGAGACTTGTTCTTCTTTATGGATATGCAGCAGACTGGGATGTTTCCGAGTGCACTCTCTGCATGTTGTTCTTTGCTTACAGTTTCTACTCAGGTGCCCCTGAGAGAGACATCCAAAACATAGGCCGTTGTACTTCAGGAATTCGATTCTGTCCTTATGTGGCTGTGCTTTGATGTCGCTGCAGAAATCCAATGTATGATTCTTCTGGCAGAATAAGCATGGCTTCTGAAAGGCATTAGCAGGCGTCACTGTGCTGCTCTTTTTGGGAGATGAGTTCTGGGGCCTTTCTTCCTCGGCCTGAGTGACGATAGTTGCAAAGCTGCTTCCCCTGGAACCACCTTTCCTGAGAGTCTTTGATTCAGCAGGCTTGGCTTTCACTCTTCCATCGGTGGTCGGGCTGACATCCTGGATGTTTCCAAACAATGGGTCCCTAGCAATTTTAGCCTGTTTGTCTATGAAATTCACTAAGTCTGCAAACCTGGCTCTACTTTTCCGTCTCTCCATTATCTCAAAGGCTGTTCTTCTCCATTGTTCTCTCATCCTGTAAGGAAGCTTAGAGATGACGATTCTCATAGTCGTAGGATTGTCCATCTCTTCCATGAATTCAACATCCTCCATGGTGTTGCGACATCCTATGAGGAAGAGAACATATGCGTTCAATGCCTCTCCGTCTTCCGATCTGATCTGTGGCCACTTGGTAGCCTTTTCGATATATGCAGTGGCTATCTTCAGCTCGTTACCATAGTGCTCCTGCAGCAACTTCCTGGCTTCTATGTATCCCCGGTCCGGTCTCATGTGTTCACAGCTTCTGACCAGGTCTTGTGGTTTACCACTGGTGTACTGTCCCAGGTAGTACAACTTATCACTGCTGCTCTCTGTCTTGGAGTCAATGGCTTGTTCAAAGGATCTGATGAAGGGCTTATACTTGAGTGGGTCGCCTTGGAACACTGGTATGTCTCTTTGAGGGAGTCGAAACAGATTCTGTTGTTTTACAAGCATCTCTGTAATTTCGTTCTGACGTTGCATCACTCGGTATAGGCTTCTCCCTGTGTCTTCAGGCCTCTGGTGGTCATCAGCAGGGTCTAGTCTAGACCGTCTGACGTCTGGGGTAGCATCACGTGCTCCTGTTAGTGGAGAGGCCACTCTTCCACGCTGTAATGCCGGGGAATTGCTTTCGGGCTCTGTTGTAACTCTTGAAGGTGCCCTGGATCCAACTCTATGTGGCAACGTTGACTGGCAGTGGCTCCCGCCGTCCCGTGAGCCTTCATAATCTTCGTACGCACTCAACCTGGCATCTGAGACCTCGATAGCTGTTTTCATCTCCAGCCGTTCTTTCTTTGCCTGCACCTGGGCCCGCTGGGCCTGCACTTGGGCCTGTTGGGCCTGCACTTGGGCCTGCAGTTGGGCCTGTTGGGCCTGCAGTTGAGCCTGCAGTTGGGCCTCTTGGACCTGCAGTTGGGCCTCTTCCCGTTCAAGAGCTTGCTTCTCATCTAAAGATGCTGCGCGCGCCATCAACGCCGCCCGTTCAGCCTCCGCTCTCATGCGTCGCGCCGAGCTTGTGGGAGAAGCGACTGACCTGCGTCCAGAAACAGAGCTACCTTCTTTTCGATTTTTGCTCGGTCTGGCGGAAGTCTCTGAAATGCTATCGTCTGGTCCGACTTCATCGTCAACCTTATCTTTCTCTGCTGTATCAGCATCTTGACGAATTTTTAACACCCACTGCTCCGTGGCCTTGATATAGTCCTTAATGCTGGTTGATTTAAGATCAAACCAGTCGTGCTGATCAGTGTTTCCCTCTTCTTCAGACAGAAGTGCTAATACATCTTCATTGAGTATATTAAATTCTTCATGCAGCTTGGAGAAATCGTAATACATCATGTCTTCAGCTTTCTTAATATTAGCATTATCTTCCATGAGACGATCAATTATCTTCATTTTTCCAGTTATCTGAACTAATTTAGCCTTCCTTGCACCTATGCTTCTATGTAACTTCTCTTCCCTTGCCTTTGGGGTGAGCTTTATTTCCCTCTTTTGGCCAGCAATCCTTCTGGCTGGGGGAAGCTCCTGGCTCCTTAAGGCCTCGGCCATTTTACCCGCAGCTCTTATTTAGCTTCTCAACAGAATGAACAAAGCAAGTAACAGTCACTGTACCTTCGCTTTCTTAAATTGTCATCTGGCTCCGTGACCATTCATGTATACGTTCGCCGACGATTCCGTCCCTTCCTTCTTAGGGAGCAAGTTTTTGACTAATGTAGTGGCGCTTCTTAGTTTCCAAACAGGCAGGCCACTGAGCTGTGGGGCCTTTAACAACGAGTAGACGCATGTCGAAATAAAACGTTCCCAAACGTAGCTTTGTCTTTTAAACTGTTTACTATAACACTTAACAAACAGAATTACAAAGCAAACACGTATAAATGAACACGGTCAAAAACTGTACTGCTCCAAACCTCACAGCTTCTGCCTCTTTCACCACGTGCAGTTTAAAACTGTAAGATGGCTGCACCCATGTGTGGCTTAGGGACTGTTCCATTGTGGCAAGAATGAAGGGGGTGTCGGACTATACTACTGGAGCAAGAAAATAGGGGGTTTCTTAATACAATAAGTCGTTCAGGTAAATTAACTGTATTATGCCATTTAGCCACTATTTTAAAGTATTTTCTTAAGCCTTTATGGCTCTTACAACCAGGCTGCAAGTTTTTACACAAGTCTCCATCCAGTCTAACCTCATTACCTCTCTCACCATTGACAGATCGCTTCTGTCATCTCTACTTCAGCTGCCATCTATTCCATCAGCATGGGTGCCCTTGAAACTCTCTCACCTTGGTTCTCAGAATCCCACCATGGTCAGCCCCAACACCAGCAGCACCAGGCACACCAGCAGCACCAACAACAACACCAACCTTCTCCACAATCGACTGATGCTGCACAGGACAGAGTGCATCAGCACCCGACCACATTGGTGCCCGGGAGGCCAGGGATGGCCTGACCATGGCCACATTTACTTCACTTGATGCTGTACACCCTGGCTACCACATGATGCACCAGCTTGGCACCACCTCACACCAACACCATAAAGCATCCCTACAATGCCCAAGCCATTCCTTTCACACTCATGACCATTATGGGGGGTACCCTTATATCTCACCATTCACTGCAACTCACTAAGCCACCTCCAAAGGTGCACACAAATCTGTCCAAGAACGCAAAGTGTTGAAAATAAACATTTCAATGTTTAACAGAAACTTTACATGAACATGGCATAAAACACCCAAGTGCCTACCCTTGTATGATTGGACTAGGATGAGGCTAAGTGTGAGGGGTGGCTAGTGAGATGGAGATGTGATAATATAGATAGAGCGAGATGGGTGGAGGTGCAAGGTAAGTTGGTGTGAGTAAGGATGTGCAGGAGTAGGGTAGGGAACCCAGAGTGATGGGGGTATGATGAGAGGCACAGCAGGATGAGGTTGAGTGTGGCTTTGCAGTAACGTTTCGTGTTCTACTGAGATCATTGAAACGTTTGCGGCACTGCGCCCAGGCCCTCCCGACCACTTCCCTGCTTGTGCCCTCCTCTGCAATGTGCAACCAGGCTGTGTTAATCTCCTGGGTAGGCCTCTTCCGCCCATGGGAAGGGAAGAGGGCCTCCCTGCATGCTGTCATGGGAGAGCCTGGGTGCAACCCTGCACCTCTGTGCAGTGCTTGTCAGTGTTTGCAGCACCTCAATGCTGTAGAACACTGACAGCACAAATGTCAAAATAAGTTTGTGCATGGTCCCTTTAAGGAAACCGGCTGATGACGCGTCATCAAATGATGTCATCAGACCTGCTTCCTCTAATTGACCGGGAAACGCGCCGGGCGGGCTAAACAAGCCCCATCACGGTAAATTCATTTCAGGCAGCAAGATGGAGACAGCAGCGGGGTCGGGACCCACCACCGACGTCGCCCACCACGGACCCGCCGAAGTGAGCAAAATCACGGCCTACGTGACCCAATTGCTAGGCCAACATAGCTGATCTGAAACCTTCTGTTAGTGGATTACATTAAATTGATTTCAAGAACTATACCACTGCTTCAATCAATTACCCATTGTCGGGGCTGTCTGAATAACACAGGCCGAGTTTTCATACTTAATTTACCCAACATACCGCTGCAGGGGGCTCTGTAATTATAGTAGAACCCAAAATCAGATCTCTTCATATCAAATTTGTTAATGCTGCTTTGTGATTGGCTGCTTTAGTCTGTTTTCACTTTAGATATTTCTGGTTTTTGTGTTTTAGACTACTATTATATGTGAGCCATTTGTTCCAGAGAGATTGTTTTCACCTGCCTAGATATCTGGGTAAATTTGTAGTGTGCCCAGTGAACAAACAGGGAACCCTAATACAAAAGGCAAAATACAGCGGATGCTGGAAATATAAACAGAAAATGCTGGAAATACTCAGCAGGTCAGAGAGAGCAGACAAGGCCTCGGTTTAATGTCTCATCTGAAAGATGGCTCCTCTGACGGTGCAACACTCCCTCAGTACTGCCTAGATTTCTGTGCTCAAGTCTCTGGAGTGGTGCTTGAACCCACAACCTTCTGACTCAGAGGGCTCAATTTTGCCAGGCCTGAGGAGGCGGGTTTGGAGGCGTGTGAGGTGTTAAAATTGCAAAAAAATGGTGGGCGGCTCTGAACCCGCCTCCAGCCCGCCTCTGATCAATTTTCCCAAAAGCAGCCTTTCAGACCCCGTTTCGATCCCGAGGCGGGATAGGCCCTTAAGGCCCTTAACAAGCACTTGATTGCCTCTATGATGCCATTTTGAGAGGCCTTTCTAACTTTTACACATTTCCCCCATGCTGCACATCTCCTCTGGAACACGGCAGTTAATCCTGGCGGCCTCACAAGTGGATGGCTTACTAACAGCTGCAGCTCCACCATTAAAAAGTAATTTTCAATAATGATCATTTGCAGGTGGCAGAACTTTGTTTTCTCAGGTCTGGGAGAACTTTTAGCAGGCCTACTCATTGTGGTATTTTTGAGGCTGAGATCCATCTCCAGTGAGCCCTCCTGGGAAACCCTTCTCCCCACCTTGACTGAGCGCTTCCTCAACTGAGGTGTATACCAGAAGCAAGGGAACCATTCCTCCTGGACATCAGATTCCGATGAAGACCAGCTGCCGCAGCAGCACCCGGAACAACAGCAGCACCAACAGGAACACCAAGCAGCTGCTCACCCACCTGGAACTGCACAGGCCAGAAGGCGCCAGCGCATGGAAGCACATCGCCGCAGGAGATACACCCAAAACAGGGTTTACAGACAGAGGATGAGCTACCTCAACATGACTGAGCAGCAGTGCCAAAGGAGGCTCAGACTTTCGCGAGAGGTAGTGGGTGACATCTGCGCAATGCTGCAGCAAGACCTGGAGCCCAGAGGAATGCGTGGACACCCCTTACCAGTGGCTGTGTAAGTCACCACCGCACTCAACTTTTTTGCTTCAGGTTCATTCCAGGGATCAACAGCAGACATCCGCTGCATCTCCCAGGCGGCCGCACACACTTGCATCACGCAGGTAACCGATGCCCTCTTTGCCATCGCGCACAATTACATCAACTTCTCCAACTTCGCACGTGCGGTTGGATTTGCTAACCTGGCAGGCTTTCCAAGGGTGCAGGGTGCCATTGACTGCACACATGTGGCCCTTAAGGCACCCCATCACAATCCAGGTATTTTTTCAACCGCAAGGGCTTCTACTACCTCAACGTGCAGCTGGTGTGTGACCACAAGAAGGAAAATTTGTATGTTTGCGCCAAGTAACCTGGCAGTTGCCATGACTCCTTCATCCTGCGCCAGTCTAGTGTGCCTCCGCTCTTCAGTCTGCTAGACCAACTTTTCGGATGGCTACTTGGAGACAAGGGCTATCCCCTGAAGACATGGCTAATGACGCCGTTGAGGAGCCCATCCAACGAAGCTGAGGAGCGCTACAACTCCAGCCACATTTCCACCAGATCCATAATCGAGCAAACCATCGGCTTGCTGAAGGTGCGAATCAGATGCCTGGATAGATCAGATGGAGCCCTGCAGTACTCAGCAGCCAGGGTCTCCAGAATCGTCGTGGTTTGCTGTACACTTCACAACATGGCACAGCGTCGTGGCTTGCAGCTGCCTGAGGTACAAGTGGCTCATTGCATAGCCTCCTCAGATGAGGATGAGGAGGAGAGCGACAACGAACAGCTTGCGGAGGCACATCAACCAGTGGCAGCAGCACGCGAGAACAAGGGACGCATTAAACTTGGCCAGATTTACTTAGCCTGCCCATCCTTTCCACGGGGGTTGCCATCCTTTCCGTGGTGATGCGTTCATGCGCCAATGCCTCCACAAAGGCTCTGCTCATGTTCACGATGGACTCCTCCATTCACTCCACACTCGCAGCAACCCTGGAGACAAAACCTGCCAGAGACTCCTGCACCTGTTCCTGGAGTTCCAGCACCGCTCTCCTTCTGGATGGACCCGGAGGCACAGGGTCGACATGCAGCTGAGCCGAGCTGAGAGAGTCCTGCGCCCTCCAACTAGGACTCTCCACTGCTGTCCCTGTCACCACCATCTGCTGATGCTCACTTGTGAGCTGTGATACACCAGGTGACAACTCTATCTCCCAAAGGTCCCACCGAGGTGTGAGTGTCTGCGCTGGTGCTGGGTGCGCTTAATTCTGCTGACGCTGCACCCTCAGATGTTGCAGCTTCCTCTGAGGAGTCTGGGGGCTCAGGCTGTTCCTCCTGGATAGTGGGGAGGGGGGCTGTCGATGGTCCTGTGGGGGAGTAAAGGAAAGAGTTAGACATTTGAGATAAACGCTGCATGCACATTGAATTGTGCAGATGATCATAAGTCAATCTGTTAGAGCATCAGAATCAATATCAGCCACTCATGCAATGTCAATGAGGGAGATGAAAAACTATTCTGTCACCAGCTTGCTCTGATGCACCCGTCTGTCCATCCCCCACTTGCGCATCCTCCTCGACTCCCACAATCTCCAGGGCCACCTCCTCTGCAGTGGTGTGCTGGGCTATTGAGGGTGGCCCTCCTCCTGTCCTTGCCCTCTCCCTCTTATTGTGGGCTCTCTTTACCTGCAATGAGGGACATAAGTGGAGTTTGAGTGAGAATGAAGGAGTGAGTGTAGAGAATCCATAGCATAGATGCTTAGAAGGACACAAAGATGGAGTGAGGTACCAAGACCAAGGGCCCTCCCTGTGTGTTGTAAGTTGTTGTCATTGCATCACAGTGATAGGGAGTGTGAGGGCTGCATAGTTGAATAGTTAAGTCAATGTGAACTTACAGAGAGAGGGAATGGTTAAGGGTGCAGGGATGTAAGGGTCAAGTGGGATGTGGAGGAGGAGGTTGAGAAAGCAGAGTGCTGGTGATGAGAGGCCATGGGGATCAGATTTAGTGTCATGGGGATGGAATACTCACTTTTCCTGTGCAGAGAAGGTCATGAAACCTCTTCCTGCACTGTATCCAGTTTCTGCTGCACATTGATATTGTTGTGTATGTACCTTTAAGAGAATCACAGAATCACACAGAAACCCCACAGTGCAGATAGAGGCCATTTCGGCCCATCGAGCCTGCACCGACACATATCCCACCCGATCCCCGTAACCCCACGTATTTAATCCCCCTAACACTAAGGGTCAATTTATCATAGCCAATCAACCTAACCTGCACATCTTTGGACTGTGGGAGGAAACCGGAGCACCCGGAGTAAACCCACGCAAACACGGGGAGAATGTGCAAACTCCACACAGACAGTCGCCCGAGGCCGGATTCGAACCCGGGTCCCTGGCGCTGTGGGGCAACAGTGCTAACCACTATGCCACCGTGCAGAATAACTGGTCTCAGACTGCAGTACTGGCAGTGACCACCCCTGTATAAAAGGCGCTAGTGAGCCTCTGTTGTTTTCAGTTTTCACTATTGACTTCCATCAGTAAAGATTTGTTTTGTTCCACTCCTGCTGTCCGTGTCTCAATCATTCACGGACGTAATACTGGCGACGAGCAGATACGAACCTACCTACAGTTTGCACCACCTCCTGGGATCCATTCCTACAGCGAAGTGAGCAGAGGTCGAGGCCAGAAAGAAAAGAAAGTAAGAGGCAGTAGAAACGGGCGTCGACCGTGGGCATCCGCCCCTGTGTTTGCGGAGTTGAAGATTGCTGGAGAAGCTGTCGGGAGCGGGGCCTGGTTCCTGTCGACGGTGCTTCAGCTAATCGGGCTGGTGGCAGGTAGTGCACTGATCCTTCCTGGGCTGCGGCGGTCGCGAACTCGAGCGGGTGGTTTGCAACGGGGCCGAGCAGCGTTGTCGGGAAGAGAGAGAGAGGGTGGAGCACACAGGGCGCGGCCGGTGCTACGAAGCCGGGCTGCGTACAGACCCGCGAAGAGGGAGGCAAGAGTCCCACAGGGTTGTTCCACGACGGGAAAATAATAAAAAAAAGAAATATTAAACATGCAAGAAACCGCGAGGAGCTGCAGGTTCCAACGGGAACCGCGGAAAGCAGCGCTAACAACAGCGGGGAAGAAGGCAAAGCGCGGGAGGCGCCATCTTAATCAGCGGGGAAGAAGGCAAAGCGCGGGAGGCGCCATTTTAGATTTGCAAGATGCCGAAGACTGGCTGTATCACTGCTTTTGATAATACAATAGAGGACTGGACCACGTATGTGGAAAGAGTCGAGGTATATTTCGAGGCAAACGAAATAGCGGAGGAGAAAAAGGCATCGATATTGCTAAACTTAATGGGCGCTAGAACGTACGGCCTATTGCGGGACCTGATTACTCCAGCCAAACCGAAGGCGAAGAGTTTTAACGAAATTGTTGCTGTCCTACAGGAACACCTAAACCCTGCACCGCTGTTGATAGCAGAAAGATTTAAATTCCACAGGAGAACTCAGCATAAAGATGAGAGCAATGCTGAGTACCTTACGGAACTACGCAAGCTATCAAAGCACTGCCAGTTCGGAGCAGGACTGGCAGATACCCTACGGGACAAATTTGTCTGTGGACTCCTGAGTGAAGGAACACAGAAGAAGTTCCTCTCAGAGAAAGAGCTGACGTTAGATAAGGCTTTCAGCGTGGCAGTATCGTATGAAGCAGCAGCCAGGGGAGCTGCAGAAATTCAACAAAAACCACAGGAATATGGCACCCACAAAATGACACGGGGATTTGCAAAATGTTATCACTGCGGCAGAACTAGCCATGACCAGAAGGACTGCTGGTCCAAAGACAAAATATGCAGGCAATGCGGGAAGATGGGACACATTGCACGAGTTTGCAGGTCTGGGAAGAAGACCAGCGACAACAAAAAGGCTACTAAGGAACCGTACAAGAAAGTACAAAAGATGACGGACAGTAGTTCCGAAGACCAGATGAGCGATAGTGAATCCAGGAACAGGAGACTAAGCTCTCTCAAACTTCACAATGTAATCGCAAAAGAGGATCACCGAACCATTTGGGTCACCCTCACGATAGCAGGGTCCCAAGTTAAAATGGAATTGGATACAGGATCAGTGCTAACCGTCATGAATCGATGAGACTACGAGCGGCTATTTTCACACATACCCTTGAGAGAGACATCCATCGTCTTGACGACATATACAGGGCAAAAAGTATACCCCAGAGGAAAAATAAGGGTGCCTGTCGAATACAACGGCAAGAAAATACGGAAATTGTATCTCTACATACTGCCAAATGGTGGACCACCGTTATTGGGACGGGAATGGATCAGGAAGATAAACTTAGATTGGCACTCCATTCATGCAATGACGGTGGACGGTAAAAAAGATGAAGACGTCACTCCTGGACGATTGTCAACAATCTTAGCTAACGCCAAAGAGGTATTTCAACAAGAACTGGGCACGCTTAAAGGCGTAACCGCCTCGATAAAAATAGAAGAGAATGCAATTCCCAAGTTTTTCAAAGCAAGACCGGTACCATATGCAATTCGTCCAGCCGTCGAGGCAGAGCTGGAGAATCTGGAGAAGGCAGGCGTGTTGTCTAAGGTCGACAGGAGCGAGTGGGCGACACCCATCATTCCTGTCATGAAGAAAACGTTAAGCAATAAGTCCGGGGAGCCAAGGAAGATTCGCATCTGTGGGGATTTCAAGGTGACGGTGAACCCAATCCTTCACACAGTACAATATCCTCTTCCAAGGATAGAAGACATCTTCGGCTCACTGTCTGGAGGGAAGCGTTTTACAAAAATTGACCTAGCACAAGCATATTTGCAGATGGAGGTTGAAGAATCCTCTAGGAAGTATCTCACGATAAACACTCACAAAGGTCTTTACCAGTATAATCGATTGGTATTCGGAGTAGCATCGGCTCCGGCGATATGGCAAAGAGCGATGGAACAAGTCCTGCAAGGGATTCCGGGGACTCAGTGTTACTTGGACGACATCCTTGTGACAGGTGAAGATGACAGTGAACACCTTGACAACCTAGAACAGGTGCTCACTAGACTACGGGAACATGGGCTGCGAGCCAGCCACCCCAAGTGCGAATTTTTTAAGAAACAGATATTGTATTGTGGCCACGTGATTGATGAAGAGGGGTTACATAAGTCCCCTGACAAAATTGAAGCGGTTGTTAAGGCCCCAGCGCCTGAAAATGTGTCGCAACTGAGGTCATTCCTCGGATTGGTGAATTACTACCATAAGTTTTTGCCGAACGGGGGTAGCATGGAAATGGGGCGATGATTGTAAGCGGGCCTTTCAGAAGAGTAAGGATTTAATCACTTCAAGGGAAGTATTGGCTCACTACAACCCAGCGCTGCCGATCAGACTGGCGTGTGATGCGTCTCCCTACGGCATTGGGGCGGTACTGTCACATAAATTCCTTGATGGTTTAGAGAGGCCGATAGCTTTTGCGTCACGCTCGTTAACTTCTGCCGAGCGTAACTACGCCCAGATTGACAGAGAGGCCCTCAGCCTAGTGTGGGGGGTGAAGAAGTTCAATCTCTACCTGCACGGTCAAAAATTTACTCTACTAACCGATCATCAACCTCTTGTCTCCATTTTCAACCCTCAGAAGGGCGTACCGATAATGACAGCACAACGGCTGCAGAGGTGGTCCCTTTTCCTAGGGGCACACCAATATGACATCGAGTACAAAGGAACTAAACAGCATGGAAATGCTGATGGATTGTCACGCCTACCGTTGCCGACGGTGGAAGAAGAAGACCTTGCAGTGAATCCAATGGAGTTATTCCACTCGACCATAGTCGAATGTCTCCCTGTGACGAATGCAAACATAGAAAAGGGAACATGGAATGACCCGACACTATCATGGGTCTATGATTTAACGGTGAAGGGATGGCCAGCACATGGCGAACCACTGCTGCCAGCATTCTCGCCAAGAAGAGAACAGCTGTCAGTGTGCAGAGGAACCTTGATGTGTGGATCCAGAGTAGTAATTCCACCTAAGTTGACGGATAGAGTGCTCAATGAGCTTCATGAGGGTCATCTGGGTGGGGTAAAAATGAAGAACTTAGCCAGAGCGTTTGTGTGGTGGCCGGGAATCGATAGAGAAATCGAAGAGATGACCAAGAGCTGTGCAGGATGCCAGAAGGTCCAAAACGCCCCACCACAAGCTCCTCTGCATCCATGGGAGTGGCCCTCATCTCCATGGCAAAGGGTGCACATTGATTTTGCTGGTCCCTTCATGGACTCAATGTTTTTAATTGCGGTGGATGCACATTCAAAGTGGCCAGAGGTAATAAAAATGTCCTCAACCACCACGGAAAAAACTATCACAGCTTTACGAACCATATTCGCCAGGAATGGGCTGCCTGAACAGATTTGCTCTGACAATGGACCACAGTTTGTGTCTGAAGAGTTCCGGAGGTTCTTAAAGAACAATGGTGTTAAGCATTACACATCTGCCCCATATCATCCAGCCACTAATGGATTGGCCGAGAGGTTTGTCCAAACATTCAAGAAGGCTATCAAGGCAATGTGTAATGAAGATATACCCCTACAACACAAGGTGGACAACTTCTTGTTTGCCTACCGGAATGCGACACATGCGGTTACCAACCAAACTCCAGCCATGATGTTCTTCAATCGAAGACTACGATGCCGCTTGGATTTGGTTAAGCCAAACATCCGAAGAGATGTGGAGAACAGGCAGTTTCAGAATATGAATGAAAGGCCGACCAGGAGTTTTAAGATAGGTCAACCAGTTTTGGCCCGGGACTACCGCACTGAGAAATGGCAGCCAGGAACGATTTGTACACGGCAAGGACCTCTCATGTATACCGTGGACGTTGGGGAGAGCATTGTAAGACGTCATGCTGACCAGATTCTAGAGTCACTGGAAAACGTCAACTCCACACCACGATCTGATACACCTGGTAATGAAATCGGCGTTCCAATTGCAGCTACCGCAGAACCGGTAATATTGGAAGCAGATGAACCAAACAACGACATTGATCCCGACTCAACATTGCCAGAAGAACCTGATACCCCAAAGAGGCGTTATCCAGACAGAATCAGGAAGCCTCCTCAAAGACTGAACTTATAATTGCTTAAACTTAACCAATGTATCTAGCAACCGTAATTGTGATTGTAATTAGTTATCATTTAGTTGTTAAATGAATGTTATGTACTGTTTATCTAAAAGGGGAGGAATTGTTGTGTATGTACCTTTAAGAGAATAACTGGTCTCAGACCGCAGTACCGGCAGTGACCACCCCTGTATAAAAGGCGCTAGTGAGCCTCTGTTGTTTGCAGTTTTCACTATTGACTTCCATCAGTAAAGACTTGTTTTGTTCAACTCCTGCCGTCCGTGTCTCAATCATTCACGGACGTAATAGATATGGCATTCACCTCCTGTGCCACTTACAGCCACACAGCTTTGGTCTGTTGAGCAGGCTTTTTCCCTCCCTGAAGAAGGAAACAGCACTTCCTTATTCGCTCTTGCTCCCTCCACCAGAGCTTGGAGGGAGTTCTCATTGAAACGGGGTGCACACTTTGGTCTGCTGCTTGACATGGTTGGAGCACGAATCCCTCAGAAGTGTAATGCAAAAGTTGTAAGGCAGAAAAAGAACCAAGGCTGCTTGCAGGCCTTAAATGCAGCTGCATAGATGACATCATCAGAGGCGAGTTCCAGCACCAAAATACTCATTGGGCCAGGGGTTCCCACACGCTGGAAATCAAGTGCTCAGTTAGGGGAAAATTGCTCAATTGTCCTGCCTCACATCGGAGGCGGGGTCGTGACACGCCGACCACCTGACCCGACCCAGCCCGCCCCCAATGACAAAATCCGGCCCAGAGAAGCCTCTTCAGTTTATTTCAGCTACTGGTTCTATCGTGATCCTCCTTATCATTGAAAGGAGTAAAAGTTTACTTAGGTTTTAACTGCAAAACAAATTTATGAAACAGTGAATTATAACAGTAATACAACATGTATTTTTGCAATAGTTGTTAAGCTTAGCCAGCTCTTTCTGTACTAGAGAACAATAAATAGTTGACAACCTGTTGTCCTAAAGCAATATTCTTACACAGCAATTCCTTTCTTTTTCTCACCCTCTATAGAAATGATCTGGACGATTTGTCTTTAAAGGCTCAGACACTTCAATTTGAACAAGACAGGTTGATACATTTCTTCAACCAAAAAAAAGGACCAAGACCAGGCAGATTTAAAATAAAATGTCCATTAAATTTGAAAAAAGCACATATTTAAACAAATCCCACAGATGTTCGCGTTATATTGGACACTAGGCACAGGCAAGTTGAATAAAATCTGTTAACAATTGTATCAATTGGGACATGATTTCGATGCCTGAAGCTGGTTTTTAACTCGTTATGCTGCGTAACAGAATTAAAAAACATGCTAAATCAGAGACAGAAGTGCTTCATTTTAGTCATAAAAGCCTTGCTTTTTCTTTATGAACTTAATTACAATGATCCATTCTTGTAAATACAATCGAGTACCTAATATTATTAAATCGGGTGTTACGTATGGTCATTAGCCTATACAAATAGGCAGGTTAAACATAATTGTCCTTTGTTCTAACAGTCTTCCAGGGAATACATGGTTATGCTCCAATATGTTCTCCTTTAGGCCAAGGTGACCGTCTAAGTTTATTTCTTCACATTCCCTCCTCTCCAAGAGCTTTTAAAGATGGCAACTACTCACTTCTGGAGAAAGTTGAAAGCAGGTCACATAACCGACAGGCAAGTACTAAAACAATCGCTCTCCCTGCAATAAGTATTGTTGTGGGTACATGAAAACCGATTACTAAGATAAAATAATACACTTAGAAACAGAATACTTACGGAAAACTGGCATGCACTTGTGAGGTAACTTTGAATTCTACAACTCAGCAACAGCTGCCCAAATTTATGTCATGCGTCTTAAAGATTGAATTCAAAGTTACATCTTGTGTTCTGTCAAATAAAGTACTTAGGCATCACTTAACGTAACATTGTTTGGAAAATAAAACAAAATGTGCCCTGAGGTATTGAGCTATGTGGCCCCAATAACAACATGATTATTTTCATTCTCATGTTGGTCCAATAAATGGTATCACACTACTTTATCTCTCTTGACTTTTTTAAGTTTGTACTGATCGTGAATGATAGGCGTATATGAAGATGCCAATTCAGAGCAAACTAGAAAATGACAATATAACTCACTTCTAATTAAGTTTCCATTTAATTCAAAAGAATAGTTGCCACAGTTAATAGACTGCAGAGGACGGACTGACTTAGGATCATGCATATCTCTTTAAGAAGTGCGCATAAACTTCTGCAAAGATAAGACTTCAAAGTATTCACTGATCTTAACACAACTAGAGCACACTTCATACACTCTCTTCAAAAATATGCTTCTATAAATGCTTGTGTTTAGTTAATAATACAGATAGAGGAGTTATACTGTGGGTCATTTCAATAATGAAACGTTCCTACAGCACAGTATTTTCTCTATCAGATTAATAGGTAACTTATGGAAATGATAGCCAGTTTGTTACAACTACAACAGTCAAAGTGTCATGATTTGTGATGAAAGATTCACATTGTAATATGTTGTAAGGTAGTAAGAAGGCAAATGGTATGTTGGCCTTCGTAGCGAGAGGGTTCGAGTACAGGAACAAGGATGTCTTGCTGCAGTTGTACAGGGCCTGGGTGAGACCACACCTTGAGTATTGTGTGCAGTTTTGGTCGCCTTACCTGAGGAAGGATGTTCTTGCCATGGAGGGAGTGCAGCGAAGATTCACCAGACTGATACCTGGGATGGCAGGAATGACGTATGAGGAGAGATTGGGTCGATTGGGCTTATACTCGCTGGAGTTTAGAAGAATGAGAGGGGATCTCATTGAAACTTATAAAATTCTAACAGGACTGGGCAGACTAGATGCAGGAAGGATGTTCCCAATGGCTGGGGAGTCCAGAACCAGGGGTCACAGTCTAAGGATAAGGGGTAAGCCATTTAGGACAGAGATGAGGAGGAATTTCTTCACCCAGAGAGTGGTGAACCTGTGGAATTTTCTACCACAGAAGGCAGTGGAGGCCAATTCATTAAATATATTCAAGAAGGAGTTAGATATATTTCTTAAGGCTAAAGGGATCAAGGGATATGGGCCTAGAAATTGAGTGGGCTTTGCGCCCATTTTGCGGCGCTAGAGGTCATTGCGCTGGACTTACAGCCGGTTCAGAAATTCCCTGGGGCCCTACCATCGGCGGTAGACCGGTTGCGCTGCGCCGGCACTGATGACGTCATCGGTGTGCGCAGCGTCCCGGTTGCCGTGGTGACGGGCCCCAGCGCCGAAATTGAGTTGCGGCCGCCTCGCCCGTGGCAGCCGCAACTAAGACTCTGGCAACCGAGTCTTACAGGAGTTTGCGCCGGCGCATTAAGGTCGCGCGGCGGCCGGCCGCTTTCCCGCCGGCCGCCTGCCCGCACCTCCCTCCCCGGACTCCTCCACCCCCCCCCCCGCGGAACAGATGCTTCTGGGCTGCGAGCCCGGCACTTCCCCGAGGTGCCGGGCTCATTTTTGTGAAGATTTTACCGGCCAGCGGGCGGGTGCAGGCAGCTCCTCCTTAACTGAGGGAGGAGGCCTGCACTTCCCGAGCCTGCCGCACCGCATCGGGCGCCGCAGCGCCGGAATAGCGCCGCAATGCGGCAGGTAGCGCCCATTTTCAGGCGCAAACACCCTTCAGTAGCGCCGGCAGCCGTTTGGGCGTGGCACTACTGAATTTTTGGCGCGCGCAGGGGGACTTAGCGCCGGCGCTAACTTTCCGGCGCTAAAGCCCTGGCGTGGCGCCAACTGAATTTCTAGGCCATGGGGAGAAGGCAGGGACAGGGTGCTGAATTTGGATGATCAGCAATGATCTCATTGAATGGCGGAGCAGGCTCAAGGGGCCGAATGGCCTACTCCTGCTCCTATCTTCTATGTTTCTATGTTAAGATGTTATCCATGCTAACAAAACTTAAAACATTATTGTTTGGTAAATTATATCAGTTTATCAAGCTAAAATGGGTCCTCGTGTGGGAAATAAAAACAGAAAATGCTGGAAATACTCAGCAGGTCAGGCAGCATCTGTGGAGAGAGAAATAGAGTTAACGTTTTAGGTCGATGACCTTTCGTCATGTGGGACATACATTATTTCTACATACTGATTTTTAACAGTGATATTTTTAATTTCATGACAATAGCAAATTCCTCCACAATCAATGTTTAATAAGGACTCTTTGTAGGTACCCGGTTAGGACGATCTCAGCCCTTATACCTCAAACCACTAAAATATGCCGCAAAAAACTTTGGGGGAAAAATACGGTTGTTTTGCGCCTCCCATTAGCGCCCCAAGAGGGGCGCTAACGGGGCGCAAAGCAACTAGTGCCCGGACGCAACACAGCTAACGCCTCCCGCGAAATTCAGCGGGAGGTTAGTGCTGGCGGTAGCCGGTAGCGCCCCCCTGCTGCCCCGGCTGCAAACTTGGCTCGCGCCCCTTGACGTACCACTGGACGCTATGTCCAACAGGGTCAGGGTGGCATTTTTGCGGCCGGGGCCGGCGATAATTAAAGGGCAGGTGCCGGGTGGCCATTTTGTTTTGGGGCCGCCTGCCAGCACCAGCCCACTCTGGCCTCCTCAGGCGGGTTGCCGGCCTTGATCGGGCAGCTGGCACTCCTCTTGAGTGCCGGGCTCTTTTCCCGGCACCCCGCTCCCCGGTGGTCCAGCAGGGCCCCGGTGCGTGCTGCGCTAGGCCCCTCCCCGTTAATCAGGGGAGGGAGGCCTGCAGTATCACGGCGCTACGTGCCTGTACGCGTGGCACTGCTGCATGTAGGGCTGCGATATTGACTGGTAGCACCCCGAAAAAGTTAGCGCCCCAAAGGGGGAGCGAGCCAATTATACCCCCCTTTGGATTTTTCAATAAATGGGTGGTGAGGGTATTTGATTGGGAAATACTGCTCATTCACCCTGAAGCACTAAATTATTTCCTCCATTTTAGAGTCCAGTAATAATAGAAACTCAAATGAATTTAAAATGATACACAACCAAATTAGCTTAACATACTGAAAATGAATTATTTGACCTCTGTTAATAGCAGGAGTCCCTTCTGCCCCAGCATTATACTTCAGAAAATGCTGGAACGTATTTCTCAAGAAATTATAATAAGGCACGATTTATGATTTTGGTTACAAAATATAAAAACCATTGGCCATTAGCTCATACTGACTATAAAATAAAAAAAATAACTTGGATGCAGAAGCTCCATGCTAATTGGTTTAATTTGCAGACCATACTAGGAGATGCAATGGGCCCAGAAACTACAGAATGAGCTAAACAAAGTACGTGACTGGACTGAACAATGACACATCAAATTTAATGCAGACGAGTGTAAAGTATTGCATACAAGGAAGGAAAAACAGGCAATGTGCACACTTCATAAATGGTGCTGAAAGAACGATGTTGAAAGAGACCTAAGAGTCTGAATAGACGCCACGCTCAACATGAACAGCCAATGCAGAGCAGCAATGAACAAAGGCAATTGGATGTTGAACTACAGAGACCAAACAGTAGAATACAAGTCATAGGAAGTCGTGATCAAACTGTACAGTGCCCTGTTCAGACTAGCATTGCCAACGCTCCCGGATTGTCTCCCGGAATTGCCGAGCGATCTCCCGAGCACCGGCAAACCGGGAGAAATACACTTTGTATGTGCGATTCGCGCCCAAGCACCTCTGCCTCCTCCGTGAGTGTCGTGCGAGGAAGTGATCAGTCTCTCGCACCGACTTCAGAGTATAAATGCGCTCAGAGACTTTTTGGAATCAGCTGTCGGTAATTTTGCAATATACGACTGCTGACCTTGTAAAGACTAAGCCGTACTAGCGATCTGCTTAAAAATCAACAATAGTCCTGGGAGAAAGAGAAAGTACAATGTTGCAGCTAATGGGACCAATGCAATGATTAAATGTTTATCTGCATTATTTAAGTTAAAGTACTTGATAAAAATGTGAACAGAAATAATCTGCCGTGGAGCTCAGCCTTTACACATTAAAACTTTGAAAAATAAATTCTTGCCCAACTGACTGAAATGCAAATAATAAATGTACAACGATATTGTGGCGGAGCCACCAAAGGACTCAGAGCGGTTGTACATAATTCCTTTAACAGCAATGTAGTTACTGTCTGTGCCTGTACCTTTAATTACACTTTGACTGTACAATGCCCAGTTACCTTTACAGCGCATGATGATGTCATGCCGTTAGCCACGTGATGCCCCAATGGCGGGAAGAACGTGATGACGTCATGACGTCACTCTCCTGATCAGGGGATCAGTCCTCGTGGAGCCCTCAAGGAGAATAGACCTGTTATTGATGTGTTCTAGCAGTTTCCAGTTTAAACTCGTTTGATTTAATTAAAGTTCATTAATTTAATTACCTGAGTCGAACTCAGTCTTTTTGATAGGAACCTCCGTTCCTACATTGGTGACCCCGACTTCTATGAATGATTTTCGTGAGAGATTCGACATGGACACGAACGCCGTCACGCTAAAACTGCCACAGTTCTGGGAGCAACAACCAAACGCCTGGTTCATCCAGGCTGAAGCCCAGTTCGCCATTCGGAACATCAACGCGGATCAGACCCGTTATTATTACGTGGTCTCCGCCCTCGACAGCGCAACTGCATCCCGGATCATCAGCCTCATCGGTAGTCCTCCTACTGACAGCAAGTATGATGCAATTAAGGCGCGGTTGCTTCAGGTTTTCGGGCTATCAAAGTCGGAGCGTGCTCGCCAGCTCATCATGCTGCCCGGCCTTGGGGACTCCAAACCATCCGAGCTCATGAGCCAAATGCTCACACTCTTGGGTGCTGAACCGGAATGTTTCATCTTCCGGGAGCTTTTCCTCTATCAACTGCCTGAGCAGGTTTAGGCTGCCCTGGCCAGCTCCGACATTACTGACTGCGCCAAGCTTGCGGCCGAAGCTGATAAGATTTTCCGGTTACCCAGCAGTGCTCCGTGGCCACGAGGCGCCCACCCCCCACTGACACGGTCCCGGTTTCTCCTACAGCGGGCTGGTGCTCCTACCACACCCGTTTTGGCGCGAAAGCACGATGCTGCTGTTCCCCCTGCAGTTTTTCGCCAAAAAAAAAACCAAGAAGGCGCAGGCAGCGTCTCTGGTGACGGATGACCAAGTCTAACGGGCGTTCCGCGGTGGCAATGGCCGTCGGTTCTACGGGGAAACTCCTCTATATCACCGATTCCCTCTCGGGCCGCTGTTTCCTTTGTGACACTGGGGCGCAGTGTAGCATTCTACCTGTGTCGAAGATCGACACGCAGACTGGGAACCTTGGTTTTTCCCTCGTAGTGGCTAATGGCGCAGCTATTCAAACATTCCGAAAGCGGCGGGTCGAAGTCTGTTTCGGCGGTCAGTGCTTCTTTTGGGATTTCGTCACGGCTACAGTCTCACAGCCTATCCTAGGGGCAGATTTTCTGTGTGCCAACAGCCTGCTAGTCGATGTCCGACACCGCCGGCTGATCAACGCGGCCACCTTCCATTCGATCCCGTGCTTCCACGGTACATCCGTGGCGCGTTCCATTGCCTATGCTTTTCCTCCTCCAGATGACTTCATGCGGCTCCTTGGGGAGTTTCCGGAGCTGACAAGGCCCCCCTTCTCCTCTTCAGCGACGAAACATGGTGTTGAACATCACATCACCACTACTGGCTCCCCGGTTTATGCGCGGGCTAGAAGGCTCGAACCCGGCAAGCTTGCAGCTGCGAAGGCGGAGTTCGCCACAATGGAGCGGCTCGGCATCATTAGGCGATCGAACAGTCCCTGGTCTTCGCCTCTCCACATCGTGCCGAAACCAGGCGGCGGCTGGCGGCCAAGCGGTGACTACCGACGCCTCAGCAACGCCACCACTCTGGATCGGTACCCGATCCCGCATATCCAGGACTTCTCGGCCCACTTGGCGGGAAATACTATCTTCTCTAAAGTCGACCTCGTCCGTGGATATCACCAGGTTCCAGTGCACCCACAAGACGTCCCGAAAACCGCAGTCATCACCCCTTTTGGCCTCTTTGAGTTCCTGCGGATGCTGTTTGGCTTAAAGAACGCAGCACAGGCATTCCAGCGCTTCATGGACTCCGTTCTTCGAGACCTGCATTTCCTTTTCGTCTACCTTGACGACATACTCATCGCCAGTGCCAGCAAGGAGGAGCACATCTCCCATTTGCGTTCCCTCTTTACGCGCCTCAGCCAACATGGTTTAATCATCAACCCGGCCAAGTGCCAGTTCGGCCTGCAACAAATCGACTTCCTGGGACAGCGCATAACATTGGACGGCGCCGTCCCTTTGGCGACGAAGGTTGAGGCGGTTACTTCTTTCCCGCGGCCGTCGACAGTCAAGGCCTTGCAGGAGTTCCTGGGGATGGTCAACTTCTACCACCGTTTTGTCCCCAAGGCGGCTCAACTCATGCAACCCTTGTTCGGGGCCCTCAAGGGCAAGTCCGGTAAAGACCCAATCAGCTGGACAGCTGAAATGATCCAGGCATTCGGCGACACCAAGAACGCTTTGGCCAACGCAACCACACTGGCGCACCCACTTCCAGGTGCTACTATCACCCTTACCACTGACGTGTCAGACTACGCCATTGGTGCGGTGCAAGAACAGTGGGTCAACGGCACGTGGCAACCGCTGGCGTTTTTCAGCCGTCAATTGCGAACAAATGAAAAGAAGTACAGCACCTTCGATAGGGAACTACTGGCCCTTTTCCTCGCCATTCGCCATTTCCGGTTTTTATTGGAGGGGCGCCCCTTCACGGCTTTTGTCGACCACAAACCCCTTACGTTCGCCATGGCCAAGACCACCGAACCGTGGCCCGCTCGTCAACAACGTCACTTGACGTTCATTTCCAAATTTACCACGGACATTCAACATGTGTCTGGTAAGGACAACCTGGTGGCAGATTGCCTCTCCCGTGCGACGGTCCACGCGGTGCACCTGGGGATCGACTACGCCCTCATGGCAAAAGATCAGGTTTCGGGTTCGGAGATCCAATCATATCGAACCGTTCCCTCTAGCTTCCAAGCGACCGACGTTGTCTTCCAGGCCGCAGGTGCCACGCTCCTTTGCGACGTTTCCATGGGAGTTCCTCGTCCCATAGTGACAGTCGCATGGCGCCGGAGGGTTTTTGATGCCATGCACGGGTTGTCGCACCCAGGGATGAAGGCTTCGCAACGGCTTATGTCAGCCAAGTTCGTCTGGAAAGGTATGCACATCGATGTCCGTGACTGGGCTAATACCTGCGTCGTATGCCAGAAGGCTAAAGTCCAGCGTCATGTCAAGGCTCCAGTGGCTGCGTTTACTGTTCCGGAGCGTCGTTTCGACCACGTGCATGTGGACCTCGTGGGGCCGCTTCCGCCTTCTCAGGGTTATACTCATCTCCTTACCATAGTGGACCGCACCACTAGGTGGCAAGAGGCAATTCCTTTGGTTTCCACCACGTCGGCAGACGTCGCTAGAGCTTTCATCTCCTGTTGGGCCACCCGTTTCGGGGTACCGGCGGACATCTCCTCTGACCGCGGGCCACAATTTTCCTCGGATCTTTGGAACGCTGTGGCTCAGGGGCTCGGTAACAAACGTCACCGCCTATCATCCGCAGGCAAACAGCCTTTGCGAGCGATTCCACAGGTCACTTAAAGCCTCTCTTCGGGCCAGTCTTCAAGGTGCAGGATGGGTGGACAGACTCCCATGGGTCCTGTTGGGTCTCCGTACGGCACCCAAAGATGATCTACAATCATCTTCGGCTGAACTCATCTATGGCCAGCCGCTCCGTGTACCAGGAGATTTCCTCCCTTCTCCCACAGAGCCATGGTCCGCCTCCCGGCAACTCGTTCGCCACCAAGAAGCGGCCAGATGCTTTGCCCTGATACCTACGTCCAATCACGGTTTGCAGACCTCCTACGTACCACTGGGACTGAAGAATACGGAGTATGTCTTCATCTGACACGACGCTCACCGGGATCCGCTCAAGCCTCCTTACACTGGTCCTTTCCTCATCATCGAACCGGGTGACAAATCCTTTTTGGTCGACGTCGGAGGGAAACCGGATCACATCTCGGTGGACCGCTTGAAGCCGGCTCACCTGGACCTGGACCACCCTGTCGTAGTCGCTCAACCACCCAAACGTGGCCGACCACCCGTTGCCGCCGCACCTGATCAACCAAAGCAGCCTGACTGCCAATGCGTCCACCGGTCGTCAACTTCCTCTACCAGGGTATCAAAGTCGATCAGACAGGCTCATCAGGCCTCCTCCTTGTAGTATATGTACCTTTAAGAGAGAACTACTTTTACAGCTCCTGTATACTGTAGTACCGGCAGTGACCACACCTGTATATAAGCCTTGAGCATGCCTCTGCACTGTTAGTCTTTAGACTACCCTCCTACAGTAAACACCTGTTGATTGTTAATTTACAGCCTCCGTCTAGTTATTGGAAAACATCATACTTTAAGAATCACGGATTCAACAATGGCAACGAGGTCGATTCGAATCTACCTGCAACTCTGCATTTCCTTTCAAGGATTCGCTCCGGGAGGACGGTGGAAGAAAGTCGAGGCCAGAAGCACGGGCGTCGACCACGAGCAACTGCCCAGTCATCCGGCAGAGAGTGAGCATTGCAGGGGAGGCTGTTGAGAGCTGGGCTTGGTTCCCCAGCCACGACGATCCAGCAACAGGCTGGCAACAGGTACAGCACAGACCCTTCCCGGACAGCGGTGGCTGGAGCCGACCGACGGCACAGAAAAGGCCGAGCAGCGTCGACGGGGTAAGAGAGAGGGTAAAGCGCACAGGGCACAGCCGGGGGTTGAAGACCGAGCGGCATCGACGGAAAACAAAAAGAGAGAGAGGGTAAAGCACAGCTGGGGTTCAGGACCGAGCGGCGGCAACGAGCGAGGCGCACAGGAGAACGCGCAGAGCGCAGCCAGGGCTCAAAGGGCTGAACAGCATCCGCGGGGAAAGAAGGGAGAGCGCGGGAGATGCCATTTTAGAAGCCGCAGCAGAGAAGAAGGGCGAGCGCGGGAAGAAAGGAAAGCGCGGGAGACACCATTTTGAGCCAGCGGAGAAGAAGGGAGAGCACGGGAGATGCCATTTTAGACAGTTTAACCACACCCAGGGATGCCGAAGAGTGGCAGTGTCATTGCGTTCGACAATGAAGTCGAAGATTGGGCGACATATGTGGAACACATTGAGGTGTACTGCAAGGCGAATGAAGTGCCAGATGCTAGGAAAGCACTGGTTTTGTTAAATTCCATGGGTGCAAAAACTTATGGCTTACTGCGAAACCTAATAACCCCAGAGAAGCCAGTGGATAAGAATTTCGAAAGCATAGTGGATATCCTACAGGACCACTTAAACCCCACACCGCTGCTGATAGCAGAAAGATTTAAGTTCCACAAAAGGAACCAGCATAAAGACAAAAGTAATGCTGAGTACTTAACGGAACTGCGCAAGCTATCGAAACAGTGCCAGTTTGGATTGGGACTAGTAGATACGTTAAGGGACAAGTTTGTGTGTGGGCTTCAAAGTGAAGGAACCCAGAAACGGCTTCTATCAGAAAAGGATCTTACGCTGGACAAGGCTTTCAGCATGGCAGTATCACATGAAGCAGCCGCATGGGGTGCTGCAGAGATACAATGGAGACCGCAAGAATATGGCACCAATGAAATGTCATATGGAGCAGGGAAGTGTTATCGCTGCGGCAGAACACGCGACCAGAAGGATTGTTGGTTCAAGGACCAAGCGTGCAGACAGTGTGGAAAAGCAGGACACATAACAAGAGTCTGCAGGTCAGGGAAGAAAACCAGCAGCAAAAAATCTCCACAGGAGAAGTACAAAAAGGTACATAAGGTGATGGACAGTAGTTCAGTCGAACAGAAAAGTGATACAGACTCCGGAAGCAAGGAGCTGGGTTGTCTGAAACTACATAAGGTAATCAAAATGGAGGATCACCAGACTATCTGGGTCACGCTCAAGATAGACGGAGTCCAAGTGAAAATGGAATTGGACACAGGATCAGCCCTAACAGTCATAAACCGAAGGGACTACAAGCGGCTATTTTCACATATACCCGTGAAAGTTACAGAGATTGTCTTGAAGGCGTACACGGGGCAAAAAGTCTACCCCAAAGGAAAAATAAGGGTGAACGTGACATACAAAGGCCAGGAAATACCCAAAATGGACCTATATGTATTGCCAGATGTAGGACAACCAGTCTTGGCCCGCGACTACCGAACAGAGAATTGGCAACCCGGAACGATATGCACACGGCAGGGGCCCCTAATGTACACAGTGGATGTCGGGGAGAACATTGTGAGACGCCACGTCGACCAGATCCTAGCGTCACAGGAACGAGTCAACCCCATGTCTCGCGTACCTGGGGATGAACCCGACATACCGGTAGCATCTACCTCAGAAACAGTAGCAGCGGAAACTGATGAACTACCCGACGAAAGGGGGCCAGAATCGCCTCCGCACCAAGAACAAGAACCTCAGGCAAGGTGCTATCCATAAAGGATCAGGAAGCCGCCCCAAAGACTGAATCTATAAATGGACTATTTCAGTTTAATGTGCATGTTAAAGTGTTAACTGTTATTTGAATGTTATGGGTACTGTTAATCTAAAAGGGGAGGAATTGTAGTGTATGTACCTTTAAGAGAGAACTACTTTTACAGCTCCTGTATACTGTAGTACTGGCAGTGACCACACCTGTATATAAGCCTTGAGCATGCCTCTGTACTGTTAGTCTTTAGACTACCCTCCTACAGTAAACACCTGTTGATTGTTAATTTACTGCCTCCGTCTAGTTATTGGAAAACATCATACTTTAAGAATCACGGATTCAACACTCCTCGCCTCACCTTTTCTGTTAAAGACAATTCTGGGGGGGCGCATTCCTACAATATCATAATTAACACAAGAAAAACAAAACTTCTTACTCGGGACACCATTTTGAAAGGGGCCAACCGCTGGCTACCCAAAGCACCCTCCTGTTTCAGGTAAGGTTGTTCACCCTTCCTGATTGTCCTGCTAGCAACCCGGGAGAAAAGCGGAATTCTGCACCCGTGCGCCTCAGACAGACTCGAGAGGGAAGAAAACCCGAGAAATAACACTGCAAAGATGCTAAGAGCCAGCTGATGACCGGAAGGGCAGGAAAGGCCCTGCACAGGGGGAGTATGAACTTAAAGCTTAAAAATTGACAGTCAGCGTCGCAGCATTCCAAATCTCCCCTCAATTTAAATTACCCGCGCAAAGTCCTGAAAAGAGGATTGGACCAGATCGGCCAAGTGCGGGCAATCAGTTGACGGGAAGGAAGAAGGGTGTAGCCAGGACAAAGGACAAAGGCAAAGGGTGGCAGCAGTGAGAAGTGGTGGAAAATATAGTTAACGTGAGTAAAACACAGGGAATGTGAGGGTAAAAAGATTTGGAACAGTGGAAAGACTGTCGAGAAAAAAGTTCAACAGTGACCCAAAAACAGCTCAGGAAATTGGGTTACCTAGACTTGCTTCGATTTATAAATTATGTTCTACAAAACAAAAACTGAAATATTTTATTCGGCCCTCGGTGGTGCTGAGGCACTGAACTAAGGTAAATGCAACAACATCTGCAAGCAGTGAGTAAATACTATGTCACATGATTGAAAACCACATGATCAAACATCGCCTCATCAAAATGTTACGTGACCAGACCGTCAGGAATACTTCCAACCAGAGTTACAAACCCTAGGTCAGACCACACCTTGAGTGCTGTGTCCAGAAACCAGGGAGACATTCAAATACTGGAGGCAGTGCATAGAGGAGCCACAAGACTGATCCCTGGTATCAGGGGGTTACATTTATAAGGAAAGACTGGAGAGAATTAGGCTTTCAGCCTGAAAATGAGGCATCTGAGTGGTGATCTTGCAGAGGTATGTTGGTAAGTGATATGGGAAAGGTTAATGTGGAATACTATGTGAAAATAAACAGTGGGAGTATAACAAGAGGACTGATACCAGGAGGCTCTTCACCCAGAGAGTGATCAACACTTGGAATGGACTTCCAGACAGAATGGCGGAGGAGAAAACCCCAGGATCATTAAAGAAACAATTAGATGCTGCAATGGGCAGAGTGTAAGGGTGTTCAAGATGGATAATAGCCTAAGACAGAATAATATACAGGAAACTCTCGATTTACCGGCACCTAGAATAACCGGAAATCTCTGTTAACCGGCAAAATTCAGGAGTAGGTTCAGGTAAGTTTTACTTCATATTAGTGGCCGTTCCTGGATCTGTGGCTGTGTAACCGAGATTCCTGCACCTGTTGCTAAGCAACAGGGACGCTTGGATCTTGTGGCCGGGGTTCCTGCACCTGTTGCTAAGCAACAGGGAAGCCTGGATTTGTTGCTGTGTACGGAGCTCTCGTACCTTTTACTATACCTCTCTGTAATCCGGACTTTTTGATAAACCGGCACCATGCCGGTCCCGTCGGTGCCGGATAAAAAAGAGTTTCCTGTAGGTAGCACAACAGGGTAAAAAAACTATTAAATCCAAAGGAAAAAAGTGATTCCACTCTTCAAAATGCTGAGAAAAGAGGGGAGCACATCCAGTCAGTGCTCTGAATCTGATCAGTTCATTTTATTGGTGAATGAACTGACACATTATAAAGGCGCAATGGAAATGGAAATGGAACTTTGTGACAGTAAGATCAGGTAGTCCTTCAGCTGAAACAGACACAACTGCCACATGAATTAGGAGTTAATTTCTCACTCCTCCCCCTTTCCCAAGACACACTGAGAAATCTGAGGTTCGGGAGTTCCCCAGAAACTCATGGCACAGAAAATCTAAATTTAGCAAAGTCGACTAGCTTCAGACAAGCACATAATGACCGTGCAATGTCACATCACAAAATGCAAAGTGGCTGGATCTAGTATCTAGTTGGAAGAGCAAGTTGAGGCTGTCAGTGATTTGCCGACCAGTAGACTGCATCAGCTATTCTCTCCTGCAGTGTACATTGTACAGGGATGCCAACAATCATCGTAATTACCCAAGCAGGAGTGAAGACAACTAGTAATCCACTAAGTTTTAATTTCATTAGTAAGCATATTTTATAACCTAACCATAAAATAAACAATGCTCTCCATCTCCAGGGCCCTCATTTCAGCACCCCACAAACTCCAGAATCCCCTTCCTGTATTCCCAGAGTTCTTAAGACATGGAATACCCTACCAGAAACATCCATCATGGTTTTTAAAAAGTGGATATAAATTTGAAAAATAAAATTTCCAAAGGATGTGGGGAAAGGGTAGGAAATGGCAGTAAATAGATAGGCATAATGGTCTGACTGGCCACATACTGTGCTTTAAAATTCTCTGATTCTAGTTAAAGAACATATATAATAATAATGAAGATGTTATAAAAAGAAGGAAATATGCAAATTGGTTTCATCTCTTAAATTTTACATTTTTTTTTGGCCTTTTCTATTAAATCCCACACCCTAAACAAGGTGCTGCCCCCATCTTATATGCAGAGTTTGCTTTGTTATATAAATATGGGGGTTATTTTTCAACTTTGGCAGGGACAGAAAACTGGCGGTAGCGAATCGACTGCCTGAAAGGCAAATCAGACAGGGTCTACGGTGGGCGGCCAATCTGCTACCGCCAGTTTTCTGCCCCCATTGATGTTAAAAATGACCCTCCTGTTGTAGGTGGAATAATTTTGTTTATCTACCTGCAGTTGTTAAGGGGACTACTTATTTCTTTTCCAGGAACCAATCAAAAACACTTATTTCAGTGTTTTTTTGGGCTACCCCTTAATAAATGTATTTTCAAATTCTCTCAGTGGAAATATTCATCCTTCTCCCACTTTTACAACGCAACACCTCTTGTCCCTGGCAGCAACGTAACTTCTGATTCATGTATGAGCAATGCCATGGGTGATGTAAGAAAACTACTAGGCCCTTGGTCTGAGTATTAAATAAGGCTTTAATCAACTGTTTTTCAACATGGAGATCTAGTTGTGTCCTTCACTAGTTCCTGTTAAAGAATGTCCTGAGCAAGCTGGGCCCATGCCCGAGTATTTATACTCTCCCTGGACAGCGCCACCAGCAGGCCGCCCAGTATTACTTCATAAGACATTGCCACATGAATGACAAGATTCATGTCAATGGGTATATAGAAAAATGCTACATCAAGCACACATGAGGGAGAAAGGAATAGAACGATGAGCTGAAGGGGTTAGATGAAGAAGGGTGGGAGGAGGCTCGTGTGGAGCATAAACAACGACATGCATCTGTTGGGCCGAATGGCCTGTTTCTGTGCTGCAAATAAATACCATGTAATATATTGGGCCAGAATTTACAGTCTCCATGACGACGTACGCTGTTGTAAGCCTTCTGAAAGGCCCCGCAAGTTCCAGGTTTCCACATGCGCTGTGAATGCTCGACAACCTGGAACTGGCGATCTGTCAAAGTATGCCTTGACAGATCATCCGAACTGACCAAAAATCACTTTTGCTGGCACAGAGTTGGGCTATACTGCCTGGCAATTGCCCACAAAACTCTTACAGCTGGTAAATGCAGGCATAGGGCCTGCTGTCACCAGCGCAAGGGATATTATAAATCTTAAATTAAAAATTTTATAATAAAAAATGATGCACAATTACTTAAAATTAGTTTGTACAAATATTGGCCGGGATTAAAATGTTTAAAATTATTTTTCAAAAATTTAATTTTTACTGGATTTGCTGTAATCAAGGGACTTTTAATTAAATTTGAAAATCAGATCATTTATATTTATTACAGTTGTCTAAATTATTTGATTATTTGGGGATTCCAGTAGGGTTTATAGGGGAGTCCATTCAGAAATGGAATCCTCCTTTCTCATTGGAACATCTGGCCCACGTGATTCTAGGGACGCTTCCGAACCGCCTGCATCCCTGGGATCGGTGGACCTTTACTCAGACATATGCCCGGAAGCCCAGGACCCGAACTCTCTGTAGTTTTGGAGACAGGAGGTAAGTTAGTAGATCTCCGGAGGTATGCCTCCAACCACAAATTCAGGGCCATTTAGTCCATCACACTTCAGAGATCACAGGTAAGATTTTCCCCTTTTTCAATTGGGTCTAACTAGTCATCTGGGTGGAGAACATGGAGGAAAATCAGGTAGAGAGGATTTCACACCACTTAAATTAATGGAAGGAAAGTGCAAAAGTTTATTGATTAATATACAATGAAACAAATGTATTCATTTACCTGCAGGAACCAAAGAAAATATTATTTATATTTTTCCAGGAACCACTCAAAAACCACTGCATCAGAGCGATCTCTTATAAACTTCTTTCAAAATGCCAACAATTTAATTTTAAATTCACCTTGAGCAATGCCATGGGAGATTTATTTGTTCTTAAAGAAAAGAAAGACTTGCATCTATATAGCGCCTTTCACAACCTCAGGACATGCTTTACTGCCAATGAAGTACTTTTTGAAGTGTAGTCACTGTTGTAATGTAAGAAACATGGCAGTCAATTTGCACACAGCAAGCTCCCACAAACAGCAATGTGATCATGAACAGATAATCGGTTTTAGTGATGTTGGTTGAGGGATAAATATTGGCAAGAACACAAGGGATCTTTTTAAGTCCACCTGAGAGGGTAGACGGGGGCCTCAGCTTAACGTTGCATCCGAAAGACGGCACCTCCAACAGTGCAGCACTCCCTCAGCACTGCACTGAAGTGTCAACCTGGATTTTGTGCTTAAGTCTCTGGAGTGGGACTTACATCCACAACCTACTGACTCAATAGTGCTACCCATCGAGCCACAGCTAACACCGACGCCTAGTAAGCTGTGAGGAGAAATAATTGTTACAATGTCCCAGTTGATGCCATTCCCCAATTAGCACTGATACAAATGCCAAATTTCATTCTAAGCACTGTTTATTTCCAGTTTGATTTGTCTTTATCCCAATGTTTGCACAACTGATACAAAATAGATTTTACAAATCACTGGCAAGCAATTTCACCAGGTTGCATTTTGTCAATTAGTTGACAAGAAATGAATTTGCTCAGCAACTCACTTGATATAGTCTAACAATTGCTTACTATACTTCTTGTGACAAACAGGTGGAGCTTCAGTTTTACAGTTGGACCGCTTTGTTCTGATTAATTACTCAAAATATCACAAGGAAGATACTTTATATCGCCTGACAGATTATTGCAATGAATAGTTCTGTTGATGCAAAATTTCAGTAAACAGTATTTATGAACTGCCATCGAAATGCTTTTTCTTAACCGAGATCTCACTGCTAACTTCCAAAATGCAGGAAAAGTGTCGCTACTGTACACTACTTTCTGCAACGACTTGATATTTTGACGTTAAATTACTGAAAGGAAATGTGACTTTCATTTCCAAATGAGTGGACTGCGATTTTATTACACCACTATATTCCCATTTCAATTCGTCACTGGTTAATGTTCACAATTTACATGAAGTAGCCAAAATGTTCACAATTTACATGAAGTAGTCACATTGTGCATCTTGAGGCAGTCATTACCAAGTCTTGTTCTTATCTTCGGAACAGCAGTCTGATACATAGGCTCACTCTGCCTTTGATTATGCTGCAGTGGCTGGGTTACAGTGAGTGTTGCTGGCTGTGGGAGGGGTGATTGATTGCCATTCAGAAGAGAGTTTAAAGCAACATGCAGTGAACTCTTAATGGTTTTTTTTGATACACTATAAGAAACATATTTTATCTGTGACAGAATATTAATCACTATTTTTCCAACATAGCTTTTTGCCTTGGCTTATCAAGGGCAGTGTTAAACTTGCTGCTAATTTTATTTGGTAAGACAATGAGACCAAAGACTGCGTTTCTAATTAAAATAACCTCAAACTATGTCAGTTTATTTATTTGGAGATCTTCAGATCCAATTTATTAAAAATTAAATTGGATTGATTCAAAGAGTGATTACCTTTTTTTCTTTGGGAACATAAAACGTATACTGTACCTTGAAAACAATAATTGTAAGGACATCATTCAGAAACTTTATTTTGCCGGACTGGACACAAATTAGCTGCCAAGGAAGCAGGTCCTCAACAGCCCACCCACAGGCCTAAGCCATCATGTCAAACAGTGCCAAGTATGTGATTTATACGACTTGGACAGAAATTAAACTCCATACTGTCAAGGAAAATGGCCTCCACTTGGCCGTATGTTATACAAAGGAAACTGGAAGCACATTGTCTGGAAGATTAAGTTATTTTATACATTTTAGGAATTTGGATACAATTAGCGGCAGCGCTTGTTCATCCTGGATATTGTCTCTTGCCGGCGATATGTTTACGCTAGGGCAAGAGTGCAACCTTCAAATATTCCACTAATTTACTGTTGTGCACGTGTGTCTAAATGAAAGAAAGTTACATCTGAATTATTACCTCCTCAGTCTTTTAAAATAATTCGGCTTCTTGCTAAAAATAGACAACCAGTTTATGGAACAATATATTTTTGTTTTACTGTGCAAGGTCAAAGAGGCATCACATCAACATTTATAAATCAACTTTAATATTGGCTTTGATAATGGGCCGGATTTTGCAGCAGAAGTAATGGGGAGGCTATCAGCGCTCACCGTTATTTACGTGGAAGTCGGACAGCAACTTCTGGCGATTGCACCTGCGCACTTAAACGCGCAAATCAGGAAGTTGCTGTCCGGGTTGCCATGCTCCTCCAGAAGCTGCAAGAGAATGGTATCTCGCCGAGAGACTCACCATTGAAACACATCGAGGGCGTGAAGTTCCTGTACTTACCGGATAGCTACGGACTAAACGCGCCAGAAAAAGTTAGGGCTTCTCTATTCCAGTGTAAGTACCCTTCTAACTCCACGGTAAGTCTTAATAACTGCCAAACAACCTCTCTGGTACTGAAAATTAACTTCTACAAGTGTGGAGTCTCATTCCTTCAGATTTTAATTATTGTTGGAGATTTAAAAGAATTTTTAAAATATGAATTTTTAAGACGTTTTCTTTCTGTCTCTTTTATCTCTCTCTTAATCCCATCTTTCTTTCCCTCTCCTTATTTCACTTTCTGTAAAACGTGATTTGACATTGAATTCACTATTCTAACTTAAACTATCTGGTTCAAACACTGCGCTGCTCATTAACGATTCTTCAATCTGATTGGTTAAGGGGATACACAGTTGCTTGCGCTGTTCACACAGGTCCCAGGTGCCCTGTAGAGGGCACCGCGCCATATGGATGGTTGGCTGACAGGAACTTCCAGTGCAAAAACCCATAACATGTCGGTGGGCAAGTAAGTGCAAGTGTAACGAACGGCTGGTGCCATTTGTTCGACACTGACTGCAAAATCCGGCCCAATATTACAAACCTTCTAAAGAAGCTTTTCCCTTATCATGTACACAGGTTTACTGGACTTACAGTTTTGAAAAGCTTTGGTTGCTACAGAATATAATGAAACAGCATAGGTGTGAATCATGGCGCTGTAACAGAGCCATTCCTGTTATGATGCAGCCTCCTTACAATCAAACAGAATTTTTTCATGATCCCATATATTTTTATTCTATGGCAGTTTAATCCCTGTTCAGACCAAATGTCTTATGATGAGATGGAGCTGAGGATATTGAGGCTGTTCTATATTCTCCAGTTTCATACCACTCCTGGTAATGGAGAGGACCTCTCTGGCTGCTTGTGCACATTGTAATCTCGGGTGCACGTGCCCAAGTGACCAGGAAATACAGCCATGCGGTGTCCACTGGTTCACAGAAGCTTTTCATGACTGATGGGCACTGCGGGATATTGCTTGTTTTATTGGTCCAGCTTTCTAAATTATAATACAATTTTATTCACTGGTGCCCTCCTTCAAGAAAGAAAGACTTGCATTTATTTAGCACCTTTCATGACCTCAGAATGTCTCAAAGCGCTTTACAGCCAATGGGGTACTTTTGAAGTGCAATCACTATTGTAATGTAGGAAACACGGCAGCCAATTTGCTCACAGCAAGGCCCCACAAACAGCAATCTGATATTGATCAGATAATCTGTTTTTTTTAGTGATATTGATTGAGGGATAGATGTTGGCCAGGACACCATGGAGAACTTCCTTGCTACTCTTCAAAATAGTGCCACGTGATCTTTTATGTCCACCTCAGAGGGCAGGCGGGATCTCAGTTTAACGCCTTATCCAAAAGATGGCACCTCTGACAGTGCAGCACTCCCTCAGTACTGCCCCGGAGTGTCAGGCTAGATTTTGTGCTCAAGTCTCTGGAGTGGGAGTTCAGCCCACAACCTTCTGACTCTGAAGTGGGAGTGCTACCACTGAGCCACAGCTAATGCCTGGGAAGAAGGATGAAAAAAATAGGATCACATAGACTAACATTGGCCTGGATTGAACTACTAGAACCAATTTTGGTTGAAAATACATGACCACCATTCCCATTCAAGCTTAACACAGTACAATGCGATACAAAAGCACCGCTCCCCCTTCCAGTGGTAACCAGCCTACTTATCTATATGTACCGAGATAGCCACACAGATGCAAAGCTTCTGCTCTACTTCTAGTCTGCCTCAATAGAAGATAATACATCAGGAGCAGTGTAAACATTAATCAGTGAAATGCCCATTTTGTTTAAAATCTGTTTTTTTTTAAAATCAGCACATCGTTGCTAGACTGCAGGAATTTGCTCAGTATCATTTTCACATTTTTTCCTTATTCATTTATCTCGCCATTTGTTTGTTATTTTTATCTCTTCTTTTAAGTTTACTCCCCTACCCTGTCCACACACTCTGCTCAAATGCCTCTGCTACTGGCCACTGGGAGGTGCATGAGGGCAGCCTGGAGTAACTTGCTTGCTGACTTTCCTTCCCTCCCCATTCAGACAGGAGCCCAGCTGGGATTGAGGCTCACAGTGCAGCGAACGGCAAACACAAATCTGCCAAAATTCCTTCTGAAATAATTTATGAGTGAAATCTTGCTCCACAAGAACTCCTGATGTCAGTTGTGGTTATTTGCACTATCTTGGAAGGGAGAGGAAAATTTCTCCTGTCAATAATTTTAGTGAATGAATTGACGCGAGTGGGAAGAAAAATGAGAGTTCTTGTTTTGTGTTCTCGACAACTTTTTTCCTCTAAAATTTGCCAACTTAAGAACCCCTTTAAATTTGGCTATGCTTTTGTGGGATAAATGGAGAGCTTCAATATAATAGAAGGCAATTCTTCCAAGTGGGTCATGCACTCTGCTTCTTTAGCATGGGTGGTTGCAGAGCATGTGCTGGTATTGCAAGTTTAAAATACCAGTTTTCCAATTAAAATATATTTGTCCTACAGGGTGCTTTACATCTCCTCCTCCGAAGCGTATACACCATCGCTGAAGATTAATTCTACATTTACCAGATTACGTCAATTTTTTTTTAAAGAGTTGAAGATTAGCACCGACGTACAACACCACGTCAATATAAAAAAAAACTGCCGGATTCATTTTGCAGTCATCTACCTGTTCATTTAAAGTCGACAGTTAAAAATACACTTAAGGCTAAGTTTTCTGATTGTGTTCTCACACCACCGAGCCTCCCACCCCCCATCAGGAAGCCCTGCATTAAAATAAAACGATCATCGGCTGCACGTTTGCGATTTCCCGACGGGCGCTCACGGTGGGCGAGCCCACACAATAGGGATGCGCAATTGGAACATTTCCATCTTGGTGTTTAACAGGAGCTCATGCACTCCGCTCCAGCATGATTTGAGCTATGTGCGGGTACAATAGACTTTTGTGGTTGATGGAACAATATTAGTGGGGCTTTGTTGCTTTTAAAACCATTCATCCTTTGAAATAAAAAGACTTGCACTTATATAGCACTTGATCACATTTATGTCCCAAAGTGCACGGGATTGTTTGGAAATGCGGTGACTGTCATGAAGACAAACACAGCAGCCATTTTGTACACAGCAAGAACCCACAGGTAGCGCTGAATTGAATGAAGAGTTAATTTTGGTAGTCTTAGGTTAAGCAATGTTGGCCAACTCCTTTCTCATCTTTCAACAGTGCCATGGGATTTTTAACGCTCACCTGAACCAAAAGAATAGGCATACACCCCCTTTGATTTATTACCTTATCTGAAGGAATGTAGCGCTCCCTCACTGGGGTGTCAACCTAGATTGTGTGCTCAAGTCTTGAACATGAAAATGCTGCTTTGTGTGCTCTATATTTCATTTGATTATTGCTATTTTTCTTCAGCACCCTGAACAGAAGTCATTTGGTTCAGTTTTATGATGAAGAGCAAAAGAGTTTATGAATAAAAATAAGTTAGGATTGCCATCAATTTTTGCCGTTCTTTCTTCCTTTTAATAAAAATATACAAGTTGTTCTCCCTTTCCTTTGACAGATGAAGCTAGGAGAGCAGGAAATTAGAATATCTGACATTTTTGTAGACAGAAAGTAGAAAAAAACTTGCAATATAAACTAAAGTGTACAATTCTAAAGAGGGTGCAGGAACAGAGAGGCCTGGGGGGACACGCGTACAAATCGTTGAAGGTGGCAGGGCAGGTTGAGAAAGCGGTTAAAACAGCATACGGGATCCTGGGCTTCATAAATAGAGGCATAGAGTACAAAAGCAAGGAAGTTATGATGAACCTTTATAAAATACTGGCTCAGCCTCGTTTGGAGTATTGTGTCTAACTCTGAGCACCGCGCTTCAGGAAAGATGTGAAGGCCTTTGAGCGGGTGCAGAAAAGATTTACAAGAATAGTTCCAGGGATGAGGGACTTCAGTTTTGTGGATAGACTGGAGAAGCTGGGGTTGTTCTCCTTAGAGCAGAGAAGGTTGAGAGGAGGTTTGATAGAGGTGTTCAAAATCATAAGAGGTCTGGACAGAGTAGATAGAGAGAAACTGTTCCCATTGACGGAAGGGTCGAGAACCAGAGGACACAGATTTAAGGTGATTGGCAGAAGAACCAACGGTGACATGAGGAAAAACCTTTCTACGCAGCGAGTGGTTATGATCTGGAATGCAGTGCCTGAAAGGGTGGCGGAGGGAGATTCAATCGTGGCTTTCAGAACTGGATAAGTACCTGAATTAAAACATTTTTTTTACAGGTCTACGGGGAAAGGGCGGGGGGAGTTGGACTAGCTGAAGTGCTCTTGCAGGGAGCCGGCAAAGGCTCGACGGGCCGAATGGCCTCCTTCTGTGCTGTAACCATTCTATGATTCTATGATTTATAGCGTCTATCGCATCTTCGGAACAGTTGGAAGTGCTTTACAAACAATAGCTACTTTTGTAGTCACTGTTATTTTGTGAACAAACATGGTGGCCAGTTTTCACACAGAAAGGCCCCACAAAAGGAAAATGAATGAATGACAAGTTAATCTACTCTTGGTGGCGGTGATTGTACTTTCAACTATGGCGAGAAGGGAAAACTAGCAGATCAGCCACCCATTATAGATCTCACCCGATTTCCTTTTCCGTTGTCAACAATTTGGTACCGCCAGTATTCCACTACAGCCTTGAAAGGAGGCAACTGAGAGGAAACCTCACAGAGTTATAGGAGAAATGTTACAGAAAAGGTCATTCCAGAACATTAAAGTAAAACAGTGACAGCAGGACAAGGAGCCAAAAGTGCAAACTCGCACATAGTGTGCACATCCAGCAGGCCCGAAGTTGGGCATTGGGCCTCATGAACATTATTTGGGTAACCTGCTGGCTCTTATCATACCTCCACAGGCAGCTCGCTCATTTTATAAAGATCAATGTCGGGCCACTTGCCTCGCTGGCAACGGCCCAAAGGTAAGTCCTGGGGGGCATGTGGAGAAGGCAAGGGGGCCAAATCCATGGCCAGCAGCGGCCATTAGGATTGCTGTGGGGGTGGGAGGAGCACTCCTACACCAATAAGGTGGGCGGCGCACTTCCAATAAGTAATGAGCGTGCGCTTCGGGCCCGCCATATTGGAGGTTGCTTAGCGCCTTAAGAATGGGTGCTGCGCAGTTGAATTTCTAGGCCAGTTCTTATGTTGAATCCAGCCCTATATATTTTTACTTCACTGACCTTTACTCCCAAGTACTACTCAATTTCTTGGCCCCAAGTTATCATTATAGGGAACGTATAAACAAATTGTAGAATAAAGAGTGTTTCTTCTACACCCATATATGGAATTTTGATAAGGCTGGCATATAACTGGGATAAAATGGCTCCATAATACTTCTGACAAAAGTGCGCAAAAAAATTGTGAGAAACTTGTCAGTCTTACACTAAGAGAGGCATTTCTTTATGTTGGTGGCAGGGGAGGGAGTGGTGTGGGGGGTGGGGGTGCTGGTTGCACGATTGACATTGCGACACTCTTGTGACATAATGATGCCTTTCGGCACCAGTTGCCTCATTGTGTCGAAGGATCTGGCAAACAAACAAAAAGTTTGTCAAACACTTTGAGGTCATGCCCTTTTAAAAGATTACACTGCGTATGGCAGCTCAGAAATATTGGAAGGTTACATTCAGTGCAGTAATTAAAATTCAGCGCCATTTATACTTTAAAAAAGAAGAATCTTAATATAGGCATTAAAAAGGCAGTCGGCAAGGGGACTGGAAGTACAGAGTGCAGCTCAGTGAATCAATTGTCGAGTGCAAGTGACTGGGGGGTCGTCACTGTGATGACCCCCTCAGATATATGAAGGAATGTGTTACATCACAGCCATGGTTTCAGTGCTTGACTCTGATGGCTGAGGTTCTAAGTTCATGTCACAGTGGGGGCTTGAGCGCAGTCTGGTAGTACTGACACCACAAGGGCTGCCTAAGCACTAACCGTCGAAACATCCCCGAGATAAAACTTCAAAGTCCGCTCACACCTTTAATGGATGCTGACAGATTAGATACTTAACTATAACAGGCTTGCTAAAAAGTCACATTATCTGCATTTCTTCCTATTCAATAAGGAGCGTGCACATTTGGGCTGATCTTAAATTTTATGCGCAGAATACAGACAGATTCATTTGACGGTAATTTAAACTAATTGATGTGAATTGACTTATGCCTTTAGGTGTTGGAGCTGCCTCTACACTTAGACCCACCATGACTGTGACACGGTTCACTGCCTTGTTTAGATTTGTGCTGCAGATTTACATCAGTTGCAGACTTGAAGTAGAGTCACATTAACTGGTCAAGTACAAAAGGCACAGAGTTATTACGATGTCTGGATTTCAGAAGAAAACTCCATGGCCCTTATCCGCAGTGCTGTTTGAGGTTATGAAGCAGGAAACGGGTATCAAGCTGGTTTAAGTGCTTCCTGTGGCTCCTCGCCACCCATTTCAATTGAAAATCAAGACACAAGACTTTGTGTAGAAGACATGGAGATCATTTAATAGCTTGCATGCATGGAGTAATGCAGGGCAGCTTGGTGCAGGGGTGGTGATAGTGAAAGAGAACTAGCACATTGGCCTAGAACTTCGTTGGCGCTGTGCCTGTGGAAAACGGGAGCCTAGGCATCCAATATGGCAGGTGGCGGGCGCATCCATGCTGGAAGTGCGCTGCCTGGCCGCACAGCTTAAAGGGAACATTACGTACACTGCAGCAGGATTGTGCCTTGATTCGGTTTGATGATAATGAGGCCCGAGGTCCAATATTAGGCATGCCTCAAGCCTATCTATTCAGGCACAGGGATCATTCCCTGCACCCTCATTGTTGGGTGTGAATGAATTTTTACCCCAAGAGATTTCCAGTTAACTAGAGTATAAAGATCCTGGGAAAACCATCAGTTCCAAGTTCTCCTCCCCTAAGTTTCACACCATCTTGAACTGGCCATATTCCTACACCATTGCCAGGTTAAAATCCTGGAATTTCCCACCTAACATCATCATGGAACCACCATCAGCACAAAGGAGAAGGCCAATCCACACCTTCTAGGGGCAACTTGGGATAGACAATAAATGCAACTTTTCCAGCATCTTTTCCAACTTTTCCAGCATCGCCCACATCCTAAACACATTTTTAACAATGCTCTGGAGTTGTTCCAGTCCCACTTTTTTTGCAACAGCCCAAACCCATAGTGTAAATGTAGGGGTTTTCCAACCTCGAAAATCACCTTCGCTACTGCTCAGTACAAATATATCGTTTATGTTCAATTGCTTCTCCACTTTGACTAAAATGACATTGCTTCTACGTTCTAAATCAAATTGCGTGCATCAAGGGTATAATTACAGAGTCATGCTATTGATTAAAAAGTTTACATAGCACATTACACTAGATAAGTCACACAGTATTATTTAATGAACACACAGCTAAACATTACCATTATGAAAATTGATTGGCCAGTCCTATTTGATTGTACCTCACTTCTGGCAAGCTGGTGAGCTGAACCCAAAGCACTTAATGAATAGGTTACAGAAAGTGAGGCAGACCAAGGAGAAACTGACTGTTGAACAGGGTCAATAGAAAATTGTAAGGTGGGGTTTCTGTGCAAACCACTGTTATCAGCAAACACTAACTCACATGATGGTTGTAACGTCTCTGCATGCGTCTTTTGCACAAACATGTTAATAAACTAGACAGAGTCAGTAACTTGGGGAAATTGGATCCTTTACTTTCTACTTTACTGAACTCATGAACTAACTGAAATAACAACAGAAAACGCTGGAAAAACTCAGCAGGCCAGGCAACATCCGTGGAGAGAGAAACAGAGTTAACTTTTCAGGTCGAACTCTGTTTCTCTCTCCACGGATGTTGCCTGGCCTGCTGAGTTTTTCCAGCGTTTTCTGTTGTTATTTCGGATTTCCAGCATCCACAGTATTTTGCTATCATGATCTAACTGGTTTGAATCTGTTCTCCTTGGGCATGCGCTTAAACAAAGTTCTAACAGGACTAGACAGACTAGATGCGGGAAGGATGTTCCCGATGGCGGGGGAGTCCAGAACCAGGGGTCACAGTCTAAGGATAATGGGTAGGCCATTTAGGGCAGAGATGAGGAGGAATTTCTTCACCCAGAGAGTGGTGAACCTGTGGAATTCTCTGCCACAGAAGGCAGTAGAGGCCAACTTATTAAATATATTCAAGAAGGAGTTAGATATATTTCTTAAGGCTAAAGGGATCAAGGGATATGGGGAGAAAGCAGGGACAGGGTACTGAGTTTGATCAGCCATGATCTCATTAAATGGCGGAACAGGCTCGAGGGGCCGAATGGTCTACTCCTGCTCCTATCTTCTATGTTTCTATGTGTGTAGAATTATCAATTTAACAAATGGACAGGACGTAACAATGTTTTGAATTTCATTCTTGAGATGTATGCGTCGATGTCTGGCATTTATTGTTGCTCTGAGTTTGATATGACTGAATAGCTTGCCAGGTCACTTCAGAGGACAGTGAAGGGTCACCCCACGGTAGTGTGGGGCTGGAGTCCAGTATAGGCCAGGTGGCAGCTTACCTTCGCTAAAGTACATGTGAGATTTTACCACAATCCGACAGCTTCATGATCATTTTTATCGATACCAACTACTTATTTCTTTTTAAAAACTAAATTTATATTCTCAAACTGCGACAGTGGGATTTGATCTCAGTTTCTGGATTAGTTAGATCAGTAACATAATCACTACACTACCAAACCCATTACACTCATACAACACTGATTCCAACACAGTCAAGGTAGTGATCCCAGAAAATTCTTAAAGCAATATTAAATTTGCTGGAAATTCCCTTATTATCTTTTATATCTTGAAGGGCTGGATATTCTTCCATTATGCTTCAAAGTCAGGTGGTATAGTAGAGGAAAACCTGGCGAGGAGACCATGGGGTGGAAATTCGGTGCATTTGTGCCTCTTGTTAGGGGTGCTAACGGGGCACAAACGACTTTTCGCCCAGGTGTGGCGCTGCGAACGACTCCCACTAAATTCAGCGGGAGTTTAGCGGCGGCAGTGATCGGTAGCACCCCGCTCCGCTGCGCAGGCGATGATGACGTCTTCACCGTGCGCAGCGCCCTGTTTATGTCCCGCCTGCAAAATTATCCCGCGCCCCCAGAATCTGCGCCGGGCGATGACAGCGACCAATTCAAGGGGCGGGAACAGTGTGGCAGGAGGCTCGCGGGGCGATAAGTAAAGGGGAAGAGTCGGGCGGGGGGAAAGAAATGGCCGACTTAGTTGTCGCGGCCCGTTGCGTCTTTAAACGTGGAGTTCGTGCTGTGATCTGACAGCCTGGCACTCCTCTTGAGTGGGCTTGGGCCCTTCCCTTTAATGGGGGGAAGAGCCCTTCCGTGCGGCAGCGCTACGTGGCCCATTGCGTAGCGCTGCAGAACGCGCCGCCCCGATATTTGGGGTTAGCGCTCTAAGAGGAAGTGGAGCGCTTGAATTAGCACTCCACCTCCCTCTTGGGGCGCTAAAACCAAGGTTACCGCTCACCGTCACTATTTTTCCACCCATATCTCCACCCCAACAGTAGATTTTCCTCTCCATGCCCCAGCGTAGAAACATTGCTGGCTTCCCAATAATGGCAGGGAGGGATGCGCCAGCAACTAGGCCCGATTTTCCTGACATCCGCTGCTGGCTCCACCAACTCCAGGGAAAATCGGGGGAGGGGTGGAGGTAGTCCTTGGGGACAGTGGGGAAAAACCCACTGATGCCCCTTTAGGACAGAGAGGGCCCAGAAGTAGACACCTCTTCCTCCCCTCAGCTTAGTCCAAGGCCTAATATTAAAGACACCGTCAGGTCATCAGGATTCGTCTGTCCACCCTAAGTTTGGCCTCCTCCCCTTCTGGTGCTCCAGCGGGTGTCCTGCTACAGCACTGCCACACCTTCCTCCCCCGGGTGCGGCGGGCTCATTCTTGCCGGTCCAGCTAGGGGCCGTCCCTCATGGATAAACAGCTGCAACCCAGGAAAATGGGTTGGGGTGGCGGGGTACATCCTGTCTCGACTGGTGCAAGGAGGGAAATCCAGCCTGAAACCTTGTAAATCAACTTGTACTGATATCTGTTTACTTTAAATTTCTTTATTCAATTTCTCTCATTATGGTCTGGGTGCGGTGTGCTCGTCATGAACTTCAATGTAGAGAAGGGAAGCAGCATCAATAGTATTTAGCAAAGTGGATTTTTTTTCTCTGGGTGAGAAATTGATGTGCTTACCGCCACCTGTTAGCGCCAGTGAAGCGTGAAAAAATGGCGGCCACTGCTCTTGCGCCAGCTGGAGGTGATACCGGCGGCGGCCGACATATTGGTTGCTGCCTTTGCACTGCCGGTAACCAGCAGCACCCTGAAAAGAAAATGGCGGCGTGGTGACGTCAGTTGGCATGCAACGTCGTCTTAACGTCACCTACGCAAACTTCGACCCTAGTGCTCAAGTCAGCATTGGGTCCTAAGCACGCCAGACTAACCTGGCATGCAAGCAGGCTGACAGAGGCTGACAGGAGCGATATCTGCAGCTGTTAAAGGGACACACACATCAATCAGGTAAGTTTGAATGGAAGGATTTGGACTGGGTTTTTTGATTTTATTGAAGTGGTGGCTTGCTGCAATAGATGTGAAAAGTTTTTTAAAGTGTTTTTGGAGTGCTGCTGGACACTTGCAAGGGTTCGGATGGTAAGTGAACGCCTTTGAGAAGACAGAACATGCTGCGAATACTCAACAGGTCACGCAACATCCGTAGAGTTCACGCCTCAGGTCGACATGCTGCCTGACCAACTGAGTATTTGCAGCATTTCATGCTGTCATTTCACATTTACAGTGTCCGCTTGCAGAGGGAAGAGGAAGACGCAGAAGAGGAGGAAGCCGAAGAGGAGCTATCAGATGGAATGATGCATCCCAGACAGCCCTTTTGTGGCAGGCATATCCGGGATGGAATCATCCGCCTGTGGTCCCACTGGCTGGGCAGGACGCATTTCTTGGGTGTGTGAAATGAGGAAGCCACAAGGGTGGAGTTGTGCTGATGAGAGGGCGGGAGTTGCATGCCAGAAGGAGGATAACGTACGAGGCTACCTGCATCTTGTATCCTTTCAGACCCGCCGCTGGCCAAGGGCTCAGCCATGCCCCTGCCAAGAATGGCCTGCACCGTCTCCTCCAAGGGGGTGAGGTGATGCTAGGAATGGGAGATGTGCCTCATCATTGGTGCAGATTGTTGGTAGGTGAGCGATTGGGGGTCCTGCATTGAGCAGTGTGAGGCCAGTGGTTCAGTTGGTAGGTGACGTCTTTTGAAGATGCATTCACTGACCTTGACCAGTGGTCTGAGGTCATGAAGCTTCTTTGGGCACTGGAGCCAGGTGGTGGGGGCGACACTGCTGGCAGTGACGGCCTTGGTAATGTACTCCTACATTGTTCTTTCTGGAGGGCCTCCTGGCCCCTGTGGGTAGAGGGCCAGTCTTGTAGTGTTGACCCCCTGCACAAAGCTGGAGTGCTGCATGCGAGACCCTGGGTGCCCCTTCCCTGGCTTGCTGAGCCATTTGTGGTAGTGCTGAGGCAGTTTTCCCATTTGTTGAGTTTAGGAAGGTAATTCAGCTTTAAGTGCTGGATTATTGATATTTGGAACTTCTTTTAAATATTGGTTATTTGTTAAAAGGCAGAAAGGACTGAAAAATGTAGTGAATCAGTGCATTTTATTTTCCCTTGCTTCAATGTGCATGGCCCTTTAAATTTCAGAGGTTCTTACTGCCCACAATGCATTGCGAGCTTCACCGCCTTGCACACAGATGCTCGGGGAAGCAACAATGCTGCACCAGCACAACAAATTGGTCCCGGATCCCTTGTGCAACGCCACCAGGACGGCGTTGCGCCTAAGGTTAGCGCGGCGCCACCTACCACCATGTCCCCCACACCAATTTACCTCGTTTAGCGCGACGGCCGTTAATGGCAGTCAGCGAGGTCGCCGACTACTATCCAGGCAAGAACAGATTTTTCCCCCTCTTCCGACTGTTTTTTGCGAAAGGTCCTAAAACAATTTGCTTGTTCTATTTTCTCTTGCAAGTTCATTTTTTTTACTGTCAGCAGCTAAATGGAAAGATTTCAGGATCCCGCTCTCAGGTTCAGTGTTCAGTGACCAAGGACACAGGGTACAATATTCCACAGGCACATTGTAATGAACAGCATGTAAATCCTCAACCTTAGCCAAGTGTTCCTAGCTCATGCACCACACTCTGTACAAAATAACTGGCCTTGTACCTCATTTGGTCTTTGTGGGATCTTGCTGTGTGCAATTTGCCTACATAACAACTGACATGAATCTTGTCATTCATGTGGAAATGACTTATGAAATGATACTGGGTGGCCTGCTGGTGGTGCTGTCCAGGGAGAGTATAAATACTCGGACATGGGCCCAGCTTGCTCAGGACATTCTTTAACAGGAACTAGTGAAGGACACAACTAGATCGCCATGTTGAAAAACAGTTGATTAAAGCCTTGTTTAATACTTAGACCAAGTGCCTAGTAGTTTTCTTACGTCAACAACTACAACTCTAAAAGTAATTAATTGGATTTGAAGTGCTTTGGGATGTGATAAGGTGTTATTTAAAGGCAAGTTCTTTCTTTCCTTCCAGTCACTCTCTTTCTTTGTTACATGCTGTCCTCTCGAGGTAACGGTTGCCATTGCCAGTGTAGCTTTTCCACTTTCTACACAAGTAATCCTTATGGGCTCCAGTGTGCGATTGTCAATATTGTGGGCAGCTTCTGCAGTGGACCTGTATCTCCTAGAAATTGTCAGTGTAAAATGTGAGGAAGGGAATTTTCATCCCTTACTCAGGTTGTGTTAAAATCGAGCTCCAAGAAGGAAATAGTATAGTAACCCATTATTCCTTCCAATCCCCCAGTCTTCCTATTTCAATCACTCGGTTGTCTGATGGGTTGCAGAACATGGAGTGGAATGTGTTTAACTGGTCTATACTCTATACAGATTTTGTTCCCATTTTCTGCAGATTTCCATCCTATCTGCTGATGACTAAAGCAGGTACCAGCACAGATATAATCATCTAAGACTAGCACTGAGCCAGCCAAAGGAATGTAGGGGTCTGGGACATTTGTGGCACAGTATGGGATGAATACTCACATGTATTGAAGTTAGCCTGAGCTAGTAAGGGGCTAGAGAGGAAGACAGACAAAGATGTTGGATGGAGCAACTACCTAAGCAAAGAACGAGTCCCTGAAGTGGAAAGTCTAAATCATGAATGCCTTGGAAAAGTACACTCGGGTAAGTTGGATAAAGCAAGCTACTAACATCTGCTACACCAGCAGCTATAATGGAAGAGTCCCATTGTTTTCCTTTAAAATTTCCAGTAATCTGTCCCGATTTTCATCGCTCCACCATTGGCAGCTGTGCCTGCAGCTGCCAAGGCCCTAAGCTCTGGAATTCCCATTCTAAACCTCTCCGCCTCTCTACCTCTCACTCTTCCTTCAAGACGCTCCTTAAAACCAACCTCTTTGACCAAGCTGACCTGCTCCAATATTACCTTTTGTGGCTCGGTGTCAGGTTTTGTTTGATAATCGCTCCTGTGAAGCGCCTTGGGATGTTTCGCTATGTTAAAGGTGCTATATGTGCAAGTTGTTGTTGTTGTTGTAAAATCACAGGGTGATTATGTGATCTGGTGCTCCCAGCAGGGAACAGGGCTCGCAGGAAGCACAACATGGGAAGTCGCAGGCTGTGTACCGGGGGCTTTCTTGAGATGGAATCAAGGGGAAAAATCTCCACTGGCTGGAGTCATACCTAGCACAAAGGAAGATGGTTGTGGTAATTGAAGGTCAATCATGACAGCCCCAGGACATCAATGCAAGAGTTCCTCAGGGCAGTGTCCTAGGCCCAAACATCTTCAGCTGCTTCATCAATGACCTTCCCTCCAACATAAGGTCAGAAATGGGGATGTTCGCTGATGACTGCACAGTGTTCAGTGCCATTCACAACTCCTCAGATAATGAAGCAGTCCGTGCCTGCATGCAACAAGACCTGGACGATGTTCAGGCTTGGGCCGATAAGTGACAGATAACATTCGTGCCACAGAAGTGCCAGGCAATGACTATCTCCAACAAGCGAGAGTCTAACCACTGCCCCTTGACATTCAATGGCATTACCATCGCTGAATCCCCCACCATCAACATCCTGGGGGTCACCATTGACCAGAAACTTAACTGGACCAGCCACATAAATACTGTGGCAATAAGAGCAGGTCAGAGGCTAGGTATACTGTGGCGGGTATCTCCCCTCCTGACTCCCCAAAGCCTTTCTACCATCTACAAGGCACAAGTAAGGAGTGTGATGGAATACTCTCCACTTGCCTAGATGAGTGCAGCTCCAACAACACTCAAGAAGCTTGACACCATCCAGGACAAAGCAGCCCGCTTGATTGGCACCCCATCTACCAGTTTAAACATTCACTCCCTCCACCACTGGTGTACCGTGCCTGCAGTGTGTACCATCTACAAGATGCACTGCAGCAACTTGCCAAGGCTTCTTCGTCAGCACCTCTCAAACCCGCGACCTCTTCCACCTAGAAGGACAAGGGCAGCAGGCGCATGGGAACACCACCACCTCCAAGTTCCCCCCCAAGTCACACACCATCCTGACTTGGAAGTATATCGCCGATCCTTCATCATCGCTGGGTCAAAATCCTGGAACTCCCTCCCTAACAGCACTGTTGGGAGTACGTCCACCACACAGACTGCAGCGGTTCAAGAAGGCGGCTCACCACCACCTTCTCGAGGGCAATTAGGGATGGGCAATAAATGCTGGCCTTGCCAGCGACGCCCACATCCCATAAATGAATTTAAAAAAATGTCAGCACTGCTACCTGCTGGGAGTGCCGGATCGTGGAATCACTCCTAATAAATAAATCTACATAACAGCGATGACTGTACCTCAGAGTGATTCATTGTGTATGGACTGCTCTGAACATTTCAGAGACGTGATAAGGCACTACAAGACATGTTCTTTCTAGTTTCTTTAAAAAAAAGCTCAACAAATTTATCCAGTAAGTAGCTGAACCATTCAGACCAGAAAATTCCCAGGTTTTTATTCCTAGGCGGAGTTAAATGATTTCAGCCAGCACAGTGATACAGGTGCTACGATTGATCTATGTTCCTAGATTAGGGAGAGGAAAGTCAACCAGAGTTTCCCGCCGCTGAGCTCAATGCATCAACTCCTGCTGAAAGTGTGTGTGCGTTAGGGTGAGAATAGGATTGAACTTGACTATGATCCTGACTGCAGTCAAAATTAGCCTGCCTATACTCAGTGGAAGACTCACATGAATAATGATGACTTGGGCAAAGTATTGCACGGTGATCTATGTTCATGGGATCAAACCCCAGCAAAGAGTCAACACCTTCAGGAGAATAATTGAGCAGAGGAAATTGGTGGAGGAAATTGATGAAGAGTTACAAAGATACCAAGAAGCTTAGAAATCAAAATAAATTAGAAATCAGCGCAACATTCTGACCAATGAAAGCACACTTACATGCATGAGTTCAAGACGCCATGGGAACATTTTTATGAATCTGGACTGTAGAGAACCTCATTGTGAGACCTGTGCTGCTTATATCCTATCCTGTACTAAGTCTTGCTCACCCCTGAAACCCATTCCTCACCAATTTCTCCTAACTCCCAGTTCTCCAGCACATTGATTTCAAAGCCCACATCCTCGTTTACAATTTCCTCCAAGTCCTTGCTGCACAATAATTTTGCCACCTCCTCAAGCCCTGTGTCCCAGCTTGTGCCCTCCGCTCTTCTGAGTCTGAACTAGAGTGCAATGCCTACTCCCCCTCCACTCCAGCGCAAAGAGCTGATGAAACCTAAAACATCAGTTGTCTCAGTCCATGCATATTGGAGAAACAAGGTGGAGAAAAGTAATCTACCTTACGTCCTGGAATTCTGCATGTCCATGGGCACAGCTGGGAGAGACGCCGAAAGCAGATCACAGCCCCGCACAACTTGGCTTTGTTCCCGTTGGAAATTCAGTATTTTTTTATTCGTTTATAGGATGTGGGCATCGCTGGCAAGGCCAGCATTTATTGCCCATCCCTAATTGCCCTCGAGAAGGTGGTGGTGAGCCGCCTTCTTGAACCGCTGCAGTCTGTGTGGTGAAGGTACTCCCACAGTGCTGTCAGGGAGGGAGTTCCAGGATTTTGACCCAACGACAGTGAAGGATCGGCGATATATTTCCAAGTCAGGATGGTGTGTGACTTGGAGGGGAACTTGGAGGTGGTGGTGTTCCCATGCGCCTGCTGCCCTTGTCCTTCTAGGTGGAAGAGGTCACAGGTTTAGGAGGTGCTGTCGAAGAAACCTTGGCGAGTTGCTGCAGTGGATCTTGTAGATGGTACACACTGCAACCACGGTGTGCCGGTGGTGGAGGGAGTGAATGTTTAAGGTGGTGGATGGAGTGCCAATTAAGCGGGCTGCTTTGTTCTGGATGGTGTCGAGCTTCTTGAGTATTGTTGGAGCTGCACTCATCCAGGCAAGTGGAGAGTATTCAATCACACGATTTTCTGACTATTAATTTTAATGGCTGGAAGGTTGTGACCAGAGTTCGCCCAAATTCCCAATTCGTAGTGGGAAAGGCTCCCAGCTGTCAGCAACCATTGTAAAATTAACCCCTATAAAACCACTGATGGTCATAAAGGGGCTGGTCTCACAGGCAAATGCATTCTGGATGCTACACATTCCACCAGAAACTGGTCCACTCAGTAGAAAGGGGACCCTTTCAACATGTTGGAAATTTATAGCCTTTAATATTAGTTTTGAGAATTCAATTTATTATTTTGGACTTTGGTTCCAAGTTCAGCCTGAATATTTACAATGCTGAACCACAATCTGATGTACAAAATAAATCAAAGTGCCAACAGCTCTTACTTAATATAAATGTTCTGTGGCAAGAAGTACGGATAATTACCACAAATCTGGATAGTGCAACATCCCCTCTCCACCAGACTGCACGTGGTCAGATGCATATTTGCTCCAAATTAGATGCCCCAGTCAAACAACAGCAACAGAGAATTCTTCTTTGCAAACAAAAGAGGAGACTAGGCTGAGCAGTGGGTTAGCTCAATGCCTCCCCTCTCTGCTGACTGTTAAAACACATTTATCGCAGTTTCAAGTGGCTGTGCCTGTATAACACAAAACTGCCAATAACTCAATGCAAATTGGCGGTGAAATGGCAACATCATTAAAAGACTCACAAGTCTGTGGGAGACAGAAACATTCACACTGCTGCAACAGTCTGGGCTTCGGTTATACAGTGGCCCAGAATTTGCAGTGGGTAATGACAGCAAACTGTCAGCGTTCGTCAGCTGAAACTGACCCCTCTGAGTGTAGTGCATGGGCATCTAAACGCAGAAATCCTGAAGTTGCGGTCAGTCATTCACTGCCCCGACACAGGCTACGCTGTGGACCCCCACCTCATAGCCGGCAATCAGTGTAGTCAGTGAAACTGATGAGAACTTGGGCTTTTCCGCAGGAATATCGCTGTTAAATACCCCATTAAATATTAAGACTTGTTGGATTAGGTGTAACTGGGGGTTTAACAGCGTCTTGACTGCTAAGCAAACGTTCTGACCCTGAAAATCTAATTTTTATATTTGTGGAGTGTCAGATTTCTCCAGTATGATAAAAATAAATTTTAAAAAAAATACTTCACCAGTTTCAAAAAAATATATTCATGATATTTCAGTTTCTACCTTATCCCTGTGTGAAAGTCCCAATCCTTATTTCGCTTTCTGTAACATTTTTTAAAAGTCTGGATAAAAGCAGCTTCTCATTTCCCGGTTTCCTGTTTGTGAGAATTCTTCAATGTGATTGGCTGCTTAGACAGCTTGACGACATCACTGCAGCATTGCCATAGAAATCCCCTATTCACAGCGCTGCAATCAATTGAACGCCAAAAAAAGACAAATGTCTCGCCACGGAGATCGCGAGATCGGGCAACTTTCTTCAGGGCCAGATGCAAGCGCCTTTGCTTTGCCGCTGACCGCAAATTACGGGCCAATATATTTGGGGCGAGGCGGAGGGATCTTTAATCTGGAGCTAGGCCTAAGCTATACCTGGGACTGCTTGCATTGACACTGACATTACTCAGCACTGACACCTCTCTCCCCGATTTGGAAAAGAAAAAAAATGATTAATACTTGTTTATTTTTAAAAACAACATTTGTTCCTGTAGATGCAGTTATTTACTCATATACTATTATAGCTGGAAAGCATATCGTACAATGGCCAAAATAATTAATTGCATTCTAAAATGTATTAATAAAATTCATTCATCCTCTGTGGTTTGGTAATTATAGCATCAAGTCCCCAATGGCATTGGGAGCAATAGGTCAGTTCTGTTATTAATCAGTCACTGACCAACATTAAACATTGACAACTTGGGTGTGAGGTCACCTCTGTACAACCTTATTGGTCTTGAGGAGAATGTTTATCTCATCTGGCAACCTGTCAAAGCATCACATGAACTATCCCAAAAAAGCCTATCTCCTTTGATGTAGAACTATTCATTAATTACCTAGATCAAAATTTGCACAAATAAAGTATGGGGCTGGGCGTCGCCGTGGCCCCAATCCTTTGACTCCTTAATTGTGAATAGTCAGCCCACTTAAGAAGGCTGATTTTAAAATTCTCATCCTTATTTTCAAATCCCTTCATGGCCTCGGCCCTCCCTATCTCTATAATCTCCTCCAGCCCTATAACCCCCCTGAGATATCGGTGCTCCTCCAATTCTGGCCTCTTGTGCATCCCCGATTTCCATCGCTTCACCATTGGCAGCCATGCCTTCAGCTGCCGAGGCCCTAAGCTCTCGAATTCCCTTCCTAAACCTTTTTGCCTCTCTACCTCTCTCTCCTGCTTTAAGATGCTCTTTAAAACCTACCTCTTTGACCAAGCTTTTGGTCACCTGTCCTAATATCTCCTTATGTGAAACGCCTTGGGATGCTTTACTACATTAAAGACGCTATATAAATGCAAGTTGTTGTTGGTGAGTAGAGGAGATTTTCCAGCATGTCACTGGTACAAACCGAAAGGTTGAAAAAGATGACAAGGGTGATAATGATAACACTTTATTGCAGCTTAATGCGAGGTGTCATAGGCTGATATTTGGCAATGTTGGACTATTGCCACCCATTAAACAGAATGCAAATTCACAGAAATAAATGGAGACATACTGTCTTTTTTTTGCAATGAAATTCTCACCACTTTTGAATAAGTTCAGGAAGCTTTACTGAAAGTAAGAGAGACTTCACTTTGTTGATGCTCAATATATTGAAACAATTCCAGCTGTTGACATAACCATAGTGCTGGATATTAAAAAAAAGGTCCAAAATCTACACTGTCCTGTTAACTGTACCACCAGGAGACACTGGAATTTATCGTAACGCAATACCAAGTGATGCTTGAAGGAAGGGGGAGGTGGCATTGTACAAATGATACTAATCACCTTTCTATTGTCTCCCGCCTGTCTCGAAAGAGTGAGTTTTGGGTGTCACTCTCCCCCACCATTACTTTTAAATTGTGTGCTGGGCTCTGTTGCCTATTATGGTAATCCAATTCTAATATTCTAAACACAGGGCATGACATCTGCCAAGTCGTCTTCTTCTTAGGCAGTCCCTCGGAACCGAGGATGACTTGCTTCCACATTAAAAATGAGTTCGCAGGTGACTGATGAGTCCAAAGCGGGACCTACAGTCTCTGTCACAGGTGGGGCAGACGGTGGTTGAAGGGGCGGGTGGGTGGGGTGCTTGGGTTGACGTGCGCTCCTTGCGCTCTTGCCTCTGAGTCAGAAGGTTGTCGGCTAATTCTCCATTGCAGAAATTGAGTGCAGGTTGGCACTCCAGTGCAGTACTGTATATTCTTGGAGGTGCTATTCCTTTGGTTGAGATTTTAAACTGAGCAGACACGTGGCAGATGAAATTTAATGTAGAGAATTATGAAATAATGTATTTTGGGAAGAAGAATGAGGTGAGGCAATATAAACTAAATGGTACAATTTTAATGGAGGTGCTGGAGCAGAGAGACCTGGGGGTTCACATACACAAATCTTTGAAAGCATGTGAAATCCATGGCTTTATTGATAGAAGCATATAGTACAAAAGCAAGGAGGCTATGCTAAACCGTTAAAAATCACCGGTTAGGCCTCAGCTAGAGTATTGTGTCCAATTCTTGGCACCACATTTAGGAAGGACGTTAAGGCCTTGGAAAGGGTGCAGAGGAGATTTACTCCTCGTTGGAAGTGCCCATTCAGGGAATCAGTCCGGTTAGGTTTATTAGGACAGGCCCATGTCCCAGTGCACTTTCAATGTCCTAGGCCAATGCTCAGGGCTGTTTTCGAGTTGCCAACATTGTGAGGCTGTGTTGGTTTTTTGAAGGAGTTAGTTAGCTTTTGTACGTTTTCCAGGTACGTATGAGTCGTGTATGCGTTAAAGGTCACAATGTGCCATGTCCCAAAAAAGGCAGGGAGTTCTCCCAATGTTCTGACCAACTTTTGCTCCCTCAACTAACACCTCCAAGAACTGATTAACTGGTCACTCAACTCAGTGGAATCCAATGCACATTCCTAGAGTCCCATTGTCTATGCTTCCAAATAATGTTTATTTGCCTACGAAGGCTGTTTCAGTTGATTCCCATAGTGTATACAGTCTATTAAAGAACTCGGAACAATCACTGAGTGCATTGTGAAAAATGATCCATTCTTTAGCGTTATTGTCTCAGTCTTAATGAGCTTAAAAATAGATGTAAACAACTGTATGTGACTGTGCAGATGACGCAGTTTTGTGCAGATGATGTAGTTTTGAGCCTATGAGCCAGCAGTGCTCTTTTTCTCCAGACCTGTCTACCTATTGTTTAGTGCAAACTGATTGCTGTTTACTTCAAACGTTGAGTTTTCATTCACAGGAAATGTGCCATTTTAGCAATCTCATTTTAACCCCTTTAGGACGTTAAACCAACCTTCTTTGGATGCGTATTCTAACAATACATTTGAAAAATAGTCAAACTAATGTGGTGTGTATAGTTGGGTACATCCGTAAGGTGATTAATAGGGTGCAATTTCAAGGCAGCATTCTAATTCATGGGATCAGCTAATAGAACCGATTTTCAAAAGAAAAGTTTGATTAATTTATATCCATCATCTGAACCTTGGGATTATACTGCACCCTGAAATATAGGTCATGGAGTTAGTTCATCTCACTGCCTGAGCTGTGCACCCCTTGTCTCAAAGCTGTGTGAGGTAAAGAATTTGTGGATATGCTTCATGTCAGCAGATGTTTGTACTTGTTTTTTGAAGCTTCTTGTTTCCGTTCTTACGACAGATGAAAATTTTCATTCTTAGCAATTTTTTAGGTAAAATGTTTTGTGCTATTGTTTTTAATCCACCTTTTTGGTTCCTTCTAGGTTTTCATAGCTAAACTGACAGCTTAGGTATCAGCTTGGCTCAGCAGCAGCACTCTTACCTTTAAGTCCAGAAGGTTGTGGGTTCAAGCTGCATTCCAGGACTTGAGCATATAATCTAGGCTGACACTTTGTGGTAGTACAGGTAGACTATCCTTTATCCGAACTTCCGAAAACCGAAAACCTCTAAAAACCGAAAGTTTTTTCATTCAGCGTAAGTCGTGCGCACGACTTACGCTCCCCCCGCCGACCCCCCTGCTGACCCCGACCCCCGCCGACCCCCACCCGACCCCCCGCCGACCCCCCGACCCCCCGCCGACCCCCCCGCCGACCCCCCTGACCCCCCGCCGACCCCGACCCCCACCCCGACCCCCCGCCGACCCCCACCCCGACCCCCCGCCGACCCCACCCCGACCCCCCGCCGACCCCCACCCCGACCCCCCGCCGACCCCCACCCCGACCCCCCGCCGACCCCCACCCCCCGCCGACCCCCACCCCCGACAAATTTCCCAGTCTTATAAAATACCTTCTGAAATCCGAAATTTTCCGAAAACCGAAACATGGCTGGTCCCGAGGTTTTCGGATAACGGATAGTCTACCTGTACTACATTGTTGGATAAGTCTTTAAACCAGCACCTTCTCTGCCTGTTCAGGTGGCAGCAAATGATCCGATGGCACTACACCAAAAAAAAAGCTGAGAAGTTCTCCTGGTGTTATTGCAGTTTGTGAGACTTTGCTGTGTGCAAATTGGCTGTAATGGTTCCTTACATAACAGAGTCTACGGGGGCGATTTTGCCAGCCCTGGGGAGGCGGGTATGGAGGCGGGACTGCCGGGAAAATGGCAGAATTTGGGGTCGGATGCCCAACCCGCCCCCAACCCGCCTCCATGCCATCTTCCCAGGAGGCGGGTAGCTGTCCTGTGCCAGGTCCTGTCTCCTTGGAGGCAGGAATGGATTAAAGCCTATTAACTGCCTGTTAACAGGCAAAAAATAGGATTATTCCCTTTCTGCCCTCACAAGTGTGGGCTTCCCAAAGGCTCCAAAACCCGCCAGCTCAGCGAGGCGAGTACTGGGTCTGCGGGGGTCGGTGGGGGGTGCAAAAGTGTGGTGTGAAGGTAAGTGATGGGTGCAAGAGTGTAGAGGTGAGTATCTGAGGTAAGTGCAAACTGTTTTTAAAAGTGTACTTACCTTTGTTTCTTCCTGCAGGCTTCAGTCGGTTTGTATGTGGAGAGTCTTGGACCTCCGTGTTGCAGATGAGAGATGGCCGTTGCATTCTCAGATGCAACAACCATCTCATTTCTGTAAAAGAAAGAAGGTTGATGAGGTCTTGTATGCAAGACCTCATCAAACTGCAGAGAATGTCACTGTTCGACAGCTTCACATTTTTGACCGATGATACGTCATGCTCTGCAACCGGCTTTCCCTTAATTGGCCTGCTGAGCCCGCTGGGCGGGCTTAACAAGGTCAATCAAGGGAAAATAGCGTGGGTTGGCCACAAATCGATGGAGCAGCAGTCCTGCCAAGCAGCAGTCCTGCCTCCAACGTGCCCCCAGTTACAAAATCGCCCCCAGCATTTCAAAAGTAACTAAGTGGTGTCAGCTGTGGGGATTTTCCGTGAAGTCGAGAACCTGGACAAGCTGTGCCTTTCATGGCATCATGTGAACTCGGTTACACATGGAACATGGAAGCTGAGCTAACATTAGGCACCCATAAAAAACACAGCTGCAGGGACATCCGAGGTGTATGTGTGTGTGTGTGTGTGTGTGTATGCGGGTGGGGCAGGAAAGAGTAGGGGTGGAGCAACTGCCTATAGTAATTCAGCAAAACATTTCTGATCAGTAAAAAGAAAGAAATCAATTTATCCCCCCCTTACCTATACTTCCCTCTTCCCTGCTAACTCCAAGACATCACCTCACCTTTAATGCTAGGAGAGTATACATTTTCAATCATAATAGTGATAAACCTAAGAGTTGTCTGCTGAAAGGATGGAAGGAGAAATCCGACCTCGGGAACCCCAATCAGAAAGCTTTTCTTTGGAATAGAGAAAGCCCACGTGGCAGTGGCGAGGAGAGGTTGGGTTGGAGATTCCATGACTAACGTCACTTGGAACTCAAAAACCCAAGTTCAGTGCAATATCCTGGAACCAGTAGGCCTCAATATGGACCAGAGTTGAACCAATTACACACTACAACAATAAGGGAGGGCAGATTATTTCTTATTGTTTAGTTAATGCAATCAGTTTGATTACCTAATCATTGAGTGGAAGGTGGAGGAGGGACACATTCAGAATCCTGGCCAGAATGAAAGAGCTAAGCTGCCTTTACACTGGTTTAGTGGTGATTTAGTTTAGATGTGCAAGTCTTGCACAGTTGATGGCAACCCCAAAGTAAACTCGCTGGAGTTACGTAAAGCTGACCATCAAGGCCTGTTTTTTTTAAAATCCAGGTCTTCCTAGCAACTAGCCTTAGTGAATCCAATAACTTTGGCTGCTGGTTGTGTAAGACTAACACTTGGGGACCCAGTCTTTTCTTTTTACTAACAGATCACTAAGTCAATATAAAACAGCTCAGGCTGCTGCTATACTGCAGCAACCACCAGTCTGAGATCAGTAACTGCAGTTTGGGTTCTAGAAAGGCTGCCTGGCTGGACCTCTGATTCTAATGCATGCACAGGGTTCTCTTCTGAGCATATTTGTACACACATGCTTGAGTGTCTCCCCCAGCAGTTTTAACTGTTTAGAAAGTGTGGATGGCAGCGTCTCCACTCTTTAGAAATTTAAATTAACTCTTGGTAGGTTTAGAATTGTCCAGGAGGTTCAAATGACTTCTTTTTAAAGCTGGTTTGATATCACATTGGAGTTACATTCTATTAGTGTCAAATCCATGTGGTGTGAGACTATGCCCTCCAGCGATCTCCCACAGCTTGTCCAACGAGTCAGGTTGAGGCTCAGACTCTGAATTTACTCTCCAAGCAGTTCAGTGTTGTTGCAAAGTGGTGACTGTTTCACAGCAACGCTGAGAGCGCAGATCTTTAAAGAAAGGGGGCAGATTTTCAACTTACTGCCCAAGTGTAAAACTGGCATTGCTAATCGGCTGCCCGTTCTACATAATGCCCGATTTTCATTGTGAGTCAGGAAACTGAACCAAGAGGGGAAGACTTGGGGGAGCGGGGTGGGTGGGTGCGGGGTGGGCGAGTGTAAGTTTGGGGCTTGGGCTACTTTTAACGCCCAGGCCTCATTTAAATGCTGCTGGTCAACTTCTCATCTGTTGTGGGAGGGATGGGGGGAGGGTACAGAGCTGCTGCAGGCATGGAAAAACTGGGCGGCCTTACCGGCTCGCGGGTTTCGGGAGGGTTTCGTGGGAGGGGGTGAGTCTGAGGCAGGGGAAGCCTCAACTTTCCTTCTGGGGCTTGGAGCAGCACTCCTGCCCCTCCTGATCCCACAAAGGAAAGGTTTACATTCATCTCGGAGGGCCTAATCTGTCTGCAGACCAGCTTTAGCCTGATGGGAAAACTGCAGTGACTTCCTTGCTCAGGCCCCAGTTAAAATGCAGTCGGGGTCCTATTGATGTATTGCAGAGATTCATGAGACTACTGCCTGCTTTAGGTGGGCACCTCATCCGCCTGCAGAACATTGCAGGCGACAACCATCAACGTTGGGCTAGAGTTGAGTTATGAGTGGGCAAGTAACCCTTGCATTTTTAACTGCCCACCCGCCCAGTTTCTGCCAGGTGTGTAGGGTTAAAATTGCCCCCCTAGTGGCTGGATGAATATGGCTAGAGAGAGAGGGAGTCAAGGAGAGGGAAGTTAACGAGAGGGAGCCAGGTTCTGGCAGGAGAGGGGAGCTTGAGCAATTTCCCCGTTGCAGGGATAAAAGACCCAATGAAAAGTAAGAGAAAGATAACGCGGAAGAAAATGAGGTCAGAAAGGACAACCAGCAAGAAGAGACAAACAGCAAAAGCATTAACTTATTTCATACTGTAACCATAGAAAAATAAAATTTCTGTAAGAGGGATGAAAACATATAATAAAATGTAAAAATATTTACAATCTATAATGTAAAATCTATAAAATGTACAGGAAAAAACATCAAAATAGAGTGTGATCCACAGGAAAAATGAACAGGGCACGGGGAATGGGAACACTGTAACAGTGTCACAGGGAATGGGAACACTGTAACAGTGTCACGGGGAATGGGAACACTAAGTTTCACGGGGATTGGGAACACTAACAGTGTCACAGGGAATGGGAACACTGTAACAGTGTCACGGGAAATGGGAACACTGTAACAGTGTCACGGGGAATGGGAACACTGTAACAGTGTCACGGGGAATGGGAACACTGTAACAGTGTCACGGGGAATGGGAACACTGTAACAGTGTCACGGGGAATGGGAACACTGTAACAGTGTCACGGGGAATGGGAACACTGTAACAGTGTCACGGGGAATGGGAACACTGTAACAGTGTCACGGGGAATGGGAACACTGTAACAGTGTCACTGGGAATGGGAACACTGTAACAGTGTCCCAGGGAATGGGAACACTGTAACAGTGTCACTGGGCATGGATACACTGCAACAGTGTCACAGAGCATGGGAACAGTGTAACAGCATCACAACAAAAAAAAACTTCTATTTATATAGCACCCTTAACATAGTAAAACATCCCAAGGCACTTCACAGGAGTGTTATCAAACAAAATTTGACACCGCGCCACATAGGGAGATATTAGGACAGATGAGGTAGGTTTTAAGGAGCTTCATAAAGGAGGAAAGAGAGGTAGAGAGGCGGAGAGGTTTAAGGGGGGAAGTCCAGAGTCTAGGGCCTTGGCAGCTGATGACACAGCTGCCAATGGTGGAGCGATTAAAATCAGGGATGCTCAAGAGGCCAGAATTGGAGGAGCGTAATGGTCTCGGAGGGTTGTAGGGCTGGAAGATAGAGCGGGGTGAGGCCATGGAGGGATTTGAAAACAAGGATGAGAACTTTAATATCGAGCTGTTGCTTAACCGGGGGCCAATGTATGTCAGTGAGCACAGGGGTGATGGGTGAACGGGACTTGGTGCGAGTTAGGACACAGACAGCCGAGTTTTGGATGATCTCAACTTTACGGAGGGTAGAACATGGGAGTGTGATGGAATAGTCAAGTCTAGAGGTAACAAAGGCATGGGTGTGGGTTTCAGCAGCAGATGAGCTGAGGCAAGGGCGAAGTCGGGCAATGCTATGGAGGTGGAAATAGGTGGTCTTAGCGATGGCGTGGATTTGTGGGAAACTCATCTCAAGGTCAAATATGACACCAAGGTTGCGAACAGTGTGGTTCAGCCTCGATAGATAAGAATGGAACCAGGCGAGTGCAGTCCCACCAAGCTGGGTGACGGTGGAGCGGCATTGGAGAAAGATGGAGTGGTCAACCGTATCAAAGGCTGCAGACAGGCAAGAAGGACGAGGAGAAATAGTTTACTTTTGTCACAGTCACATGGAATGTCATTTGTGATTTCGATTAGAGCCGTTTCGGTACTGTGGCAGGGGCGGAAACCTGATTGGAGGGTTTCAAACTTGCCGTTCCGGGAAAAATGGGCACGGATTTAGGAGGCAACAGTGGTTTCAAGGGCTTCGGAACACTGTCACAGTGTCACGGGGCATGGGAACACTATTTTCATTCTCCTCTCTTGTTACTCATGCTGTCTTGGGTATTGTTCCACAGGCATCAGCAGAACTGCCAGTAACTCATACGCCAGCCTAACTAAGTTGGTTGACTCATAGAGTCAAAGGTTTGTAGGTTCAATGCTGAGGGGGAGCTGCATTATCGGAGGTGCTGAACCTCAAATGATATGTTAAACTGAGGCCCAATTTGTATTCCAGTGTGTGTGAAATGATTCCATGGCACCAGTGCAGGGAGCCCTTGATTACCATTTCTCCCTCAATGAACACTCAATTTCATTGCTGTTTATTGGACATTGCCGTGCTGGGAATGGCTCCCATGTTGCTCTATATAACAACGGTCGCCGAACTTAAAAAAGTAATTGTATGTGAAGCACTTTAAAACACTTCTGAGAGATGTGATCAAGTGCTGTCGAAATTCAGGTCTTTCTTTCACCCAAGTGGTCATGTATGAGTATAGACAGTGAGTGTCAGCAGTCTACACAACCATGGCAGGTGTCACATCCTTGCTCGATGCTGTCACATATGTACATTTCCAACAAGGGTCACTGGACAGTGATCAAGACCAGGAAACCAGTCTGATCCTTCCCTTCCCTAACCTGGAGATACTGAGGCCAGTATAATACTCCCACTGGTACTCATCATAGCAGCAGGAGGATCTAGAGAGTTAAATAGTAAACAGTGACTGTGCAGTAATGAACAGTCAATAGTGTGTTTTTCTTCTGTTAGGTGGCACCATATTGGCCCCAGATCCCATGAAAGTCAATGGAGTCACTCAGTTGTGCGTGAAGAGCATCCCATAACCCATATCAATGGAAATATAAAATTCTGACCGCACATGGTAAAAGTAGCCTAAGACTCAAACATAACTTCTAAAAGCCAGCGCATATTAGGGGTAATTCCATTACTCAGTGTGGAAACTGCGCGCCCAGTGAGTGCAGGTCATAGATAGGCATACTACAGTGTAACCACAATTCTCCAACCTATGCTCACTGCAAGCATGGCTTGTTGCTGGAAGGGCAGGATCACACCCCTGTTGTTAATACAATACTTTGTACAGAAAATATTGCCCCACATCATCCCTTCTACTTTACTTGGTTTGACAAAACGTAGGACTGTACCTTGCCAAACCAAGTAAAGGTGTGTTGATCCAGATCTACCAGGATATGAGTCCAGAAAATGCTGTCGATGACACATTCCTTTGTCCACTATTTTAATAAAGGTGCAAACATGTTTATTTTAAACGGGTTAACACCTCCATTAACATAGAGGAACAAAGCAATACCTGATGAAGGTATGAAATGCTTTTCAGTTAATATTGTCAATAGTAACTGCTAGGCTATACAGTTCATGTGTTTACTGTTTATTACATGTTAACATTTTTAATTGTTGCAGCCTCCTCACTACAGGCAGCTCCGAGGGAGAATAATGAAAGAATTGAGTCAATCGGTGAATTCAGGATAGTGTTCTCAGCTGACCATAATCCTCCTTCTGAATACAGTAGTAGTAAAAAAAATGTAGGATATGTAACAGTCAACACACCTCTTGTACACTGTGTCCTGAAGTGTTGAATGGTAAAACTCCATGGGCCGAATTTTATTCCTGTCATATCACTGCCAAGTACTATTAGTGTTGCACTGTGTAACATTTATGCTATTTCATGTTACGCAAGACAGAGAGGAATTTTAATTGCATTGTCATTCTTTACTGTTGTTGCATGATTTCTAGATTGATACGTGGCACCAGTGGCATGCCACGTTTTATTTCGTAGTCTTATACGGATTTTGGACTGGCAAAAAGTAGCCCTTCAGAACCACGCACAAAACAGTTATAATATTTTCCAATGTGCCCAGGCAGGGGACAGTGTTCAAACCCCTGCCTCTAACTGGGCAGCAAATCCAATGGCATTTGTGTTATTTCCAATCAGGCTTTTTCTACTTACCAAGACAATGGACATTTTAAATATTGGAAGAAGGTGAGGCCATTCCTCCCGAGCATTTCAGTATAGTAAGAGTGGCACAGAAGCAGGTTTGATAAATATTTAAATGAAGAATTCCATGGTCCTTTTTCGTTCGTTAGCTCTCTATTGAAGGAAATAAAATAGTTTTCATTACTATGCAGCTTAAGTTTTTAGTTTTAAGCATTTAGTACAGATGCTGAAGCTTGTATCTGTTCAATAAGATATAGAGGTTCTACCCAATACGTGGAGTGGGCCTTTGGCGTAGCGGTAGCATCCCCGCCGCTGGGCTAGAAGGCGTAGGGTTTTGAACCCCGCTCCAGACAGTCCCGGCAAGTGGAGTCGGAGCTCCGGCTCTAAATTCTGGGTTGACATCCAGCGGGATACTTGCGTCCATGGGTGTGGGTGGCCCCCCCCCCCTCATATGGGTTGTGGGAGCCCGCAAAACCCTCCCGCCATAGGACTAACCACCCTAATGGCTGGTACGAAGATGGTTACGGTCACGGAAGGAGCGTTAATCGCGGCCAGAAATCCTTCCACCACTTCATACAGTTCCCCAAAGGGAACAGTATGAAGACACGTACGACACCGACCCAATACGTTATAGACATTAAGGGCTGGATTTTGTGAATGGAGGCGAGTTGGAGGTGGGACTGCTTCCATCCTCGCCTGACCAACCAGAGGGATTTTCCCCTGATTGACCCTGTTAAGCCCGCCCCGCAGGCTCAGCAGGCCAATTAAGGAGGACGTCACTGACAGAGCACATCAACGTCAGACGTGCTATCTGTCAAGACTTCTTGAAAGAAGAAATGTCAGCGTTTGACAACTCTGTGAAGCTGTCAAACACTGACATTCTCTTTAGTTTGATGAGTCCTTGTGTTCAGGACTCATCAAACATTTCAAATTTGTAAATTTCACATGGCTGTTGGATTGGAGGTTCCAACAGCCAGTCTGTGAAATTGACAAGGAGGATGTCGGCTCTCCCGATCCACCATGGCTGAAGGCTGTAGGAAGAAAACAAGGTAAGTGAACACTTCTTAAAACTTATCACTCACCTTGCATACTTACCACTCCACACTTGCACCCATCAGTCACCTCTACATCTTACTTCCAGGTGCCTCCGACCGCCACAGACCTCCTCCACGTCTCCTCCAACCCAACAGGGTTGTCCGAGGTTGGGAATCCTTCACCTGTGAAGGTAAAATGACACTAATCCTTTTTTCTGCCTGTTAACTACCTGTTAACAGGCAGTTAAAAGGATTAAATGCCTTTCCCACCTCCAGGAGACGGGGCCCAAAGCTGCACATCTTCCCGCATCCTGGCAAAAGGGCACGGAGGCAGGATGGGGGTGGATTTGCCATCCGCCCCCACTTTCTCCGAATTTACCGGCTGACCCGTCTCCATGCCCGCCTCCTCGGGGCTTGGAAAATCCAGCCCTAAGTCTTGAAAATGTATTTTATGACATGGAGCATTTTATTTTGAAAATAATGTAAATACTGTTTTGTTAAATTGAAAGTGAACACCAGATGAAGAGGAGATCCATGTTAGTAAGGTTGCTCAAGAACATGGAAAGTAACACTCGCTGTTAATGTGGTAATATTCTGAAATACCTTCTCGTTCCCCTCCAAGTCACACACCAACCTGACTTGGAAATATATAGGCACAATGTGTGAGGACATGCTTGGACTTGGCTATGGTATTTGCAGTCAAACATCCTGTCAACACTCACTGTCCAGGCTATGATGTGAAGAAAGGCCATTTGGGAAAGGTACTAATGTATATTCCTTCATCGTCACTGGGTCAAATTCCAGGAACTCCCTCCCTAACAGCACCGTGGGAGGACATTCACGGACTGCAGCGGTTCAAGAAGGCAGCTCACCACGACCTTCTCAGGGGCAATTAGGGATGGGCAATAAATGCTGGCCTTGCCAGCGACACCCACATCCCATGAATGAATAAGAAAAAATAGAAATAATACAGCTTTGAGAGAAGAAATCAACAGAAAGGTGAAAGCCATTCTGGAATGACTTATTTGGTAAAGGCTCTGTGAAACTGAGCCATGCTGAGCCAAGAAGGTCCCATATAAGATTGTGAAGGGGCTTGATTGGGTGGATGCGGTGAGGATGTTCCCAATGATGGGTGAAACTAGAACTAGGGGGCATAATCTTAAAATACGGGGCTGCTCATTCAAAACTGAGATGAGGAGAAACTTCTTCACTCAGAGAGTGGTAGGTTTGTGGAATTTGCTGCCCCAGAAAGCTGTGGAAGCTACATCATTAAATAAATTTAAAACAGAAATAGATAGTTTCCTAGAAGTAAAGGGAATTAAGGGTTACGGGGAGCGGGCAGGAAATTGGACATGAGTCTGGGTTCGGAATGGTCATGGCCCTGTGGGTAGTGGAGTGGGCCCAGGGGCCGTGTAGCCTTGTTCTGCTCCTACTGTGTTCTAATTCTGTTAGATTTCAGGAGATGGTTTTATTCCTGTTCCTGGCTGGGGTGGAGATCGCCTTTACAGAAGGTAAGTACTGTAGAAAATATAGGGACAGAGTGATCTCCTGGAAGAATTTCGATCGCCTAGATGGGTCGGAGAGGAATTTCCCAGATTTTTTTCTCCCAAATTGGCCATTGGGTCTTTATCTGGTTTTTCGCCTCTCCCGGGAGATCACATGGGTTCGGGTGGATGCAGAGTGATAGAAGATTTGAGGTTAGGATCAGATCAGCCATGATCTTATTGAATGGTGGAGCAGGCTCGAGGGGCCGATTGGCCTACTCCTGCTCCTATTTCTTATGTTCTTATGTTCAATCACTGATCTGAGTTGAGTTGATTGATCTCAGCTGAGGCAACAACATAAGTGCTACAATAGGCCTCAACTCTGTGTGAGGACGCAGGCACAATGTGCAAGGACATGCTAGGACTTGACTATGGTATTTACAGTCAAACAACCTGTCAACACTCACTGTCCAGGCTAAGATGTGAAGAAAGGATATTTGGGAGAGGTACTAACGTTGCTACTAGCAGGAGTCAGAACCTCGAGGAAGGGCAGGGCGAAGCATGAGTCAGCATCTGAAGAGCAGGGGAGTTATCCCCGGTGTCCTGGCCAATATTTGTCCCTCAATCAACATCACTAAAACAGATTATCTGGTCATTATCACATTGCTGTTTGTGGGAGCTTGCTGTGCGCAAATTGGCTGCCACGTTTCCTACATTATAACAGTGAGGGGGGGTGGGGACAGGGAAGTGTAAACCAGAACACAGAGCAAATGTAATAATTGCCAAAAAGTAAAGCAAAATTTTAAAAAATCTATTAGCAATCACAAGTAAATGGAGGAACTTTTCATCATCTAAAAGGTACGGATACTGAGAGCTATCTCACTACCCGCCGTGACTTAATGAACCAGATGACAAAAACCTGAGGATGATGTAGTGTATGAGAAATAAAGACCCATTTCACATTGGCTGTGTGATCTGTTGTAAGTGAGAACTTGCGTGAGATGGTGCAGTGGTAATTTGGAGACTAAAGTGTCTTGAAGTAAGCAGAGGAGTAGATAAAATCTTCAACCACATCCTCAGCGAGTAGATACTGATTTATGACCAGTGTCTTTCTGCTGCTCTGTTCAGACCCACGTCTCTGTCTGGGTGCAACAATGGCACCTTTCAGTCCTGGTTCCCAGGGATCCTCCCGCATAAGGAGTGAAGCCTACAAACCCCAGCTCTCAAAGAATAATTTGTCTTTTTAAGACAGCTCAGTGTTTCCTATTAATTCATACTACAAGTCACAATGGCTAAATAAAGACAGAATGATTTGTAAATTCATTAGTTTATAGAAAAGAATGAAATTCCTGACAATAACTGAGACATAAATCTATGGAAATGTGACCGGCAAATACTTTCAAATAGATTACTCTGTTTCTCGAAAATAAAACCTGTAACACAATATTCTATCTATCTAACATTACCTTTTTCCCATGAGATTCATCAATTAACCAGTTAACCCTCAGTTGTCCTTATATAGTGCCAACTCTGTTCAGTTGGTAGCACTCTTGTCTTGGGGTCAGAAGATTGTGGGATAAGTCCCACAATGAAATGCAGCTCACCGATTGGGAAGGATGGGAAATCATGGGCAAGCCAGCCGGCAGGTTGAGTTGGAGGGGGTGATGGCGATCCCGTGGGGAAGACACCAGCTGTGGGCCAAAGTTTTTTTGTGGGCCCAAAGACTTAAGGGCTGGATTTTCCGGGGGGTTCAGTAGACGGGATCGGTGGCGGGTCAGGTGGGAAATTTGACAGCGGATCGTGGCCTCGCTGTCAACCTGCCACAACCAGCCTTTCCCAATGCCAGGTCTGTCGGCGCTGAGCAGACCCGACAGGCAGTGGCGGGCGACCCAACTCATTAGCGTATAGTTGACAGATCATTAACAGGCTTTTTTAACTTACCTTTTCACTTTAACTTCATGGCCACGAGAACCACACTGTTCGGTGACCATGTCTGTGAACTTGAGGCGGGAGTTCAGTGGCCATTGCTCCAGCTGATTACTTGACAGCCTCAAATGTACAGTAAAAGCTCCCACCTGACAGATCATCACTTTCCTCAGCCACAAGCTATATCTCAGTCCATTTCCAGCACAGATTCTGCAGGCTTTCCACTTTCCACTCTCCATCCAGTATCACCTCATTGGAAGAACTCTCTCACCATTGACAGAATGCTTCTGTCATCTCTACTTCACCTGCCATCTATTCCATCAATATGGGTGCCCTTTATACAGTCTCACCTTGGTCCTCAGAATCCCACCACAACAGCCCCAACACCAGCAGCACCAGGCACACCAGCAGCATGAACAACAACAACAACCTTTTCTGCAATCACCTGATGCTGCATAGGACACAGGGCACCAGCACCCAAGCACATTGGTGCCCGGGAGGCCAGTGATGGCCTGACCATGGCCACATTTACTTCACTTGATGCTGTACACCCTGGCTGCCACATGATGTGCCAGGTTGGCACCACCCCACACCAACACCATAAAGCATCCCTACAATGTCCAAGCCATTCCTTTCACACTCACCACCATTGCGGGGGGGGGGGAGGTGGCAGTGGTGTACCATTATGTCTCACCATTCACTGCAACTCACTAAGCCACTTCCAAAGGTGCACACAAATCTGTCCAAGAATGCAAAGTGTTGAAAATAAAGGTTTCAATGTTTGATAGCACATTAACAGAACATTGGCTAAAACACCCAAGTGGCTACCCTTGTGTGTTGTAAGTTGGTATGATTGGACTAGGATGAGGGTGAGTGTGAGGGGTGGCTAGTGAGATGGGGATGTGATAATGTAGATAGAGAGGGGGATGGATGGACATGCAAGGTACGTTGACGTGAGTAAGGATGTGCAGGAGTAGGGTAGGGAAGACAGGGTGATGGGAATGTGATGAGAGAGGCACAGCAGCATGAAGGTGCGTGTGGCTTTGTACTAACATTTCGTGATCTAATGAGATCATTGAAAGGTTTGCGCCACTGCACCCAGGTCCTCCTAATGACATCCCTGCTTGTGACTTCCTCTGCAATCTCCAACCAGGCTGTGTTGATCTCCTGGGGAGGTCTCTTCCACCCATGGGAAGGGAAGAGGACATCCCTGCGTGCTCTGACTCCCTCCATAAGCATATGGAGGGAGTCATGGGAGAACCTGGGTGCAGCCCAGCACCTCTGTGCAGTGATTGTCAGTGTTTGCAGCACCTCAATGCTGTAGAACACTGACAGCACAAATGTTAAAAGGAAGCTGGCCATGGTCCCTTTAAAGAAACCGGCTGACGACGCGTCATGAATGACATCACCAGACCTGCTTCCTCTAATTGGCCTGGGAAACGCGCTGGGAGTCTTACCAACAGAAAATCATTTTCCAGAGCCGGATGGAGCCAGCAGCGGGGTCAGGACCCGCCACCGACGTCGCCCGCCATGGACCCGCCTAGGAAAGGAAAATCTCAGCCTAAATTCTTGAGCCTTTTTTTAGCATCCTCCAGCAGTACAAACAGGCCAAGAATACACAGCCCAAACTCTAGCCCAAAGCTGGGTGGGCATGTGTGCTTTGAGGAGGATGCCGAGAAACTCCAGTATGATTTGGACAGGTTGGGTAATTGGGCAGATGTATGGCAGATGCAGTATAATGTGGATAAATGCGAGGTTATCCACTTTGGTGGCAAAAACAGGAAGGCAGATTATTATCTGAACGGCAATAGTTTGGGAGAAGGGGAAGTGCAACGAGACCTGGGTGTCCTTGTGCACCAGTCGCTGAAGGTAAGCATGCAGGTGCAGCAGGCGGTTAAGAAGCCAAATGGTATGTTGGCCTTCGTAGTGAGAGGGTTCGAGTACAGGAACAAGGATGTCTTGCTGCAGTTGTACAGGGCCTTGGTGAGACCACACCTTGAGTATTGTGTGCAGTTTTGGTCGCCTTATCTGAGGAAGGATGTTCTTGCCATGGAGGGAGTGCAGCGAAGATTCACCAGACTGATACCTGGGATGGCAGGAATGATGTATGAGGAGAGATTGGGTCGATTAGGCTTATACTCGCTGGAGTTTAGAAGAATGAGAGGGGACCTCATTGAAACTTATAAAATTCTAACAGGACTAGACAGACTAGATGCAGGAAGGATGTTCCCGATGGCGGAGGAGTCCAGAACCAGGGGTCACAGTCTAAGGATAAGGGGTAAGCCATTTAGGACAGAGATGAGGAGGAATTTCTTCATCCAGAGAGTGGTGAACCTGTGGAATTCTCTACCACAGAAGGCAATTGAGGCCAATTCATTAAATATATTCAAGAAGGAGTTAGATATATTTCTTAAGGCTAAAGGGATCAAGAGATATGGGGAGAAGGCAGGGACAGGGTACTGAATTTGGACGATCAGCCATGATCTCATTGAATAGCGTAGCAGGCTCGAGGGGGCGAATGGCCTACTCCTGCTCCTATCTTCTATGTTTCTATGTTTATGTTTCTACCCATTTGTACCTGAATTTCATATTCAGGATCCTATAAGCGGCACAGAACCCAGACTTGCATATTTAAGTAGCCTAATGCCTATTTTAGGGGGCGCACTGGACAACTTAATGTCGCCTGAGCCAATATGGCATTTAGCGCACTTCTGACCCAGATCAGGCGTGACACAAAGTTCGGAGGCCTAACACACATTTTAAGGAATGAAATGGTTGCCCATAAATTAAATTCCTCCCCAATAAGTTAAATTTAATTTGTTAGATGGGATTATGATATTTTCTTGGATTTTTACTGGTGTTTTTTGGGATGGTATTCTGCAGTTCCAGCCTTTTTCCCATGAAAATCGAAAATCAAAGGCCTTTGTCATCAGAATTCAGAAATAATTTGGAGCTCATACTGAGAAATTCCCAAACCGATCTTCATTAAAAAGAGAGAACACAATATGAGGGGTTAATATGAAAATGATTTACATTGAGTCAGCTGTCTTACTTGGTTCTCATGAATTTCACACATGGAAACATTTTTCAGTATACTCCCATCCCTGCTATGAGGGTGGGACACTCTTGTAGTGTATGTAACCTGTACCACCTTAAGAGACTACCTTAAGGTGATGAACTACTTTCTGATGGCTCCTGTATATTGTAGTACCGGTGGTGACCACACCGGTATATAAACCCTGTGGAGCAGTTTGTATTTCAGTTCAGCCCTGACCCTCAATTACTGAAGACCTGTTTAAGTATTCTGTTGTCTGTGTCCAGTTATTCAGCATAACTACATTTGGGAAATCACAGACTCAACAGTGGCGACGAGTCTGATCGTACCTAGCGGCAGTTTTGCATCCAAGGAAGCTTCGTCCTCAGAACGGGCGTCGAAAAGGGGCATCCGCCCTCATCATCCTGCTGAGCACTGCATCGCACGGGAGGCATCGAGAACCCGATTTGGATTTGCTGGCCACGAAGTCCACCATCAGCAACAGGCAGTGATCATCCCTTCTACGACAGCGGCGGGTAAGCCCGATCTAGCGACACGGAGAGAAAGTCGGCCGAGTTGTCAGTGGGAGAAGGGGAGGGAAACCGAAGAAAAGGGTGGAGAACACGACCGCAGCCGGTGAAAAGGGCCGGACTGCAATCGGGCAGAGACGCGCAGCAGCCAGAAAAGCGTTAATGTCCACGAGGACCGCGGGAGCGGCGGGGAACAAGAGCAGCAGCGTCGGGGGAAATAAGGACCGCTGGGAGGTGAGAACGGTAACAGCGCGGTAATCACCATTTTAGTCGGCGGGGGAAGAAGATAAGCGCAGGAAAAGCCGCCAAGCGCGGGAAGCCGCCATTTTGGAAAAATGAATAAAATAAAGGAAACTCAACAAGATGCCAAAAACGGGTAACATCACTGCTTTTGATAGCGATGTAGAAGATTGGGCCACTTATGTGGAACGCGTTGAAGTTTACTGTACAGCGAATGAGGTACCGACGGATAAGAAAGCACTAACCATATTAAACTCGATGGGTGCGAAGACGTATGGGTTATTAAGGCACCTTGTAACACCAGATAAACCGGTAGGAAAGAGTTTTGCTGAGATTGTTACTATCCTGCAAGAGCATTTAAACCCCACGCCGCTGCTGACAGCGGAACGATTTAAATTTTACAAAAGAATTCAGCTTAAAGAGGAAAGCAACGCTGAATTCTTAATCGAACTGCGCAAGTTATCAAAGTACTGTCAGTTCGGTACAGGACTAGCAGACGCTCTGAGAGATAAGTTTGTGTGTGGGCTACTAAAGGAAGGAACCCAGAAGCGACTGCTAGAGGAAAAGGATCTTACGCTGGACAAAGCTTTCAGCATTGCAGCATCGCACGAGGCAGCAGCACGAGGCACTGCGGAAATGCAACAAAGGCCATCGGAATTCAGCACCAATGAAATGGCATTGGGTGCAGCAAAGTGTTATCGTTGCGGAAGGACAACGCATGATCAGAACCAGTGCTGGTTCAAAGATAAAGAATGCAGGAAATGTGGCAGACTTGGTCACATAGCGAAAGTATGCCGGTCAGGAAAGAAGACCAACAACAAAAAGTCGCCGCAGGAGAAGTACAAGAAAGTACACAAGGTGACAGAGAACAGTTCGGATGAACAAAAGACAGATTCAGACTCCAGCAGTAAGGAACTGGGTTGTCTAAAAATACATAATGTGGGTAACACAGCAGACCACCAAACTATCTGGGTCATGCTTCGGATAGCAGGAGTCCAAGTGAAGATGGAATTGGACACTGGATCGGCATTGACGGTCATGAATAAGCAAGAGTACAAAAGGTTATTCTCACACATTCCCCTGAGGGATACGGAGATTGTATTGAAAACATACACGGGGCAAAGAGTATACCCCATCGGAAAGATAAAGGTAAAGGTGGTCTACAATGGTAAAGAAAGTCAGGGAATGGACTTGTATGTGTTACCTGAGGGAGGTCCACCACTACTGGGACGGGAATGGATCCGGAGAATAAATATGGACTGGCATTCCTTACAAGCACTAACTGTAGATTCCTGTAAAGAGGACGATGTCAAACCTAAGCGACTGTCCAAAATATTGGACAATGCTAAGGAGGTGTTCCAACAGGGACTGGGAACACTGAAAGGAATTACGGCAAACATCAAGGTTGAAGAACATGCAAACCCAAAATTTTTCAAAGCCAGACCGGTACCTTATGCGATACGACCTGCTGTGGAAGCAGAGCTGGAAGGGCTAGAACGTTCAGGAGTACTGTCAAAGGTGGACTGGAGCGAATGGGCCATGCCCATTGTTCCCGTCATGAAGCGTTCGTTGAGCAACAAGCCAGGGGAACCTGGGAAGGTTCGCATCTGTGGCGATTTCAAGATCACTGTTAATCCGGTTCTTCACATGGTGCAATATCTGCTTCCGCGGATTGAGGATATCTTCGCTTCGCTGTCTGGCGGGAAACACTTCACCAAGATAGACCTGGCGCAGGCGTACTTACAGATGGAAGTTGATGAAGCGTCACGCCAGTATCTCACGATCAACACACATAAGGGCTTATATCGGTATAATAGACTGGTTTTTGGAGTGGCATCGGCTCCAGCGATTTGGCAAAGGGCCATGGAGCAGGTATTACAGGGAATTCCAGGCACACAATGCTACCTGGACGACATTCTGATTACAGGAGATGATGATAAGGAACACCTCGCGAATTTGGAGCAGGTGCTCACTAGATTGAAAGAATATGGACTCAGAGTTAATCGCCAGAAATGTGAGTTCTTTCAGAAGCGAATCTCGTACTGCGGTCACGTCATTGACCAGGAGGGGCTTCATAAGTCACCTGACAAGATCGAAGCTGTTGTGAAAGCTCCTGCTCCGGAAAATGTATCCCAGTTGAGGTCGTTCCTTGGGTTGATTAACTATTACCACAAGTTTCTTCCAAATTTATCCACGGTGTTACACCCGCTGAACACTCTTTTGCAAATGGGAGTACCATGGAAGTGGAGCGATGATTGTAAGTGGGCTTTTCAAAAAAGCAAGGCACTGATCACCTCTAAGGAAGTGTTGGCTCACTTTAACCCAACGCTGCCTATTCGTTTAGCTTGTGATGCTTCTCCATATGGTATCGGGGCAGTGCTCTCACATAAGTTGCCAAATGGCTTGGAAAGGCCAGTTGCGTTCGCATCCAGATCATTGACCTCCGCTGTGCGCAACTATGCTCAGATAGATAGGGAGGCTCTCAGCCTCGTGTGGGGAGTTAAGAAATTTAACCATTACCTGCAAGGCCAAAGGTTTACGCTGCTGACAGATCACCAGCCGTTGGTTTCCATCTTTAACCCTAAGAAGGGTGTTCCGGTTATGACGGCGCAGAGGCTTCAGAGGTGGTCCCTTTTCCTAGGGGCACATCAATATGATATCGAATTCAAAGGTACAAAGCAACATGGTAATGCTGATGGGCTGTCGCGCCTGCCACTACCTACAGTGGAAGAGGCACCGGCAGTTGACCCTGTCGAGATATTTTACTCGACCATCATCGAATGCTTACCAGTCACCAATGCGAGTATTGAGAGAGAGACCAGAAACGACCCGACACTGTCTCGGGTCTACGATTTGACAGTGAAGGGATGGCCAACACATGGCAAACCACTGTTACCGGCATTCTCAGCCAGACGAGAGCAGCTGTCCGTCTGTCAAGGAACATTGATGTATGGAACAAGGGCGATTATTCCTCCTAAATTAAGGGAGAGAGTTCTGAAGGAACTGCATGAAGGTCATCTGGGGGGAGTCAAGATGAAAGGCCTTGCTAGGGCTTATGTGTGGTGGCCAGATATCAACAAACAAATAGAGGGTCTGACTAAAAGCTGCTCAGGGTGCCAAAAAGTTCAAAACGCACCTCCAATTGCACCGCTGCATCCGTGGGAATGGCCTTCAACCCCATGGCAACGTGTGCATATCGACTTTGCAGGTCCATTCATGGATTCCATGTTTTTGATAGCGGTAGACGCACATTCTAAATGGCCAGAAGTGATTAAGATGTCGACCACTACCTCTGAAAAGACAATCGCAGTTCTAAGAACCATATTTGCAAGGAATGGGCTGCCGGAACAAATATGTTCAGACAACGGACCACAGTTCGTGTCAGAAGAATTCCAGAAATTCATGAAGAAGAATGGGGTGAAACACTATACATCTGCCCCATATCATCCGGCTACAAATGGGTTGGCCGAGAGATTTGTACAAACGTTCAAAAAGGCGATAAAGGCCATGAGCGAAGACCATATTCCACTACAACACAAGGTGGACAATTTCCTGATGGCATATCGAAACGCCACGCATGCAGTGACAAATCAAAGCCCTGCCATAATGTTCTATAACAGGAGGTTGCGGTCCCGATTGGATTTGCTAAAACCCAATGTGCGTAGGGAAGTCGAAAACAAACAATTCCAGCACGTAAATAACAAGGGCACTCGGAGTTTGGAAATAGGACAACCAGTGTTGGCCAGGGACTATAGGAATGATAAATGGCAATCCGGAACAATTCGTGCCCGACAAGGACCCTTGATGTACACGGTAGACGTTGGTGAGAACGTAATACGACGTCATGCTGACCAACTTGTGGAATCAAGAACAAGGGTCGACCCCATGTCTACGGCAGAGACACCAGTTGAAGAAGTTATTGAGCCTGTAGCATCTACCTCAGACTCGAACGTACATGATGATGTTCAATCCATAAGAGATCAAATGGATGAGTCACCCCAGCAACGAGAGCCAGAGACCCCTGAAAGGCGCTATCCGGCCCGGATCAGGAGGCCTCCTCAGAGACTGAATCTTTGAACAGTTTTGTATGAAAGTTGTATATATGTTATCCATGTTATGTTTAAATTGGGGTGTACACTGTTAAGCTAAAAGGGGAGGAATTGTAGTGTATGTAACCTGTACCACCTTAAGAGACTACCTTAAGGTGATGAACTACTTTCTGATGGCTCCTGTATATTGTAGTACCAGTGGTGACCACACCGGTATATAAACCCTGTGGAGCAGTTTGTATTTCAGTTCAGCTCTGACCCTCAATTACTAAAGACCTGTTTAAGTATTCTGTTGTCTGTGTCCAGTTATTCAGCATAACTACATTTGGGAAATCACAGACTCAACAACTCTAATATTTTCCTTAATATGACCTGCCTTTCACCTCTATCTAGAGGTGATTCAATGGCCATCACGAATAAGTCCTTATCAGGCATCTGGTCAACAATGAAGAGCAACATAATAGTGGCAAAACTGACACTTTAGTCATTTGCTAAATAGCTAGTTTAAATTCTGATAATACATGTATAAAACACAAAGATTGGGCTAGAATATTAGTGGTTGTCCTGCCGAGTGATATTATTGGCCTAGTAAAATGAGGACATTAATGGTAATACTGTCTAGTGAGACTAGTGGTTATGCTGCTCTTGCTCCTGTTCTTGCTCTTGCTCTTTAACACTGTAACTCTCAATCTCTCAAGACTAATTTAAATTACTATATTCTTAAATATATTTAAAAATATGTAAAACACAAATATCCTATGATCACCATCTTACCAATACTGCTCCAAATCTATCTCAACTGCTGAGTATTGACCCCACAATACAAATACATCTTTGATTCTGCACAGAGAGGCTTATCAGTTGAGATTGAGGTAAAGACAAGCATTTATATAGCGCCTTTCATGACTGCAGGACGTCCCAAAGCGCTTTACAACAAATCAAGTACTTTTGAAATGCAATTACTGTTGTAATGTAGGAAACGTACCAGGCAATTTTTGCACAGCAAGCTCCCACAACAGCAATGAGCAGATAATCTGTTTTATTTAGTGATGTTGTTTGAAGGATAACTATTGGTCAGGACACCGGGGAGAACTCCACTGTTCTTCTTCAAAATAATGTCATGGAATCTTTTACGTTCACTTGAGCGGGCAGACAAGGCCTCGGTTTCGCATCTCATCCCAAAGACAGCCTTGGCCTCCTGCACTAGCAAACTTGCAGTTCAGCAACCTAGGACTTCTTATCATCATATTTTAAAAATATTTAAAGAGTAACAACTCGCAATGCTAGCAATTTTAAATAGCACTATTACAGATTAGGCCAATAATGCTTGTTTTTTTAGGATGGAGTGAATAGCTGCAGGGTTTTAAGTTGCATTTACATCTCCAGTTTTATTAGCGTCTGTAGAAAATGATTTCTGCTTTGCACTGATGCTAAACTTGCAGTGTAAATCTGACGTAAGGGCTTGACCTGACTTGGGAGCCAAGCAGAATGAAGCTGCCTTGGAGGTGGTAGTCTCGCATTGCTTCAGTTACACGGTCTGTAAATCCAGTCTGGTGTCAATCCAGTCAGGCAAAATGCCCAGGACTTTCAGTGGACCTATTGAGTACCTTTCAACCTGCGTTACCTCAATTTAAATGTTTACAGAGCAGGGATTCTCTTCTCCTGCCTTTCCAAACATTTACATTTCTAACTGTTAGAAAGAGAGCTCTGTGGATGTGTGTATCTCTCCTAAACTGCACTGTTAAAAGTTACAGCCAGGCAAAAGCCAAGCAAATTAGTAGGGCTCTGCATGGCTGGAACGTAAACTGCAACTACCAATATGGGAGTGATTCTGATCCCTGCAGCTGATGATACACAGCATGCATTGACATGGCGATAGAAGGTACAGTGCATTGAGATACCAGTGCACTGAGCAGCAAAGATGCATGTTTGATGATTCCAACACGGAAAACTGCCAGTCAGCCAAATTATCATTGGGAGACTTCAGTGTTCATCCCAGAGGGAGACCAGTTATCCTGGAACACTTTTTTCGACCTCCTCATGACCAGCTATACGGCAACATTAGTGGAATAGAGTTGATGAAGGAAGATAGAATCATCGAGGTTTACAGCACGGAATGAGGCCATTCATTTGTGCCCGTCAGAGCACAGCAAAACTATCCCATTGCCTGGCTCTCTCCCCATTGTCCTATATTTCCTCTGCTTCCTATATTTAGTTACTCATCTATTAAAAGAAGCAGGGGTGGAAGTTCATTGGCGCTCGCTTTCGGACGCGAAGGTGGTGGTATGGCTACAATGCGTGTCTGAACTGGGAGGCCCGAGGCCGGCCCAAAATTGGTCCTCATGTAGGCAATCTGGGCGAGCTGCCGATGCAAGGCAAGTACTGCGGCGTGGGGGGAGGAGAACAGGAGGGGAGCTGATCGCAGGCCAACAGTGGCCTTCAGGAGGGCTGTGGAGCCCGGTTATTGCACAGGAAGCATTTGTGGATTGTCTGCACAAGATTTCAAGCAAGTGTTGGACCAACTTTGACGGCAGAATGCAATTAAGGGGATACTAGATAAGTACACGAGGGAGAAAGCAATAGATATGGTGATAGAGCGAGAGAAAGTGGAGTGGGAGGAGGCTCGTGTGGAGCATAAACACCGGTATAGACCAGTTGGGCTGAATGTTTCTGTGCTGTACATTCTGACGTAATAAAACTCACTACGCACTTGGTTTGAGTATAAAGCAAGGCTTTAATCAACTTGTTTCAGAACATGGAGGTCTAGTTGTACTTCACTGGTTCCTGTCTTACAAAATGTAAGCTGGGCCACGCCCGAGTAATTATACTCCTTAGACGGCGCCACCAGCTGGCCGCCCAGTGTTATTTCATGAGTAGTTTCTTTATAATGATGAGATTTATAACACATTCTATGCAATTCTATGCAAAAAGAACGTTTAAAAAAATAGATTTTACGAAAGCTCACCTTTTGTTGGTGGCCGCTGCTCAGGCTGCAGTGGCTGCTCAAGAGTTCTGAGCGGGACAGGCCCGACTCCTGCCCCCTGCTCATCACAGGCGAACTTTGGCGAGGGGGCTTAAAATAACCGTTAGGCCCCTCATTTAAATACGTAAGGGACCTAATGCCAGTTTTAGGCAGCTGCCAGGGATATCTCAAAATAACCCAATCTAATCTTGGATTGGATGTTTTTCAGGCATCCTTGGGGTGCAGGATGTTGGTCCCTGCAATTGGGTCTTGCAGCACCAACATTGCAATGAGGCCCTGTTTCAGCCCTGCAAGGTCTCTGCTTCAACTACCACGTGAGGCATGGTGAGACTTAAGGGGAAATAATGAAACAACAAAAATGGAAGCTATTTCTATGGATCATTGGTCACATCTATAGCACTGTATCAACCACCTGAATGTCACAGATGAACAGTGTGTGCAGATGTTGTGTCTCTTCAAGGCATTATAATAGGCCTGTGTTAGCTCCTGCAGCCAATTCTGCTGCCAAGGAACAGTTGATCAGAGAGATGACAAATACGGCAGAATGCTCAGTAGGGCAGGAAATGAATCAGTCATTCATGAAAGAAAGACTTATGAAATAATACTGAGCGGCCTACGGGTGGCACTGTCCAAGGAGAGTATAAATACTCGGGCATGGGCCCAGCTTGCGCAGGACATTCTTAACAGGAACTAGTGAAGGACACAACTAGACCTCTGTTATGTTCATAAATAAATAGACGTTTTCATTATGAACAGCTAGCTTGAGCTAGTCATTTATTCAGCCATGTGGACTAGTGTACAGGCATCCATCTTGACTACTGCCCCCTACTAAACATACAGCTCCACCTAGTGTACCATTCTAGAATGACATGCTACTGATCATTACATCCCCCTTCCTTAGAGGTTAAACAAAATCAATATCAATCAATCATAACGACATAAACATCTTCACAACGGTCAACACATTTTCAAAGCTTTACTTTATGAACTCTAAGCTTTTCATTCTTTTATTATAGTTTTCTTTGTGCTCAAAGATTAAGTCTATCAGGCTTTTTTACTTCACGTGTGGATCTTCTCAGCACAGGTAAGTCTGATGTGTTTTCAGGAGAGCCTGTATGTGTGTTTGTGTTAGATTGTTCTGGTGGTGAGTGACAAGATTCAGTTGCGGCATTGTCATCGATTTGCTCTGGGATAGTTTCTTGTGTTTTCAGGAGAGAACGGCGGTTCCTCCTGAGAATCTGTCCTTCCTCAGTTCTAACAGTGTATGACCTTGGTCCTACTTCCTCAAGAACTGTAGCTTTCCTGTTCCATGCATCTGGATCCTCAATCCTGACAACATCATCCCTTGTCAATGGTTTCAGAGTTTTGGATGACTTGTCATAGTGTGATTTCTGTTTCAGCTTTAACAGTTGAAGTTTCTGTCTCAGTTCCTTACTCTGCTTTTCTTTTGCACAGCAGGGTAGTGTGGTGCGCAACTTGCGACCCATTAGGAGTTCAGCAGGTGAAGAACCACAGTCTAAAGGGGAGGCTCGGTAGCTCAGCAGGACGAGATAAGGATCAGACTTGCTTTCTGTTGCTTTCTTCAGTAGCTGTTTGAGAACTTGAACACCTTTCTCTGCCTTACCATTCGACTGAGCATACAGAGGGCTGGATGTGATGTGTTGAAAGTCATAATGTGCTGCAAACTGTTGCCACTCCTTACAGTTGAAGCAGGGACCATTATCGCTAACGGCAATCCTTGGAATTCCATGTCTGGCGAAGATGGATTTAACATGCATTATGACACTGCTTGCTGATGTGCTTGAGAGCAGCGCCATCTCAGGATAGTTAGAATAGTAGTCAATCACTATTAGATAGTCTTTACCATTCAAGTGAAAAAGGTCCATACCAACCTTTTGCCATGGTGCTGTTGGTAAGTCAGCTACTATCATTGGTTCCTTTGCTTGTTTGTTTTGGTGTTTCTGACATGTCTCACATATGCCTATCATGTTCTCAATGTCCTTATCTATGCCAGGCCAATAAACAGTGTCTCTTGCTCTCCTTTTGCATTTTTCAATTCCGAGGTGTCCCTCATGAATCCTTTTGAGCATGTCTCGACGTAGAGCCTGTGGAATGACTATTCTGTTCTGTTTTAGTAATAGTCCACTTACGACACTCAATTCTGACCTGATGCGAAAGTACTTTGGACAGGAACCTTTTGGCCAACCATGATGAATGTTCTCTATTACTGTTTGTAACACTGTATCTTTTACTGTTTCTTCTGCTACTTGCTTTGATTTTGTGTCTGACACGGGCAGCGCAGCAGTGACCATACTCACATGAACATCCACGTCTTCCTCAGTAGAGCTCACATGACTCATTGTGGGTGCTCGGGATAGTGCATCTGCTAACACTATGTGTTTGCCTGGTGTGTAGATCAGTTCAAAGTCATATCTTTGCAGCTTCATCATGAGTCGTTGAATCCTTGGAGACATCTCATTCAGGTTTTTTTTTATGATGGCAACCAGTGGGCAGTGGTCTGTCTCAACTGTGAAGGTGGGAAGTCCATATATGTAGCCATGGAACTTTTCTAGTCCAACTACCAAGCCTAGACATTCCTTTTCAATCTGGGCGTATCGACACTCAGAGTCAGTCATAGACCTGGAGGCATAGGCAACAGGCTTCCAATCTTCACCCTCTGCTTGTAGCAAGACCGCGCCTAGGCCATCTTTTGATGCATCCATTGACACTTTGATTCTCTTTGTTGGGTCAAAGAAGGTGAGTACAGGTGTGGTTGTCAGCACTGTTTTGAGGTTCATCCACTCTTGTTCATGTCTTTCTGTCCATGCGAACTCATTTGTTTTATGTAGCAGGTCTCGCAGACAGGCTGTCTTGGCTGACAAGTTAGAAATGAACTTTCCAATGACGTTTCTCATCCCCATGATGCGTAGCACTCCTTTTTTATCAGTGGGTCGGGGCATGTTGAGTATGGCGTTTACTTTTTCCATATCTGGCTCTATTCCTTTACCAGATAGATTATCTCCCAGGAATGTGACTTCCTGGATGCCAAACTGACACTTGGCTTTGTTGAGCTTCAGTCCATTCCGGCATATGCTCTGTAGCACTTTAGTCAGTCTCTCATTGTGTTCTTTCAGTGTGGAGCCCCAGATGATGGTGTCATCAACATAGACCCGAACTCCTTCCAGACCTTCAATTATGTATTCCATCGCTCTATGAAAGATTTCAGATGCAGATATTATCCCGAAAGGCATTCTGAGGAAACAATACCTGTCAAATGGTGTGTTGAAGGTACAGTATTTGGTCCTCTCTTCATCCAGTTTTAGTTGCCAAAATCCTTGTGAGGCATCGAGCTTTGTGAAGTATCTGGCACCTGACATTTCTCGCTTGGGAATCTGGTAGTGTTCACGTTTTATGTTTGCATTTAAGTCCTTTGGATCCATGCATACTCTTAGATCATTGTTCTTTTTCTTTACACATACCATGGAGTTAACCCAGTCTGTTGGCTCTTCGACTTTCCTGATGACTCGTAGTGTGGTCATTCTGACCAGTTCTTTCTTGAGCCGGTCACGCAGGGGTGCTGGAACTCTCCGTGGAGCATGTTCCACTGGCTGAGCAGCCTCCTTTAGCTGGATCTTGTAAGTGAATGGTAGAACTCCAAATCCTTTGAACACATCCTGGAAATTACTCACTACAGAATCCACCGAGTCATCTGGCCTGCTTATGGCACACTTTATATGGTAGACTCTCTTGACCAGTTCTAAGTCCTCACAAGCTTTGTCACCTAGTAGTGAATCAAGTCCTTTAGCCACAACAGAAAACATGAGATGATGCACTTTGTCTTTGACTGTCACTTTAAGTCTGCATACACCTAAGCTATCTATTTTCTGTCCATTATAGTTCTTCAGTAGTACTGACTTTTTCTGTATTTTGGGCTTTTCTTTCATATTTTTAATGTCACTCATACTGATTAAGTTTGCTTTTGCCCCAGTGTCTAGTTTCAATGTAACTAATGCTCCATTTACCTACAGTGGCATTATCCATTTGTCCTCTTTTACTGCATTAACTTTATGTTCAGCATTGTCCATTCCTGAGGGCTGCATATTTTCTGTATCCTTTTCGATATTGTCACATGACACCATTCCTACAAAAAATGTCTCACTTAAATCAGTGTCCTCAATCACATTGACTTGTTGCCCTTTCTTTGTTTTTACTTTTGAAAAGCATTGTTTGGCAAAGTGATTCTTTCCATTACATTTTGTGCACATTTTCCCAAACGTTGGGCATTGTCTTGACTGGTGCTGATAACCACAGCGTTTACAATTAAAAATTTCATCCTCCGATTGCTTTGCATTTCTGTTCTGCCCATGTTTCTTCCCCTCATAGTGTGTCCTATCACTTACTACAGTCGCATTATTATTAATTTCATTGAAAGTCTTTGCATGCTGTTGAGCTAGCTCACTGGCATGGCATATTTTCACAGCTTTCTCCAATGTTAGTTCAGTTTCTCTCAACAAACGTTCCCTGATCTTTTTATCATGAATACCAAACACAATCTGGTCACGAATCATGGATGATTTCAGTTCAGAGAAATTACATGTCTGTGCTTTCAGTTTCAGATCGGTCACAAAGCTATCAAAAGTCTCTTTTTGCTGCTGTGTCTGTGAATGGAACAAGTACCTCTCATAGGTCTCGTTCTTTTTGGGAGAACAATGTGTATCAAACTTCTTTAGCACATCGTCCATTTTTTCTCTGTCCTCCTCTTGATCAAATACAAATGTATTAAGTACCTCTATTGCCTGCGGGCCTGCAACTGTGAGCAGTAATGCTATTTTCCTTGCGTCTGGCATCGTACCGAACCCGATGGCGGCAATGTAGAGTTCGAATTGTTGTTTGAAAGTCCGCCAATTGCAGTCGACATTCCCCGTGAGTTTCAAACCCTCCAGTAGCTTCAAATTCTCCATGTCGCGTTTCACAATATTCAGCAGATATTACCAATCCTGGTACCATGTTATGTTCATAAATAAATAGACGTTTTCATTATGAACAGCTAGCTTGAGCTAGTCATTTATTCAGCCATGTGGACTAGTGTACAGGCATCCATCTTGACTACTGCCTTGTGGGTAGCCCCCTACTAAACATAAGCTCCACCTAGTGTACCATTCTAGAATGACATGTTACTTATCATTACAACCTCCATGTTGTAAAACAGCTGATTAAAGCTTTGTTTAATGCTTAGACCAAGTGCCTAGTAGTTTTCTTACATCAGGAGATGTATATGAAAAGGCGTTGGGGTCGATTTGATATTTTGGCTGACCAACTGGCAGTACCCGGTCAAATAGCTGGTTCCCTGTCGTCATGGCGAAGAGGCATGGGGCGAGTATCACGGGGGTGGCAGTGGCCCAGTTAATTTTCTTGGGGCCCAGAGGACAACTGCTGCTCTCCGGAGCCCACAAAACTAATTTCCAGCTTACCTTTGCTGAGCTTCTTCCCTATAGCCCATGGAACTGATCAGCGAGCACACAATGCACGGTCCCAGCCAGTTCCAGCTTAAAATAGCAATCAGAGTCCTAAGGCCCAAAACTGTATATTAGAAGGGTCCTTCCACCTGAAACATGTAGGCACCTTGGGCACCCAGGGAGACTGGGAACCTTTCAAAATATTGCTGGCCATATTTTCTGGGTTAGTGGGGAGGGGGGGTGGTTAAAGCTACCGGCTGCATTTTGAGGCCATTGCCACCCTGTTAACACCAGGTGCAACAAGTTCAAATCAATCCCTTTGAATCTGGAGTCCAGATTTTTTTATTTGTGAGAAGTGAAATAATATCAAAAGAATTCCATATCTGCTACATTTTAATTGACCTTTCTTCTGAATGCTTGGTATTCCAGTAATTGCGGCAACCTTGATCTCTTACACTGAATTGCTATGAAAACCTGCTAATGTCACTATGCACTTACTGAATGTGTATTATATTACGACTGGCGCTGTTCTTGTTAACAGTACACGAGGAGTAGCTTTATTACTGTAAAACTCTACGTTGTCTTTCTTCTTTTCCTTCTCAATCATCTATTTACGTTCTACTACTTATCTGTGATATTTATTTCAACTTATACTGCCACCAAGCCACTACCCATTTAGCAACTGGGATACACATTGCTTAAAGAGCATCTCCAATTGGCTGACAACCAGTTCCAAAGGCTGCTTTTTCAGCCACTCAGGAGATAAATTTTGACCGTTTGACCTCATTCTGTCATCAGCGCAGCAGGTCAAAGTTTATATGCATTTTTTGGCTGACTTTTAAAACCAGGAAGTGCAAAACATCCAAAGAGGTAAGTGGTCAGCAAACCAAACAAACGTGCAAAAATGAGTTATCCTACCGACAGTCCTTGGAGAGTTTAAACCCAGTACATGCCAACTAAAATGACAATTGAAGAATTAATAGACCGGGCTAAAATAATAATGACATAGAATGTACAGCACAGAAACAGGCCATTCAGCCCAACTAGTCCATGCCGGTGTTTATGCTCCACACGAGCCTCCTCCCACCCTTCATCTAATCCTATCAGCATAACCTTCTATTCCTTTCTACCCCATGGGTTTATCTAGCTTCCCCTTAAATGCATCGATGCCAGTTGCCTCAACCACTCCCTGTGGTAGCGAGTTCCACATTCTAACCACTCTTTGGGTAAAGAAGTTTCTCCTGAATTTCTTACTGGATTCTTTAGTGACTATCTTATATTTATGGCCCCTAGTTTTGGACTCCCCCACAAGTGGAAACACCTTCTCTATGTCTACCCTATCAAACCCTCTATGTCTACCTTATCAAACTCTCTGGGCTAGAATTTCCCAGGGCCGTGGAGGCGGGAATGGAGGCGTGTGGGGTGTTAAAATCGTGAAATCGGGGGGGCACGAACCCATCCCTCCCCAACCCGCCTCCATGCCCGTTTCCCAGGAGATGGGTACCCGACCTGTGCTGGGAGCCGCCTCCCCAAGGCGGGAAGGGGATTAGTGCCAATTAACTGGCTGTTAACAGGTAGTTAACAGGCAGTTTTTAGCCTAATCCCTATTTTTATCCCTGAAGTGTGGGCTGCCCGACGGCTCCAAACCACGCCAAGTTAGCGAGGCGAACCGTCGGGCTGAAGGACTTGGAGGGTTTGAGATGTCTGGTGTTCAGGTGAGTGATGGGTGCATGAGTGCAGAGGTAAGTGTGTTTGGTGTGTGTAAAGTGTTTAAAGAAGTTTTACTTACCTTTACTTACCTTTACAGGCTTCCTTCCTTCAGGTCTCAGGAGTCCCTCAGCCCACCGGCACAGAAAGCAGAATGGCCGCGAGCTGTCAAAAGCTGCAGCCTCTGCTTTCTGTTCTGGAGAGATCTCTAAATCAGCCTGAGAGGAAGGAATTAACTTAGAGTACAGATTATCAGTGTTTGACAGCTTCAAAGAGCTCTTGACAGATGAAATGTCAATCTGTGACATCACCTGTTGCCGGGTGGCCCTTAATTGGCCTGCTGAGCCCGCTGGGTGGGCTCAACAAGGTCAATCAAGTGAAAATCGAGTGGGTTGGCCACAACTCGATGGAGGCGGGACTACAACCTCAAAAGTGGGAGTCCCGCCTCCTACTCGCCTCCGTTGATAAAATCCAGCCCTCTACATCTACCCTATCAAACCCTCAAATAAGAAAAACAGTCCAAATTGAAGTTGACTTTATTGTTTAATACTTGTTACACTGATACTAAATAAAATATTAAATTTTTGTGTCAACTGTGAATTGGCCTTAAGTTGGGGATTTACTATCATTCATTATGATGTAATATCTGATGCATTTTATATAGTTATATGATATTTGACAACAAAGCTTACGTAATTCTGTACACATGCTTTAAAAAACGGCCACTGCTGAAGGCAAGATAAATTAAAACTTTATGCACAAGGTGAAACAGATTAAGGAAATGAGAATGCAAAGGACACAAAATCATCACATGCTCCAGAAACCTAAAGAAGACAACTTTGGGCCACCTCGCAGTGTGACCTCCGCACTTATAAACATTTTGAAATGGTAATTGGATGGAACAGTAATGGGCCTGATTTTAACTCAACTCGCCCTGCTGGAATGGGACGGGTTGGGGTCCATGCCCATTTTACACCCCTCTTGATTTTGGATGGTGTGTAAAGCAGGCATCCACTGGGCAGATTAGGTTAAAATCAGGGTTAATATTTTACTTAGCAAGTCTTAAGTAAAATGTCAATTAAGGTTTGCTTTTTAGTTTTAAGAACATAAGACATAAGAGCAGGAGTCGGCCATATGGCCCCTCGAGCCTGCTCCGCCATTCAATAAGATCATGGCTGATCATCGACCTCAACTCCACTTTCCCGCCCCATCTCCAGATCCCTTGATTCCCCTAGAGTCCAAAAATCTATCTATCTCAACCTTGAATATACTCAAAGACTCAGCATTCACAGCCCTCTGGGGCAGAGAATTCCTAAGTTTCACAACCCTCTGAGTGAAGAAATTTTTCCTCATCTCAGTTTTAAATGGCCTACCCCTTTTAGATGGCAGTGGCTGTTGTTTCATTGGTCAGGACAATGCTTTGCTCCCCAAACATCAATTAAACACTGTACCCCTATTTTACCGAACCCCTGTTTTGTTGGTAGTGGTGGGGAAGCAGATGATAGACTAATAACTCGGCGACATTGGCCCGTAATTCCGATAGGAGGCTTCCTGCGCGCGGAAGCCTCCTATCGGAAAAAAATCTACAAACTTACCTAAGGGCTCCCGAGGTCCGGACACTTCCACTCCTGGGCCTCTCCAGGGGCACAGGCGGTTTACAAGCGTCCCTGGGATCACGTGGAAGAGGCCAGCCAATAGGAGAAGCAAATCTCCCTTCATACTTTTGACAGATAGACCCGTCAAATATATGAATGGAGATCAGCCCAAATAGACACTAAAACATTAAATAATTTTTTTTTAAACCATCACATTTTTAAAATGAGTTAAAATTACATTAAATTAAATATTTTAAACAAAAATTTAATTTTTTGAAAAAATAATTAAAGTTTTTTACAGGGCTAAAAATAAATTTATCTTTTTTTTAAGTATTTTTAAATGATAAATGAGTGAAAACATTTTTTTAAACTTTTTTCAACTCTTATGCTGGCGTCAGATTTTAAAGTGTTTTCTGTGGGCGGAGGTTCTGCAGAAAGCGGAACTCTCCCCCCACAGAAGCCCTTCTCTAGGGCAGGCGTGTGATTTGTCAAGTGCAATCTTGACAGATCGGAAATGCCGGTTTTCAGCGCATGTGCTTCGCATGCCTGAAACCGGCATTTCTGATGTCCCTATGGGTTGTGTACACAGCGCGTACCCACCCGCAGGGATCGGAAAATACGGGCCAAGGTATAGCGTGTTCCTGTCCAAAATGTGGCATTTCTGAGTTTCTGTAAATGATCTGATACCCAAGAAAGTCTAAAACAGTTAAAAACTGTAGAAAATCCAATTTAAGTGTATCTCAATTGTATCATATTTTTGGACTTTCTGAATTTATTTTTATAAAGGGAAAAAAATCATGTGTGGTCCAACTATTTTCTGTTGTCTAGAAAACACATGCTCTAAAATAAACCAGGATAACATATCACAAATATTTTTTTACAGGGAAAACGTCTGAGATGAAATTCAAATATTCAAATATTTAATAAACAATTGTCAGATTAACTTTGGAGATTGAACAGAAGCTGCAGTGTTTCTGTGGCAATTCCAAGGTCCTACCACAATAATTTCTTTCAACTTCTTTTGAGATCCTGCATACATAAAGCCCCATATATATATATAGATATATTTATGATTTATGCAGTGCTGTATATGATTTTCATGGTACAACATGTTGGTGCCCTCAAGCCACTGTTATGGATACCTTGCAGTGTATGTGCCTTTAAGTCAGAACTACTTTTTACAGCTCCTGTATACTGTAGTACCGGCAGTGACCACACCGGTATATAAGCTGTGCGCATGCCTCTGTACCCCAGTCTAGAGATTACCCTCCTCCAGTAAAGACCTGTTATTTGTTAATGTACAGCATCCGTGTGATTATTTATCCACTGAACCACGGATCTAACAGTGGCGACGAGTGTCGATTCGAATCAACCTGCAACATAAAAAAAAATAGTCGAGTCCAGGAACACGGGCGTCGACCGCGAGCAACCGCCCAGCAGTCAGGCAGAGATCCAATTTCGCTGGGGAGGCTGTGGAGAGCCGGGCTTGATTCCCCAGCCACAACGAGCAGTAAGAGACCGACGACAGGTCCAGAGCAGACCCTTCCCGAGCAGCGGCGGCTGGAGCCGACCGACGGCAGAGAGAGAGCCGAGCAGCGTCGACGGGGTAAGAAAGAGGGTGAAGAGAGCAGGGCGCAGCCGGGGGTTGATCACCGAGTGGCGTCGAGGAAAAATACTGCAAACCGGAGAGAGAGAGGATATGAAACAGCCGGGCTCTAGACTGAGCGGCGTCAACAAATATCAAGAGAAGAACACGCAGAGCACAGCCAGGGATCACGGGCTGATCAGGGTCCGCGGGGCGAAGCAAGGGGAGACGCCATTGAGCCGCGGAGAAGCAGGGAGAGTGCGGGGGACACCATTTTGTGCCAGCGGAGAAGAAGGGGAAGCGCGGGAGGCGCCATTGGTGATAGTTAACGCACAACCAAGGATGCCAAAGAGTGGCAGTATCTCTACGCTCGACAATGAAGTCGAAGATTGGGCGACATATGTGGAACGTATTGAGGTGTACTGCAGGGCAAATGAAGTGCCAGATGCTAATAAAGCACTGGTTCTGTTAAATTCCATGGGTGCAAAAACTTATGGGTTACTGCGAAATCTAATAACCCCAGAGAAGCCGGTAAACAAGAATTTTGAAAGCATAGTAGAAATCCTACAGGACCACTTAAACCCTACACCGCTGCTGATAGCAGAACGATTTAAGTTCCATAAAAGGAACCAACACAAAGATGAAAGCAATGCTGAGTATCTAACGGAACTGCGCAAGCTATCGAAATACTGCCAGTTTGGAGCGGGACTAGCAGACACGTTAAGGGACAAGTTTGTGTGTGGGCTACAAAGTGAAGGAACCCAGAAACGGCTTCTATCAGAAAAGGACCTTACGCTGGACAAAGCTTTCAGTATGGCAGTATCACATGAAGCAGCCGCAAGGGGCGCTGCAGAGATACAACGGAGATCGCAAGAATATGGCATCAACGAAATGACCTATGGAACAGGGAAGTGCTATCGCTGCGGCAGAACAACACATGACCAGAAAGATTGTTGGTTCAAGGACCAAGTGTGCAGACAGTGTGGGAAAGCAGGACACATAGCAAGAGTCTGCAGGTCTGGGAAGAAAACCAACAGTAAGAAATCTCCACAGGAGAAGTACAAAAAGGTACACCAGGTGATGGACAGTGGTTCAGATAAACAGAAAAGTGACCCAGACTCCGGAAGCAAGGAGCTGGGTTGTCTGAAACTACATAATGTAACCGAAATGGAGGATCACCAGACTATCTGGGTTACACTCAAGATAGACGGAGTCCAAGTGGAAATGGAATTGGACACAGGGTCAGCTCTAACAGTCATAAATCAAAGAGACTACAAGCGGCTATTTTCACACATACCCTTGAAAGCTACAGAGATTGTCTTGAAGACGTATACGGGGCAAAAAGTCTACCCCAAAGGGAAAATAAGGGTGAAAGTGACATATAAAGGTCAGGAAATACCTAAAATGGATATATATGTATTGCCAAATGGAGGACCACCACTGCTGGGACGTGAATGGATCCGAAAGATACAATTAGATTGGCATTCCATACAGGCACTGAAGGTTGAGGCCAAAAAGGATGACGACGTCACACCTGGTTGACTGTCAAAAATGCTAACTGATGCAAAAGAAGTGTTCCAGGAGGAACTAGGAACACTAAAAGGAATAACAGCAACAATTAAAATAGAGGAAAATGCAAGCCCAAAGTTTCTGAAGGCCAGACCAGTGCCTTATGCGATCAGACCAGCGGTTGAAGCAGAGCTGGAAGGGTTGGAACGTTCAGGAGTACTGTCCAAAGTGGACTGGAGCGAGTGGGCTACACCCATCGTTCCTGTAATGAAGAGGTCGTTGAGTAATACGCCTGGGGAACCAAAGAAGGTCCGCATCTGTGGGGATTTTAAGGTGACAGTGAACCCAGTCCTTCACACGGTGCAATATCCGCTTCCACGAATTGAGGATATTTTTGCCTCGCTATCTGGTGGTAAACGCTTCACCAAAATTGATCTAGCCCAGGCGTACTTGCAAATGGAGGTAGAAGAAGCTTTGAAACATTACCTTACGATCAACACCCATAAAGGTCTCTATCAATACAACCGGCTGGTGTTTGGAGTAGCCTCGGCTCCGGCTATCTGGCAAAGGGTGATGGATCAGGTTCTGCAAGGGATTCCAGGGACCCAGTGTTATTTGGATGACATCTTGGTCACGGGCGAAAATGACGGTGATCACCTCGCTAACTTGGAGAAGGTACTCGCCAGATTAAAGGAATATGGGCTACGAGCTAATCGCCACAAGTGCGAGTTTTTCCAGAAACAGATCTCGTATTGCATCCATGTCATCGATGAAGAGGGGTTACATAAGTCCCCTGACAAGATTGAGGCAGTAGTCAAGGCTCCAGCACCGGAAAATGTGTCACAGCTGAGGTCGTTCCTCGGGCTGGTAAACTATTACCACAAGTTCTTACCAAATTTGTCTACGGTATTACATCCGCTGAACACCCTACTGCAAACAGGGGTACCATGGAAGTGGGATGACGAACGTAGACGAGCTTTCCAGAAGTGTAAAGAACTGATCACATCAAAAGAGGTGTTGGCCCATTTCAACCCAGCACTACCAATTCGTTTGGCATGTGATGCATCCCCCTACGGCATTGGAGCGGTGCTGTCGCACAAATTCCCAGACGGGTTGGAGAGGCCAGTAGCCTTTGCGTCTCGGTCACTAACCTCAGCCGAGCGCAACTACGCCCAGATTGACAGGGAGGCCCTCAGCCTAGTATGGGGAGTAAAAAAATTCAACCACTATCTGCATGGGCAGAAGTTCACCTTGCTGACTGACCACCAACCACTTGTCTCCATCTTTAATCCTAAGAAGGGCGTGCCAGTAATGACTGCACAGCGGTTACAAAGATGGTCCCTGTTTCTAGGGGCGAATCAATATGAAATAGAATATAAAGGCACGCAACAGCATGGGAACGCTGATGGGCTATCGCACCTGCCACTGCCTACGGTGGAGGAAGCACCAGCAGTGGACCCTATCGAGATATTTTATTCGTCGATAATTGAACAATTGCCAGTAACAAACGCGGATATAGAGAAGGAGACCCGCAATGATCCGACGCTGTCACGGGTATATGAATTGACGGTGAGGGGATGGCCAACACATGGCGACTCACTGTTGCCAGCATTCTCATCCAGAAGAGAACAGCTGTCAGTATGCCAGGGGACAGTGATGTGTGGATCCAGAGTGGTGATTCCACCCAAGTTAAGGGAGAGACTGCTAAAGGAGCTACATGAAGGTCATCTGGGGGGAGTGAAAATGAAAAGCCTTGCTAGGGCTTATGTGTGGTGGCCGGGAATCGATCAACAAATCGAAGACCTAACTAAGAGCTGCTTAGGATGCCAGAAGGTCCAAAATGCACCACCACATGCCCCTCTACACCCATGGGAGTGTCCCTCCTCTCCATGGCAACGGGTGCACATTGATTTCGCTGGTCCATTCATGGACTCAAAGTTCTTAATAGCAGTGGATGCTCATTCAAAGTGGCCTGAGGTGATAAAGATGTCTTCAACCACTACAGAGAAAAGGATTGCAGTCCTACGGACCATATTTGCCAGAAACGGTTTGCCAGAGCAGATCTGCTCTGATAATGGACCACAGTTTGTGTCCGCCGAGTTCCAAAAATTCATGAAAAGGAATGGGGTAAGGCATTATACATCCACCCCGTATCATCCAGCCACCAATGGATTGGCTGAGAGGTTCGTACAAACCTTTAAGAAGGCGATAAAGGCCATGTGCGACGAGGAAATTCCACTACAGCATACGCTGGACAATTTCTTATTAGCCTACCGAAACGCGACACATGCAGTTACCAACCAGACCCCGGCCATGATGTTCTTTAACCGAAGGTTGAGATCTCGTCTGGACTTGCTCAGACCAAATGTGCGAAGAAATGTTGAGGACAAACAATTCCAGCACATCAACGAGAAGCCGACAAGGAGCTTCAATGTAGGGCAACCAGTCTTGGCCCGGGACTATCGAACAGAGAAGTGGCAACCCGGAACGATATGTACAAGGCAGGGGCCATTAATGTACACAATGGATGGTGGGGAGAACATTGTGAGACGCCACGTCGATCAGATCTTAGCATCACAGGAATGCGTCAACCCCATGTCTCGAGTACCTGGGGATGAACCCGACATACCGGTAGCATCTACTTCAGACCCAGTAGCAGTGGAACCCGATGAACTACCCGATGAAAAGGGGTCAGAATCGCCGCTGCACCAAGAACAAGAACCTCTGGAAAGGCGCTATCCCGAAAGGGTCAGGAAGCCGCCCCAAAGACTGAATCTATAAATGGAGTTTTGTTATTGAATGTACATGTAAAAATGTAATTGTTATTTGAATATTAAGGGGGTATTATTAATCTAAAAAGGGAGGAATTGTAGTGTATGTGCCTTTAAGTCAGAACTACTTTTTACAGCTCCTGTATACTGTAGTACCGGCAGTGACCACACCGGTATATAAGCTGTGCGCATGCCTCTGTACCCCAGTCTAGAGATTACCCTCACAGAATCACAGAATCACGGAAACCCCACAGTGCAGATAGAGGCCATTTCGGCCCATCGAGCCTGCACCGACACATATCCCACCCGATCCCCGTAACCCCTACACCAACACATATCCCACCCTATCCCCGTAACCCCACGTATTTAATCCCCCTAACACTAAGGGTCAATTTATCATAGCCAATCAACCTAACTCGCACATCTTTGGACTGTGGGAGGAAACCGGAGCACCCGGAGGAAACCCACGCAAACACGGGGAGAATATGCAAACTCCACACAGACAGCCTCCAGTAAAGACCTGTTATTTGTTAATGTACAGCATCCATGTGATTATTTATCCACTGAACCACGGATCTAACATACCTCACCTGTGCCCACTGTGCGAGATCTTGTGGGCAACTCTTCTGACTGCAGTGTTTCCTTCCAAAGGTTTGCCTGAAACTTCAGGAGTCAAGAGTGGGCACAGATGATCCAAGATCCTCCTCCATGAATCAGGATCTTTGTAAAGAATAACATTTAGGCCTAGAAATTCGGTGGGGTTAGCGCCCAATTAGAGGCGTTAGAGGGTCTTGCGCTGGAATTATAGCTGGTAACGAAATTGCGTTGGGCCCTACCATCGGCGTTAGCCGGTAGCGCTGCGCCGGCACCGATGACGTCATCGGTGTGCGCAGCGTCCCGGTTGCCGTGGTAACCCGGCCCCAAGCCCAAATTCAGTTGCGGCCGCCTCGCCCGTGGCAGCCGCAACCAACGATTGTTGAAAGGGATGTTACGCACCTTTGCGCCGGCGCATAAAGGTGGAGCGGCGGCCGGCCGCTTTCCCGGCGGCCGCCTGCCCGCACCTCCCTCCCCGGACTCCTCCACCACCCCCCCGCGGCACTGATGTGTGTGGCCCGCGAGCCCGGCTCTTCCCCGAGGTGCCGGGCTCATTTGTCGGGCGAATCGACCGGCCAGCGGTCGGCTGCAGGCAGCTCCTCCTTAACAGAAGGAGAAGGCCTGCAGTACCCCAGCCTGCCGCACAGCCTCGGGTGCCGCAGCGGGGGATTAGCACCTCAAAACTGCACTGACCGCCCATAGTGAGGCGCAAAAACCCTCCATTAGCGCCCGCCGCCGTCTGGGCCCGGGGCAACCGAATTTTCGTCGGGCGCAGCGGCATTAACGCCGGTGCAAAATTTCGGGCGCTAAAGCCCTGGCGGACCCACAACCGAATTTCTAGGCCTTAGAATTTTAGACCCCTTGTACAAAGAAGACCATTAAAAAAAATATAGGAAAGTTTACCTTTGCCAAGAGATATGGACAATAAATCTAGTCATCAGTCTATAGCTATTAAAGTTATACAGGTGCTGAGATAATTGCATTAGATTAACAGCAGTCCATGTTCACAGCAGAACACGTCGTACCTTTTCCCATGGATGGTGACCTCTTCCTATAAGTGTGGTTGGGTTCAGAATTCTGCCTGGATGTAATTGCACGCACAGGGATGGAACTTTCCTGCACCTATTTTAGGAGCAAGTGCGACTGTTCTTATTATTTGTTCATTATTTTTAAGCCCTGTTCACGAGTTGCAATGAATCACTTCAGCGCCGAACAGCCTCATCATCAGTATTCTGAATCAGGGATCAATGTTTATGAATTTGGAGAACAGAGAAACAAAAATAGCAGGAAAAAGACAAACCAACAAAGCCTGAATTTCTAGCTGAAAACTAGAAATCTGCTTGGTGGAAATGTGGTTTAAAAGGACACGAAAAGGTGGATTTTTTTTTTTACGAGTTACAAATAATAAAGGCTGAGGTTTTGCCCCTACAGTGTCTAGGGAAGGAGAAACGTACTCCTTTACCCAAAAATGTTGTTTTTCAGACCTCGTCTATGTTCCACTACATAACAAAATAGAATCCATGGACTTTAAGATGAAAATCATTTTTGTGCTGTAATGTATAGGAAATTTAGTACACTGAGATTGTTGATCTACCACTGATTTATAGTTCTGGGCTCCATATATGTGATTAGCAGAGCACAACATAGTACATATAGGGAAGATGGCCAAGTACTGGGTAAGCTTCCTGATCAAATGTTCTAATCACGGAACACTCCATCAGTGACTGTTCGCACAGGTCAGGGCATGTAGAGGAGCAACAATTTTATTTTTAGAATACGGAACGGCAATCTGGTGAGGATTGTCACCCATTGTGGAGCCTCGTCAGATGGGAGCACAGGTTTGAGATATGGCAATAACACGATCAGGGCGAGGGGTTAAAATCCCCATCGGGAACTTCACCTAATGAAATTACCCCTTATATACTCACTGGACTCGCCTTATATTTGGTGTAACTGCTGCTCAGAATGAAATGCAAGCTAACATTAGCTATCTATGGACTAGGGCCCCATTTTTATTCAGAGTTCATATAGGGTCTCAACTGATTTACAAGATTTTCAATATGACCCCTCTTGAGGGGCAACAAAGATGAGGGAGGTTTTATTAGATTCCACTGATGTCTTGTACCCTTTCTAACTTTGTCAGTGATCTTAATTTCTTTACAAATTTGTTCAAGGCCATATATTTTTGCCTGTCAAGTCATTTCCTCACTCCCCAGAAGAGAATGACAATGTTCTTTTATAAAGTATCCAAATATTTAACCCCATTACGTCTGGGGAGGAGGGGAGGAAAACATAATTTAAAAATCTGGGGCCACATTTCGTTTTCTGTAAAGTTTAAATACAAATCCTTTTACTGAGCTGGGGAAGTTTATAATGGGAGTTTATTAAAATAGTGTTTTTTTTTTAAAAACCTTTAAACGCAGCAAAATCCTATTCATTTTTGTCGAAAGAACGTGGATAGTGTTTGTACAAGATGGATCTCTGCTGCTGCACACCTGGGATCAATTCAAAAAAAGGGTAACAACAACAAAAACTTGTATTTATATAGCACCTTTAATGTAGTAAAACGTCCCAAGGCGCTTCACAGGAGTATTATAAGACAAAAAGTTTGACACCGAGTCACATAAGGAGAAATTAGGGCAGGTGACCAAAAGCTTGGTTAAGGAGAATCTTAAAGGAGGAAAAAGAGGTAGAGAGGCAGACAGGTTTAGGCAGGGAATTCCAGAGCTTAGGGCCTAGGCAACAGAAGGCACGGCCACCAATGGTTGAGCGATTATAATCAGGGATTCTCAGGCAGAATTAGAGGAGCGCAGATATCTCGCGGGGGGGGCGGGGGGGGGGGGCTGGAGGAGATTACAGAGATAGGGAGAGGCGAGGCCATGGAGGGATTTGAAAACAAGGATGAGAATTTTGAAATCGAGGCGTTGCTTAACTGGGAGCTAATGTAGGTCAGCGATAGGTGAACGGAACTTGGTGCGAGTTAGGTCGTGGGAAGTCGAGTTTTGGATGACCTCAAGTTTACATAGGGTGGAATGTGGGAGGCCAGCCAGGAGTGCGTTGCAATAGTTAAGTTTAGAGGTAGCAAAGGCATGGATGAGGGTTTCAACAGCGGATGAGCTGAGGCAAGGGTGGAGACGGGCAATGTTACGGAGGTGGAAATAGATGGTCTTAGTTATGCCGCGGATATGTGGTCGGAAGTTCATTTCCGTTTAAAATATGACACCAAGGTTGCGAACAGTGTGTTTCCGCCTCAGACAGATGTTAGGGAGAGGGATGGAGTCAGTGGCTAAGGAACGGAGTTTGCGGCAGGGACCGAAAACAATGGCTTTGTTCGTCCCAATATTTAATTGCTCATCCAGAACTAGATGTCGGACAAGCAGCCTGACAATTTAGAGACTGTGGAGGGTGTAAAGTCTGTGGGTTGTATAGCGAAGTAATACACAGACTACAAGAGTAACTTTAACAGGACTTTACTATTCGAAGGTCAGGGCGAATCTGCCCAATAAATTCTGCCACAGCACTTATATACCGGTGTGGTCACCGTCGGTATTACAGTATACAGCAGCCAGGATAAAGTAGTGCCACGCCTAAAATAGTTCTCTTAAAGGTGGACGGTTACATACAATAGTTCTCTTAAAGGTAGAACAGTTACATACACTACAATCCTCCCTTTTTAGCTTACAACATACTTATTCCCCATTAACATAACATCATAACATATCCAACTTCATGTTACAACAGTTCACAGATATAGTCTCTGTGGAAAACAGTTCACAATTTCAGTCTCTGTGGAAAACAGTTCACAGATTTAGTCTCTGTGGAGGCGTCTCCTGTGCTTCTTAACTCAATCCGGACAACGCCTCCGTGGTGTAGCAGTTCCCGGTGGTGTAGTCGGTTCACGTTGCTGGAGTGACTCATCCAATAGTCCTTCCCTAAACTTAACAGCTTGAACTTCTGTCACTCCTGAACCAGCATTGCTGACTTTTAAAAGCCACTGGATTCCTTGGGAAGTTTTTCTACTTCCAACTGATTTGGCTCCATTCGGAGGGAGCACGTACGTGTCTGGTAGAGGTGATAATGGTTCAGATGGTCATTATTTTCTGCTTCGTCTTTTCCTTTTCTGCTTCTTGGAGACTCTCTGGGCTCCACTGTCAGCTGCCAGCTGCCTGCACAGTTCCTCCCGTAGTAGCGCCACCATCTCCCGATGTTCCTTAGACTTTTTGTGATTCATCAAGGTTTCTGCACTTTGGGAGTTTTCATCACAAGCTGGGCAGAACAGGTCCTCGTAATATTCAGTGTCGCTCAACAGGTCATGGTCATATTCGGTGTCGTCCTGAGCTAAGCCAGCGGGAGGGTCTTCTATTTCCTCCCTACCCAGCTGGATGTTAGCCAACTTTTGTTCCAAATCCTGACATCTTTCCTGAAGAGACTTCTTCATGTGTTCAGCTTCATCCCGCTTTTCCCGGGCTTCCTGCAAGTCTTTTACTAATGACATCATTTGTGATTTCAATACTTTAACTTCATTCGGAGATTGATTGATCGGACTATTCAATCCCTCTACTGAAGTAGCTGTTTCAGTATTCTGTTGTTCTGCATTGCCGTGCGTCAGCGTACTTTTGGCATCCAAGGGCTGTTCTGCTGCAGACTTCTCAGTCTGGGTTGCCACCTCAGCTCTTCCAATGACTTTTGAGAGCTCCCTTCCCTTTGAAGATTGAGGCTCGTATTTAAGTTTTTCCCATTTTAGAGTTTTATCCCTCAGCATATGAATGAGTTGGCTGACTGTTAACTCTTCTATCCTCATCCCTTTTCCATTAGCTGCAGGGCTGTTTAGAACCTTGTCCTGGGGCTCCTTTGCTGCTTCTACTTCGCCATCATCCGCAGCCTCCACCATTCGAATTTCCACAAATGAATCGTCCGGTGATGCTGCACCCAACTTCAGTAGGAGCTCGGAATTCATGGCGACCAAATCAGCCTTTTCTGCCTGCAACCTGCTAACAAGCGCCTTCAGTTGCTGAACATCTTGCTCCACCAGATTAGAGCACGCACCTTCAGAGACCGAATCAGCTTTGATTCGTTTGGCCTCCTCGCGCAGACGGTTTGTGTGCTCCTGCTCCATTTTCTCCCCCAGCTGCTTCTGTTGTCTTTCCAGATTCTCCCACTCTGTGTCCAAGAACTTTTTCATTGCTGTTGCCTCTTGCTCAAGACAGCAACTCAATTGTTCTAATTGCTGTTGTAATTTGAAATAAAGTTGAGTTTGAGCTCGGTGTTCCTCAGTAATGTATATGTCTGTAAACTGGACAGACTCAGAATTCTCTGTCAAACTATGTTGTTGTTGTTCAGTGGAATTCTGTTCTGAAACTTTGTTCCCCTCTGGCGCATAAACCTTTATGCACGCCTTCGTTTTTCCAACCTCAGTCAGCAAGTCCATTTTAGCCTTGTCTTTCATACTTGGGCTGGTCTTATCGTCATCCGTTTCAGAGTCTGAGCTGATTGTCTGCCCCGAGTCCTCACTCGTTATTGCTTTGAGGTAGTGCCATTCCATGTCTATTTTCTTGATCCACTCCCGTCCTAGAAGTGGTGGTCCTCCCTCAGGTAGTATATGTATAAGTCCATTCCGGGGTGTTCTTTGCCCCTGTCTCTCACCTTGACTCTTATCTTTCCCATGGGGTATACTTTATGCCCCATGTATGTCTGCAATACGAACTTGGTATCTCTCAAGGGTATATGTGAGAATAGCCGGTTGTAATCCCTTCGATTTATGACTGATAGGGCTGATCCAGTGTCCAACTCCATTTTCACTTGGACTCCGGCTATTTTTAGCATGACCCAGATAGTTTGTAGGTCAGCTTTCTTACGCACATTGTGAATTCTCAGACTACCCAGTTCCTGGCCGTTTGGGTCTGAATCCGAATTCTGTTCGTCTGAACTCTTCTCAGCCACCTTGTATACTTTGTTGTACTTTCCCTGTGATGGCTTTTTTTGGTTGTTGGTCTTCTTTCCTGACTGGCATACTTTAGCTATAGAAACATAGAAACATAGAGATAGGAACAGGAGTAGGCCATTCGGCCCTTCGAGCCTGCTCCGCCATTCAATGAGATCATGGCTGATCTTCGTCTGAGATCATAGCTGATCTTACCAGTTCAGTACCCCGTCCCCGCCTTTTCTCCGTAACCCTTAATCCCCTTAGCCTTCAGAAATATATCCAATTCTCTCTTGAAAATATTTATTGAATTAGCCTTCACAGCCCTCTGTGGCAGGGAATTCCATAGGCTCACCACTCTTTGAGTGAAGAAATTCTTCCTCATCTCTGTTTTAAATGATTTGCCCGCTATTTTTAGACTGTGGCCCCTGGTTCTGTGCTCCCCGGCCATTGGAAACATTCTCTCTGAATTCAGCCTGTCCAGGCCTGCCATAATTTTATATGTTTCGATGAGATCCCCTCTCAATCTTCTAAACTCCAGTGAGTACAAGCCCAAACTATTTAATCTCTCTTCGTAGGTCATTCCCGCCATTCCAGGTATCAGCCTGGTGAATCGCCGTTGCACTCTTTCCATGGCAAGAACATCCTTCCGCAGATGGGGCGACCAAAACTGTACACAATACTCCAGATGCGGTCTCACCAGCACCTTGTACAGCTGTAGTAAGGTATCCCTATTCCTATACTCGAACCCCCTTGATATGAAGGCCAACATACCATTTGCCTTCTTAATCGCCTGTTGCACCTGCATGCTCTCCTTCAGTGACTGGTGCACAAGAACACCCAGGTCCCTCTGCACTTCCCCATCTCCCAATCTATTGCCATTTAGATAATAATCTACCCTCCTGTTTTTACCCCCAAAGTGGATAACCTTGCATTTATCCACATTATAGTGCATCTGCCACGTATCCGCCCATTCCCCCAACCTGTCCAAATCGCACTGTAGCCTCCTGACATCCTCATCAGAGCCCACCCCTCCTCCTAGTTTAGTGTCGTCAGCGAATTTGGAAATATTGCATCCAATTCCCTGATCCAGATCATTTATATATATTGTGAACAGCTGGGGTCCCAGGACAGATCCTTGCGGCACCCCGCTGGTCACTGCCTGCCACTCCGAAAACGAGCCGTTTATTCCAACTCTCTGTTTTCTATCCGCCAGCCAGTTCTCTATCCACGTTAATACTTTGCCCCCAATCCCATGAGCCTTAATTTTGCATGATAATCTTTTGTGTGGAACCTTATCGAAGGCTTTCTGGAAGTCAAGGTACACCACATCCACTGGCTCTCCCCCATCTATTTTACCAGTTACTTCCTCAAAAAATTCCAGCAGATTAGTCAAACACGATTTACCCTTTGTAAATCCATGTTGACTCTGTCCGATCCTTTCCCCATTTGTCAAGTGCTCCGCTATTTTATCCTTAATAATGGACTCTAGCATTTTGCCCACAACCGATGTAAGGCTTACTGGTCTATAATTCCCTGCTTTCTCTCTACCCCCCTTTTTAAATATTGGGGTAACATTAGCTACCCTCCAATCCACGGGTACTGTTCCCGAGTCAATGGAGTTCCGGAAGATGATCCTTAGAGCATCTGCTATCTCCAGGGCCACCTCCTTAAGTACCCTAGGATGTAGTTTATCAGGCCCCGGGGATTTGTCGGTCTTCAGTCCCCTCAACTTACCCAACACCATATCCCTAGAGATACTAATTTCTGTCAGCTCCTCCCTCTCATTAGTCCCTATGTTTGCCGATATTCCTGGGAGGTTATTTGTGTCCTCCTTTGTGAATACAGAACCAAAGTATGAGTTTAATTGGTCTGCCATTTCCTTATTCTCCATTATATATTCTCCCGAATCGGACTGCAAGGGACCGACTTGGGATTTTACCAGTCTTTTCCTCCTGATATACCGATAAAAGCTTTTGCAGTCTGTCTTTATGTTTGCTGCAAGTTTACTTTCGTATTCTATTTTCCCCTTCCTGATTAATCCCTTTGTCCTCTTTTGCTGTATCCTGTACTGCCCCCAATCTTCCGGTCTGGTGCTTTTTTTTGCCAGTTGATATGCCCTTTTTTTAAATTTTATGCTGTCCCTAATTTCCCTCGTTATCCACGGTTGAGTCACCTTTTTAGGTTTATTTTTATGCCAAACCGGTATAAACATGTTCTGGAATTCTTCCATTCTATCTTTGAATGCTTGCCATTGTCTATCCACTGTCAATCCCCCCAGAAACACCACCCAATCAATCTTACCCAATTCCCGTCTCATACCCTCGTAATTCCCTTTATTTAAGTTCTGGACCTTAGTCTCTGATTCAATTTCCTCACTCTCCATCTCGACTGAGAGCTCGATCATATTATGATCGCTCTGGCCCAAGGGGCCTCGTACAAGAAGATTGCTGATAAGTCCCTTCTCATTGCACAATACCCAGTCTAAAATGGCCTGATCTCGAGTCGGCTCCTCGACATATTGGTCCAGATAACCGTCCCGAAAACATTCCAGGAATTCCTCCTCCTCAGAATTTTTACTAATTTGGGTAGTCCAATCAATATGTAAATTAAAGTCACCCATGATGACAGCTGTGCTCTTATCGCACGCTTCTCTAATTTCCCTTTTTATGCCTTCCCTCACCTCCATATTACTATTTGGAGGCCTATATATCACACCCACTAACGTTTTCCTCCCCTTGCTATTTCTCATTTCTACCCATACAGATTCCGTTTCATCCGAGTTAATATCCTTCCTTTCCATTGCATTAATCCCCTCCTTTACCAGCAATGCTACCCCACCTCCCCTACCTTTTTGCCGATCCTTCCTAAATATTGTATATCCCTGGATGTTAAGTTCCCAGCCTTGCCCACCCTGCAGCCACGTTTCTGTAATCCCAATCAAATCATACTTGTTTACCTCTATTTCCACAACTAATTCATCCACCTTGTTCCTAATGCTTCTAGCATTAAGATACAAAGCCTTCAGGCTTGCTTTTTTCACACTCTCATTATGAATTAGTTTGGCCCTTTGTGTTTCTCTCCTTTGCTTATTGCTTCTCACCTTTCTACCATCTATTTCTGACTTCATATGACTTCCCTCTTTTCCACTACCTAGGTTCCCATCCCCCTGCCAAATTAGTTTAAATCCTCCCGAACCGCCCTAGAAAATATTACCCCGAGGACATCGGCTCCCTCACAGTTCAGGTGTAGACTGTCCCCTTGGTACAGGTCACTCCTCCCCAAGAACTGGTTCCAATGCCTCAAGAATTTAAATCCCTCTCCCTTGCACCACTGCTCAAGCCACGTATTTAGCTTATCTATCTTACTCTCTCTAAACTTATTAGCTCGTGGCACTGGTAGCAATCCAGAGATTACTACCTTTGAGGTCCTACTTTTCAATTTAGCTCCTAACTCCCTAAATTCAGCTTGTAGGACCTCCTCCCTCTTTTTACCTACATCGTTGGTACCTACATGTACCACGACAACTGGCTGATCCCCCTCCCCCTTCAGAATGCTCTGCACCCGCTCCGAGACATCCTTGACCCTTGCACCAGGGAGGCAATATACCATCTTGGAGTCTCGGTCTCGGCCACAGAAACTCCTATCTATCCCCCTTACAATTGAATCCCCTATCACTATAGCCCTATCCCTCTTTTTCCCGCCCTTCTGTGCAGCAGAGCCAGTCATGGTGCCCTGAACCTGGCTGCTGGTGCCTTCCCCTGATAAGTCATCTCCCCCAACAGTACCCAAAACGGTAAACCTGTTTTGGAGGGAGATGACCGCAGGTGACTCCTGCACTACCTTCCTGCCTTTACCCTGCCTTTTGGTCACCCATTTACTGTCTGAGCTAGCCTTTACCTGCGGTGTGACCAACTCACTGAATGTGCTATCCACAACATCCTCAGCATCGCGTATGCTCCAGAGTGAGTCCATTCGCAGCTCCAGCACCGCCATGCGGTCCGCTAGGAGCTGCAGCTGGACACACTTCCTGCACACATAGTTGTCAGGGACAGTGTCCCTGATTTCCCACATGGCACAGGAGGAGCATGACACGGGTCCGAGCTGCCCTTCCATGACTTAACCCTTACAATACCCTTTTATTTACTACAATTTAGCTTAATTATTGAATTCTACTTAGAATAAGTTTGTGAAAGTACTCACCAACCAGTCACCTACCTGTTTTCTGGTGTTGTATTTTCACTGCCGCCTCCTGTCCTGGAACCTTTTCCACCTAGGTTAGGCTCCTGAAATAAAATAAATTGAACCTACCTTTTCAACTTCCCCTAACCCCTAAAAGGTTAGAGGAGGTGGAAGGGTGGGAGACACTACACTGTAGTGTTTCGGGTTTAGCAACAGCTCCACCTATATAAGAGTTACTGGCCTCCTGCTCTCCCGACTGCACCAGCTGTGAAAGAAAAAGCCCGCGAAAGGTGAGCTTTTAAACTCACCAGTTACTGGCCTCCTGCTCTCCCGACTGCACCAGCTGTGAAAGAAAAAGCCCGCGAAAGGTGAGCTTTTAAACTCACCAGTTACTGGCCTCCTGCTCTCCCGACTGCCCCAGCTGTGAAAGAAAAAGCCCGCGAAAGGTGAGCTTTTAAACTCACCAGTTACTGGCCTCCTGCTCTCCCGACTGCCCCAGCTGTGAAAGAAAAAGCCCCCGAAAGGTGAGCTTTTAAACTCACCAGTTACTGGCCTCCTGCTCTCCTGACTGCCCCAGCTGTGAAAGAAAAAGCCCCCGAAAGGTGAGCTTTTAAACTCACCAGTTACTGGCCTCCTGCTCTCCCGACTGCACCAGCTGTGAAAGAAAAAGCCCGCGAAAGGTGAGCTTTTAAACTCACCAGTTACTGGCCTCCTGCTCTCCCGACTGCCCCATGTGACCCAGTTTGCCACATTTTCTACATTCCTGGTTTTTAAACCAGCATTGGTTCTGGTCGTGTGTTGTCTTCCCACAACGATAACATTTCGTTGTACCCGAAGTAATTTGATCCACACTGAGTACCGCTGCCTTTAGCTGCATTTCCGCAGTTCCTTTCACTGTGGCTTCGTGCGATGCTGCAATAAGGACAGCCCTCTCAAGTGTAAGGTCGTTCTCTTCGAGTAGTCGCTTTTGCGTTCCTTCCTTCGACAGCCCGCACACGAACTTGTCTCGCAATGCCTCTGTCAGATTTCCTCCAAACTGGCAGTATTTCGCTAGTCTACGCAGTTCGACCAAGTATTCCGCGTTGCTTTCCTCTTTCCGTTGCGTTCTCGCATAAAATTTGAATCGTTCCGCCAACATCAGCGGTGTGGGGTTCAAGTGATCCTTCAGAACAGCAACAATATTATCGAAAGTCTGATCCGCCGGTTTAGCTGGTGATAGAAGATGCTTCAATAACCCGTATGTCTTCGCGCCCATCGAGTTTAGCAAGGTTATAGCTTTATCATCATCTTCTATTTTATTGGCCTCACAATATATCTCGATACGTTCTACGTACGTGGCCCAATCTTCCACCTCGGCATCGAAGTTGTTGATGTTACCATGCTTAGGCATCTTCACTATCTCTCACTATCTTTCTGCGAAACAACAGGATTTCTCTTTAACTTTTTAACTTTTTTTTTCCAAAAATGGCGGTTTCCCGCGCTTGTCTTCTTCCCCGCCTACTGGCAAAATGGCGGTTTCCCGCACCTGACTTCTTCCTCTGGTGGGAGGGGTAAGCTTTGCCCTCGGGCGACGACCGCTGGTTTACGGGGTTTGTAGCCTGTGCGCCGGCTTCAGTTTATTCTGAAGCGCGCGCTAGAAAAGCCGATCGCGTTCCTTGTCCCCCCCCCTTCTTCTTTTCGGTAGGGGCAACCGGCGCTGGGGACAACCAGTTGGCGTCGGACAGATCCAGCTCCTGGTCCTTCACAGCAGCTGCTGCAAGCCGCTGGCCGGAACCTCGCTCGGTCTCTCTCTCGGGCTCTGTCTCTCCCGCTCGCGCGGCTCTCGCTCGCTTTCTCTCGGGCTCTGTCTCTCCCGCTCACTCGGCTCTCGCTCGCTGTCTCTCTCGGGCTCTGTCTCTCCCGCTCGCGCGGCTCTCCCTCAGCGGCTTTAAACGCCTCTCCCAGACCTCCCGCAGTCCGGTCCTTTCCTCCCCGGCTGCGGCTGATTCTTCGCGGGTTATTTAGTTATTTATTTATTTATTGCCTCCGCGCCTTATGATCCCGGTCGCAGCGCCTCGCGGCCTCGGTAGGTGCCTGGCCTTTTTCACCCCAATCGCGCCTCCCAGCTTCTCGCAGTCCGGTGCTTTCCTCCCCGGCTGTGGCTGAGTTCTCCGTGGCTTATTTATGTTTATATCTTCCCGCGCCTTACGATCCCGGTCGCAGCGCCTCGTGGTCGCGGTATTTGTCCGGCCTTTTTCGCCGTCGCGGTCTAGTTGTCTCACGACGCTCCCCAGCCCGCTTGTACCGCGGCTTCTGCTCCACGCTGCCCCAGTCTCAGCGCCTCTGGGCCCGACTTCTGTCCGGCTCCTTTCCCCCTCGACCGTGGTCGAGTGCATCGCCCTTATCCTCCGTTTATTTGTTTCTATTTTCCCTTTACTCACAGTCACCGTGGCCGACTTGCTTCTCGTGCTAATCGGCTCACTCCCCACCATGGCAGAAGGGACAATCAGTGCCTGTTGCTGATGGAAGGCGTCTTGTTTGAAGTCTTCCTTCCTTCTTGCTCTGCAGCCTTGAGTTTTCTCTCAGCAAAACGACGAGGGCGGTTGCCTCTTCTCGACGCTTCGTTAACTGCTTCGGACGTATTGCTGCCGCAGGGTAAGATCGAACTCGTCGCCACTGTAAAGTCTGTGGGTTGTATAGCGAAGTAATACACAGACTACAAGAGTAACTTTAACAGGACTTTACTATTCGAAGGTCAGGGCGAATCTGCCCAATAAATTCTGCCACAGCACTTATATACCGGTGTGGTCACCGTCGGTATTACAGTATACAGCAGCCAGGATAAAGTAGTGCCACACCTAAAATAGTTCTCTTAAAGGTGGACGGTTACATACAATAGTTCTCTTAAAGGTAGAACAGTTACATACACTACAGAGGGGTCAAGAGAAGTGGTGGTGAGGTAGAGCTGGGTTTCATCAGTGTACATGTGGAAACTGACGCTGTGTTTTCGGATGATGTCACCAAGGGGCAGCATGTAGATGAGAAGTAGGAGGGGGCCAAGGATAGATCCTTGGGGGACACCAGAGGTAATGATGCGGGAGCGGGAAGAGGAACCATTGCAGGTGATTCTCTGGCTACGATTAGATAGATAAGAATGGAACCAGGCGAGTGCAGTCCCACCCAGCTGGACGACAGTGGAGAGGCGTTGGAGAAGGATGGAGTGGTCAACCGTGTCAAAGGCTGCAGGCAAGTCAAGATGGATGAGGAGGGATAGTTTACCTTTGTCACAGTCACAAAGGATGTCATTTGTGACTTTGATGCGAGCCGTTTCAGTACTGTGGCAGGGGTGGTTCCTGATTGGAGGGATTCAAACATGGAGTAACTGAAGCTTTTTCTGCAAATTCTACATTTAAATAACAAGGTGAATGACAATTTAAGACCAGGTTAAATCTCAGAAGGACAATCAGCCATAAAATGAAACTTCAGATTCATTTAGGTTGCCACTTTAGCATCACGTCAATGTTAAAGTCTCAGCATGGCGTTAAAATCTCAACTCGCCAAGGCTTCTTCGACAGCACCTCCCAAACCCGCGACATCTACCACCTAGAAGCACAAGGGCAGCAGGTGCATGGGAACACCAAAACCTCCAAGTTACCCTGCAAGTCACACACCATCCTGACTTCGAAATATATCGCCGATCCTTCATCGTCGCTGGGTCGAAATCCTGGAACTCCCTCCCTAACAGCACTGTGGGAGTACCTTCACCACACGGACTGCAGCGGTTCAAGAAGGTGGCTCACCACCACCTTCTCAAGGGCAATTAGGGATGGGAAATATATGCTGGCCTTGCCAGCGACGCCCACATCCTGTGAATGAATAAATTAAAAAAAAACTCCAGAGTTGAGACCTGACTGAATCCAGAGAAAAATGATGCAAAGCCCCCTCCCCAGAGACGGTAGCCTCATAGTGCTTGTGTTTGGTAATGCATGGAGTGTATTTCTAGGTTAGATTAAAAGGTTTCTACCTGGAACCGATTTAAATATTTAGAGAGTATTGATAAACCTGCCTACACTTTCTAAATGCTTATATTTTAACCATTTGGAGAGTAACTCTGCACATGCCTCTAAGCACAGAGCTCTCTCCTGGGCAGGAGAATTGCTGTTGAAGCTGGGCCGTATAAACCAGGTACTGCCTGTCTGAAACGGAGACCGCGGCTACCAGTATCAGAAGATAAAGACACTGCAACGGTTCTTAAAATAAAGCAGATTTTATTGTGAAACAAATAGTCTCGGGATCAGCAATTATAGATTTAAAATAATTACCACCTGCAGTAATAAAGTAAGTGAAGATTGACTTCTCTACAGTATGAGGCAAACGTAGATTTGTTGGCGATTTCCTATTTTCTGGTGGTGGAGGGTCAAGCCTTCTCTTTCTGTCACTAGCAAAACCTTTATCGAAATTAAACCCTTCATTCAGTAGAAGGAATTACTGATGCCTCATTGAAGAAATAGATAAACGTTTGATGACAGTTATTGCAAACAGCATTTGAATCGGACCTTCACATTAGTGGTGGCGGCTTCAGTCCTGCTCACATTCGCCAGTTGTGGGACACTTCAGGGAGCAGCGCTGCACAATTCCCACAAGCCGTATTTTCTATAAATACTTACAAATTGTCTCACTTGGTTCCATTATCCACTTATGCATTGGCTTTCATCCAAAGTACAGACTCGGGTGCTTGTCAATGGCTGGACAGCAGTAACATTTAAAGCTGAATAATTGTGTCTTTTAAATAATTAAATGTGCTACATACTAGATCAGTCACATCGTCATGCTTTACGCAATATCATTGTTATGCTTTACACAATATAATCTTCTACATCAAATTTTGTAAATGTATTATTAGTGTAGTATTATTTTAGCTACAATTTTGTACTACTGTCTTTCTAGATTTATTAGTGTGCCCTTATAAAACTCAGTTAAGTGTTCAAAGCTTAGCAAATGTTATTTTGTGCAGATTGCCTGTCAGTACCCAAATAGCCCACTAACTGCTAATTGACTTAAACCTCATTGAAATGCTCTACTCATTCCACAATACGACAACACACTTTTAACATATTTGATCTTCAGTGCTAGTTCATTTGGATATTACTCTGTTTTTTGAGTTAAGCTTTTCAGTATCTTTAAAAATGAAGGCAATTTCTGTTGTCTAATATCTGCAAAACGTTTACAATGTTGAGTATCACTGAGGTCAAACCTTTATAGTTGAGCTAATGCTGGGGCAGCCATTTAAACAGTTGAAAGCACTGTCAACTCAATGGGTATTAGAGGGCCAGTGGAAAAATACAGGGAGTTGAAAAGTGACACACTTATTTTTCCACAAATAAATTCCAATCCTCTCCTATCTAAACGGAGGGTTGAAGGTCAATTCTTACTCCCATTGAAAAACAATGGAAGCTTTAACTTACTGATTCTCTTTCATACATCTGACGGCTCTATGTTTTCTTTGTATAGATATACTAAAGGCATTCTATAGATTAGGTATGTTTTAGTGCTGCCTTACTCCTTTGATTTCTCTCCCTATATCTAACATGACTAGTTAGCCGCCCCCATACATGACCATAAGGGTTTGACCTCAAGCAGAATTAGAGAAATACACAGCACAATGGGGCATTTCTAGTAGGTAAATGCACTGCCTGTTTTCATATGCAACTCTTCAGACCAGGGTAGCCTCAGGTTTGATTGCCAATCTGTGCTGAGTTAGCTGTTCTTCGATGGGACAACAAGAGGGGCCAATAATTGGCCTCAATGTCCCTGTTCTCACATTGCCTTTACAGAATAGTTCAAAAGCAGGGTAACAATGTATGACTTTGATACTTAAGGCATTTTTATATTGCTCTTGGGCTCTAGGAGCGCAGTGTTCTAGTGGAGACCTATAACCTTTGAGAACAACTTCCTTCTTTTTTTGTACTTTATGCCATTGGTCCTCAGTTGCAGGGCTGACTAAAAAGTGGTGCTCGTTTTCTGTACTTCTGACCTCTACTTCCTGAACGCATGGAAAGTTGTGTCCTGGGCATCATTGGTGGCACAGAGCTGGCCTGGTTTACATTGGGATGTCTTGCGAATGGTGGGAGCATTGCACTGCAGCCATTGTTGGAATTGTGTCTAAAGTGGAGGACACGGGTATTTTGCCGAATAACAAATAAGTGATTGTGTGGCAATTCAGTAGAAGACATTTAACCTTTAAATTCTTCAAGCAAAAACGTGCAAAATTTTGTGACCAGTAAATATTCTACAGTTTTAATGTTATGAAAGCTAACTCTTAATACTTTTGGTGAAAGAATAATTGCAAGATCCCGCATGATTTCCAGATCGCAACATTGTGAAAGAAAGAAGAGATGATCATGAATTATAAAGGTGTGCTTTGGCAATGTAAAAACTTAATGTAAGGGTAAATTCACTGTACCTGGTCAAAATCCTGGAACTCCCTCCCTAACAGCACTATGGGAGTACCTTCACCATAAGGACTGCAGTGGTTTAAGAAGGTGGTTCACCACCACCTTCTGAAGGGCAATTAGGGATGGGCAATAAATGCTGGCCTTGGAGGAAATATGAAGAGTAAATTTAGCGAGTATGCATTCCCAGAGTGGAGCCTCGCAAGGCAGGGGTGTGTGAGAGAGTTAGGGTTATAACACTATAACCCGGATTGTCCAATCAAGGGTTTCAGAAGTGCAATCTTTCTGAATTTGCACTATAGACCCTTCAACGGAACTGGAATGTCTTTCTATGTCGAGATTTTTACTTAATTGGCCCAATAGGAATTTTCAGGTTAATTTGTATTATGATGTTGTTGCAAAGTTAAATTCAGGCCTCAAGAGGCTTACTCCCATCTGGGAACTAGATCAGGCCCGATGGTTGGGTTACCAAGTGAGGCAATTAACAAAATAGTGTTTCCCAGATACCATATCAGTTTGAAACAATGGGGTTCGATAGTAAATTACAGAGAAGTTTGTACATAGAATTACATAGAATTTGCAGCGCAGGAACAGGCTAATTGTCCCAACTGGTCTGTGCCGGTGTTTAGGCTCCACACGAGCCTCCTCCCACTCTACTTCATCTAACCCTATCAGCATATCTTTCTATTTTTTTCTCCCTTGTCTGTTTATCTAGCTTCCCCTTAAATGCATCTATACTATTCGCCTCAACTACTCCCTGTGGTGGCAAGTTCCACATTCTAACCACTCTCTGGGTGAAGGAGTTTCTCCTGAATTCCTGATTGGATTTATTAGTGACTATCTTATGTTTATGAACCCCTAGTTTTGGACTCCCCCACAAGTGGAAGCATCTTCTCTACGACTGCCCTATCAAAATCCTTCATAATTTTTAACACCTTTATCAGGCCACCCCTCAGCCTTCCCTTTTCTAGAGAAAAGCGCCCCAGCCAGTTCAGTCTTTCTTGATAGTTCTAACCTCTCAGTTCTGGTATCATTCTTGTAAATCTTTTTTGCACCTTCTCCAGTGCCGTATCCTTTTTTAAATATGGAGACCAGAACCGTGGAGAGTATTCTAAGTGTACATATAATGCGGGATTAGTTTTATTTATTGAGAACAGAGGTGGTGTTAGCTGAAAATGTAGGTGCCATGGATGGGTAGATTCTTCATCTGAGGTGGCAGTTTTGATTGACAGCACGACAAGCCAATATGACAGAGCTAGGGGAAGGTTGGGCTTTTGGCTCTTTGTCTTGAGAAAACACAGTCTGCAGTAAATTAGAGTGTAAAACAGTCAAAGAGGCCGCAAACATTCTTACACAGCTTTTTTACGCAGCGAGTGGTAAGGACCTGGAACTCGCTGCCGATGGATGTGGTGGAAGCGGAGACACTCGGGGAAAAATTTGGTTGCTTTGTGCCTCGTTAGCTCCCTAAGAGGGCATTAACGGGGTGCAAAAGAACTAACGCCCGGGCGCGGCGCCGCCAACGCCTCCCGCAAAATTCAGCGGGAGGTTAGCACCGGCAGTAGCCGTTAGCGCCCCACGGTAACCGTTAGTGCCCCGCAGCGCTGCGCTGCCAGCGATGATGTCATCGCCGTGCGCAGCTTCCTGCTCGCACTTGGTCCGTAGCCTTGTATGCTATGGCGTTTCAAAATTTATTATTAATATCTTGATTTTCCTGCGTTATTACATTTTATAACAGCTTGGTTATTAAGTGAAAATTTTCTGAAGCACCTGCTCTTTTATTTGTCAATATTGCTATTCTTGGGAGTTTTCACAGGCAGGGCACAGGATGATAATTATGAGAATAAGTCTATGGATTTAATATTCTGCACAATCTGAATACTAAATGCCCTCAGTGAAGACTGTCATTAAACCAGTTATTAGACAGTTTCAAAATTTGATTAATTATTTTTGACTTTGATTAAGTGTTTGCAGTAAAGATGGTTGTGAAAATAGGTAAAATGTGAATTTGGTAGAAGTTTATACAAACACAAAACCTCATATCTAATCAATTTAAACCACAATACAGGAGGGAAAATGACTTTGCTTCAGTTTCTTAATGATAATGTGGAGAAAAGGACTCAAACAGGCATGCCTCCTTTTATCTATTATGGGAATATACATTCTCCTGAGATGGCAGCCGCTGTATTTAAAGCTCAGTATCCCAAACTTGTAAAATAATTTCTCCCCGGCATCTAGGTAAGCCTATCTGGTTTTAAAAAAAAAATTGTATTCCTCATGCCACCATTTGTGAAGATATTGAAGTTTCACAGAACTGGTCAGTCTCAGGAATGTACGGTTTGTGTACTCATGCTGCTGACCTCTGCCCTTTGCCCTTACTGATCACACAACCAGAACCCAGGGTTGAAGAGTGGAGGTCAGCTGAGTGACCACACAGCACTTCCACGCGGCAAAACATGAACCTCCTTTAATCAGACAGAACTCGGAGGGACAGTAGCGTAGAAATTACTATTGGCTATATCAGCAGCTGAAGGCTTAACATGTTTGGTTAATATTCCTCTCTGTCATTTCAATGCAGGCGTTAACCCATTTATTTGAAAGGGTTTTGTTCCCTCTAAAACAGCGGATAAAGGAATATCCATAAACGGGAAGAAAATTGGAGAGTGTGCAATTTTGCTACATGTGCCAGCAACAGGTGCATCAGAATTATTACCCTTAAGTTTTCAACTGCAGACATTATCAATAGTAGTTTCTAACCTACTTTTTTTTTAAACTATCAGATGTCTTAACCATCCTCCTATATGTTGGAAGAAATCATTTTCACACAAGTATGGGAGACTGCAGCTTTAATGGTATTTGGAAAATTCTGAAGAACATTGGCTGGGCTTCTGGTGATCCTTGTTATTTTACAGAGAATAACTCTGCAACTATTTCTAGTTCATTTTATACTGTGGCTGCATTATTCACCTCATGAGCTAGCACTTAACGATTTTTATGGACACAATTTCTGTCACTTGTAGGAGCACAATATTGAATCCTGCTTTAAATGACAAGTGTTGCTCACACAACAGCACTACTGCCAATGAGCAGAAATTATATAGAGTCATAGAGTTATTCAGCACAGAAAGAGGCCCTTCGGCCCATCGTGTCCACGCCGGCCATCAAGCCCTGTCTATTCTAACCCCATTTTCCAGCACTTGGTCCATAGCCTTGTATGCTATGGCGTTTCAAGTGCTCATCTAAATGCTTCTTGAATGTTGTGAGGGTTCCTGCCTCTACCACCCTTTCAGGCAGTGAGTTCCAGATTCCAACCACCCTCTGGGTGAAAAAGTTTTCCGCAAATCCCCTCTAAACCTCCTGCCCCTTACCTTGAAACTATGCCCCCTGGTTATTGACCACTCTACTAAGGGGAAAAGTTCCTTTCCATCTACCCTATCTATGCCCCTCATAATTTTGTACACTAATATGCCAATCAATTCCAATGCTCACAGCCATAACCATTGTTTTTGGTTTGAAAAATCTTTACATCTTCTATATCATCATTCTATAACATCACTTGCTTCCGGTGGAGAGCCTCACCTACTAGCAGCGCATATTGCATTTCACACGATTTTCAGTGGGTGGAACTCTTCGCGCAGCACGCATTCAGATTTCCAATATACATACATTGCCAGGGAGGCTCAATGTTGGAAAATAAGCCCTTGTGTGTTATATCAACTTAATCTGCAGGATGGGATTTTCACCCTTATACATCACCAAAAAATAGATTAAGTCCACTAGGATGCTGCTATGTGCAAAATGGCTGCTTGGTTCACCTACATGGCAACAATAATAACAGCAGCAGCAGCAGTTCAAAACAATAATTCATTGTGTGAAGCGCTTTGGGGCTTCTGAGAGATATGATAAGGTGTTACATAAATGCAAGCCCTTTTATATTACAATTTACTGAATGATTCTAAGCTCCAGGATGTATTGATTGTTTTGTATCTACGCTCTTCGAAAGAGCCAGAGCAGACTCGATGGAGCAACTGGCCTCCTTCTATGCTGCCCTATTCTATGTATACCTGTGGTATAAATAGAAAACACACAAGGGAAGTACAGATCTAGGGATGGACCCCATCATAACTCATCAAGATTCTGCTCCTTATACAATTGTGTCCATCCAATGGATGGATAGCATATTTGGAAGGTCCATATTATGTATCTTCTACTTCTTTTCCCTCATATAGCTGAAAAATACTACAAAAATATGTAACCTGTACATCGATTGGACCAAAGTAAAAAAATAGCAGGAGGTATGTAGAAAAATAGGGCAAATCACAATGAGAATCAAGCACTGGAAACCTCTGAAGGTACTTCTTGGGTAGGGTCTGTTTCTTGTACAACTAGGAATTATTATTATTTTTTTCCTCTCTCTCACATGGCAACTGTCGATCATTCTGCCAGTGCCATTTACACTTCATCTAGAGCCATCTTTTGTTTCTTAACTTGTCCTATTACCATCTCCTTTTGCCTCGCACCATCATCCCTTTTGTCTCTTAATCTCTCCTGCCTTCCATCCTATCACAGACCTTCCCTTTTGTTCTTTCCTCCCCTCCCCCCTTTCCCTGCCCCTACACTTGCTGAAAGGCCTGTTCCATCTCCAGCTTTTTCCAGTTCTGACAAAGGGTCATCGACCTGAAACATTAACTCTGTTTCTCTCTCCACAGATGCTGCCTGACCTGCTGAGTATTTCCAGCATTTTCTGTTTTTATTTCAGATTTCCAGCATCCGCAGTATTTTGCTTTTGTATAAATAACTTGTTCTGGCCATTCAGCCGCAACACAAACTATGATGGCCACCGGAGAAAGTTAGCACCGAACAGTCGAACTGCCTATAGGTGAGTTTGCAGGAGATGCCGTTCATAATGTGCTGATGTAATTGTGCACCTTTTCTGTAGACAATTAAAGGAACACCATCCCCATTGAACAAGTCACAGAATCCCCACAGTGCAGATAGAGGCCATTTCGGCCTATCGAGCCTGCACCGACACATATCCCACCCAATCCCTGTAACCCCTACACCAACACATATCCCACAACCCCACGTATTTAATCCCCCTAACACTAAGGGTCAATTTATCATAGCCAATCAACCTAACCAGCACATCTTTGGACTGTGGGAGGAAACCGGAGCACCCGGAGGAAACCCACGCAAACACGGGGAGAATGTGCAAACTCCACACAGACAGTCACGCGAGGCCGGATTCGAACCCGGGTCCCTGGCGCTGTGAGGCAACAGTGCTAACCACTATGCCAACAAGTGTCCCGAAAACTTTTGTTTTGTTTGAGGTAGGGCAAAATCCAGTGTGCCATTTTCATAAAATTTAAATCACATGCTAGTAATGTATTTCAATACAATTTACATTATCACAAAAGATGCCTTTAAGCAAAACAAAACAAAAGATTTGTCAAACTTTTTTTGTTGAACGTGGTGTCCCTTTAACTGATAATAATGCCCCTTTGCTTTTTTGAGGTTATGAAACTTTGCTTTGCTTTTCTCCTCAGTCACCTTTGGTCTCCCTCACCCATGCACTGAGTAGCAGAGACGGTGGAAGGGCAAGCAATCAGTCCCCAGGGCTGCTAGAAGCAGCACCAAAGTAGCCTGGGGGTAACTCTCCTTGCAATTGTTCTACCCCTTCATGAGTTAGCTTCCACTCGGGAGAAATGCAGTGAACTAGGGGACATTGAACCTTCCCTATGTCAGGTCTCTGCAAGCTGGTGTTGCTAAGTGCTGTATCGCCAAGCTGCCAGGCAACAATGCCTTTTTAAAGGCCAGCGAGGGGAAACCACTTAAATTACAAGGTCCTCCATTAACAAGCAGACCAGAGGATGACCTTAACTGGCTGATAGTTGATTGGGCACCAACATCTGTGGACAGAACACAGGATCTCAGGGTGGGAACCAGGATATCCATATTGGGGATAGTAATACCCTCCATACAGAAACTGAAGTACTCTGCAGTAAAAGAAACTTTCAGACTGCATCTTTTAGCCATTTACTTTGATGGTTGTATAATTGTATTAATTCCAAACTGTAATGTGGCCTGCTTGTATGCTATACTGTCAAGTGGGAGCACAAAGTTTCATTTTCATCTATGCTGATCACGAAAAATACAGGGCAATGGCACTCAGCAGACATTTTCTTTAGACGTGCGTGATGTCAAACTTGACGAGAGCTCAAGTGTAGAGTTAGAGAAAACGCACAAGAGTACAATAATTCACTTATATACAAAGAAAGGACATAATAAGTAATCATTTTAACCTTTTAAAAAAAAGGTTTTTCCCCCAAACTGCTCTTGCTGTTTCATTTTTTTAACTAGAAATCACTGACTACAAGCCTGAGTCACAATTTGGTTTTATAGAAGCCCCTGGGATCCCCCCCCCACCCCCGCCCCCATCCTCCATCACTCAGTTTTGAATCTCTATTTTAAAGTTTAATGCTTCCCCCCACCTATCCCAGCACAACAATACCATTCATACAAAGCCTGGGCTCATATTCCATTGCACAAAATTCGTTCGTTTTTCATTTGTACATCCTGAACTTGTTGGTACAGTATGAAACTGGAAGTTGAGCGTTTGTCAAGTGAGAAACTAGTAATTGCATCCCAAAAAGAAATATAACTACATTTTATACCATCATCTAGTGTGTTATTTTTTTAAACTATAATTGACGCGGTGGAAAATCTCGACAAAAATGAGGAAGCGTCAGTAGTTTCCCTACGTTTGAAGAACTGGCAATAACAAAGCATGAGGTAAGTGGGCTGTACTGTAGACTGTGTGCCACAACCCCTGGCTTGTTTGATATTGTTTTTCCATAGCTTTGTATCTTGGCAGTGGTGCAAACAGCACCCAGTTCCCACTTATCCCTGCTGGCAGGAAAAGCCTGGTGGGCTGCAGAGGAGCCAGACTGGCTGATCAGGGCCCAGCCAGTGACTGCGGAGATAAGTAAATGCTCACAGCTCTGACATAAATTACTTTAGGCCTTGACAGCAGGACACTGACCAGGGCCAGCTGATAAGAGTAAAGCCTTGCACGTCTCTCCTTTTTACCAAGATATTTAGCAATAGACGTCACCACAAAAGAATAGACAAGTTTCGGTAACCATTAAGCAGCTGCATGTTCCTGTCACCTTGAGAAGAAGGGGTGTATTGGCAGAGCTGTCTCCAGTTGCACAAACTAGCTGCCAATCTCCTGCTGCATGCGTACACAACAGAGATTTTTTTAATTGTCTGTAAATATGTTATGTATTAATCATCTTAAAGGAACAGCAACCTTTATTGAAGGCTTTTGAAAATGCAAAAACATTGAAACATCAAATTTGTGCTTCAAAAGTTCACTGTATTTTGGGGTTAGTTAATCACTACCAATACTGCTGAGAAAACTAATTGTAGTTATTCTTATTAACTGAATTTACTTTGACTGTAACAACAACATTTAACAACAACTTGTATTTATATCACACCTTTAATGTAGTATAATGTCCCAAGGCGCTTCACAGGACATTCAAAGTGATGAAACGAAAAGTTAAATGCTGGAAATAGAAACAGAAGAACGTGGTGGGAAATACACAGCAGGTCAGTCAGCATCAGCAATGAGAAAAACTAGGATAACGTTTCTTTCAGAGAGCCACTGTCAAACCTCTTTTCAAACACCGATGGACCTGTGTATTTTCACTATTCTCCTGTTTTTATTGAACAAGGTTCCCATTATGGAATTAACCGTGGGAGGATTTTAATTCTTCTGTACGGCAAGTAATAGGACACTTTCAGATTAATACATTATAAACTATAGAAACATTAAAGTTATTAGGACTGTTCATGTACAGGAAACTTGCGTTTAACCGGAGGTTAAATGTCCGGAAAGCTCTATCTACCGGCAAAATTCAGGAGCCGTTTCCTATAAGTTTTTTTACTTCTCGTTGCTTTTTTTTTCCAGTCAGGCTCTGCAAGGTCTAGCTGAAGCTGTTGCTTAGCTACAGAGACGCTTTTAAGCTGCGGCTGACTGTTTTGAAGCTGTTGCTAAGCAACAGGGTTTGTTGATTCACACGGAGCTCAAAAGCTCCATATGTTTTAACATTAGCGCTGGTTCCTACGGCAGTTTTGATGGTACGGCACCAGCTCGGTCCCGTCAGTGCCGGATACCAGAAAGTTTCCTGGAACTAGGTTGTACATCTTAAAGTGACTTATCATTTTAATTTCCATTCAACCCAATTTTTTTATATACAAGGTGACATCAGATGAGAGCTTGAATATAGCTCATACATTCAGATTTTTGGCTTTTTTCTTCCCTGGAGTTGGTTATACTGTCGTTCCACTTATTTTGCTGCCTCTGTGTTAAAGGAATGGACTGTGGAGCAGGTTCCCTCTTCTTCCTCTCTGAGATGGAGCAAGTCAATGCCAAGAGACGGGCCCCCCAGCAGATCAGCTGGAGACTGATAAAACCCAGTCCTCGGGATAGTGGAGATTGGGTGCTAGTGGAAACTGGCATTGAGATCCAGGTCTTCAGCAGAGGTGTCCAGAGCTCTACCATATAAGAACAGTGACATGAATCTTGTCATTCATGTGGAAATGACTTATGAAGTAATACTGGGCGGCCTGCTGGTGGCGCTGTCCAGGGAGAGTATAAATACTCGGGCATGGGCCCAGCTTGCTCAGGACATTCTTTAACAGGAACTAGTGAAGGACACAACTAGATCTCCATGTTGAAAAACAGTTGATTAAAGCCTTGTTTAATACTCAGACCAAGTGCCTAGTAGTTTTCTTACATCAATCAGTGCCATCTTGTCCCTGATAGGATTACTTAAATTATTGAAACATTCTCATTGCCAGTTGAAGAGTGAGTGTGAGTGATCCCCTGATGGTTCAGTTGTTAAAGGTACTACTTGCCATGATTCTAAGACATACAGACCTGGAAGATCTCTGGTTCAATCCCTGTTTTTTGTTGAGCATCCTGATACATGTGCTGCAAGTGCTCTTAGTGCCACTGGACTATGGGTGGGATGCTGGGGCGGGGGTGGGGGGGGAATCAGTCACCAGCCTTCTAGTCAGGGGTTCTGCTTCTGAACACTTCCTAGTGAATCCTACTTGAAAATGCATGTGTGTGTGTGGAGAAGAATCATTGGGGGAAAAATTCAGTATCGCCCCGTTTGGGGCGCGATTATCGACCGGGCGCTAAGTTTAGCGCCTGGCGCTAATTATCACCTCCGACGGCAAACTTGGCTTTTATCGCCCCTGGAGGTGATTGGAGCGCTAAATCAGGCGCTTCACACCTGTCTTAAGGCGCAAAGGCTGAGAAGCGAGTCGTTACCTCAGAGCGCTGGCGAAGCTCATGTGATGTCAGTCAGCAATGGAACACAGACACACTGGCGCCGCCCAGTTCTTAAAAGGGAGTTCTGATGAAAGGTCATCGACCTGAAACGTTAACTCTGTTTCTCTCTTCACAGATGCTGCTTGACCTGCTGAGTTTCTCCAGCATTTTCTGTTTTTATCTTAAAGTGGAGGGTTGATTTTGCTCTCCATCCACATCCTGCTCATTGCAGCCTTGAATCTCGGCCTGGAGAGACCTGTACATCAAATCTGCTGGAAAGAACAATGGAGAGACCCAGGGAAAGAGCTCAGAGTGCAGCCCCCACAGTCTCTTCTAAATTGATACAAGGAAGGGCAAATCAAAATGAACCTGCAAAGTGCTGCTCAGTACCCAAAACTCCTTCACACAGCGTTGAATCTCTCCAGAAGTCTCTCTCTCTCTCAGAATGTGTGGTGCAAAAATGTCACCAACAGAAAAAGTGGTCGCCTTTAAATAGCGCTCTCCCAGTCCCTTTCTGACTGCAAAACGCTCCCCTCAACATGTCGTTGCTAGCGGCAGGCGGTAAGGCAGGGGGCGCCATTCAATATCCAGTCTGGGGCGCTACCGGGGCGTTGCGCATTCGACTGACGTCACGATCTGCCGGCGCAGGAGATTGTGGCGGTAGTGTTTAGCGCCGCCGCAAAATGTCTAGTTAATTTCGCAAGCGGCGCAAACATCGCCGCGCCCGGGTGCTTGTTGCTTTGTGCCCCATTAGCGCCCTCTTAAGGCGCTAACGGGAGGCGCAAACCAACTGAATTTTTCCCCCATTGAGCTTAGCTTATGATATTTCCCCTGGTCAAATAGGCCTGCTGATACTCACCATCTAGCTTTATGCACAAAGAGTGGCCACTTCGGCATGGTATCTATAAGGCTACGTAGACTTGGGAAATCATACCTCATGCATGAGTCAGAGCCTTTAAGAGAAGAGGCAGAAAGCTGTGGATGAAAAATAAATGAGTTATGACCGGTATTAACTATAGCCTTTCCCGTCCCAATAGATCCCTGTGCTACATGGCAGTAGGAGCTCAGGAAGCTGTTAGCTAGTGGAAGTGGGTAGATTCTCCAGCTTAGCGATCTCAAGCAGGAATTCCCTTTTAGTTGAATTTACAGAGTCACATTCAATACAGATGTAACGGATTGTTCACTTACATATGGTTCTAATAGTCATAAGTTAAAAAAACATGTTCATTAGACATCTCTACCACAAGAACAGTGCTGTAAATCAATGCCAAAGTAGTTGTGGGGAAATCCATTGGATCTGGATTGAGTTGATTGAATTTATTTATCTCACACACATAATTTTTCAGAATTATTTCTTGCTGTCTGTAGTTACCTACATTTCCCAAGAAGAGATTGCCTTATAAAATTTAGCGTTTTGCCAACAACTAAAACCCAGACCTTTTGCAAATCTCTTTGAAAATATGTTTAATAGACTGATAAACATTCTGCTTATAACCAGACCAGACTACACACAAAATATTTAAAACATTTCCAGATCATAATTTTCAAAGCTGTGTGGTTTTCTAGTACATCAGAATAATGTTTATGTCTTCAGTTCTGAAAAGCAGATGTATCTTAAATAATGTAAACTGTGTTTTAGTAAGTTAGAAAAGGGAAGCCCATTTTTTTCTTCTGAAGTAACAAAGATAGATTACTATATTACTTATTGTAAAGATGTGCTTGAATTGGCTCAATGACTGGTATCAATATAGTTATAACATTTCAAGATCTTCCGTAATAGAATAGGAATCAAAAAGTTGACAAAAACTTTTTTCTGGCACAGAATAGGGGCAAAAAGCAACAATTTCACCGTCCTGTCTCCCGCGCCCATGGACGCCTGAAATGTGTCTGATGCCATATTGGGCCGGGCAATATTGAGGGGTCCCTGGCGGCCATGTAATACAGGCGTTAGGCCCTTTGCACATATTAATGAGGGGTGTAACGCCTGTTTAGGGACCCCCTCCCGGAAGTTCGCCAGCGCTGAGTGGAGTGTGCGCAGTACATGCTCTGCTCAGGTTTGGCTGGTTGAGATGCAGCCGAACCTTAAAGGGGCCTCTGAAGGCCCCCACCAAAAGGTAAGTATTTCTTTTTAAAGCGTAACTTAATGTGGTGTCAGAAAGATCAGGATTGCTCCCTGCAGCTCCACAGCACTACGTCCGTTCTCCTCTCCACCCACCCCTCCCCCCCCACCCCGAAACTATCCGAGGGCTGCTGCTGGCTTGACTGCTGGCTCAAATTGGTCCCGAATAAACCGGTAAACTGCCTCTGGAAGCCCAGCAAACACCCCCAACCCTCCTCCCCAAAAAAAGAAGAAAGACTTGCATTTCTATAGCGCCTTTAACGTTCATCGGACACCCCAAAGCGCTTTACAGCCAATGTAGTACTTTTTGAAGTGTAGCCACTGTTGTACTGTAGGAAATATTGGTAATATTGGGACAAGCCTCAGGCCTTGTGGTTCGGGCGCGCGTGGCAACCGTGCCGCTGACTGCGCACCTGAAGCCGGACTTAACCCATAAAAACATAAAATGCAATCTTGTTATCTGTGCCAGTGTTTGAATGTGTAGGCTAATAGTCACTTTGGTGGTAAAGCAACTTTTGCTGCCAAATTCAGCAATCGGAATTAATTTTAAAGGTTTACTGCGCAAGTAGAAAAGCATAGATTAATGCATTTATTAAAGGGTGAAATTGACTAAAATAATAATTTTGTATCACTATTTAATCTATTTCCTGCTGACATAAATGAACATAAAAGAGCACTAAATCGTATCCCTTAGGCGGTAATTGCAGATAGTTGCCCCACATTTTTCACCCAAATAAGCCATAGTAGTTACAGGCAGTCCAATCCCACTGACAAAGTAACTCTGGTCCTTGGGGGAGGGTCCATCAGACATACAGGTAGATGTGCAGCATCATCACTCCACTCTCCTGGTGCACACGTTTGCTCATGACCTAAAATACAACACTGAAGCAACAGTTTGTCACAGAACCTGATGAGACAGATGGCTTAATAAAACTAGGACAATAATCTTCAAGGATACTGGACCTGGGACAGGCAGCGTGACTCTAATGACTGCAGCAGCCTTACTAAAGTCTAAAGTTCCTTCTGGAGTGCTGAACGTTATACTTTCAGTAGCTGAGGATGAAACAGCTGAAACTTTTCAGCCCAAATAAGGCAGCCAATATTGATCTCTTACTCATTTTTAATCCACCTTTATTATTTATCCCATTTTAACGTTCCTGATGCTGATTTAGGATAAACGGTATGGCGGATAGATATCAGCTATATTTTGTACATATAACAGTGTTACGGAACATAATAGAAGCAATGGGCTAGAAATTGGACCTTGTTGCACACATTTTGTGCCTGTAAAACTGGCACAGTGAGGGCCAATTTTAGGAACCAATGCCCGGAGCCCAAAGTAGGCCTGAAGACCCGATATTGGGTCATGCCATTTTTCAGGTGTCATTGGCGGTCGCCAAAAAACAGGCATTAAGCCACTTATATATGTAAATGAGGGGGATCTACCACCTGTTTTAGGCGGACTCTGTGAAATTGGGTACCGATGAGCAGAGCAGGAGCCAGGCCTACTTTGTTCAGGATTCTTTAGCACCCCCTGTAGCTGCCAACGAAAGGTGAGGCTTGTAAATGTTTTTAAAAATGTGTTCTTATGAAGGAGCAGTTGTGCTCCCCTGACTCCACAGTACTCTCGCTGCCCCTCTCACTGCCCCCTCCCCCCACCCCGCCCCCATTGCTGCTCCAACTCCCCTCCTGGGACTTAGCTTTGGGCTGCTAACCGGTGAGGCAAGCAGCCCCACATTGATCTTCTTAAAACGGGTGAGCTGCCTGGTGCTGGCAGCCCAAATAATATTAATGAGGCCCATGGCCAAATTTCAAAAGTTGGCCTCAAGCCTCCAATTGAGGGCTCGCTATTTCAGGTCCGAAAACAGGCCTAAAGGAATTTCGACCCCAATGTCTTCAATGTACTCGGTGATAGCATTAGTTGAGTGAAATAATTGAAAAAGTCAAAATTGTGGTTGTTTGATTTCTTTCAGATCATGATATTCAAACAGTAATTAATCTCTACTAGTATTCAAGGCAAAATGTTAATTAATGATTGCTCTTAACAGCTAGCTTTTGAATTTTACTTCAAACTGTTTATACTTGACATAAATTATCCTGCAAGTGTAGAAAAGATCATTTTCAACCTGAGCACATACAAACTCTCCATAATGGCTTCAAGAGCACTTACCAATGTTTTTGTTGGAGTAGAGTATGAAGCCAGAGGAGAATGTGAGCCTACCATGAGTGTGAATTTATTGTACTGAGGTAATATTTCTTACTTGTCAGAGGCACAAGTCTTGTGTCTTTATTATCTTGATAAACAGAGAAGATCAGAGTTCTGTGAGCTTTTAAAGTGGGATCTGGATAGCCTTGTAACCAAGCACTGTGCTTTACCTGTGGTTGTCAAGGTAACAGATACCCTCACTTCCATGCTATAGGATCTTTACAGATGACAAACAGAGTTACCCTGCACAAACACCAGTCCTTCAGTTCTAACTCTGCTACTATCGTAACAGATTTATTGATTTAGAGAAAAGATATAATTTTTCTCTATTATCATAGAACAACAGCAACAATACAAATTCCATACTGTTGCTGAATCCTTTTAACATCCTCAGAGCAACTGACAATATGTATTTTCATTGAGTAAAGCTATTGCTGAATCCCAGAAAATATTTTGATCCACGATCATTCAGCTGAATGTGACATTAACTGAAGCATTCCTAACCTGGTAACAACATTTTGCTAATTCTGTATTTTGGCCAACTCAACATCAGCTGAAAAATATAATAACGAGGACAATAATGGACCCAGATTTGAAGGCATATGAGTCACCGTCCAAAACCTTATAACTTGGACTATTTCGGCAGCTAACTGGTGGAGGCAGAACTTTTTCTGTTTTTCTTTTAGGTGTGGGTGGATATGGCCTGAAGATTCAGTTGCACACTTCAATTTGAAATCCTCACAGAGCACGAAAATATTGATCTGCATCTTTCTGCTCATCATGCAGCATTATTTAATGTGCTTCAGATATCAAGTGATGAGTTCAAGATAACCATGAAAAAGTCATCAAACTCTTTTGAAGCATTTTGCATTCTCCATATCATTACTGCAAGTCCTGACATTGAGGGCAGCACGGTGGCATAGTGGTTAGCACTGTTGCCTCACAGCGCCAGGGACCCGGGTTCAAATCCGGCCTCAGGTGACTGTCTGTGTGGAGTTTGCACATTCTCCCCGTGTTTGCGTGGGTTTCCTACGGGTGCTCCGGTTTCCTCCCACAGTCCAAAGATGTGCGGGTTAGGTTGATTGGCCATGATAAAAATTGGCCCTTAAAAATTGGCCCTTAGTGTTAGGGGGGATTAAATATGTGGGGTTACGGGGATAGGGCTTGGGTGGGATGGTTGTCGGTGTAGGGACCGGGTGCTAGGGTTTGGATGATCAGCCATGATCTCGTTGAATGGCGGAGCAGGCTCGAAGGGCCGAATGTCCTATCTTCTATGTTTCTATGTTTCTATGAGATAGACTTTGAACTAGGTGAGGGAAATTCAGCTTGAAATGATATATAACATGATGTAGATGCACAGACTCCTGGACAACACAGCTCTGCTGAGTCTAGAAATGCTGTACCGAATTAACAAATAATATTTCCTATTAATTGATAAAAATGTGTGCAAATACTAGTATATTATAAAATTCATATAAAAAGTCTTAAATGGGCTCCCTGGTTAGTCTGTAATGCACAATGAAAGATCTTGCCTGTGAATACATATTATCTGTGATTAACAGACGAGCCCTTCACCTCCAGAGGCGAGAGCGGGACCAGAGGAGAAGTGGCAGAGATAAAAACCACAGCGCCCGAGGCCCGAGAGCAGAGGCGAGTGTGGGACATGGGGAGGAGTGGCAGAGATAAAAACCACAGTGCCCGAGAGCAGAGGCGAGTGTGGGACATGGGGAGGAGTGGCAGAGATAAAAACCACAGCGCCCGAGGCCCAAGCGCAGAGGCGCGAGTGGGACATGGGGAGGAGTGGCAGAGATAAAAACCACAGCGCCCGAAGCCCGGAGCAGAGGCGAGAGTGGGACCAGAGGAGGAGTGGCAGAGATAAAAACCACAGCGCCCGAGGCCCGAGAGCAGAGGCGAGAGTGGGACATGGGGAGGAGTGGCAGAGATAAAAACCACAGCGCCCGAGGCCTGAGAGCAGAGGCGAGTGTGGGACATGGGGAGGAGTGGCAGAGATAAAAACCACAGCGCCCGAAGCCCGAGAGCAGAGGCGCGAGTGGGACATGGGGAGGTGTGGCAGAGATAAAAACCACAGCGCCCGAGGCCCGAGAGCAGAGGCGAGAGTGGGGCCAGGGGAGGAGGGGCAGAGATAAAAACCACAGTGCCCGAGGCCCGAGAGCAGAGGCGCGAGTGGGACATGGGGAGGTGTGGCAGAGATAAAAACCACAGTGCCCGAGGCCCGAGAGCAGAGGCGAGTGTGGGACATGGGGCGGAGTGGCAGAGATAAAAACCACAGCGCCCGAGAGCAGAGGCGAGAGCGGGATCAGAGGAGGTGTGGCAGAGATAAAAACCACAGCGCCCGAGGCCCGAGAGCAGAGGCGAGAGTGAGACATGGGGAGGAGTGGCAGAGATAAAAACCACAGCGCCCGAGGCCCGAGAGCAGAGGCGAGAGTGGGGCCAGGGGAGGAGGGGCAGAGATAAAAACCACAGTGCCCGAGGCCCGAGAGCAGAGGCGCGAGTGGGACATGGGGAGGAGTGGCAGAGATAAAAACCACAGCGCCCAAGGCCCGAGAGCAGAGGCGAGTGTGGGACATGGGGCGGAGTGGCAGAGATAAAAACCACAGCGCCCGAGAGCAGAGGCGAGAGCGGGATCAGAGGAGGTGTGGCAGAGATAAAAACCACAGCGCCCGAGGCCCGAGAGCAGAGGTGAGAGTGGGGCCAGGGGAGGAGTGGCAGAGATAAAAACCACAGCGCCCGAGGCCCGAGAGCAGAGGTGAGAGTGGGACATGGGGAGGAGTGGCAGAGATAAAAACCACAGCGCCCGAGGCCCGAGAGCAGAGGCGAGAGTGAGACATGGGGAGGAGTGGCAGAGATAAAAACCACAGTGCCCGAGGCCCGAGAGCAGAGGCGAGAGTGGGACATGGGGAGGTGCGGCAGAGATAAAAACCACAGCGCCCGAGGCCCGAGAGCAGAGGCGAGAGTGGGACATGGGGAGGAGTGGCAGAGATAAAAACAACTAGCCAGGAGTGGACGGACCTGTGAGGAGGGGGAAAGGAAAAAGAAAAAAAAAAATCAAAGTGTGACATCACAGGAAAGCAGGTAAGTGATTGGTTGGTGAGTATTTCTCTTTTTCTCTAAACTAGGGCATTGGTTTAAATTAAGAGCCATGATTATAGATTAATAACTATACTCAGAGAGTTGAGTGATATTTCGAAATTTAAAAAATTTAGTTAGTTAAATATAATACAATAGAGATGGCAGGTCGGGTGATGTGTTGCAGCTGTAGCATGTGGGAGCTGTCGGACCCCAGTGTGACCCACAGCAACCACATCTGCAGTAAGTGTCTGCAGCTCGAGGAACTTCGACTCAGAGATGATGAGCTGGAGTCCGAGCTTCGGACACTGCGATGCATCAGGGAAGGGGAGGGTTACCTGGACACTTTGGGCTGGGTTTTGTGAATGGAGGTGAGTTGGAGGCAGGACAGCTGCTTGTCGTGTCAATGCCCCGCCTCCATCCTCGCCTGACCAACCAGAGGGATTTTCCTCTGATTGAGCTTGTTAAGCCCGCCCTGCGGCCTCACCAGGCCAATTAGGGAGGAAGTCACGGACAGAGCACGTCAATGCCAGACGTGCTATCTGTCAAGACTTCTTGAAAGAAGAAATGTCGGGGTCGATTTTCCTGGAGCCTTCAGGCGTGTGGGGGGGGGGGGAAATCCCGAATTCAGGGGTCCCGGCACCATCCCGCCCAAAACCCGCCTCCACGTACTGGGACCCGCCGACCCGAGGCGGGAAGGTAGTTAACAGGCAGTTTTTAGCCTAATCTCTATTTTGAGGGGTGTCGTGTGGGATTCCCGACAGCTCCAAACCACGCCAGGTTAGAGCAGGCGGGCCGTCGGGTTGAAGGACTTGGAGGGGTCGCGATGTCAGTGTTCAGGTGAGTGATGGGTGCATGAGTGCAAAGGTAAGTGTGTTTGGTGTGTCTAAATTGTGTAAAGAAGTTTAAATTACCTGTACTTACCTTTACAGCCTTTCCTCCTCTAGGTTTCGGGAGTCCATCACTCAGCCAGCACTGAAAGCAAAATGGCTGCGATCTGTCAAAAGTGACAGCCTTCAGCTTTCAGTGCCGGTGAGACTTCTAACTGAGTCTGTGTAGAAGGACTCAGGTTAGAAGTCAGACTGTCAGTGTTTGACAGCTTCAAACAGCTGTGAAACACTGATATTTCATCTGTCAAGACCTCTTGACAGATGAAATTTCAGTCTGTGACGTCACCTGTTGCCGAGTGGCCCTTAATTGGCCTGCTGAGCCCGCTGGGCGGGCTCAACAAGGTCAATCAAGGGAAAATCGCGCAGATTGGCCAGACGTCAATGAGGGCGGGACTAAAACCCGAAAGTTGTAGACCCGCCTCCTTCCCGACAGCTTTATGAAAATCTACCCCGTCAGCTCTGTGAAGCTGTCAAACACTGCCATTCTCTTTAGTTTGATGAGTCCTTGTGTTGAGGACTCATCAAACATTTCAAATTTGTAAATTTCACATTGCTATTGGAACAGAGGTTCCAACAGCCATTCTGTGAAATTGACAAGCAGGATGTCGGCTCTCCCGATCCACCACGGCTTAAGGCTGTAGGAAGAAAACAAGGTAAGTGAACACTTTTTTAAACTTATCACTCACCTTGCATACTTACCACTCCACACTTGCACCCATCACTTACCTCTACACCTTACTTCCAGGTGCCTCTGACCGCCGCAGACCTCCTCCACGTCTCCTCCAACCCAGCGGGGTTCTCCGAGGTTGGAAAGCCTTCACCTGTGAAGGTAAAATGACAGTAATTCTTTTTTCTGTCTGTTAACAGGCAGTTAAAAGGACTAAATGCCTTTCCCGCCTCCAGGAGACGGGACCCGAAGCTGCACATCTTCCCGCTTCCTGGCAAAAGGGCACAGAGGCGGGATGTGGGGCGGCTTTGCCATCCGCCCCCACTTTCTCCGAGTTTACCGGCTGTCCCGCCTCCATGTCCGCCTCCTCGGGGCTTGGAAAATCCAGCCCTTTGTTCCAGGAGGCAGTCACACCCCTTAGGTTAAATACTTCACATTTGTGCCATGGTCAGAGACAGGAGGGTGTGACTGCATGTGAGGCAGGTATGGGGATCCAGAAGGTAGCATTGGAGGAGCCTCAGCCCTTGCACTTGTCCAACAGGTACGAGGTTCTTGCAGCCTGTGCGGATGAGGGCAGGGACTGCAGGGAGGATGAGCAAACTGACCACAGCACCGTGGTACAGTGGGCCATTCAAGTTGGGGGAGTAAAAAGGAATGTAGTAGTGGTAGAGGACAGTATAGTTAGAGGGATAGATACTGTTCTCTGCAGCCGAGAGCATGAGTCCCGAAGACCGTGTTGCCTGCCTGGTGCCAAGGTTAAGGACATCTCCGGGCTAGAGAGGAACTTGGAGTGGGAGGGGAAGGATCCAGTTGTCATGGTCCACGTACATGCCAATGACATAGGTAAGACTAAGAAAGAGGTTCTGCTGAGGGAGTATGAGCAGCAAGGGGCTAAATTATAAAGCAGAACCACAAAGGTAATAATCTCTGTATTACTACCTGAGCCACGAGCAAATTGGCATAGGGTCAATAAGATCAGAGAGTTGAATGCATGGCTCAAAGATTGGTGTGGGAGAAATGGGTTTTGATTCATGGGGCACTGGCACCAGTACTGGGGAAAGAGGGAGCTGTTCCATTGGGACGGGCTTCACTTGAACCATGCTGGGACCAGTGTCCTGGCGAATCGAAAAGCTAGGGCTATAGATGGGGCTTTAAACTAAATAGTGGGGGAGAGGGGTCAGGTGAGGGGAAATTTAGAAAGTTAAAGAGAAAGGACAAGGCAATAGTGCAGGGTAGCGATAGGGGAAATGATAACCAGAGTGTGACAGGAAGGGATAGAGTGTACAAACATAAGAGTGCACCAGCAAATAGGGCCAGAGTAGGGAAAAATGTTAAAAAGACAAAATTGAAGGTTCTTTATCTGAATGCACGCAGCATTCGTAACAAGATAGTTGAATTGACGCCATAAATAGAAATAAATGGGTATGATCTGATAGCCATTACAGAGACGTGGTTGCAAGGTGACCAAGGCTGGGAACTGAATATTCAGGGGTATTTGACATTTTGGAAGGATAGGCAGAAAGGAAAAGGAGGTGGGGTAGCTCTGTTAATAAAGGATGAGATCAGTACAGTAGTGAGAAATGATCTTGGCTCGGAAGAGCAAGATGTAGAATCAGTTTGGGTTGAGTTAAGAAATAATAAGGGAAAGAAGTCACTGGTGGGAGTAATCTATTGGCCCCCTAACAGTAGCTACACTGTGGGACAGAGTATAAATCAAGAAATAATGGGGGCTTGTAAGAAAGGTACTGCAATAATTATGGGCAATTTTTATCTTCATATCGATTGGACAAATCAAATTGGCAATGGTAGCCTTCATAGAGTGTATTCAGGATGGTTTCTTAGAACAATACATTGTGGAATCAATCAGGGAACAGGCTATTTTGGATCTGGTAATGTGTAATGAGACAGGGTTAATTAATGATCTCATAGTAAAGGATCCTCTGGGGAGGAGTGATCATAGCATGGTAGAATTTCACATTCAGTTTGAGGGTGAGAAACTTGGGTCTGAAACTAATGTCTTAAACTTAAATAAAGGCAATTACAAAGGTATGAAGACAGAGTTAGCTAAAATGGACTGCAAAATAGATTAAATGGTAAGATGGTAGGTAAGCAGTAGCATACATTTAAGGAGATATTTCATAACTCTCAACAAAGATATATTCCCGTAAGAAAGAAAGGCTCTACGAGAAGGATGAACCATCCATAGCTAACAAAGGAAGTTAAGGATGGTGTCAAATTGAAAGAAAAGACATACAATGTTGTGAAGATTAGTGGTAGGCCAGAAGATTGGGAAATTTTTAGAAACCAGCAAAAGATGACTAAAAAAATTATAAAGAGGGAAAAAATAGATTGAGAGTAAACTAGCTAGAAATGAAAAAACAGACAGTAAGAGCTTCTACAAGTTTATAAAAAGGAAGAGAGTAGCTAAAGTAAATGTTGGTCCCTTCAAGGATAAGACTGGGGAATTAATAATGGAAACAAGGAAATGGCAGAGACTTTGAACAAATATTTTTTATCTGTCTTCATGGTAGAAGATACTAAAAGCATCCCAATAATAGTAAATAATCAAGGAGTAAAAGAGAGGGAGGAACTTAAAACAATCACTATCACTAGAGAAAATGTACTGGGCAAACTAATGGGACTAAAGGCTGACAATTCCCGTGGACCTGATGGCCTGCATCCTAGGGTCTTAAAAGAAGTGGCTGTAGAGAGTGGTTGTAATCTACCAAAATTCGCTAGATTCTGGAAAGGTCCCAGCGGATTGGAAAACTGCAAATGTAACGCCCCTATTCAAGAATGGAGGGAGACAGAAAGCAGGAAACTATAGGCCGGTTAGCCTAACATCTGTCATTGGGAAAATGCTGGAATCCATTATTAAGGGAGTAGTAGCAGGGCATTTAGAAAAACATAATACCATCAGAGTCAACATGGTTTTATGAAAGGGAAATCGTGTTTGACAAATTTATTAGAGTTCTTTGAGGATGTAACAAGCAGGGTGGATCAAGGGGAACCAGTAGATAAAGTATATTTGGATTTCCAAAAGGCATTCAATAAGGTGCCACATAAAAGGTTACTGCACAAGATAAGAGCTCACAGTGTTGGGGGTAATATATTAGCAAGGATAGAGGATTGGCTAACGAACAGAAAACAGAGAGTCGGGATAAATGGGTCATTTTCAGGTTGGAAAACTGCAACTCGTGGGGTGCCACAGGGATCAGTGCTGGGGTCTCAACTAGGGGGCATATTTTCAGGATAAGGGTCGCACATTTAAGATGGAGATGAGGAGGAATTTCTTCTCTCAGAGGGTTGTGAATCTTAGAAATTCTCTACCCCAGAGAGCTGTGGAGGATATATTCAAGGCGGAGAGGGACAGATATTTGAGTCAAGGGTTATGGGCAAAAGGCAGGGAAGTGGAGTTGAGGCCAAGATCAGATCATCCATGATCTTATTGAATGGCGGAGCAGGCTCGAGGAGCTGAATGGCCCACTCCTGCTCCTATTTCTTATGTTCTTATGTTCCTTCATCCTCAGTCCGTCGCCTAAACTGTGCCATTTAAATGCAATGTGACTTATTGTAGTGTTGGCTATTGGGTGATATAGGCTACAGTCTGAAACATCGCTCCTGACCCAGTTGCACAACCCATACATACTAGCAGTACATAGGCTCAACCAGACACGTGAGACAGCATGCAGGGGCCAATAATGTGCAAAAGGGTCAGGGGGCTGGATTTCAGCTTTTAAAGGGCTAGTACCCTCTCAAAGCTATACTGCACTGAAGAGGAGGAGAAGGAGCAACAACACCCACCATACAGTATGACAAAAGGGAAACACCAGAAAACACCATTTGGAATACAGCCGCACCACATACTGTTAAGAGTCCATAAAAATGGGGAAACTCTGATACCATACTGTTTGCTGTCAGCTCTTTTTCGAAGAGGTAGATTAAGGTAGTTGGTGGGAATGCTGCTTTATATAAAAACCCTGATGTAAGCCTGAGGGGCAAGGAGAATGATGCTTTATTTGGGTAGAGTATTGGGCGCGTGTTGTTCTTTGTGTCATGCAGTTAATTCAAAATGTCTTCTATTCTACCTCATCGCTTTGGTTGATTGGCATTTTCTTTCAGCAGACATATTTTCTGGCTCTTGATCAAGGTCTGCAATTGCTTGATGCTGCATGCCTTCTCCAGCAAGCAGTGAATAAGTGGCACTATTGTTATATGGGCACTGAGCATCAGGAGAACGGTTCAGGTCCTCTGGATGTGTTATGGAGCTTAGCCCTCATTTACATTACTCTGGGGGCCTTAATAAACCAGGTGCACCAGAGGTGTGGAGGCTCTAGGCATTTGTGGGAAGGAATAATAGTGCACATGCGACACTGAGAAGATCTCAGGCTTCACTATCCCATAATGCAAAGAACAACAACAACAACTTGTAGCACTGTGGGCATTATTTGTCATACACTGTCATTTAGCAAACCATTGGCATCCTCAAGTAGCAAATTTGATGCTAAAGTTGCTCAGAGGGGGATGGGGAGATGACTCTTTAAAATACAAGACAAAGCATGCGGAATGATTGTAATCTGCTGTACGTTGCTGCAAGAAGGAGATTCACTTTGAAATGAATGAGGAACACACCCATGCCGTGACCATGGAAAGTAAAGAATTCAAACTGCCTGCCCCACCAGAGGATGAAATTAGCACACAAGAGGCTAAGGACAATCTTTAGCCTTCTTTACCAAGGCAAGAATCTTCATACTCCTCCCGAATGCTTCCAGGCGCACACATTGACCCACCTAACCCACTCTGAATCCACAGTGTTGCACATGATGGCTAGATGAAACAAATTATCTGTCTCAGATTGTCCTTCTCCGTTAGTTACACCAGCAACCATTCCCATTACCGGAATGTACCCCACGCCTACAACAACAACTTGTATTTATATAGCAACTTTAACATAGTAAAACGTCCCAAGACACTTCACAGGAGTGTTAAAAGACAAAAAAAATTACACCACGCCACATAAGGAGAAATTAGGGCAGGTGACCAAAAGCTTGATCAAAGAGGTAGGTTTTAAGGAGCGTCTTAAAGGAGGAAAGAGAGGTAGCGAGGCGGAGAGGTTTAGGCAGGGAATTCCAGAGCTTAGGGCCTAGGCAACAGAAGGCACGGCCACCAATAGTGGAGCGATTATAATCAGGGATGCTCAGGAGGGCAGAATTAGAGGAGCGCAGATATCTCGGGGGGTTGTGGGGCTGAAGGAGATTACAGAGATAGGGAGGGGCGAGGCCATGGAGGGATTTGAAAACAAGGATGAGAATTTTGAAATCGAGGCGCTGCTTAACCAGGAGCCAATGTAGGTCAGCGAGCACTGGGGTGATGGGTGAACGGGACTTGGTGCGAGTTAGGACACGGGCAGCCGAGTTTTAAATGACCTCAAATATACGTGGGGTAGAATGTGGGAGGCCAGCCAGGAGTGCGTTGGAATAGTCAAGTTTAGAGGTAACAAAGTCAGAAACAAATGTTTGATACTGGCCTTGGTGGCAAAAGTGGAAAACTGCTGTATTCCCAAGGCACTAAAGGTCCCTCAATTTGATAATAGGTACAAATAAATAATAGGTAGATAGATATAATGTATAACTACAGAAACTTATGGAGCTATAAAGTGAACTTTTATCTCCCCGGCAGGAATGCAGCCTAGTGAGAGACCGGCCAGTCCTGGAGCAGCAAAGGGAGACCCAGATGACTTTAATGGCCGAGCCTCATTAACATGTCGCTGATGACTTATTGACCAAAACGTCCGGGAAGCAGCTGCCTAGCCATCAAAATCGGGTGGCTCGGAGGCTGCTGGTCAGGCCCAAGGTAACTGCAGGGAGGATGTGGGGGGTGGGGGGGAGAGGGGAAATCGGAGGTGTTGGGGTGGTCAGCGGTTTGGGAAGCGGGGAGTCCGGGACAAGGAAAGAAATACATTTATTTTGAGGAGCTTCTGTTCCCGGTGATCAGCCTGCTTCAGCCGAGCAGGAAAACTGCAGTCACTTCCCCGCTCAAATTAAAACTGCAGCTAGTGGGATCGGGGCAGGAAGCCAGCAGGTTAAGTCTCCCGTTCCATTTTAACCGCAGCCACGCCTGTTTCTGCTGAGCAGGCCGAGTTAAAATTCCCCCCACATTACGGTAAATTCTCATACTAAACTGGAAATCTGTGATGTTGATGAATTTTTTGTTTTGCTGCCCAAATGCAGCTACGGTGTGCAAATAATGAAGCACTGGTCATTTTACTATTTGAATCCGCTATTAAAATGTTTTTATAAATTTTTAGCAGACACTTGCAGCATGTGATGCTTCCTTTAAGCAAAATGAAGGAATCAGCAAGCAATATTTAGTTTTGCAGAAGCCTGAAAACACGAATAACTGAGGAAATGTTATGCTTGGTCCAGGAGGCTAGATTTAAATGTTTCTTCTGCACCAGCAATTCTTTAACGAAGGAGGGACTGGGAAGTGATTTGGAACATTGGAATTCAAAGTCTGGGTGTGGATTATGCTTAGGTACACTTTTCTCTGGAGACTCTTTACGTGATTATTAATCAAAAAATATAGTAACAGTGACAGCCTCATTAAATGGTGATTTAAAAAAAAACATGAGAAATTAAGTGTTACAGTCACAACTTTTCTTAACAGTGGAGACTGGTGTTTTGTTCGTATAAACCCTGCACGTCTATCTCATTTCAGAATCTTGACATTGCTGAACTTATTTTGTACTTCAAATTAAAATGCCAAAATGTGGTTGAGTTAACAACAAACAAACCCTGAATGGAGTGGGATTGCATTATGTGTCTGTACACTAATGAGATACTCAAACTGAATGCATCCCTAAACCAACAAATATGTGCAAAGCACAGCATGCACTAGTGTGAATGGAAAATGTGCGCGAGGCTGCCACCGCTGAACACGTAGCACGTCAGAGATAGCGGACGGAGCATTCAGGGATGCAGAACAACCCCAAATTCCTTCCTTAATGCCAACCAGGGTGTGTGGATCCTCCCTCTCCCACAGTGGTTGTAGATTCTCCTTTCTTTCAGCAAAAAAATCCTCCAGATTTATGACAACTGGAAAGAAATCCTGCCTGTTCCAGTGGAGTCTGCTGGCTGTCAACATGTGACCCTTATCTCTTAAAAACATTTATTTAACCCTTTGTCTTACAGGCTCTGGAACAATAAGTGCAATGTCTGTGACTCTGGGCTACAGGAGTTACCCCGAAGGGATTGTAATGTTTGCTTACTACCATTTCCCAACCCTAGAAAATCTCTCAGTTTCCTCATGACGCACTCTGTAAAGGTCACAGGGTAGTCCTCTGATAAAATTCCTGCTACCACCTCCATTTTACATGCTTACTTAAAGTTGTTTTTTCATTTTTTTAAGACTTGTTTTGCTAAAATCAAAAGGTAATCTTCTGATGGTTTTGGTAATCGCCAAAAATGTAAATGATATGTTTAGATGCCATGGAATTCCATTGACAAAGATGTGGAAGGCAGGTGCCCATTGATTTTCAGCCTGATTTTCTATTCCATTCTCTCCTTCCCTGAAGGCATTGACTCTTGCTGGGATACAGTTCAACAGGCACTAATAGCCCTCCAGTTCCTCACACAGATGACCAAGTGTGATCCTAAACAGGATAGATTTTGACTTAGTGTGATAGTGTGAAACCGGTGGTAGCAAATCAGCTGCCCGTTTTGTATCTCCCCCATTATTATTTCCATTGACATCAAACTATTTAAACGCGAGTACATCATAGCCGACGTTACTGATTTTTCATTTCTATGAAAAAAAATGGACACAATCCCAGAATGAATTTGGCAGTCTGGAATTTTATACGTGGTGCCAAAGTCACAGAAATGTCTGAATATTGCAGTAGGAGTGTGAGACTTCCGCATTAATTGAGAAACTTACAGCAAGTATGCCAACTGCATTTACTGTCACTGCCCCTGACCCTGCTGTGGTACTGGTCCCACTCTGCTACCTGGTACTGGTCCTACTCTGCTACATGGTACTGGTCCCACTCTGCTACCTGGTACTGGTCCCACTCTGCTACCTGGTACTGGTCCCACTCTGCTACATGGTACTGGTCCCACTCTGCTACATGGTACTGGTCCCACTCTGCAACATGGTACGGGTCCCACGCTGCTACATGGTGCTGGTCCCACTCTGCTACATGGTACTGGTCCCACTCTGCTACATGGTACTGGTCCCACTCTGCTACATGGTACTGGTCCCACTCTGCTACATGGTACTGGTCCCACTCTGCTACATGGTACTGGTCCCACTCTGCTACCTGGTACTGGTCCCACTCTGCTACCTGGTACTGGTCCCACTCTGCTACATGGTACTGGTCCCACTCTGCTACCTGGTACTGGTCCCACTCTGCTACATGGTACTGGTCCCACTCTGCTACATGGTACTGGTCCCACTCTGCTACATGGTACTGGTCCCACTCTGCTACATGGTACTGGTCCCACTCTGCTACCTGGTACTGGTCCCACTCTGCTACCTGGTACTGGTCCCACTCTGCTACCTGGTACTGGTCCCACTCTGCTACATGGTACTGGTCCCACTCTGCTACATGGTACTGGTCCCACTCTGCTACATGGTACTGGTCCCACTCTGCTACCTGGTACTGGTCCCACTCTGCTACATGGTACTGGTCCCACTCTGCTCCATGGTACTGGTCCCACTCTGCTACCTGGTACTGGTCCCACTCTGCTACATGGTACTGGTCCCACTCTGCTCCATGGTACTGGTCCCACTCTGCTAGCTGGTACTGGTCCCACTCTGCTACATGGTACTGGTCCCACTCTGCTACCTGGTACTGGTCCCACTCTGCTACATGGTACTGGTCCCACTCTGCTACATGGTACTGGTCCCACTCTGCTACATGGTACTGGTCCCACTCTGCTACCTGGTACAGGTCCCACTCTGCTACATGGTACTGGTCCCACTCTGCTACATGGTACTGGTCCCACTCTGCTACATGGTACTGGTCCCACCCTGCTACATGGTACTGGTCCCACTCTGCTACATGGTACTGGTCCCACTCTGCTACATGGCACTGGTCCCACTCTGCTACCTGGTACTGGTCCCACTCTGCTACATGGTACTGATCCCACTCTGCTACATGGTACTGGTCCCACTCTACTACATGGTACTGGTCCCACTCTGCTACATGGTACTGGTCCCACTCTGCTACATGGTACTGGTCCCACTCTACTACATGGTACTGGTCCCACTCTGCTCCATGGTACTGGTCCCACTCTGCTACATGGTACTGGTCCCACTCTGCTACATGGTACTGGTCCCACTCTGCTACATGGTACTGATCCCACTCTGCTACATGGTACTGGTCCCACTCTACTACATGGTACTGGTCCCACTCTGCTACATGGTACTGGTCCCATTCTGCTACATGGTACTGGTCCCACTCTGCTACATGGTACTGGTCCCACTCTGCTACCTGGTACTGGTCCCACTCTACTACATGGTACTGGTCCCACTCTGCTACATGGTACTGGTCCCACTCTGCTACATGGTACTGGTCCCACTCTGCTCCATGGTACTGGTCCCACTCTGCTACATGGTACTGGTCCCACTCTGCTACATGGTACTGGTCCCACTCTGCTACCTGGTACTGGTACCACTCTACTACATGGTACTGGTCCCACTCTGCTACATGGTGCTGGTCCCACTCTGCTACATGGTACTGGTCCCACTCTGCTACCTGGTACTGGTCCCACTCTGCTACATGGTACTGGTCCCACTCTGCTACCTGGTACTGGTCCCACTCTGCTACATGGTACTGGTCCCACTCTGCTACATGGTACTGGTCCCACTCTGCTACATGGTACTGGTCCCACTCTGCTACATGGTACTGGTCCCACTCTGCTACATGGTACTGGTCCCACTCTGCTACATGGTACTGGTCCCACTCTGCTACATGGTGCTGGTCCCACTCTGCTACATGGTACTTGTCCCACTCTGCTACATGGTACTGGTCCCACTCTGCTACATGGTACTGGTCCCACTCTGCTACCTGGTACTGGTCCCACTCTGCTACATGGTACTGCTCCCACTCTGCTACATGGTTCTGGTCCCACTCTGCTACCTGGTACTGGTCCCACTCTGCTACCTGGTACTGGTCCCACTCTGCTACATGGTACTGGTCCCACTCTGCTACATGATACTGGTCCCACTCTGCTACATGGTACTGGTCCCACTCTGCTACATGGTACTGGTCCCACTCTGCTACATGGTACTGGTCCCACTCTGCTACCTGGTACTGGTCCCACTCTGCTACATGGTACTGGTCCCACTCTGCTACATGGTACTGGTCCCACTCTGCTACATGGTACTGGTCCCACTCTGCTACCTGGTGCTGGTCCCACTCTGCTACATGGTACTGGTCCCACTCTGCTACCTGGTACTGGTCCCAATCTGCTACATGGTACTGGTCCCACTCTGCTACATGGTACTGGTCCCACTCTGCTACATGGTACTGGTCCCACTCTGCTACATGGTACTGGTGCCACTCTGCTACATGGTACTAGTCCCACTCTGCTACATGGTACTGGTCCCACTCTGCTACCTGGTGCTGGTCCCACTCTGCTACATGGTACTGGTCCCACTCTGCTACATGGTACTGGTCCCACTCTGCTACCTGGTACTGGTCCCACTCTGCTACATGGTACTAGTCCCACTCTGCTACATGGTACTGGTCCCACTCTGCTACATGGTGCTGGTCCCACTCTGCTACATGGTACTGGTCCCACTCTGGTACATGGTACTGGTCCCACTCTGCTACATGGTACTGGTCCCACTCTGCTACATGGTACTGGTCCCACTCTGCTACATGGTACTGGTCCCACTCTGCTACATGGTACTGGTCCCACTCTGGTACATGGTACTGGTCCCACTCTGCTACATGGTCCTGTCCCACTCTGCTACATGGTACTGGTCCCACTCTGGTACATGGTACTGGTCCCACTCTGCTACATGGTACTGGTCCCACTCTGCTACATGGTACTGGTCCCACTCTGCTACCTGGTACTGGTCCCACTCTGCTACATGGTACTGGTCCCACTCTGCTACATGGTACTGGTCCCACTCTGCTACATGGTACTGGTCCCACTCTGCTACATGGTACTGGTCCCACTCTGCTACATGGTACTGGTCCCACTCTGCTACATGGCACTGGTCCCACTCTGCTACATGGTGCTGGTCCCACTCTGGTACATGGTACTGGTCCCACTCTGCTACATGGTACTGGTCCCACTCTGCTACATGGTACTGCTCCCACTCTGCTACATGGTACTGGTCCCACTCTGCTACATGGTACTGGTCCCACTCTGCTACATGGTACTGGTCCCACTCTGCTACATGGTACTGGTCCCACTCTGGTACATGGTACTGGTCCCACTCTGCTACATGGTACTGGTCCCACTCTGCTACCTGGTACTGGTCCCACTCTGCTACATGGTACTGGTCCCACTCTGCTACATGGTACTGGTCCCACTCTGCTCCATGGTGCTGGTCCCACTCGGCTACATGGTACTGGTCCCACTCTGCTACCTGGTACTGGTCCCACTCTGCTACATGGTACTGGTCCCACTCTGCTACATGGTACTGGTCCCACTCTGCTACCTGATACTGGTCCCTCTCTGCTACATGGTACTGGTCCCACTCTGCTCCATGGCACTGGTCCCACTCTGCTACATTGTACTGGTCCCACTCTGCTCCATGGTACTGGTCCCACTCTGCTACATGGTACTGGTCCCACTCTGGTCCATGGTACTGGTCCCACTCTGCTACATGGTACTGGTCCCACTCTGCTACATGGTACTGGTCCCACTCTGCTACATGGTACTGGTCCCACTCTGCTACATTGTACTGGTCCCACTCTGCTACCTGGTACTGGTCCCACTCTGCTACATGGTACTGGTCCCACTCTGCTACATGGTACTGGTCCCACTCTGCTACATGGTACTGGTCCCACTCTGCTACATGGTACTGGTCCCACTCTGCTACATGGTACTGGTCCCACTCTGCTACAGGGTACTGGTCCCACTCTGCTACATGGTACTGGTCCCACTCTGCTACATGGTACTGGTCCCACTCTGCTACATGGTACTGGTCCCACTCTGCTACATGGTACTGGTCCCACTCTGCTACCTGGTACTGGTCCCACTCTGCTACCTGGTACTGGTCCCACTCTGCTACATGGTACTGGTCCCACTCTGCTACATGGTGCTGGTCCCACTCTACTACATGGTACTGGTCCCACTCTGCTACATGGTACTTGTCCCACTCTGCTACATGGTACTGGTCCCACTCTGCTACATGGTGCTGGTCCCACTCTGCTACATGGTACTGGTCCCACTCTGCTACCTGGTACTGGTCCCACTCTGCTACATGGTACTGGTCCCACTCTGCTACCTGGTACTGGTCCCACTCTGCTACATGATACTGGTCCCACTCTGCTACATGGTGCTGGTCCCACTCTGCTACATGGTACTGGTCCCACTCTGCTACATGGTACTGGTCCCACTCTACTACCTGGTACTGGTCCCACTCTGCTACATGGTACTGGTCCCACTCTGCTACATGGTACTGGTCCCACTCTGCTACATGGTACTGGTCCCACTCTGCTACATGGTACTGGTCCCACTCTGCAACATGGTACTGGTCCCACTCTGCTACATGGTACTGGTCCCACTCTGCTACCTGGTACTGGTCCCACTCTGCTACCTGGTACTGGTCCCACTCTGCTACATGATACTGGTCCCACTCTGCTACCTGGTACTGGTCCCACTCTGCTACCTGGTACTGGTCCCACTCTGCTACATGATACTGGTCCCACTCTGCTACATGGTGCTGGTCCCACTCTGCTACATGGTACTGGTCCCACTCTGCTACATGGTACTGGTCCCACTCTGCTACATGGTACTGGTCCCACTGTGCTACATGGTACTGGTCCCACTCTGCTACCTGGTACTGGTCCCACTCTGCTTCATGGTACCGGTCCCACTCTGCTACATGGTACTGGTCCCACTCTGCTACATGGTACTGGTCCCACTCGGCTACATGGTACCGGTCCCACTCTGCTACATGGTACTGGTCCCACTCTACTACATGGTACTGGTCCCACTCTGCTACATGGTACTGGTCCCACTCTGCTACATGGTGCTGGTCCCACTCTGCTACATGGTACTGGTCCCACTCTGCTACATGGTACTGGTCCCACTCTGCTACATGGTACTGGTCCCACTCTGCTACATGGTGCTGGTCCCACTCTGCTACATGGTGCTGGTCCCACTCTGCTACATGGTGCTGGTCCCACTCTGCTACATGGTACTGGTGCCACTCTGTTACATGGTACTGGTCCCACTCTGCTACATGGTACTGGTCCCACTCTGCTTCATGGTACTGGTCCCACTCTGCTACATGGTACTAGTCCCACTCTGCTACATGGTACTGGTCCCACTCTGCTACATGGTACTGGTCCCACTCTGCTACATGGTACTGGTCCCACTCTGCTACATGGTACTGGTCCCACTCTGCTACATTGTACTCGTCCCACTCTGCTACATGGTACTGGTCCCACTCTGCTACCTGTTGCTGGTCCCACTCTGCTACCTGGAACTGGTCCCACTCTGCTACATGGTACTGGTCCCACTCTGCTACATGGTACTGGTCCCACTCTGCTACCTGTTGCTCGTCCCACTCTGCTACCTGGTACTGGTCCCACTCTGCTACATGGTACTGGTCCCACTCTGCTACATGGTACTGGTCCCACTCTGCTACCTGGTACTGGTCCCACTCTGCTACACGCCCAGCATCCTTCTCACCATCTGTGTGCTACTCCGGTTCTGGATCCTGATAGGTTGATAGATAGCCAAGCAATTCCAGTGCATCTACAATTTTGGCATCTATTTGACAATGTGGAAAACTGCCCAGGCACATCCAATCCACAAAAAGCAGGACAAGTCTAACCTATCTAATTGCCACCTTATCAGCCTCCTCCCAATCATAAAAGTGATGGAAGAAGTCATCAACAATACCATCAACTAACATCTAATCACCAATAACTACCTCATTGTTCAGTTTGATTTCCACGAGAACCACTCGGCCCTAGACTTCATCCTGGTCATGAGATTAACCGCTCTCGACACCAAGGCAGATTTTGACCGATTATGACACCAAGGAGCCCTAGAAAAACTTAGGTCAGCTAGAAGAAAGCGCCTTTCATCACCACCGGACGTCCCAAAGCGCTTCACAGCCAATGAAGTACCTTTTGAAGTGGAGTCACTGTTGTAATGTGGGAAACACGGCAGCCAATTTGCATACAGCAAGCTCCCACAAACAGCAACGTGATAATGACCAGATAATGGCCCAGAAATTCGGGTCCCAACGCGTGAGTACGGACGGAGTACCCAAGCGTGGACCCGATGGAAGTGCCGGTTTCTTGCATGCACTACGCATGCGCGGGAAACCGGCATTTCCGATCCTCTGACCGAAGGGGTTCAGAGGTCGAACGCGTGCACGCAGGAGTCTGCACGTGCACGTTGAACTTCCTCTTTTTTTACAGGTTTGCCCGCGCGTGAAGGCCTGTACTTTTTGCACATTTAAAAACCAGACGTAAGGACTTCATTTTAAAAGGTAAGTGGTCAATTAATTAAAATTAGAACATTTTTTCCACAGGTTTATTATTTTTTAATTCTTTACAGTAAGGTAAGTGTATTTTTAGCCCCGATTTTTAAAAAAATTATTTTTTTCAGAAATTTAAATTATTGTTTAAAATAGTTATTTAATGTTATTTATAGTTGATTTAAATAGTGTGATTTTTTTCAAATTTATTTTAAGGTTAAGTACTGTTTTGGGCACCTGGAGTTTATGAGTTTGACATTTCTTTCTGTCAAACTCATGAATGGACTTTTCCCTCCTCCGATTGGTTGCCCAGTGCTCACGTGATCCCAGCCGACGCATCGCACTAACTACGCTGCTGGATCACGCAAGCACAGCGCGCCGGGAGCTGGAGCGGGCCACAGACCGGAAATGCACGCAGGCCCAGGCCTCAACGGCCGGCGGGCTAGGTAAGTGCAGGTCGGGGGCTTGCACCCGCGGGAAGCCCCCGACCCGAATTTCTGGGCCAATCTGTTTTAGTGATGTTGGTAGAGGGTTAAATATTGGCCAGGACACCGGGGATCACTCCCCTGCTCTTCTTCGAAATAGCGCTGCGGGATCTTTTATGTCCACCTGAGAGAGAGCAGACCAAATCAAATCAAATCAAATCAACTTTTATTGTCATTGTTAGTGCACAAGTGCAGTACAACGAAATGTAGGCTTGCGGCTCCCGAGAGTGTACAATTTGGATTAGGACACTTAAACATTTCAACATACATTTGTACATATATATTAGCATAAATATGACCATAATAATGTGCATCGGCAGATGTGCAGGCTTTAGTGTTTATTTGTGGAGTTCAGTAGGATGACAGCCCTGGGAAAGAAGCTGTTCCTAAATCTGGTCGTACGGGTGCGAATGCATCTGTAGCGTCTCCCAGATGGCAGGAGGGCGAACAGACTGTGGCTGGGGTGGGTAGGGTCTTTGATGATGGACCGTGCCCTCCGTAGGCAGCGTTTCTGATATATATGTTCTATGGTCGGTAGCCGGGTGCCGGTACTGCGTTGGGCAGTTTTGACTACCCGCTGCAGGGCTTTCCGGTCATGGGAGCTACAGCTGCCGTACCATACCGTGATACAGTTTGTCAGGATGCTCTCTATAGTGCAGCGGTAGAAGTTAGAGAGGATCGGGGGTGACAGATTACATCCCTTCAGCCTCCTCAAGAAATATAGGCGCTGCTGGGCCTTCTTCACCAGAGAGGAGGTGTTGAGGGACCAGGAGAGGTCTTCCGTGATGTGGACTCCGAGGAACTTAAAGCTGGCCACCCTTTCCACCTCCGCCCCATTGATGTGGATGGGGGTGTGACTTCCGCCTTTGGACTTCCTGAAGTCCACGATTATTTCCTTTGTTTTCTTGGTGTTAAGGGCCAGGTTGTTGTCGGCGCACCACTTCACGAGATGCTGGACCTCCTCCCTGTAGGCTGACTCATCGTTGTTGGTGATCTGGCCTACTACCGTGGTGTCATCTGCAAACTTGATGATGGTGTTGGAACCATTAACAGCCACACAGTCGTGGGTGAAGAGGGAGTAGAGGAGGGGGCTCAGCACACATCCTCGGTTTAACATCTCATCCAAAAGACGGCACCTCCGACAGTGCAGCACTCCCTCAGTTGTGGGGGAGGGGGGAGGGTAGGGGAGGTGGCAATGGGAAATCCTTTTAGTGGTGGGAGTCATGGCTGACACACGAAAATGGTTGTGGTCGTTGGTGGTCAATCATTGCAACCCCAGGACATCACTGCTGGAATTCCTCAGGGCCGCATCCTCAGCGCAACCATCTTCTGCTGCTTCATTAATAACCTTCCTTTTGTCATTAGGTTAGGAGTGGCATTGTTCACTGATGATTCTACACTAGTCGGCTCTATTCACAACTTCTCCGATAATGAAGCCGACCATTACCAGCTTCCCATTCCTCCCCAGTCCAAAGCCGAACTCACCATTCACATGGTGAGTTGGCTCAGTTAGCTTTTACAGTTTTAGAAATGGTCAAATTTGCAGGTGATACTAAACTAAGAGGAGTGGGGCAGTTGATGGAACAGTTAAAGGGCTACGCAAGAAAGCTGACAACATTTGGAAATGGGCAGAACAATTGGCAGATGAAATTCAATACAAATTGCAAGGTGTAACAGAATGGAAGCAAAGATGGAAATATATAATTGGATGGTACTGAACTAAATATGGGAGAGGTTACAAGACCTGGGAGTGAGATTCAAAATTTACCATGGTCAATTGTTCAATTGTGGCTCAGTAGGTAGCGCACTCACCTCTGAGTCAGAAGGTTGTGGGTTCAAGTCCCACTCCCGGCACTTAAGCACATAAAGCTAGGCTGACACTCCAGTGCAGTGCTGAGGGAGTGCTGCACTGTCGGAGGTGCTGTCTTTTAGATGAGATGTTAAACCGAGGCCCTGTCTGCTCTCTCAGGTGGATGTAAAAGATCCCATGGCACTATTTCGAAGAGGAGCAGGGGAGTTATCCCCAGTGTCCTGGCCAATAGTTCTCCCTCAACCAACATAACAAAAACAGATTATCTGGTCATTATCACATTGCTGTTTGTGGGAGCTTGCTGTGCCCAATTGGCTGCTGCGTTTCCTACATTACAACAGCGACCCCACTTCAAAAGTACTTCATTGGCTTTGAGACGTCCGGTGGTTGTGAAAGGTGCTTCTTTCTTTTTTTTTACAATCAATAAAGCAAACAGCTAAAGTATGTTTCCAAACCAGCAGAGTGCAAGTATTAGATTGTCATACTAAAGTATTTTGGAGGGGTGTTATGTATCAAAGAAACCTTGCAAATGGTACAATGACTAGAAACAGTTTAAAGAAATGTAAACTTTATACATTCATTCCATCCACCACCAGCGCTACATGGCTGCAGTGTGTACCATCTACAAGATGCACTGCAGCAACTCGCCAAGGCTTCATCGATAGCACCTCCAAACCCGCCACCTCTACCACCTAGAAGGACAAGGGCAGCAGGCGCATGGGAACACCACCGCCTCCAAGTTCCCCTCCAAGTCACACACCATCCTGACTTGGAAATATATCGCCGTTGCTTGGCAGCGTTCTGTGGGTACTGCTTATTTTTTTATCCATTCCTAGAGAGTGAGCCTTGTGCTGTTTCTTTGACAGCGTGTAAGGGATGTAACAATGTCAAACAATGGATACTGTCATTAGGAACAGTGACAATTCTGTGCAGTTTTAAACCATGTAGCAATCATTTTCGAAGTATGATAAAACCCGAAAACACCGGAAACAAATGCCAGGATCCCATGCAAACATAAACAGAATTTGACTCAGTCACGGTTATTCAGTGGTCCTGCTAATAGTTGAACTCAATCCTGTGGGAACTCTGATCAATTTGTCTCCTCCTGAGTCTACGATCACTGAGGCCAATTGTAGAACGCCAACTGTTGCCTGGCTTAGACAAGCACGTACCTGGAATCAAACCTGGCACCTTCTGTTTTGTATGATTCAGTACTGCACCAGTTTACCAACTATAAGGCGAGCCCTATCATTCATGACAGCAGAAGCTTGAGGAACATATTTTAAAATGAGCTATGTTTCAAACAAATCACTAATATTTCACCATGCATCTATTACAACTCTATAAGTATTATAGCGATTATTCAGAAATGTACTAAGTCATGATATATTTCCCCACAAGCAGTTCCTTGTACCAGTCTGTTCTGAAGGGGGTCAGTTCTTTTTCTTGAATTAGGGTAGAATATCGGCTCCTCTGCTGTTATTATCAGTTGATGCTGTAATATGTCAGAAATAGAGAGCAGATTCCACTAAAAAGGTGGTCTCTAACACATAACACCAGTCAATCAACTTAAGCCTAAATTCTATTCACTTTCCTCTCATGAAGGCAGTGGGGGTGATCTTACCAATGGGGACATGATAAAGGTGGGACTGCTGCTTGTTGGGTTTTAGTCCTGCCTCCATCAGCGTCTGGCCAACCCACGCTAGTTTCCCTTGATTGAGCCCGCCCAGCGAGCTTAGCAGGCCAATTAAGGGAAAGCCGGTTACAGAGAACGTCAGCGAGTGATGTTTCATCTGTCAAGAGCTTTTGACAGATGAATTGTCATCGTTTGACAGCTCTGTGAAGCTGTCAAACACTGACAATCTGTCTTCTAAGTTGAGTCTTTACTGAAGACTCAATTAGAAAGCCTTCCTGAGCAGAAAGCAGAAGGTTGATGCATTTGAGAATGCAGCGGCCATTCTGCTTTCTCTGCCGGTGAGATGAAGGACTCCCGAGACCTGAAGGGATGAAGCCTGGAGGAAGAAGCAAAGGTAAGTAGAGCTTTTAAAACACTTTAGACTCACCTCACACACTTACCTCTGCACACATGCACCCATCACTCACCTGCACACTGGACATTTCGGCCCCTCCCACCCCCACAGACCCACGGCTCGCCTCTTGTACAACTTGTGAAGTTTTTCTCCTTGTAGTAATGGCTACTGGAGGTATAAAAAAAAAATCCCACTGCCATTTAGACAATAGCACAAAAAGAAAAGAAAGATTTGCATTTATATAGCGCCTTTCATGACCACCGGATGTCTCAAAGCGCTTTACAGCCAATGAAGTACTTTTGGAGTGTAGTCACTGTTGTAATGCAAGAATGCGATAATTTGAGGAGGCGGGGATAAAGTTGGTAACATTCCTGGTCTGCTTTCCAAATTTCCCTTTCTTTTTAATCTCCCCTCAGACTAGAGAAGATCCCAGTCCCATTGCTGAGAACCCCTCAACCTAATATATAGAAATGTATAAGAGCGTACGGCCATCACCGCATGCTCCAGGAAGTACAGTATTGTGAAGCGTGTAACATAGCATGCACTCTGTATCAAACTATGGCCTAGAAATTCGGTTGGCTTTGCGCCCAGTTTTCGCCCAAAGAGGGCTTTTGCGCCAATAGAGGAGTTCGCGCTGATATTCAGTGCTGCGGTAATGGCGGCGGTAGCCGGTAGCGCTGCGCCGGCACCGATGACGTCATCGGTGTGCGCAGTGCCCCGGTTCCACCCCGATGCCGGCCCGAATCCCATATTCAGTTGCCGCCGCCTCCTCTGTGGTGGCCGCTACTTACATCCGGAGACCAGGGCCTTACTGCAGCCTTCGTGGGGCGCATAAAGGTGGAGGTGCGGCCGGCCGCTTTTTCGGCGGCCGCCTGCCCGCACCTCCTTCCCCGGCCTCCTCCACCACCCCCCCCGTGGCATTGCCGGCTGCTTTCCACGAGCCCGGCACTTCTCCGTGGTGCCGGGCTCATTTGCCGGCACAATCCAGCGGTGATCTCCCCGTTGCAGGCACCTCCACCTTAAGAGAAGGAGGAGGCCTGCAGTACCGCAGCCTGCCGCACCGCATCGGGTGGCGCAGCGGCGCCTACAGCGCTGAAATTCAGTTTCAGCGCCCCAAGCGGGGCCGGGCACACCCTGGAATAGCGCCCGGTTCCGACTTGGGGCGCAAAAGCCGAATATCTGACGGGCGCAACTGGCTCCGCGCTCAGCACTAACTTTTGGGCGCAAACCAGCTGGCGGGCCCAAACTGAATTTCTAGGCCTATACACTTAAACACATGTAAAGTTCTTGTACAAAATTAGAAAAAACATTTGTAAATGTGAACACAGATGATGTTACCTTTAACTTTACATTACTGAGGAGGAAAAAAGTCTGTCTCTGACTCACTCCTCCATACTGATTCGTTTTATTTACTTGTTCTACAGACTGTTCCAGGATTTTATTTTAAAACAGCATACAAGGAGCAGCAGGAGAAAAGGAAAGAGGAAGGGTGAAAAATACATACATGGAGAGAAATGCCTGAATACTGTTGACGCACTGCAGGAGTCTGGCCCCACGGAGGCCACAACTCCAGCCGCAGGCCTCAGCATCCTTGGGTTGGAGGAGGAGGGGGGGTGGGGAGCCCTCTCCTATCCAGTGACATCTGCTGGAAATGCGCATGTGTGGAAAGAAGATGAGGATGGTATTGAGATTGTCTGTGATGCCACTGATGCTTTCCTCGCCCCCCTACCCCCCTTTCCCCCCCCCCGCCCCAGTCAAATAGCCTAACACTCACTGTAGGCTCAGATGGGAATAATGGCCAGATGGCTAGGAGCCAGGGCGTTTCTATAAAGGCAATGACAGTACTAACCCCAATAGCCTAACACATTGGTATGAAATGGCAGCACGGTGGCATAGTGGTTAGCACTGTTGCCTCACAGCGCCAGGGACCCGTGTTCGAATCCTGCCTCGGGTGACTGTCTGTGTGGAGTTTGCACAATCTCCCCATGTTTGCGTGGGTTTCCTCCGGGTGCTCCGGTTTCCTCCCACAGTCCAAAGATGTGTGGGTTAGGTTGATTGGCCATGATAAATTGACCATTAGTGTTAGGGGGATTAAAATATGTGGGGTTACGGGGATAGGGTGGGATATGTGTTGGTGTAGGGGTTACGGGGATCGGGTGGGATATGTGTCGGTGCAGGCTCGATGGGCCGAAATGGCCTCTATCTGCACTGTGGGGTTTCTGTGATTCTTTCTGTGATTCTGTGAAATGCTGAGGTAACTGAGGGTGACCAGCACCCATGGACCTGTACCCCACTAAAACACCTTCAGGAGTGAAGGAGGGTCAAGAAAATAGCCAAGAACTGAAAAGAAAACTCTAGCCTCCTTTTTATTTGAAAACAGTACTGGAGAGAAAGTGGAAGCCAAGAATCAGCTCAACCTGACCTGCGCCAAGCTACTGGACTTGCCGTACCCTCATTGCTGGTAGTGGTGGTTTGTGAGCTTCACCTCCAAGCTATTGGGAGTCTACTTAAATATTCGAATCCTTTCATTATCGGCCAGAGTGGAAAAATAAGCCAGTAGATTTACCATGACTAGTAACAAATACCTGGGCCACGATGAAAACTCCAGACCAGTGTCAATACTGAAGTGCTGGCTATGCCTCAGAAATTGAGTTACTCCAGATCAAAACCAACACAAGACTGCTGAAAGGACAGATTGCGCTCGACGCTGTAGCCTGGGAATGGCACTGTCTGAATATTAAACACGCAGTGGGGTAGACCTTCAACTTGCCACCCAACTGGCGTTGTGGATCAGCTTCCCGTTATAGAAACTGCACAATTTTTAATTTCCATGGAGCCAGGGCGTTTCTATAAAGGCAATGCCTGTACCACCCCTCCCCCACCAACACCCCCCACCAAAGCCTGACACATTTGTATGAAATGCTTTTGTCCAGTATTTTAACAGGGACATTAAAGCCATTTGTAGATTAATATTTACACAGTACAATTTTAAGCCCTTTATTGAGGCCGAGTTGGCAACCTCAGGTGGATTGATCGTTTCAGACATTTCACTGCTCAGTACACAGCAAGATGAAGAATACCAGGTTAACTGAGCTTTACTTTCTGACAATTCTAAATGTAACCCAATCACACAGGGAATGATAATCTTGACATTCTTTTAAACACTAACCTGCTCTTTTATTATTAGGTAACAATTAGCACAACATGGACACAGTCATTATCGCTTTAGTCAGTGTTAGTGTGCGTGTGTGTGTGTGTGTGTGTGTGTGTGTGTGCTTTCAGGGCGTTGTGCATGCTTTATTAAACAGTAAAAAGATTTTCACACACCCACTGTTAAAGAAGATATTGTGGATATGCGGTAATAGTTTCCAAGGTTCGAGCTACAGGAAAGCTTTGCATGCTTTGGCAATGCCATCAGCATACCTGGTAATGATCACTCAACACTACTTGTCCTCCTTCCATCAATGCATTTAATGTTAGCACAGCATGATAACCTACATCGTCATTCCCATTCCAGCCGTGACAAAGTGATGCCAAATCCAACATTACAAAAGCAATTCGGAACAATGCTAGCGCAGTGCATCGAGTACCAATAGCATTATAATAGGAAAAGCAAATAAGCAATGTTTCACACTATGATATAGTGTGCGTTTTACATCAATAATTCTTGTAGCAAAGTGCTAGGTACATCCATGCACACAGTCGCGCCCAACTGGGGTTTGAGCTCTGCAGCTCAAGATGTAAGCGCAGTAGGAACTGGAACTGACAAAGAATGAAGGGAAACGGAGTCATGCAGAGTATGCGGTTGTGGGTTTGCTACTGATCTGCAGTAAATGTGCTGGTGTAAACAGTAGAGGCCTATTCATTCTGAATAAATGCCATGTGTTGGTGCATTCACATATTTAAAAAGAAATTCTCTGCTCAGTTTTAATATATCGAAAACAAATAGAATCAGTTAAAAGTGGGAGGGAGGACTGATGAAGCAAGGTGGGACTGATGTGTGAGGGTAGCAAAGCAGCATGACAGGTTAATTAATGGAATTCACCATCATTTATATTGATAAGAGCTCCACATCTAGAATAAACAAAAGTTTCATCTTTTAAACGTTCTGAATTTACAATTGGGGTGAATTTTCTCAGGGTTTCTCCGAGCGTCATGATGACCCCGACTGCAAAGGGCTATCAGGCAAAAAGGGAAGTTTACTTCAAGTACCTAGCAAATGAGGCAGAAGAAAATAACCTACGACCTCCATATAAAGCTATTTGATCACTCCGACCCCAAACTGGAAACCGCACGGGGTGAATGCCTATTAGCAAGGCCGATGGCTGCACATGCTCAATTCAAGTGGAAATCCTGCAAAGATGGAGAAAACATTATGGGGGAGAAATTGAGTCGTGCCCCCTTTGGGGTGCTAACTTCGCCGGGGCGCTACTTTTAGCGCCCTGGTTAAAATTAGCGCCCCCATGGCCGAAACTGAGTGGTAGCACCCCAAGAAGCGCCCGCCTCCCTCTTGGGGCACTGCGCGGTATTGCAGGCCTTCCTCCCCTTCTTAAAGGGGAGGGGCCTTGCGCAGCGCAGCCCAGGGCCCAGCTGGGCCACCGGGGATCGGACTGCCGGCAAAAGAGCCCAGCACTCAGTGGGGGGGGCAGGTCAGGAGGCCAGGGACGGCAGCGGAGGCAAGTGCTGTCAGGCGGCCAGCAACAAAAATGGCCGCCCAGCACCTCGCCTTTAAATAGCGCCGCAGGTAGACCCCCTCTGACCACGTCGGACATAGCGTCCGGCGGTAAGTCAGGGGGCGCTACCGAAGATTGCAACTGGGGCGCGAGCGGGGCACTGTGCACGGCGATTACATCATCATTGGCAGCGCAGTGGGGTGCTAACGATTACCGCCGCCACTAATCTCCAGCTGAATTTCGCAGGAGGCGTTGGCGGCACCGCGCCCGGGCGTTAGTTGCTTTCCGCCCTTTTAGCACCCTCTTAGGGCGTTAATGGGAGGCGCAAAGCAACCGAATTTTCCCCCTTATTAGTATGCACTCAATCATCCTGAAGCAACACCATACTCAGACCTGGACTCAATAGATGCAATACCTGATTCCGAGACTCGTGTCAATATGCCCACGATGGAAGAGGTCCGGTGAACTACAAAGGAATTAGGAAATGGCCCTTCTCTGAACCCAACGGTATCACTCGCATGTGTGCCATTGAGTCCACAAGCTCAGCACTACATCAGCTTTCTGTTTGGGTTTGGACTTCTGGGAGGGTGCCAGCTCTATAAAGGAAACGACCCACACACCAAAGTGTGGCAGTTAAACTCTCCTTTCTGTTCCGAGAAAAGTCTCTTCATGTGACCTACTTGCTTGGCTTCAGCCACTCCGAACAAAGCATTGTCGCCCTGAGTAATCGGATTTCACCAATGGGAGATCTACAATGGACGCCATGCTTGCTTTCCACCTATTGTCTGAGATTCAAGGCGAAATTCAACCACCCTCTGTCAGTTGCATACACAGACCTCAAGGCAGCCTTTGACTCTGTCGACAGAAACGCCCTATAGAATTGGATTCCTTACTTCAGGCGACAGGACCACATATTATGACTTTGGGCATCAAAATTAATGGACAGAAAATTGCATGGCCTATGAACATACGTGCTGACCTCCACACCAGAATTGCTAGTATGCCCCCATCATGCAAAGCTTTGCACCAGAAGTGCTCAATCAAAAAATATACCCCATTGTCAAAAACCAAATCCAAGATTGTCCATCTCAATAAAGGACATTGATAATGTGCATGGCGAGTCTCTGTGAACTTGCAAGGAAATTGTCACTTTAGATGTATAGCATCTCATCACCTCCCCCGCCCCCCCGCCTAACCTCCACAGACAAAGTGATGGGATAGTGCCCTTGGCAGCGCCAGACATGAGGGAAATAGAGACCTCAGAGATCCTGCTCCCTTCCTCCCAGCCACAGGAGAAACAAGTGTCTTAAACAGATAGACTCACTTCTATCTCCTGCCCTACACTGCCAGGGAAATAGATGTTGCCGACATATAGATTCACTTCCCCCTTCCATCAAAAGAGCAGGAAAATAGACGCCTCACATAGATAGAGTTAGCCCCACCCCCCCATCACTCAATCCCATGCAAATTGATGCCTCAGACGGATAGACCGTCTCTCAGTCTGCTAAGGAAATAGATCTCTCAGGCACACAGTTGCTAGCGAACATAACAAATTAGGCACATTCATGGCAAATTCTACCTATGTTTTAGTCAATCATATCCAGCTGCTGACAGCATGGAGGTATGCAACCTTTAGGAATGATGTTATCAATATTACATTCAATGTACACAGAATGACAAAAAGACAACAACGTCCTAGAACCAATTTGCATTGATGCTTGTTTCTTTTAAAAAATAGGCTATCCATGTCCTCTAAGCTCAGCTAAAACTCAGCTTGTTCTTTCAGAATAATTTGGAATGAACTTGGTTTAAATTTCAAATTTGGATCTTTCCTATCCCTGAGCCTTTCGCATTATAAGTCTAAGTTACTATATTTTCTTTTCACATATAATGCATACCCCATAGTTTTAATATCACTTGCCTCCACATGACCTCACAACTAAGTACATTGCCCAAACAATAAGGTCTGGGCTTCAGAACAGCACTGAGCATACACAGACAGGGAGGGTCCCAACATCTTTCAGCTGCATTTCTCTCACATGGGGCTACAATAAGACCAAGGAAAATATGACAGACATAATTTCCTGCACATCAAACATTGTTTGAACTACTGTTGATAAACAAATTAAGTAAATGTGCTGAAATGATGTGTGTTTGATTGGTCCTTGTTCAGTTTCACAAGATGCACTAATTACCACATAAAAGAAACAGGAAAGCTCTTTACTGGTTCTTTAAATGGATCTTTTGTTAGCGGCTAAGTAGTCCCACAAATAACTAAATATTGCTTTGCTTGTTGTGTGACTGACTTACTCCTCTAAGAGTCGACATGTCTGATAACAGCAGAACTAAAATAACCCCGCACAGCAACATTTCTAAACCCTATAAAATAAAAATTGGGATCAGAAGTTGGGGCTTAGCTAGCTCAACAGTAATGAGGCAAGTTGAGGTTCATTGGGTACATTATACAAAGAAGGAAGGTGGTTATATCTTCCAGTGACTACAGAGTACAACATAAGTCATTCTGTGGTACTTGCTGTAGGAGAAAAAATAATGAAAAACTATTATTTTCACTCGGATGTGTGAGAAAAAGAACAAAAGGGCAAGATCACTCTGGGTTCTGTCCGAGATTGTTTTCTGTTTTTCTTGGTAAAGCAAGTGGAAATTTGAAGCTCAAACCAGTTTACACTTTGCCACTGAGCTGGAGGAAGGAGTCATGAGTTTAACAATTCAGATTTGGCTCTGATTCAACGAGAAGCTACTCATTCATTAACCTACTGTGGAGCGTGGCATTCGCGGATGGGGCAACATTATCTCACAAATGAAGTGTTATATTACTGTGATGGGCTGGAAGCAGTTTTACTGTTTGTATTCTGTTGTGTATGTACCTTTAAGAGAATAACTGGTCTCAGACTGCAGTACCGGCAGTGACCACCCCTGTATAAAAGGCGCTAGAGAGCCTCTGTTGGTTAGTTTCGTTTATGCCTTTCACCAGTAAAGATTTGTTTGTTTCTCTCCTGCTAGTCCCTGTCTCAATCATTCAAGGACTTAACATATTCGACCGTAGTGTTTCCACTGCCATCAACTGGATCGCAATCCCAACATGTGCATCAACTGGGCAATCAGCATCTGTAAAGAGAAAAGACAGGTTGTGACATTTGGTGGCGTGTACCGGTATCAAAAACCTATCTCTTGTCTTTACAGATGCTGACTGACCTGTGGTGTATTTTTACATTTTCTGTTGTTATCTCAGATTTTTAGCTTTTACAATTAAAAAAAATAATATCTGCATCAATTGCTCTACCTGCATAGAATCAGACAGGTAGAACTAAATCTCTCATCATTTTAGAGTGAAATGGATGCGTTTTGACCCTGTATGAACAGAATCAAGCAGCGGCCTTTGGACAACAGACCTGCAGTGGAGCACTACAAGGATTGTTACTGTGGAAAACGTTACTGAGATTTTTCAGTACCCACACTTTTCTTTTACTGTTAGCAGGGATCAGAATTTTTAGTTAAAAGTTTACTTTGGGTATAAAAGGCTAATTTCTAGCCTTGCATTCCCATTAGGATTCATCTCAGCATAATTCAGTCATTCCACTGCGACAACAATAACTCATGCAGCAGCTTTAATATAAAGAATGTCCCAAGGAATTTCACAGATAGGCACGAGGAATACAAGCAGAACGAAAGTAGCCAATGAGCTGAGAAGAGAGGTGGCTGGAAGTTTGGTTCAAGAGATGAATTTTGAGAAAGTTTTTAATAGGAGGAGAGGGAGGTGGAGAAGGGCTTAGGTTTAGAGAGGGAATTGTAGCGAGGGTAGAATCCAGGCAGGTGAAAGTACAGTTGCCAATGTTGGGGTGATGGGAGGGCAGGATGCACAATGGGCCAGAGTCAGAGCAACAATGCATTTGGGAGTGGGGAAAAATAGGGCTGGAAAAGATTGCAGAGATAAGGGTTGGCAAGGACATGAAGAAGTATATAGATGAGCAGGAGGATTTTTAATTTGATGCACTGTGTGACAAGGGGTCAGTGTAGGTCAGCAAGGACAGAGGTGATAACTAAGCATGACAACACACAATAGGATGCATGCAACAGAGTTTCGATAAGTGGAAGACTATGGAGAGTGGAAGAAAGGAGGACGGCATTGGATTAGTCTAGTTTGGAGGTGACCAAGGCATAAGGAAGGGCTTGAGTAGTGAAGGGGTTGAAGTTGGGGTGGAGATAGGCAATGTTGCAGAGTTGGAAGTATGCGGTCTTTAAAAATAACATATCCTGTCTGACTATACAAGAGGATAAATGTCTTGGCCTTGGCAGTGCTTATCTATGTAACCTCCTCCAGTCATACAACCTCCAACTGCCCCCCGCCCCTCACCCCTCCCCCCTCCACCGCCCCCCCCACTGTACCCTTGTTTCTCTGATTACACTTGTTTCTCTTCTGAATGCTCCCACCCTTTCTCTTCTCTTAGGTAGTCCCTCGGAACCGAGGATGACTTGCTTCCACACTAAAAATGAGTTCTCAGGTGACTGATGAGTCCAATGCGGGACCTACAGTCTCTGTCACAGGTGGGGCAGATGGCGGTTGAAGGGGCGGGTGGGTGGGGTGCTTGGGTTGACATGCGCTCCTTCCGCTGTTTGCGCTCCCCACCCTTTGCCCCGCCATTGGCGGCTGTGCCTACAGCCACCTAGGACCCATTGTCTGGAATTACCTCCCTAAACACCTCCATATCTCCACCGCCCTCTCCTTCTTTAAGAACTACCTTAAACCCAACTCTTTGACCAAGCTTTTGGTCAACCCTCTTAATCGCTCCTTCTTTGCCTTGGCATCAGTTTTCTTTACACCTCGGTGAAGTGGCTTGAGGTGTTTTTCTATGTTAAACATGCTATAGAAATGCAAGTTGATGCTTGTTTTTCTAGTGATAATCTTGACTTTATGCCCCCTTGTTACTGTTGCCAACTATTAGAAATCATCTTTCACTATTTAAACCATTCATCTACCCCCTTAACCTCCTCTGTACCAATGAAAAAGCCCCAATCTTTCAAGCTTTTCCTCATAACTATAACCTTTCCTGTTATAATTTTAGCAAATCTCTATTGTACACTTTCCCTGACTCCAACATCCTTCCCATAATGGGGTGTCCAGAACTACAATGCAGAATCTAACTGTGGTGCAATAGTGTCATGTAGATGAAATATTCTTGTGGGTTGTCTTAATGAGTTGTTTCTTGGATAACTGCAAGAACCAACAACTTACATTCATATGGCACCTTTAATGTAGAAAAATGTCCCAGGGCACTTCGCAGAGGTACATCATAGAAGAACCTCTCGGAGAACATTACAACGGGCAACAGCCAACACTGAGTAGGCTGGGACATGAAGGAAAAGTGAGATTTTTAGAACGCTTTTGAAGGAAAGAAGTGAGATGGTAAGGTAAAGTGGTTTATCGAAGATCAATCCAAAGAACAGTTTGAAACTGTTCTCAAGGTTCCTGAATAAAGTGACCCATTGATTTAAAGCATTTTAAGGGTACACTGTTCTCTGAGCTGTGTTTGCCCAAGAAATCATTAACTGTCAATCATATCAGGGAAATCTCAAAATTCTAAGGTGCCTCGGCTCCATTCACAGCTTCCTCCTTAAATGCTCTTCTCAGATTGGGGACTCACAATGTGCATAGTAGGGCACAATTCAAGCCCTACTATTCCAAGCCAAGCGAATAATATTTGCCTTGCTAGCATTTCTTAATCTGTAAAGAAGCAGCTTCTGTTTGAAAATGGCACTGCTTAACCTCTTAAAGTACAGTTCTATTTTCCTGCATTACAACAGTGACTACACTTCAAATGTACTTCATTGGCTATAAAGCGCTTTGGGATGCCCTGAACATCATGAAAGGCGGTATTTAGATGCGAGTCTTTCTTTTCTTTTTTAAATGTTAAAGACAAACGTCTATTGGATACTAAATTGAAATATCCGGAATTTTAAAAATGTCATCCACAATTGGTGTGGAATGCAGCAATCCAATTAAGCAGATGCTTCTGTTATCTGTTCCAGAAGCTTTTTTTTTCAAACCTCAGACATGCTGCTGGTTCACGCACTAATGTATACATATATACAGTATGGGTGGGAAGCTGTAGCTAATGATTGCATGTTGGAGGCAACTAATGGTCATTCCTAGATTGGGCAACCTGGACTTGACCTCTGGGGTCCTGGCACCATGGATCCTCTCTGATTATTCCACCCAACAGGAACCCATGTCAAAGGCATTGATTGATGGCTTCTGTGGGAGAGGGGGATATCTCAAGAAACAGTCATTAATAGGACCAGAAAAAAAAGGCAACTAAAGGCCATGTTTTTCAGATAAACTGATTATAATTGAGTGTTACTACAGTGGAATCATCTGAGCATATAGAGCTTGCATTTCAAAGTTTTCCACACTAACCTAAAAGTGATTTTACTCCTTTTCTTTTGGTCCCTGTGCCTGTGTGCCCTTGACCCAGCACTAACATAGTCTGGCTGTGTTAGTTTTGGGCAACACAGAAGAGAATGTATCTCTGGCAAAAACGCTCCTCAGATGCAATGTATTTACCGCTTTGCGCCTGTGTAAGCAGCCACCTCATACGGTTGCTCCCCTCATAAAAATGGAGCAGGCTGAAAATGGTGACCATTGATTCAAAAGCAGCATACAAATATTTGATTCATTTCTTTTGCAAGCATGAAATGAGCACAAAATGCAGAAATAATTAAAGGAAAAAATAAATGTTCCGATTTACTTTTCATTGAAAATTGTGCCCGCTCTTCTATTGCATTGAGCTGAATTGAAATCTTTGTGCGTCTAATTGTCCCTGACACAGTATACTGTAATTGGGACATTACATTTGACCAACAAGATACAGCATGAAAAATATACAATCCTGCTGAAAAGAATTCCATGTATGGGGCAGGGAATGGGACAAACTACCAGGCTGAAGTTTGTTCTTGACGTAGGTGTCAACACAGGGAATGGCTTCAGATACTGATGTGACTTTGGTACAGTTTTGTACAGTTGCAGGATATTAGTAATTCTCATTGATTTCTGGTGCGCTTGATGTTGGCCTGTCAGAAGCCCATCAGGAAGGAACTGGCCTGACACAGCACAGCACAGCACAAATGCTAAGATTATTTCCTCCTCTGGAGTTAAAGTGAAGGTTTATATTTTTTTTACATCAAAATGGGGAAAGGATTTCAATACCTGACTCCACAGGGTTAAGTGAACATCCACACAAATGAAATGCACCAGAAGCCTTTCAAAAAAAAATTTAAATAGGAAAAAAAATGTCTACTTCAAAAATACAGGCTCATTCTGGTTAAACTGACATCATACTTTAACACCTTCACTGAATGAGCTAACAGAAGCAATAATTATAATCTTAAAGGGAAAGATCTACATGAAAAAACATTTACAAGTGGACAAAATAATGGCTGGGATTCTCCACTTCTGCACTTTGACAATTAATAGACTGAAAATCATGGGCATCAGCGATGCAGAATTTCCCCATATGCATGCCTCGACCACTGAAGTGGACAACCTTGGCCAGTTTGTTGAACGTTTGGTGATGCAAATTGTTTTGAAGTTCATCATTGTCAGTTTAGTATGGTGTCACCATAAGAATAGTGCACAGCTTTTCTGGCTGTTTTCCTACCCTTAATCGTAAAAAAAAAATCAGTGACATTTTCATGGTGTCCTGTTAACTCTTTGCTGTTTGGAGCACTGATATGACGAACAGAAAGACTTGAAACATAGAAACGTAGAAACATAGAAGATAGGAGCAGGAGTAGGCCATTCGGCCCCTCGAGCCTGCTCCACCATTCAATGCGATCATGGCTGATCATCCAAATTCAGTACCCTGTCCCTGCTTTCTCCCCATACCCCTTGATCCCTTTAGCCTTAAGAAATATATCCAACTCCTTCTTGAATATATTTAATGAATTGGCCTCTACTGCCTTCTGTGGTAGAGAATTCCACAGGTTCACCACTCTCTGGGTGAAGAAATTCCTCCTCATTTCTGTCCTAAATGGCTTACCCCTTATCCTTAGACTGTGACCCCTGGTTCTGGACTCCCCGACCATCGGGAACATCCTTCCTGCATCTAGTCTGTCCAGTCCTGTCAGAATTTTATAAGTTTCAATGAGATCCCTTCTCATTCTTCTAAACTCCAGCGAGTATAAGCCCAATCGACCCAATCTCTCCTCATACGTCATTCCTGTCATCCCAGGTATCAGCCTGGTGAATCTTTGCTGAACTCCTTCCATGGCAAGAACATCCTTCCTCAGATAAGGCGACCAAAACTGCACCCAAAGCTAATGGTCTCTTTGTGATAATCATGTGCAGTGCAGATCAGATGAGTGCATAGCCAATAATAGAGTATGAAGGAGAGGACAAGCAAGCGTTTTATGGCTTGCAAGCAAGAAGTAATGGCTTCAACACAAAACCATCTTAAATTGATATGAATTAAGAATGGTATTTAGGGACATGGTACAGTGAACCTTTGTCACCTTGCAAGTTAAAGACAAAACAAATAAACATGGATTGAACTAATTTGCCTTGTTTTGTTCCGTTGAAAATATATTCTTATTTTCTTCCTCTCCATTTGTTTCCCTACTCTCCTAAAGGCCCACCCCAACCAGTGAGCTGCATCAAGCGCATTCCACCTGCCGACCGTCCATTTTGCAGTAAAAGTTAATATCAGCTGCACTGACTCCTTGCTGAAGTACAGATCCACAGCACTGGCTGCCCTCCAGGACTGAGCCAAAGTAACCATCTCTCATGTGCTAGGCTGAAGGTATCATTAGGCTATTTGCCCATGGAGACATCACAGCCAAGTCCAATCCTGTTCTGGCCCAATGCTCACACATGTACACCTACCTGTGGGTGTCACTGGATAGTGATGAGGAGTGGGAACGCTAACTGATTTTTCCCTTCCTTAGTCATGCCCTGGAGGTTAGCGAACTCAACACAGACTGGAGATCAAAGTTGGGACCTTCTTGGAATATATGGCTAAGTTCCATAGCGTTTCATACCTGGATTATCGGGGGAGCAGCTTTTATTTTATTTTAAACTGTAACAGCATTTTCTCTATCAGGCAAGCTGGTTTTTGGAGGACAGTTACAGTCAACATAATTTTGTCAGGAGCATATTGTAATAAGGAGGGAATTTTCTAATTGTCAGCTGCTTGTACTTATTGAGGGTAGAAATTAGCCTCAGTCATTTTCTGGTCCTTACAATAAAGGGTGAGTTGAACAGTTTAATCCCTTGCTGGCTGCATTCCAGGCACGTTAAAGCCTGTACTGAGAAATACCAGCAGGGGAACAAGAATTATTCGGTCCAGCCATGAAGCAATTCGAACAGTAAAGATTCCCTGCAGCTTTGACTGTTGCGAGCTCAAATGATTGGAGCCCAGTCTTGCTGAAGACGAGACTCTAACCATTTAAAGAGGGGGTAATGTTTAATAAAAGAAATTAGTTGGCCCGTGTGGTGCTCAGGCCTGCTTTGTTTGCCCGTTTCCCACATTACCACAGTGACTACACTCCAAAAGTACTTCATTGGCTGTAAAGCGCTTTGAGACGTCCGATGGCCGTGAAAGGCGCTATATAAATGCAAGTCTTTCTTTCTTCTCATCACCACCAGTTCTTAAATTGGGAAGTTGGTACTGAACAGCTGACTGACCCCAATAAACATAGCACACCCACAGCAACATAAAGCCATCACCGTTTGTGGGGGCACACAACAGAATATGACAAAGGACAGGTAAAGGGACCCAACAGCTAAGTATATCGAGAGCACCCTTCAGAAAATTCCTCACTAGAAACTGTTGCTTAACACAAGTTGTGTTAGAACAAAACTCATTTCCTGTTATTGGCTCTGAAGGATTTGCTGCTTTGACAATAATTGACTGCCCTACTCAAGCTGTACTTTGGTTTATGGTGTGTTATTTGGCTTAATATATTTAAACTCACATGAACTTGTGGAATCAGTGGCCATTCTTCTTGCTGGGTATTTGACGTTAGTTAGGGTTAGAAGTTGTCTTGAGGAGGTCAAGGTACCTGTATCAGGTCTTTGGAATCCAGTTTGGGGCTTTGCTTCTGGATCCCCTGAATTTAAGATTCAGATCAGATTGTGCTAGATTCCTTCAGCGAGCTTATAAATTCCAGAAGGGTAATTTAGCCTTTGTGTGATAGTGTAAAAGGGGCAATCGCAAATTGGCAGCCCATTTTACATCTCTTCTGATTTTTATTGCAGTTAAAGTCAGTTGAAATAAAAGTCGGGAGAGGTGTAAATCGGGCTGCCGACTTGCTATCGCACAAAGTCAAAATGATCCCCCAACAGTTTCCCGACAGCCTATGTGCTAAAACGCTGTGTTTTTAAGGGCCACTAACCTCACCTGTTCACACACATTCTGAATCTTAATATATCGGAAATGAACAAATTAAAAAAAATCTTAATGAATATAAATGAGGCAACAACTTCGGAGTTTGTCCATTTTAGAAGAGTACTTGTGCAATTAATGTTTTTAAACTTCCAGCCTGATCACTATTAATTTTTCCACTTTGTTCTATTTTTTTAGAAAATGTCTGGTATGATAACTCAAAATAATTTTTCATCTGTCACATGCCATTTTCTTTTCTTTAATACTTCCCACTTCCTTTTCTCGCTCAAGTTGACCTCCCACACGATCCTTAGTGGTTTGATCCCTGGGCACTGTTAATGCTGCTCCACAGTCAACACCGCAGGGCATTAGCTCGAGCAGGATGAGAGGAGATCCCGTCCCCTGCTGTCCCTTTAACCAGCCCCCCACCCCCACCCCACCCTACCCAGTGCTGCTGGCTTAGCTGAGAGTGCGGAAAATCACACTGGAATATAGGGGAATCTAAAGATGAGGGTCATTGTAGACTGAGATTTGGCCAGATTGCTCTTGCACTACAGCTACCTGGCCATGCAAATACAAATATTTTTGTAACAAATGCACATATAAAATATTTACATAATTTATTTGTAACTTTATTTTTCTCTTGGATTTTCTTTTCTTTGCCATAGGTGCCTCTATGTGACCATCAGCTGAGGAGGCTGGGCGACAGCTGGGGTGGGTGGTGGCGGGGGGGGGGGGGTGTCACAGGCATCTCCATGATTAGCGTCAATGCCACTTCACGATTGACTGACACAAGACACACTTGTTGTGACGGAGAGACAAGCAGTCAGTTTTTCTGTTCCCTGAGCTGGAACGTTCTGTCTTTCTGAAGCACTTCATGAGTTTGCTGTGAACTCTTGTGAATGCCGCCCGAGTGCTTCTGATGGATTTATATACTGTGCTGCTCGGAGACTCCCAGCTGTGCCTGCTAGGCTGTGAAGGGAGCGTTCACACCACGTGCTCCAGCATTTGGACTATCACAAATGGTTAAAAAGAAAAAGAAAGGCTTGCATTTATGTAGCACCGTTCACGACCTCAGGACCTCCCAAAGCGCTTTACAGCCAATCAAGTTAACTGAATAGCTAAACCTCTATCTGTTCAGGGTTCTATTTAAAGCTGCATGATCACACACTGTTTTGTTATTCTTCAAGATGAGTCACTCAAATAATAAACTGCTGGAAAAAAAATCATTTTGAAAATTTAAGATATTAATGTAATAAAGTGTATTGTGCTCTATTTATGGATTGCCTCATCCTGACTGAATGGAAGGAAGCTTAACTTCACATTCACCCCATGGGGTGGGTGGGGGAGGGGGAAGAGTTGCCAGCCTTGTGAACTGTAAATTCACATTTGTTGTAAATCTGTAACAGAATCACACCGAGAGGTCAAGCATAACAACTTGAGGGGTTATACACTCCAATTGTAGTTTGGAGTCGAAACTCCCACCTCTTGACCTCAGTATTAGTTTAAGATGTAAAGCAGCAGATTTGCAGCAAGCTGGAGTAAAGCACTTGATGCAACTCTTCTGCCAGTTATTGCAGACAAGGTGTGTGTGTGTGTGCTTGGCTGGTAACTTAGCTCTGCCAGTACACAAACTGAATCTGGGCAGTCCTCCGTTTAAAGCTGCATTCACTTTGGCCATCCTGTGATCTGAATACGATCTCCATAGCACTGTTGGCAACAACAGCTATCAGTCTGCTTACTGAACAGAGCTTTCTTAGTGTTTGAAGTATCTTTTCCTTGGAATGTTAGGGACTTTGAAGAGGCTCCTGGTGTCTGTGATTTGTTTATTCTGATAAACAGCAGGGGAGCAGTTTAAGTAACTGCCTTAGCGTGATGTGCTTGTTTACACTAGGACCTGCAGCAAAGTAGATGATATGAGTTGAAACCTCTAATGCACTCAGCAAGTAGACAGCATCTTTCATGCTAATCCATGTGGCCTGTTTTTCAAAATGAAATCCATGCCGAAAAATTAATTTGTGAATTCTTAAAGCTGCAGTGTTCCTCACCCCCAAAGCCTTCTTTTAGGTCCTTGTCGTCCATTGTCACCATGGAAGGGAGATAGGAACATGATTCCAGCTGTCTAGCATAAAAATGGAAATGAAATAGCCAAAGGCTTCACCAGCGGCTTACTGGGTAAATGCACTGCCCAGTGGGTTATGCTTTTCAATGACTTTCTGCTATTGATAAACTTGATTGATCTCCTTTAATAAAATCTAAGAATAATGTTCCCCCAATGGCCTAGTGGTAAAGGCATTGCCCACTGTATTCTTCTTCTTCTTAGGCAGTCCCTCGGAACCGAGGATGACTTGCTTCCACACTAAAAATGAGTTCGCAGGTGACTGATGAGTCCAATGCGGGACCTACAGTCTCTGTCACAGGTGGGGCAGGTGGTGGTTGAAGGGGTGGGTGGGTGAGGTGCTTGGGTTGACGTGCGCTTCTTCTGCTGTTTGCGCTTGGCTTCCGCTTGCTCCTGGCGAAGAGACTCGAGGTGTTCTGCGCCCTCCCGGATGCTTCTCCTCCACTTTGTGCGGTCTAGGGCCAGGGATTCCCAGGTGTCAGTGGGGATGTTGCACTTTTTCAAGGAGGCTTTGAGGGTGTCCTTGAAGCGTTTCCTCTGCCCACCTGGGGCTCTCTTGCCGTGTCGGAGCTCCGAGTAGAGCGCTTGTTTTGGGAGTCTCGTATCGAGCATGTGGACAATGTGACCCGTCCATCGGAGCTGATCAAGCATGGTCAAAGCTTCGATGCTGGGGATATTGGCCTGAGCGAGAACACAGACGTTGGTGCGCCTATCCTGCCAATGGATTTGCAGGATCTTGTGGAGGTAGCGTTGGTGGTACCTCTCCAGTGCTTTGAGGTGCCTGCTGTACATGGTGGATGTCTCTGAAGCATACAGGAGGGCGCGTATCACTACTGCTCTGTAGACCATGAGCTTGGTGCTGGGTTTGAGGTCCTGGTCTTCAAATACTCTCTTCCTCAGGCGACCGAAGGCTGCACTGGCACACTGAAGGCGGTGTTGGACTTCGTCATCAACGTCTGCCCTTGTTGACAGTAGGCTCCTGAAGTATGGAAAGTGGTCCACGTTGTCCAAGGCCTCATCATGGATTTTGATGTGGGAGCAATACTGTGTGGCAGGGGCAGGTTGGTAGAGGACCTTTGTCTTATGGATGTTTAGTGTAAGGCCCATGCTCTCGTACGCTTCGGTGAAGGTGTTGACGATGGTGTCCAGATCCAAGGTCGTCCCATCCTCTGTCATCGAATTACAGTATGCAGACGAAGCTTGCGTCTGCACACACTCTGAGGTCGAACTCCAAACCATCGTCAACACCTTCACCACTGTATTACTGACCCAGACAGACCAGGAAGATCCTAGACTTGATTCCGCATTTGTACTGAGTTACCTGATCCCAGTCAGGCTGATAGTGATAGGTTTGCGGTGGAAAATAGCATGTATTTCTAAACAGGTAGGGAATAGTTAGGGATAGTGGTAGACAGTGCTAGACTGTCCTCAATGCCATTGGGCTAGAGGGAGGAAAAAGAGCAGCTGGGTTCCCACTCCCAATCACATTATTCAGATTTCCTTGCTGGAAACTACATATGTATCAACATTGGCTAAGGATGGGGTGGGGCTAAGCTATTGACCGTCTAGGTTCACATATGAAGCTTGGCCACTTGGGGTGAGGCATTAGAGTTACTGCTGCCCACAGAACCAAAATCCCAGCAAGGGTTAGTGCCTTCAGCAGAGGAGGAAGAAAAAAGAATTTGAGAAAATAAGGGAGAAAAAGTAAAAGAAATCTATAGTAATGACAAAAGAACGGCTTGGTATATCCTTACAAAATATTCAACAGATTTTCTGGATTTGGCTTGATCTGATAAAAATCAAGATTTCAGATGCCACCACATGTACTTTGCCAAAAATGGACTTGCAGTGAAACATACCATGCATTTATAAACAGATAGAAGATAATTAGGGAGCCAGTGACACATAGGACCTTGATACTAGAGCTGTGGCATAATTTCAGGTTCTGAAGTCTAGATTGTCAAAGTGTAGAGTTGAGCGGTATAACTGGTTTAGTAACAGCCCCTGCCACAGATGCAGTACCCTTGCCATCAATTCCAACCCCTCCCTGGCCGCTGTCTTACGTTAAGCCAGACAACTTGCATTCTCAGCATCCTATTTTGATCCCAAGAGAACTTCCAATCTCATATCCTCTCCATCGCCAAGATGGCCTACTTCCACCTCTAAAGCATCGCCTGCTTCTTCCCTTACCTTAGCCCTTCTGCTGCTGAAAGTTTCAGCCGTGGCTCAGTGGCAGCACTCGCGTCCAATATTCCCTGTAAGGTGCGCGGCCACCGTGCATCGCTCCAGCGAACCCGCGCAGCCGGCTTGCTGACATTTCAATGTAAAAACCGCACATGTGCGTATTTTGAATGGCCCGCGTGACCGCTTAAAGAGACTGCGCAGGACCAAAACAAATTACAGGGAACATAGCTCGCGCCTCTGAGTCAAAGGTTAAGGGTTCAAACCCCACTCCCAACACTTGAGCGCAAAATATAGGCTGACACTCCAGCACCATACTGAGGAAGTGCTGCACTGTGGCAGGTGCCATCTTTCAGATGAGACGTTAAACCGAGAGGCCTGATCTGCCTCCTCAGGTGGACGTAAAAGATCCCATGGCAATACCTGGAAGAAGAGGAGGGGAGTCTGCTCTTATATCAGAATATAAGAGCTGATCTTATATACTGATCATTATACACATTACCTACATTTGTGACTCCGTTGAAGACCTATCAGTTGTGCTCTGCAGTATTTGTACTTGCAAGCAATACCCAAATTGATTTATTACTTGATTTCACAGTAAGTGTAAGCATGAGACAGAGAATTGGAGGTGTTAGAGATTGGTTATGGCCCATCTTCGGCCACATAACCAAAGACACGTACACGGACGGGAGGGCTGAGGCTCACCTGCAACTGGGCCTTTGGTTTCATTTCAATAATTTGGGGGAGCTGCCAGCACCTGATGTGCCTCCTGAGGCAGCTCGCCCATTTCCAGAGGATGAATCCTGGGCCACTTGCCTCGTGGGTAGTGGCTCTTAGGTAAGTCAGGGGGAAGGCCAGGAGGACAATGAGAGGAGAAGGGGGGGTGGGTGGGGCGGCTGATCGGCAGTGCTGAAGAATCTTCTGCAGTGGCTGAGGCTAAGCAGCGGCTGATGTAAGAAAACTACTAGGCACTTGGTCTAAGCATTAAACAAAGCTTTAATCAACTGTTTTACAACATGGAGGTCTAGATGTGTCCTTCACTAGTTCCTGTTAAGAATGTCCTGCGCAAGCTGGACCCGTGCCCGAGTATTTATACTCTCCCTGGACAGCGCCACCCGTAGGCCACTCTGTATTATTTCATAAGTCTTTCTTTCATGAATGACTGGTTCATGTCAGCGGCCACCAACAAAAAAGTAAGTACAATTTTTTTTTTAAGTTTGCTGTGGAGCCAGGTGGAGCAGGAGTGCTCACGCCACATCAAACTTAAAATAAAGCGTATTTACGTTTTTGTCGGTGGCCGCTGCTTAGCCTCAGCGACTGCAGAAGATTCCTCAGTTGAACAGGCCTTCTCCACTCAGCGTCTTTTTCTCTCAGCGTCGGTCAATTTAGCAAAGGGGGCATAAACAGACGTTAGGCCCCTCATTTACATATGCCAGGGGCCGAACACCTGTTTTAGGTGGCCACCAGGATGCCTGAAAAATGACCTGATCCAATATGGAGTCCGACATCTTTCAGGTGTCCTTGGGGTGTGGGACATTAGGTCTAGAAATGTCTTCTATTTTGTGCCTGCTTTACACGGGCGCAACGAGGATCAGTTGCTCCCCCCCAGGATCTCTCTCTTTCTTTCTCTCTTCCCTCTTCTTTCTTTGCAAGAATCACATGCATGAAAATAGTGCACTATCAATAAATTATGATGGTTTTGTACAAATCCAATCTGGCCAATTACTGCCCCATCAGTCTACTCTCAATCATCAGCAGACTGATGGAAGGTGTCATCGACAGTGCTATCAAGCGGCACTTACTCACCAATAACCTGCTCCCTGATGCCCAGTTTGGGTTCCACCAGGACCACTCAGCTCCTGATCTTATTGCAGCCTTGGTCCAAACATGGACAAAGGAGCTGAATTCCAGAGGTGAGATGAGAGTGACTGCCCTTGACATCAAGGCAGCATTTGACTGAGTGTGGCATCAAGGAGTCCTAGTAAAACTGAAGTCAATGGGAATCAGGGGGGAAACTCTCCACTGGCTGGAGTCATACCTAGCACAAAGAAAGATGGTTGTGGTGGTTGAAGGTCAATCATCACAGTCCCAGGACATCGCTGCAGGAGTTCCTCAGGGCAGTGTTTTAGGCTCAACCATCTTCAGCTGCTTCATCAATGACCTTCCCTCCAACATAACGTCAGAAAAGGGAATGTTCGCTGATGACTGCACAGTGTTCAGCACCATTCACAACTCCTCAGATAATGAAGCAGTCCATGCCTGCATGTAACAAGACCTGGATGACGTTCAGGCTTGGGCTGATAAGTGTCAGGTAACATTCGCGCCACAGAAGTGCCAGGCAATGACTATCTCCAACAAGCGAGAGTCTAACCACCACCCCTTGACATTCAACGGTATTAGCATTGCCGAATCCCCCACCCTTAACATCCTGGGGGTCACCATTGACCAGAAACTTAACTGGACCAGCCACATAAATACTATGGCAACAAGAGCAGGTCAGAGGCTAGGTATTCTGCAGCGAGTGTCTCACCTCCTGACTCCCCAAAGCCTTTCTACCATCTACAAGGCACGAGTCAGGAATGTGATGAAATACTCTCCACTTGCCTGGATGAGGGCAGCTCCAACAACACTCAAGAAGCTCGACACCATCCAGGACAGAGCAGCCCGCTTGATTGACACCTCATCCACCACCTTAAACATTCACTCCCTCCACCACCGGCGCACTGTGGCTGCAGTGTGTACCATCTACAAGATGCACTGCAGCAACTCGCCTAGGCTTCTTCGGCAGCACCTCCCAAACCCGCGACCTCTTCCACCTAGAATGACAAGGGCAGCATGGGAACACCACGCTCAAGTTCCCCTCCAAGCCACACACCATCCTGACTTAGAAATATATCGCCGATCCTTCATCGTCGCTGGGTCAAAATCCTGGAACTCCCTCCCTAACAGCACTGTGGGAGCACCTTCACCACACGGACAGCAGCGGTTCAAGAAGGTGGCTCACCACCACCTTCTCAAGGGCAATTAGGGATGGGCAATAAATGCTGGCCTTGTCAGCGACGCCCACATCCCATAAACAAATTTTAAAAATTACTAGCAGTGCTGCAAAACACCAAAATTGACTGATCTTCAATGAACTGACTCAATAGGGAGAATTTTATAAGTTTGCCCTGTGCTCACATAACAAGAGTGAATAGTGGGAATTTGGGCAGGCAGAACAGTGCCCGAAAGATTCTCCATCTGTTGGGGGATTGAAAATTGTTCGGGCTGTGAATCGAGTGCGCTGTCTTCTGTGGCTGGATTCCTGTTATGCAATCGTGTCATGTGAGGCTATCCAATAGGAGTGCAAACTTGTAACATGAACCCTTCGGTATTAATGCTTTTATTGGCTTAGGCAGTTATGATACAATCTCAGAATATTTATTCTTTGTAAAAAAAAAAGTCATGGGAATTTAAGAAACTCGATATCACACAGTAATTAACTTTCAGGAAAGATGATTGATTTATGTCACATCATCTTATTTGCTTCAGTGAATCGGTTAAAATATTTTTCTGGATTTATCCGGGGGTGTGGGGAGGAGGGGAGAAGCCAGACCAGAGCTGGCCTTTGATATTTTTAAACTCCAGCCCAGTTTTACAGCAGGAGTGTGATTCTTTGCTCCTCAGATTTCTGACTGTTTCACTTCGCACCATCCATACTGTCTGTCAACTGTTACATTATTCATCAAGCACAGTCTAACTAGATGGAACTTTGCTGCTACTTTTTCTAGACACAGTAAAAGACTTGTGACCAAATGGGACTCGGGGAGTGCTGGAGGTAGCATCCTCATCAAGCTCATTTTTCTCTAAAACACTACATTGACCCCTGACCCACTGTTGATGAATGATTTAGCCTCGGTCAATTTTAGCTGTTGAGGCTGACTCACCAGTGGTGTTCTTGATTCTGTCTTTGATTTACTCTGGCCAACCAACCTCTGCCGATTCTGGTGCAGTTGAACCCGGATATACAAAGGCATTTGGCTTCCCTAGGCTGGCTGAAAGATGATTATACCTCTCAACCAAGATCGCCAGCAAACAGATTGTCTGCTCAGTATCTTGCTGTGCGCATTTCCTACATTACAGCAGTGGCTACACTTCCAAAGTACTTCATTGGTTGTAAAGCGCTTTGGGGACGTCCTGAGGTCGTGAAAGGCGCTATATAAATGCAAGTCTTTCTTTCATTCTTTTTTTTCCTGCACACGTTATTCCCTTGTTTCATAGAAGATTTCCAGCAATATGGCTGCACGCCATGTCAGTTATGCTATCACAGAGCTGCTGGATCTACCATTCCCTCAGGGTGCCATCATTCTTCCACTTCAAATGGACCACCTCAGGATTCTGTTCCGCAGGTGTGCAGATTACTCTCTGTGTTGTGCAATTTACCCTCCCATTTTGTGCAGTTAGGGTTGATCTGATGTGGAACACTGTCCATGTCACCGCTTGGCAGGGTGAATGTTGTTAAAATTAACATCCTTCCTCGGTCGTTATACCTCTTTCAAATGAAATCTTTGGGAGCGATTTTGTCAATGGGGGCGCGTTGGAGGCGGGACTGCTGCTTGTCGGGTTTTAGTCCCGCCTCCATCGACTTCTGGCCAACCCACGCTATTTTCCTTTGGTTGACCTTGTTAAGCCCACCCAGCGGGCTTAGCAGGCCAATTAAGGGGAAGCCGATTACAGAGAATGTCAGCGTATGACGTTTCATCTGTCAGAAATTTTTGACAGATGAATTGTCATCGTTTGACAGCTCTGTGAAGCTGTCAAACACTGACATTCTATGTTGTTTGATGAGTCCTTGAATTGAAGACTCATCAAACCTCTTTTGTGAGCAGAAATTAGATGGCGGTTGCATTGGAGAATGCTGCAGCCATCAGTCATCTCTGCCGGTGAGATGCGAGACTCTCCGCATCCCCAACTGTTGAAGTCTGCAGGAAGAAACAAAGGTAAGTAAACACTTTCTATCACTTTCCACTCACCTCACATACTTACCTCTCCACACTTGCACCCATCACTTACCTCCACAGTGCACTTTTGCACCCCTCCGACCCCCGCAGACCCACTGCTCGCCTCGATGACCCTGGCGGGGTTTTCCAACGTCAGGAAGCCCATGCCTTTGTTGGAGAAATGGGAATAATCCTCTTAACTGCCTGTTAACCACCTATTAACAGGTAGTTAAGTGGCTGTAATCCCCTTCCCGCCTCCAGGAGACGGGACCCGGCGCAGGTCGGCTACCCGCCTCCTGGGAAGATGGCATGGAGGCGGGTTGGGTGCGGGACGGGTACCCGCCCCCAGATTCTGCCATTTTTCCGGCAGTCCCGCCTCCAAACCCGCCTCCCCAGGGCTGGCAAGATCGTGCCTGCGAGTCCTTGTGGAATCAGATTCTATTATAGAAATTTAGAGTGGATTTTACATCGACAGGGCCACAAAAAAACATCACTTTATATTTGGGGGATTTTGCAGCGAGGGTCTTAATATGTAAAGAAAGAAAGCTTATCTTTTATTTTCAGGAATCACTTTACACAGAATAAATTCCAGAGCATATTACTTTGCACTTATTTGAAGTATATTCAGATAACATCTTATTGAATAATAATAATCAGCATGAGCGCAATAGATCTGTTTTACTGAGGATAGCTACAACACTGGTGTTTACAATAAATCTATACCATGTCAATCTGTACTTCCTCCACTATTAATAACCTCGTTTCCCTACTTACCGGCAGAGATCATCTATAACTGGCAAATTCCTGTACATTTAGCAAGATATTTTTAGTAGGTATTGTCTATTGTTAGCCAACATTTCGTAGCAGGGCCTGTGAAACTTGATTAATCATTGAACCTTCTCTTCTTTTCAAACCACCAAATGAATCACATCCTTTAGCACAGGAGCAGTCATATATTGCTTCTTTTTGCCTATGTACAGTTATTCCACCAAACTGTCTTGTCAAATTTTTTGTCTTAAATACTGCTGTGCAGCGTCTTGGGACGTTTTACTACGTTAAAGGCGCTTTATAAATACAAGTTGTTGTTGTTGTTGCTGATGTTATACGCCATTTGTTCCAAGAGACTGTTCCCTGTTCTGGCTGAATCTCTATTTTAATCAGTGGTCCAATTAAAATATGATATATAATTAATAAGGAGATCAAGACTTTTTGTCCCACTGGACTAAATATAAGTGTTCCAAAAGTCATGCGGTTTAAATTTGTTTTGGTGTTAATGTACAAGAGTGTATATGGCAGTAAATGTACTGTGCCATTTCATGCTAATAATGCCTCAGAAATGCTTTTACTGAAGCCACTTACTTCACTAGGATCACAAGGATATGTACAGAGGAGGGAAGTTATTCACTCCATCTGGCTTATCTGGCCATAGAAAGCCCTAGCTGCCTCTTGAATGATTCCAGAATTGTTACCTCCAGTGCCCCACTCAGAAGATTATTTCAGATATTCAGGACTCTGCATGAAGAATTCCATCCTGGCATCATGAATTCAAAGGATTTGTTTTTTTTGGTGACAAAGCTTAGAGTACATGGGAAACCAGGCAAAAGTCTGCTTCAAGTATGAGTATGTTGATTAGTTTGTGGACGACAATTTTTAAAAAATTGATTCTCAAAATAATTTTGATATAAATATATAGATAAACGTATGATTTATTTGCTACATTCATGCTTGTGATAGCGACACATAAATGAGAACTACATTGCTGCAATTCTTGAACTTTGTTAGCATTTTTAAAACTGTTTATCTGACTCAATTTCAAGGTTGAGACATGTTACAACAATGTACTTGAGTGATTTCCAGTGGTATAATTATCAGCACAATTACCTTGCAACGGTCTACAACAGTAACTCACACTAGAAGATGACAGCACTACAACCATAGTCAGTTGTGAGTTCATTGCAATGATGCAGTGTTGCCAATAGAAGGGGAAATTTCACAAAATTGTTTTCCCAATTGGGAGACTCACCTGCTGGGAATGCATAGTGGGAATTCTGGCTTCCAGTTCCCATGATTTTCCATCCATAAAAAGTGGGAAATCATGCACTTGAATTCCCAATATGTGTTGGTGGGCAAGATTTCTGCTGGAAGTGTAATTTCATAAGATTACCCTTAGTGTGTTTTTGTATGACACAGTTCTCACACCTTGTCATTAGATTTTTGGACTCTAAGGGAATCAACAGTTATGGGGGTCGGACAGGAAAGTGGAGTTGATTTCGAAGATCAGCCATGAGGGACCTGCTCCTGTTTCTTATGTTATTATGTCCTTATGTCAGCTTGGCTCAATTGGTAGCATTCTTGCCTCTGAGCCTGAAGGTTGTTTGTTCACATCCCACTCCAGAGACTTGAGCACATAATCTAGGCTGCCTCAAGTATGAGTGTGTTGATTAGTGCAGTGCAGCACTGAGGGAGCGCTGTGCTGCACTGCCAGAGGTGCCATCTTACAGATGAGAAGTTAAATCAAGATCTTATCTGCCCTTTCATGTGGGCGTAAAAGATCCCATGATGCTAATCTCAGACGTTCTCCCTGCCGTACAGTCCAATGTTTATCCCTCAACCAACATCGCTAAAAACAGATTAGCTGGTCATTTATTTCATTGCTGTCTGTGGGATCTTGCTATGTGAAAATTGACTTCCATGTATCTTACATTACAACAGTGACTACACTTCAAAAGTATTTCATTGGCTGTAAAGCGCTTTGAGATGTCCGGTGGTCGTGAAAGTTGCTATATAAATGCAAGTCTTTCTTTCTTTCTTTCTTTCACCCGATTAGATCCTCACTCAATGTCCACACATGCACGCTTTCAGCCAGGTGTGGGAACTCTGGCTGGTTTTTTCACTCCCCAGTCCAGTGTCTTTCATATCACTCTCCCAATTGAGATCGGCTAAGTCAGCAAAGACTGGTGATTCAACCTGAAATCGTTAAGATATATTATTTTAGTCCACACTGGCTATTCCTTTTCAAGTGAACAATGTGCACACAACTTTTCAATTTCCTTTTTCATATGTATGCTCTTTTTGTTGCTAATTATCAGGAAAAGATGCTCATGGTTCGAGTGTCAGCTGTGGCTCAGTGCCTCTGAGTCAGAAGGTTGTGGGTTCAATTCCTACTCCAAAGACTTGAGCACAAAAATCTAGGCTGACACTCCAGTGCAGTGCTGAGAGAGTGCTGCACTGTTGGGGGTGCTGTCTTTTGGATGCGACGTTAAACCGAGGTCCCGTCTGCTCCCTCAGGTGGGCGTAAAAGATCCCATGGCACTATTTCGAAGAAGAGCTGGGGAGTTATCCCCAGTGTCCTGGCCAATATTTGTCCCTCAACCAACATAACAATAAAGCCAGATTATTTGGTCATTATCACATTATAACAGTGACTAGACTTCAAAAGTACTTAATTGGCTGTAAAGCGCTTTGGGACAACCGGTGGTCATGAAAGGCGCTATATAAATGAAAGTATCTCTCTCGCTTTCTCTAATAACCTCAGTTTCTAAGCTTTTACAAATAAATCCAATGAAATAAACAAAACCTGTTCTTTGCAATACCTTTGTGTATATCCATGAAACATGAAAACAACAACAGCTTACAGTTATATAGTGTGTTTAATGTAGAAAGTGTCCTAAGGCAATTCATGGAGGGAAGGGAGGGGGAAAAAAGTAAATAGAATGGATGTTAATCCATAGTGAAAGAGTTAGGAGAGGTGACTGAAAGTTTGAAAAGATGGGTTTAAGAAGGTTTTTAAAGGTGGAGAGGGAAGTGGAGGGGCAGAGAGCTTTAGGGAGGGAATTCTGGAGAGTACGGTCAAGGAGAACTGCTACCGATGTTGGGGCAAAGAGGGGAATAAACAGGAGGTCATCATTTTAGATGCAGCAAGGGATATAAGGCTGGACGAGGTTACAGGGATAGGGTAGAGTGAGGCTGTGGATGGAATTGAAAGTGAGGACTAGGATTTTAAATTCAATGGGGGTAATTGCCCCTAGTATCAGTCTGTGAGGATAGGGCTGGTAGGTGAGTGGCAATTCAGTAGGCGACGGGATACAAGCAGCTGAGTTTTGCCTGTAGAGAGGATGGAAGATAGGAGGCCTAACAGGAAGATAGTGAAGAAACTGAAACAAAGGTTTCAATGACAGTGGGGGTGAGGTCGGGATGGAGGTGTCGCGGAGGTGGCAGTGAGCAACCTTGGGGATGGATTTACCAGTGACAGATGGGCGTGGGTGTTTGAAGCTCTGGTTGGAACCGGGCATCAAGGTTTTGCATAGCCTCGTTCAGTCTGAGTGAGTGGCTGCAAAGAAAGATGACATCAGTGGCAAGGAAGTGAGGTTCATGGCAGGGACTGAAAATACTGGCTGTGATCTTCCCAATGTTTACTTCAGGGGAAATTTTGACTCATAGAGATGATCTTATTTACACAGAGGGCTGTGAGGCTGTGGATTGCACTACCAGAGTTAGTGATTGAAGCAGAGACCATGTCAACATTTAAGAATAGGCTAGGTAGGTGGTTGAAAGAAAGGGGAAAAAAGGCACATTGGGCAGATGGAGTTAGGATGTGGAGGAAAACCACCAACATGGACTGGTTGGGCTGAATGGCCAGTTCCCATATTGTAATTTCTATGTAGTTCTACATAGTTACTCAACAGCAAAAACATGAATATAATTGAGCAAAAGTTATTTGAAATTGAATAATATGCCAATTTTCATAAAACCTAAAATAAGCCAAATACCTCAAAGTCTCATTGTGACTGGAGGCGCGTTGGAGACGGGACTGCTGCTTGGCAGGTCGATGTCCCGCCTCCATTGATTTGTGGCCAACCCACGCTATTTTCCCTTGATTAACCTTGTTAAGCCCGCCCAGCGGGCTTAGCAGGCCAATTAAGGGAAAGGCGGTTGCAGAGCACGTCAACGTATGACGTGTCATCTCTCAAACATTTTTGACAGATGAATTGTCATCGTTTGACAGCTCTGTGTAGCTGTCAAACAGTGACATTCTCTGCGGTTTGATGAGGTCTTGCATAGAAGACCTCATCAACCTTCTTTCTTTTACAGAAATGAGATGGTTGTTGCATCTGAGAATGCAACGGCCATCTCTCATCTGCAACACGGAGGTCCGAGAGTCTCCGCATACACACCGACTGAAGCCTGCAGGAAGAAACAAAGGTAAGTACACTTTTAAAAACAGTTTGCACTTACCTCAGATACTCACCTCTACACTCTTGCACCCATCACTTATCTTCACACCACACATTTGCACCCCCTCGACCCCCGCAGACCCAGTACTCGCCTCGCTGAGCTGGCGGGTTTTGGAGCCTTCGGGAAGCCCGCACTTGTGAGGGCAAAAAGGGGATAATCCTATTTTCTGCCTGTTCACTACCTGTTAACAGGCAGTTAATAGGCTTTAATACCTTCCCGCCTCCAAGGAGACGGGACCCGGTGCGAGACGGCTACCCGCCTCCTGGGAAGATGGCATGGAGGCTGGTTGGGGGCGGTATGGGCACCCGCCCCCAAATTCTGCCATTTTCCCAGCAGTCCTGCCTCCATACACGCCTCCCCAGGGCTGGCAAAATCGCCCCCCGGGTTTTCTCAGATCATCAAGTGACAACAGAAGAGCACAAGAGAAGCTATGTGCCGTGGACTTGTCCTGTCCTCTGTCTTTTTATTCTGGTGTCATTAAAGTTCATCGAAGATCAAAGCTTGCAATTGAGACTCTCCCTATAGCTCCCAATACCAAGAGATAAACATCCGTAACCTGTACACATTTGGTGACCTTTCCACTACGTTGCGTGCATTTTGTACTCTGCGTACAGGCAGCTGTCAGTCTCAATTGGTTCTGCATTTACAGCTATCTAACTTAAAATGAACTGTGTAAACATTTTCAATTTGTTTATTCTGAAATTGCTTCAGAAAAAGGGAAGGCCATGTCTTGATACCATCTTTAAAGTAAGTGATTTAAGCTTTTGCTGGTTTCTCTCCCAAGTCTTCAGTGCCAGTGTGGGTTGATAACTTAACAGCTGTGTTGTCTGTCATGGGCTTGAGGCAAAGGTGTTGTGCAGTCATTAAGGAATGAATATTAAGCAGAATTGGCCTCCTGCCTTCCACTCACCAAGATAGAAAAGTTCACAAAATGAAAGTGAATTTGAGTAGGCTACTGAAATCAAAAAACTATGTTGACAGATGAAGAGTTCAATGTTGAAAAAATCTTGTCTATACCCCTTGGGCAAATACAGCACACCCTGCCTGTGAACATCAAAGGGATTATCATATTTATATGCTAGAAACAAAAAGAAAGATAAGAAAAAATAGAATGATGTCTGTCATTTTAAGGACAGCAACCATTATTTTTCTATCATATTTAAATTACTTCTTTTTATACAGGGTTTAATAAAATAAAAGTTATTTTATGCTGTTATATTCATCGGGGTGGAATTTCCTGCGTATTTATGCCCAGAGTGTAACTGGGACCTAAAGCAAATACCCGGCGTGAAAGATCGAGGAGACTAGGGCACAAATGTACATAATTACACTCCACCCGATAAACCTGACTCTTTTACGCCCGTCTATCGATCCCTGCGCCCGAACATATCTTTACTCATTATAATCACTATGCCCCCCAGGCTGGAGAGCTGTAAACATGAATTTCCTGCAATTGTGCTGGTTCAAAAATGGGTGTAAAATAGGGCCCAGAATTTTAGGAATAGCAGGAAACAAAGCCATTTTTCTGGTGTTTTATTGCGATTATTCAAGCTCTTTTGTAAGTCCTCACTGAGACCTGCAATGTCTTTTCTCTTTATTTGAATGCATTTTTATCACATCTATTAAAATTGGATAAGTTTTCATGATTGCACGCTATTAAACATGCTGTGCCTAATGTACATGAATAATAGCTAGATGGCTTGAAACTTTAATTTTCATACTCAAAGAAAGAATATATGGAGTGAGTTTGGCACTTTCTTTGTGCCCCCATTGTTTATGCTGATTTTTGCTTTGTTTAGATCCATCTTTTCATTCCAGCCATTAAAAATGAGATTGCCAGGAAATTTGGGTGTAAATAGATATTGGCAAAATGGGCACATGAATGGGTGTAATTTCAGGTGTAACTTCCTGATTACACCCCACATGAAATGCTTACCACCTATAGAGCCCTTGGTGCCTGATGGAATCTTTAGTATGAATGAAGACAGACACCAAACCAAACCAATGGTGTAGCTGCTCTGCAGAACATACCACCTTGAAAGGGAGGTTGGACGTCACTTCTGTCACAATGTCACGTGCAAGCAATTTGATGAGAGTTTTGCAATGCAGCTGATGATGTTATCACATTATATGCTTAGAAATAGACAATAATTTTGCCCAACAACAGGGGCATATTTGTTCCTTTAAAAATTTGTCAACATAATAAAAATGATTTAATATGAGCTGATGCGAGATATATAGAAGAAATATCCATTATCATTCTTATTGACTCTTATACGGAAACATTTTGATTGGTATATAATTTTGAGTCTAAGTCTAATGTTCGTTGACTAGTCAATCCTCTCTTTATTGGGATCAAACTATTTTCTATATAAATGAGAAACAGGTAATTTGTCACTGGTGATCTTCAACCTCTTCATCTCAGAACAGCTGAAAACATCCATCATGCAGTAGACCAAAGCAGCCACGTACATCTAGGGGCAGCGCTAGAGGTTATATTGTCTAATAGCATTTTTTAGTAGCACAGCACAAAATGAAAGCCTGTGCAGCAGATTAAAATGGAATTATGCAGCACTGAAAGAATATTAAAATTTCCAATTAAATATAATGCTAGCACAAATTCAACGTCATTGATGCAGTTATGCTTGAGAATTGAAGGATAGCCATGTCTGCAGCTAAGAGTTAAAGGGGCCCTATACCAAAGTGGGTTTTTCATAATATATTCAAAGAAACTGGAATGACCGTTTGGAGTCCATCCCCTGTGTGTGTGATGGAGGGGGAGGGTGAAGTGTCAGTGCTTTTTTATTTAGACAGAAAATGATAAAGTTGCTGTGCCATCGCTAAGGTGACAGACACTATGAATGCTACCTGGCAAGGACAGAGTGTTGCTGAAGGATGTTGTGCCATGAGTAAAGCTGGTCATGATGCATTAAAGTTGCACAGTAGCCCTGCATCAACACTAATCAATGAATATCAAACATTGCTGTGTTTACATACTGTTAAATAGCATAACGTGGTACTTATTCTAATTAGCTGCACTTTGTAGTCAATACTATTCCGCCCTTTGTAAAGAATCTATGGAGAGAATATTGACACCACTGTGTCAGCCAATGGATTGGAGGCAGGTTTTATTTTACAGAGTCTCCGAACTCATGTCCGAAACTACAGCAAAGAGTCTCCCGAGGACAGCAGGATTATTTCTCCAGCAAAATGCAATGAATGGAGAATAGTTGCATAATACAAATGATGTGCGTAAAATCAATCGCATTCACAGCAGTGCGGTCTCGAGGCGCGATTGACGGGGAAATTACCCAATCATCTCCATTTTGATGTGACATTAATGTGATATTGTAATTGTAACCTAATAAACTATAATTGACATCTCTGCTGCCGGTATCCTAAGTCGCATCAAGTGCCACTCGCCCATCGCCCCTGTGCTTGCTGACCTACATTGGCACCCGGTCTGGCAGTGCCTCGATTTTAAAATTCTCACCCTTGTGTTCAAATCCCTCCATGGTCTCGCCCCTCCCTATCTCTGTAACCTCCTCTGGCCTACAACCCTCCAAGATCTCTGTGCTATTCCAATTCTGGCCTCTCGCGCATCCCCGATTTTCATCACTCCACCATTGGTGGCTGTGCCTTCAGTTGCCTAGGCCCTAAGCTCTGCAGTCCCTCCCTAAACCTCTCTGCCTCTCTACTCTTCTTTCTCTCCTTAAAACCTACCTTTTTTGACCAAGCTTTTGGCCACCTGTTCTAATATTATTTATGTGGCTGGCTGTCAAATCCTGTTTGATAACGCTCCTGTGAAGCGCCTTGGGACATTTTTACTACATTAAAGGCGCTATATAAATGCAAGTTGTTGTTGTTCTTATTTTAAAACTTCATGTAAAAGTTTTTCTGCATATTAACGACCTGCTATTTAAATAATCTTCAGTTCAATCCTGCAGAGATCCCCTATAGGTGGTGCCAGAATGAAATTATCATCGGGAAAGGTGAAATCCACACTACAGGAATCGCTATATCTTTGTGGGAAGCTTTCTTCGAGGTCAGTGGCCAGCACCGTGCCGTCCCTTCGTCGCAAAATCCGGGCCATTAAGGTATGTATGTCACGCACATGTGGTCATCTGCTTTCCCAATCCAGGTGCATTGGAATGGGTTGGAAATTAAAGTAGATTATGTCGATTCAGGTCTGATTGTACTCTGTTTCCATATAGTATAAATGGATAAAGAATCCTGAGTCCACAGACAGTATGAGCTTTTAATCTGAAGTCAATGTGTTTGTCTAACTGTTTATGAACATGTGATAACAATAAGGGTCAGTTTTTCACTGACTATCAGCTGTTAAAGTGACAAGCGCAGCACTGACCTAGGAAGGCAGGTCCATTTAAATTACCCAACTTCAGGAAATGTTTAAACTCACCAATTCAGTCACAGGCATTACAACTTTCCTATTGAAATGAACTAAACAGTCAGCAGCAAATCCTGCAGGAAGCAGAAAAGTTTAAGGAGTGCAGACAATTTTAGGTGACTTGGAAAGACTCCCATAAACTCAAAGGAAGGAGACAATTAATCATTTCAGACAAGTGCAATCTAACAAAAGCTTTTGGATATGATTCTTGTCCAGGTCCTTCATCTTTTTTGTCAGATTGAGTTGAAACTGCAAATAATATTAAACGGTAGTGACCTAATATTTCATGGGACTGTCCAACTTCCAAAATTAAATTCTACACATATCTCTGTCTTGCCTGCAGAGTGAATTTCATACATCACAGTATCATTCAATTGTCGATTTTACAAAGTTATATTGGTTCTGAAATTGCATTGATAACTTGTTATTGTCACTGCAAATGAAGTCACTTTAACGTGACTGATTTGTCTACATAGCAGTCACTGCACTTGAAAAGTAATTCATTGTGTGAATCTGTTTGCAATATGATAAGATGCTTTCTAAATTGAAGTATTAGTACATTTTTGTTGTTGATAGGAGTAGCATAACCTAATAGAAATGCTTTATACCTAATAGAAGGGCTCATTTAAGAACATTAGAATTAAGAGCAGGAGTAGGCCATACGGCCCCTCGAGCCTGCTCCGCCATTCAATAAGATCATGGCCGGTCTTCGACCTCAACTCTACTTTGCCGCCCAATCTCCATATCCCTTGATTCCCCTAGAGTCCAAACATCTATCTATCTCTGTCGTGAATATACTCAACAACTCAGCATCCACAGCCCTTTGGGGTAGAGAATTCCAAAGATTCACAGCCCTCTGAGTGAAGAAATTCCTCCTCATCTCAGTGTTAAATGGCCGACCCCTTATCCTGAGACTATGGCCCCTAGTTCTAGACTCTCCAGCCAGGGGCAAAAACCTCTCAGTATCTACCCTGTCAATCCCCCTCAGAATCTTATATGTTTCAAGGAGGTCACCTCTCATTCTTCTAAACTCCAGAGAGTATAGGTTCATCTACTCAATCTCTGGCAATGCACAGTTGCCTGCTACTGTGGCACAGAGTCTGTTGTGAAATCATAGGATAATGAGAACGAGGCCAGTCACAAGCATGGACTCAAGCGCAACAGATCTCAAAAAGGAGATGCAAACAATAAAATTAAGTTACACATTGTTTTTGAAAGTTATGTGCAAAGTGGCAGCATAACTCCTCAGACTAGTCTTGATCTGTCCACTAACTTGGCAGGGGGTTGGGATACAGAGTGGAGCTATAGTAGGGGGTGATGTACAGCCAAATAAGGAGGAAAAAACAAGTCAGCAGGGAAGACAGAGCAAGGATGTGAAGGCAAAAGGGAATATGGCAGGGCTGGAAGGCATTTATTTTAATGCAAGGAGTCTTGCAAATAAGGTGGATGAACTGAAGTTGTTGTTGAACACATGGGAGTACGATATTGTTGCTATCACGGAGACATGGTTGAGGGAGGGTCAGGACTGGCAGCTCAATATTCCGGGGTATAGAATCTTCAGGCGAGACAGAGGGGGGTGTAAAAGGGGAGGGGGTGTTGCAATATTAATTAAGGAGTCTATTACTGCTGTAAGGAGGGATGATATATTAGTGGGTTCCTCTAATGAGGCCATATGGGTAGAACTTAAAAACAAAAAGGGGTCAAGCACCTTGCTGGGAGTGTACTATAGGCCCCCAAACAGTCAGGGGGAGATAGAGGAACAGATATGCAGGCAGATATCAGAAAAGTGTGAAAATAATAGGGTAGTAATAGTGGGGGATTTCAACTTCCCCAATATAAATTGGGATAGTCAGAGGGTGAAAGGCTTGGAGGGAGCAGAATTCTTAAAGTGCATCCAGGAAAGCTTTTTGAGCCAACATGTAGAAAGTCCTACAAGAGAGGGGGCGGTACTGGACCTAATTCTAGGGAATGTAGCCGGGCAGGTGGTGGAAGTGTCTGTAGGAGAGCATTTTGGCGACAGTGACCACAATTCGGTGAGATTTAAGGTGGTCATGGAAAAAGACAAAGACGGCCCGGAAATCAGGGTTCTAAATTGGGGGAAGGCCGATTTTAATAAGATAAGACAGGATCTGGCAAAAGTGGACTGGGAGCAGCTACTTATAGGAAAATCCACATCAAAACAGTGGGAGGCTTTCAGAAGGGAAATAGAGAGAGTACAACACCAACATGTTCCTGTAAAGGTCAAGGGTGGGACCAACAAGCAAAGGGAACCTTGGATGACAAAGGATATACAAAAATGCATTAGGAAAAAAAGGGGGGCTTTTGGCAGTTACAAAAGACAAAAGACAGTGGAAGCCCTAGAGGAGTATAGGAGGTGCAGGGGCATACTTAAAAAGGAAATTAGGAGGGTGAGGAGGGGCCATGAAATAACACTGGCGAGCAAAATAAAGGAAAATCCTAAGATGTTTTATAAGTATATTAAGGGCAAGAGGATAACCAGGGAAAGGGTAGGGCCCATTCGGGACCAAAGTGGCAAGCTGTGTGTAGAGCCAGATGAAGTAGGTGGGGTTTTAAATGAATTTTTTGCCTCAGTGTTCACTATGGAGAAAGACGATGTAGATATAGAAGTCGGGCAAGGGGACTGTGACATACTTGAACATATTAGCATCGAGAGGGAGGAGGTACTAGCGGTTTTAGCAGGCCAAAAAGTGGATAAATCCCCAGGCCCGGACGAGATGTATCCCAGGCTGTTGTGTGAGGCAAAGGAGGAGATTGCAGGGGCTCTGACACAAATTTTCAGAACCTCTCTGGCCACAGGGGATGTACCAGAGGACTGGAGAACAGCTAATGTAGTACCATTATTCAAGAAGGGTAGCAGGGATAAACCAGGGAATTACAGGCCAGTGAGCCTAACATCTGTGGTAGGGAAATTATTGGAAAAAATTCTGAGGGACAAAATTAGTCTCCACTTGGAGAGGCAAGGATTAATCGGGGATAGTCAGCATGGCTTTGTCAAGGGTAAATCATGTCTGACCAATCTGATTGAATTTTTCGAGGGGGTGACTAGGTGTGTGGATGAGGGAAATGCTGTGGATGTGGTTTACATGGACTTCAGTAAAGCTTTTGACAAGGTCCCGCATAGGAGACTGGTCAAGAAGGTAAGAGCCCATGGGATCCAGGGGGCCTTGGCGCGTTGGATCCTAAACTGGCTGAGTGGCAGGAGGCAGAGGGTGATGGTCGAAGGTTGCTTTTGTGACTGGAAGCCTGTGTCCAGTGGGGTACCTCAGGGATCGGTGCTGGGTCCCTTGCTGTTTGTGATCTACATTAATGATTTGGATGAGAATGTAAAGGGTATGATCAGTAAGTTCGCGGATGACACGAAAATTGGTGGGGTGGTAAATTGCGAGGAGGAAAGCCTCAGGCTGCAGGACAATATTAACGGGTTGGTCAGATGGGCGGAAAAGTGGCAAATGGAATTTAACCCGGAAAAGTGCGAGGTGATGCATTTTGGACGGACAAATAAGGCAAGGGAATACACAATGAGTGGTAGGACCCTAGGAAGTACAGAGGGTCAGAGGGACCTTGGTGTACATGTACATAATTCCCTGAAGGCAGCGGAACAGGTAGATAAGGTGGTTAAAAAGGCTTATGGGATACTTGCCTTCATTAGCCGAGGCATAGAATATAAGAGCAGGGAGGTTATGATGGAGCTGTACAAAACGCTGGTGAGGCCACAGCTGGAGTACTGTGTGCAGTTCTGGTCGCCTCACTATAGGAAGGATGTGATTGCTTTGGAGAGGGTGCAGAGAAGATTCACCAGGATGTTACCTGGGATGGAGCGCCTCAGCTATGAAGAGAGACTGGACAGGCTGGGGTTGTTTTCCTTGGAGCAAAGAAGGCTGAGGGGGGACCTGATTGAGGTGTACAAAATGATGAGGGGCATAGATAGGGTAGATAAAGAGGAACTTTTCCCCTTAGTAGGGGGGTCAATAACAAGGGGGCACAGATTCAGGGTAAGGGGCAGGAGATTTAGGGGGGATTTGAGGAGGAACTTTTTCACCCAGAGGGTGGTTGGAAGCTGGAACTCACTGCCTTGAAAGGGTGGTAGAGGCAGGAACCCTCACAACATTCAAGAAGCATTTGGATGAGCACTTGAAATGCCATTGCATACAAGGCTATGGACCAAATGCTGGAAAATGGGATTAGACTGGACAGGGAGGGATGGGCGGCGCAGACACGATGGGCCGAAGGGCCTCTTTCTGTGCTGAAAAACTCTATGACTCTATGTGGAGTTTAACAAGTGTGATGTGAAACCATGTCTAAAAAGTGCTCCAGGCAACTGTTAGATCTGCTAGTTTTCCCTTAAACTTACTGCAGAGGCTTTTAAATGGTTCAAGAACACCGACTCTTCCACCCTGGCTGAGGGATTGGAACTCGACATGTACATTGAAGCAGTTTGCAGCAGTAAAGGAGTCTTGCCCGGCATGGTGTAACCAGAGGTTTCAGGCCAATAGTAGAATCTAACCCAAATTAAACCAAAACTACATCATAATAACTAAAATTAACAAAATCTCAAATGACATTTATAAAACTAATAATTAAACTTAAAGGCCTAGAAATTCAGTGGGCTTTGCGCCCAGTTACCGCCCAAAGAGGGCTTCTGCGCCACTTGAGGAGTTTGCGCTGATATTCAGCGCTGCGGTAATGGCGGCGGTAGCCGGTAGCACTGCGCCGACACCGATGACGTCATCGGTGTGCGCAGTGCCCCGGTTCCGCCCCGCTACCGGCCCGACCCCCATATTTAGTTGTGGCCGCCTCTTCCACAGCGGCCGCAAACAACGATGTGAAGACGGGGCCGTCCTGCAGCCTTAGTGGGGCGAGTTAAGGCGGAGGTGCGGCAGGCCGCTTTTTCGGCGGCCGCCTGCCCGCACCTCCTTCCCCGGCCTCCTCCACCCCCCCTGGCATTGCCGGCTGTTTTCCGGGAGCCCGGCACTTCTCCGTGGTGCCGGGCTCATTTGCCGGCACTATCAAGCGGCGATCTCCCCGTCGCAGGCACCTCCCCCTTAAGAGAAGGAGGAAGGCCTGCAGTACCGCAGCCTGCCGCTCCGCAGCAGGTGGCGCTGCGGCACCTAGCGCGCCGAAATTCAGTTTCAGCGCCCCAAGCGGGGGCGGGCACACCCTGGAATAGCGTCCGGTTTCGACTTGGGGCGCAGAAACTGAATTTCCGACAGGCGCAACTGGCTCCGCGCGCAGCGCTAACTTCTGGGCGCTAGCCAGCTGGCGGGCCCAAAGTGAATTTCTAGCCCAAACTGTTTTATGCTACACCTATGAAGACTGGTCACTTGGGTGAGGGGCTGAAAGCTGTAGGCACCCATGGGACCATATCACTGATGTGCCTCAATAATTCCGAGACTCGATGTTAGCGAAACAAAACAAGGCTTTTATTAACTTAGAACATAACACGTAAGAGAGAGAGAGATATCTTCCTTCTGGAGACTGAGGCCAGACTGAGCTAGCTTACAAAAGGGGCCAGGTATGGGCGGAGCCCTACACACACAGCACATTCCAGCACATTCCAATAAACAATACAATGAGGACTGGGGGAAGGGAAATGACACTGAAACCGACCACAGTCACAGGCCGTGATGAATGGAATATTTCATCACAATCACAACAATGTTAGGATGTTTAGGGGAGGAAAGGAGAAGGTTGGATGGAAATATTCACCTTGCAAAATAACATTGCATTATAATTTACATCGTATAAGATTCAAAAAAGTGTTATTTTGCTACAGACAACACATTTATAGGGGAAAAGGCATTAGTGCAGAGGGGAACAATACATGTGGGATAGCTACAAAAACAAACAATGACAACTTGCATTTATATAGCACCTTTAAAGTACTAAAACTTCACAGGAGCGTTATCAAATGAAATTTGACACTGGGCCACTTAAGGAGATAATAGGACAGGTTACCAAATCTTAGCCAAAGTGGTAGACTTTAAGGAGCATCTTAAAGGAGTATAGAGAGGTAGAGAGGCGGAGAGGCAGAAAGGTTTAAGGAGGGAATTCCAGAGCTTGAGGCCTAGGCAGCTGTAGGCACGGCTGCCAATGGTAGAGTGATTAAACTCGGAGATGCCCAAGAGGCCAGAATTGGATGAGTGCATAGATACTCATACAATAATACTCAAAGGCATTGAAATGACAATGTGTGATACTAGTCTATGAATGATTAACATGTTAATCTAAAAGTTCCTTCCTTCACTATTTTGGCAGAGGCAGTAACTCATTTCCAATAAACAATTTAAAATGTATAAAACTTAATACTAGAAAGAAAGACTTGCATTTCTATAGTGCCTTTCATGACCTCAGGAAGTCCCAAAGTGCTTTACAGCCAATGAAGTACGTTTGAAGTTTAGCCACTGTAGTAATGTAGGAAACGCTGTTATAATGTAGAAAGCAGGAGCGATCTGGCTCCTCTGAAATGGGACAGAATTCTTCAAGATTCTCACAGAAAAAGGGAGGGAAGTGTGCCGATAATTCAGCATTGTGGAACCATCCCCGGGAGCACTTGGGAAATCTCTCGATTTTCCATATGGCCAGTCCGGCCCCTGCTGGAGAGAGTCGTTCCAGACAACATATGAAGTGTTCTGATGTGAGGATGACAGGGATTCATTTCATGGCTTAAATGTAATTTCTGCAATGGTGGGAAAGAAATGAACACTTTTGGAAAAAGGCACTAAAATATACAATAAGTAAGGAGCTTTCTTTCTTGGTTTTCTGAATGTATTGTTAGTTTTGAATGAATGCGATATAAATAATTCTGGATAAATAAATGCAGGCAAAGCTTTTATTCAAAGGTTATATAAATAATGAAAATATAAAAATAATTTTAAAGTAAAATTCTATCGCAATCTGGCAAACCAAACCCTTGTTAGGTTGACAATACCAGCTGAGGGAGAGGTACTGACTCCACCTTTTCAGAATCTCTCCCACTCAGTGAAGTTCCACTCCCACTCCCTCGAATCCCGTCCAAAAACTACTCGCAGACATTTTGTCAGCAATAAAAACCTGTACTTAAATTTTCCCAATTAGCAGCCCCGCCTGGCAGCGATGCCCATGGGGATTGGTTTATACAATGACTCTTAAAAAGCAGCAGCAGCGATACCAGTGCAACCCAATGAAAAACAGACTGATTTATTGCAACCCACCCAATGCCCTGCCGAATGAACATGCGACTAAAATAATACACCATGGAAAACCTGAAGAAGGGATTTTCAAACCCTTTGCCCGAACGTTGTGTTTCTTCTCGAAAGTAAATGCAATGCAACTTGGATTCATGCTTGCGCTGTTTCCTCTTGATTGTTTGGATTATTGCTGCTTGGCACTGAGAGAATGCTCGAAGTAGCTGAATAGCAAAATAAACAAAGATGCAGACAGGCACGTTAAAAGGTCATAAATGCAGTCATATTTTGTTGCTGCAAAATTCACGGCGATCAGCAATGTTGTCCTCTTACCAAGAATTAGTCTTATCAAAGTTTTGAACTCCTCTGCTGAATTTAATGACTATTTTTTGATGGAGCCAAGGATAAAGTTGGCTTTAGTGAGAGCTTTTCTAATAATAAGGACTGTAAATAATCAGGTCCCACTATATTTTCAAGTTTTAATCATAATACTTAACCCTATATGAAAATAGAGGATAACTGGTGGGTAATGGTTTCCTGGCCAATATTTATCCCTCAATCAACATCGCTGAAACAGATTATCTGGTCATTATCACATTGCTGTTTGTGGGAGCTTGCTGTGCACAAATTGGCGGCCACATTTCCTACATTACAACAGGGACGACACTTCAAAAAGTACTTCATTGGCTCGTGAAAGGCACTTTTCTTTTTGTAATGTATACAACATTGAAGGGACTACTTTGTTTTGCGGATGTATATCCTTAGTTGCGAGCGTATATAACAGACGCATATCGATTTGTTCAGTCAGTGCCAAAGTTCCAGTTACCCAGTAAAGATCACTTGAAGTTACTCTCAGTCTCTGCTGCTTTATTATTTTATGTAGTTGTGTATAGCGGTACAAACACAACAAATTGGCGATGAGAATTATGAACCTACGTCTTCCTATTCTGGCATCGCATCCAGAGGACACCAAAATTTGGAAGAAAGGAGCGAGAAGGTAGAGAAAACGGAGCACGCTTGCTAAGCTAGGCAGGGGATACATAAGTCAAGTGAAAAGTGCACAGGACTTGCATGACGCTAGCTAACTAGTAAAGAAAGAAAAACGGGTTTGGGGAAAAAAAATGGCAGCATTTGATAGCAGCATTGAAGACTGGGCAACTTACATTGAAAGAGTGGAGTTGTACTGTGAGGCTAATGGAGTGGAGGTAGAAAAGAAAGCCACTGTTTTGCTGAGTGTTATGGGTGCAAAGACATACGGGCTGCTACGTAGTTTATTAACCCCTGAAAAGCCAGCAAACAAAACATTCAAACAAATAGTGGACACACTCCAAGACCATTTAAGCCCCAAACCACTGCTCATAGCCGAAAGATTTAAATTCCATAAACGGAACCAGAGCAAAAATGAAAGCATTTCTGAATATTTGGCAAAGTTGCGCAAATGATCAGAACATTGCCAATTTGGAGTGGGCTTATCAGACGCATTGAGAGACAGATTTGTGTGTGGCATGCAAAATGAAAGCACACAAAAGAAGCTCTTGTCTGAAAAAGATCTCACCTTGGAGAAGGCTCTAAGTATTGCAATTTCAATGGAAGAAGCAGCACATGGCGCTTTAGAAATTCAACAAAAATCCCTGGAATATTCCACTAACAAAATGTCACTGAAACAAGAAAAGAAGTGCTATCGCTGTGGTAAAATGTCACATGACCACAATGACTGTTGGTTTAAAGACAAAGATTACAGACAATGTGGCAAACGAGGGCACATTGAAAGGGTCTGCAAAGCAAAGAAGCAGAAAACTGATACAGGTACAAAGGCACACCAAGTGACTGAAAACAAGAAACCTTTCAAAGATAGATACAAGAAGGTACACTACGTGACTGGAGACAGTTCAGAGAAAGAAAAAAGTGACACAGACTCCGAGGAAGAGGACCTGGCTTGTCTAAAACTATACAGTGTGAAAGAAACAGAGGATCACAGAATAATATGGGTTACTCCAGAAGTGGCAGGAGTTAGGCTAAAAATGGAGTTGGACACAGGGTCAGCTTTAACAGTGATCTCTGTACATGACTACAAATGACTGTTTTCACACATACCGCTAAGGCCAACTAAAGTACTGTTAAAGACATACACAGGACAAAGAGTGTGCCCCAAAGGTAAAATAAAAGTGACAGTGACAAAGAAAAAAAAATACCGCAATTGAACCTCTATGTAGTGGAAAATGGAGGACCACCATTACTGGGACGCAAATGGCTCAGGAAAATACAGTTGGATTGGCACACCATCCAAGCACTGTTTGTGTAAGCAAAGGAGGACAGCAACACCATTCCTGAGAGACTGTCACAAATACTCTCTGACTCTCAGGAAGTGTTCAAGAAGGGAATAGGAACACTTAAGGGCATGAAAGCAAAAATTAAGATTGAGGAGAACGCAAATCCAAAGTTCCACAAGGCCAGACCAGTGCCTTATGCAATTCGCCCTTCAGTAGAAGCAGAGCTGGAGAACTTGGAGCAGTTAGGGGTCCTGTCCAAGGTGGATTGGAGTGAATGGGCCACACCTATAGTTCCAGTGATGAAGAAAACCTCCAGCACAAAACCAGGAAAGCCAAGAAAAGTGCGCATCTGCGGAGACTTTAAAGTGACTGTTAACCCAGTCCTCCACACAGTACAGTACCCATTGCCTCGCATTGAGGACATCTTTGCTTCCCTGTCAAGAGGGGAATGCTTCACAAAGATTGACTTGGCCCAGGCCTATCTCCAAATGGAAATTGATGATGCATCAAAGAAGTACCTGACAATAAATACGCACAAAGGCCTTTACCAGTACAATCGGCTAGTATTCGGAATAGCATCAGCTCCTGCAATCTGGCAAAGGGCAATGGACCAAGTCCTGCAGGGGATCCCAGGTACTCAGTGTTATCTTGATGACATCATCATTACTGGCAAGAATGACAACGACCACCTTTCCAAAACTCCCTGGACTCGGCAATGGTCCCGGCAGACTGGAAAACTGCTAATGTAACACCCTTATTTAAAAAGGGCAGTAGACAGAAGGCTGGAAACTATAGACCGGTTAGCCTAACATCTGTGGTAGGTAAAATTTTGGAGTGCATTATTAAGGAGACAGTAACAGGGCATTTGGATAATCATAATTTAATAGGACAAAGTCAGCATGGTTTTATGAAGGGGAAGTCATGTTTGACAAATTTGCTGGAGTTCTTTGAGGAAGTAACATATAGGGTGGATAAAGGGGAACCAGTGGACGTAGTGTATTTAGACTTCCAAAAGGCATTTGACAAGGTGCCACACAAAAGATTATTGCTTAAGATAAAAAATCACGGGATTGGGGGTAATATTCTGGCATGGATAGAGGATTGGCTATCTAACAGAAGGCAGAGAGTTGGGATAAATGGTTCATTCTCAGACTGGCAATCAGTAACTAGTGGTGTTCCGCAGGGGTCAGTGCTGGGTCCCCAACTCTTTACAATCTATATTAACGATTTGGAGGAGGGGACCGAGTGTAACATATCAAATTTTGCAGATGATACTAAGATGGGGGGGAAAGTAGTGAGTGAGGAGGACATAAAAAACCTTCAAATCAAATCAAATCAAATCAAATCAAATCAACTTTTATTGTCATTGTTAGTGCACAAGTGCAGTACAACGAAATGTAGGCTTGCGGCTCCCGAGAGTGTACAATTTGGATTAGGACACTTAAACATTTCAACATTTAAACATTTCAAGGGGACATAGACAGGCTAAGTAAGTGGGCAGAGATTTGGCAGATGGAATGCAATACTGGAAAGTGTGAGGTTATGCACTTTGGCAGGAAAAATCGTAGAGCAAGTTATTATCTTAATGGCAAGAATCTGGAAAGTACTGAAGTACAAAGGGATCTGGGGGTCCTGGTGCACGAAACTCAAAAGGTTAGTATGCAGGTGCAGCAAGTGATTAAGAAGGCCAATGGAATGTTGGCTTTCATTGCTAAGGGGATAGAATATAAAAATAGGGAGGTATTGCTTCAGTTGTACAAGGTATTGGTGAGACCGCACCTGGAATACTGCGTACAGTTTTGGTGTCCATACTTAAGAAAGGACATACTTGCTCTCGAGTCAGTACAAAGAAGGTTCACTCGGTTAATCCCGGGGATGAGGGGATGGACATATAAGGAGAGGTTGAGTAGATTGGGACTCTACTCATTGGAGTTCAGAAGAATGAGAGGCGATCTTATTGAAACATATAAGATTGTGAAGGGGTTGGATTGGGTGGATGCAGGGAAGATGTTCCCGATGATGGGTGAAACTAGAACTAGGGGGCATAGTCTTAGAATAAGGGGCTGCTCTTTCAAAACTGAGATGAGAAGGAACTACTTCACTCAGAGGGTGGTAGGTCCATGGAATATGCTGCCCCAAAAAACTGTAGAAGCTACATCATTACATAAATTTAAAACAGAAATAGACAGTTTCCTAGAAGTAATGGGAATTAAGGGTTACGGGGAGCGGGCAGGAATTTGGACATGAGTCTAGGTTCGGATCGGTCATGGCCCTGTGGGTAGCGGAGCGGGCCCAGGGGCCGTGTAGCCTGATCCTGCTCCTATTTCGTGTGTCTAATTCTGTTAGATGCAGGAGATGGTTCTGTGATAGTGGATTGGCAGTTAGGATCAGATCAGCCATGATCTTATTGAATGGCGGAGCAGGCTCGAGGGGCCGATTGGCCTACTCCTGCTCCTATTTCTTATGTTCTTATGTTCATCAGGTTACGGGAGTATGGGCTCCGAGCGAACTGAGAAAAGTGTGAGTTTTTCAAAAAGGAAATCTCATACTGTGGACATGTGATTGACAAGGACGGTTTACACAAGTCTCCAGACAAGATTGAGGCTGTGATTAATGCACCAACACCTGAAAATGTGTCTCAGTTGAGATCATACCTTGGACTGGTGAACTACTATCACAAGTTCTTGCCCAACCTATCCACAGTGTTACATCCACTAAATGCACTGCTACAGACAGGGTCACAATGGAAGTGGAGTGACAGCTGTGAACAAGCTTTCCAAGAGAGTAAAAGACTCATTACTTCAGAAGAGGTGCTAGCTCACTTTGACCCATCCTTACCTATTCGACTGGCATGTGATGTTTCACCCCATGGCATTGGTGCCGTGTTGTCACATAAGTTCCCAGATGGCTTAGAGAGACCAATAGCCTTTGCTTCAAGATCATGAACGCAATTATGCACAGATTGACCGAGAGGCCCTCAGCCTTGTGTGGGGAGTCAAGAAATTCAACCACTACTTGTATGGTCAACAGTTTACACTGTTAACTGACCACCAGCCTCTCGTTTCAATCTTCAACCCAAGGAAGGGCGTTCCAGTGATGACGGCACAATGGCTACAGCGATGGTCACTCTTATTAGGGGCTCACCTGTATGATATTGAATACAAGGGGACCAAGCAACATGGCAACACCGATGGTTTGTCACGTTTACCACTGCCGACCTCAGAGGAAACTACAACAGTTGACTCAGCAGAGGTATTTCACACAAAAATAGTTGAGCAGCTACCAGTGACAAACTCCCTCATTAAAAAAGAAACACGCAATGACCCTACATTGTCAAAAGTTTATGACCTCACTGTGAAGGGATGGCCAGCGCATGGTGACTCATTGTTTCCAGCATTCTCAGCTAGGAGGGAGCAGTTATCAGTGTGTCGGGGAACACTGATGTGCGGCTCACGAGTTGTGATTCTTCCCAAGCTTCGTAACCGAGAGCTAGATGAACTGCATGAAGGCCACTTAGGTACGGTAAAGATGAAAAGTCTTGCCCGTGGTTACGTGTGGTGGCCGGGAATTGACAAACAGATCGAGGACCTGGCAAAGAGCTGCTCAGGATGTCAAAAGGTCCAGAACGCACCACCACAAGCCCCTCTCCATCCATGGGAATGGCCCTCATCACCATGGCAACATGTGCACATCGACTTTGCTGGACCGTTCATGGACTCCATGTTCTTGATTGCAGTCGATGCACATTCCAAATGGCCCGAGGTCATTAAAATGAAATTAACCACATCTGAAAAGACCATTTCAGTTCTGAGGACCATGTTCGCTAGAAATGGACTACCAGAACATATCTGCACAGACAATGGGCGACAATTTGTCTCTGATGAATTCCAAAGGTTCACGAGGAAAAATGGAATCAAGCACTACACATCTGCCCCGTACCATCCAGCTACAAATGGCTTGGCAGAAAGATTCGTACAGACTTTCAAGAAGGCCATCAAAGCAATGTACAGCGAGAATCTACCACTGCAACACAAGATAGACAAATTCCTCTTTGCTTATCGGAATGCAGTACACGCAGCCACTAATCAGACTCCAGCGATGATGTTTCTGAACAGGAACCTGAGATCTCGCATGGACCTTCTTAAACCGAATGTACGTCGTGACGTAGAGAACAAACAGTTCAAACATTTGAATGCTAAACCAACAAGAAGCTTCAGTGTGGGACAGTCAGTTCTTGCTCATGATTTCCGGATGGAAAAGTGGCAACCAGGTACAATATCCACAAGAGATGGACCACTGATGTATACTGTGGATGTGGGAGAGAACGTTTTGAGACGTCATGTGGACCAAATTCTTGACGTTCAGGTGGAAAACACCCCTATACCTTGCCCAGACTCACCTGACATGGAAACAGACACTCCTGATTCATTAGCATCAGCACCAGCCTCATCTTCAGCTGAGAGCTCTACCTGTGCTGATAGCTCATCTGATGCAACTGTACCTGTACAGTCTCATTCCCCAAAGCAAAAGAGTCTGGAGAGACGTTACCCAGAGAGGCAGAGGAGGCCTCCCCAGAGACTTGACTTGTAAAAGGGCTGTTGACAAAATAAAATGTTATGTTGGAATTTGAATTTTGTTACTGCAAAGACAGGCTCTGTATGTTAATTATAGAAATTTTGCGTTGATATACTATTAAACTAAAGGGGGAGGAAGTGTAATGTATACAACATTGAAGGGACTACCTTGTATTGCGGATGTATATCCTTAGTTGCGAGCGTATATAACAGACGCGTATCGATTTGTACAGTCAGTGCCGAAGTTCCAGTTACCCAGTAAAGATCACTTGAAGTTACTCTCAGTCTCTGCTGCTTTATTATTTTATGTAGTTGTGTATAGCGGTACAAACACAACACTTTTCTTTTATAACCGTTGCTGCACAAGTGAGGTTGCATTAAGCAGCGCTGCCTAACACGTGCCATCGCACTGTGCAGTGAAGCTCTTGAGTTTCAGAGGACAGTGGCGTACCCAGTGTGTCTGGGCCGCTTCACCTAGCACAGATCTACAAGCTCAAGGGAGTCAGACCCATGTCAGTAAGTAGGTTGAGTTAATTACATTGTACCAGCTCTAGTTGTTACACTGGAACTGAAGCAAACTGCACAGTTCCTTCCTCACCCACTCCCCCCCCCCACCCCACTGTCTCTGCACCTGCTTAATATCTGTTACATCTCCAGCTTTTTCCAGTTCTCATGAAGGGTCCCAGACCTGAAACATTAACTCTGTTTCTCTCTCCACAGATGCTGCCTGGCCTGCTGAGTGCTTCCAGCATTTTCTGTTGTTATTTCAGATTTCCAGCATCTGCAGTATTTTGCTATTGCACAGTTAGATCCTTGCTTTTCAAAGCTCTGACTTAAAAAGTGATATATGGGACCAATTCCAAATGAACCAGTGCTATACTAAACCTTGATACTGGCATAAATTTGAAACCATATGTTAGTAAGAAAGACTTGCATTTATATAGCACCTTTCACTACCACTGGATGTCCCAAAGTGCTTTACAACCAATTAAGTACTTTTTTGAAGTATAGTCGCTGTTGTAATGTAGGAAGCACGGCAGGCAATTTGCACACAGCAAGCTCCCACAAACAGCAATGTGATAATGACCAGATAATCTGTTTTAGTGATGTTGATAAATATTGGCCAGGACACCAGCCCTGCTCTTCTTTGAAATAGTGCCATGGGATTCTTTTACATCCACCTGAAGAAGGCAGACGGGGCCTTGGTTTGACATCTCATCTGAAAAACGGCACCTCCGACAGTGCAGCACTCCCTCAGTACTGCACTGGAGTGTCAGACCTAGATTTTCGTGCTCAAGTCTCTGGAGTGGAACTTGAAACCACAACCATTCTGACTCAGAGGTGAGGGTGCTACCAACTGAGCCACAGCTGACACAAGTAAGGGAGCAGTAATAGTACATTTTTAAAAATTGCCTAGTTTTCATGAATCAGTAATGTTGTTTTCTCATATTATCATTTATATTTTACTTCTCATCAAGATGAGGGATGTCAGTGCTGGGAAAGGGAAATGGGAATGCAGTTTCATCATCAAGCACTGCTAGGTGAAAAATCTCATCACCAGTTTCAGAGTAAAACTGCCTCTACTCAGACACAACAATGTGCTTTGACTCCAACTTCTACTGCAGTTGTATGAGTTTTTCAATTTCCCAAACCAGCCAGCTTTGTGAACTGTCTGAGTGAGATTAGTATTCTGCATAATTCAACACTTACCTTTAGTGGGCTGTGGTGCTGGTCAGAGTAACATTAAGAAGGGGGCCTATCTCTTGAAACAGGCAGGCACTTTGGACAACTGGCAGTAGGCCCCTTTCAAAATGGCGCCGGCCGCATCGGCGGTGTTAACGGGGCGGTAAGGCTACCGACCAACGCCAGCTGTTGGCCATGAAAGTCGACCCCAGTGAGCTCTTTCTCATATTTAAACATTTCGGGGATGAATTTCCTTTGGTGGATGTTTGGGGGGAAACCCCGTTTATGCGCGTAAACAAATTTTCCACCGAAGGTCCAGCAGCAGAGCAGGAAATTTACACCCTTTGCCTTCAAAGCTTTGTGCTTTTTCTTTCTTTCAGCTGTGGCTCAGTGGGTAGCACACTCGCCTCTAAGTCAGAAGGTTGTGGGTTCATAGTCCCACTCCAGGGACTTGTAGCACATAAAGTTAGGCTGACACTCCAGTGCAGTGCTGAGGGAGTGCTGTACTGTTGGAGGTGCCGTCTTTCGGATGAGATGTTAAACCGAGGCCCCATCTGCTCTCTCAGATGGACGTAAAAGATCCCATGGCATTATTTCGAAAAAGAGCAGAGGAGTTATCCCCGGCGTCCTGGCCAATAGTTATTCCTTAATCAACATCACTAAAACAGATTATCTGGTCATTATCACATTGCTGTTTGTGGGACTTTGCTGTGTTCAAGTTAGTTGCCGCGTTTCCTACATTACAACAGTAACTGTACTTCATTGACTGTAAAGTGCTTTGAGACGTCCGGTGGTCATGAAAGGCGCTATATAAATGCAAGTCTTTCTTTTTCTTTTTTCAATGAGAAAGTCTCGGTGTGTAAATAGAAAGCAAGGTGAAAAGATGGACGTTACCACCTTGGCTTAAAACTGAAAATCAACCCAATATCCTTGGCCGGGAATTTCCCCGGAGTTTCTCCTGCTCTGTCTCTGTAACTTCGATTTTTCCGCCGAACTTCAGCCGAAGTTCCTGCAGCAGAGCAGGAGAAACCCCAAGGAAATTCCCAGCTCGTGTTTTCTTTATTTTGAATGTAGGGATAACAAACAGACCACTGCATCAGCTTGCACCGTTTTAACGAAATGAAGCAATCTTGGAACAAGCTGGAGGAGAGGGGGCAGACCTCACCATTCAAACTACCCAAGACTGGCTCCGTCTTCATTCCTGAGTAGGTTGTGGGTGTAGAGGAACACAGGACCTCAGCAAACACTGCACCAGTGGCACAACTACAATTGGTAGCTCACCCTCATCTTCAAAATGTGACAGCAAGCAAGGTATGATTTCCTTAGAATGATGCTTCTCAGCACACACTTTACTTTTTGGTGTCTCTTGATTTCTGACTTATATTTCATGAGGCACACAATCTGAAACACTGCAGGGTAGATCTTGAGTTTGTGCGATATTGTAAAATGGTTGATAGCGAGTCAGCAGCCCGTTTTACATCTTCCCCCATTTTTATTTCCGCTGACTTATTTTATTACTTAATTAAGATTTAAGATTCCAATGAAGTTCCTAGCACAAGTCAGCAAAAATGGTGCCCTCAAGGATTCCTTTAAGGTCGAGACAACATTAAACTTTAAGTTTATTATAAAATGAATCCCTTCTTCAGTGTGCACTGATTGAGCTGGTGTGTGTGAGCCCCGAGCACTGCAGCCTGCATGCGTCTATGCCAAGTTAAGATGATGATGATCGTGTTGCCGATAGGTTAAATAGTTATAGGCAACTTGCTGAACGATTGAATAATTTACAGGAAACTCTCGTTTAAACGGCACCTAAATATCCAGAATTCTCTATTAACCGGCAAAATTCATACTCCGAAAACAACACCTCAATAACCGGCAATGTTGCCGAGTCCGAGTCCGAGTCTCCCGCGGTGGCCGAGTTAGTCAGTGGGGTTAGTTCTCCAAACTACCACTGCTCGGCTTCTTGGCGCTGTCTGAAGTCAGAACACCTCAAAAACAGGAGTCTGACTCTCCCGCACTGCCGGTAGTCTCTTCCGATCCGCCAATTACTGTATACTGCCCGTTTCTTGATTTTTTTATTTTTGTTTGTCAAAAAGAGCCCCGGTAGATAACCCTCTCCATCATCCGGAATTTTTAATCAGCCGGCACCATCCCGGTCCCGTCGGTGCCGGATACCAAAGAGTTTCCTGTACTGATTCAGAGCCCACCAGCGCCATTTTGCGTTGGTCTAAACAGCGATCAAAGTGGCGTTAATTTAGCAAATTCACCACCGACTTGGATTTTGATGGGTGGGGATGGAACTACTATAATTAACTTTCAGCCGTTTTGGTGAGGGTCTCTGTGGAGCAGCGCAGAAGACCCAGGAAATTATGACGTGGCGTAAGTAATGGCAAATGTCACTTAGGTCATAATTTCTTGAGATATCTGCGCCATAGCTACGATGTACGCCGTAGATGTGCCATTGCTATGGCACACGTCTTCAGGAAATTCTGGGCCTTATGTTGTTTACGATAAGGTTACAAAGTACATTGACTGTTGAGCTGAATATGCGTTAACCTGTTCAAAGGTGGTTGGAGCCATTAATGCTGGCTACAAATGAATTGCAAAACTACAAAACAGTCCCAAACCATTAAAAAAATCAGCTTTACAAATAAATCTGAATAACTTCAGTAAGAAGACACTTCTGCTAAAGAAAAGTTGTAGAAAATGAAAAGCTTAGTGGTTGAAACAAAACACAAAAACTCTGTGGAGCTGATATTTTGAACTGTCAACAATTGACTCCTGGCCTTACCTCATCTATTGTCTACAGATATTCAATGACTTTAAGATCAATAAGATAGATGTGTATATTTTCAGTGCTCACATTGCACCAGCTTCACTGCCTTTTGCAATTCAATGGAAATCCTACTGCAAATAGAAGAGTTTAAAGCAGTCTTTAAAAACAAATTTAATGTTTGGACTGAAGTCATTGTTATGATGCCTTCATGTGAACAATACTGATTAACTGCTTCAACAGACTCCAATTTCCATACAATGTAAGGTTTAAATATTTAGCCATCAATGGCAGACTTGGGTTGATTGCAAGTACTTCAGCTCCAGGATATCATGTGATGCAATTTTTGACTAAAGTCTGATGAGGGTCATAAGAAAGAAAGAATTCATATGAGAAGGAGGGTCTGATTCCATACATTTTATCATTCCTGAGTTTTTTGGGTCTGTGTGGGGTTGTTTCAAATCATTGGCCTAGAAATTCAGTTGGCTGTGCCAGCCGTTAGCGCCTTAGGAGGAGCAGATCTTGAGCGCTAGGTGCTTAGCGCCCGGGCGCAGCGCGATCTGCGCCTCGCCCCAACTTCAGTAGACATTTAGCGCCGGCGCAAAGTCTTTGCGCGCGCTCATCTGCGCGCGCAGATCATGACGTCATTTCGTCGTGCAACGCCCTTTGTGCACCCGGAACCGGAACTTCACTCGCGCCGCCCCATTGTGCGCCGGGCGGCCCTAACGACTGTTGAGTGGAACGGTACACAGCCGAGGTGGGCCGCGGGGAGCGCAAATTAAAGGGCACTTACCCTGCACTATAAAGGGCAGCCATTTTGCAGCATTCACTCTTGTGCAACGGATTTTTGGAGAGAGACCAAGGAAAAGAGCTTACTGCTTTGGCCCAACACTAGGACAGGTATTTTTGGCTTCAGGCCAGAGCTTTGCAATTCTCTTTGCCTTCATTGAGATCTCAGTGTTTGCCAGCATATTATGGGGGCTGCATTGGGTGCCAACGCTGAGTTTCAGCATTATGTCGGAAGGGCTTACAGACGCCGTGAGAGAGTGGCAGCCCTGGCTAGACGCAGAGGGGGCAACAGGCGTCGCCAAGGGAGGCCTTACCCACCCAGGGTATTCCGCCAGCAGTTCTCCTATCTCAACATGTCTGCCGCGCAGTGTGTTAGGAGGCTGCAATTCAGCAGGGAGGTGGTTGCAGAGATCTGCCAGCTGCTTCACAGAGATCTGCGTCCACAGCTGAGGCGCAGGACGTCTCTGTCGGTGGCAGTGAAGGTGACGGTGGCTCTCAACTTCTATGCCACCGGCTCCTTCCAATCCGCTGCTGGGGACATCGCTAACATCTCCCAGTTCGCCGTGCATTGCTGCATCCGCCAGGTGACCAATGCCCTTTTCAGAAGGAGACGTCAATTCATCTCCTTCCCCATGACCCTGGACAAGCAGCAGCAGCGTGCAGTGGGATTTGCAAGAATAGCGGGCTTCCCCATGGTGCAGGGCGCCATTGACTGCACGCATGTGGCTTTGCGGGCACCTCTGGAGCATGCCGAGGATTACCGCAACCGGAAGGGCTACCATTCCCTCAACGTACAGCTGGTGTGTGACCACAGGCAGCGCATCCTAGCTGTCAATGCCCGCTTTCCAGGCAGCAGCCACGATGCCTTTATCCTGCGACAGACAACTGTGGCTGACATGTTCCAGGCACAGCCTCACCCAAGAGGATGGCTTATCGGGGACAAAGGCTATCCTTTGTGTACCTGGCTCATGACCCCGCTCCGTGCGCCCAGGACCCCTGCTGAAGAGGCATACAACGAGAGCCATCAAGCGACCAGGAACCTCATCGAACAAACAATCGGCGTCCTGAAGCAACGGTTCCGCTGTCTGGATCGCTCCGGGGGAGCCCTCCAGTATTCGCAGGAGCGAGTCTCCCAATTCGTCATCGTTTGCTGCATGCTGCACAACCTGGCTATCCGCAGGACGCAGGCACTGCCACCTCATGTTGGACCACCACCTCAGGAGGAGGAGCAGGAGGAGCATGAGGAGGAGGAGGAGGAGGAGTACCAGCCCAGGAGGGAGGCAGAAGGTCCAAGGGCCGCCCGTCGGCGGCTTATTGAACGTCACTTCTAGGCCCCCTGTCAGGGAATGGCTTGTGCCAATGAAAGAACATGATTGCAGCCGCTCCGCAAGCCCTCAGCCGGTTAAGGCCACAAACACTTCAAAGATCAAACATGGACAATGTGAATAAATAAAATGGTTTATTGTACAAACTCAGGGCCCTTCCCACATGAAAACCAAAAACACACAAAACCCCCAAAAAACACTCACACACATGACTCACTCCCACAACCTGGGGAGGATTAACAAAAGATGTAAACAAAAATGGCCTTCATCCTCGGCCTTCACAAAACACCCATTCCAAAAAACAAAACATTTGGACACACCCTCTACTTTGTGGCCCGCGAGGGCGATGCCTTCTGCAAACTTTGGCGGCCCCTGCACGCCCTGCTGCTCCTCCTCAAAGTGAGGCCAGTGGCTGCTGCAAGGCTGGGGGAAGGCTCCTGAGGGGCACATGTCGTGACGGCAGATGCCCTTGGGGGTCGGCCTAGACGAGGTCTGGCCCTCGAGGGGCCGGCTGGTGAATGCTGCAGCTGTGGCTGGGCAGCATCAGTCACTGCAGCAGCTCGTGGCAGCTCCACTGGGGGAGTGGCAGTGGCGGCTGGAGGAATGGGGGCAAGCTGGCGGATGGCAGGCGCTCGCTGGTCGCCTGAGACACTGGCACTCGCCCGGGCCAGCACTGCAGCATGCGCAGCAATCTGCCGAGGGACAGACCGCTGTGCTGCTGCAGCGCGGCGGGTGCCCTGGCGATGCCTGGCTGACACAGCGAGTGTGGCAGCAGTGAGTGCCCGTGTTGCCCTGTTCTGTGACCGCATCAGAGCAGCCAGTGACTGCACGGCACCACTGATCACTTGGCCAGTCGCTGCCTGAGCTGCCCCGAATTCCGCCCGACTCGCTGCCTGATCTGCCCCGAATTCCGCCAAACTGGTGGCCTGTGAGGCCCCGAATTCGGTCACACTCCGAGACAGGGACTCGATGGCCTCAGGCATCCGTGCCACTACCCCCATGAGCTCCGTGTGCCGGCGCTCCGAGTCCGCGGACATGTCCTCGAGGAGGCGCAGCTCCTCGGCGTTGACTGTCTCCGGACTGGAGGCCGGACTCTCCCTCTGGGGAGAAGGCCGCCGAGCTGCCCGCCCCTTCCTGCGTTGCTGGACGCCGCTGGGCCCAGCAATTGGACTCCCCTCCGACCCTTCCCCCCTCTGGGGAGAAGGCCGCTGAGCTTCCACCCCCATCCCGCGTTTCTGCAGGCCGCTGGTCCCAGGAGCTGCACTCCCCTCCGACACTTCCCCCAGGCTCCCCTCCAGGGAAGACGTGTCCCCTACATTGGCATGGCTTGCCACGGCTGAGGGTTCCCCTGATGGGCCGCCTTCCTCTTCCTCCTCCTCCCCCTCCTCTTCTGAGGGGCTGTCACTGGCAACTTCAGGGACCTCCTCCTCACTATCTGAAAGCAGGAAGGCACAAGAGTAGCTTTAGAGTGAGGAGAGGGCATCAGCGAGGGATGCATGAGTGGTGGCATTCAGCGCATTGGTCGGACAGTGGCAAAGGATGTAGATCTGATGCGCAAGTGGGACGAGAGAGGTCCATAAGGTGATGTCCTTACCATTGGTGCCCAGCACAGGGTCGGCATCTCCAGATGCAACGGGGCCAATCACCCGGGCACCCATGATGCGCTCCATGCGCTGTTGCAGCTCGGTGAGCTGCTGGATCTGGGGTCCGCCTCCCCCGGTCTCAGTCCGGCTCCTCTTATTATTGGCCAGCTTGGCCTGCAAGAGAAAGGACGGCCTCTAAGTACAGTATGTAGCCCTGATCTTGTGTGCACTGCCTCCCATGGTGGAATAGCCTGGCCAGTGTGTAGCCCTGATCTTGTGTGCACTGCCTCCCATGGTGGAATAGCCTGGCCAGTGTGTAGCCCTGATCTTGTGTGCACTGCCTCCCATGGTGGAATAGCCTGGCCAGTGTGTAGCCCTGATCTTGTGTGCACTGCCTCCCATGGTCGAATAGCCTGGCCAGTGTGTTAAGTGCACAATGTGCAATTGATGTTCATGACTGTCCCATAGCTGCTGCATGAGGGCTGGCCATTAGGGCTTTCAGGTCCCTTTGCCCATAATGTGAGGTGCACATGCAAGGATGAGGAGGACACTGGAAAGGGTACTCACCCTGACAATCCTGGCGAGGTCATTTAGCTTTTTGCGGCATTGTACAGAGCTCCTGGGGACCTCACTGTTGGATGTCACCCTGGTGGCGACATGCCTCCCGGCTTTCCGGTAGACGCGGGCCGCCGGCTTCTTCCCATTGTCCGGAAACAAAATATGGCGTCTCTTCTCCACAGCGCCAATCAGCACCCTCAGATCATGCTCTGAGAAGCGCTGCGCTCGTTCACAGGCCTTCTCCATCCTTTCAGGCGCTATTTGGGTCCAGCAGCAGTGTTCAGGCCTAGCTGGAGGGCTGTAGTGTCCAGGGCGTGGCAGCAGACCAACTCGACCCTTCCCCCTTAAGAGCTGGCCGGCGCCAGGGTGTCTGCTGTCAATCAAGAAATGACCGCACCTGCGCTGCGCCCGGCCTCGGCAGTGTCGCTCAGCACCGCCGGCTTAGCGCCTAAAGAGAGCCATGCATCGCCAGTTTTAGCGCTCGAGCAAACTCTTAGGGCGAAGCTAATGAATATCGGCGAAGTGGCCTCGAATTTGCGCCAGGCGCAAACTTTAGCGGCCGCCCGACTTTACCGCCCCAAAAGTGGCTATACTGAATTTCTAGGCCATGTTTGGAGGTAAGATAAAATGTTAGAAATCAAAAGGGAGGAACTTTCAAATTGTTAAAACTAAAAACAATCACATGGTAGAATATCAAACTGCCAGTCGATAGTTTCAACCATTTAAAATTATTTCCCTATGTAATAGAGTAGATAGGGAGAAACTGTTTCCACTGATAGGAGGGTCAGTAACCAGAGAACATTGATTTAAGACCATTGGCAAAAAAAAATCCAGGGAGGAAATGAGGAGAATTATTTTACTCAGCAAATTGTTACGATCTGGAATGCACTGCCTGAAAGAGTGGTGGAAGCAGATTCAATAGTAACTTTCAAAATAATAATCATAATCATAATCATAATCAACTTTATTGTCATTGTTAGTGCACAAGTGCAGTACAACGAAATGTAGGCTTGCGGCTCCCGAGAGTGTACATTTAGATTAAGACATTTAAACATTCAACATACATTTGGCTTGTAATACATTAACATAAACATAACCATAATAAAGTGCATTGGCAGATGTGCAGGCTTTAGAGTTTATTTGTGGAGTTCAGTAGGATGACAGCCCTGGGAAAGAAGCTGTTCCTAAATCTGGTCGTTCGGGTGCGAATGCATCTGTAGCGTCTCCCAGATGGCAGGAGGGCGAACAGACTGTGGCTGGGGTGGGTAGGGTCTTTGATGATGGTCCGTGACCTCCGTAAACAGCGTTTCTGGTATATGTTCTCTATGGTCGGTAGCCGGGTGCCGGTAATGCGTTGGGCAGTTTTGACTACCCGCTGCAGGGCTTTCCGGTCATAGGAGCTACAGCTGCCATACCATACTGTGATACAGTTCGTCAGGATGCTCTATTGTGCAGCGGTAAAAGTTAGAGAGGATCAGGGGTGACAGGTTACATCCCTTCAGCCTCCTTAGGAAATATAGGCGCTGCTGGGCCTTCTTCACCAGAGAGGAGGTGTTGAGGGACCAGAAGAGGTCTTCCGTGATGTGGACTCCGAGGAACTTAAAGCTGTCCACCCTTTCCACCACAGCCCCATGGATGTGGATGGGGGTTGGATAAATACTTGAAAAGGAGAAATTTGCAAGCTTATGGGGAAAGAGCAGGGGAGTGGGACTAATTGGAGAGCTCTTTCAAAGAGCTGGCACAGGCACGAAGGGCCTTCTGTGATTCTTCCACTTGACGCATCTCACAGGGAGTAAAAGTTGTCGTGCATTATACAATACAGTGACATATAGATATATGACATACAGTACATAGAAATAAAACCACAAACTGAATCAATAGCACAACATTGGCATTGTGTGTTTTCTCTGTACTTCATTTCATTTCCAGTATGAGATGCAAATGAAATGAGTATTTCCAGCAAGAGAGCCCCAGGTGGGCAGAGGAAACGCTTCAAGGACACCCTCAAAGCCTTCTTGAAAAAGAGCAACATCCCCACTGACACCTGGGAACCCCTGGCCCAGAACCGCACAAAGTGGAGGAGAAGCATCCGGGAAGGCGCCGAACACCTCGAGTCTCTTCGCTGGGAGCAAGCGGAAGCCAAGCGCAAACAGCGGAAGGAGTGAACGTCAACCCAAGCACCCCACCCACCCGCCCCTTCAACCACCGTCTGCCCCACCTGTGACAGAGACTGTAGGTCCCGCATTGGACTCATCAGTCACCTGCGAACTCATTTTTAGTGTGGAAGCAAGTCACCCTCGGTTCCGAGGGACTGCCTAAGAGAAGAGTATGAATTCTGGTAAATGCTGAGTGCAATCTACATTACCCAGCACTTAGTGGAGATAGTGCAGGCTAGGGTGATCTTGGACAGATCCTTTTCCGGACAGAAAGAGTAGTTAACACTGCTATCAGGACGGGGATGCCATCCAAGCACAATGGAGCTGTGCCTTATATTTATTAAAAATGAGCTACTTCGAAACAAGTCGCATTCTTAAACCAAAGTCAATGAGGTATGTTCCAAATGAGTGAGAATGACAAGCCTGAGACAGGCCAAATCTCTGGGAACACATAACATTTATTGAAAGACAGGATATAATTCCTGCACTATTTGGTTTTAATTTTAATTTTAATTAGTGAGTAGATAAATAAGCAGGCTAGTTTTAATAAAATAAGGAAATGCTAGCAAACTTCTGATTTAAGTTTACTCATCCACAACTCTGATTGCTTTTAACCTGCACCAACCTACTGACTCCAGTTAGGTTCTGATGAAAATATTATTTCAGTTTTTTAAAATAGAACGATGCCTATATTTTGCTTTAATTCACTCTCATTGCCTCAAGGAGGTCCTATTACAATAGAATTAACCCACAATGTCAGCTGTGGCTCAGTTGGTAGCACCATTGCCTACTGAGTCAGAAGGTTGTGGGTTCAAAGTCCCACTCTAGAGACTTGAGCACAAAAATCTAGGTTGACACTCAAGGGAGTGCTGCACTGTCAGCGATGCTGTCTTTCAGATGAGATGTTAAACTAAGGTTCTGTCTGCCTGTTTAAGTGGTTATAAAAGATCCCATGGCACTATTTCAATAGAAAAGCAGCGGAGTTCTCCTCAGTGTCCTGGCCAATATTTATCCTTCAATCAACTTCACAAAAAAACAGATTATCTGCTCATTATCGCATTGCTGTTTGTGGGAACTTGCTGTGCACAAATTGATTACATTACAACAGTGACTACACTTCAAAAAGTACATCATTGGCTGCAAAGTGCTTTGGGATGTCTGGTGGTCATAAAAGTTCTTATATAAATGCAAGTCTCTCTTTCTTTTTACTCACCCCAACGCTGATTGCGTTTAACCTGCACCAACCTTATTGACTCCAGTTAGGTTCTGATGAAAATTTTATTTCAGTTTTTTAAAATAGAGCTATGACTATACCTTGCTTTAATTCACTCTCATTGCCTCGAGGAGATTCTATTACGATCCTATTACAATAAATATTATACACCAGTGAAGAAAATCACATTTTTTTGATAATACCAAAGACCTATTTCACCACTTACATAAGAACATAAGAAATAGGAGCAGGAGTCGGCCATTTGGCCCCTCGAGCCTGCTCCACCATTCAATAAGATCACGGCTGATCTGATCTTGGCCTCAACTTCACTTTCCTGCCTGTTCCCCATAACCCTTGACTCCCCTGTAGTTCAAATATCTGTCTATCTCCACCTTGAATATATTCAATGACTCCGCCTCCATAGCTCTCTGGGGTAGAGAATTCCAAAGATTCACGACCCTCTGAGAGAAAAAATTCCTCCTTATCTCCGTTGTAAATGGGCGACCCCTTATTCTGAAACTGTGCCCCCTAGTTCTGGATTCCCCCACGAGGGGAAACATCCTCTCTGCATCCACCCCATCAAGTCCCCTCAAAATCTTATGGGCTAAATATTCGGTGGCGCAGCGTTTGGGACGCCAAGCTCGCCTGGGTGCTGGAAGTCCCGCCCCGGAAGGAGCTGGGAGCGCCAGCCCGATATTCAGTTTGAGCGCCCCAAGAGGGACATGGGGCCCCTCCCCCTTCTTAAGGGGGAGGGGCCTGCACCAGCACGATCACCGATCGCGAGTGCCGGCAAAAGAGCCCGGCACTGAGGAGATGTGCCAGGCTCTTGGCCGGGGAGGGCGACGCGAGGAGGTGCTGGCAGGCGGCCACCGAAAAAAATGGCTGCCCCGCACCTCCCCCTTAATTTGCGCCACTACCGCCACAGGTAGGCCCCCCTGAACCCGTCGTGATTTGCGACCATCGCTACAGGGGGCGGCGCAACCCAATATCGCGTTCGGGGCAGTAGCGGGGCGCTGTGCATACCGATGATGTCATCGGTGGCGGCGCAGCGCTACAGGCTAATGCTGCCATTAGCACCCCGCTAAATTTCGCGGGAGGCGTGGCCAGTGGCGCTAAAGCCACTGAGTGCCCTCTCTAGGCGCTAACTGGTGGCACAGCCCACCGAATTTCTAGGCCTATATGTTTCAATAAGATCACCTCTCATTGTTCTAAACTCCAATGAGTATAGGCCCAACTTACTGTTGCTTTAAATATGAACGAGCCCCAATGTTTTACACAGACCTCTGCCTGTGACCCTGATTGGGAATCAGGTACCCAGGATCTCACACCCTTAATCCCATTGCTTGCTTTTGCTCTTAGAGAAATTCTGTGTCTTGCTGAGTCACTGCTTTCTATCTGTGAGCTATCATAGTTAAGGAGGCTGGAGCCAATCTTCGTAAAAGCCTTGTCACACAGAAATCACAGAAACCCCACAGTGCAGATAGAGGCCATTTCGGCCCATCGAGCCTGCACCGACACATATCCCACCCGATCCCCGTAACCCCTACACCAACACATATCCCACCCTATCCCCGTAACCCCACGTATTTAATCCCCCTAACACTAAGGGTCAATTTATCATAGCCAATCAACCTAACCCGCACATCTTTGGACTGTGGGAGGAAACCGGAGCACCCGGAGGAAACCCATGCAAACACGGGGAGAATGTGCAAACTCCACACAGACAGTCGCCCGAGGCTGGATTCGAACCCGGGTCCCTGGTGCTGTGAGGCCCTTGAAATGTATATGAGCAACCACAGCAGAGGAACTGAAGTGGTGTTATGTTTAATTGGTGGGGGATCTCCTCATGCTAGGTGAGATTATCGCTGACAATGCTCACAATTTTATGAACAAGTTATTGATTTTGCTCTGTTTTTTTATCCACAGGGGTAATAGGGAAGACAGGGAAAAATTAGTTCTTTCTCTCTTGCGCCCCTGTGAATTTCACACCTTAAAATGATTATGCAAAATCAATAAATTGTTGACAGAATTACAAGTGTTGCCAGTACTGTGAGATGTGAGTTTTATCATTGGTGTCTCTCTAGTCTTAACAGGGGAGAGAAAGAGAAGTCCAAATGAGTTAATTGGAGCCCAGAAATGGCTCCGGACAGGAAGGGAGCCGCATTTCCTTAGGAGCCTTTCGGAAAAAATCGATTACCAATTATCTCTTGCAAATTCCCCACATATACAAAGACAAGCGTTTCACATAAAACCCCAGAGATATAATTCATAAACCAGTTGTTTATTTTTCAGCAGATTGGGCTGGTCATAAATGTCAACTAAAAATTAGGAAAGCTTAAATTTGCCAACATGGTTAAACTAAATGTCTCTGAAAGCTCGAGTCCTTAAGCACATTGTCATCAGTGTCAGCTGTGGCTCAGTGGGTAGCACCCTCGCCTCTGAGTCAGAAGGATGTGGCTTCAAAGTCCCGCTCCAGGGACTTGGGCACATAAAGCTAGGCTGACACTCCAGTGCAGTGCTGAGGGAGTGCTGCACTGTCAGAGGTGCCGGCTTTCGAATGAGATGTTAAACCGAGGCCCCGTCTGCTCTCCCAGGTGAACGTAAAAAATCCCATGGCACTATTTTGAAGAAGAGCAGGGGGAGTTATCCCCGGTGACCTGGCCAATATTTATCCCTCAACCAACATAACAAAAACAGATTATCTGGTCATTATCATGTTGCTGTTTGTGGGAGCTTGCTGTGCGCAAATTGGCTGCTGTGTTTCCCACATTACAACAGTGACTACACTTCAAAAAGTTCATTGACTGTAAAGTGCTTTGAGACATCCGGTGAAAGGCGCTATATAAATGCAAGACTTTTTTTTCTTTCTTTTCATTTGGTCTGATGGCAATGAATCTATTGCATCAATGCACACCCTGTAGATACACTGTAATATTCGTTGACTTTCATACAGCCATGCTGCATTCCCTAATTGAGGGAATTCCTCATCTAAGACATTGATACACATGTGTTCTGGGACTGATGAGTGTATGTCAGCCACTAATGTAGCGCCTTTCACCGGAAGTCTCAAAACACTTTACAGTCAATGAACTTTTTGAAGTGTAGTCACTGTTGTAATGTGGGAAACACAGCAGCACGGTGGCATAGTGGTTAGCACTGTTGCCTCACAGCGCCAGAAACCTGGGTTCGAATCCAGCCTCGGGCGACTGTCTGTGTGGAGTTTGCACATTCTCCCCGTGTTTGCGTGGGTTTTCTCCGGGTGCTCCGGTTTCCTCCCACAGTCCAAAGATGTGCGGGTTAGGTTGATTGGCTATGATAAATTGACCCTTAGTGCTAGGGGGATTAAATACGTGGGGTTACAGGGATAGGGTGGGATATGTGTTGGTGTAGGGGTTACGGGGATCGGGTGGGGTATGTGTCGGTGCAGGCTCGATGGGCCGAAATGGCCTCTATCTGCACTGTGGGGTTTCTGTGATTCTGTGAATGTGGGAGTTATATTAAGATAGAGGAAAATTAGACAACAACAACTTGCATTTATATAAAATCTTTACGTAAGAAAAATACCCCAAGCTGCTTCACAAAAGTATAATCAGACAAAACCTGTCACCAAGCCAGAGAAGGAGATATTGGGAGGGGTGACTGAAAGCTTAGTCAAAGAGGTAGGTTTTAAGGAGGGTCGTAAAGGAGGAGCGAGTTGGAGAGGCAGAGTTTAGGGAGGGAATTCCAAAGCTTAGGGTCTAGATGGCTGAATGCATAGCTGCCAAGGGTAGGGCGAAGGGAGTGGTGGATACACCAGAGGCCATAGTTGTAAGAACACAGTTCTCAGAGGACTGTAGGGCTGGAGAAAGTGACAGACTGGGTGGGGCAAGGCAATGGAGGGTTCTGAACACGAGGATGAGAATTTTAAAATGGAGATGTTGGGGTCTGGGGCCCGATGCAGGAGAGTAAGCACAGGGGTGAACGGGACTTGGTGCGAGTTAGGATATGGGTAGCAGAGTTTTGGGTGAGCTTAAGTTTATGGAGGCATTGGAGGAGGATGGTGTGGTTGTATCAAGGGGTAGGAAGAGTGCATCTTGCACCATACAGGATACGCTTCATGTGCAGATACCATTGTTTTTAAGAGGAGAAGGCAGAGCTGGTGAGAGCCCCCTGTGTTGCCAGTCACCTAAAACATAAAATACTGCTTCACTTTGTTAACTGCAAACAACGAAGAACAAACAGTAAAGTGCCATAAAACTATTACTTCACTGTAGGGAGTTTTGGAACTTTGAGCAAATCATGGAAAGAACTCAGTGTCGGCAGTCTAAAGCTCACAGCCTGCACTCAGTCCCATGGCACAATACAGTGTAGAAACTTATTATTACATGCGCTGTTTAAAGCGAGAAAAAAAAGATATTTGTATTGATTTGAAACAGGGAGGGATCTTCTGAAGTATTTTAAGACTGAAAATTGTTGCGTTAAGCACTCAAAGCCACAATTTCATAAAAGGAAAGGCCCTAGCACGCACATTCTGTATTATTCTTAAACTACACTGTGCCCAGATATTTATAATAGCATTTTATTTTGAACAAAGAAGGATTAACAATAACCTCCTAAAAATACAAACTGCTGTGTCTGGTAAATGGTTTACTGGTGTGTGTGATCGGCACTAATATCCTAATAAACTAGCCGAGGTGCCAAACCCCTGGACTTCTTTATTTTTGTCATTAAGTCCACTTGCTGACATCATTAAAATATTTTACCGTGGGTGTAAAGGCCAAATTTCATGTGTACCATGGTGCCGAGTTGTAAAATCATTTGCTGTCGTAACCTTTGTTCAAGTACAATTAACAAAGTGCTCGTTCATGCTACTTGCTGTATCATTTTCCCACAGAAATTTGAAATAGAAACGCTTAAAATAGCACTGCAGGAAGAAAGGTTTGTGTGCTTGGCATGGCATAACTGATAACTAATTAGACCTTTTCCACAAACTGACGTTTAGGTTTTCTTTTCAAAGTTCTTCCTCATTATTAAGGTATTGCGTTCCTCCCCCCTTCTTTATTGCTCTCTGTGCCATAGGCTATTCCCTGACCAGGGAGCAGCCTGTTCCCAGGCCTCTGCTTCTGCCACCCTTGGATTAATGGCATGGAAGTGACTCCTGGATACATTTTCCGTCCATTACATTTTAATGCTGATATCAATCTATTTTTTTAAAAGACTGTCCACGCCACCCCACCCATGAAGGTGCATCTGTATGCTAACATTCAATCATACAGAGTGGAACAGTAATGTCTTAAGCTATGCCAACCCCACCCCACACATACACACACACACGTATTTGGACTTGAGAAAGACTTTATATCATCAATGTATGTAGAATATAGCTCCAAAGGTCCACACAATGACTGTAACTTGGAATTATGTTATTGACTAATAAGCAATGGGCTGGGCTTTTAACGTTCACACAACTAGGTAACAACAGGCAGATTATCAGGCGTAAATCAAAAAACAGATCACATTTAAATGCAGACGCTTTTTTTGGTTTAAAACCTCAAGATTCGTACATTTCAATGGATATAAGGAAACATTTATAAATATGCAGAATTTTGAAGAACACACAAAAGTTCCACACCCATGGAATTCCACAAACCCTGTCCATAATTAGCAAAGAATTTCAAGCTTAAAATTCCAGCAATCCACCTTTTTTGGAAACACTTAAACGTTCCTGTCCCTAAATTATTAAAGCTGTTTGAATTCCAGTCTACTTGGCCATTCCTTTCTTCACATAGTCTTGGTGCAGCAAGATCTATGCATGTTTCAAAACGGTTTTATGTTTTTTATAAGAATATAAGATGGTCAAGGATGAAGAAAGGTGATTTGGCCCATGAAAGCTAATTTCTCTCATAATTGAACTCACCCAACCTATTAACAACTGCATTTTGAAGAGCTTTAGTGTATCTGGTGCACAACTGGCTAACTATCTATCAGCTGATCTGGCTGGACCACACCAAGCTCTACTGGGTGTTGCTTGTAAAGTCTGTGGGTATTATGACGAATTAATACACAGACTACAAGAGTAACTTTAACAGGACTTTACTATTCGAAGGTCAGGGCGAATCTGCCCAATAAATCCTGACACAGCACTTATATACCGGTGTGGTCACCGTCGGTATTACAGTATACAGCAGCCAAGATCAAATAGTGCCACACCTAAAATAGTTCTCTTAAAGGGGGACGGTTACATACAATAGTTCTCTTAAAGGTAGAACAGTTACATACACTACAATCCTCCCTTTTTAGCTTACAACATACTTATTCCCCATTAAACATAACATATATTCACTTCATGTAAAAACAGTTCACAGATATAGTCTCTGCGGAAAACAGTTCACAGATTCAGTCTCTGCGGGAAACAGCTCACAGATTCAGTCTCTGTGGAGGCGTCTCCTGTGCTTCTTGACTCGGTCCGGACAATGCCTCCGTGGTGTAGCAGTTCCTTGTGGTGTAGTCGGTTCACGTTGCTGGAGTGACTCATCCAATAGTCCTTCCCTAACTTAACAGCTTGAACTTCCGTCACTTCTGAACCAGCATTGCTGACTTTTACAAACAGCTAGATTGCCTTGGGAAGTTTCTCTACTTCCCAACTGATTTGGCTCCGTTCGGAGGGACCACGTGCGTGATCTGGTAGAGGTGATAATGGTTCAGATGGTCATCGTCTTCTGCTTCGCCTTTTCCTTTTCTGCTTCCTGGAGACTCTCTGGGCTCCACTGTCAGCTGCCAGCTGCATGCACAGTTCCTCCCTCTCATCCTCCTTTTCCCGTAGTAGCGCCACCATCTCCCGATGTTCCTTAGACTTTAGGTGATTCATCATGGTTTCGGCACTTTGGGAGTTTTCAGCACAAGCTGGGCAGACCAGGTCATCGTAATATTCAGTGTCGCTCAACAGGTCATGGTAATATTCGGTGTCGTCCTGAGCTAGACCAGCGAGAGGGTCTTCTATTTCCTCCTTATCCAGCTGGACGTTAGCCAACTTTTGTTCCAAATCCAGACATCTTTCCTGAAGAGACTTCTTCATGCGTTCAGCTTCATCCCGCTTTTCCTGGGCTTCCTGCAAGTCTTTTACTAATGACCTCATTTGTGATTTCAATACTTCAACTTCATTCAGAGATTGATTGATCGGACTATTCAATCCCTCGACTGAAGTAGCTGTTTCAGCATTCCGTTGTTCTACATTGACGCGAGTCAGCGTACTTTTGGCATCCAAGGGCTGCTCTGCTGCAGTCTTCTCAGTCTGTGTTGCCACCTCAGCTATTTCAATAACTTTTGAGAGCTCCGAACCCCTTTTCTTTGAAGATTCAGGCTCGTGTTCCAGTTTTTTCCATTTTAGAGTCTTGTCCCTCAGCATATGAAGGAGTTGGCTGACTGTTAATTCTTCTGCCATCATCCGTTTCCCATTAGCTGCAGGGCTGTTTATAACCTTGCCCTGGGGCTCCTTTGCTGTTTCTACTTCGCCATCATCCGCAGCCTCCACCATTCGAATTTCCACAATTGAATCGTCCGGTGATGCTGCACCCGACTTCAGTAGGAGCTCGGAAGTCATGTCAACCAACTCAGCCTTTTCTGCTTGCAACCTGCTAACAAGCGCCTTCAGTTGCTGAACATCATGTTCCACCAGATTAGAGCACGCACCTTCAGAACCCGAATCAGCTTTGATTCATTTGGCCTCCTCGCGCAGACGGTTTGTGTGCTCCTGCTCCCTTTTCTCCCTCAGCTGCTTCTGTTGTCTTTCCAGATTCTCCCATTCGGTGTCCAAGAACTTTTGCATTGCTTTCATCTCTTGCTCGAGACGGCAACTCAATTGTTCTAATTGCTGTCGTAATTTGCAATGGAGTTGAGTTCGAGCCCGGTGTTCCTCAGTAATGTACATGTCTGTAACCTGGACAGACTCAGAATTCGCTGTCAAACTATGTTGTTGTTGTTCAGTGGAATTCTCTTCTGCAACTTTGTTCTCCTCTGGAGCATAAGCATTTATGCACGCCTTCGTTTTTCCAACCTTAGTCAGCAAGTCCATTTTAGACTTGTCTTTCGTACTTGGGCTGGTCTTATCGTCATCCGTTTCAGAGTCTGAGCTGATTGGCTGCACCGAGTCCTCACTCGTTATTGCTTTTAGGTAGTGCCATTCCATGTTTATTTTCTTGATCCACTCCTGTCCTAGAAGTGGTGGTCCTCCCTCAGGTAGTACATATAAATCCATTCCTGGGTGTTCTTTGCCCCTGTCTCTCACCTTGACTCTTATCTTTCCCATGGGGTATACTTTATGCCCCGTATATGTCTGCAATACAAACTTAGTATCTCTCAAGGGTATATGTGAGAATAGCCGGTTGTAATCCTTTTGATTTATGACTGATAGGGCTGATCCTGTGTCCAATTCCATTTTCACTCGGACTCCGGCTATTTTTAGCATGACCCATATAGTTTGTAGGTCAGTTTCTTTACTCACATTGTGAATTCTCAGACTACCCAGTTCCTGGCCGTTTGGGTCTGAATCCGAATTCTGTTCATCTGAACTCTTCTCAGCCACCTTGTGTACCTTGTTGTACTTTTCCTGCGGTGACTTTTTTTTGTTGTTGTTGGTCTTCTTCCCTGACCGGCATACCTTAGCTATGTGACCAAGCTTGCCACATTTTCTACATTCCTGGTTTTTAAACCAGCATTGGTTCTGGTCGTGTGTTGTCTTCCCACAACGATAACATTTCGATGTACCCGAAGTAATTTGATCCACACTGAGTACCGCTGCCTTCAGCTGCATTTCCGCTGTGCCTCTCGCTGCGGCTTCATGCGATGCTGCAATAAGGACAGCCCTATCAAGTGTAAGATCGTTTTCTTCGAGCAGACGCTTTTGTGTTCCTTCCTTCGACAACCCACACACGAACTTGTCTCTCAATGCCTCTGTCAGATTTTCCCCAAACTGGCAGTATTTCGCTAGTCTACGCAGTTCGACCAAGTATTCCGCGTTGCTTTCCTCTTTCCGTTGTGTTCTCGCATAGAATTTGAATCGTTCCGCCAACATCAGTGGTGTGGGGTTCAAATGATCCTTCAGGGCAGTAACAATATTAGCGAAAGTCTGATCCGCCGGTTTAGCTGGTGATAGAAGATGCTTCAATAGCCCGTATGTCTTGGCCCCCATTGCGTTTAATAAGGTGAGAGCTTTATCATCATCTGCTATTTTATTGGCCTCACAATATATCTCAATACGTTCTACGTACGTGGCCCAATCTTCCACCTCGGAATCGAAGTTGTTGATGTTACCATGCTTAGGCATCTTCACTATCTCTCACTATCTTTCTGCGAAACAACAACGAATTTGTTCGTTAACTTTTTTTTTCCAAAATGGCGGTTTCCCGCGCTTGTCTTCTTCCCCGCCTACTGGCAAAATGGCGGTTTCCCGCGCTTGTCTTCTTCCCCGCCTACTGGCAAAATGGCGGTTTCCCGCGCTTGTCTTCTTCCCCGCCTACTGGCAAAATGGCGGTTTCCCGCGCTTGTCTTCTCCTGGCGGGAGGGTAAGCTTTTTCCCTCGGGCGACGACCGCTGGCTTTTGGGGTTCGCAGCCTGCGCGTCGGCTTCAGTGCATTCTTTGTTCCCTTTTCTTGGCAGGGCAACTGGCGCTGGGGACAACCCGTTGACGGCGAACAGTTCCAGCCGCAGGCTGGATCTCGCTCAGTCTCCCTCGCTCGGGCTCTGTCCCTCCCGCTCGCTCGGGCTCTGTCTCTCCCTCAGCGGCTTCCAATCGCACCTCCCAGCCCTGTCGCAGTCCGGTGCTTTCCTCCCCGGCTGCGGCTGAGTTCCCCGCGATTTATTTATTTTTATATCTTCCCGCGCCTTACGATCCCGGTCGCAGCGCTTCGTGGCCTCGGTAGCTGCCCGGCCTTTTTCGCCGGTCGCGGTCTAGCTGTCTCACGACGCCGTTGCGTCTCCCAGCCCGCTTGTACCGCGGCTTCCGTGCTCCACGCTGCCCCAGTCTCAGCGCCTCTGGGCCCGACTTCTGTCCGGCTCCTTTCCCCCGACCGTGGTCGAGTTCACCGCCCTTATCCTCCGTTTATTTTTTATTTGCCCTTTACTCACAGTCACCGTGGCCGACTTGCTTCTCGTGCTGATCGGCTCACTCACCACCATGGCAGAAGGGACAATCAGTGCCTGTTGCTGATGGAAGGCTTCGTGTCTGAATTCTTCCTTCTTCCTTGCTCTGCAGACTCGAGTTTTCTCTCAGCAGAACGACGAGGGCGGGTGCCTCTTCTTGACGCTCGTTAACTGCTTCGGAAGTATTGTTGCCGCAGGGTAAGATCGAACTCGTCGCCACTGTAAAGTCTGTGGGTATTATGACGAATTAATACACAGACTACAAGAGTAACTTTAACAGGACTTTACTATTCGAAGGTCAGGGCGAATCTGCCCAATAAATCCTGACACAGCACTTATATACCGGTGTGGTCACCGTCGGTATTACAGTATACAACAGCCAAGATCAAATAGTGCCACACCTAAAATAGTTCTCTTAAAGGGGGACGGTTACATACAATAGTTCTCTTAAAGGTAGAACAGTTACATACACTACATTGCTCTCCTCTCCCAAACCACTTACTGTACTACTTTAGAATAATCCAAGAGAACAAATATACCCTCGACTTCTTTTCGCAGCACCAAGTCCTGCCTTATTCCTTGCTCCTGCCCCCTCCATCCTCACCTCTAAAAATAGAAAAAGACTTGCATTTATATAGCACCTTTTACAACCACTGAACATTCCAAAGCACTTTACAGCCAATGTAATACTTTTTGAAGTGTAGTCACTGTTGTAATGTAGGAGATGCAGTAGCCAATTTGCACACAGCAAACTCCCACAAACAGCAATGTGATAATGACCTGATAATCTGTTTTAGTGATGTTGATTGAGGGATAGATATTGGCCAGGGCACCGGGGATAACTCCCCTGCTCTTCTTTGAAAAATGCCGTGGGATCTTTTACGTCCACCTGAGAGAGTAGACAGGGCCTGGGTTTAACGTCCCATCCGAAAGACAGCACCTCCGACAGTGCAGCACTCCCTCAGCACTGCACTGGAGTTTCGGCCTAGTTTTTTGTGCTCAAGTCTCTGGAGTGGAACTTGAACCCATAACCTTCAGAGGAGAGGGTGCTACCAACTGAGCCACAGCTGACACACAAGAGCGATGAACTCATAGGCCTCATTGTGCTCGAATCGGGGCGGTTGCACATGCCTAATAAAGCCATCGGCAGGACCAAGCCAAATTTCCTTATTTACCTTGCCAAAACCCTCATCATTCTGAACACTTCTATCAGATATCCCGTCAACCTTCTTTGTTGTAATGAAAAGCGGCCATGGTTTTCTCGTGTCTCCACCATGCTGCGTGCTGTGGGAAGGTTGCAGACAGAAAAGCTGTTGGAGGTCAAATGCTTTTGGCCAATTTTCTCCTCTATTCAGAAGGTGCCAATTCCATCGGTGCCACCTGGTCATTTATCCCATGCAAATCTAGATGGTGAATGTCAACAGGGTATTTGATTGTGGAGGCCATCACAGCCAAGTCCCCAAGCCTAATTCTGCCCTAACCCAATGTCAATATTTCCAACAGGAGTCACTTAGAAGTGATAAAGAGTGCTAGGAACATCGAGACCAACAGTAGCCGCCCAACTGCTGCCCTAGTTGAGGACACCTAATTCAACACAGACAGAGAATCGGACCTGGAACTTTTTGGTGTATGTGGCTTAGTTCTATTCTAGGCATTGACACTATCCATAGGCCATCAGATATTTTTTTATTGTAGCTTTCATTAATGACAGTAGGTCATCAGCAAAGCATTGTGAAAAAAGTCAATTGTTATTCAGAAATGGAGTAACTCTAGAGGACTGTTGCAAAAGAATAAACAATCTGAAGAGGGTCCCTAATTCAAACTTCAAAATAACTGGAACAAAAATAACTGCTGAACAAGAAAGCCTAGTTCACATGACCTAAGAAAATTCTTGCACAATGATTCAATTTAAGGGCAAGGATGAAACCAGCTCCTAATCAGAGTCTGCTGTGTAATCTGGAATAAAATAACAATATTTGCTGTCCTTTCTATATAAATAATATCTTAGCAATACTTTATGAAGCCTTCTGTAACAGACATATCAAGAATATGTCGTGAAAACTTGCAAACCCTCCACTGATATCCCATTTCATTCGTCGCTTTTGAGCTGCAAATATAGAAATTAACTTACCTCTCTGTTGTCTGAAACAGTTTGTCAATATATTACAGTGCCGGGCACAGTTGAAAATCTAATAATGTAAACTGTCTGTTATGTCTTCACAGATGAGTCCACCACATGCAACATTGAGTCAACGCAGGAGGCCACGACTGTTTCCAAAGATGAGGCTGAGAGGAATACTGATGGCAATAGAGTTTCCTGCTGAGTTAAACCCACAATGCAAAATTTGATTTGAAAGAAAGAAAAGAAAGAAAGAGAGAAAGAAAGAAAGGAAGAGAGAAAAGAAAGAAAGAAAGAAAGAAAGAAAGAAAGAAAGAAAGAAAGAAAGAAAGAACTTGCATTTATATAGCACCTTTCACAACCTCAGGACATCCCAAGATGCTTCACAGCCAATGAAATACGTTGTAAGTGCAATCACTATTGCTATATGGGGTAAAGCAGCAGAGAATCTCTGCAGAGCAAGGTTTCGCAAACAGTGATGAGACAAATGGCCAGATAATCGGTTTTGGTAATGTTAGTTATATTAATACTACCTAATCATTGTTAATGGCAAATCCACCGTTTTCTGGCTTCTCTGATGATAAAGGTAGTTGCACAATCCAGAAAGGTCCATGCGCAATTCCCATTTTGTGCTTACTTAGTTTGTGTCAGCCAGAACAACACCAGGGTACTATCATTGGATTCAATGACCTGTATCTAGGGAGAAGGAAATCAGCCAGGTTCCCTGATCCTGATCACAATCCAGTGAGCCTTACAGGTGTATTGGTGCCAGGTGAGGACAGCATCAGGCTCAGCCTTGATACCCTCCACAGTCAAGTGGCCCGTCAGTATTCAATATCTAAGACTCACACATGAAGAATGACCACTTGGACAAATGTACAGGAGGGAAATCAGCACTCTTGGGCTGGTATCCCATCTTTAGAGGTTTACATCTCTCCCGCTTTTATTTCCGTTGAGCTCAAAGGAAATAAATATCGAGGGAGATGTAAGACAGGCTGCCGACTCATTATCACCTGTTCTACACTATCGCACCTATCTACATATCTACCCCAATTCTTGCAGGAGAAGAAAATTGGCAATAAAAAGTATACTGTTCTCTGATTAGGTCAGCATGAAATTCCTGAATTCAGAAACTAGTCCCAATTTTTTTCTGAAATTGTTTAATTCTTGAGACAAGAATTTATTGGAATCAAATAAGGTAATGTCAAAAAAACTCCAGTCGTCTGTTACTAGCTGGTCTCCTGTAGAATTGCTATTTAACTGATAACTAGACCTTTCCCTTTAAGGTCATTGCTCAACCACTCCCTGTGGGGAAATGGCCTAAACAGGCAAATCCAGGTAATTGTGTATATATAAAATAAAGGCCACTTATTTGCATGCATATCTCTTACATATCTCGTCCAACTTATTCTGTAATGTCTGAGCCAGCTCTTCCAATTCAACTGCCCCATCTAGTTTGGCATGATCTGCAAATCTGACCACTTTGCATTGAATTTCTGAATCCAGGGCATTTATGTAAATTAGAAATAGTAATGGTCCCAACAGCGAGCCTTGAGGCACACCACTCAGTACGTTCCCCCTCCCCCACTCTGACATAGCCCTCTCTAATGAGTATTCAATGTTTCTTACCCTTCATCCAGTTTCTTATCTATTCCCAGGATTTACCAATGAATTCTCCCACAGCTTTGAGTTTAATTACTAACCTTTAGTGTGGGACTTCACCAGAAGTCTTTTGGAAGTCAAGGCGCATCGCGTCATAGGGCTTACCACAGACCCCCTGGGTTGCCATGTCCTCAAAGAAGTTGAAGAGGTCAGTCAGGTAGGATCTGACCCTTCTGAATCCATGTTGATTGCTGTTAACTAGGCTATTGTTAACATAGTCCTCATCTTCCCCCTCCTTCCAGATATGCTGGGAAACTATATTATTGGGAGGATGCCCTGGAGTGGAATCCAGGGCCTGCCGTTCAGTACCATCTCATCCTGCACCAATTCCATTTCACCAGCCATCAAACAGCCTTGCATGAGAAGGATTGGAATGCAATGTACTGAGAAAAATAATTTCTTGAGCATGATTTATGAGGCCAGCGGGATAAGCAAAAGCATATTCTTTATGCTATTGTGGGCATGATGAACATTTTATGTATGGCACTTTATACATGTAACTCAAACCCAAGTGCAGTGATCATTTTTAAGAGTAATTACAACCAACCCTTTATTAAGGGAGTTTTTATTTAATCACCAACCTGTAGATTCTGAGAAAAACTGACTGTGTAAGTCAGGTGACTGTTTAATAACTATGATCAGAAGGGCAGTTTAATTCCAATCATTCCTATTTTTCAATTTAGTTTACCAGGATTTGAATTACAAATGCTGCTCCTGGCTTCCCACTTCTCTTCCAGCACTTCACCCTGATTGTTAAGGAGTCCTAGTGTAATACTCTTATATATACAGAAATACAGCTAATACCACTGAAAATTAATATTGTTGATGCGAACACAACTTTCTTTCTCTGATTTCCACCAAAAATTTTGACTTTTGTTTTTTTTCTGACTCTTGGTTGTATTTTTGAAAGGTCCAAAATAAACCTCAGAATATTCTTGGGGAAATGTTTTCAAAAATAAAAACAGAAAATGCAGAGCTCTTCTCACCGATCAGTCATACAGATCTCTTCATTCGGAGCCCAGCGGATTTCAGATAGTCACTACTCCAATAGTTACTTTAACTCACTAATCTTCAATTTAATGTGTAAGGAGTGGAGATTTTGGTCTTGCCAAAGCTGTGTATGTGCATTGTCATTGACATTCTGACAGATCACAATGCAATTTGTTGCATAAAAGTGTAAGTTCATTTATCAATATAGAATCTTTGCTACACTTTCAGTATATTATCTGGAGTAATCATATGGCTGTTGGAGCTTACAACGTCTACTCAAAAGTCATCAGAAGGTTGAGTTAGACTCATTTTGAAAACTGTGATCTCACCCACTGCATTGGTATTAAGGTAACTCTGATGTTGGCTCCTATATTCTAGTATAGAATATTAAACATATACACAGTAAGTGGAATAAATACATTCATTGCCACATATTGATAAAATCATATTACTGTATGTAGTTGAATTGTTTTCCCATTCAATTACGTTGAGGATGTTTGATCTAAATTAAAGTTATATACGCTCTTGATCTGATAGGGAGGACTAGGACATAATTTACAGTGACTTACCATTTCCTTATCAAAGATCCTTAATAGCATCACTAATCTTAACAATAGCAATTTCTGGTCAATGATATGATAATCACTAAATATGAGAATATACCAATTATCTTGGTTGGTGAAAGGGAATGCTTAAGTATATCTACAACAATATAAAACCGTGGATTGGATTAGTGCTTTGTGCTGATTATGGTGGATTTGTATGCTTTTGTTACCTCCAGACTTGACTATTCCAGTGCTCTACAGGCCAGCCTCCCACCTTCCACCCATCACAAACTTTAGCTCACCCAAAATTTTTGTCCTGTTCACCCATCACCCCTGTGCTCGCTGATCTACACTGGCTCCTGGTCCAGCAATGTCTTGATTTTAAAATTCTCATCATTGTTTTCAAATCCCTCCATAGCCTCGCCCCTCCCTATCTCTGTAACCTCCTCCAGCCCTACAACCCTCCAAGATCTCTGCGCTCCTCTAATTCTGGCCTCTTGCACATCCCCGATATTTATCGCTTCACCATTGGTGGCTGTGTCTTCAACTGGGTAGGCCCGACCCTCAGGAATACTCTCCCTAAATCTCTCTGCCTCTCTCTCTTCCTTTAAGAGGCTCCTTAAAACCTACCTCTTTGACCAAGCTTTTGATCACCTGTCCTAATATCTCCTTATCAAATTTTGTTTGATAACACTCCTGCAAAGCACCTTGGGACATTTTACTATGTTAAAGGCATTATATAAATGCAAGTTGTTGTTGTTGTAAGCTTTTTCTAAGAGTTGCACAAAATTACTAACAACTAGCATTCTACTCCAAAAGAAGTGTTCTGCTCCTAATAAGTCCCTTTGATTCCCACATCATTGTGACAAACTATAGCACAATATAAAGTACTCAGAAAATCATACATTATGACCAATAAATCTTGGAGCTCAGTAATATAAAATGATTGCTATGATATTTTTATTGGCCTGTTTTCTCTTTCAGCAGTTCCCACAGTTGGACTTTGTCCCTTACGATCCAGAAGCTGTACCTCTTTTGACAATCTGCTACATGACCCCCAAAGATTAACAATTACCCTTCTTGCAGTGATGTGTTTACTGGATTAACATGACAATGTCATTTGTGCACTTGCTTCAAACAAACGGATATTACTCATGGCCTGGAACTTTTTCAAGCTAAAACATCCAAAACATTTATTTACAAAATGAAACATCAAAGGAATTTAATGACTATTATTCATTACAGGATCAGACATCAATAAATTAACAGCTATATTGGATAAGTTGCCTTTTAAGAACATAACAACATAAGAAGATAAGAAGCAGGAGTAGGCCAATCGGCCCCTTGAGCCTACTCCACCATTGAATAAGATCATGGCTGATCCAATCTTGGCCTCAACTCCACTTTCCCGCTCTCTCCCCATACCCCTCGACTCCCTTGTAGTTCAAATGTCTGTTAATCTCCGCCTTGAATATATTCACTGACTCCGCCTCCACAGCTCTCTGGGATAGAGAATTCCAAAGATTCACAACCTTCTGAGAGATTAAATTCCTCCTCATCTCTATCTTAAATGGGTGACCCCTTATTCTGAAACTATGCCCCCTAGTTCTAGATACCCCCACTAGGGGAAACATCCTCACAGCATCCACCCTGTCAATCCCCCTCAGAATCTTATATGTTTCAATAAGATCACCTCTCATTCTTCTAACCTTCAATGGGTATAGGCCCAACCTGCTCAACCTTTCATCATACGTCAACCCCTTCATCCCAAGAATCAACCTAGTGAACCTTCTCTGTACTGCCTCCAATGCAAGTACTGTATATCCTTTCTTAAATATGGAGACCAAAACGGTACGCAGCACTCCAGGTGCGGTCTCACCAGCGCCCTGTAAAGTTGCATCAAAACTTCCCTACTTTTATACTCTATACCCGTTGCAATAAAGACCAACATTCCATTAGCCTTCCTAATTACTTGCTGTACCTGCATGCTAGCTTTTTGTGTTTCCTGTACTCGGACCCCCAGATCCCTTTGTACCGCAGCATTTTGTAGTCTCGCTCCATTTAAATAATAATTTGCTTTTTCATTCTTCCTTCCAAAGTGGATAACCTCACATTTTCCCACATTATACTGCGTCTGCCAAATTATGCCCACTCACTTAACAGCTGACTTATGAAACAATGTCCTGGTTACTGACAAGATGAATTCAGTAGATTTCATCTGCTTGTACCACACTCACTATCAATGTTTCGATTTAAATTGAAACTTAATATACATAATGTAAGCCTCATGCTCCAAGGCCCTCTGTCCCAGAACGCAGATTGAATTCCTAAACAGAAAAACCTTCCAGTTTGACACCTATTATTTCCTTTGAAGTAGGTTCAGATGAAACAGGTGTAAGAGATTCCTCATAGAAGAGGTATTTAGATGGTGGTTTCATGATCTCACAGATGATATTTAATGACAGCGCATTTCATTATAACAATTGGCAGTGGATGAACATTTGACTTGACAATGAGATAGACGGAAAGATTTCATAGGATTATTTCACATATAGAATAAGTCCTTTCACATCAAAGAATGTTGTGATGAACTGCATCAAGTCAATAGTTTCATTTGAATTTTTGGAATCAACAAGTTCTATTTTCTCTTTAATTAATTGTAGCAGGGATCATGAAAATTCAACATTTATGACATCATTCTCCTTCTGGATGAGATTGCTCACAGTTGCCAGCACATGACACCCACGTGAACCAACCTTGCCAGTCATTCTTATTGTGATAACCCATCTGCATTACCATTCTCTGGGGGCAAAATTGCTCCACGCCTGTGTTGTCCAATAGAAATCGCTGACTAGCCAAAGGCATGGCTACAGCAACACTGTTTCAGTGCCACCTGCACTAATTTTAGTAGAAAGCGATTTACACACAATACAGGTAAATGTACTTCACGTGTATATTTACTTAACAAACATCTACCAACATTCAGTGCAAAGATTCGCCATCTTCCCCTTTCACCAAAGTTTGGAATTCTCGCATGAATTTATCAGCCGCAACATATCTTCGTGCAGCTTCTAGGTTTTTGTCCAGCCGTTGCGAGCAGCACTTTTGACTTCCACAGAGCAATTGCTGAGAATGGTGACTCGCACAATGAGGTGTCACGATGTGCCCTGTTGGAGCTGTACGTTATTGGTTAGACTGGCTTCCTTCTGCTGGCTTGGAGCGGTTCTTCCGATTGGTTGAGCTGACCACGATGACAGCTCTTCTCTCCATACAATGTTGCTGGTGCTTCCAGGATGCTGAAGATTGGCGTTTTCACCTGTGTTACACACCATTTTAGCAGATAACCAGTAGGTAGTCACCAAGGAGTAAACTTGTAGCATTTTTTTAAGCTGTAATGCACTCATTCTCAAACTTTTATCATTTGGACTTTCAATGGTTTGAGTATGGATTCTCCTTTGATGGTGAGCTAACTTGATCAGTTGATGTTTTCACAAATAAAATATGTATGACATCATTTGGTATCATAGTATCACCACTGATTATATGTAGGCCAATGTTGAGCCATATTCTTCAGGTAATTGTAACCAGTGTGGTAGTTTGAGAAGACCAAATCAATAACTCTGTTGAGAAGGTGAATTATGATATTGTCCAATAGTTTCTAAAAATTGCAAACTCTCTTCAGTTACAAAAATTCCACTCCATGGCTTGATAACTTAATTTCAGGCAAAAAAACAGCAAAGCTCCTGGGAGAGATGGGTGGAAATCCTCAAGACGGCTTAGATTTTTTAATCATTATCACTATCTTCACTGTTCTACAAATAGCCACCTAGTAATGTGTTATTATAGTCCTGCTGGTCAGGGATTAGTGGAGTCTAAAGCTATGCTGATCAATGGATTTGAAAAGAATGGCCTAGTCCATGCTGAAGACCCGATTTCCCAACACTGAAGTGATGTAAAAGGTTTTCAAGCCCCCCTCCAGATCATGACTGGATTTATACCATGAAAGCTTCATATTTATGCCAAGGAATACAAGAGCTATTGTGCCTCCAGCTCAACGTCATTTTAATCTAAAGAATCTGCATGAAATACTAGTAGCAAAAGTTTAATGCACAATCTTTCTGTCAGATAATATCAATGTTTAGAACTGTGCCCATTGTATACAGAAGTTCAAATGCATTTGCAGAACCAGGGCGATTGGAACAATCATTAAACCATTCAAAATCTCTGACGTGCCCATTGGCATCTAAGTACAATTTTCTCCTTATCTTTCTGGGATCACAGCAGCAATAAGGTCAACTTTGTGAAACATCAGTTACAGTTAAATTGTATCTCTGGCTTTGGCCTGTTGTTACGTCATCCAGAACACAAGACAGTAACCAGCAGTAGTTTTGGTGCTCACTTGTAATGTAAAAGAAGTAGTGATAATTGTAAACATCTTCCATGCAGACAACAAATTAAGATCTTTGTACCATCTACGGTGTTTCTTTCTACTTTATAACATTCTTCTGTTCACTATTTTTTCAGTTGGAGACTTGAATAAAGCATGCCTTTTGCTCCTTCCTCAGTAGGTTGGTCAAGAACAATCCTTTTGCTGTTATCACTTACATTTATCTAAAGTGCAAAAAGCTTTTTTCAATCTAGATACTTCAATACTTGAATTTTTTTTGTGTTTGGTAAGTAGTTTTAAATTTAGCAGCCCATACAATTCACTTACATGTGCTGCCTTTGTCAGCAAGATGTTAGCCATCATGTCATAGGAAATGGATTAAAAGTAAATCATCGGTTCCAAGGTATTGTTTGACCTCCATACTAAATAATAGATTTTACCTTGGGGGAGTCTGGTCTTCTGTTAATCTAAGTAGGCCGCTGAATAATCTCATTTTTTTTTCTCCTGTTCTCATAGTCAAGGAATTTTCAGCAATTCAAAAGGCATCGGGCACATTGACTCCTCTTCTGGTGCCATTATTTAAGAAACCAAATGGTTGGTTTTTTTTTCTTGTTTTTTCTTCGCCACTTATAATGAACAATGTTCCATTAACTCACTGGAACAGTGTAGCCTGTCGAACAATGGGAATGGGTTCCATAGCAATCTAATGGCTCACTTGGGAGGTATGCCTTAGGTCACATTACTTCAGCAAATATGTCAGAATAGGCATTTATGAACCTTTGAAGCTGAGTTTTTATCTGGCTTACATTTATCTGGAGTTTACAAAACTCAGCATTTTCTATCATCACGGTTTCTACTCCTTTATATTAGTATATATATAGGTGCTACTTCCAGTCAATGCAAATTTGATGAGTGAAATATTTCTATATATTGCATATGCATGTTAGTTAACCATCCTATAATTTACAATTAAAAAGCAATCTACAAATAGCGTGGCTCATGCCATCTGATCTAATATACTTTCAAATCCCGTGTCACTAGCACACCTATGTTATGCAGTATTACTTACTTTCATCTTCAAACAGTATTAGCAAACTTCCACATCAAATGGACTGCTGGACCACATCCAAACAATGAGAAACCAATAAGAAAAGAAATGGATGATATACGTGTCAAATCCATTGCCTGTACTATCCCTATACTGGTACGGTAGTGTAGTGGCTATATTAATGGTACTGGTTAATCCAGAGACCTGGACTAATAATATGTAATCTGCGAGTTCAAATCCCACCATGGTTATTTGTAAATTTGAATTCAACAACAACTTGTATTTATATAGCGCCTTTAATGTAGTAAAACACCCCAAAGCACATCACAGGAGTATTATAAGACAAAAATTTTACACCGAGCTACATAAGAAGAAATTAGGGCAGATGACCAAAAGCGTGGTCAAAGAGGTAGGTTTTAGGGAGTGTCTTAAAGGAGGAAAGAGAGGTAGAGAGGCGGAGAGGTTTAGGGAGGGAGTTTTTTTAAATTCATTTATGGGGATGTGGGCATCGTTGTCAAGGCAAGCATTTATTGCCCATCCCTAATTGCCCTTGAGAAGGTGGTGGTGAGCCGCTTTCTTGTACTGCTGCAGTCCGTGTGGTGAAGGTACTCCCACAGTGCTGTGAGGGAGGGAGTTCCAGAATTTTGACCCAGCGACGATGAAGGAACGACAATATATTTCCAAGTCAGGATGGTGTGTGACTTGGAGAAAAACTTGCAGGCGGTGGTGTTCCCATGTGCCTGCTGCCCTTGTCCTTCTAGGTGGAAGAGGTCGCGGGTTTGGGAGATGCTGCCGAAGAAGCCTTGGAGAGTTATTGCAGTGCATCTTGTAGATGGTACACACTGCAGCCACGGTACGCCGGTGGTGGAGGGAGTGAATGTTTAAGGTGGTAGATGGTGTGCCAATTAAGTGGAGTGCTTTGTCCTGGATAGTGTCGAGTTTCTTGAGTGTTGTTGGAGCTGCACTCATCCAGGCAAGTGGAGAATATTCCAACACACTCCTTACTTGTGCCTTGTAGATGGTAGAAAGGCTTTGGGGAGTCAGGAGGTGAGACACTCACCGCAGAATACCTAGTCTCTGACCTGCTCTTGTTGCCACCATATTTATGTGGCTGGTCCAATTAAGTTTCTGGTCAATGGTGACCCTCAGGATGTTGATAGTGGGGGATTCGGTGATGGTAATGCCATTGAATGTCAAGGGGGAGGTGATTAGACTCTCGCTTGTTGGAGATACTTATTGCCTGGAACTTCTGTGGCGCGAATGTTACCTGCCACTTATCAGCCCAAGCCTGAACATCATCCAGGCCTTGTTGCATGCAGGCATGGACTGCTTCATTATCTGAGTTGTGAATGGCACTGAACACTGTGCAGTCATCAGCGAACATCCCCATTTCTGACCTTATGTTGGAGGGAAGGTCGTTGATGAAGCAGCTGAAGATGGTTGGGCCTAGGACACTGCCCTGAGGAACTCCTGCAGCGATGTCCTGGGGCTGTGATGATTGACCATCTTCCTGTTCCAGTGCTTAGGGCCTTGGCAGCTGAAGGCATGGCCACCAATGGTTCAATGATTATAATCAGGGATGCTCAAGAGGGAGGAATTTGAGGAGCGCAGATATCTCAGGAGGTTGTGGGGCTGAAGGAGATTACAGAGATAGGGAGGGGTGAGGCCATGGAGGGATGGGAATTTTGAAATTGAGGCGTTACTTAACTGGGAGCCAATGGAGGTCAGCATGCACAGGGGTGATGGGTGAACAGGGCTTGGTGCGAGTTAGGACACGGGCAGTCGAGATTTGGATGACCTCAAGGTAGAATGTGGGAGGCCAGCCAGGAGTGCGTTGAAATAGTTTTAAAAACATTAAATAAAACTGTAATAAAAAGCTAGCATCAGTAATGATGAGTATGAAGCTATCGGATTGTCATTAAAACCTAATTGGTTCACTAATATCCTTTCGGGAAGGAAACCTGTCATCCTTACCCAGTCTGGCCTATGTGTGACTCTAGACCCACAGCAATGTGATTGACTCTTAACTGTCCTCTGAAATAGCCTAACAAGCCACTCAGTTGTATCAACCCACTGCAAAGAAGTATAATAAGAATTAAATGGACCACTTGGCTTTGACTTAGCCCAGTCGATCCTGCAAAGTCTTCTTCACTAACATCTGGGGTCTTGCGCCAAAGTTGGGAGAGCTGTCCCACAGCAACTAATGGGTTGATGAGCTCAGATTCTGTTCAGCGGAGTAATGGCTCACACTCTCAACGTCCCAGACTCCTGCATCCCTATCCCTGGGTATGTCCTGCCCCACCAGCAGGACAGACCCACCAGAGGTGGCTGCAGTGTGGTACACAGTCGGGAGGGAGTGGCCCTGGGAGTCCTCAACATTGACTCCTGACCCCATGAAGTCTCATAGCATCAGGTCAAACTTGGCAAGGAAACCTGCTGCTGATTACCAACTACCACCCTCCCCCAGCTGATGAATCAGTACTCCTCCATGTTGAACACCACTTGGAAGAAGCACTTGTGAATGGTGGTAGACCATTAAACAACTAACAGGAGACTCTATGAACATCCCCATCCTCAATGATGGCAAAGCCCAGCACATGAGTGCAAAAGACAGGGCTGAAGCATGCAGGCAGAGGTTTAGGGATACCCAAACATAGATAGAATTTAGCAGCTAAAACCACACAGGTTTCCAGTGCAGAGCACTGATAAGCTTCCCACTGCTTGCCCATTAGAGCATTGGCCTACAGAGTTATTTAGATGAACCTCAACCCAAATAACATGTCCACTCCTCCAGATCCCATCAAAGAGCAAGTGTGGCTGCTCAATAGTCAATAGGGATTTGGATTCTATGGACCTTTTTAGGTATAAGCATTGGTCACCATGTATGTCACAGAGGATCAAATCAGTTCCCATCTCCCAGGCATGTCATCCATGAGCCAAACCAACTCCTCCTCTGAAAAGGAAGATACTAGCTGGCTGGTTATTAGACAACTTAAAAGCATGGCTTTAAGCCCACTCTAGGTGGACAGTAATACCAGGAACTCCTCTTGAGCAGCATGACGAGATGCACAACTCCCCATTAGTTGCACCACAACCCCTCTGACAACAGCGTAGATGCTCGCCAGACTCTGTCAAATGTTGGTTCCTGCCTAAAGAAAATTGAACTGTATCAGTCCGCGTTACATAAACAGCATTCACCGTCAGTTATCATTGCTGACGCCAGACAATTAAGTGCTGTTCAACAGTTCACTTAGCTAGGAAACACGTCATCCCAAGAAATCTTGAAATACATCTAGAAAGCAAGTTGAGTGCTTGGCCACTTGTAAGGCATGAAATTAAATTACATAATATTGTGATAGCGTTCCTCCTTTGCAGCAATGAAACTTGGTGAACTACATAAGGTATTTTAAAGTGCTAAAGAAATTTCACCTGTTGAGCATGTTCAACGTTATGTGGATTATTTGGCAAGTCACTGAAACCTTTAACAGTGCGGAGTCAACAAGCATAGAGGCATTGGTCAAAGAAGCACAGTTTAGATGGGGAGGACATGCCAGTTAGGGTGAGTGACCATCAAAAAAGTTGCTATGTTTGCCAGCTTAAGGAAAGCAAAACACATAAGAGGATGGTCCCATAGCTCCTTTGGAAGCTGAAGAGTCCTGCAGCACTGTTTCCATCAGGCCTTTGTGGCCATCTTCTGCAGTGTCGGAGTGGCATGGTGCCACTCCGACACTGTGGCCTCCATCGGGGTGGGTGCCACCGATGTGCCCACTGGATCATGCTAATGACCCTGTCCTCGCAATTTAGGATGGAGTCAGTCTCTCTGGGAGTCAGCAGACCTGAGCCTCACTCTGCTGCACGTGCACCAGCGGAGCAGGCCCATTGGAATTTCAGCCCCATCATAACTCAGGGGCTGAACAATGCAGCGCATTTTATAACAATTCATTATGTTATATATGCCTAACTAATAACAAATACTTGTAAGCGAAGTCAATCTTAGAGTCCATGCCAGAAGGAGAGTGAGGAGGGAGAGGGGAGAAAATCTGAAATAAAAAGAACGCTGCTGGCTTTTGGAACAGCTGTTGCATTATAATGCTATTGCTGAGGATCTATATTCTGTTTCTTCTTAACAATGAAATATTTGTGATGAATTATAAGTACTGCCCTAAGGAAGCAGTAATATGCAAACCATTTGAGCATTCAACAAGTAACGAATGATAATAAATATGAACGTTTAGTTCGCTGAGTACACAAGGCCATTATACAGGAAACTTTTTTTTATCCGGCTCCAACGGGACCGATGTGGTGCTGGTTCATCAAAAAATCCGGATAACCGAGAGCGTAAAAGATATGGGCCTAGAAATTCGCTATCGCCGCGCCAGGTCTTTAGCGCCCGAAAGTTAGCGCACGCCCGGATTCCCGTAGCGCCCGCCTGAAATTCAGTTGCAGCGCCCCAAGACGGAGGCGGGCGCTATTGCAGGGTTTGGCCGCCTCCGCTTGGGGCGCTGAAAGTCAATTTCAGGCGTCCAGCTGCCGCAGCGCCACCCGATGCGGTGCGGCAGGCTGGGGTACTGCAGGCCTCCTCCTTCTCTTAAGGAGGAGCTGCCTGCAGCCGTGAGATCGCCGCTGGATTCCCCCGGCAAATGAGCCCGGCACCACGGAGAAGTGCCGGGCTCGCGGGGGTCAGAGGCCAATGCCGCGGGGGGGGTGGTGTGGGAGTCCGGGGAGGACGGTGCGGCCAAGCGGCCGCCGGGAAAGCGGCCGGCTGCACCTCCACCTTTACGCCCCGGCCTCTCGGAGCTGCAAGGCCCCGTTTTACAAACGCTCTTTGCGCCCGCTACGGGAGAGGCGGCCGCAACTGAATTTGGGCGTCGGGCCGGCATCGCGTTGGAACCGGGGCGCTGCGCACACCGATGACGTCATCGGTGCCGGCGCAGCGCTATCGGCTAACGCCACCATTTGCGCTACACTGAATTCCAGGCTACCAACAGCCGGCGCAAAATACCTCTTTAGGCGCTAAGTGGGTGCTAACACCACTGAATTTCTAGGCCATGGAGAGCTGAGAACTCCGTATAAAACAACAAACCCTGTTGCTTAGCAACAGGTGCAGAACAATGGCCACAAGTTCCAAGCGTCTCTGTAGCTTAGCACCAGCTGCAGCCACACCCAATTGCACAGCAACAGATCGAGGAAGGCACGTAATATGAAGTACAACTTCCTGAACCTACTCCTGAATTTTGCCGGTTAACCGAGATTTCCGGTTATTTAGGTGCCGGTAAATCGAAAGTTCCCTGTATATGATGACAGTTATTTTTTGACTGTATCATATAATGGAAAGGCAAAAGAATAAAACTTTCTGCACTTGCAGTGGGGCAGACTGATTTGATGCACAATGTCTAGTTATTAATTCATTTATCAATTATTGCTATAATATTTCTTCAGAAATTTTAGGGGCATAGAGGAATGATGGGGTTAAACATAAGGAAAGTGCCAGTTTAGAATGATTGCAGTACCGTATTGCAACCATTCAATCTCTCAGTACCTAAAAATGATAAAAGTGTGTTCTTTGTGGTTGACAAAACTCTTAACAACCATTTGGATGTGACTTTCCCCTTTAAGAGCATGCCCTTTGAAGTAACTTCTTTGATCTTTTCATTTTTTTTTGCACACACTGGAAGTAGTGTCCTGGCTATTGAAATCCAAATGTTTCCAATATTTTTACTAGGTACAGTAAAAAATAAGATTGATCTTTATAGAGTCAGCATTATTATATTAGTTATTTAAATATAAACAGGTTTCTGTGAACAATAATTTTTTAATGTTATAAGGAGTAAGTACAAGTACAACTGGCCCAGACAGTTACTCGTAAAATGTCGGTGACTTTATTGAGAGAGATCATTGTGATCTCTAAATTGCCTTGGAATGGGCATGTAGGCTTTGTCCTAAAACATTCCTTGATGAGAATTCTGGATAACCAGAGACACTATCACATGAAAGGATTTTGGTATAGATTAAAGCACAATATCTGATAGCAGAAGATAGAGTAATCAAAGAGAAAATTAGAATAAAGAAATTCCTATTTTTCTGAAAAATGGGATAAACATCTGCATTTGGTCAAAACTAATGAACCGCTAATAAAATCCTGGGAACGCACACAAGATTCGGCTCGTACAGCAACAGGAATGTATTAAGTAATCACTTGACTCCTTGAACACAACAGGGGAGGATGAACTAGGTAGTGTGTAGGAGGTCAACACTTGGATCTCCCAGGTGAGTGGTGTCATAGAGCAAAGGCTGTCTTTGAGAACCATGGCAATATTAATAGCATCTGCAATGGCAACCTGAGTTACACAGGTCATAGGGATAGTAGAATGCTCCCACGGTTGATATAAAAGCTTTGTCATGGTCACCTTCAACTTTCTTGGAGAACCGTTATAAGCAACTATAAAGGAGAGATTCTAAAGACCTTATAGATGGCCATTGTTCCATCTCTCGGAAAGAGCAGCCTTTCTTTGTTAATGTTTTGAGCTATTTAATATTGGCTCCTTAATATGAATGAAAATGTTAATTCATAATTCTCATTGAATATACATTCCCTGGAGGAATAAAAACTCCACTGGAAAAGTGGTACAACCATGGCTGACTAGAGAAGTTAAGAATAGTATTAGATTCAAAGAAGTTTGCAATGTTGCCAAAGAGAGTAGTATGCTTGAGGATTGGGAGTGTTTTAAAAATCAACTAAGGATGACCAAGGAACTGATAAAGAGGGAAAAATAGAATATGAGAGTAAACTAGCAAGAAATATAAAAACAGATTGTAAGAGCTTTTACAAATATGTAAAAAGGAAGAGATTAGCAAAAGTAAACCTAGGTCCCTTAAAGGCACAGACAGGAGAAATTATAATGAGGAATAAGAAAATGGCAGAGATGTTAACCAAATATTTTGTCCCTGTCTTCACAATAGAAGACACAAAGAACATACCAGAAATTGTGGGGAACCAAGGGACTGATGAGAGTGAGGAACTTAAAGTAATTAATATTAGTAAAGAAAAAGTACTGGAGAAATTAATGGGACTAAAAACTGACAAATCCCCTGGACCTGATGGCCTATATTATAGGGCTTCAAAAGAGGTGGCTGCATTGGTTTTGATCTTCCAGAATTCCCTAAATTCTGGAACAGTCCACAATGTAACCCCACTGTTCAAGAAAGGAGGGAAAGAGAAAACAGGGAACTGTAGGCCAGTTAACCTGACATCAGTAGTAGGGAAAATTCTAGAATTTATTATTAAAGACATGGGGCTAGATTTTCAGTATAGACAGTTTTGGGGCGCTAACCTTAGCGCCCGCCCGAAGTTAGCGCCCGCCCCAAAGAAGCGCCCCGTTGCCGGAAATTCAGTGGCTTCGCCCTAAGAGGTTGGTGGAGCGCTAAAAGAGGCGTTCCACTACTATCTTTAGGCGCTAAGCCGGCGGTGCAGAGCGTAACACCCGCGCTTGGGCGCAGCGCACGGCAGACACTCTGGTGCCAGTGAGCTCTTAAAGGGGAAGGGTGCATGTGTTTTTTTCAAAGGCAGAGTCTGGAAGGAGGAGGAGGAGGAGGAGGAGGAGGAGGAGGAGGTGGTGGTGGTGGTGGCCGGAAACATAAATAAACCGTTCACAACAACACACTGGATCCTTCCACACAACACATGCAGACTGCCTTTTATAGTGCAGGAGGAGTGCCCTTTAATTTGCGCTCCCCAGGGTGTGTTGCGTTCCATTTTACAAACGCTCTGGACGCCAGCCGCACAATCGGGCGGTCCGACTGAAGTTTGGATTCGGGGCGGCCAAAGGGCGTTGCACGAGGATGTGACGTCATTTTCTGCGCGCGCATCCGGGCGGCCGCTAAACTTTGCGCCGGCGCTAACGGGCAACTTAATTTGGGGCGGGGCGCAAACTGCGCTGCGCCCGGGCGCTACACGCATAGCGCCCGAAAATCACTTCTCTTAAGGCGCTAACTGCTGGCGCAAGCAACTGAAAATCTAGCCCATGGTAACAAGGCACTTGGAAAAACATAATATGATTCAGCAGAGTCAACATGGTTTTATGAAAGGGAAATCGTGTTTGACAAATCTATTAGAGATTTTTGAGGGTATAACTAGCAGGGTAGATAAGGGGGAACCAGTGGATGTAGTACATTTGGATTTTCAGAAGGCATTCGATAAGGTGCCACACAAGAGGTTGTTACACAAGATTAGGGCTCATGGGATTGGGGGTAATATATTAGCATGGATTGCGGATTGGTTAACAGACAGAAAACCAGAGAGCAGGAATAAAGGGGTAATTTTCAGGATGACAGGGTGCAACTAGTGGAGTGCTGCAAGGATCAGTGCTTGAGCCTCAGCTATCTGCAATCTACATCAATGACTTAGATGAGGAGACCGATTGTAATATATCCAAATTTGCTGATGGTACAAAGCTAGGTGGGAAAGTAAGCTGTGAGGAGGGCGCAAAGAGGCTGCAAAAGGATATAGACGGGTTAAGTGATTGGGCAATAAGGTGGCAGATGGAGTATAAGGTGGGAAAGTGTGAAATGACCCATTTTGGTCAGAAGAATGGAAAAGCAGATTATTTTTTAAAAGGTGAGAGCTTAGTAAATGTTGGCATTCAGAGGGATTTGGGTGTCCTAGTACATGAAACACAGAAAGTTAACATGCAGGTACAGCAAGCAATTAGGAAGGCAAATGGTATGTTAGGGTTGGAGTATAAGAGTAAGGAACTCTTGCTGCAATTGTACTGGGCTTTGGTGAGACCACACCTGGAGTACTGTGTACCGTTTTGGTCTCCTTACCTAAGGAAGGATATACTTGCCTTAGAGTGGGTGCAACGATGGTTCACTAGATTGATTCCTGGGATGAGAGGGTTGTCCTATGAGGAGAGATTGAGTAGAATGGGCCTAGACTCTCAGGAATTTAGAAGAATGAGAGGTGATCATATTGAAATGTATAACATTTTTAGAGGGCTTGGCAGGGTAGATGCTGAGAGTCTGTTTCCCTTGGTTGGAGAGCCTAAACTGGGGGCATAGTCTCAGGCTAAGGGGTCAGTAATTTAGGACAGATCTGAGAAAAATTTCTTCACTCAGAGGATAGTGAATCTTTGGAATTTTCTACCCCAGAGGGCTGTGGATGCTCAGTCAATGAGTATATTCAAGGCTGAGATCGATAGATTTTTCGGCACTAAGGGAATCAAGGGATATGGGGGTAGGGCGGTAAAGTGGAGTTGATGTAGAAGATCAGCCATGATCTTATTCAATGGCAAAGCAGGCTCGAGGGGCCATATGGCCTACTCCTGCTTCTATTTCTTAAGTCTTATGCTTGTGATATATGCTCTGGTTATGCAGAATTCTCATCATGATGAGCAATGTCCTTCAACGGTAGCATTTGGGGACTAGCACAAAAGCTGCCAGTTGGCAGTCACATAAATAGCAGTTCTGAGCCATCATATAACCCTACAGAAGTGACAGTAGGTGCCGCTGTGGAAGGCAAGGTGTCCACACCAACTCCAGCACTAAACACCTGGCTCTGACAGGTACATGAGGGTTAACAACAGATATAAGCACAGATTTGTGCAGCCACCTAGGTGCTACTTTGTAAATTGAGGGAGCTCATAGTATTATGGGACATGTATGAAAAGCTTAGAGAAAGCAAAACAAACAAGACACATTCAGCTGCATCACTCCATAATTTAATAAAATTCAGGTACTTTCACTATATCTTACATTCTGCCTTTCTTTTCATGTGCGTTAAGGAAAGTGTCAGTTGTCCAAAAGTAAACAGAACAGAGTGCATGCATTTTTCTGCAGAAATAGATAAATCAAATTGCAATTTGGTGATTGTAAAATATGTCCAATAAAAAGAAAAACCTGCATTTATATAGCAACTTTCCCGACCTCAGGATGTCCTGAAGCACTTTACATCCAATGAAGTACTTTTATGAAGTGTAGTCACTGTTATAATGTAGGAAACACGGCAGCCAATTTACACGCAGCAAGATCCCACGAACAGCAATGTGATAATGGTTTTTTTTAGGCATTTGTTGAGGGATAAATATTAGCCAGGATGTCAAGGAGAGCTCTTCTTTGAAATAGTGCCATGGGATCTTTTACACCCACCTGAGAGGGCAGGCGTGGCCTCGGTTTAATATCTTGTCTGAAAGACGGCACCTCCGACAGTGCAGCACTTCTCAAGTGTGAGTGCCACTGTCAAATGGTGCACGGCTTCCTCAGTAATGATCTTAAATTGTTCCCCCCTCCCCACACACTTTGCTAAGGTTTATCAATTTTTGGAGGGATAGGACTAGATGACCGGCTCTAATCAAAAAAATAAATAGTTCTTATTACTGGTGCTCCATTCCAACACTTTTTACTTATGTCTACTTTTCCACTAAAAATCTAGAACCTTGGCTCCTGAGAACCTAAAAGAATATATTGATAGCGTGCACTATTCAGTAACAAAAGGCATCTTGGTCTTTATTGGTTTTGTAACACTCATGGACAACAGGAAGAGCCATTCAAGGAAATCTTGTGCCAATGCCCTTTTGTACTGAGACACTATTATTGGACAACTTCCTGGCGGTTGTAAATAACCATTCCACAGGGAACATTTTAGAGGAAAGCAGAATGAAATACAGCTTGTCTTAACAGGATCCTCATAAATTTAAACTAAAATATGTAATGACAGACAAAAATACCATCAATGTGTGCTGTTTACTGTAAAAAAAATGAATCTCTATTTGATTTTAACCAGGTTCAAATTTTATACCACCATTAGTGAATGGCTGTGATTTAAGCTTTAGTTAATAAAATTCACAGGTGCAATTCACTGAAGAAACAGAATGATATGCAACATAACAGGTTCTTAGCACAAATGTATTAAGTGGGTAACCAAAGCAACTAGCAATGAAATGGAGAAATGATGAGAGAAATGGAGGTTGGAGAACATATCTGTGCAAATTATCATTAAATGATCCAGTTGGAAGTTTAAATTGGAGAGGTCTGTGGATGGAAAATGCATTTTTAAATTTAAAAGTATGAAACGCTCTTCACGAAATGCATCTCCTTTGGAGTTAAGAAAACAGCATTAGATTGATGTGATTTGATAAGATGATTGATTGCAAAATCACCAAAAAATCTTGATCCAAAATTGCTCAGCCATTCTGGCAGACTCCAGCATAGCGATGGCATAGGTATGCCTTGTGTCACCAGACACCCCCGTGGAAGTGGAGCCCGCCTAGGGCCTAGAGTGGGATGAAAGCCTGTACCACCGAGGGTGCAAAGAACTGGAATTTTTTTTGTTTCGCTTTTTAAAGTGGCCCTTTTGTACGGGAGCCGTGGAAACAGGCAGTGGGGTAGAATTTGATATGCGTTGAGCCTGTTTTCCGGGTGTAAAAGGGATGCAAACCACACCAGTTTAGCAGTGGGATGGCCTTTGCCCAGTCTGCAAACCCCCCCACCGCCCCCCCCCCACCGACAGTCACTTTCTGCTGTCATTTTTGGGTTGTTTGGCAGTGGGGCACAGCAGATGCACTCCCAAATTGCCAATGGCTTGTTCCGGGACGATGGCCCCTCCCCCGACCTGTACACTCTGGCTGGGACAATGCTGGAGTTCCGCAGCAGGTGCAAATCCAGCTTACTTGCTGGGATTATGTTCACGTGGCATTTCTGGGACCTTTCCTCAAAGATTTTAAGCAATTATGGAGAAAGAACCATGGAATGTGTATAGGAGACAATCAAAGAGACAAAGAAATAATAAATAAGAAGAAATCAGAAAAAAGATATAAGGATGATGAGGTTAGTATTTGGCATATTTGGTGGAAGCAAACGTTTAAAGAATTGGTCAGGTCATTAAAAGGTGAGAATGATTACACTGTGTAACGGATTCGTAGGGAGATCTCAGTCTCCATTTCCATGCATGCACTTTTGCTCGGAGGACAGGGAAGACGCCATGAGCCCTTAGATCTGGGATACCGAGCAGAAGTAGTGCGTGCTACTTGGAAGACTGAAGTTTTTTTTGATTTGAGAGTTGAAGAACCCCAATACATTGTTTGCACTCTTTGGGGTAGAAATTGAACCTTGCGGCACCCATTTTATGGTCATAAAACAGGCGCAAACAGGACCAATTTCAGGGGGCAATGTCCCCTGCCCGATCTGCGGCAGGGGTACAAGCGCCGCCCTATTGGCATAAACATTGCCCAGGCACCTATGGTGCCCACCCGAAACTGGCATTAGACCCCTTGCATATGTCAATGAGGGATCTAATGCCTATTGTAGGCCCCTGCAGGGTATTTGGGCAGCAGTACGCGGAGCAGGCGCTTGGCCCCCTGGCACGCAGCTTTCCCCGGCCTAAGCAGCGGCTGCCACCCAAAGGTGAACTTGGTTCTTTTTAAACCTCCCTGTGTAGCTAGAGGAAGCGGCACCCTTGAGGTCGCTGTGGACCTGCAATTGCTCCCCTCACATTCTCCATTGTCCCCTGCCCCCTGCCGGTAAGACATGCAGCTCAAATTTGAGCCAAGTACATGGGTGAACTGCCTCTGGAGGCAGGACAGGCACCAGCAAACTCACCCCTATTGCTACAATGAGGCCTGAGGTCCAATTCCTGACCAGCCTCGGGCCTCCTGGTTCAGACGTGCGCTGGAGGTGTGACACCAGTTACGCGTCTGAAAATGGGCCATATGTTTGGTTCATTCCTCCCACACGATTGACTCCTAGTATTGGTTCCCCAGCTCCCACTTTCCCAAGAGCCACAGCAGGCCACAAAGAAGTTAAAACCAACAGAAATCAATGAAACATCTCCAAACTCAGTAGGAATGTTGGAAAGCTATTTTTTAAAGCATTCTTTCTTACAATTGGGATGATTTATTATGCATTCACAGTTCATGAGTTTAGTGTTGGTAACTTGAAGTGTAAATTTGGTGATTAGGCCTGAATTAACTACAAACTAGAGTGAGAATCCATCCTTCAGGGAATCTCACTTTGCTCTGTTCTGGTGTCAAGTTGCAGCTATATACTTACATGCTGTAGGAGCAGTGTAAATGTATCCTTATTCTTTCTATCTCCTGCACTCAGCTCTCTTATTTACAGATGCAAATCAATCTCAAAATGTTTTGCTTCATTCTCCAACAACATACCAGTTCCATTATATATCTATAAATTCTTAACTGACCTGTCATTCAAACAAAGTGAGGGTTCTCATCTGCAACCTGAACTCTAAGTGAACCTACCATTAATTTCAAGAATACCAAGCAATTACCTCTTCTAGTCTTAAAGGGACAGGCACCTACATTCTATTTTATATAATAGAATTTTCCTATCCTTATAAAATAATGCATCCTATGATTTACCAAAAGCAGCACCATGGGATATTTTCTAGTCTTGCATCTTATGCATATCCTTCAGGTGTCACAGTCCAAATGTCACACTTCAAAGTGCCACAGTTTGTTACAGGTGTGAAACAATATTTTTTAAAAGATGCCGGATGGTTGGATGGGGGTCTCGTTGAGAGGTGGGGGCTCTGCCAAATGCGCATCTTTGTGTGTGATTTGCCTCTGCCCTCTTGTAAAAGGGGCAATGAAAAATTTGCAACAGGCAATTCCAGACTCTTGTAGCCTATGTTCCTGGACTCCAGTCAGCCCCATTTCCATCCCTGCTGTAGCCTGGTTGTCAATTTCTTCTCTGCATCCAGATTTCCAGAAAGAAAGATGGTGGAAGCTGTGGGAATTCTGGCACTGGCCTCCGATGCTCTTCCGAGTGGAGACCTGACATTTCCAGACTCCTTCACTGCGCTTCCATCTGATTTACATGAAAGTGCACCCCAGGACCAGGGACATTCGGGACCTTACTCTTGAGTACATCTCATCAATCTCAGTTTTAACATTTTCAATTGACCTAGCCTCAACAGTGTTTTGGGGGAGAGAGTTCCAGATTTCCACTACCCTTTGTGTGAAGAAGTGCTTCCTGACATCACCCCTGAACGGCCTAGCTCTCATTTTAAGGTTATGCCCCCATATTATGGACTCCCCCCACCAGAGGAAATAGTTTCTCTCTATCTACCCTATTAAATCCTTTAATCATCATATTTGCTGGTAAAATATTTTTATGTAAATGGGACTTATTGAAAATGCAATTTAAAAACTATTTAAAAATGAAAATATCTGTCTAGAATGTGAGAGGGCTAAGAAGTACAGAGATTCTAAGGTGTGTTTTACAGTTTTTTCTAGGGAGAACAAAAGGAGTATTTCAAGTCCTTCAGCAAAGGGTTAAGTTGAGATCAATAACAGAAGCTGAAGTGACAAGTAAAACTGGCATTACTGAGTAAGAGAAAGCGTCTCATCCTAATCTAAGACTGCTAAAGGAAACATAGATGAAAATAGGGAAGTGTTGGCAGAAATCTTTTTAACACCAGGAGGATTCCAATGGTTTGATGACCCTAATGTGTTATCACTATTTGCAGAAGAGGTAGAAACCCAATGCAGGGAACCACAGGCCAGCTTAGCTTTAGCTATAGGGGAGCTAGGAGACCATAACAAGAGACGCAGGCTACTTGTCGAAATAGACTTTGATAAATAAGAGGCAAAATTAATTCAAGGAAGGTTAGTCATTTTTTTTTATGTCTTATCAAATGTGAGTAAAGGGCAGATTTGGTGAATAGCAGATATTTATATTTCTAAAATGTTAGATGAGGTTCCTCTCTGGAGGTTTGCCAAAATGCTGGATAAAACATGATTGAAAAAGTGAAAACTGCTGTCATGAGTAAGAAATTGTTGAGTTGGGAATTACTAATAGCGTACCTTGGGATCTGTCCAGCCGGACAGTGAATTTATCTATTCTACATGCATTGGCCCCTCCGTTTGGAATCTAAGAAGGTGATCAGCAAAATATAAAACAGAGAATTATAATTTAGTTGGTAGAAATTGGAATGAAAATGAGAAAATGGGGTGTATCAGGGGATCTAATGGTCTGGATCATAAATGGGCTTAATGACCTCTTAATTGTAAATTCCTTTAATTCTCTTCATCATAGTTGCTCACGCTAATTAATAATGATCTATTATAGAGGAGTGGTACAATTTGCATAATATTATATGCTACTCAGATGGGATGTGTGGAACTAACCATTCTGGTAATGTGAGAATTTGTTGATGATACTGTATAAGATTGAGTGTTATAACTTGCATCTATTTTGAAAGTTTAAACTTTACAAATCCAGTTTCAGTGTAAGGCAAGCCATATATATTATTTGACATATAATGAAACTTGCTAGAAGTTTATTCAAATTGCCTTTGGAGTTTATTCCTTTCATGATTGGCTTTCTTGGATCTGTGGCAGATCTAGCAGATGGAGTAGTGGGTAGGTGTCAGTTTAAAACATTCGAACAATGTAAAGCATAAACTCTTCAAACTTTTTCTGAGTTAACTTTGAAAGCAAACAAATGTACGTTATATACTAGCTGATCTCCCACAATAGTAATTGGCAGGAACTGAACACAGAGGCAGCTAAAGAGAACACCAGCAAGCGAGGAAGGACTCAGGTAGGAATGCTTCTTTTAATCTACCTGTAAGGAGTCACTGGGTTGCCACAATGTCATCAACCCCCAAAAATCTAACAAAAGTGCCCCCTTTTTAGAGGGGCACAATTAATAAAACCCAAATCATACAAAAAACTTAATAAATGAAATCATAATATTATTTCCAGTGTCAACTCATGCACTCAGCCCCTACGGTGCCGACCGGTCGCGGAAGGCATCAAGCGTACTGGCGGACACCGCGTACTCCTTCTCCAGGGACACCTGGGCGCGGACAAGACCACAGAAGAGAGGCAGGCAGCCAGAGCGATTACCCCCGAGGGCCTCATCCAACCCGGACCTACAATGGCCACCTTGGTCCGGCCCAGGAGCAGACCCACGAGGACTTGGGTGGGAATGACTCAGGTCTTTTTATTTTGTACTGCGTTTCTTTCATTGATATTTATATTCTGAACTTAAAAACCATTGTTCATATGAACAACAGTAGGTTGTGGGAAAACTGTACCAGTATCCACGTTTGAAGGAGATTCTGAGTAAAAGTCCTGAATTTAAACAATTGTTTAAAAATTCATTTATGTCTTGTAAGTACTGTTGCAGAGATATTTGGTAATGAAGAAAATGAGTTGACCTTTAATTTTAAGAAGTATTTATGTCCGGTACTATGGAAAAAGTATGCAAACGTAAAAATAATGTTCAATATATAACACCCAATGGAGTTCAGTAAATTATCTGTATTTATTGTCAACCTTATAAGGATGAAACATTTGACAGCAAAAGTACTGAAAGTAATCATTTCCTTGTCCATATCAATCATAAACTAATTAGACTTTTGAAATGTGCACAATACTCTACTTAGATAAAATGTATAAAAATGTGTGATACAGTCAGTAAATTGAAGATCAATAACAGGAGTCATATTGTGACGTTCGAATCACTTCATCAGCTAATGTATTTTCTAAAACTAATCATCTCTTTTTAGTTCTTTGCAGTTACAGTTTATCATATGGTTGAAATTCGTTATGGTATATCGCAATTAGGCACCATATTTTGCATAATTAAAAAATACATTTGCCATATCATTCATCATCTGTAACCCAAGAGAACACATATTTAAACTCAATTGCTTTGCCATCATGTAATTTTAGGTTGATACAGAGTTCTTTCCACAGTTCAATATTTCTACCAAACTGCTGGGACAACAATTCCTCTGATTTCTACAGCATTTTCTTTTATTAGCACCAGTTACACAAGCTGATTATGTAATATTTGCCATTGATTTAATGGCAACTTTGGTTTGTACAATTTTCATTTGGCTAATAAATATTCAGAATAAACCATTAGGCATGAATCACATAATTAAGCGATTTTTATACAAATGATCAATAATGGAGAATAACTATCTTAATTTCTTTTGAGGTATCTTGTGTACTTAAGAGATATTGTCTATGGTTTACAGAATGATTTCTCCATTGCACCTCAAGAAAGCTCAACTTGCAGGTTCATAAATCCATAGTAAACACCCGGTGATCTAGTTTGTTTCATAGTTTATCTCTTACATAATAATTGCTGAAAACTGTGTCATAGTTATACTTTTATTCATAACACATTTTAAAATAGTGTCTCAAAGGTAAATACAGCTCATCTGTATTCTTTTGGATATGCAAAACATTAGCATTATTAAAATAACCTTTCTACAATGTAATACATGACAAATGCTGCTCAATCCTTTTTTTCCCTTTAACAATCTATGTATATTCCTGTGTACAGATTGGAAGCCTTGATTTTTTTTAATATATATTTATAGATTATAGATGAATTGATTCATCTGTTTTTAAAAAGGCAAAATATTTTAAAAGTTCTATAACAAAAAAGGAACTGACTGCATTCTTAGTATAACATTAAAATATTCAAAGCAGAAGTGAAATATCGGTCCATCGAAAGTCCAATATTTCAACATAACATACAATAATTTCTGTTCACACTTTCCCTTTAAATTATTAAGTTATTCAGCCTAACAGGATCAGTCGTTATTACTGATCTAATGAAATTAATTGCACTCACAAATCGTTTACAAGAAGTCACTTTGAAAGAATGGTTTTGATTTCATTCATACTTTTGAGATGAACAGCATACGTTTCACTTGATCGCTTGTTGCCAGGGATGTTGAAATTTACTGATTCACAAATAAAGCTTGTACCCAGATCCGGAATCAAGAGTGTTTGCAGAAAATGCTGGGACGATCAGATATGTGAGTTTTTTTGCGGCATTTCACCAATTAGGAATACGCAATACAAATATGTGGGTTCAAGTTATTTCTTTCAACTCCTTAGGGTATCTGGGTTGTCCACTCAATGATAAAGTAGAAAAGTTGGACCATTAGCTGCAAGAAAGACCATACTTTATGCCAGTGCCAAGGCACACCAAGAGTCTTGTCTGAGTGGAACATTAACTCCAGTCTGTGGGATCACACTGGCTGAGGTATAAGAATAATCTTCAGTTACGTATTTCAACTGTGAAGGACCAGGGTTCAAGTCTTCTCGGCTTATCATTGCTGTGGGTGGAGCCTACAGAAATAAGAATCACTAAACTTATTCCAATAGTAACGCAAGAAATTATGTACAATATTTACACTTATCCCTTTCCAACTAAAGTGTGTTTGTTGCATTTTTAAATAAATATGTTGTTTATTATATAACTGTAAAATTGCTGTTCTGCAATCATGTTTTCATATTTTGTTTTTTTATATGTATTAAATCCATAAATGAAACTAAATTCAATAATTACTTTAAGAATTGTTCAATTATCATGTATAAAGAATCAGTTAATTGCTTATTTTACTCCAACTTCTAAATAATCAATTCTCAGGTTATGTTTGATTAGATTAAATACAAAAGGACGTTACAATTCCTCGTTACTTTACCTGAGAAACGGACACTACTGTTTGACCTGCATATGGAGAGGAGGCCAGATCAGATTCAGTTTTAATAGTTGATGCATTTTCAGAGTTCGATATAGAAGATGGGGAGTTGGTTCCCGAAGTTGTGCCTTAAAGAAAACAGAATTTGGTAATTAATTCAGCTTATTAGCAGTATGAACTATAACAAAGATAATTAAGCCTCAGTTGATTCTTGAAATCTTATTTCAATTAATGTAGAAAGAACTGGCATTTCTGCAGCAAATTATCGGGGGATCAAATTGGTCAAAGCCTGTCGCGCAAAATGGGCTGTTAGCGAATCGGCGGTCCATTTTACACTGCGTCGAATTTTCTTATCCATTGTGGAAAAGCTCTTCCCATCCAATGAATTATTTCTGAAGTGCACATTGGCAGCCAATTTTGCATATAGCAAGACCTGACAAACAGCAAATGAGATGAATGATTAACTAGTTGTTTTGGTGGCGTTGGTTGAAGCAGGAATCTTGGGCAGGACATCAGCAAAAAAAAAACCCTGTTCTTATTCAAATAGTACCATGGAAGAGAGTAACGCCAACAATTCAGCACTCCCTTCGATATTGCACGGATTTCTCAGCATAGATTATGCGCTCAACTGGGGCTTAAATCCACAACGTTCTGATTCAAGAAGGCACAAGTGCTAGCAACTAAATCAATCTGGCAACATAACAATTAATTAGGAGCAGGGACGAATATTGTTTTGTACCCGACTGAAATACACAACAGTAAAATGTTCCCTGAAGCAGTCACAAGACAATCTTGGCACTATCGTTAGTGAGATTTCTAAACTGATTGCATATAGTGACGGGCTACTATAGTATTAAACAATCCCGTCATCTCAAGCAAGAAAAAAACTTTTTACATGTTTCCATGTACACGGATTAGGTATTCACCCGTTATCAAATCCAAGCTCTCAAAATTTACCCCAGCGAAGTTGCAGCAATATTAATTATAGCTGGAGGCATGGTAGCAATAGTGTTTAGATCATAGGGCCTATCAAAAAAAATCAATTGCTAGTGGGTTTTAGAAAAGATCTGCTTTCTCTAAGTTGTTTGGGAGTATCCTTCTTATATTAAAAAAGATATGAAAATATCCATCCTTGGTTTGATAAGTTATAAGATTGGATTTTCTTGAGGTATGTTTGAACCCAACCCCTTTCTGCATGTTTTATTTCATTCTTCACCTTAAAAAGATACTATGCACTCCAACACCTTCTTAAATGCTTAAATGTTCTTTCTTTCTTCGGTCACCATAAGTTCCCATTCTTCACTCTTTTCAACATTAACAAATGTCTGACTGGCTACACATTATTTCCACTGTATCTCAGACTCTTTTGAGTGATCCAGGCAAATGATGGGAGGCTTAGGGGGAAGTATGCTGCTGGCTGCTTTGCACACATTTGAGGTCAGAGGCAGCATTAATGTGGAAGCATGAGATTCCTTTAGTACATATGTATTATTACATATTTAATCAAATAGAAAGCAGACTGGTAACGCAAGAGGAATGGGGAATTCAAGACCATTAAGAACAATTACTTTTGGAGAGGGGTAAATATGGCAGAACACTTGGACAGAGGCATCATTCTGAGAAAATGTTGTGGCACAATGTTATTCTACCGGGAGAGAACCATGCCGCAGTGTGGTGGTACAGTGCGTTCTGCACCAACACACGGTACCAGACAGTGAGAAGACACAGTTTTTGTGCCTATAACCTCTTACATGTCTAGAGAAAGCAAGACACTTCCCCAGTACACTGCTCCTACTGGCCAGCACCATTGGCTTGGTATTGGCCATCTGACCTTCTTCTTGGTAATAGACTGGATGGATAGCACAGGGAAACCTAAAAAAGAGTGGATGCAAATAACTGGATTAATAAAAATAAGAGCACGAGTAATCCACGAACCTGAGGAACCTTTGGATTTGTTAACATTCTTAGGTTTCCTTTTTCTTGTCTGGATACTTTCTTTCTTCATGGCCAGTGGGCGTGGTACCTGCCAGATAAAAACACAATACAAACTGTGACTCCAATCCTATATATAAAACAAATTATTGGATATTACTTTGCATGCTGCACCAAGTACGACATTGAATCAAGATTAAAACCAAATATGTTGTGGTTTTGTTTTAGGTTCAGTGGAACCCGCTCCAAATGGTCACTCGTTGATTGTTCTGTTTTGTGCCCTGGAGATGCTTGGATTTTCACACCTATTAAGGTTCAGATCAACACAGATGAGCAACAAAAATCTCCCTATGGAACTGGTAGATGTAAACTGTCTTTACAATTTAAAAAAAGATTAAATTTTCAATATATGTTACTCACATTCTGAGGCATATTAATATATTAAGAGTGCTGGAAATGTTATCTAGATACTGATTATGAACATCTATGGTTAACAGTGGGTACAGTTGGGGCTCATTTCTTTCAGCTATACCTGTTCCCAATACCCTTTCAAATGTATCAGGGTTCAGTAACTGTCATAGCGCTCCTTGCACCATGTCAATCTGTGATAACCCTTCTGATATTTACAGGAAGCTACTTCTATGGTTACTGGTGTATTGATGTAACAAAGTTTTGAGGTTCTGTTCATTACAATTTTGTATCATTTTTTGTGGAACAATTACACAATTATACATAAATAATATTGGCAGATCTAACCAATATACATTCATTTTCAATACAACTTGAGCAAGGTTTGCAAACAGGAACATGTATGTATGAGATGGGTCAATGTTTGGACAATTTGTTGGAATTAATGGCTGATTTTCTATTTTCTACTGTTAGTGTTCAGTGATTTTACTTTGAATGTAACATTTCTTAATACTTAATATTAATCTACTTTAAGAATTATATATTGAAGTGTTCTGTTTTCAAGATCAGACTCAGAGAATGGAGGATATATTTTCTGTATTCTGTTTTCATAATAAGGATGCATATTAAAAATCAAAATAAACTAAGGTGAGATTACATAATACCGTATATCCTCTGACACACATAGAAGAACTTGGCACCTCCAAAAAAAAACACATGCTTTAAATCTACATTAAAGCCCATTTAAACTTTCAATCGCAAAGACGTGCTCTGGATAATCTGAAGTGAATGTGATCTCTTAGGGAACTGAGTTACAGACTTCAGTCAGTTTGGCTCGGTGGTAGCATTCTCATCTCTGAGTCAGGAGGTTATGGGTTCATAGCCCTACTCCAAGGTGTGAGGAGGTTATGGGTTCAAGCCCTACTCCAAGGTGTGAGGAGGTTAAGGGTTCGAGCCCTACTCCAAGGTGTGAGGAGGTTATGGGTTCAAGCCCTACTCGAAGGTGTGAGGAGGTTATGGGTTCAAGCCCCACTCCAAGGTGTGAGGAGGTTATGGGTTCGAGCCCTACTCCAAGGTGTGAGGAGGTTATGGGTTCCAGCCCTACTCCAAGGTGTGAGGAGGTTATGGGTTCAAGCCCGACTCCAAGGTGTGAGGAGGTTATGGGTTCAAGCCCTACTCCAAGATGTGAGGAGGTTATGGGTTCAAACCCTACTCCAAGGTGTGAGGAGGCTAAGGGTTCAAGCCCCACTTCAAGGTGTGAGGAGGTTATGGGTTTGAGCCCTACTCCAACGTGTGAGGAGGTTATGGGTTCGATCCCTACTCCAAGGTGTGAGGAGGTTATGGGTTCAAGCCCGACTCGAAGGTGTGAGGAGGTTATGGGTTCAAGCCCTACTCCAAGGTGTGAGGAGGTTATGGGTTCAAGTCCTACTCAAAGGTGTGAGGAAGTTAAAGGTTCAAGCCCTACTCCAAGGTGTGAGGAGGTTAAGGGTTCGAGCCCTACTCCAAGGTGTGAGGAGGTTATGGGTTCAAGCCCTACTCCAAGGTGTGAGGAGGTTATGGGTTCGAGCCCTACTCCAAGGTGTGAGGAGGTTATGGGTTTGAGCCCTACTCCAAGGTGTGAGGAGGTTATGGGTTCAAGCCCTACTCCAAGGTGTGAGGAGGTTATGGGTTCAAGCCCTACTCCAAGGTGTGAGGAGGTTAACAGTTCAAGCCCTACTCCAAGGTGTGAGGAGGTTATGGGTTCGAGCCCTACTCCAAGGTGTGAGGAGGTTATGGGTTCGAGCCCTACTCCAAGGTGTGAGGAGGTTAAGGGTTCAAGCCGTACTCCAAGGTGTGAGGAGGTTATGGGTTCAAGCCCTACTCCAAGCTGTGAGGAGGTTATGGGTTTGAGCCCTACTCCAAGGTGTGAGGAGGCTATGGGTTTGAGCCCTACTCCAAGGTGTGAGGAGGTTAACAGTTCAAGCCCTACTTCAAGGTGTGAGGAGGTTATGGGTTCAAGCCCTACTCCAAGGTGTGAGGAGGTTATGGGTTTGAGCCCTACTCCAACGTGTGAGGAGGTTATGGGTTCGAGTCCTACTCCAAGGTGTGAGGAGGTTATGGGTTCAAGCCCTACTCCAAGGTGTGAGGAGGTTATGGGTTCAAGCCCTACTCCAAGGTGTGAGGAGGTTATGGGTTCAAGCCCTACTCCAAGGTGTGAGGAGGTTATGGGTTCAAGCCCTACTCCAAGGTGTGAGGAGGTTATGGGTTCAAGCCCTACTCCAAGGTGTGAGGAGGTTATGGGTTCAAGCCCTACTCCAAGATGTGAGGAGGTTATGGGTTCAAGCCCTACTCCAAGGTGTGAGGAGCTTATGGGTTCAAGCCCTACTCCAAGGTGTGAGGAGGTTATGGGTTCAAGCCCTACTCGAAGGTGTGAGGAGGTTATGGGTTCAAGCCCTACTCCAAGGTGTGAGGAGGTTATGGGTTTGAGCCCTACTCCAAGGTGTGAGGAGGTTATGGGTTCAAGCCCTACTCCAAGGTGTGAGGAGGTTATGGGTTCAAGCCCTACTCCAAGGTGTGAGGAGGTTATGGGTTCAAGCCCTACTCCAAGATGTGAGGAGGTTATGGGTTCAAGCCCTACTCCAAGGTGTGAGGAGGCTAAGGGTTCAAGCCCCACTCCAAGGTGTGAGGAGGTTATGGGTTTGAGCCCTACTCCAACGTGTGTGGAGGTTATGGGTTCGATCCCTACTCCAAGGTGTGAGGAGGTTATGGGTTCAAGCCCTACTCGAAGGTGTGAGGAGGTTATGGGTTCAAGCCCTACTCCAAGGTGTGAGAAGGTTATGGGTTCAAGTCCTACTCAAAGGTGTGAGGAGGTTAAGGGTTCAAGCCCTACTCCAAGGTGTGAGGAGGTTAAGGGTTCGAGCCCTACTCCAAGGTGTGAGGAGGTTATGAGTTGAAGCCCTACTCCAAGGTGTGAGGAGGTTATGGGTTCGAGCCCTACTCCAAGGTGTGAGGAGGTTATGGGTTTGAGCTCTACTCCAAGGTGTGAGGAGGTTAACAGTTCAAGCCTTACTCCAAGGTGTGAGGAGGTTATGGGTTCAAGCCCTACTCCAAGGTGTGAGGAGGTTATGGGTTCAAGCCCTACTCCAAGGTGTGAGGAGGTTAACAGTTCAAGCCCTACTCCAAGGTGTGAGGAGGTTATGGGTTCGATCCCTACTCCAAGGTGTGAGGAGGTTATGGGTTCAAGCCCGACTCGAAGGTGTGAGGAGGTTATGGGTTCAAGCCCTACTCCAAGGTGTGAGGAGGTTATGGGTTCAAGCCCTACTCCAAGGTGTGAGGAGGTTATGGGTTTGAGCCCTACTCCAAGGTGTGAGGAGGTTAACAGTTCAAGCCCTACTCCAAGGTGCGAGGAGGTTATGGGTTTGAGCCCTACTCCAAGGTGTGAGGAGGTTATGGGTTCGAGCCCTACTCCAAGGTGTGAGGAGGTTAACAGTTCAAGCCCTACTCCAAGGTGTGAGGAGGTTATGGGTTCGAGCCCTACTCCAAGGTGTGAGGAGGTTATGGGTTCGAGCCCTACTCCAAGGTGTGAGGAGGTTAAGGGTTCAAGCCGTACTCCAAGGTGTGAGGAGGTTATGGGTTCAAGCCCTACTCCAAGGTGTGAGGAGGTTATGGGTTTGAGCCCTACTCCAAGGTGTGAGGAGGCTATGGGTTTGAGCCCTACTCCAAGGTGTGAGGAGGTTAACAGTTCAAGCCCTACTTCAAGGTGTGAGGAGGTTATGGGTTCAAGCCCTACTCCAAGGTGTGAGGAGGTTATGGGTTTGAGCCCTACTCCAACGTGTGAGGAGGTTATGGGTTCGAGCCCTACTCCAAGGTGTGAGGAGGTTATGGGTTCAAGCCCTACTCCAAGGTGTGAGAAGGTTATGGGTTCAAGCCCTACTCCAAGGTGTGAGGAGGTTATGGGTTCAAGCCCTACTCCAAGGTGTGAGGAGGTTATGGGTTCAAGCCCTACTCCAAGGTGTGAGGAGGTTATGGGTTCAAGCCCTACTCCAAGGTGTGAGGAGGTTATGGGTTCAAGCCCTACTCCAAGATGTGAGGAGGTTATGGGTTCAAGCCCTACTCCAAGGTGTGAGGAGGTTATGGGTTCAAGCCCTACTCCAAGGTGTGAGGAGGTTATGGGTTCAAGCCCTACTCCAAGATGTGAGGAGGTTATGGGTTCAAGCCCTACTCCAAGGTGTGAGGAGCTTATGGGTTCAAGCCCTACTCCAAGGTGTGAGGAGGTTATGGGTTCAAGCCCTACTCGAAGGTGTGAGGAGGTTATGGGTTCAAGCCCTACTCCAAGGTGTGAGGAGTTTATGGGTTTGAGCCCTACTCCAAGGTGTGAGGAGGTTATGGGTTCAAGCCCTACTCCAAGGTGTGAGGAGGTTATGGGTTCAAGCCCTACTCCAAGGTGTGAGGAGGTTATGGGTTCAAGCCCTACTCCAAGATGTGAGGAGGTTATGGGTTCAAGCCCTACTCCAAGGTGTGAGGAGGCTAAGGGTTCAAGCCCCACTCCAAGGTGTGAGGAGGTTATGGGTTTGAGCCCTACTCCAACGTGTGTGGAGGTTATGGGTTCGATCCCTACTCCAAGGTGTGAGGAGGTTATGGGTTCAAGCCCTACTCGAAGGTGTGAGGAGGTTATGGGTTCAAGCCCTACTCCAAGGTGTGAGAAGGTTATGGGTTCAAGTCCTACTCAAAGGTGTGAGGAGGTTAAGGGTTCAAGCCCTACTCCAAGGTGTGAGGAGATTAAGGGTTCGAGCCCTACTCCAAGGTGTGAGGAGGTTATGAGTTGAAGCCCTACTCCAAGGTGTGAGGAGGTTATGGGTTCGAGCCCTACTCCAAGGTGTGAGGAGGTTATGGGTTTGAGCCCTACTCCAAGGTGTGAGGAGGTTAACAGTTCAAGCCTTACTCCAAGGTGTGAGGAGGTTATGGGTTCAAGCCCTACTCCAAGGTGTGAGGAGGTTATGGGTTCAAGCCCTACTCCAAGGTGTGAGGAGGTTAACAGTTCAAGCCCTACTCCAAGGTGTGAGGAGGTTATGGGTTTGAGCCCTACTCCAAGGTGTGAGGAGGTTATGGGTTCGAGCCCTACTCCAAGGTGTGAGGAGGTTAAGGGTCCAAGCCGTACTCCAAGGTGTGAGGAGGTTATGGGTTTGAGCCCTACTCCAAGGTGTGAGGAGGTTAACAGTTCAAGCCCTACTCCAAGGTGTGAGGAGGTTATGGGTTCAAGCCCTACTCCAAGGTGTGAGGAGGTTATGGGTTTGAGCCCTACTCCAAGGTGTGAGGAGGTTATGGGTTCAAGCTCTACTCCAAGGTGTGAGGAGGTTAACAGTTCGAGCCCTACTCCAAGGTGTGAGGAGGTTGTGGGTTCAAGCCCTACTCCAAGGTGTGAGGAGGTTATGGGTTCAAGCTCTACTCCAAGGTGTGAGGAGGTTATGGGTTCAAGCCCTACTCCAAGGCGTGAGGAGGTTATGGGTTCAAGCCCTACTCCAAGATGTGAGGAGGTTATGGGTTCAAGCCCTACTCCAAGGTGTGAGGAGCTTATCGGTTCAAGCCCTACTCCAAGGTGTGAGGAGGTTATGGGTTCAAGCCCTATTCCAAGGTGTGAGGAGGTTATGGGTTCAAGCCCTACTCCAAGGTGTGAGGAGGTTATGGGTTCGAGCCCTACTCCAAGGTGTGAGGAGGTTATGGGTTCGAGCCCTACTCCAAGGTGTGAGGAGATTATGGGTTCGAGCCCTACTCCAAGGTGTGAGGAGGTTATCGGTTCGAGCCCTACTCCAAGGTTTGAGGAGGTTGTGGGTTCGAGCCCTACTCCAAGGTGTGAGGAGGTTAAGGGTTCAAGCCCTACTCCAAGGTGTGAGGAGGTTATAGGTTCAAGCCCTACTCCAAGGTGTGAGGAGGTTATGGGTTCAAGCCCTACTCCAAGGTGTGAGGAGGTTATGGGTTCGAGCCCTACTCCAAGGTGTGAGGAGGTTATGGGTTCGAGCCCTACTCCAATGTGTGAGGGGGTTATGGGTTCAAGCCCTACTCCAAGGTGTGAGGAGGTTATGGGTTCAAGCCCTACTCCAAGGTGTGAGGAGGTTAAGGGTTCAAGCCCTACTCCAAGGTGTGAGGAGGTTATGGGTTCAAGCCCTACTCCAAGGTGTGAGGAGGTTATGGGTTCAAGCCCTACTCCAAGGTGTGAGGAGGTTATGGGTTCAATCCCTACTCCAAGGTGTGAGGAGGTTATGGGTTCAAGCTCTACTCCAAGGTGTGAGGAGGTTATGGGTTTGAGCCCTACTCCAAGGTGTGAGGAGGTTATGGGTTCGAGCCCTACTCCAAGGTGTGAGGAGGTTATGGGTTCGAGCCCTACTCCAAGGTGTGAGGAGGTTATGGGTTCAAGCCCTACTCCAAGGTGTGAGGAGGTTATGGGTTCAAGCCCTACTCCAAGGTGTGAGGAGGTTATGGGTTTGAGCCCTACTCCAAGGCGTGAGGAGGTTATGGGGTTCGAGCCCTACTCCAAGGTGTGAGGAAGTTATGGGTTCGAGCCCTACTCCAAGGTGTGAGGAAGTTATGGGTTAGAGCCCTACTTCAAGACATGAGGAGGTTAACAGTTCAATCCCTACTCCAAGATGTGAGGAGGTTATGGGTTCAAGCTCTACTCCAAGACATGAGCACATCACTTTGAAACTGCATTGTCAGCGGTGCTGTCTTATAGATAAATATTAAGCCAAGGCTGTGTCTACCTGTTCCAGCGGCAATAAAAGATCCCATGGCACATTTTGTAGAAGAGCCGAGAGTTCTCCTGATGTCCTGGCTAACCTTCACCCCTTCAGCACCAAAACGAGAAATGTATTCCCTTTGCTTTTTGTGGAACCATGCTGTGCACCAATTGTCTACTGTGTTTAACTACTTACCAGTAGTAACTAGACTTCAAAAGTCATTACTTACTTGTGAAGTGATGTGATGCATCATGAGGGCATGATAAGGTGCTATATTAATGCAATTTTGTTCTTTCTTTTTCTACTTCTGTTGAAGCATTGATAGGTATTAAGTTATCTTCCTGACACTTTCACTGCATTTTTCAGCTTACTGGAAAATATCAGGAGATTCACATCAGGCTGTTTCTACCAGCCTGATACCAATGTCAAGTTGTGTAGTATATGCCAAAACTACAAGAGGTAAGAGTTCTCCTTTGATCTACCATCAGTGTTGGTGCCTCTGCACTGTCTGTAGTAACATAGCATTCTTTTGGGTGGAGGAGATCATTAGTCTTCCTTCCACATCTTCAATCAGTTTCCTTACCTAAGGCTTTCTTCCCCCTTTCCTAATAACAATTCATTTAATCCGGTTTTATAATCTGCCATGGATTTTTGTTCCACTGCTGCCACTGATGATCTTTTCAAACACCCTCTCACAAAAAAGGCTGCCTAAATTTCCTATTTTTGCCCCCCTTAAAACTGTGCCCCATAATCCTTAAACCCTGCACTTGACAGAAGAACTTCCCTCGATCTAAACCTGAAAGCCCTCAATCAAGTCTCCTCGCATCATTCTCCTGTCCAGAAAGTAAAGAATCTCAGTAGACAAAACTTTCCTCACAACTCAGCCTCGGAGTTCAGGAATCAACCTTGTAACCTTCCTCTGAACTCTTTCCAATAAGTCTCCCTTTTTCTTTTAATATGGAGATCAAAATTCAACACAGTACTTCAGATGTGGCCTCACCAAGGTCAGCTATGACAACTTCAATATCACTTCTTTTTGCTTGTAAGTCACACCTCTAGCTATATATTTTATTTGTTTTCTTCACCACCTTTAAACACTGAACCAACGTTTTAATAACCTAGCCCCCTTGGTTACTTTAAGAAGAGTTATTACGTAATCCATATTCTTGTTTCTTTCACCTAATCTCATGACTTCCCACTTATACATGTTGAACTCCATCTACCACCTCTCTGCTTATGGATCTAGATCCCTTTGGATTATCACACATTGATTAGCTTCACGAGTCATTCCATTCAGTTTGGTGTCATCCACAAATTTAAGACAATATTCTGTCTTCTAAGTCACTTATTGTAATTCTATTTAATTTATGAAAATTATAAACAACACTGACCCCTGTGGGACTTCATGGCAACTAGTTTCCATTCTGACATCTCCCATGAACTACCATTTTTGCTGTCTGCCTTTCAGCCACACATCAACCCAGCCTAATACTTTTGCAGCTATGTCATGGACACATACCGTATGAATCAGTCTGTAATGTGGGACAGGGCATAATGCCTTCCTGAAATTTATAGTTCAAATCTTTGCTGTGATTTAAATCTAAATTTATTTTAAAAAAAGTTAATCCAAACTGAATTTATGAGAACCTGCCAAGTAGAATTAACAATCACTCTTTTGGAAATATGACCAATTTTTAAGTACGTCACCCCAGAGGTTAACATAACTCCACGTATTGAAATTTGTTTGCAAACTGGTTTACACTTGTTGATTGTAAACGTCATTCCTATCATTTCCCCAATGTCGACAACTTTGCTTATGACTACTGATGAACAACTTCCAGATAACTTAGTGACTGAAAGCTGGGTGACCTCACCGAAAGCTACAGAACAAAGTTCATTTATTAAATAGCCACATAACCAAATGAAATAATGAACTCAGAGGCAGGTGTGGAGTCTGGGATTCACTTGAGTTTTATCTAATATCATTTACCTATTAACTACTGTTCTGAGGGATCACTTCAACACTGGAATAAAAGCAGCACAGGGTGCGGCCAGCCTATGATTTGTAATTGGAAGTAGTCCGAAAAACATGGACTCTGATTTTTCTCTCACTTGTGATTGAGTGGAGAAGAGAGAATGGTTTGCTGGACATTACAGTTTCTATTTAACAAGTTTTAGTTTCTCCTATTTAAAATAATAGTGCATTAAAGAACTTTTAAGACTGGTGGTGATATAGAAGTGATACTAACACTGGTGTAATGTTTATATTTTTGCCTTTAATCAGTTCACAGCATGTTGTCTCATCGGGTCTATTAAGTAATGAATACAATTACAAAAAAATAAAGATGCATTACCCCATGAAGTTTCATGTAGAGTCCACAAGCATTGCACACTGGCTCTCCTTCAGCATTCCTTCTCCAGAGGGTTGTAGTCGAAGTGTGGCAGTTAGTGCAGCACAAACCAGCGCGTCTGGATGATGACTGTAAAACAAGATATTTGAAGAAACCATCAATAAAGTTACAAAAAATCAGCTATATTTATTATGATGAGCTATGCAGTTATTATATTTCTTAACAGTATAGCACCGCTGCAACCTCCTTCATAGCGAGAGGATTCGAGTACAGGAGCAAGGATGTCTTGCTGCAGTTGTACAGGGCCTTGGTGAGACCACACCTTGAGTATTGTGTGCAGTTTTGGTCGCCTTAACTGAGGAAGGATGTTCTTGCCATGGAGGGAGTGCAGCGAAGATTCACCAGACTGATAACTGGGATGGCAGGAATGACATATGAAGAGAGATTGGGTCGATTAGGCTTATATTCGCTAGAGTTTAGAAGAATGAGAGGGGATCTCTTTGAGACTTATAAAATTCTAACAGGACTAGACAGACTAGATGCAGGAAGGATGTTCCCGATGGTCGGGGAGTCCAGAACCAGGGGTCACAGTCTAAGGATAAGGGGTAAGCCATTTAGGACTGAGATGAGGAGGAATTTCTTCACCCAGAGAGTGGTGAACCTGTGGAATTCTCTACCACAGAAGGCAGTTGAGGCCAATTCATTAAATATATTCAAGAAGGAGTTAGATATATTTCTTAAGGCTAAAGGGATCAAGGGATATGGGGAGAAAGCAGGGACAGGGTACTGAATTTTGATGATCAGCCATGATCTCATTAAATGGCGGAGCAGGCTCGAGGGGCTGAATGGCCTACTCCTGCTCCTAGCTTCTATGTTTAACAAGTGGCAACATGCTTTTTTATGGCTGCAATTTAACATTTCATATTCATGATTCCTCCCCGGCTGTCAATAGCATTTAGTGTTACTGTATATATAACTATATATCTATACACGGATACATACATATCTAATGATTTTATTATAATGTATTAAAGTGTTTCACTCGCTCTTTATTTCTCTCATTGTGTCATTGCCGTATGTTCAATTTCGAGAAAGGAACCGGCCAGTTTGTAGAAGTGCTAAATTTGAACTTGCATGGTATCAACTATTAGAATATACAACGCCGGCTAAAATAGGTTTTGCCAAAGAAATGAGCCCAGTCACAAGTGTGCGTGTTGTTTTCGCACTGAGATAAAGGATCAAGGTTCCCCTCTTGCTTATTGAAAGGCACAAGGCTAAAATAATTTATATCGTCAAGGCCTAAGTAGTTTATTCAGAATGGGGAATGGGCCTCTGAAGGGCGCCTCTTCACAACTCTGACCTTGTCAAGGAAGTTGTTGACCCCCAACATTGTGATGTAGTGTTATTTAAGACATAAAAATTATGAGTGTGTTTTGCAGACCATTCTACGCCGAATGGTGATTAAGGACAGAAAGTTAAATACATTTTTGAAGCATTGGAGTGTGCAACGTAAATTGCATTTAATCTAGAAGAGAAATAGATAAAGCTGTGCTGCATTTGGTTACAATATGGAAGGTTTAGTCAGTACCCCCACCCCAACCATCAGTTGTCAATTTCTTGTCAGATTCCACATCCAAAATCAATGAAGCTCTGATCTCTATTCTGATTTACAATCCAGACCACCAGTAAATAAATTACTGCAGTAAAAAGGAGGGGCGAAGTCACACTTTTTTTTTAAAACAGAAAGATGATCCGTTGAAATAATCACGGAAATTCAAACGGGAACAAAGCGCTTTTATTTTTGCTGGAGTTTGGCCTTATATGGGTGGAGAAGAAGAGGCGGCGTGGAAAGGGGGCGCCTGGTCTTCAACTTCACAAAAACAGTGGGTTTTTTGAGAGATAAAGGGGTGGCGCTTGGGAGAGGTTCGGCACTGCCAGAACATTTCTTGATGAGCCCGGATCCACCAGGCTGCTTACCAATCTCCTTTGTGGTTTAATGAGCGGTCGGTTCATCCCGTTCATCTTGTGATACAACCCGCAGGCGTTGCAGAGATAATGGCCCGTCCCATCCCGTCTCCAGAGCGGAGTAGACATAGATCCACAATTCACACACTCGCGGCCCTCGGGGAAATCTTCCAACATTTCTATTTTTTTTTAAAAAGGGGGGGAAAGGAAGACATCAGTGACATCTGGTTTGCATAATACAAGAGAGTTGTGACTGTCAGAAAAATGCATCCTGTTAAATAAGTGTTCTAAAGAAATAAAATAAAAATGGCTCCACGTCTAATAAATTATATTATTTATTGCCCTGCTCGGTCCTGGAGTATGTTATCTTACGTTCACTTCATGGTTGAGAAACATATTAGTTTAAACTGAGCACAATTCTCTATTATTAAAAGGAAAATTGTTTCATTTAGATGTGAACCCTAACTTCGATTCTTGGGTTATTATTGGATGTTCTACCAACAGCTACACGTCATCGGTTCCACTCGCAAAGGCGTCGAGATGTTTCATTTCTAACCCCACTAAAAAAATACTATTAAAGACGATTCTCTCTCGCGTTTCATATCCATTCTGTGCACCAGTCAGAACAAACGCTGCAAATTCCTGACATACTTATCCCGGATTACACCATGATTTCTGGTGAACATTTTTAATATTTATTTACCCGCGGGACATCTTTACATTTATTCCTTCACCAAAGTTGCCTTCTGTCATTTGAAAAAAATGAGATTAAAAATAAAATATTTTGTTATACTCAATGAGCTATCCGTTGCATTCGAGATAGGGTTTTTTTCCAACTCGTTCAACATTTCAATCGATAAAGACTCAATAAGGGGGATTCGCTGTTGTATCAGGGAGTGTGGGGAAAGGCGGGGGTAGAGAGTGGCCATTGGCAAATTTTACCATTCAAGCCTATTAATTCTAAAGCGAATTCGAGTACCCGTGTGCCTCTATCGCGCTATTTTCCAGGCATTGTACAGACGAACAAGCTTGTTTGTGTAAGAGGATGCACATTACAAGTTTCTAGAATAAAACGAGGAAACAGGAGATCTGAACATGGCAGGAGAAGGAATAAGTCTTTGCTTTTACTGCCTGCCTGTGAAATAAGACGAAGGTTTGGCACACAGAATCTCAGACAACAGTCTGGACTTTCCCTTCCAATGAGCAGTAATAACGATAATCATCTCTGAAATATACGTTTCAGCATGTTTTCCAAATAAACGGTGAAACGTCCTTGAAAACTTTTTTTTTTAAATTGAGAAACTATGCAACACTGTGACCAAGATAGACATCTGATGTTAACACTGTAAATATATGTGTATGTTGTGTGGTTGAAACATGTCTGACAATCCAAGTTAGTGGTTACTTTGGTGGCAGGGAACAATTCTGGAAACGATAAATTTTCTTGTGATAAAAAAAAATGGCATCCAAATGTTATGGGAGGTCGTTGTTACATAGACACTGTAAAATAGGGTTTAATAGAAGGCACAAATAATTTCTAAGGAGAGGAAAAAACGATTATACTGTAGGCTTTTTTTTGGAAGAGGGTTGGTGATAGAAATCATAATGCCTTGCCAAACTTTCCCGTTTTTCATCAAAGTGTTTTTGGATGTTGACTGGTGGCGGCAGGGAGACTGGCTCACAAGACTGATGGAATGCTCATTTGTGTTACAGAACGCTCTGTGATCCACTGCTCGATTTATCAATCACACCTATTGCACTCGGTGACAAATGACAGCCTTTAGACGGAAAACAGGTCAACATTCTGGATTTATTCCCGCCGATGTCAAAACGTGCAGTAAACAAGACCCCTTATATATATATATAAAAAATATATAATAAAGGAGAGAGAAAGAAAACTTTTTATACTTTCCCCCACTCGGTTGCTGTGCAATTTTTTTTTAAAGAGAGAGAAAACGGTTTATGGATCTATTCAAACGGAGCAGATTCAATAATTGATCTCCCATTCTCCTATACTCCCGATTAAGTGCTGCTTCTACAGAAAGCAAAGTTTGCATCAAATTGATTACCAGAGGAATTTCACGGGAAATTGACTGCTTACTATGGTTTTACTATGAGTTATACAAAGTCCTCTGATCCAAATGATATCAGCATATTTATGTTTTCGACAATTGAAAAACATTTTCCCGCGGGCAGCAAATTTAAAATCTTGATAAGATTGGTGCTGGCGGCAAGTGTTGAGAACCCAATTTGTATTTAAAATAATAGCTTTGGGTGTGTGTTGGGAGTCAGGACATTGCTAGGAGGGGAATCTTTAAAAGTCTGCGGGCAGACCGAAAAGAATGTGAAAATATATTTAGAAATGTAAATCTATGTTCTGAATCAGTAGAACGCAATATTCATATTAATAAATTTAGAACAAAAAAATCGAGACTGTGAACGTTGTCTCTCTGTCTGAAGGATAAGATCTGAGCCACTGCACTTAATATAAAACTCCTGATAGAGAAATCTTATCACAGTGCCCATTTATCATTTAATTAATTGAATATCGAATAACTTAAAGATATTAATTGTGTGTATATCTTTGGTGCATTTTTTTCCATGGGCTGTTAAAATAAAAAAAATCTCTGTGCAAACCCTTCCATTAATTCTGATCTATGACGCTTTAAAGTTGACGTTCAGTATTAGCAGGTAATGAAGTGTGTTTGATACTTGGAATGGTTGATCAAGTTTCACTGTCTCTCTCTTCATCTGTGGTAAATAAGGGGCTGTATTTGTAGATTGTTTTGGAGATGGGGCCAGAGCACTTCTAGACTTTTTAAAGAGTCTGCACTGAGCTAATGTGATCCAGTAAAGTGCTTAATAGGCTTACAAACCATAAATTGCGAATGTTACTTTAAACATCCTCAAAACTGTTTAGTGTTAGAAACTGACCCAGGAGTCCAGATCCAGCGAATCGCCATTGTTCAATGCTATCAGACAATGACATGAATTACAGCCTTACATTTTCTAGACTGAATATCTGTTGAGATAAAGACACTTGAGTAAAACAGGCATGATACCAGCCAATCAAATTGACTGTCCTTGGTATTTTTATTGCTTCAGAACTCCCTTTAGGCTCCGAACTGGATTGCAAAACGCCGAATAAAATGAGGCATTATTATTTTTAATATGCCGATGACAGGGACGTCTCCAGATCGAACTTATAACCTTTATTCCTTTCAATGCACCGTATATAAAAGTGAATTTTAAACCCTCTTGTTGTAAACACAACTCCAGAAAGATAATTTCAACATGTTATCCCTAAATATTAACTCTATATTTTAGACAGATGCTGTAGGCTTAGTTCAATATGCCGCACAGATAGGAATATCTAGCTGAGTCAAAAGGTACATGAAATGAAACATGCACGTTTCTATTTGCTGCTAATGCGGAATCTAGGAATAAAGTAGATTTGATCTTTCCCACTTGTTCTTGCAATGTCTTGATTACCTCATATCCATGAAATGTATTACAAGCGCTAAACAAATGCTCAATTAGAAAACATAAAAGGCCTAAAAGGGCTTTTAGTTGAGTTAACTGCTACAAAGTTAAACTGGAGCTCAATTTTCCCCGGGGACTGGCCAAATGCTAGAAACACAAACATACACCTTTCTCCCCTGGCAAGAAGCAAAGGCAGGTTAGTCCCTTACTTGGAATATACAGAAGCCACGCGCAGAAACAGTGCAGTCAAACAGATATACCAATACATTAGGTGTGGAAAGGAATGGGAGAAACCATACATTGCAGAAAGATCAAAGTGAAATATATAGAAACTGAAAGTATCATTGAGGCGACAGACGGTCGAAATTATTCTCTGTAATGCCTTAACATCCAATAGAATTTAAAGGTTTGCAGTTAATGTCTGGTTGGGTGAATCCCATTTTGTCAAAAATAAACATTTTCTTTCAAGGCTTGACAGAGATTCACAGTTATTTGTAATTTGCATACTTATAACATGAATGTTAATGCGGTGACTTAACTTGCATGGTTTGGCCGATTGTAGAATACAGGTTACACTTGCGACACCTCTATGCAATTCGAGTTGTCAAAACGGTACAATTATATTTGAGCAAAAAAAAGTAACCGAAATGATCCAATTAATACAATGAGGATTAATAAATAATAAACTTGATTTTTTTTAAATTTCCTATCCCTTAACAGAGTCTAATGAATATAGGCATAGACCGGTTTTAGTGACGACATTGTTAATTTCAATGAGAATCTTTTAACTTAAGTTTCGCTAGCTATATGCACGAAACAGATTAGATAAGACAAATGGATAGAACATGGAACATTCTTTGAAAGACATCCTTAACTGATTATCTGAACTGAAGCCATAAGTTAGAAATAGTTTCACTATTACCAGATGTCAGTGGACAATAGTTTCGGATGAATGATACGGAGTGGAAGCTATTGCTCATCGTCATCACAAAACCCGGGCTATTTCTGCCGAAAACGGGTGAAAAGGTGGCCCATTTTTAAAACAAATGACAGTCCAAGGGTATGATAAATCAAATACTGACTGTAATTTCAAGCCATTAGGTACACTGTTGCCCCCGAGGTCATCCTTATTGCCTCAGCCCTCCACTGCTGTCCATATTTGTCATAATCATCATACCCTTCGACCGAGACACTAATTCTGATCACACGTGGACTGTCAGCGATTCAAAACCAAGTTCTAACCTGGCTTAGGCAGATGGAAATACCCCGTTTTTGGTGTAACCAGATAAATATTACTCCCAAGTGTTAATCGTCTTGGAGGAGAGGGGATGGTTTATAAGGTAACCTGTTGCTCTTCCGCTCAATACTTTAATTACTTATGTATTGGTATTAAGCAACATTATTGATTATTTAGCAGTTTCCCTGCTTTTTGGCACATTTGAAAATAGATTTCAGTTACCTACCCAGACTGGACCTCCTCCCAGACATGGAGACTTGTCTGGCCTGTAGACTGTGAATCATGCTGCTCTCGAAGGGTCCAGGTGGCCAGCCTGAAGTCATCTCTGGGCCGACATAGGTAGGATATGGGCTGGAGTAGGATCCATTGACCGACCTGACCAGGGCATTGCCGTATTGTTCCCTGCCACTAGCGCTGATGACTAAAGGGTTGCTATAAGCCGCATCCCTCCCAGCACCGTGGCTCATGGGAGGGCTGTGAGAATAAGAGAAGGTGGTTGAAGGGTGAGGGCTGCTGGGGTTGAATCCGGAGCTTTCGGTACCTGGTTGCGGCCAGCCTGTGTGATTGCTCAGGTGATGACTCTGATGGGCCGATTCACAGTTTTGTAGGTACGGTATGCTGGGCAGCATGGAGGGGACCCTAGTTGTGGGCACATACACAGGTGAGCCCGTTGAAGAATGCATGAAGTTACCGGAAGCGTCGTGGGGATAGCTTGCTTGTCCATGGTTTGCTGCTAGTGCTAGACTTTGGTACATTTTCTAGTCGACGTGATGCCCCGATGCGTTGAGAAACAAATGCACACAGAACGTTTTTGAGTTCGGAATATGCGCAAATTCGGTTTGATATCAGTTCATTGCTGATTTCATAAACAAGGCGATTCGATCACAACGAGGGCGAGGGAAGATAACCTTTAATTCACGTCTATCCGCGTTCTTTTTTTAAGTAAGAAATTCACCTGAAACAAATAATAGATTCGAGTTACACATAATCCAACAGATAATCTCCGACGCAATGCTCACATTCAGTTTGATGGAATCCAGAAAAGTGAAGTACCTGGTCTGGTCTAAGTGACAACTTCCGCTCAACTCTGTAAAGCCTTTTATGCAGCCATTTCACTTTATTCCAACATTTTAAATTTGGAGCAATAAAATCTGATTTAAAAAAACCCCAGCAATTTAAAGACTCGAGCGGAGAAATGGACATGTAATTGACGTGCGGAGTTGCAGATTGTACCTTTCTAAAACAGACATGTTTTCGCCGGGCGATTCCATATCAAAAACAGTTCAATGATTCCGAGCATGAAGAAAATGTTCCCAATCCTGTTTTGATTAAAATGAATTTCTAGACAGACGCAGCATGATACAGTTTGCAATTTCATTATACCGCCAAAAAAAACACAAGATACAGGTAAGTTGATGTCCCGGCCTGCAATATTCCTCGGGATAAATCGCACAGACACCCCAAGTATCTGAATCTCACTCGGCTAACTCGTACAGTTCACTCCCAGCTGAATGTGTACGTGAGTGAGGCGGAAAATTAAAGGAATATATATATCCAAGGCGTGTCAAAGACGCCTGTGTCTTGAACAGAAGGCGCCCAATAAAACTTTCTAGCTTGGAATTTAGTTTTTATTATCTATGATCACACAAATCACAAAACAATATCGATAACTGCGCTGCCCCAATAATAGCGTTTTAGTTAAGGCTTTACATGTATCTTCTATCTGCGAGATAAGGTAACCTGACAGATAAGGACCGGGGTGGGGGGGGGGGGGGGGGGGGAGAACTACAGCCGACGGATTCATTGGCCTGAGAAGCACTTTGTGCAAAATTACTTACGATCGAATCCGGAGCGATCCGCCGCAGGGAGGAGAGGTGAAAATAAAATATTTAGGAATAACTTTTTTTTAAAAAAACACAAGTATCCAGAAGGATTGCACGGAGGAGATTGCAATTTGTCAGTGCGATGTGCTCGGTGAAGGAACTGTTGCTCCGGGTGGTTTCTGATACGGACTGACCTGTCTCCTATCTTGATTGGTGACTTGTTTCAGAAAGCTGCCTGTGTTTTTCTCCGCTTTAACGCTGCCAATTCACTGAGCTAATTGTAGCCCTGAGCCCACGTGACGCGGGCCCTCCTCCCACTCCTCCTCCACAGTATTTACATAGCAGGACATTGTATTCTTAAAGAGACAGGGAGCCCATTTGTCGGCCTTCATAATCCAATTTGAGGAGTGTTAACAATGTGAAAGCAGGTAACCCCGATTAGCCATGCGTTTTCTCACCCTTTCTGCAGTGGAAAATGGAAAATAAACAGTAAAAATTAAAATGAAATAGAATGGGTTCCTGAAACGAGATGTTTCAGAATCCCTCCTGCTCGCTCCCTGCCAGTAGGCTTACGACACGGCCTGTAGAAATCAGTTTAAACGTTTGTCCAAAGGAGGAAAAAAAACATATCAGGACAATGGCAGTTTTACAAGGTCAATGATTGTGAAACGAGGTCTGTAGGTTTAACATTAATAAAAGCAACAAATGTGGATCAAAATGCTAGCTGCAGCTTCAAAGTCTGCTTATGAGGGATCGGTATTATATTTATGGATGGTTCTGCACTATTGCATTTTCTCAAGCACTCCAATGCATTTCAGTATAGGGTGTCCTTTTAGCAGAACATGACAAACTGGACAGTCCATCCGCAATCTATTGACACGTGTCTGAAATTACTATAAACAGACTTGTTTAAAACTCCTCAAATTTAAATCCCCCCCCCCCCCCTCCCCAGTTAACTGCAGATTTGATTTTGGGGCCGTTTAATTCAATCTTAGATTAAACAAACAGAGAAAGTGTGTGCTTGCAGAGACGGCGACTTAGTCAAGCATTCTCTGTAAATGCTAATTACAGAATGGACGCATTTAATAGTCCACCGAGTTTATGTTTAAAAACTCAGTCAGTTCGCCTATTTAGAGCGCTCTGCTTTAGCGAAGTGAGAGTTTTCGTTCATTTTGCATAGAGTACATTATAAAATAGCGTGCATAATTTTCAAAAAAAGCTGTGTATATATATGTATGTATCTAAACATACAGCATACAACTCCCGATGTGACTTTATTATATATATTTAAAACAAATATGACAAAAGTCATACCGATAGTATATATCATTTGTAATATTTCAGTATTTGGTTTTAAAGGCGCTATGTAGGACCATACAATTGACATACGGGCCAAATGGCCTACTCCTGCTCCTATTTATATGTTCTTATGTTCTTACAGTAAGCGTTTCCAATCGGTTTAATTATCTCTTGAACCTATAGTGCGTTCCAAGTTTCTGACCTTAGAAAAAAAGAGAAGCGTATCATTGCTTCTCATGCAGTTATCAAGATTGTGTTGGAATGATTTATCCGCACTGACCACGGGATTAAAACAAATATCTGAGTGAGCACATTACCAATTTGAAAATCAGCGCAGGTTTCTCTAGGACCTTGTGTTTCTAGACTAGCAAGAACAGGTTGAAAACATTGCCTTAGATTCTGCCAAAATAAAAGGAGAATTGTCACTTATGTCACCTCTGTGGAATAATTATAGCGCATGAATTGTAAATTTAGACCAGAAAGTAAAGGCTGTTACTTTGACTTCGTTTGCTATTGCTCATTTCCCCCTTTAATTTTTAGTACAATGTCTAATTTTGTCTAACAAACCTGACAGTTTCCAAAATCTTTGTAAGGAATTCGATTGCGATCAATGTATTTAATATCTACTCATAACACATATGTATTTGTGATATTCTTCACCGAGACTAATTTTCAAGCAGCGAACATGACTTCAAGCAAATTTAAAATAACTGTGCTGCCCTTGGGTCAGCCTGAGCTGTTGCTGTTTTTCTTCCTTCATCATCCCCGACCCGGGAAATAGCTTGAACCAAGTCATTTAACTCAGTACCGGGTACCTTGTATGTTTTGTAATGTAATAATTGATAGAACACTCCGGCATTAATAGCTTATTGCAGATAAGCAGGATAATCTGTAAACGATTTAATAAGCAGTATCCCATTGACCTAAAAGGACCATTGGGTTATTAAAAAATGTTTCATACACGTCTTTTTAAAACGTTGAGATGCACCGATCAAGTGCCATTCCTTGACCTGCCCAGTGCTCCCCAATAAGGATTACTCATTTCAGAGACTGTTATAATCGGCACAGAAACAACACAATCATTCTTCGCCCCATGTCCTTTTATTCCCAGTGCTACCCATAAAATGTCCCCTAGCAATTTCAAGAACTATCTAATCGACCTTTCTTTACATTTTCCGCCTTTCCCCATTAAAAAAAAGTTTCCATTGTAGATAAATGCACCTCAGTCAGTGCAAGAGGTTATCTTAAAACGTACGTGTGGAGTGATTTTACTTTACTCAGAAGGTGTCTTATTGGCCAGACTCTGATAGCAGCAGCGCGATTTTGCTTCAGTAAGTTTGGGGCACATCTTGTAATTTCTCCTTCCCATCGCCGGACTTGCCAATTTCAGGTTAGTTGCAGAAATGCAATGACGTAGTAACCAATCTTAATTTGTTTTACAATCTGTTAAATGTTACATAACTTCAGTTTTAAGTGAAATGGCCGCACACAAACGGGGAAATCTCATTTTATCTAGTCACAACGTTAGCATTTGATTCATTTAAAATGCTGGAAACAAATTATTTCTGCTGATGCGCTGAGGGAATCGTGATTAATAGACTGGGATATCACCACAACACTGTTGAGATATAATTATCAGAGATGAGGAGAAAATGAACGCATTGTATGGCGATTGGTTGTGGTGTTTGTTGTCCCATGGTTAATAATAACTGGCTCCTGACAGCAGACGCAAATTCAATTATATCGAAACAGCAAACAGTAAAATCCCCCTTTACTGGATTATTTTAATATAATTTAGATCGGGTCGATGATTGCATTAGCCGCGTCTGTTCCGTTTCAGGGCAACAATGCCTTGTGGAGCTCGCTGACTTGTGACGTGAGGGGGAGGCTTGCAGGGAGGGGCAATCAAGTGAAAAGAAAATGTCAGCCTATACTGTTTGTCTTCGACTGATAATGTAAATAGCTTCTTAATTAAAGGAGACAGAAACAGTATGTGTGTGTGTGTGTAAGTGTGTGTGTGAAAGAGAGAGCGAGGATGTTGCTGTGCTTAGAGTTGCTCGTTATTACAAGCAAAACGCAGCATTTATGTTTAACAGTGTGTGTTAAACGAATGTGTTTTCAATGCCCGCGCACAAGAGCACGGTACACAAAGCTACAAGGAAATTATATTAGGAATGTTTTCTAGATTCCGAAATAAAGTTAAAAAAAACATACATCCCCATTCTAAATTGAATAAATAAGCATGTGTAAGATCGGTAGTAATTGCAGACAAGAATAATTCTATTATACTTTTAATAAACTGATCACATGGTGTACATTTAAAGATGTGATGTCATTTATCTTACAAGCATTAGTTTGCATAAGTTGAAAATTCTGCGTGTATCTTTAGAAATGGACTTATTTTAGATCATAACTGCGAAATAACAGGTTTCAACTCATTTTGCTGACTTCAATGACTCAAACAATCACACAAAGGACTGGCAATTTCAATTGTGAATGGATAATGCTCTGTTTTCTAGCAGCTCCATTTTACATAAGAATGTAATATTCATTTCCCTAAAGTTAATGCATATTCTGACGGGATCAACAGCAGTTGTGATAAGCCACATTTATATTTAATTATATATAATTGTGTTCAGTCCCGTTATCGCCGCTGAGCTGACTGATGTGATTTTTAACAGTAGTAGTATATCATTGTGTATGTATATTTAATTATTATATATAAAGTTCTTGAAATATAAATACCAGTTGATTTGTTGTACGATGGCAGATGTTATATTCGAAATTGTGTTTATGATTTAAATAGAAAAGAAACGTTTTTATAGTGTGATATGTCATATTAAAATTTTTAATTTGTTATACTTTTACAATGTCTCTGTATATTATTATTGAAGCCAACTTAATGTTTCTTTATTATTCTAACAAAACGGTTACAAATAACTGATCTGGTGTGTTGAGTCTGGTCAATATGGCAAGTTACCGACTTTAGATAAAGTTTCTGTCAAGAATCAAAACACGGGAAGTGTAAATACTCGATGGAAATAATATAAACCATATGGCTACAGTTTAATAGTAAATGTTGAAGCTATGTATTTGTAGTTGAACTAAAAGGTTGGCATGAACTTACTGTTAAAATAAGCAGAATGTCTACATTGTTAATCCCACAGTGTACAGGATCGTATTCCGCTCTACGATGACTCACTGTCGGTGTAGTTCTCATTCAATTCCCTCACTCTCTGAATGAGATCTCGGTCGGAGGGCCGTTCTCGGTTTAGGATATTAATTTCTACGAGTGAAACTTTTTTTTTGCACTGGTCTTCTTGAGATCTTTCTCACTCTATATAAACAGGTCACAGATTACTACTTGAGATCTTGCTCTCATAAGATGTTTGTATGTTGAGTCAATCTGAGTGGGTAAGACTGTAGAAAGGGTCTCTGGGTGTCCAGGCTTCTGTATAGAAGCTCACACTCTTTTGACAGGTGCATGGCCTTCACTCCAATTGTAAGGCTTTTGCATCATGTCTCACCCTCTATCTGGGCTCCCACTTTTTCTATTGGTTTCTGTATGAGGTCACATTCTTGGACTCGCACATTACATATAGGTATCTCATGTGCTCACATTATTTATGTAGGGTATCTGTATGTAGATTCACTCTCTGTTCTCTGAATGGGGTCACTCTATATCAGTGTCTTTATGTGGTCTCATTCTTTGTATAGTCTATATGGTGTCTCTCTATTGGAGTATGTATTGGGTCCCATTCTTGTTTCTTTATGGGGATTCACTCCCATTGTTGGTGTCTGTACTGGCTTTCTCTTGGTATTGATGCCTGTAGGCTCAATCTCGCTACTGGTGTCTGTCAGGGGTCTCTATACAGAGTTCTGCATGCAGTCTGACTATCTGTATGTATGTATGGGATCTCACTATTGATGTCTGTATGGAGTCTATTTCACGTTATTGGTGTCTGTTGGGGTCTTACTCTACTGGTGTCTGTATGGAGGACTCACTCTTTAGATAGGTGTCTGCGTATGGTATCTCTGAATTGCTGGATAGGGTTTCTCTATAGTGGTGTCTGTATAGGGTCACCCATTATTGGTATATGTATGCAGTCTCTGAAATGGGTTCTGTATGGGGTCTTACTCTGTATTGGTGTCTTTACGGCGACTTAAGTTTCTGCAGCAGTCTCTATAAGGGTTTCCACTCCATATTGCTGTCTGAATAGGGTTTATCTCTCTTTGTTTGTGTCTTATTAGTGTCTTTCTCTCTATATTTGTGTCTGTATGATGTCTCTTTCTATTTTGGTGCTTGTATAGGGTCTTACTTAATACTGTAGTTGGATTTTCCTCTGATTATTGCTCATTTTGGGGTGTATTTGTGACAATAAATGGAGTAAAACAGGGCTGTGATGCTTCATGCCCACTCCCTGAATAACACTGCTCCAATATTGCACCAAATTATCCTCTCAAAAAAATCGCCAGTCCTCTTTAAGAACTGTCAGGAGTCCATCCTGCTGCATTTAAATGGGTCTCTGACTCATTTTATCCAACTTCCATCCCAAACTATTACTGCCATTATATAAGTGGTGATAGGAGCACCAGTAAGGTATCCCTAAGGCAGATACCATTGGACGTGGCCATTTTCTTTGCTGATATTGAAGGTTGGCATTACTCAGCAGCATATTGACCTGTTTGGTGCTTTGGAGGTTCTGTCAGGACCTTTGCTGCTACTTATAGTAGTGCTGTAAAAAGTACAGCTTTGGACTGGGACATGGAATGAAGCGCAGGAGGATGATGAAATGGAAGAGGCCAGACTGGTTACTCTCAGAGTGAGGCATCACAGAAGATGTTTGTTGGTACATACAGATACACACTCACTACAGCTTACAGATCAAAAAGGATTTTACTTAGACTGCTCTGAAAGTCAGTATCTCAGAAAGTTGTACTCCCCCCAAATCCTATTGGAGAGATATGTCAACTGTTGGCTGAAGACCTGAAGGACTTTTCCACAGCATTTCCTGTTCCTGTCTAGGTCACCACTGCCTTTAATTTGTTTGCAACTGGATCCTCCCAGGCAGCATCTAATGATCTTAGTGATCTTTGTCACATTAGTCAGTTAACATGTTACACAATTATCATGGTCACTAATGCTTATTCAAGAGGGCTGCACGAATTATATACTTTCCAATAGAACCAGAGAAACAGAGAGAGCTATCTAGTCCTACAGACTAGCAGGGTTCCACAGATACAAGGAGCAATTGACAGAATACATTCAAAGCCCCATTTGATAACCCCCTTAATTTTATGCACAGAAAAACATATAATTCTATTAATGTGATACTAGTGTGCAATGTCAATCACCTTATCCTGCGTGAGTGCCCAATATGCAGGAAGCTATCATGACAAATTCTTCATGTGACAAGCTGCCTTGTCTGCCATCATGACTCAGAGCCATGCATGAGGATGGTTGCTTCATAATAAGGGCAAATTTTACCAATAAGTCTTCCACAGACAGAGTGAGACAACAGATATAATAAAGGCCATGCAATTATAAGAAATATCATTGAGCAGACTATAGCTCAAGCCTCATTTTAGGTGCTTGGATAAATCTGGTGAAGCTATGCAATAAAGCCCAACCAGTGATCCAGAATCATTACGGCTTGCTGCATTCCACATAATATCACAATGAAGAAAGGTGTGCTGCATCCAGAAGCAGAAGAAGATGATGATGTAGATAGAAGGGTGAGCACTTCCATCATCCCCACAGCATGAGATGGGTGCACTGGAAGGGGAGAAGGTGAACCAAGACTGCCAGCAACCAGAGAAAGGACATACCTTCTAGCGCAGTACATTCAATGAATAAAGGTTGACACAGCAAATAAAAGCACTTCACATCAACCCATTTTCCTCCAACACCCTTTACGATGTCCCTTACTGTCAAAGAATTCTGTCAGTTTCCTTCATAAGACAGAAGTTCAAAGAAACCCATGGCATCATTCTACTCCAAAACATTGCAATGCAATGGTACACAGAAATGAACTCAGAATGCAATGTGCCCAAGCCATGTTTACTTTCCTTAACACCGTGTCCACCATTTGTGCCATCTAATTTCCTAGGTTAAGCTCCTAGTCCACTAGATTTACAAGGTGCTCCCTGAGTGAGATGAGATTTGAGTGGCAGCTGGCTGGGCTGGTTCCCTTGGAGTCTTCGAGGCCTTTTTTTATAGCCTATATAAATGCAAGTTGCTGCTGTTGTAGAAAGAAGCAGGCTCAATGCCACTATCTGGAGAGACAACAACATCTACAACCAATCCTTACAGCTCACTGATGCTGGACAAAGGCTCAGGTATGCTATTGGCAGGTGTCATTACAGATAGAATTGCCTCACTCAGGTTTTGGAAGCCCCGTGTAAATGTGGCGATCAGGCTGACCCACAAAGCATCTATGGAAGCAATGGAAGTTACCACTCCAGAAACCACCAATGTCTTTACTACCTCCTCCTGATGCCTTGTTGCTCGAGAAATCTCTTTGACCATCACTCTCTCCAGGTTGTTCTGCAGGTCATGAGAAATTTCCTGCAATGTATTGCTGATGCGGGTAGTGAACTCCTCCCATTTGTCCGCCTTTCAACCATATGTGTAGAACCCATCTCTGCAGCCTCCACATGTGGTTGATGCTCCCTAATTGTAGCTCTTTTGAAAACTGAACATTTGAGATTTGGATCCCCAGGCTGCTCATGAAGGGAGGTTGTCTCTCAACCTTCCATGGAGAAATGACACTCTTCCTTTCTTCCACTTCCAGGTCTTCATTCTCATTGCTCCATTCAGTGAACAACTTCTGGCTCCCTAACTACTTCCTCCAGTGTGGTTGTCTCTGCTCTGATGTTGCAGTAAATAAAATGCCATGATGGCGGTGGTAATGAAGTGTCAGTAGTTGAAGATCTGGCCATGATGACTAATTCTGCTCTGGACATGCCAAGGTAATCATTGGTGTGGTTGGCCTCTTCCTACAAGGCATCCCCAATGATGTGAATCACAGATGAATCTGTTTAGCTGTGCTCACATTAGCATACCCCCTTGAAGAAATAGTGTTTAGGTGTTAAGGCAATGCAAAACTTTTGAGTAAGCAAATAAAACTACCTATGATGAGCATTTCCTTGCTTTTACTAACTTTCTGTTGCCACCTCACGTCCAAGCTCACCATCTTCTGCAGCTTCTCCTGATTCTCTGCCTCTGATTTCCAGCATTCCCTGCTCATGCAAACTCAGGGCTTTCAGTAATGTGCCCCTTCCCTGATTCCATTTCTCTGGCACTGGTTATGGACCAGCTATTCCTTTGGAGGGAGAGAAAACAATGCTCAACCAATATGAGTGGCATAGACACTTCCCCATATGAGCGTCTGCATCCATGATGGTGAGAGCTGGAGTTGTATTGTCCCTTTAAATGAAGTGCACTTGAAGACTTGCAGAAGCCCTTGTGGCATGCACAATGAGTTGCCAGTGATTTTGAGTAAAGATGGTGCTTGAGTGTTTTCAGAGCTTTCCTTTTGCATAAGTGAGTTTCCCTGACACCCAGTTGCTGACAGAGTAGAGTTGCGTGAAGGCTGTATGAGTGGTAGAAGATGTGAATTGGCAAGAATGCTTTGCCTTCCCTTGGCTACCTTGGAGAGGTCATTGAACCTCTTCCTGCACTGTATAGTTCTTGCAGTGGTGGAGATTGCACTGACAGCTTCTGCCACCTCACTCCTTATAGCTTGAATGACCATGTTATGAGGTTTCCTGCCTGTCATGCCCAATAGTCTATCCCTTCTAGCTCGACTTCAGTTAGCAACACATCCATGGATGTCTCTGAAAATCTGGGAGTCATTTCTGCTGCTGACCCCCATCCCTCCCTCCTCCAAGGATGCTGCTTCTTGGGACAGCTGGCACTCTCTACTGCTGAGAAACTGATGACACCTTTAACTGGCTGGTAACCATATTAGGAGCAGTATTACCACTCCAAACTTGCTCTGCATAGCAAATGAGGGCCCTAGGAGGAAGGTATAGTGGGCTAGCGGTGGGAGCAGTAGTCTTGCTCAGCTGTCAAACTGCTAAGAGGAGAATCCAGCCCCCAATGTCTGTAGGGAGTCTCACTCTCTGTACTCATTCTATTTGCAGTCTTACTTGATGTACTAGAGTCTGTATGGGGTCTTACTATCTGTTTTGGTGTTTGTATAGGGCATCTCTCTCCCTCTCTATTGGTGTTTGTATGAAGTCTCACTCTCTGTCCTTGTGTCATTATGGGGTCTCCATCTCTGCACTGGTGACTGGGATTTTCTACATTGGTGTCCGTATGGGGTGTTATTTTCTCTAGGCTGTCACTATGGAGTCTCTCTCCTTGTACTGATGTCTGAATCTCACAGTCTGTACTAGTGTCTTTGTTGGGGTCTTTCTATGTATTGCTGTTTCTATGAGTTATCTCTTTATATAATGATGTCAACATGGGGTATCTCTGTAGTGTCTGTATGAAGTCTCACTATCTATTGATATTTGTATGAGGTCTCTGCTCATCTGCAGACATGGGGCCAGCTTCACTGTTTGAATTGGTGACTGTGTGATATCTCGTTCTGTACTGATGTCTGTAGGTGGTCTATTTCTCTCTTTTGGTGTTTGTATGGAGACTATCTCAGTGCTGGTGCCTGTTAGGAGTCTCTCTTTCTGTTTTAGTCTATGTATGTGTTATTTCTCTGTATTGATAGCTTTGTGGGTTGACACTGTATTGGTATCTGAATATAACAAATCAAATTTATATAGAGCCTTTAACGTAGGAAAATGTCCCAAGATGCTTCACATGAGCGTAATCAGACAAAATATGACATCAAGCCACAGAAGGAGGTATTAGGGTGCGTGACTAAAAGCTTGGCCATAGAGGTAGGTTTTCAGGCGGGAGTAGGGCTTCATTCTTTCTACTGGTGTCAGTATGTTGCACTCCCTATATTGGTGTGTACATGGAGTGTTACTCTCTGTACTTATGTATGTATGAAGCCTCATTGTATTGGTATTTCTATGGAGTGTTACTGTCTTTATTGGATTATATTTGGGATCTATTTATATTGGAGTCTATATGGGGTCTTTCTCTCTCTCTGTATTGTTATCTATGGGTCACTCTGTATTGGCATCTGTATGGAGTTTCTCTGAGACCTTACTGTCCTACTCTCTGTATGGGGTCTCTCACTCTCTCTGTGTGCTACTGTCTGTAACACTCTGACTCACTATGTTAGTGTCTTTGTGAAGTTTCACTCTCTGTATTAAGAGCAAGCCTTTGGCTTAGTCATCATATTCCCGCCTTTGAGTTAAAAAGTGCAGGGTTCAAACACTACCTAGACAGTCTTGGTAAGTGGAGACTGGAGTTCCAACTCTGAATTCTGCATTGGTATCCAGTGGGATACTCATTGTATGGGTTGTGGGAGTCCATAACAACCTCCTGCCAGAGAAAGAAAGACTTGCATTTATATAGCGCCTTTCATGACCCCCGGACGCCCTGAAGCGCTTTACAGCCAATTAAGTACTTTTTGAAGTGGAGTCACTGTTGTAATGTGGGAAATGCGGCAGCCAATTTGCACACAGCAAGCTCCCACAAACAGCAACGTGATAATGGCCAGATAATGTTTTTTTTTGTTATATTGATTGAGGGATAAATATTGGCCAGGACACCGGGGATAACTCCCCTGCTCTTCTTCGAAATAGTGCCATGGGATCTTTTACGTCCACCTGATAAGAGAGCTAGCTACTAAGATGGTTGCAGCCATGGAAGGAGCATTCATATTCTGGTCTGTCAGACTGTTAATCATTCTACAAATCCTTCCATTATGTCATATACTATTCTCCAAAGAAAGAGAGTGAAGATACAACAACAACTCGCTGTATTGATGTTTCTCTGGAGTCTCCATCTCTGTACTGATCCATGTACGGGGATTCTGTATTACTGCCTATTTGTACTCAGTCTCTGTGCTGGTATCTGAATGATGTTTCATTCTCTGTGCTGTATCTATAAATATCTTATTCTCCGTCTCGCCGGTCTATGGGATCTCCATATCTTCACACTGTATAGATCGGATAACTTTCCCGCATCTTTGCAGTGATATATACTAATCAAATAAATAAGGCCAGCTTTTATCAAATGGATCGAAACCAGGAACGTCGGAGAAACCAAATACTCTTCAAAAGTGAAAGGCTTCTTTGGTGGCCTCTACTTTGAAGCTGTAAACTGACACATTTTAAGCAATTCAGATTCCAAGGACAGTTAAATGTCTGTTATAACTCTCTGTCGGTGTTAGGATCTAAAGGAGTCAATTATCTTTGAAAATAAAGAGATTTTATATTTCAAAAAATCCTATGTGTCTATGTTACTATCTGTCTATTCCTTCCGATGTTCTAAGTAGACGGCGAAGAGCCGAGGTTATCCTTAAAGGAGCAACTCTGTTGGCCTTTACAGGCCATGCTTGGAAAGACTTCATACAGCCCCACATTCACTGGCCCGATAGACACCTCCCAATTCCCAGAACATTCCCATTTGAATTTTGAAGATTTCCTTTGTCCTCCTCTTATGACTGTCTCTGTAAGTCATGCACTTTCGCTTACCAAACAGCAGATTCGCATATATCTTTGGTTTACTGTTGGGTTCTGACCAAGATCAAATACAAATCTTTGGCTGTGTTTTAATTTTAGGATAAAGAAGTGACTTAATGGCCAATCTCCGATGTTAGCGAATTCAAGCTGTTCGCCCCACTGATTTATACACCACAATCACACTGCTTCTAGAAACCCACAGGGCATTTAAATAGAGCGGCACTTCTAGAAATAGCCAAGTTAACTCGAAAGGACTCCGCAATATAAAGACTTGCATTTCTATAGCGCCTTTCACGACCACCGGACATCTCAAAGCGCTTTATAACCAATGAAGTACTTTTGGAGTGTAGTCACTGTTGTAATGTGGGAAACAGGATTTAAAAATATATAAGCGCTGTGGTGACACTAATATTGTGTGTGTTATGTAGTATCCGTATTTAAATTGCGCGATCGTTTTTATTTGGAAGTGAAAGTTATAAACTTTGTTTGTAGCTAGGCGTCCGTTCGTTTAAACGGGCATATTTAGCGATAGTTTTATTACTGGTAAAAGTGTAAAACAAAAGGCATCGAATTGCCATTTAACGATGGTTCAGATACAGGGAAACGCCGCACAATCGGCGCCCAAGTGTCAGCTTTAAAATTTAGCGTTAGACAAAAAAAAAATCCAAGCTCCAATATCTGAGCACAAGAAGACATTTGGATAAAACGTTACCTGTGATCCTTTACCAATGGCGCCTCACAGGTGGGGAAGTGGCCGAGTGAGTGAGGGCGGGCACACACACTGAAAGAGCGTTTGGAAGCCCGGCGGTAAATGTCTCTTCAAACATTATCCCATGATCCCATTTTAGAATATATACTTGTGACTGACAATTTCTTATGAAGTTTTATATACATATATAGTCATATATTAATATATGTCTGGGGGCGTTTCACTACATTAAAGGCGCTATATAAATGCAAATTGTTGTTGTACACACATGCACAAATACACACATATTATATACATATATACATACTCGTGTAAATAATTACACGCACAGTATATAAGATATGTATGTTGTTTTGCGACAATATATTTAACCTAGCAGCAGCTTTCTGGGAATGTCCCTTTTTTGTGCGGTTGTAGTTTTCAGGTAAAGCAAGCTGTATTTTTTATATCACTCGCACACCCCTTGTTGGATGGCTGTTCGCAAAGAATCTGCACCCGTTTAATTTGAACCATCTATAAATATCTGAACATTTCCGAAAACCTCATCGGCGTCTTATGAAGCAAATGAGTAGACTTTTGCCATTTGCCTAATTGATTCTTTTGCGCGGTATTTTGTCAACAGTTGAGAAGGCGGAGTGGGAGCGTGCAGCTGACTTATGAGCAGTGTTTGGAGGTGAAGTGCGATCAATGTATATTGAACGAGGACAAAGAAGAAATAGGAGCATTTGATCAGAAAAGAAAACGGTAATCAGTCGGCCCAGCAATCTCGAGGCCTCAGAAAATAAACTAGATTCAATAAATAAGCAAATGATCCAAAGCTCCCTGCTCCAAGAGAGCAAGAAAGGCGCGATTTGGTAGGTGATTTTGGAACGGTGCATGAAAACTATTGGCGGAACAGTCGTGTCTAATCTAATTGATGGTACCGTTTCACATAAAACAAGGGATCTGAAACAATTGCAACGTCAATCTCTCCTTTAGTTTCACCATTTTCAAATAGTATTTTAAGAATAAACTGTCTACACGAGTGTCTCGTTCAGTAAAATTCTATTGCTTCAGAAATATTTCCCCCGAATTTGCGGGGTTCGGCTGACTTAATTTTTATTCGATTGTAAAATCTTCGCCGAATAAAGATGAGTTACTGTATAACGAGACAAGGGCTGATGGTTCTTTTTTTTTAAATAAATATATTCCGCAGCGTTTTCTTTGTCCTGGTTACAGACTTGGCGGCGCCCCCAGGACCTGGTCTTGTCCCATTCTCCCCCACCTCCTTTGATTTGTTCAGATATTGACTAATAAAAGCTACAGACGTGTGGGAGCTGAGACATTTGAGAGCTTGACATAGCAACTCGCCACTGGAAGCATAGCTTCCAGCCACCTTCTGAAAAGGGATGCGCCCGTCACTGGTATCAATGCCATTTCAATGCTTTATCAGAAAATGCATTTATAATAGTCATTTAAATGCTATTCTAATAAATATTACATCTAAAAGTAGATGCATTGCAGTAACAACCTTACCATCACACTGAGCTACAGAAAATAACTTGTGCGCGCTGGCGACGAAAAATACTTTCAAAATTCATTTTAAAAGAACTTGCAATCAATTCGAGTGAAACATGCCACATTTCCCCCGCTTTCGTTTAAACCCAACTTTTCTGTATGTAAAATGGATTTTTCACTAAAAAAAATATGCCTTTCTGGTAAAATTGGAATAAATTATATATAATTTAAAAAAAAACAATGCGGGCTTTTTACAATTGTCTTGGGGGCAAAGCCGCAGATTCTCTCGTTTCCCAAGTGATGTAAGGTAAAGGTCTGGGCTAAGAATGCACTACTCTTAGGAGGAAGTTATTTTTCAGTTTTAGCCTTCACGGGACATTGGTGAAATGGGTTTCCCATCACAGTTACCGAAACCTTCAACGTTAATAAGAGAGTTTCGTTCTGAAAAAAATGCGGCGAAAAAGAGGAACGATTTGAACAAAACGTTGTAATTAATACATTGCACAAACGCGACAGATTCATCTGCATTGTCCGCATGTAACTGGAAAGATAGCTCGTTTGAATGAGCAATACATCTGTTACATTTAGCAACGAGTGCTCCAGTACACTGACAATACTTACTCATTTCGTTACAGCGGTATGGACATATTGGGGGTCAGATTTGCTAAGGGTCGCCGTGAATAGTCCTGCCATTGCTCCAGCACTGCGATTCCCACAGGGCTGTCAGGGAAACACCTTTCTAGCCCCTTTATCAAGACGGCATCGTAAACTTACACAAATGTAACGAGATTCCCATCCAACAATCAATTCTGGTGATACCACTAGCATCGAAAATTAAACATAATATATAGAGCTGGGGGAAAACCGGGTACAAGGGTCACTCTTGGATTTCAGGGCTGTGTTATCTCTTTAATTTAGCATGATTAACATATATTAATATTTATATAATGCAAACTTTTTAAACCCCACTCGCATTTTGATTTCTATTAAAAGTTACTTTAACGTTATTAAAGTAATAAAGTTACCGATAGATTCGGGGCTCCAGTTGATTTATGAAACTAACGTGAAATTGACAAAACGAATATTACCAAAAGTTACATTGTTGATCCAATATATTCCGCGGGCGTGCATTTATATTTATTCACTCGTAATAGATTTCGTGCGCAAATTAATATTTTAATCCATAGCAAAAAGGTACAATTATTAAAATACTTTTTGGCACAGTCTAGAAATGAACGCAGTTGTGTTGAAATAGACCGAGGCAACAGCCTCAAGCAATGTCACCTGTAACCAGTTTATATGGGAATTATGTCACATGTAGGCGAAGACCATTTCGAAAACTCAATTAAAATTGCTTGCACATTTCTTCCATTGCACCTCTGGGTGATATACAACAGATATATACAAATAACGATGCAACAATGGACTATTTAATATTTCATCTTTCTCGCTGTTGGGGAGAGTGCATATGCGTTGCATCGTCGTCTTTTAGAAATCAAAAAATAAGCAGCGATAGAAATGCATGCACCTCTGTTAAATAGTTACCCAAATCCTAATAATCAGCTAAACGACAGCAACTCAGCACAAATTAAACGATTACCGAGTGGTCCCCACTCTCCAGTCCAAAGGCCTTGTGCTGAAACTAAAGCCAAGGGAACTTTTACTTAATAACTGTTTGTATTTAACTCCGAGAAACCTAAGTGGCGTTTTACTATCAATAATGAACAGAGTTTGCAGCCAGTAATTCAGGTCTTGGACGGAGAATATTTAGAAAGCTACTTGACACTATCAGGGAACTATTGGACATCTACATGACCAGCTTCATCACTAACTTGCAAATCGATGGCCTGGATTTGTTTTTATTTAAGGAATGCGATCAAATAATCACCCGAAAACATTTTATTAAAACGGGACACAAATTCCACCGGGACTCCACCCAATTCAACTTTCTTCAAAATGACTGAAACGCCATAAATTGGTTTTGAATTCGAGCACATTCGTTGATTGCAATAAATGAAGGAGGCAGATAAAATGTTGCCAATAGGAATAGGGTACCAATAAAATGATGACATTCCAAAAATTGTGGTGCAAATGATACATTATTAAATACTAAGGGATACGATAGTCTTAAAGCCCATAGTTCTTATTTGATAACCCCCCCCCCCCCCGCCCACACACAGTCTTGTCGCCAAATATCGTAGATAAACAATGTTCAGTTTCAGTCGGAAATGCGACGGTTTCATTCGGGGTCAGTTCACCTTAACACAGCGGGGCCCGGCAGGCTTCTGAAACTGCAGCTATATTTCCACGTTGGCATCAATGTGGAGTGTTATTTTGGGTGCGCTTAAACGATGACAACGGTAGCATAACTTGGGAGTTAAGCTGCAATCTGACTCCAGAGTCCACTTAAAGCATGCATGCACATTTCTTGGTTGCCATGGAGTTCAGTGTGAGGCGAAGCCCCCCCCGGTATAACTCAGGTCTGCCGGCTTGTGCATCATGCCACCGGAAGCTGTGGTAACACTTGAACCTTCGGGTGCACTGACACAGCATACGGTGAAAAGCGAGCGAATCGTATCTCAAGATTGCTGCAGTTTGTGGAGGGCGAGGTGACACCGGGCCTTCCAAGCCACAGTTCCTCGCGATGAAGCCAGTTTTAATCCGGCGATGTTCTGTTGGCATGATGTTAGAAGGCTGATTGCGAAAATAAAACATACTGTTGAAACCCAAACTGTCCAAGATCATGTTAAGGGACCTGCAGGGTTTCATTTATCCCAGTCCAACTGGGAAGTAGATCGTTGAATTGACCCTGTTTTTTGCACATTAACTTTAATGTCACAGCATTCTACTACAATGCTCAAACTGGCGTGGAAATCCACCAACAATTCTTTCACAATCCCTTTAGCTAAATAGAACAAAAGGTTCTATGTCACATCAACTAATTTAGAGAAGTCTTTATCTTATTGTTCTGTTGCCAAACAGTATTATATTAGCTGGTTCAAAAATAAAAGATTTTTTAAAACCCCGAGTTATAAGGAGAAATCTAAAATGTCTTGATTCTGATTAGAGACTGATTTTGAGCTTCTTTATGCGAGGCTGTTGGCTGCTAATACAATGCGGCACATTAATAAAATATTAGCAAGACCCCAACATTCAAGATAATATTGTTATCCACATGATTTACTCAGATAATAATTTGACTCCAAGCAGAGCATTTGGGCCACTTTAGATTTAATTTCTCACACAGTTAAAATAGTTTTCAATGGGATTGTAAACTGATAGTGCAGTTAGACTACCACATTCGCATCGATATACAATCGTTTTGGTTGGGCATCAGTACTAAAGTGGCAGTATAAATTGGGTGTCCAATTAATCCCGAAGGATTAGGTAATAATTTGGCTGCAGAAAAAAGATGATCTAAATTGGTTTAAGTCCTTTTGAGCGTTGCAAAGGCAAGTGGCGCTGAAACCATGACAAGAGGCTATCTTGTAGCAGTTGGAGTTTGTATCAGTTGCAGTATGACTCTAGTTGGGTAACAAGCCACAGTTTAAAAGTGCTAGGGATCCATTGGACTCCCTGCAAACTTGTGTAACTTCGTAGGATTAAGAAAGTGGCAGCATCATCTGTCCTGCCCTAATGTGACATTAAAACCTGACAGCTTGGGATAGCAGTGTCGAAGCATGCATGTGCAGAGGATCACTGTTGCTGCACCTTGCTGCTGGTCAGAGAGTATAACATGGCTCGGATGGCTGCAGTGTGAAGCACACAAGCCTCGGATCATCAGTTGCATTTTTAGAAAAATTGACGATGAGGTAAATTTCAGTTTTCTGAACTGTTCTGCACTCTTTTGCTTTACTGTCCCAAGTAGATAGGAGGCCATTTAGGAGTGAACTCAGGAAGCACTTTTTCACACAAAGGGTAGTAGATATCTGGAATTATCTTCCCCCAAAAGGTTTTGGATGCTGGGGGTCAGTTGAAGCTTGCAAGATTGCGATCAATAGATTTTTGTTAGGTAATGGTATCAAGGGATGTCTTCTTCCTCCTCTTCTTCTTAGGCAGTCTCTCGTAACCGAGGATGACTTGCTTCCACATTAAAAATGAGTTCTCAGTCTACATTTCGTTGTACTGCACTTGTGCACTAACAATGACAATAAAAGTTGATTTGATTTGATTTGATTTGATGAGTCCAATGCGGGACCTACAGTCTCTGTCACAGGTGGGGCAGACGGTGGTTGAAGGGGCGGGTGGGTGGGGTGCTTGGGCTGACGTGCGCTCCTTGCACTGTTTCTGCTTGCTCTTGCTCCCGGCGAAGAGACGCGGGGTTTTCCGTGCCTTCCCGGATGCTTCTCCGATATGCAGCGATATGCAGCAAAGGTGAGTAAATGGGTTTGAGGTACAGATCAGCTATGATCTAACTGAATGGTGGAAGTGGCTGGAGGGGCTAAATGGCCTCTTCCCATTCAACATTCCCTCTGCCAGTCCCATGCAGCCTGGGATTGGCTTTTTCAATGTTAAATTTCACGCATAAATGAAACTGTGAATGGGCCACACAGCCCCTTAAAGGGGCCACGCACCCCCAAAAATTAGTGGGAACATTGCTTCTGTTCCTATAAAATATGATTTATAAAATTATGTCACCAGTTTGCAGGGATCCGGAAGTATTATCGATACTATGAAAGTTTTAATGCTTGGCTAAATATTTTTAGGCTGGATTATTCTGTAGTCTTGGAACTCAAACAAAATTCTAATCAACATCTTGAAGAGGGTCTCATACCTCAGGACTTCATTGCGCGCAGCTTCCTTCCAACTTATACTGTTGATGCAGGCCCCAAACGACTTTGCATCAATGCAAAAAGTTGTTATGTCAGTGTAGGCTGAATGTGTTGTAAAAGGATGCAGAAACAGTGGTATACAGTGACATCAGATGATGTTATTGGAATAGTTTGGTTGCTAGGGAAGGTTCCCATGGCTTATATTGACCAAAGTGCATATTGATTTGTGTTTAACTCTTGCTATGCTTTATGATACTGTTTTAATAATTATCAAAGTATGTGATTCAATAAAATGTGAAGATTCCAGCAGACTACAGGCTATGTGTGTACATATCACATTACAGTGCAAACAACAGATCCTCAGTTAAATTTACTAACCATTTGCGTTCTTAGTAGCATATTGGAGTATACAAAATATTTCAATCTATTCTATAGCACTTAATAGCTGCAAAATTAACAGCTATTCTGAGCCGAGCCAATAACTTGCAGCGATAAAAAGCATTTTTCGTGTCACAGAAATCAATTTGTACCTCAATGAATACATTGTGAGGGAAATTCAATAGAGAGAATTCAAATCAGCAAGTAAAATTTGCCATATTTGGCATGTGCCCATATGTTTTTTAGAATGTGATGCTCAATAACTTTCCTATTCATGCTGTATGTTTGTGTGGGGCATGTGCTTTCTAATATTATATTGACAAACTTTTATACTTATCAAGGTGAGGGATGTCATCTTTTGGAGCCCCAACCTTCCCGTGTGACAGGAGCACTTGAGAAACCAGAAGGGTCAGATATCAAATAAAGCTCCCAAAAAAATGTGCCTTAATTGCAACCTTAAAAAAGCATCCCCCAGTGCACCACCATGAATTTATCCTTTTCCCACACCACCCATTTTCAAGGGTCTGTAAGTAAAATTACACATTTCCACTGAATTACGGGCAGTTTGGTTTTGTAAATGAAACTGAGCTGATCTCACTAAACCAATTTCTAGCAATACCCTTACATGCAGCAAAGAATTCCATCAGTCTGGGCGGGATTAGAATCCATTCCCCCAATTTTCTACCTATTTTCCTGCAGGTGCTAATTCATGTAGGAAATAGTTCCATGGGGAACAACAGCTCTGGTTCGAGTGGTCAGTCTTCATATGTGAGCTGAGACAGTAAATTTGACCAGGCTGTTCGACCATTGGCCCCCAACTGACCTTCACAGTGGAGAACAACTAACACAGGATAAAGCAAGAACCCTGGGACCTTAGTGCTCCAGTGGGCGAGCTTCCTGTGTGCTTCTTACATTAAATGTTTTTTTTTGCATGTGCGGACTTTATACTTTATCCTTAAACAAACAGTACAAGTAATGCACGCAATTTTTTGTAAATATATTTATCTATTTTCTGAAGTTGCGACAAAAGTTAATTTTTTTTTTGCTCTTTAAATATAAATTGATTATGTTGTTGTCTAAATTAAATACTGAATTAATAGTTTCAATATTTCTTTATTATATTCTTTTTATTATGTTTTAAATACACAAAACAAAATTGAAATTCGAAGAAAATAACACGTTTTACAATATCCAACAGGTAGTATTTGACCAGGGCTGGTTCATTTCTTACAGTATAAAAATATAACCAACATGCTATTTTAATTATTCTAAACATTGTGACACTAGAAATGAAACACCATACACAAACCGTACCAAGGAGCTTAAGATAATATTATATACTATGAGTACTGAATGTCTTTTGGAATTTGCACGCTTGTTAACTGCCAAAAATGATTTTTCAAGAATTGATATCCGAGTGTTTATCATTGCGCCAAGAAGTTTGATATCTGAATATTGTGACTTACTACTTCAATAGTATTGCACAATGCAGGGCAGTTTGAAGCACCAATAGCACTGTACCATCCTATTGATTGTTTTATATCTCGATAGCTTTGCACTGTGCTGAGGATTTTGATAGATGTGTAACATTGCAGTTTGCAGAGGTATTTCGTATCTCATATACTTGCACTATGTTAAGAAGATGATTGTCCAATTTTGAATTTAAAAAAAGCATATTTTTCAGCCTGCAGAATAAAAATTAGCAAGGCAATGCTGAATATTTTCTTAACTTCTGTTTTAGAGTGTATTTTTAAAAGATAGCCCAAATTGTAATTAAATTCAATCGTCTTTTAAAGCTGAAACGCCATCCCTAATTAGAGTCCACAAGAGATCATTCCACCCATACCTCTTTATTCAGAAAATACCATAAAGATCAAATAAATATTTTCAGAACATGTGGGACATACACACCAGGTCTGTAAAAAGAAAAACAGCTTAATATTTTGGGTATTAACCCTTTGTCTGAATAACTCTGATGAAGGGTCAATGCCCGAAACGTTAACCTGCCTTTCTCTTTACAGAATACTAATGGACCTTCTGTGCATTTCCAGCATTTTCTATTTATTTCAGATTTCCAGCATTTTGCAAATTTTTTAAATTTATATGTTTCATTTGTGTTTGATATTTTTTGACCCTTAAAGTTTTCATTGTTTCGCTGGCTATAACAGTGAAACAAAAATCTCGAACTTTCCCGTGAGGTGAGTTTATATGAGGTGTGTATTCTGTCAGTCTGCTGGCAGTCGCAAGACAACTCCCACTGATAAACTTGACAATTACTTAGTAATACAACTGAATAGTGAGACAAATTGAACGGAGATTGGGTTTGCAAACAGAACACATGAAAAGTTAACAGTGCGATGTGTGTGCACTGAGCTAACCCAGCACTGCCAGCACTGAGAACATAGGGATCAGTTCAGGGAGTCCCTGTTTAACTCATTCACTGCTATGTAGAATCAATATTGGAATAAGTCTCAGTATTCTGTAACAATGCAACTGAATAGGCTGTATAGTAAAGAACATAAGAAGCTTTTCAAAATATATGTTTAAGCTGTATCACACAAATCAAAGCATGGATTCTAATTAAAATGGAACAATAATTAATATGATATAATTGATAAACATTGCACATGCCAATTTTTCTTAATTTTGTTATTAATATTGGAGGATATAATGATCATTATTGGTCACTATTGTCCATCTTCTGCTTAGGCAGTCTCTCGGAACCGAGGATGACTTGACTTTAAAGGGTGGAAGATGCCTGTGCGTGAATTCTTTTAACGTGGGGTGGCCGTTGCACACCAGCTACCACACGGGCTTGACAGAGCAAGGTCTTGGTCCAATGGCAAGGGGACCCAAGACGATTGGAGACCAGGCTCTGCTACATCGGCCTATTGTCCATGACAGTATTGTTACTAGGGCAGTGCACAAATATAATTTACAGTGATATGTAAAAAAAATAAATCGAAAGAGTGCTTAAAGTGCAATTTGGAGCAAGCTGTCGTTGTCTGTATACACTGACGAGCTGTGAAGCATCAGATTCTTGTGGTTGCAGAAATCTTTCAAGTTTCTCTGAAATAATGTTTTTAAGTAGTATTGCATATTCCATTTTGAAATGCTGTTAAAATTGGTTCATTTATCTGGATTTCCAATTTGACTAACCTGCGTATAGTTACTGGAGGGAGTTAAGGCCTGCACGATTCATTTCGTTCTTTAAAACAGTCCTAGTCGGAGTCTCTAGATGTTGACTAATCTGAAGGTCAGTGAATCACACTCTGACATTTTTTAAATCATTACTTAATAGAATAAAGGCCAATGAAAAAGGTATATATAAAGATTCTAAAATGAGTAAGCTTCAAATATGTACCAATTATATCTTCTTTCCATGCAGCTGATTCTAGGCTTGCCAGATAGAATGACTATTTTTCATTCCATGCTTTCTTATGTTTTCTCATTCTTAAACCTGACCTGAGAGTGTTTGATGCTGAAATTGGATCTTAAAAGTAAAAACAAAATCAAATTTCCAATGCTGAAAACAGTCACTTTGATTACTATAAACACTTAAAATTCTAAAAAGAAAAACAAAAATGCTTTAATATTGAAAGTTCATTTTATCCAGGGAATAGGCTGGCAGTTCAGTAGCTCAGGTATTCACTTCACTTTGCTAAACACCTGTTTTTGTGCAGTGGATAGGTCAACATTACTTCAAAGTTGATGTATTGCTGTGCACTAGAGTCCACTTCATGCTTCTACTTCAAGTTAGTTGACAAAACTGGCAGGAAGACACAAGCGCAAGTGAAAGTGCCGTGGTAATTAGCTGCGAACATGCATTACAGAGATTGCAACAAATTGTCAGTAAGCAGGTAAGTATGTAAGCAGAAAAATGTACAAGTCGTACACATAAAACCAGAATGATGTATATACAGATATACTGCACACATATTCTCAGAATTTTAGAATGTGTCTGACTCACTCATGCTTCTACTGTGACTTTCAATGTCCTCTGACTCACCTTGTGAATTGTAACTCCCTCTTACCTATGTTCTAATTTCTACAAGATTTGTTAGTTCTCAGTTAAAGATGGCAGCAGCAGCCTTCTACCATTAGCAAAAATAAAGGACATTCTTTTAAGTGCACCCCAATAGAAGCACACTTTTTCTAAGCCCAAACCATGAAAAAAACATGGTCTGGATTTTGCGTTCATAATGACGGTGAAACTGTCAGCGTTCGCCCTCTGAAACTTAGGATTTAGCGTGTGTGCAGATAAACACGGAAATCCAGAAGTTGCCATCAGTCATTCCCTGCTCCACCATAGGTTGCGCTGTGGAACTCCCCAGAGCTGGCAATCAATTCAAATCACACTGAAGGATGAAAGCTTCCCCTATTACGCTGGAATATCACTGTTAAATGCACCCTCCCCACCCCCCAAAAAATTAAACCTCATTGAAAGAGGTATAACTGGGTTTTTACCGCTGAACAACACTTCTGGATCTCAAAAACTAATTTTATATTTGTGGAATGTCAAATTTTTCCATTATTATGATTAGGAATTACATGTTTTTGAAATAATACATTTTTTTAAAGTTTGTTTTTAATATTTCAACTTCTACATTAACCATATGTGTATGTCCCAATCTTTATTTTGCTCTCTGTAAAATTTATAATAAACAAATTAGAATCTGTGCATATTACTTCCTGGTTTGCTGCCTGTGAGAATTCTTCAATGTGATTGGCTGCTCAGCCCGCTTGATGATATCACTGTTGCTGGATGCTGTCGAATCGCTTGATTTGGCACCAGATTTAAACTAATGCCAGGAGAGCTGAAATTCATGCCACAGATATCGCTAGATCCTTGTGGGCAGCTTTCTTCCAAGTCAGCGGCGATCGCTGTTGCTTCGCCGCTGACCATAAATTCCATGCGATTGGCATTGCAAGCAATGGAGGAGTTTACATCCCAACTGTCTGCTGTCATGACAGAAGACAAATTATATGGAGGTGGATAGTTGGGAAAGGCAAAAAGATATTAAATTTTTTTGGCAGAATGGCAATGTTTAAAATAGTGACTCCTCAAAATATTAAATCTATTTAAGGTGTAATTTTAAAGATTGATTAAAGAGAACTTTATAAAAATATAGTTTATCAGTGGAGCCTGCAGTTTCAGCAATGTGTGTATGAAGGGTTAATTTAGTTAATTTACACAAGATTGCTAGACTACTGGTTTGCTGCCAGGATTTCAGAGAATGTGGAGGTTTCCAGAGAAGGAGTCTGAATAATCTTTAACAGGGAGAGTTAGGCTCCCGTCTGCCCAGAGCATGTTTTTAATCTCTGTGCTTTGTTTTACCTTGTCAGACGCCTATCTCTGAATTTGGGCTGAGCTTCTGTATCCCAGTAGACCCCACTTCACTAAATGAGACAAATTGGCTGGAGAAGCAAGAACAAATGCGTGGCAATTCCTGTGAAAAATATCCTTCGCAAATGACCTGTTCCAAAAGTGAATTGCTGGTAATATTTGTTTAAGTGAAATGGAAAGTTTTGCCTTTGGCTCACCCTGAGTTTCAGTGATATAAAGCTTTAAAAAGGGTTATGGGGTTTCTGGAGGAAAATACAGGCCAACTGCAGGTCACAAGGCACGTCAGTCTTTTTCATGGATTAAAAATTTATCTGATAAAAATCACAAATATCTTGAAACTCCAATGTTAAAATCCAGTAAGCTCCAATGTTACCTGATGCACATTGTGCAATGTTTCCCACATGAACACACTGTGCCACTTTTACTTTTGTCATACCATGTATTCAACTTTCGTCTTCTAAGAAAGATTTTGCTCTACTTTTTTAAAATTCATTTATGGGATGTGGGCGTCACCAGCAAAGCCAGCATTTATTGCCCATCCCGAATAGCTATTTTAGAATACAACTGAGTGGCTTGTTAGGCCACTTCAGAGGGCAGTTAAGAGTCAACCACATTGCTGTGGGTCTGGAGTCACATATAGGCCAGACCAGGTAAAGGTGGCAGATTTCACAGAATCACAGAAACCCCACAGTGCAGATAGAGGCCATTTCGGCCCATCGAGCCTGCACCGACACATATCCCACCCGATCCCCGTAACCCCTGCACCAACACATATCCCACCCTATCCCCATGTATTTAATCCCCCTAACACTAAGGGTCAATTTATCATAGCCAATCAACCTAACCTGCACATCTTTGGACTGTGGGAGGAAACCGGAGCACCCGGAGGATCCCACGCAAACACGGGGAGAATGTGCAAACTCCACACAGACAGCCACCCGAGGCCGGACTCGAACCCGGGTCCCTGGCGCTGTGAGACAACAGTGCTAACCACTATGCCACCGTGCTTCCCTAAAGGACATTAGTGAACCAGCTTTGTTTTTTTACAACAGTCCGGTAGTTTCATGGTTCACTTTTTATTCCAGATTTATTTAATTGAATTTAAAATTGCTACCATGCCCAATAGGTTTTTATTTTCTATCTCTTATTTTCTATGTCATGCATCAAAAGGGCAGGCTAGCTCTTCACTGCCAGCTTTCTGCCAATGCAGCTCTTGAGCCAGTCACAATGAAGTGTCCTTGCACTCCTATTGGGAATGGATTAGCTTCAAGCTTGAACCAAAGCAAAATACAGCAGGTGTTGGGAATCGGAAATAAAACCAGAAAATGCTGGAAAACAATCAACACGTCAGGCAACACCTGTGGAGAGAAAAAAGAGTTAACGTTTCAGATTGATAACCTTTCATCAGAGCTTCAGAGCTTCAGCTTGATGCCTCTTTCTAACCACACAGCTAAGATCAGGAACCCCCTTTGCGGAATTGAGGGTAAACTGCACCAGGTGACACAGTTCTGGGCTATATACTGCTCTCAAATTTAACAAAGTATGCATGCATAACTTGTACAAATCATGTGACCAATTTATGTTTGCTTTTATATGTCATGATCCCAAATTTACATAATTTATTCAAAACATAATTTTATTACATAATGTGTTGCATCAACAGAACACTCAATGGCATTGAGTATTCTGTTGTTAATGACATTTTTTCCACTCAAAAGCAAACATTTATAAAATTGCTTGTGACTTTGTAACTCATGCGTTATTAGATATTCCTCACTGTCATATGAAATTCTATATTCTGCAGTTGCCCACTGAAAATCTTCTATCTAATGCAATACAATAAGCTCCTCTGTGGCTCAGTGAGTAAGTGATTTCAGTTGGGGCGCTCTGAGATTAAATCCCTGGTTTGTGCTGAGTTAGCTGTGGGTCACAAGAAGAACATTTTCACACAAAAGTTTATTAGAATATGGAATGCAGTACCATGGGTGGCGATTGAAGTCAAGTCAATCACAGCGTTTAAAAAGAAATTGAAGAAATTATTAAAGGATATGGGGAGAGGGCAGCAAAATTAAATTAGAATAGACAGCGGCAGTATAGAGCTAGGATGGGCTGATGGTTCTATGATTCTATTAAAGTCAGGCATCGAATGGATAACCAAACTAGACATCCCATTTATAAGTTTTTGCATCCCATTATAAGCTTTTCCTGTCATACAAAACTATTAAGTAGTATTAAGGTCAGCCATGGTCCCCACACTTGATTGCTATCTAGTACCCACTGCTTTGAAGTGTACATTTGTGGACGTTGGATCAAACCAGGATTGGCCTCTGTTGTGATGCTTCTCATAGTTGAATACCCCACTGACAGTAACTCACATATGAAGAATCATAGAATGCCATAGCACAGAAGTAGGCTTTTCAGCCCATCACGTTTGTGCTGGTACTTTTCTCCATATGAGGTAGCTAGTCTAATCCCACTCTTCTGCAACTGCTTATTTCCATTTTTTCAAATTCCCTTTCAAAATAATTTATGGGGTCTTTCAACAAAAGTTTTTGGCAGGGAATTCCAAATTCTAACGGCCCTTTGTGTAAATAATTTTCTTACTAACCTCCTCCCTTAATTCTTTTGACTATCTTCAATGCATGCCCTATCATTACTGTCTTGCTGACCAGTGAAAACAATCTATCACTATTTACCCTATGATTATCCTGCATAATCTTGAAGTTCTCAATCAGGTCACCCGTAAATGTTCCCAGCTCTGGTGAAAAAGCTTCAGTTTCTCAAGACTCTCCTCATCGCTGAATAGCTACTTGGGTGAGCTACTGAAGGGTGGTTGGCGCCCATGGAACCAGACAGACTAATCAGCATTTCAGGAGAGGAGAAAACTGAAAAAAAATGGACCCGTTAAATCTTGCTACCAGGACTACTTCCACTCATTACGTATTCATACTACAAATCTGCCGCTGACTTAACTGCTGAATCTAGTAGTGGTTTCATGCTCTAAGTAGACCAGCATCAGTTACTGAAACCCTCCAATATCTCACTATACAGGTAAGGAAATGGTTTTGCTCGATTTACCTGTTGGGAGCTTCCCCAGTGACTGGGAAATTTTTGGTACAACTTTAAAACTTTTTTAAAAACAATTATTCATTTGTAAATGCATACTGTTCAAAATCTTTTTGATACTATATTTATTTTACTTCACCAATGTCTCCAATTCCCTGTTTTATTCAGATATAGGAGACAAAAAAGTTGATGTACAGGAAAACAAAAGGGCTTTACACACTCATTCTTTGTGTTTCCCCCCCCCCCCAGTTTTTTTACTCTCCATGTTGCAAAGAGGCTAGTTTTAATGGTAAAAGGGTTAAATTCTGAAATTACAAAACTACTTTTTGAGTGGTTCTGTATAACAAAAGCCCTGTAGCACAAGCTAAGCTATGACTCAATGGCTCCACAAACTAACCCTAACTGATAGCAGCAGCTGTACGATCTCTCACAGGCTCCACACACTGTCCCTAACTGACAAGAACTTCAAATATAATCAAGCGCTCACAGTGTCTGTGCACTACACATAGCCTGGGCCCCATATACTAAAACTTCATGTATTAAAACTACTTATGATAAGTGCCCACCGGAGTCACACGCAAATCTACTATAGTGACAGCAAACAATTAAATTCAAATAAACTTACCTGAACAGCCTATAATTAATTTAGACATGAATGACTAATTTACCATTCAACTAATAGTTGAATTTGCAGACAAGCCAGCGAAAAATCTTAGCTATCTCAGTAAGCCTCAGTTTCTGACAGCGGCACAGGCCGCATAAGCAAGGCATAAACTTCAAATGAATGAGGAAAAATTAGTCCCTACCGAGTAATAAAAATAATACACAAAATGCCCTATTTTTAAAGTGATAAATTAAACTTGAGGCATTAAAGATGTGCCGATACAGAAGCTTGACACATTTTAGCACAAAATAATGCTGTATGTGGCATATTTCATTGGCAACAAGGTTGTTATCTTTCAACATCCCTCTCTTTGCTATCAGGAAATGTTAGAGGCAAATGAACATGAAAAGAAGCATATAAGAAAGGGCTAAAAACAATATGCTGTAGACAAACAAAATGATATCATGTTGAAAATACTTTACTATTCCAGCAACCTCAAGTATATATTTTCACATTCCTCAAACTAATGGTTTATTAATGACATACAATTTAGAATGGTGGTAAAGTAAGTGAGGAGGTAGGGTTACAACTATAATATTGATAGACGTGCATCCACTTTCTGAACCTGATGGCACAGAGCACTTGCAGCATTGAGAGAATAATTGAACCAAACTGAGAACTGGAGGCAACTCAAGGGGCGGCTGAGTGAAAACTCAATGCTCCCTCAGATCCCGGTAGATAATGTGGAAAGTCCTGAGAGAATGAACAAGCTCCATGCTTCTTCTAAATATTCCACCATGAGCTCTCCAGATATTCCAGACCTTTTAGGTACAATACCTGTTAGAGCCGCATGAGATCAAATCTGGAATCGGTTCCAGGCAATGGAATTAAACAAAAAAAAACTATAAAGAAAACAAAAAGATTCAGAATATCAACATCATAATTAAGAAAAATACTTAAAAGAAAGATCTATGACACCAATATCAGAACAAGGAAAAAATAACTAATCATTCGAAGCATTTTGTGCAGGAACTGAATAATTGCAAATCATATCATTTAAATAACAGTGCAAAGTCTAAATTTTCACTTGCAGACAAATGATGCACAGGAGGAGGAAATATCACAAATGCTCTAAAGAAACCTATCAACCAGCCAGCGATACTAGCTCATCAGTCAACAAGAGACTAAAATCATCAATTAGGTTTTTTAACTATATGCATATAAATGTGTTACAAAGAAAAATCTAAAAATGTATCGCAAGTATAATAAAAGACCACACTCTCGACAAGCAAAATAAACAGAGATAAGATTTCTATGATAATATTTCATTCACACAGCTGATTGAGATACCTTAATCATCATTTTATTATTTGTAAGTTATGAAATCAGATTCATGAGTGGAATAAAGGTACACAAAGCCAATACATTGGTGCAGTATATTAATATTCCAACAAACCATATCATAGAGAGGTTTACACCTGCGACACTTCTTATGATCTTGGTATTACTGTCAAAATGAGGTCATGAATGGATGCAGTTCCTCACAGCGGCAGAGGGAGGGAAATGAACAGGTGAATTTCCTTCATCCAATCTCGCACACCTTGGGGGTGATTTTCATTCAGAAGTCGGGAAGGAGGCAGGACTACAACTTTTGGGGTTGTAGTCCCGCCTCCATCGAGATGCGGCCAATCCACGCAAGTTTAACTTGATTGACCTTGTTAAGCCCGCTGGGCAGGCTCAGCAGGCCAATTAAGGGCCACCCGGCAACAGGTGACATCACAGACTGAAATTTCATCTGTCAAGATGTTTTGACAGATGAAATATCAGTGTTTCACAGCTGTTTGAAGCTGTCAAACACTGACAGTCTTACTTCTAACCTGAGTCCTTCTACACAGACTCAGTTAGAAATCTCACCAGCACAGAAAGCTGCAGGCTGTCACTTTTGACAGATCACAGCCATTCTGCTTTCTGTGCCGGTTAGATGATGGACTCCCGAAACCTAGAGGAAGGAAGGCTGAAACAGTAAGTACAGATAATTTAAACTTCTTTACACACTTTAGACACACCAAACACACTTACCTTTGCACTCATGCACACATCACTCACCTGAACACCGACATCTCGACCTCTCCAAGTCCTTCAACCCAACGGCCCGACTCCTCTAACTTGGCATGGTTTGGAGCCATCGGGAAGCCCACACTTCAACCTTTAAAATAGGGATTAGGCTAAAAACTGCCTGTTAACTACCTGTTAACAGGCAGTTAATTGGCACTAATCCCTTCCCGCCTCGGGTAGGTGGGTCCCAGTGCGGGGCGGGTACCCGCCTCCTTTGAAACTTACATGGAGGCAGGTTGGGGGCAGAATGGGGTCGGGACCCCCGAATTCGGGACTTTAACCCCCGTACGCCTCCAATCCTGACTCCATGGGTCAATGAAAATTGACCCCCTTATATCTGGATCTGGATCAAAAATGCCATTGGTAAAGACCCACATAAGTATAAGAGCCCCTGCCTGCCCTGTGATTAATAGCACATTGGCAGCAATAATTTCATTACTCCTGGCTAATTTTCTCCCCCTGCCACCCCATCCTGAAATTCTTGACTCCCCTGCTGGGCTACTGCTCCACAGTTGAATAACTTGCTGTCACTTACTGTGTGGACTCGGGCCTGAATAATTGCCAATTTTAGCCCATGTTGCAATTATTTAGGCATGAGTCCGCACAGTAAGTGTCAGCAGGGCACTTAATTGTGGGGAGCTCAATTCTGTTCTTACCTGATATCCACACATACCCATTTCCAGCAGCTGTCACTGGGCAACAATCAGGAGTGGGCACCGTTGCCAATTTTTCTTTCTTAGATGAGAGTTACTGGATTCAATTGTAACCCCCCACCCCTACTCCTGACCCATCTGCGATCGGCTAACAGCACAGATCATGTTTCTGGTTTGTATGGTTCAGCTACTCACTGTGTAAATCTGTTGAACCATCAGAGGAACATAATAGTATTTTGATGGTAAAAGCATAGTATAATATTATTAATAAATAATATGTGATATTGTGAAACCTAAATGGTAGCAGACTTTTAAAGAAGGCGTAAACAACCCACCTATTGTTATTTGTGTGATCTATTGAATGACCCGATTATTACATTTTATTCGCAATTGTTAAAAATTATACATTAGTAACAATTACACTCTGGCACTATTGATACTAAATATCATAAGTTTGAATTATATTCATGTTAATTAACATTATTTTAATGTGCTTCCCGTTCACCCATCACATCTATACTCGTTGACCTACAGTGGCTCCCAGTTCCGGTCTCGATTTTAAAATTCTGATCCTCGTGTTCAAATCCCTCCATGGCCCCTCCCTACCTCTGTAACTTCTTCCAGCAAAGCAACACTCCGAGAACTCTACGTTCTTCCAATGCTGGCCTCTTGTGCATCCCCCACTTCCTTCTCCCTACCATTGGCGGCCGTGCCTTCAGCCGGTTAGGCCCTAAGTTTTGGAATTCCCTCCCTAAACCTCTCTCTACCCTCCTTTAAGACCCTGCTTAAAACCCACCTCTTTCACCGCCTGCCCTCATGTCTCCTTCTGTCTTGGTGTTAATTTTTGTCTGATTACGCTGCTGTGAAGCACCTTGGGACATTTTACTATATTAAAGGCACTATATAAATGCAAGTTGTTGTTATACAATACCTCCATATGTTCTCAATGCTAGTGCAGAAGTGCAAATATTTTCCTCGAGCTGTTAATATTTTACAGTATCAGTGTCTGGTATTTAAAAGATTGACGTGGACACCACACATGTTGTGGAATAGTCCATTTACTGGGAAACAAAGTTCTTCAGTTTTATTTGCAACACAAAACAAATGTGGTTTCATTTCTCATTTATATTTCTCTTATCAGTGTAGGAATGCAAAAAAATGTACCTTGTAATACAGAACAGCAAACTGTCAAACCTGGTCAATGAAAAGCTTTGAGGCCTGACAAAGTGGGGTTAGAAATTGGACCCCTTTGTGCCCAATTTCGGGGACCAAAGTCCTGAGTCCCAAGGACACCTCAGCGAAATTGGATCTTAGTCAGCTGATAGTCTCCCTTATGAGCTGTGCCTGCAGCTGTCTGGCAGCTGGCACAGTTCAGCTATTGTTCGTGAGGGAGGCTTCTGAAGCAATGGTGAGGGTCATGGTGAAGGAGCCCGCCTGCATCTACAGGTGGGTACCACCAGGCAGGGGCCAAAGGCCAACTATAGTGCCTGTTTAGCCTTGCATCCCTGCAGTAGGCATCCTGACCCTCCTCCATTTCCTCCTCAATGGAGAGGAATGGGAAAGGTCTAAGGGAGACCCAACTGGCCTCTGAAACCCAGTCCACAACCGTAAAACTTTAAAAAAAGGTAAAATGCTTTAGAAATAACTTTATATAATTTAAAAACCCTTAAGGGTACTTAAAAAATGTAAAATAAAATTAAATAACAGTTTAAAAACCTTAAGGAAACTTCAAAAAAACTTTACGTAAAATTAAAAATGACTTAAATCTACTTTAAATAATACGAACAAAAACCTTACTAACTGGCCCCTAAGGGTTTCAGCAATGGAGCACCTCTAACCCACCCTAGGAAGCCCTACTGCCTCCTCTTTCAGGTTGCCAAGGTTACGAACGGTCAGGTTCAGCCTCAGACAGTGACCTGGGAACAGAGTTTGTGGCGGACTTTGGTCTTCCCAATATTTAGTTGGAGGAAATTTCTGCTTATCCAGCACTGGATGTAGGACAAGCAGCGTGACCGATCAAAGGCAATGGAGGTGGCCAAGAGAGATGGTGGTAACTTGACCTAACAAGGTTTAGCATAAATGTTATAGCTCTAAAGCACTATACACAGCATATGCCTAAGAGATAATTAGTGATTGCTTTTTTCCTTTCCTTTCACCAGACTGACAGTGTACATGGATAGATATGTCTCTCCACCCACTAGACTACTAAAGAACATGGTGGAACACGGAAGGCAGATTATTATCAGAATGGCAATAGATTGGGAGAAAGGGAAGTGCAACGAGATCGGGGTGTCCTTGTGCACCAGTCGCTGAAGGTAAGCATGCAGGTGCAACAGGCGGTTAAGAAGGCAAATGGTATGTTGGCCTTCGTAGCGAGAGGGTTTGAGTACAGGAACAAGGATGTCTTGCTGCAGTTGTACAGGGCCTTAGTGAGACCACATCTTGAGTATTGTGTGCAGTTTTGGTCACCTTATCTGAGGAAGGATGTTCTTGCCATGGAAGGAGTTCAGTGACGATTCACCAGGCTGATACCTGGGATGGCAGGAATGACATATGAGGAGAGATTGGGTCAATTGGACTTGTACTCGCTGGAGTTTAGAAGAATGAGAGGTGATCTCATTGAAACTTATAAAATTTGACAGGACTGGACAGACTAGATGCAGGAAGGATGTTCCCGATGGTCGGGGAGTCCAGAACCAGGGGACACAGTCTAAGGATAAGGGGTAGGCCATTTAGGACAGAAATGAGGAGGAATTTCTTCACCCAGAGAGTGGTGAACCTGTGGAATTCTCTACCACAGAAGGCGGTGGAGGCCAGTTCATTAAATATATTCAAGAAGGAGTTGGATATATTTCTTAAGGCTAAAGGGATCAAGGGTTATGGGGAGAAAGCAGGGACCGGGTACTGAATTTGGATGATCAGCCATGATCGCATTGAATGACAGAGCAGGCTCGAGGGGCTGAATGGTCTACTCCTGCTCCTATCTTCTATGTTTCTATGTTTCTATGAACTGACAAAAAAAATGTTTCTTCCAAAAGCTTAAAAAATTCTTTTGATTTGAAACCAATTGAGCTACCAGGTCATCATGGAAGGAGTTTTTTCTCAGAACTTGTAGATTACAGGAAACTTTCTGGTCTCCGGCACTGACGGGACCGAGCTGGTGCCTGTCGATCAACACTGCCGGAGAAACGAGTGCTAATGTTAAAACATACGGAGCTCAGAGCTCCGTCTGAAGCAACAAACCCCGTTGCTTAGCAACAGCTTCAAAACAGTCGGTGCAGCTTGCAAGCATCTCTGTAGCTAAGCAACAGCTTCAGCTACACGCTTGCAGAGCCACAAATGGAGAAAAAAAGCAACGAAAGGTAAAAAAAGTTACCTGAACCGACTCCTGAATTTTGCCGGTGGATAGAGCATTCCGGATATTTAACCTCCGTTTAAACGAAAGTTTTCTGTAGCTGCTAAAGAAACCAAATTGCTGACTGGCATATCCAATTCTAAATGCTCTGAATTAAGTATTTTCAACAGTTTGAACCTGGATTACTTTGGGTTTGGCTGTCAGGACTCATCCCAACCAGTAAGAAATCATCTCAGATCAATATCAAACATTCATCTTATCCTTTGTCCCACCCCTCTCATTGCTTTCCTAATGCAATTACAATGGCCCGTATTTTCTGATGCCTATGGGTGTGTACGAGGTGTGTACACACCCGTACGGACATCGGAAATGCCGGTTTCAGGCATGAGAAGTGCATGCGCTGAAAACCAGTATTTCAGATATGTCAAGAATGCTCTTGATAGATCGGATGCCTGCCCTGGAGAAGGGCCTCTGCGGGTGGAGAGTTCAGCTTTCTGGAGACCCTCCGCCCGCAGAAAACCCTTAGAAATCTTACACCTGGTAAAAGCAGACGTAAGGCCTGCTTTTACCAGCATAAGAGTTGAAAAAAGTAAAAAAAAAATGTTTTCACTCATTTAGCATTTAAAAATACTTTTAAAAAAGGTACGTTTATTATTAGCCCCGTAAAAAACTTCTTTTTTTCAAAAAATTAAATTTTTGTTTAAAATATAATTTATTGTAATTTCAAGTCATTTAAAAATGTGATTTAAAAAAAAAGTTATTTAAAGTTTTACTATGTTTTTTCATTGATCTCCATTCACATATTTGACAGGTCTTCCTGTCAAATGTATGAAGGGAGATTCCCTTCTGTGATTGGCTCCCCATGGCCCACGTGATCCCAGGGACGCTGCGAACTACCTGCGCCTCTGGGATACATGGGCCCTGCGCACTTGGAGTTTGGTGAGGCCCAGGAGTGGAAGTGTGCACGTCCCGGGAGTCCTCAGGTAAGGGCGCAGATCACTGGTTCATAAAAGCCAAGGGATGATTATCAAACAATATTTTGTGACTACCTTGGCAAAAAAAATCAGTAATGAACAATAATTCTTTTCAACTCATTACATCAAAATAGATATTTATTTTAAATCCAATTAACACGTCAAAATTCCACTTTATTTTAGAAGAGGAAAGTTATTACATTGTATTTTTGGTGGGGGTGAAGAATAGGAAATTAATGATGTGGGTAGATCTGTGTCTCCTGCATCTATTGCTTTCATAGGGCACAGACTTGTGTCCCTTTTCCCTACAGTAGAGCTTCTAATTGTGATCGAGAATTTCTCCCTGCTGCAATCCCTCCAACTGCTTGCTCTGTGGCATTCAGGATCAGAATCCTTCCATCTCTTAAAAAACCCCCCATCTGAATTGGTTTGTTGTGGCCTGTACATTGTACATATGTCAATGGAGATGGTTGCATGAAGGTTACTGCTGTAAATGTCTGCAGCAAATAGATTGCTGATGTCAGATTTATGCAGCACAGAACTTGAATAAGTGTGAACTGTTCAAGAGCAGGGGACAGGCATAAAGTATAGAAAAGATTTGTGATTGTCCAAGCTTGAAGTGGTCTTTTGCAAAAGAACACAGAACTCTGCAGTGACAAGTGCAAAAATATGTTATGGAAAACAGACCTTTTTAGCAGTTGCAGCGTTTTGCAAATCTGCGAATCTTACTGAATTCCAGGGATTAGAACTGCACTGCTGCAAACAGTATTCAGACTGGACATTTGTCCAAAACATCATCCTAAAATCATTAGGGTACAGCGAAAAATTGAAGATTTATTAACTCACTAACCAAAATGGCAATTAAGAAGTTCAGAGACTGACTATAAAATCCAATAACTGAATATCAGTAAGGCTTTAAAAATTAAAAAAAAAAAAATCAGAAAATATTGAATTGAGTTATTGCAATATATATTGATGCATGATGCAACTTTAAATAAAATATATGCAGATTTCAGACGCACGTAGGTTGCAGAAATGCACAGACTATATTTAATTAAGATTCTGTAAATCCCTCCCCAACCGCGGAGGATACGTCCCTGAAAACCCCTGTGGTTAGTAAAACCGCAGTTGGCAAATTCAGTATAAAAGTGTATAAACACAATAAAAAAGAATATAAAAAGCATAAAAATCATGTTATTTACCTTATTCCTAAATTAAAAACCGCGGATACGCGAATTTCACTGCCGCGGTTGGCGAAAATTGTCGCAGAGTGAAAACCGTGTATACGTGAAATCCGCGTATGGCAAAACCACGGTTGGGGCGGGATTCCTGTATTAATTTTCTATGATTTATTAAATTTACAGTATCTGCAAGTTGTACAACATTCCCATAAACCTGATTTAATATAAAAGTGAATCTATCATACAATTGAAACATGTTCTAGCCTAGAAGTTACTGTTGGTGATATTATCACATGAAAACTTAATGCATTTGTATCACAATCCTCTGTCTGCTATAGTAATGGAGACACGTAACCTATTGTTATTTTTTAAATGGGTTATTGCCTCAGTTAAAATAGTGGACAGAAGAGTGTCATGCAAATGTGTTTTGCACTGATACATTAATATTAACAAACGTTATTCTTAGGCTTCTGAGTTCCAAGTTTTGTTGTTGCATGTTTCAGCTCATACTTCTTGCAACAGGGATGTTTTGCACAATTTACAAGCTCTTTCTTCCACACTGATGCCAAACTGAATCCTGGCCCCAAACTTCTGCTCATTCTTATTAAACATGAACAGCGAAAGTAACGGCAAATGCAATGAACATGATCTCTTGTACAGAGGCCAGATTTGGTTTAATTTGAAGAAGCTTTATGAGGTTTGGCCAAACTGCAGCAGTCTGCTAACTTTCATTAGCCCCGAAAGTCAGGAATAGTCTATAATCACACCAATCTTTTTGAATTTGGAAGAAAATATCAAAATTATATAGAATCACCAATTAACCCGTGTGAATTATGATTAAAATATTTGCCAGCATCTATTAGTTATAAATTATTTCTACATCAGTGACTTGTGGTACAACAACCCCTAGTGTTATGTTACTGTGTAATAAAACAGCTTGACACTAATGAGAGACTGTGTGTGATGAATAGCTGTCACGGATCAGATAAGGATTCTTAAACCTGCCCTTGAACTGTGTCTACCTAAGACTAGAGCATGCAGGATGCAGCCCTCCTCCTCCCACCCACATAAGTCACAAACAAAACTTCATAATGATTTTAATAATTGAGAATAGAGTGCCAGCAATCACAACTACATATTTAAAGTCAATCAGGGTAGATCTTGACTTTGTGCGATACTGTAAATTGAGTGCTAGCAAGTCGGCAGCACGTTTTACATCTCTTCTGATTTATATTTCCTCATCCAGCCCTACAACCCTCTGAGATCTCTACGCGCCTCCAATTCTGGCCTCTTGCGCGTCCCCGATTTTCATTGCTCAACCAGTGGTAGCCGCGCCTTCAGCTGCCTAGGATCTAAACTCTGGAATTCCCTCCTTAAACTGAAGGGATAATTATTAGTCCTAGCCCTTTTTGGGCTACCCCAGATCAGGCGTATTCCCCAGACGTTCACCTTCAACTAAAGTTAGAGATTGCCGAATTCTGTAAGACGCTTAATTGGGTCAAAAGGTCCAGGCTATCTCTCTCTAAAGGAAAGGAATAATGTAAAGATGTTACCGTCCTCCAGATAGCACTTTTAATAAGTTTAACTAGACTGTAACCTTCTGGATATTATGAGGGTCCAGAAAATCCCCCAGAATTCTGCAACTCCTTACAAAAGAGTGTACAGAAATTGAGTTCACGAGTTTGATACAGAAATACTATTTGAGACAATTCTAAAAATATATAGGTTTATTTAAGAGCCGACATACAGTTAACAGTTGTTGAGTCAATCGCAACCTTAACAGTTCAAAATACAAATAGCTTACATTTTCTATTCTCAGAGATCCTTATTCTCAAATCTTAACTTCGTACATTTTTACATTTCTTATTATTTCTAATCAAGAATATCCACCAAAATCAAATAAGAGTACCTTTTTGATCCCCGAGCCTCAAAGAGTTAAAAACTTACAGTGACTGCATCTGAAGTTGATACTCGCTTGCCCTTTCCAGTGACTTCTGACTTTCTATCTGAAAAGCTCTATTTTTATACCTTTTTTTAGTGTTTTTATCCTTTGAAGTTTTCTGCTATGTAAGCTAATTATCTCTAGTCATCTTCTGTTGAATTCTTTTCTATTCTTACTGTCAATTTAGCTGTTGACTCTCAGGATCCTGTCTGCTGTATAGGTATTTCAAAACTTATCATAAGAAACAATATGACAGTAGTATTTATTTGATGCCACTCTTATCGAAGGTCTTCCATTCAATTCTAAAATCACTTAGCTGTTTGGAAGCAGACATCATGACTCCTATGTGTTCCAAGTTCAACACAAACACATTGTGATTGCTTGGTGTATCTATTGATATCATATTTTCAAAGTGCCCTGTTTGTGAACCGTTTACAATATGTAAATCAAAACCACTTCAACTAGGGTGTTTGTTGCATTTCTTAGCCAGTTCAATTGGTTGTATATATAATCGTGTTTCCTGTTTCTCATTTGATGTTACTTTTATCAAAGGCACATGGTTTTTTAATATTCTGTGTTTCTGTTTGAAGTGTCAGTTTTTAACACTTTATTTGGGCATAGCTATTGTGTTGGTTCTAATGTTCAGACATAGAGGAACCTCCAGCCTGCTGTTTCAATAGGGCCATTGTCTTAGTGTTAACAATCAATTCCCATTTCAAAAGCTTGTGTGGTGTTTACAATTTTTGTGTTAACACTTCATCTTATCTCAGAAGCCTGTATTGACAGCCTGTGTCGCCAAGGCTTTCCAGACTTTTAAACCCAGTATGTCATGTATTATTAATATCAGAAATCTGTGCATAGGATGGTGTATCTCTTGGAATATTGCTATTTCCTTTACAAAACCTCTCTGCATCTCTTCCTCTCTCTCCTCCTTTAAGACACTCCTTAAAACCTACCTCCTTGACCACCGTTCCTAAGGTTTCCTTATGTGGCTTGGTGTCCAATTTTGTTTGATAATCACTTCTTTGAAGCACCTTGGGCTGTTTTACTACATTAATAGAAATGGAAGTTGTTGTTGTTGTAGGTGATCAATACATTTGCACCCAAACAACGGGCTGAATTTTGTTGTTTCCCACCGGCCGGAGGGGGAGTGGCGGTGATCAGTAGACCTTGGGAGACACGGAGTTCCAGGTTTCCCCGCACGCTGTGGAGTTTTAACTGATTGGCAGGCTGGCTTCCAGTCAGGCGGGGAACGCTGACAAGGAGACCGCAGAACAAGATAGGTGTGGGGCCCGGGGGTGGGAGGGGGTTGCGGGGGGAAGTTCCAAGCCTGGGAGGTAGTCCAATTGTTGGTGGCAAAAACAGGAAGGCAGATTATTATCTGAACAGCAATAGATTGGGAGAAGGGGAAGTGCAATGAGACCTGGGTGTCCTTGTGCGCCAGTCGCTGAAGGTAAGCATGCAGGTGCAGCAGGTGGTTAAGAAGGCAAATGGTATGTTGGCCTTCATAGTGAGAGGATTCGAGTACAGGAGCAAGGATATCTTGCTGTAGTTGTACAGGGCCTTGGTGAGACCACACCTTGAGTATTGTGTGCAGTTTTGGTCGCCTTATCTGAGGAAGGATGTTCTTGCCATGGAGGGAGTGCAGCGAAGATTCACCAGACTGATACCTGGGATGGCAGGAATGACGTATGAGGAGAGATTGGGTCGATTGGGCTTATATTCACTAGAGTTTAGAAGAATGAGAGGGGATCTCATTGAAACTTATAAAATTCTAACACGACTAGACAGACTAGATGCAGGAAAGATGTTCCCGATGGCGGGGGAGTCCAGAACCGGGGGGTCACAGTCTAAGGATAAAGGGTAAGCCATTTAGGACTGAGATGAGGAGGAATTTCTTCACCCAGAGAGTGGTGAACCTGTGGAATTCTCTACCACAGAAGGCAGTGGAGGCCAATTCATTAAATATATTCAAGAAGGAGTTAGATATATTTCTTAAGGCTAAAGGGTTCAAGGGATATGGGGAGAAAGCAGGAACAGGGTACAGAATTTGGATGATCAGCCATGATCTCATTGAATGGCGGAGCAGGCTCGAGGGGCCGAATAGCCTACTCCTGCTCCTATCTTCTATGTTTCTATGTAATTCCGGTGCGGGAGGGACCAGTCCCGGGGTGGGGGGGAGGCCGATCCCAGACCCCGGGGGTGAGTTGCAATTCCCGGGGTGGGTGTTTGAACTCCGAGCCTGGTTGGGGGTGGGAGGGGTCTGATCTCTGACCCCGCGGAGGGGCGGGCTGCTGGTGGGTGAGCTTGGGGGGTTGAGAGGAAGCACTTATGCTCCTCCCGGCCTAAAAGGATTGCTCCCTGAGGCTGTGTTGGCCTCGCTGCAGCTACCAGGAATCCCGAGCCCTAGGATCCCCGGCCGGCTGCAGTAAAACCTGCGCAGCAGATTAAAGCAGAGGCTTCAGGCCTCATTATAATATGAAAAATGCCAACCCGCCTCCTGGCAGCAGGTTTGCTGCCCGCTCCTGTCCTGCCTGAGTAAAAGTTGAAAGTGGGCGGGTTGGAAGCGGGTTGGGGTCAGGATTTAGATTTTTAAAACTTTAACTTTCCCCCGCTCCCGCCTCCAACCCGCCCATTCTTTCATGTGAAAATTCCCCCCAACATTTCAGAAAATCAAGAGGTAGATGGATAACATTGAAATAAATGTACATTAATATATTAACTCTTTCTCACGTTTCACCTGTAACAAAAATAAAATCTTCTGGTAATGACAGAGCTCCAATTGAAATGGTAATTATTATTGAAACAGAAGAACAGACAGCCTAGTGCTGCAGAATGTTAGCCTACCAATGCGATTTGTTAATGAGTGCTGGAATGCACATGGAGTGAGTTCAGAACTTTTCACAGGGTAGGGGTGAAACCCAAAGAGTAAGGCACTCTGATATATGCCCACAGGAGTCACTTCGAATAGTATTAGCAGAGGCCTGTAATCCATTGCGCTAGAAAGTTTTAAAAAATAGCCGGGACTTTTTTTTTAATGCCTGTTTTCGGGCAGTGTTGAGGCTGCGTGACAAGTCAAATGGGACAGGAGGCCCCTCCGCCCCTAAATATAACAATTTCTCTTACTTGACCCCACAGTGACCGTGATCTACCTGTTGGAATTGCACCCTGCCGTTTTAAAATTAAATGGGGGATTGAATCAGTGTGGCATTTTTCATACGGTCTCTCTCAGTTAAATTGCTAATTTATGGTAAACTTTGGGATAGTAGCCACCCAAAATTGGTTGAAGCTGCTTAAACACAATTCTTATGGGTCACTACCAGGCAACAAGGAGGAGCGACTTTAACTACATTTGACTGAATTGGAATTAAGCCTGGAGAATAGAACTGAAAGGAGAGTATCCTGACCACGACCCCACTCAGTTTCCTTGGATACTTTTCATCTGGTACTTATTTCCCAATATTTTGTCCTTCTAAGAACTTAAGGACCATTTTTTCAATACATAATTATCACGTGTAAATATTCAAGTAATACTTTTACCATGTATTTAGTTTGCTGTACAAACTCAGGTCTGTAATAAAATGCAAAGTCTGAAAATTTAATATCTTACTGAAATAACTTCTGTATCATGCGATATACATGTTAATAACCATATAATAGCTGAACCACTTGTTGTCCAGTGTAATACTGCCAGTGACACAAATGGCCCTGAATTCGACATCGCAAGGAAATCCGCACTTACCTCGTGCAAACCCCACTTCGAGAATTTGCTTTCAAACGCTGCAGAGTTGTGCGCAGCGTAGCGCCCCATGGAGCCCAGGAGCGCACCGTTGTGCTTACGCGGAACTGGGATCATGCAGGAAGGTGCTCCTTTCACTTCCTGACTCTTAACCAATTGCCAACCCAATACTTCGGAAGTGAAATTCTGGGTAAAAGGGTAATGCGGCCAGTGTGATGTTCATTCATTGAGCCAACTTTTTATGTTGGGAAATATCACTATCATACAATGTAAGATCTATTTGTTAGGTTGAAGTGGTAATTTTATTTTTTAATTGGTTAACATAGAAACCCTAGGTGACTGTAGCCGGTGTTTAAGGCACATTGAATAGATCTGAAAAAGGTTTCCTGCGATGCAAAATATAGTAGAGGTTTTTTAAAAAGTGTATGTTACTAAATTCGACTTACTTCTAAAAGTAACTGTTTTGGAATTATACATTTTTCTAATAAATGAGAGAAAATGCCCATTGTTTGGTCTGGGATATGGAAGTGAAAGTTTATGTACAACCACCTGTAAAGGCGTTTATATCAGGGGTGCTGTAAATATTCTGATTGTATTTTTACACAAAGAAATGTTGAGACATTTAGGTGCAGAATATGTAGGTCCATGGTTTAAAATAAAAAGCTACACCTATCCAATTGCAGTAAATAATTGAACATACATATTTACCTGGAAAAACTCAGCAGGCCAGGCAACATCCATGGAGAGAGAAACAGAGTTAACAGGCAGGATTTTCATTGGGCCGTGGAGGCGGGATTGGAGGCATGTGGGGGGTTAAAATCCCGAAATCGGGGGGGGCATGAACCCATCCCGCCCCCAACCCTCCTCCATGCCAGTTTCAAAGGAGGCGGGTACCCGACCTGCACTGGGACTCACCTCCCCGAGGCGGGAAGGGGATTAGTGCCAATTAACTGCCTTTTAACAGGTAGTTAACAGGCAGTTTTTAGCCTAATCCCTATTTTTATTCTTGAAGTGTGGGATTCCCGACAGCTCCAAACCACGCCAAGTTAGCAAGGCGGGCCGTCGGGCTGAAGGGCTTGGAGGGGTCGAGATGTCCGGTGTTCAGGTGAGTGATGGGTGCATGAGTGCAGAGGTAAGTGTGTTTGGTGTGTTTAAAGTGTTTAAAGAAGTTTTACTTACCTTTACAGCCTTCCTTCCTTCAGGTCTCGGGCATCCCTCATCTCACCGGCACAGAAAGCAGAATGGCCACAATCTGTCAAAAATTGCAGCATTCAGCTTTCTGTTCCGGAGAGATCTCTAAATCATCCTGAGAGGAAGGAATTAACTTGGAGTACAGATTGTCAGTGTTTGACAGCTTCAAACAGCTGTGAAATGCTGATATTTCATCTGTCAAAAGGTCTTGACAGATGAAATATCAATCTGTGACGTCACCTGTTGCTGGGTGGCCCTTAATTGGCCTGCTGAGCCCGCTGGGTGGGCTCAACAAGGTCAATCAAGTCAAAATTGCATGGGTTGGCTACAACTCGATGGAGGCGGGACTACAACCCCGAAAGTTGTAGCCCCGTCTCCTACCCGCCTCCTCAATGAAAATCCAGCCCAACGTTTCAGTCGACGACCCTTTGTCAGAACTGAGAAAAAAGCAGGAAATGAAATGGATGAAAAAGCAAGTTTGGGGGTTGGGAAATGGGGGAAGGGATGAAAGAACAAAAGGGAAGTTCTATGAGAGGTGAAGAGACATTAAGAGATATTCAAGGCGAGACGAGATGGTAATAGGACAGGTTAAGAAACAAAGGATGGCTCCAGATGATGTGTGAAATGCGCTGGCAGAATGAGAGACGGCTGCCATGTGGGAGAGAAAAAAAAAGGAAAAGGCACAAACCAAATGTGTGGATAAAAAATATATAAAAATATAATAGGGGCTGAGGTTATGATCTGAAATTGTTGAACTCGATATTGAGTCCGGAAGACTGTAAAGTGCCTAATCGGAAGATGAGGTGCTGTTCCTCGAGCTTACGCTGAGCTTCATTGGAACAATGCAAGAGGCCGAGGACGGTGAGGTCTGAGTGGGAGTGAAGCAGTGAATTAAAGTGATGGGCGACCGGAAGCTCGGGGTCCCCCTTACAGACTGAACGGAGGTGTTCCACAAAGCGGTCACCCAATCTGCGTTTGGTCTCCCCAGTGTAGAGGAGACCACATTGCGAGCAGCGAATACAGTATACTAGATTGTAAAAAGTACAAGTAAATCGCTGTTTCACCTGGAAGGGGAGTTTGGGGCCCTGGACAGTGGGAAGGTGGGAGGTATTAGGGCAGGTGTTGCATCACCTGCGCTTGCACGGGAAGGTGCCGGGCGAAGGGGAAGGGGTGCTGGGGGTGATAGAGGAGTGGACTAGGATGTCTCGGAGGGAGTGGTCCCTACGGAATGCTGAAAGGGGAGGGGGGGGGAAGATGCGTTTGGTGGTGGGATCGCGTTGGAGGTGGCGGAAATGGCGGAGGATGATCCGTTGAATGTGGAGGCTGGTGGGGTGAAAGGTGAGGACAAGGGAAACCCTAACGTGGTTCCGGGAGGGAGGGGCAGGGGTGAGGGCAGAAGGGCGGGAGATAGAACGGACATGGCCGAGGGCTGTGTCAACCATAGTAGAGGGGAATCCTCGGTTGAGGAAAAAGGAAGACATGTCGGAAGCACTGGTATGGAAGGTGGCATCGTCGGAGCAGATGCGGCGGAGACGGAGAAACTGGGAGAATGGAATAGAGTCCTTACAGGAGGCGGGGTGGGAGGAAGTGTAGTCCAGGTAGCTGTGGGAGTCAGTGGGCTTTTAGTGAATGTTGGCCAATAACCTATCCCCAGAGATGGAGACGGAGAAGTTGAGGAAGGGAAGGGAAGAGTCGGAGACGGACCATGTGAAGGTGAGGGAAGGGTGGAAATTGGAGGCCTGAGGGCGCTCCGCTTCTTCCTTGAACAGAGGCCCAACCAGTCCCCATCCACCACCACCCTCCTCCGCCTGGTTAACCAAATGGAAAATGACCGTAAAGATAATGGACAGTTAATGAAACCAGAATACTGGTCCCCTTACACTGTGCAACAGGCTTCCTGCGCCTGTTTGCACCAGACGTAAAAATTTCCAGCGTAATTACCTTGCAGTAGTACCTCTGAGAGTATGCCGTCATACCGACTGCAAATTCAGGGCCAATAGCAATAAGATATCTACAGACCATCATTTGTTACGTGTGGTCATTTTACTATGTTAAGGACGCTATATAATGCAAGTTTTTGTTGTTGTTGTTGAACAATAAATGACATACCTGAATATTTCTAGATCTGTAAAATTTGTAGATATTATAAAATATGCCATTATTTGTTATATTTATCTTCTTTTTAGGCAGTCCCTTGGAACCGTTTGCTCCCGGCGAAGAGACTCGAGGTGTTCGGCGCCTTCCCGGATGCTTCTCCTCCACTTTGTGCGGTCTTGGGCCAGGGATTCCCAGGTGTCGATGGGGATGTTACACTTTTTCAAGGAAGCTTTGAGGGTGTCCTTGAAGTGTTTCCTCTGCCCACCTGGGGCTCTCTTGCCGTGCCGGAGCTCCGAGTAGAGCGCTTGTTTTGGGAGTCTCGTATCGGACAATGTGACCCGTCCATCGGAGCTGATTGAGCGTGGTCAAAGCTTCAATGCTGGGGATGTTGACCTGAGCAAGAACACTGACGTTGGTGTGCCTATCCTGCCAATGGATTTGCAGGACCTTGCGGAGGCAGCGTTGGTGGTACCTCTCCAGTGCTTTGAGGTGCCTGCTGTACATGGTCCATGTCTCTGAGGCATACAGCAGGGCGGGTATCACTGCTGCTCTGTAGACCATGAGCTTAGTGCTGGGTTTGAAGTCCTGGTCTTCAAACATTCTCTTCCTCAGGTGACCGAAGGCTGCACTGGCACACTGAAGGTGGTGTTGGACTTCGTTGTTGACGTTTATACCTGATGGATGAAGACAAGAACAATTCCAACTGTGGATAAATATTTGGACAGTTTGCACTAAATTATGACTTTTTTCAGACTTAGGCATCAAGGGGTATGGGGAGAAAGTGGGAATATAGTATTGAGATAAAGGATCAGCCATGATCATATTGAATGGTGGAGCAGGCTCGAAGGTCCGAATGGCCTACTCCTGCTCCTATTTTTCTATGTTAGTGCGCATTAACACTGCAAGTGATTTCCCTGATGCTAAACTTTCAGTGTAAACCTAGAGCTAGGATTCAATTGACTCTGGAGAGAAGCGGAGCAAACTCTGTGGAGGCAGTAGTCTCACACTGCTTCAGTTTGACATGGAGTGCAATTTTTGTGCAATATGAAACCCAGCTAACAAAGTGCTCATGGAGGGTCCGATTAACTTGCTGGACATTTGTTAAAGCTACCTGTCATCAATTTAAAGGGTTAAAGAGTGGGTACTCTTGCCTCCCCACTTGCTAAACATTTCAGTCGTTAACTGTAGAAAGAGAGCTCTGCGCCTGTATTATACGCAGGGCCCTTTCCTAAACAGCACAGTTAAAGTCCCAGCCAAACAGGAGCCAAACAATGTTAACAGGGGTCTGCCTGACTGGAACCCCAACTACAGGGTAAATGTACTCTCAGATCGCACCAGCACTGGGCATCGTGCTCACACGTTGCTTAACATTTAAGCACTTTCCTGCACTTTCTTATACTGTTGCCCAAGAACCGAAAATCCAGTTCTTCCGAAGTTTATGTGAATGTGTTTGAGTGCAGGTTATAAAGCAGGCATAATGATTAAACATGGGCATGGTAGTGTAGTTGTTATGTCATTGGGCTAATAATCCAGAGAACGTGAGCTCAAATCCCACCATGGCAGGTTGAAAATTTGAATTTAGTTTTTACAAAATCTGGAAATAAAAAGCTGGTATCAGTAAAAGTGATTATGAAGCTTTTGGATTGTCATAAAAGAACGCAACTGGTTCACTAATGGGAATCGAGGGATATGGGGATAGTACGGGAAGGTGGGTTTGAGGTAGAAGATCAGCCATGATCTTATTGAATGGCGGAGCAGACTCGAAGGGCTGAATGGCCTACTCTTGCTCCTATTTCTTATTTTCTTATGTCCTTTAGGGGAGGAAACCTGCCGTCCTTAACCGGTCCAGCTTATACGTGACTCCAGTCCCACACCAATGTGGTTGACTCTGAACTGCCCTCTGAAGTGGACTAGCAAGCCACTCAGTTGTATCAAACTGCTACCAGCAGTTCAAGAAGAAGGACCACCACTGCCACCTTCTCAGGGCACCTGGGGATGGGCAGTAAATGTGGTCTTGTCAGTGACACCCACATCCCGAGAATGAATAAGTTCAAAAAAAGTGCGGGAACTGTGTACACTAGTAGATCTGCTATTTTCTCCTCAGTACTCAGCAAATTATGTTATACGTGTTTAAAAACTAGAAATATCAGAAAACAACGAGAAAGAAAAGGTTATTCAACCCATTAAGTCAAGCTTATTCCAACAGACCATGTTCAATCTGCCCCCTTATAGATTGATTCTAAAATAATGTTCTGAGGGAAGGGAATAACTAAATCAAGTATAGAAATTTCGTAGAATCATAGAAATTTACAGCACAGAAGGTGGCCATTCGGTATAGAGAATTGTGTGAAATGTCTCTGTGAGTCTCAAGGGTAAGTAAGTGAAAACTCAAAGATATCAATCCTGTATTACAGCCCACATTATTTAACCAGGCATTAAACTGCATTCTAGAGCTGGTATTCCCATGGTCCCAATGGTATTAGAACCACATAGTGTTCCATACCATGTTCAATCATTACGCCTGTTTTATAACCTTCAGCCCTGTGCTTATCTAACCCCTTTTTGAAGGTGTCAATTGCCATAACATTAACTTGCTTTTGACAGAAATCTATTCCACATACCTATCATTCTGTGGGAAAAAATACTTTTCTAAATCTTTGTTCTTCCTTGAGGCTTCGACACTGAAATCACAGTTTGAGTTGAATAACTTGGCATCGTTATTCATTGGAAAAAAGTGACCGGATCGGACAAAGTCAACATGGATTTACAAAAGGTAAATCGTGCTTGACTAATCTACTGGAATTTTTTGAGGATGTAACTGGTAAAATAGATAAGGGAGAACCAGTGGATGTGGTGTATTTGGACTTTCAGAAGGCTTTCGATAAGGTCCCGCATAAGAGATTAGCGCGTAAAGTTAAGGCACATGGGATTGGGGGCAAGGTATTGACTTGGATAGAGAAATGGTTGGCAGACAGAAAGCAAAGAGTTGGAATAAACGGGTCTTTTTCCGAGTGGCAGGCAGTGACGAGTGGAGTACCGCAGGGATCGGTCCTTGGACCCCAGTTATTCACAATATATATTAATGATCTACACAAGGGAACTAGATGTAATATCTCCAAATTTGCAGACGACACAAAGCTGGGTGGGCGTGTGTGCTGTGAGGAGGATGCCGAGAAACTCCAGGATGATTTGGACAGGTTGGGTGATTGGGCAGAAGCATGGCAGATGCAATATAACGTGGATAAATGTGAGATTATCCACTTTGGTGGGAAAAACAGGAAGGCAGATTATTATCTGAATGGCAATAGATTGGGAGAAGGGGAAGTGCAACGAGACCTGGGCGTCCTTGTGCACCAGTCCTTGAAGGTAAGCATGCAGGTGCAGCAGGCGGTTAAGAAGGCAAATGGTATGTTGACCTTCGTAGCGAGAGGGTTTGAGTACAGGAACAAGGATGTCTTGCTGCAGTTGTAGAGGGCCTTGGTGAGACCACATCTTGAGTATTGTGTGCAGTTTTGGTCGCCTTATCTGAGGAAGGATGTTCTTGCCATGGAAGGAGTTCAGCGAAGATTCACCAGGCTGATACCTGGGATGGCAGGAATGATGTATGAGGAGAGATTGGGTTGATTGGGCTTGTACTCGCTGGAGTTTAGAAGAATGAGAGGGGGTCTCATTGAAACTTATAAAATTCTGACAGGGCTAGACAGACTAGATGCAGGAAGGATGTTCCCGATGGTTGGGGAGTCCAGAACCAGGGGTCACAGTCTAAGGATAAGGGGTAGGCCATTTAGGACAGAAATGAGGAGGAATTTCTTCACCCAGAGAGTGGTGAACCTGTGGAATTCACTACCACAGAAGGCAGTAGAGGCCAATTCATTAAATATATTCAAGAAGGAGTTGGACATATTTCTTAAGGCTAAAGGGATCAAGGGGTATGGGGAGAAAGCAGGGACCGTGTACTGAATTTGGCTGATCAGCCATGATCGCATTGAATGGCGGAGCAGGCTCGAGGGGCCAAATGGCCTACTCCTGCTCCTATCTTCTATGTTTCTATGTTTCTATGTGGTTACTCATTTTAAATGTTGGCATAATGTTCTAGCTGAATACTCCAGTGGTAGAATTCATTTTTGCAATCGATTTAGAAATGATTTATAAAAATACAGATGACTGCATTACTAAACTAAAAGCATCATGGGACAACTTAGCTGCTTCACATCCTGATTCTAAAATGGTCGCCCCAGCAATAATGGAGAGAAAACACATCAGCAACATTTTTTTTAAAGAAAAGAATTACTGCAAGTAAAACACATTTTAACACACACTGCTCATTATGTAAAAAATAATAGCATAACATTGAAATAGGTTTAATGATTTAAAGGTGTGTTGGTTGGCTTAGAAATAGAAATGAATATTGGCATTTTCAACCTTGCACAGTTGACGGTTATTTGTACTAACACTGAATTTTGAGCCCAGTTGGGTCATTTACTTGCAGGGAGGGTGATTACTACAAAGGTAGTTCATAGCATTATACATTGTCACTACTTTCACAAGAGTTTTTAGGAACAGGAAGAGGCCCAACAAGCCCATCCGGTCAGCAAATCAACTCCAGCCACCTGCTTCGCATCATACCCCCTCCACGCCAGAAAGGTCTAGGGTATCATTTTCCGCGAATGAGTTGCCCATGATATTTTGTACACAATGGGGTCGATTTTCCCGAAGCTGTCGGGAAGAAGGCGAGACTTCAACTTTCGGGTTTTTGACCCGCCCACATTGACGTCTGGCCAATCCGCTCGATTTCCCCTTGATTGACCTTGTTGAGCCCGCCCAGCAGGCTCAGCAGGTCAATTAAGGGCCACCCGGCAACAGGTGACGTCACAGACTGCAATTTCATCTGTCAAGAGTTCTTGACAGATGAAATATCAGTGTTTCACAGCTGTTTGAAGCTGTGAAACACTGACAGTCTGAGTTCTAACATGAGTCCTTCTGCACAGACTCAGTTAGAAATCTCAGCAGCACTCAAAGCTGAAGGCTGTCACTTTTCACAGATCGCAGCCATTCAGCTTTAAGTGCCGGCTGAGTGATGGGCTCCCAACGGCTACAGGAAGAAAGGCTGTTAAGGTAAGTACAGGTAAGTAAAAGATCGTGACACACTTTAGACACACCAAACACACTTACCTTTGCACTCATGCACCCATCACTCACCTGAGTGCCGACATCGCGACCCCTCCAACTCCTTCAACCCGACGGCCCGCCTGCTCTAACCTGGCGTGGTTTGGAGCCGTCGGGAAAACCACACAAAACCCCTCAAAATAGGGATTAGGCTAAAAACTGCCTGTTAACTACCTGTTAACAGGCAGTTAATTGGCACTAATCCCTTCCCGCCTGGTTTCGGCAGGTCCCAGTGCGGGGCGGGTACCCACCACCCCTGAAACTTGCTTGGGGCGGGGTTTTGGGCGGGATGGTGTCGGGACCCCTAAATTTGGGATTTCCCCCCCCCCACACACCTGAATCCCCGCCTGACGGCTGCAGGAAAATTGACTCCTATGTGTGGAAAATTGAGGGCAGTGTGCGGATGATTTTCCAATATGTTCTGGCAGCGGGCAAGGTTCTGCACCACCACCGCAAACTGGCACAGTTACCCCTCAAATTGCCTCTCAAATCAATTTTTCGGGCTGATGATGTGGCACGCAGTACCCAAAATATTGTAGTACTGTAAGTGCCAGTTCCCTTATCGGGCTTGGAAGCCTAATGTGCAATGCAAGCAGAATGCACATAGAGCAGTAGGATTTTGTGCACCAACTGTGTGCAAGGCTCATCAAGACACCATTTGCAATGCAAATGAGGCTTGCTCTCCATAATGTGGTTGGTGTGTCTAAGAAACGCACATGGTATTTTCGTAATTTCCATGTTTGTTTTACGTTGTGGCTCAAAAAGGCAATTTTGCTTGGCCACCGTCCCTTTTATCTCCCCCGGAGTTGGAGGCGGCGGTGGCGGTGGGACATATAGGAGAGAGCGGAGGAACAGCGGGGACCTAATCGGAGGCGTTGGGGGCTGAACTGTCCGCGATTTCTGAAAAAAACAAGGTGTGACATCACAGGACAGCAGGCAGGTGATTGGTTGATGAGTATTAAGGCTTTTTTCCCTCTCTAACCTAGGACAGTGGTTTAAACTAGGAGCGGGAAACTCGAACGTACTGTATTAAATTTATAACTTAACTAGTTAAACTAATTAATATAACTATAAATAATCATTGAATAAAGACTTTAACTAATTAAATAAATAAAAGAAGGCTAGACTAAGATATGGCAGGGCAGGTTGCATGTCTGGACTGCAGTATGTGGGAGTTTGTGGATAGCGAGACTGTCCCGAGCAAAGACGTCTGCAGGAGACGTCTCCATCTTGAATCTCTCCGGCTCAGAGTCATTGAGCTGGAGTTGGAGACACTCCGGCACATAAGGGAGGCGGAGGAATTTCTGGACAGTTTTATCCAGAATGCAGTCACACCCCAGAGGAAAGCACAGGTTCAGGAAAGGGAGGGTGTGACTGTTAGGGAGCCGGGTAGCAGGGATTTAGGAGAGGTTGAGAAGGAAGTCCCGCAGACACTGGTCCTGTCCAACTGGTAGGATGTACTCGCTGTTATAAATCTCATCATCATGAAGAAACGACTCATGAAATAACACTGGACGGCCAGCTGGTGGCGCCGTCCAAGGAGTATAAATACTCAGGCGTGGGCCCAGCTTGCTCAGGGACATTTTGTAAGACAGGAACTAGTGAAGTACAACTAGACCTCCATGTTTTGAAACAAGTTGATTAAAGCCTTGCTTTATACTCAAACCAAGTGCGTAGTGAGTTTTATTACGTCACTCGCTACCTGTGAGGACAAGGAGAAAGACTGCAGGGAGGACAGCCACAATGCAGACCAAGGCACCGTGGCTCAGAAGGCTGCCCAAGGGGTGGAAGAGCAGAATAGAAATGTGGTAGTGATAGGGGACTCTGTAATTAGGGGGATAGATAGTGTCCTCTGTAGCCAAGAACGAGAATCCCGAAGGGTGTGTTGCCTACGGCAGCTGGAGAGGAATTTGGAAAGGGAGGGTGGAAATCCAGTTGTCATGGTCCATGTTGGAACAAACGACATAGGTAGGAACAGAGAGGAGGTCCTGCTGAAAGAGTATCAGGAGTTAGGATCTAAATTAAAAAGCAGGACCTCGAGGGTAATAATCTCTGGGTTATTGCCCAAGCCACATGCAAATTGGCATAGAAGCAGACAGATCAGGAGAATTGACACGTGGCTAAAGGGCTGGTGTGGGAAAGAGGGGTTCCTTTTCATGGGACACTGGCACCAGTTCTGGGACATGAAGGAGCTGTACCGATGGGACAGGCTCCACCTGAACCAGGATGGGACCCGTGTCCTAGCGGAAATGGTAAATAGGGAAGTGGCAAAGGCTTTAAACTAGTAAGGTGGGAGGAGGGAAACATTTAAAATGGTGTTCAACAGAGTGCAGGAAAAATATATTCCGCTAAAAGGAAAGAACAAACTAAACAATAATGAGACTCTGTGGATGAATAAAGCCATAAGGGAACAATTGAGGGTAAGGAAAGAGGCATACATTAAGTACATAGACAATAGGGGAGTGCATGATAAGAGAGAATACGAAAAGGTTAGGAGAGAAGTCAAAAAAACAATTAGGGATGCAAACAGGAACTATGAAATTAAATTATCAAGGAACATAAAACAAAATAGTAAAATATTTTATAGGCACATCAATAAAAAAAGGAAGGTTGGGATGGGAATAGGGCCATTAAGGGATAGTCAGGATAATACCATAGGTAACGATAGAGAGATGGCAGAAATATTAAATAATTATTTTGCTTCAGTATTTACCAGGGAGATAGAACAGGTGGACATGACATTGGATGATGAGGTTAGTAATGAGATAAGTGCATTTAAAATAAAAAACGGGATATATTAAATAAACTAATCAAACTCAAAGAGGATAAAACCCCTGGATGGATTGCATCCACACATTTTAAAGGAATTTAGGGAAGAGATAGCAGAGGCATTACTATTCATTTAATAACTCGTTAGAAAAAGATATAGTGCCAGAGGACTGGCGGATAGCTAACGTAATATCGATATTTAAGAAGGGGGATAGAACATGTCCAGGGAATTATAGATCCATCAGCTTAACATCGGTGGTAGGAAAAATAATGAAATCCATACTAAAGGAGAAAATAGAAGAACATCAAGAAACCAAAAATATAATAATAAATAGTCAGCATGGATTTCAAAAGGAAAAGTTTTGCTTGACCAACCTCATTGTATTTTTTGAAGAGGTAACAGAGAGAGTAGACAATGGTAATGCAGTAGATGTCATTTATCTGGATTTTCAGAAGGCCTTGATAAGGTACCCCATAATAGACTGATGAACAAGTTCAGAGAATGTGGAGTCAGGGGACAAGTAGCAGAATGGATAGCTAGCTGGCTTCAGGACAGAAAGCAGAGAGTAGGGGTAAAGGGTAGCTCTTCACAGTGGCAGAAGGTGGGTAGTGGTTTTCCACAAGGATCAGTGGTGGGACCACTGTTGTTCACAATTTATATTAAGGATTTAGACTTTGGAATCAAAAACACAATTTCTAAATTTACAGATGACACCAAATTGGGGGGGATAGTCAATACTGAGGAGGACTGCAACAAGTTACAGGAGGACATTAATAAACTTGCAGAATGGGCATATAATTGGCAAATGAAGTTTAACACAAATAAATGTGAGGAATTACATTTTGGTAGGAAAAATAGGGAGGCCACTTATTACTTGGAGGGTGCGAGTCAAGGTGAGGTAGAGAAACAAAGGGATCTAGGAGTACAAATACACAAATCACTAAAAGATGTGACACAGGTTAGCAAGGCCATAAAAAAAGCAAACCAAGCACTAGGGTTTATTTCTAGAGGTATAGAATTGAAAAGTGGGGAAGTTATGCTAAACCTGTATCGAACGAACCTTGGTAAGACCACACTTAGTGTGCTGCATACAGTTCTGGTCGTCATATTATAAAAAGGATATAGAGGCACTGGAGAGGGTGCAGAGAAGATTTACAAGGATGATACCAGAAATGCGAGGGTATACAAATCAGGAAAGGATGAACAGGTTGGGTCTCTTTTCTCTTGAAAAAAGAAGGGTGACCTAATAGAGGTCTTTAAAATTATGAAAAATTTTGATAGATTGGATACAGAGAGAATGTTTCCACTTGTGGGGAAGAGCATAACTAGAGGCCATCATTATAAGATAGTCAGCAAGAAATACAATAGGGAATTCAGAAGAAACTCCTTTACCCAGAGAGTGATGAGAATGTGGAACTCGCTACCACAGGGAGTGGTTGCAGCGAATAACATAGGTGCATTTAAGGGGAAGATAGACAAGCATAGAGGGTTATGCTGATAGAGTTAGATGAGGAAAGACGGGAAGAGGCTCGAGTGGAGCATAAACACTGGCATGGACTGGTTGGGCCGAATGGCCTGTTTCTGTGCCGTATATCCTATGTAATCCTATGTAAAAATCTTAGGGGTTGAAATTCACTATTGCCCCGTTTGGGGTGCTAATTTTTAAAAGTTAGGAAGTGGAGCGCTAAATCAAACGCTCCAACCTCAGCATCGCTACACATTGGGCCGTGCTGCGCAGCCGCGTTCAAAGGCTCCTTCCCTCCCTTAAAGGGAAGGGCCATCACTGCAGGCTCTGCAATTTAAAAAGTACCCACCTGGAACACCAAGGCAGCCGCGATCCTGCGCGATCAGCCTGGTACTCAAGCAGAGTGCCGGGCTAATTGATCGCGGGCAGGAACACGCGAAAAAAACTGGAACAAGGAAGGTAAGTTTTTTTTTTACTTACCTCGGCCACCTCACCTTTAATCATTGCCCCCGAAGCGGCCGGCCGCCCGATACACGCCTCCTGTAGCTGTTGGTGTTTTTGACCGGTGCTGCTGCAGGGGGTGGAAATCAATTTCGGGTCTGGGGCGCTACCGGGGCGATGCGCACGGCGATGATGTCATGATCTCCGGGCGAAGGAGATCGGGGCACAACACCATAACGGCGCTGCAAAACTCCCGCCGAATATGGCGGGAGTCGATGTCAGTGTCGTGTCCGGTTGCAAAGCCATTTGCGCCCCGTAAGTACCTCCCGGGGGCGCTAACGGGAGGCGCAAAGGCATCCAATTTCGCCCCCTTACTACCTTGTGTGCACCAACAATTGTTTTAGTGTGCACCAACCAGCTGTTTATGCGTGCACAACAGCTGTTGGTGTATACATAAATCTCTGGAGACCCCAAGGATCTATTTGGCCCACTCCTATTTCTCATCTACATGCTGTCCGTCGGTGACATCATCCGAAAACACAACATCAGGTTCCCCCTGACAACACCCAGCTCTACCTCACCACCACCTCTCTCGACCCCTCTACTGTCTCTAAAATGTCAGACTACATCCAGTACTCGATGAGCAGAAATTTCCCCCGAATAAATATTGGGAAGGCCAAAGCCATTGTCTTTGGTCACCACCACAAACTTCGTTCCCTAGCCATCGACTCCATCCCTCTCCCTGGCAACTACCTGAGGCTGAACCAGACTGTTCGCAACCTTGGTGTCATATTTGAACTCAAGATGAGCTGCTGACCACACATCCGTGCCATCACCAAGACCGCCTATTTCCACTTCCGTAACATCACCCGACTCCGCCTCTGCCTCAGCTCATCTGCTGCTGAAATCCATGCCTTTGTTACCTTTAGACTTGACTATTCCAATGCACACTTGGCTGACCTCCCATCCTCATGCCATACTCAAAGTGCATATCCAAGTACTTTTTAAATAAGATGAGGTTTTCTGCCTGTACCACCCTTTCAGGCAGCGAGTTCCAGACCTGCGCCACCCGCTGGGTGAAAGAAGTTCTCCTCAACTCCCTCTAATCCTTCTACCAATTACTTTAAATCTATGCCCCTGGTTATTGACCTCTCTGCTGAGGGTATTAGGTCCTTCCTATCCACTCTATCTAGGCCCATCATAATGTTATACACCTCAATTAGGTCTCCCCGCAGCCTCCTTTGTTGCAAAGAAAACAACCCCAGCCTAGCCAATCTTTCCTCATAGCTAAAATTCTCCAGTCCTGCCAACATCCTCCTAAACCTCCTCTGTACCCTCTCTGGTGCAATCACATCTTTCCTGTAATGTGGTGACCAGAACTGTACACAGTACTGTAGCTGTGACCAAACTAGTGTTTTATACAGTTCAAGCGTAACCTTCCTGCTCTTATATTCTATGCCTCGGCTAAAAAAGGAAAGTGTTACATATGCCTTCTTAACCACCTTATCTACCTGACCTGTGACCTTCAGGGATCTGTGGACATGTATTCCAAGGTCTCTCTGTTCCTCCACACGTCTCAGTATCCTTCCATTTATTGTGTATTCCCTTGCCTTGTTAGCCCTCCCCAAATGCATTACCTCACACTTCTCTGGATTGAATTCCATTTGCCACTTTTCTGCGAACCCGACCAGCTCATTGATATCTTCCTGCAGTCTACAGCTTTCTTCCACACTATCAACCACACGGTCAATTTTTGTATCGTCTGCAAAATTCTTAATCATGCCCCCTACATTGAAGTCTAAATCATTGATATATACCACAAAAAGGGACCCAGTACTGAGCCCTGTGGAACTCCACTGGAAACAGCCTTCCAGTCACAAAAACACCCGTCAACCATTACCCTTTGCTTCCTGCCACTGAGCCAATTTTGAATCCAACTTACCACTTTCCCTTTGATCCCATGGGCTTTTACTTTTCTGACCAGTCTGCTGTGTGGGACCTTGTCAAAGGCCTTGCTAAAATCCATGTAGACTACATCAAACATGCTACCCTCATCGACCCTCCTTGTTACCTCCTCAAAAAATTCAATCAAGTTAGTCAGACACGACCTTCCCTTAACATCCATGCTGACTGTCCTTGATTAATCCGTGCCTTTCTAAATGACGATTAATACTGTTCCTCTGAATTTTTTCCAATAATTTGCCCACCACCGAAGTTAGGCTGACTGTACTGTAATTACTCGGTCTATCCCTTGCTCCCTTTTTAAACAACGGTACAATGTTAGCAGTCCTCCTGTCCTCTGGCACCACACTTGTAGCCAGAGAGCATTGGAAAATGATGGTCAGTGTCTCTGCTATTTCCTCCCTTGCTTCTCTTAACAGCCTGGGATACATTTTATCTGGGCCTGGTGATTTATCTACTTTCAAAGATTCTAAACCCCTTAATATTTCCTCTCTCACTATGTTTATCTCATCTACTATTCCACACTCCTCCTCCTTAATTACAATGTTTGATCATCCCTCTCTTTTGTGAAGACAGATACAAAGTATTCATTAAGAACCATACCCATGTCTTCCACCTGCACACGCAGGTTACCTTTTTGGTTTCTAATAGGCCCTCTTTCTTTAATTATCCTCTTGCTCATTCTGTATTTATAAAACATCTTTGGGTTTTCCTTGATTTTACTTGCCAATATTTTTCATGCCCTCTCTTTGCTTTCCTAACTTCCTTTTTAATTTCACTCCGACACTTTCTATACTCCTCTAGGCTTTCTGCAGTATTTAGCTCTCAGTACCTGACATAAGCTTCCCTTTTCTTCCTCATCCTACCCTGTATGCCCCTTGATATCCAGGGGGCCCTAGATTTGGCAGTCCCACCCGTTTTCTTTGTGGGAACATATTTGCTGTGAACCCTCACTCTCTCCTCCTTGAATGCCTTCCACTGCTCTGACACTGATTTACCTTCAAGTAGCTGTTTCCAGTCCACTTTTGCTAAATCGCATCTCAGCTTAGTAAAATTAATCTTTCCCTAATTGAGAACTTTTACTCCTGGTCTATCTTTGTTCTTTTCCATAACTACGCTAAATCTAACTGAATTATAGAAAGAAAGACTTGCATTTATATAACACCTTTCATGACCACTGGATGTCTCAAAGTACTTTACAGCTAATGAATTACTTTTTGAAGTGTAGTCACTATTGTAACGTAGGAAACACAACAGCCAATTGGCACACAGCAAGCTCCCACAAACAGCAATGTGATAATGAGGTTGATTGAGGGATAAATATTGGCCTAGACACCGGGGATAACTCCCTTGCTCTTCTTCGAAATAGTGCCATGGTGTGGCGGAGCCACCAAAGGACTCAGGTCGTTTGTACATAATTCCTTTAACAGCATGTTAGCCACAACCGGTGTCTGTATCTTTATCTGTACTGTTTAACTGAGCAGAGCGCGGTCACTTTAACAGCGCGGTCAAAACATGATGATGTCATGCCGTTCATCACCTGATCCCTCACTGGCGGGAAGAACGTGATGACGTGATGACATCAGCCAGGGAACGGCCCCAGCAGTCCCCGTGGAGCCTCGGAAGAGAGCAGACCTGTATTCGACCTTGTCCTGCAGTTTCTTGTTAAAACCTGTTTGTTTCATTAAAGTTCGTTTGATTGATTGTCTGAGCAGAACTCAGTCTTTTCGTTAGGAACTCCCGTTCCTACATTGGTGACCCCGACTTTTGCGAATGGATTTCGCAGAAGATTTACAGAATGGATACGAACGCCGTGTCTCTGAAACTGCCACAGTTCTGGGAGCAGCAACCAGCCGCCTGTTTCATCCAAGCTGAAGCCCAGTTCGCCATCCGGGACATCGTCGCGGATCCGACCCGTTACTACTACGTGGTCTCCGCCCTTGACAGCGTCACTGCCTCGCGGGTCATCAGCCTACTTGGTAATCCACCCGCAGACGGCAAGTATGATTCCTTAAAGGCATGGCTGCTCCAAGTCTTCGGACTCTCCAAGTCAGAATGCGCACGCCGCCTCCTAGCCATGCCCGGCCTCGGGGACTCCAAACCGTCCGAGCTCATGAGCCAAACGCTCACGCTCTTAGGTGCCGAACCAGAATGTTTCCTTTTTAGGGAGCTGTTCCTCTGCCAACTGCTGGAGCATGTGCAGGCTGCCCTAGCCAGTTCAGAAGTCACGGACTGCACAGAGCTTGCTGCCGAAGCAGATAAGATTTTCGCAGTCACACAGCAGTGCTGTGCTGCCATGAGGCAAACATCCCCCACAGACGCAGCTCCACCTCCTCTCGCAGCAGGCTGGTGCTCCTACCATGCCCGTTTTGGCGCAAAAGCCCGACGCTGCCGCTCTCCCTGCAGCTTTTCACCCCCAAAAAAAACAACAAGGCCCCTGCAGCGTTCCTGACGAAGGAGGACCGGGTCTAACGGGCGCCCCGCGGCTGCAATGACCATCGGATCTTCAGGGAAACTTCTGTTCATCACTGACTCCCTCTCGGGTCGATGCTTCCTTTGCGACACCGGGGCGCAGTGCAGCATCCTGCCTGCGTCGAACCTCGATCTTCAAGCTGGGGGCCACGGATCTTCCCTCGAGGCGGCTAATGGCGCAGCCATTCATACGTTCGGAAAGCGGCGGGTCCAAGTGTGTTTCAGCGGTCAGCACTTCTTTTGGGAATTCGGCACGGCCAAAGTCTCGCAAGCCATCCTAGGGGCGGATTTTCTGTGTGCTAACGGTTTCCTCGTCGACGTCCGGCACCGCCGCTTGATCAACGCAGCCACCTTCCACTCGATTCCGTGCCACCGCGGCAACGCCGTGGCGTGCTCCATCGCCTGCACCTCGTCCCCACCTCCGGATGCCTTCACTCGCCTCCTCGGAGAGTTCCCGGAGCTGACCAGGCCCACCTTCTCCTCCTCGGTCACGAAGCATGGGGTGGAGCATCATATTACCACCACCGGCTCCCCGGTTTATGCACGGTCTCGACGGCTGGAACCCGGCAAACTCGCGGCTGCGAAGGCGGAGTTCGACACTATGGAGCGGCTGGGGATTATTCGCCGGTCGAACAGTCCCTGGTCTTCGCCGCTCCACATTGTTCCGAAACCTGGCGGCGGCTGGCGACCATGCGGCGACTACCGATGCCTGAATGACACCACTACTCCTGATAGGTACTCTATCCCGCATATTCAGGATTTCTCAGCCCATTTGGCGGGAAAGTCCATCTTTTCAAAAGTTGACCTCGTCCGTGGGTATCACCAAGTTCCCGTGCACCCGCAAGACGTGCCCAAAACTGCAGTAATCACCCAGTTCGGTCTTTTTGAGTTCCTGCAGATGCCGTTCGGTTTAAAGAATGCGGCACAGGCTTTCCAGCGTTTAATGGACTCTGTGCTTCGAGACCTAACCTTCATTTTCATCTACCTCGACGACATCCTCATCGCCAGCGATAGCAAGGAAGAGCACATCGGCCATTTGCGTGCCCTCTTTTCTCGCCTCAGCCAGCATAGTTTAATCATCAACCCGGCCAAATGCCAGTTCGGCCTGCAGCGGATCGATTTTTTGGGACACCGCATAACATCAGATGGCGCGGTCCCCTTACTGACGAAGGTGGAGGCTGTTACCGCTTTCCCGCGCCCACAGACCATCAGGGCCCTGCAAGAGTTCCTCGGGATGGTCAACTTCTATCACCGTTTCGTCCCTAAGGCGGCTCTGCTTATGCGGCCTTTGTACGAGGCCCTCAAGGGCAAGTCCGGTAAAGATCCAATCAGCTGGACAGCTGAGATGGACCAAGCTTTCGTCAACACAAAGAGCGCCTTGGCGAACGCAACCATGCTGACGCACCCGCTTCCAGGTGCCACCATCGCCCTTACCACGGACGCATCGGACTACGCCATCGGTGCAGTGCAGGAGCAGTGGGTCAATGGCATGTGGCAACCGCTGGCGTTTTTCAGCCGTCAGCTCCGAAGGAATGAACGCAAATACAGCACCTTTGATCGGGAGTTGCTGGCCCTTTTCCTAGCCATCCGCCATTTCCGGTTTTTATTAGAAGGACGTCACTTCGCGGCTTTTGTCGACCACAAGCCACTGACTTTCACCATGGCTAAAACCACCGAACCATGGTCGGCTCGTCAACAACGTCATCTGATGTTTATTTCTGAATTTACCACGGACATTCAACATGTGTCTGGTAAAGACAACCTGGTAGTGGATTGCCTCTCCCGTGCGACGGTCAATGCGGTTCACCTGGGGATTGACTACACCCTCATGGCTGCAGATCAGGCCACGGACCCAGAAGTCCAGTCATACAGAACTGTCCAATCCAGTTTCCAAGTGGCTGACGTCAGTTTCCAGGCCGCAGGCACCATGCTCCTTTGCGACGTCTCCATGGGCATTCCCCGACCTATCGTGCCAGTCACATGGCGCCGGAAAGTGTTTGACACCATACACGGGCTGTCGCACCCGGGTATGAAGGCTTCACAACGGCTCATGTCGGAGAAATTCATATGGAAGGGTATGCACCTCGACGTCCGTGACTGGGCCAACACCTGCGTTGTTTGCCAGAAGGCCAAGGTCCATCGTCATGTCAAAGCTCCAGTGGCTACGTTTGCTGTCCCGGAGCGCCGTTTCGACCACGTGCACGTGGACCTGGTGGGACCGCTTCCGCCTTCCCACGGTTATACTCATCTCCTTACCATGGTGGACCGCACCACTAGGTGGCCCGAGGCAATTCGTTTGGTTTCCACCACGTCGGCAGATGTTGCTAGAGCCTTCATCTCATGTTGGGTTGCTCGTTTCGGGGTACCAGCGGACATCTCTTCCGATCGGGGGCCACAATTTTCCTCGGAGCTCTGGAACGCTGTAGCTCAGGGGCTCGGCACCAAACTTCATCGCACCACCACCTATCATCCACAGGCGAATGGCCTTTGCGAGCGATTCCACAGGTCGCTTAAAGCCGCCCTACGGTCCAGTCTTCAAGGTGCAGGATGGGTGGACAGACTCCCATGGGTCCTTTTGGGTTTGCGAACGGCGCCCAAAGAAGACCTGCAATTGTCCTCGGCGGAGCTTGTTTATGGCCAGCCTCTCCACGTTCCAGGTGATTTTCTACCTTCCCCCACGGAGCCATGGTCCGCCTCTCAACAACTCGTCAGCCATCGGGAAACGGCCAGATGCTTCACTCCGGTGCCTACATCAAATCACGGCCTGCAGAGCTCCCATGTGCCGGCTGAGCTGAAGAGCGCCGAGTACGTCTTTATCTGCCACAACGCTCACCGGGATCTGCTCAAGCCCCCTTACGCGGGTCTGTTCCACGTCATCGAATCGGGAGACAAATCCTTTGTGGTCGACATCGGAGGGAAGCCGGATCGTATTTCGGTGGACCGGTTGAAGCCGGCTCATTTGGACCTGGATCGCCCAGTCGTCACCGCTCAACCGCCGAAGCGTGGTCGACCGCCCGCAGCCGCCGTGCTGGACCAACCTCAGCCGCCCGCCATTTCGACCACAACCGCCGCGCCAGCTCAACCACAGCCGCCCGACAACTCGACCACCGTCCATCAGCTTCCTCTGCCAGGTTATCGAAGTCGCACAGACAGACTGGTCAGGCCTCCTCAACGTCTCACTTTTACTGTTAAAGACAATTCTGGGGGGGCACATGTGGCGGAGTCACCAAAGGACTCAGATCGTTTGTACATAATTCCTTTAACAGCATGTTAGCCACAACCAGTGTCTGTATCTTTATCTGTACTGTTTAACTGAGCAGAGCGTGGTCACTTTAACAGCACGGTCAAAACGTGATGACGTCATGCCGTTCATCACGTGATCCCTCACTGGCGGGAAGAACGTGATGACGTCATGACGTCAGCCAGGGAACGGCCCCAGCAGGCCTCTGAAGAGAGCAGACCTGTATTCGACGTTGTCCTGCAGTTTCTTATTAAAACCTGTTTGTTTCATTAAAGTTCGTTTGATTGATTGCCTGAGCAGAACTCAGTCTTTTCGTTAGGAACTCCCGTTCCTACAATGGAATCTTTTACATCCACCAGAACAGACAGGGCCTCGGTTTAAATTTCAATCGAAAGACGGCACCTCCAACAGTGCAGCACTCCCTCAGTACTGCACTGGGAGTGTCAGCCTAGATTTTTTGTGCTCAAGTCTCTGGAGTGATACCAACTGAGCCACTGTTTGACACTTATGATCGCTACCACCAAAATACTCTCCCACTGATACCCCTTCCACCTGCCCAGCTTCATTCCCTAAAACGAAGTCCAGAACCACCCCCTCTCTTGTTGGACTTACTACGTACTGGCAAAAAATTTCTCCTGAATGCATTTGAAGAAGAATTTTGCAACTTTTGATCACAAAATATCAAAAAATTCAGCCATCCACATACCTTTCTATCTCCCTTTCTTCAACCCCTTAAAGGGTCATGTGCATTTGTCTGACAAAGTTTTTAGACAGGTTTAGCTGCTGGAACAGCCTGATACAAAAGTCCGAACGTTTGCGCTACGACAGATAAAATATCTGCTGCAGCACGAGCTTCTGTGACATGTTAGTTACATTTCTGTTCATATTTCTACTTAAAAACCAGTCAGAGGACATGGAAATCACTCCAGGAATATAGTGGTATGTCTTTAATTCAATGCTCATTTTCAGTTAAACCACAATCAGCCCATTTGCCGCTATTAGAAAATCCCCAGGCCATAACCAATTTTAGTTATGATTCATAAATTATAGAATGCTTCTTATTAAAATTCATGGTCACGATTTGAAATTAGAGAAATCAATTATCCGCAACCACTTAGAATGAATTGCCATTTTGTTACATTTTATTAATTCAAACTAGTTACATTCAGCGTTGTCAAGCTTAGTTCCAACTCACAAGTTTGGCTAAACCAAGTTTTTTTTTTGCTTGTCCTTGCTCTTTGGAATTGATTACTCATGAATAATACCAATTTAACATGTCCAAAGTTCAGTTCTGGTAATTATAGAAACAAATGGAATTTGTCTTATGGAAAACAGTGATAAGGGTTTATTGGCATTTAATAAACCTGATCTAACAATTAAAATGATCACAATGACAAAGATTATCCTGTTTGTGTAATTATAAATGGGACAGTGATATGGCCCCAGTACAGATAATATAATCTGAAGCCCTGTTATTGGAGTTCACTGTTATTCTAGTCATTAGGGGCCATCCATATTTTACACCTTCCTCACAGAATTAGAAAAGTGAAGCCTTTCATTATCATTTCTAATCTTCGTACTTTGTGAAAATGACAATTATGAATGATCCCTTAAAGGGAAGTTTATTCATCTGATTTGTTGCATCAATCTAAATATCATAATGGAAGATATTTATACATTAATTAATGGTATCTTGCTACAATTGTACAGGGCTCTGGTGACACCACACCTGGAGTACGGTGTACAGTTTTGGTCTTTTTATTTAAGGAAGGATGCACTTGCCTTAGAGGCGGTGCAACGAAGGTTCACTAGATTGATTCCTGGGATGAGAGGGTCGTCCTATGATGAGAGATTGAGTAGATTGGGCCTATACTCGTTGGAGTTTAGAAGAATGAGAGGTGATCTCGTTGAAACATATGAGTGGGAGAAATTCATTGGCCCAGAAATTCGTGTCCCAACGCGTGAGTAAGCACGGAGTACTCACGCGTGGACCCGATGGAAGTGCCGGTTTCTTGCATGCACTACGCATGCGCGGGAAACCGGCATTTCCGATCCTCTGAACGAAGGGGTTCAGAGGTGGAACGCGTGCGCGCGGGAGTCTGCACGTGCGCGTTGAACTTCCTTTTTTTTTACAGGTTTTTCCATGCGTGAAGGCCTCTACTTTTTACACGTTTAAAAACCAGGCGTAAGGACTTAATTTTAAAAGGTAAGTGGTCAATTAATTAAAATTAGAACATTTTTTCCACAGGTTTATTATTTTAAATACTTTAAAGTAAGGTAAGTGTATTTTTAGCCCCGTTTTTTTATAAAATTATTTTTTTCAAAAATTTAAATTATTCTTTAAAATAGTTATTTAATGTTATTTATAGTTTATTTAAATAGTGTGATTTTTTTTCAAATTTATTTTAAGGTTAAGTACTGTTTTGGGCGCCCGGCGTTTTCATAAGTTTGACAGTTCTTTCTGTCAAACTCATGAATGGGCTTTTCCCTAATTGGTTGCCCATGGCTCACGTGATCCCAGCGGACACATCGCACTAACTACGCCGCTGGATCACGCAAGCACAGCTGGACCGGGCCACAGACATAAGAACTTAAGAACATAAGAAATAGGAGCAGGAGTAGGCCAATCGGCCCCTCGAGCCTGCTCCGCCATTCAATAAGATCATGGCTGATCTGATCCTAACCGCCAATCCACTATCACAGAACCATCTCCTGAATCTAACAGAATTAGACACACGAAATAGGAGCAGGATCAGGCTACACGGCCCCTGGGCCCGCTCCGCTACCCACAGGGCCATGACCGATCCGAACCTAGACTCATGTCCAAATTCCTGCCCGCTCCCCATAACCCTTAATTCCCTTTACTTCTAGGAAACTGTCTATTTCTGTTTTAAATTTATGTAATGATGTAGCTTCTACAGCTTTTTGGGGCAGCATATTCCATGGACCTACCACCCTCTGAGTGAAGTAGTTCCTCCTCATCTCAGTTTTGAAAGAGCAGCCCCTTATTCTAAGACTATGCCCCCTAGTTCTAGTTTCACCCATCATCGGGAACATCCTCCCCGCATCCACCTGATCCAACCCCTGCACAATCTTATATGTTTCAATAAGATCGCCTCTCATTCTTCTGAACTCCAATGAGTAGAGTCCCAATCTACTCAACCTCTCCTCATATGTCCATCCCCTCATCCCCGGGATTAACCAAGTGAACCTTCTTTGTACTGACTCGAGAGCAAGTATGTCCTTTCTTAAGTATGGACACCAAAACTGTATGCAGTATTCCAGGTGCGGTCTCACCAATACCTTGTACAACTGAAGCAATACCTCCCTATTTTTATATTCTATCCCCCTAGCAATGAAAGCCAACATTCCATTGGCCTTCTTAATCACTTGCTGCACCTGCATACTAACCTTTTGAGTTTCGTGCACCAGGACCCCCAGATCCCTTTGTACTTCAGTACTTTCCAGTTTCTTGCCATTAAGATAATAACTTGCTCTATGATTTTTCCTGCCAAAGTGCATAACCTCACACTTTCCAGTATTGTATTCCATCTGCCAAATCTCTGCCCACTTACTTAGCCTGTCTATGTCCCCTTGCAGGTTTTTTATGTCCTCCTCACTCACTACTTTCCCTCCCATCTTAGTAACATCTGCAAACTTTGATATGTTACACTCGGTCCCCTCCTCCAAATCGTTAATATAGATTGTAAAGAGTTGGGGACCCAGCACTGACCCCTGCGGAACACCACTAGTTACTGATTGCCAGTCTGAGAATGAACCATTTATCCCAACTCTCTGCCTTCTGTTAGATAGCCAATCCTCTAGCCATGCCAGAATATTACCCCTAATCCTGTGATTTTTTATCTTAAGCAATAATCTTTTGTGTGGCACCTTGTCAAATGCCTTTTGGAAGTCTAAATACACTACGTCCACTGGTTCCCCTTTATCCACCCTATATGTTACTTCCTCAAAGAACTCCAGCAAATTTGTCAAACATGACTTCCCCTTCATAAAACCATGCTGACTTTGTCCTATTAAATTATGATTATCCAAATGTCCTGTTACTGTCTCCTTAATAATGGACTCCAAAATTTTACCTACCACAGATGTTAGGCTAACCGGTCTATAGTTTCCAGCCTTCTGTCTACTGCCCTTTTTAAATAAGGGTGTTACATTAGCAGTTTTCCAGTCTGCTGGGACCTTTGCCGAGTCCAGGGAGTTTTGGAAAATTATTACCAATGCATCCACAGTCCCTACCGCCACTTCCCTCAAGACCGTAGGATGTAAGCCATCAGGTCCAGGTGATTTATCCGCCTTGAGTCCCATTATTTTACCGAGTACCACTTCCTTAGTGATTGTGATCGTGTTTAGCTCCTCCCCCCTTTAGCCCCCTGTTTGTCCAGTGTTGGGATATTCTTAGTGTCTTCTACTGTAAAGACTGATATAAAATATTCATTCAGTGTTTTTGCCATCTCCATATTTCCCACCATTAATTTCCTGGTCTCATCCTCTAAGGGACCAACATTTACTTTAGCCACCCTTTTTCTTTTTATATAACTATAAAAACTCTTACTATCTGTTTTTATATTTTTTGCTAATTTACTTTCATAATCTATCTTCCCTTTCTTAATCAATCTTTTTGTTATTTTTTGCTGTCTTTTAAAGTTTTCCCAATCCTCTATCCTCCCACTAGATTTGGCTACCTTATATGCCCTTGTTTTTAGTCGAATACTATCCTTAATTTCTTTACTTAGCCACGGATGGCTGTCTTTTCTTTTACACCCTTTTCTTCTCAGTGGAATATATATTTTTTGGAAGTTGTAAAATAACTCCTTAAATGTACACCACTGATCATGTATCGTCTTACCCTTTAATCTATTTTCCCAATCCACTCGACTCAATTCCGCTCTCATACCTTCATAGTCTCCTTTATTCAAGCTTAGCACGCTTGTTTGAGATCCAACCTTCTCACCCTCTAATTGAATATGGAATTCAACCATGTTATGGTCACTCATTCCAAGGGGATCCTTTACTAGGACATTTTTAATTAATCCTGTCTCGTTACACAGGACCAGATCTAAGGTTGCTTGCCCCCTGGTCGGTTCAGTTACATACTGCTCAAGAAACCCATCCTTAATACACTCAATGAACTCATCCTCAAGGCAGCCCTGCCCAATTTGATTTGTCCAATTAATATGATAGTTAAAATCCCCCATAATTATAGATGTTCCCTTATTACAAGCCTCAACTATTTCCTGATTGATACTCCATCCAACAGAGTTGCCACTGTTCGGAGGCCTATAGATTACGCCCACTAGTATTTTTTTCCCCTTATTATTCCTTACCTCCACCCAAACTGTTTCATTATCCTGATCTTTTGACCCAATATCATTTCTCTGTATTACAGTGATTCCTTCCTTTATTAACATAGCCACCCCACCTCCCCTTCCTTCCTGCCCGTCCTTCCTGATCGTTAAATAACCTGGTATGTTTAATTCCCAGGCATTGTCACCCTGCAGCCATGTTTCTGTAATGGCCACAAGATCACACCCATATGTAGTTATTTGTGCCATTAACTCATCTATTTTGTTACGAATGCTACGTGCATTCAGATAGAGAACTTTCAAATATGTTTTGTGACACTTAGTTCCTGCTTTTGCCCTTTTTATTACTTTACCATTTACTCCATACTTTCTGCCCCTTCCTGACACGCTCTGGTTTTTAATTTCCCCACTGCTACCTAAGTCTATGACCGTCTCTGTTGTCATTTTTATTATTTGCTCTCTAGGAACCTCCCCCCGACTAGTTAGTTTAAAGCCCTCTCTACAGCCCTAGTTATATGATCCGCCAGGACTCTAGTCCCAGCACTGGCCAAGTGAAGCCCGTCCCAACGGAACAGCTCCCTCCTGCCCCAGTACTGGTGCCAGTGTCCCAGGAAGCAAAACCCATTTCTCCCACACCAGTCTTTGAGCCACGCATTTAACTCTCTAATTTTATTTGTCCTAGCCAAATTCGCTCGTGGCTCAGGTAATAATCCAGAGATTATTACCCTTGTGGTTCTGCTTTTTAATTTGGCCCCTAGCTGCTCAAACTCCCTCAGCAGAACCTCCTTCCTTGTCCTATCTATGTCGTTGGTACCAACATGGACCACGACAACTGGATCCTCCCCCTCCCACTCCAAGTTTCTCTCCAGTCCAGAGGAGATGTCCTTAACCCTGGCACTGGGCAGGCAACACAGCCTTCGGGACTCTCGCTCTCGGCTGCAAAGAACTCTATCTATCCCCCTAACGATACTATCCCCTACCACTACAACATTTCTTTTAACTCCCCCCACTTGAATGGCCCCCCGCTCCACGGTGCTGTGGCCAGGTTGCTCATCCTCCCCGCAGTCCCTGTTCCCAACCTCACAGGGAGTAAGAGCCTCGAACCTGTTGGACAAGTGCAAGGGCTGCGGCTCCTCCAACACTACCTCCTGGATCCCTGTACCTGCCTCACTTCTAGTCACACCACCCTGACCCTGGCCACGGACTACATCTGAATTAATTAATCTAATTGGTGTGAATACCTCGTGATACACAGAGTCCAGGTAACTCTCACCCTCCCTGATGTGTCTCAGTGTTTGAAGCTCGGACTCCAGCTCTTCAACACGGAGCCGGAATTCCTCGAGCAGCCAACACTTACTGCAAATGTGATCACCGTGAACACCAATGGTGTCCACCAGCTCCCACATATTGCAGCAGCAACACATCACCTGATCTCCCATTCTATGTAATTAATTAAATTTACTAATATTATTCTTAAATACCCTCTGCCCCGATTCTAGATGGTGAATATCACACCTTAGAAACTATAAACCAAAGAGGTTTAAGCTTAAAAAGGGAGAAATACTTACCAACCAATCACTTACCCGCTTTCTGGTGACGTCACACTTGGATTGCTTTTTACCTCTCTCCTTCCCTCCGAGTTCCCAGACTGGAGACTGGTACGCCTTACCTGGGTCTCTGGGACTTTTATAGCCCCGCTGCTGCCGCTGAAACACCCGCCGACGCTGTGAGGCTTTACCTGGGTCTCTGGGACTTTTATTGCCCCGCTCTGCCGCTTGAGATTCCCGCCGATGCTGTGAGGCCTTACCTGGGTCTCTGGGACTTTTATAGCCCCGTTCTGCCACTCAAGATTCCCGCCGACAGGTTTTGGTCAATTTTTTTTCCCTTCTCCTGATCCGCAATCGATCAGCTCGGCACTCTGCTGGAGTGCATGGGGCTGATCGAGCCGGATTATGGCCGTCGTCAGGGACCAGCTAACTGGTCCCAATGCAGAACCTGCAGCGATGGCCCTTCCCTTTGAGGGAGGGAAGGAGCCTCAGAATGCGGCAGCGCTGCCCGGGACATTGTGCAGCGCTGCACCACTACCGCCCCGCCTGCATCCTTTAGCGCTCCAGGAAGGAAGTGAGCCACAGACAGGAAATCCACGCAGGGCCAGGCCTCAACTGCCGGCGCGCTATGTAAGTGTAGGTCGGGGGCTTGCACCCGCGGGAAGCCCTCGACACGAATTTCTGGGTCATTATCTCCCCGTTTGGGTGCGGTTACCTTTGAGAGCTGGGAAACTTAGTGCCAGGCGCTAATGACTCCCAGCTTTCACAAAATTGAGTTTAGTGCTCCAGGAAGGAAGTGGAGCACTAAATTAAGCACCTCACTTCCTTCCTGGAGCGCTAAAGCATGCAGGCGGGGCGGTAGTGGTGCAGCGCTGCACTATGTCCCGGGCAGCGCTGCCGCATTCTGAGGCTCCTTCCCTCCCTTAAAGGGAAGGGCCATCGCTACAGGTTCTGCATTGGGACCAGTTAGCTGGTCCCTGACGGCGGCCACAATCCGGCTCGATCAGCCCCATGCACTCCAGCAGAGTGTTGAGCTGACCGATTGCGGATCAGGAGAAGGAAAAAAAAATTGACCAAAACCATTTCTGAAATTTAGGGATTTACCTCGGCAACCTCCCCTTGAACTTTCGCCCCCAAAGCGCCTGGCCTCCCAATCAACGTCTCCTGCAGCTGTCGGTGTCATCGCCCGGCGATGCTGCAGGGGGCGGAACCTAAGTTTGGGTCTGGGGCGCAACTGGGGCGATGCGCATGGTGATGACGTCACGATCTCCGGGCGGAGGAGATCGGGGTGCAACGCCATCCCGCCACCACAAACCTCCTGCCGAATTTAACGGGAGGCGATATTCTTGCCGTGCCCGGGCGGTAAGTGGTTAGCGCCCCATTGTCGCCCCCCCCCCTCAGAGGGCGATAACGGGAGGTGCAAAGGTACCCAATTTCTCCCCCATAAGATTCTGAGGGGGACTGACAGGATAAATGCTGAGAGATTGTCTCCCCTGGCTGGAGAGTCTAGGACTAGGGGGCATAGTCTCAGGATAAGGGGTCGGCCATTTAAGACCGAGATGAGGAGAAATTTCTTCACTCAGAGGGTTATGAATCTGTGGAATTCTCTACCCCAGGGGGCTGTGGATGCTCAGTCATTGAGTATATTTAAGGCTGAGATAGATAGATTTTTGGACTCCAGAGGAATAAAGGGATATGGGGAAAGGGCAGGAAAGTGGAGTTGTGGTCGAAGATCAGCCATGGTCTTATTGAATGGCGGAGCAGACTTGAGGGGCCATATGGCCTACTCATGCTCCTAATTCTTATATTCTTATGTTCTTATTATCGCTATCTTCCTTTGTTCTTGTTTTATGTTTTGAAACTTCAGGTCAGTGGTAAGCTAGGAGCAAATTATTTTTGCACAATCCCACCATGGAGCCATTCCAAAGGTCCATTCTACTAGTATTTTGAGTTGGGAATACTATATGTCATGCCGTTGCTTAACCCAGGCTTCCCACAACAAGTAGTTTTAAAGTATGAGACACAGAAGCAACGGAAGAATGATATACCAATATAGGCACAGATACATTTCTTCATAACATTGTGGTTTATATGGCAATTCATATAAGCACACTTCCCCTTTAACAGAACAGTATCTTACAGTCATTTACAGTCAATGGCGGTCCTAATCGTATATTTTTGTGTGATTAGATAGTACTGTAGTTGTCCCTAGTGATGATTGGTGTGGGATCAAAGAGTTGGAACTTCAAGTGATGGGTAGTTTGGGAACAGAGAGGCCTTCCTTCTCCACCTCTACGAAAGGCAAGTTAGAAATTTGAGTGTATATTGCTCATAATTTTCAACCATTAAAATGAAGGCTCCCTGTTGGTAGCACAGACTCGTAAAATTATCCCTAAGTCTCTTTCTGGCTGATACAATTAAATAAAGAGGAGAAATCATACCTGCCTGTGGGGAAAGCGAGAATGCTAGGCCCAAATTAAGGAAAGTCACAGGGCAGGATTTTCATTCAGGAGTCGGGTAGGAGGCGGGGCTACAACTTTCAGGGTTGTAGTCCCACCTCCATCGAGATGCGGCCAATGCACGCGATTTTAACTTGATTGACCTTGTTGAGCCTGCTGGGCGGGCTCAGCAGGCCAATTAAGGGCCACCCGGCAACAAGTGACGTCACAGACTGAAATTTCATCTGTCAAGAGGTTTTGACAGATGAAATATCAGTGTTTCACAGCTGTTTGAAGCTGTCAAACACTGACAGTCTTACTTCTAACCTGAGTCCTTCTCCACAGAGTTAGAAATCTCTCCTGCACAGTAAGCTGAAGGCTGTCACTTTTGACAGTTCGCAGCCATTCTGCTTTCTGTGCTGGTGAGATGAGGGACTCCTGGGACCTAAAGGAAGGAAGGCAGAAAAGGTAAGAAAAGGTAATTTAAACTTCTTTAATCACTTTAGACACACCAAACACACTTACCTTTGCACTCATGCAGACATCACTCACCTGAACACCGACATCTCGACCCCTCCAAGTCCTTCAACCCAACGGCCCACCTCCTCTAACTTGGCGTGGTTTGGAGCCGTCGGGAATCCCACACTTCAACCTTAAAAATAGGGATTAGACTAAAAACTGCCTGTTAACTACCTGTTAACAGGCAATTAATTGGCACTAATCCCTTCCCGCCTCGGGTAGGCGAGTCCCAGTGCGGGGCGGGTACCCGCCTCCTTTGAAACTGGCATGGAGGCGGGTTTGAGTGCGGGATGGGGTCGGGACCCCTGATTTCGGGATTTTAACACCCCCCCCCCCCGCCCCCCACGCCTCCAATCCCGACTCCACGGCCCAATGAAAATCCTGCCCACAGACTCAATGGGCTAGAAATTCATTATAGCCCAGGAATGGGCCGTATAATTAGAAAAGTTGGAAAATTAGTGCCAGGCGCTAATGCTTTAGACTGCATGCAAAATTCATGCTCACTGCTCAAAGAAATGATTGGAGTCCTAATTCAAGTCTTTAAGCCCAAGCTCATTGGCGTTACACTCAAAGGGCGGACCAATATCATGTGCAGTCTAATCCCACGTCATGATTGCCACAGGCTTTTTCCAGTTCTTAAAGGGGAGGTTCGTTGATGCTGCAGAACCTCATTTTCAGCAGTGCCAGCTGTTCAGCTGCCTCAGCAAGCAGAAGCAGGTTAATGAGAATGAGCTGGAGGACTGAACCAGCTGTACTCATGGCAGATCCACAACCCGGGGAGAGAGCCCGCAGATTCTGTGATCAAACATTGGAGGCGTTGGTGTTCGCAGTGGAAAGACGGAGGGTGGTGCTCTACCCGGCAAGTGGCAGGAGGCCCTCGCCGCAAGTCTTCCACACCATGTGGAGGGAGGTAGCCCAGCACGTCTCGGGCAGCACTGTGGTCCCCAAGACCCACACACAGTGCAGGAGGAAATTTAACAATCTCACTCGGGTGGTCAGGGTGAGTGAATGCTTCTACAAATGCTGCGTGCCACCATCTGAGACCCAGTCTTCACACACTGGCCAAAACACCACATCCCCAGCACTCACCCACCAACAATCTCTACCTACCAACACTCACACCCACATCTCACACCTTGCACACAATGATAGCTATTCAACTATGTCAGGCAACTCACACAAACACATTGCTCCACACTCACTCACACACTTTCCTTTCTCTTGCAGGCCAAGGTGGCGCACAACAGGAGGAAGCAGGAGCGCACAGGCGGGGGACAAGCTGACACCCAACCACTGTCTGCGCTGAAGAATCGAGTGCTGCAGATTATTGGGCGCCAGGTGGTGGGTGCTGTGGCCACTGGTGACGTTGACCCCCTTGGGGACAACAACGGTATGTTCATTCCTACTCCTTCTTCTCACATCCCACTTCCCCCTTACCCCACAAGCGTTTTACACTTTCCAGCTAATCATGCTGTATGCATGCATTTCTCCCTTCCTGCCCCCCTCCCCTCGCCTTAACCTGACTCTTGTGCCTTTATGCTCTCAGATAATCAGCAAGCCCCTGAGCAGCCTGTCCCTGAGGGCACCGTAGAGAGCGAGGCGGGAGAAGAGGAGGAAGAAGAACACACTGCGTCACTGCATGTCTCACCCGGTCACCAGCTCAGATACTGGCACTACACGTTCTTTAGAGGCTAGTATACTAGCGGGATCGGCACAGGGTGATGCACCGGGGACGACTGGGCTGCAGCAAGGTGAGGGGGAATGGGTAGCTCGGGGGCCAGCTCCCCAGAGGACGAGTTCATGCGCGAATTCTGCTGCACAGGACTCAGATGAGGACCTCGATGGGGTGGCGTTTAGAAGAAGGGTGAAGGCCATGCACATGGAGATGATAGGTGCAATGGCAAGGGTGCCCGAGAGCCTCTTGGCAATGATAAGGAGCGATGAGTAGTCCACCTCCAACATTGCACAAGGCTCTGCGCACACCATGGATCCCATCATTTCCAGTCTGCAAAGGATGGTAGACTCCCAGAGAGACCATGGCAACCTGATGCCACGTGTGATGGGCGATCTGGCAGCTTCCATTGCAGCACAGGCGGAAGTGACGCAACATCTTAGTGCTGTAATGTAGTCTATGCTTGGTGGCATCCAACCTCAGACTGTTCTCATGCACGCAAGCTCTGACTGCTGCCATCGTGGCTGGGTCTACCATAGTCGACCGGGGCTTTAACGGTGTCGCAGCAGGCCAGCAATCTGTGCTCCAACAGATTGGTAGGGATGCTGAGGTGCTGTCCCAGGGGACTGGCAGTTGGTCAGCGGAGCAGGAACCCCCTGTCCTCGCTCAGGGTGACAGCATTCCTGCTCCCACCACTGCCACTCTGCCATTGCCCTTGTCGCTGCCTGTCACCCAGCCAGCCCAGACTGCTGCCACCCATGCTGAGGTGGCGCAGTCTAAAGCCGGGCCTTCCAGGCCCAGAGCTGGTCGAGAGCGTTCTGCAAGGCCATCTGAAGTCTTCCGCACGGACACTCAGCAGCCTTCCACCAGCCCTGCTGCAGCCACTGGGCCAACACTTCAAAGGAGCCCTAGCGTAGGCAAAGGCACAGTAACGAGAGGTACTAAGGGATTGCACAAGGGTGAATAGTTAATATTTTTGTTGTAAATATGTGTTCACTGATTATTAATAAATTTATTCATTCAGTTTGGATTCTTTTGTGGTGTCTCTCATTTCAGCTTTGTGCTGTGATATGGCCTGCGACAGGGATGGAATGATGGGGATGTGGTGAGCAACGGGGATCTGGGGTTTAATTAATTTGAACCGCAGTCCGGAAGGCTGATTGAGTGGCTGCCCCCTCCCTTGCTCCTGTTCCTTGTCCTCCTCTTCCTCCTCATCTTCCACTTCCTCCTCGTCCTCCACCTCTTCCTCTCCCTCTTCCTCCTCCTGAGTTGGTCCCACAATCCCTGGTAGCAAGGGCTGGGCCCTCATGATGACCAAGTTGTGGAGCATGCAGCAGACCAGCACGAAATGGGACACCCGCTCAGCCAAGTACTAGAGGACTCCTCTTGAGCAGTCAAGGCAGTGGAACCTTTGCTTCAGCAGGTCGATGGTCTGTTCGATGATGCTCCTGATGGCAGCATGGCTCTCATTATATTACTGCTTGGCAGGAGTGTTGGGGTTGTGGAGGGAAGTCATGAGCCAGGTGGAGAGCAGATAGCCCTTGTCCCTGACCAGCAAGTTGCAAGCTTGACGTGGTGGATGGAAGAGTGCTGGCACACTGATCTGGCACAGGATGAAGGCATTGTGCCTGCTGCCAGGATAGCAGGCATTGACATTAAGGAATAGCTGCCTGTGGTCGCACACCAACTGTACATTAAGTGAGTGGTAGCCTTTGCAGTTACTGAAGATCTCAGGATTGTTATCCATTTAGGGTTAGGGTTAGGGTCACGTGGGTGCAGTCAATGGCACCCTACACCATGGGGAATCCCACAAAGCCACATGCATGCTCGTCCTGCTTCTCTCTCCTACTGTAGAGAGCCTCTGTGACCTCTTGGATGCAGCAATGAATGGCTAACTGTGAGATGTTAGCTATCTCTCCTGTTGCAGACTGGAAGGATCTGCTGGCGAAGAAATTGAGGGCGATGGTGACCTTGACTGCCACTGAGAAAGCCGTGGTCGCCCTGATCTGAGATTGGAGGTCTGGTTGCAAGAGGTGGCAGAGCTCTGTGACCAACTCCTTGGTGAAGCAGAAGCCTTCTAATACACTGCTCCTCGCTTAATTGGAGGTAGGAGAAGTTCTCTTTGAATACCCTCGAGGGTAAGGCCTCCTGTTGAGAGCCTTGATGGCCCTTATCCTCCCTCTGGGCACATGCTCCAGTGTTTCTCGCCGCCTCCACCATAGATCCTGGAGGGTGAGATCGACTGCCAGTACAGCCCCTATTAATGTAACCAAGTGTAGCAGTTTGATTTTTTTTTAAAAGAATAAATGTAACTACTTTTTAGTTGCCACACCACTCCTAAATAACCTTGAAATCATGGAATGAAACTGTGGCACTATGTGAAACTGAGAAGAAAGCTCTGAAACTCCACTAACCTATAGCTGCGACTCATGACTGATGATCATTTTAAATAACATCCCTGAAACCGGCTTCCTGGTGCTTCACACCAGCACTCCCTGTTGCTGTTTCCACCAGGCGCTAAGGTAGTTGGCGACAATCAATTTTGCAGATCGGGCAGTCAGTGAGTGTTGCACACATAGTAACGTCACGATCCACCTGGCGTTGAGGCTCCCGGTGATAACTGTTAGTGGCGGCGCTGCGGGGGTGGGATGGGATTTGACGTGTGACGCTGGATTCACCTCGCTCCAGTGACAATGCTCTAGCTCCCCGTTTGCGGCATCTGCTAGCGCTAACAGGAGGCGCTAAGGTACCGATTTTTTCCCCCAATACCTATTATTTTGCCTTTTGATCCATAATCTAAGGGATCAATAACACTAACAAAATAAAATCTTTTAACATATCAAAACACCTTCTACAAAGAGAAACCAGACAATGAGGAGGAGGGATGGGGAAGTGACTGAAGGTATGATTGAAAAGGTAATTTTTGAGGAGATTTTTGAAAGTGGGGTGTGTAATGATCAGTAACATGTCATTCTAGAATGGTACACTAGGTGGAGCTGTATGTTTAGTAAGGGGCTACCCAAAAGGCAGTAGTCAAGATGGATGCCTGTACACTAGTCCACATGGCTGAATAAATGACTAGCTCAAGCTAGCTGTTCATAATGAAAACGTCTATTTATTAATGAACATAACATGGTACCAGGATTGGTAATATCTGCTGAATATTGTGAAATGCGACATGGAGAATTTGAAGCCACCGGAGGGTTTGAAACTCACGGGGAATGTCGACTGCAATTGGCGGACTTTCAAACAACAATTCGAACTCTACATTGCTGCCATCGGGTTCGGTACGAAGCCAGACGCAAAGAAAATAGCGTTACTGCTCATGGTTGCAGGCCCACAGGTGATAGAGGTATTTAATATGTTTGTATTTGATCAAGAGGAGGACAGAGAAAAAATGGACGATGTGCTAAAGAAGTTTGATACACATTGTTCTCCAAAAAAGAATGAGACCTATGAGAGGTACATGTTCTGTTCATGGACACAGCAGCAAAATGAGACTTTTGATAGCTTTGTGACCAATCTGAAACTGAAAGCACAGACATGTAATTTCTCTGAACTGAAATCATCCATGATTCGTGACCAGATCGTGTTTGGTATTCATGATAAAAAGGTCAGGGAACATTTGTTGAGAGAAACTGAACTAACATTGGAGAATGCTGTGAAAATATGTCATGCCAGTGAGCTAGCTCAACAGCATGCAAAGACTTTCAGTGAAATTAATAATGATGCGACTGTAATGAGTGACTGTGCTGCTGTCGGTGCTGTGTCCTACAAAGGGAAGAAACGTGGGCAGAACAGAAATGCAAAGCAATCAGAGGATGGAATTTTTAATTGTAAACGCTGTGGTTACCAGCACCAGTCAAGACAATGCCCAGAATTTGGGAAAATGTGCACAAAATGTAATGGAAAGAATCACTTTGCCAAACAATGCTTTTCAAAAGTAAAAACAAAGAAAGGGCAACAAGTCAATGTGATTGAGGACACTGATTTAAGTGAGACATTTTTTGTAGGAATGGTGTCATGTGACAATATCGAAAAGGATACAGAAAATGTGCAGCCCTCAGGAATGGACAATGCTGAACATAAAGTTAATGCTGTAAAAGAGGACAAATGGATAATGCCACTGCAGGTAAATGGAGTATTAGTTACATTGAAACTAGACACTGGGGCAAAAGCAAACTTAATCAGTATGAGTGACATTAAAAATATGAAAGAATAGCCCAAAATACAGAAAAAGTCAGTACGACTGAAGAACTATAATGGACAGAAAATAGATAGCTTAGGTGTATGCACACTCAAAGTGACAGTCAAAGAGAAAGTGCATCATCTCATGTTTTCTGTTGTGGCTGAAGGACTTGATTCACTACTAGGTGACAAAGCTTGTGAGGACTTAGAACTGGTCAAGAGAGTCTACCGTATAAACTGTGCCATAAGCAGACCAGATGACTCGGTGGATTCTGTAGTGAGTAATTTCCAGGATGTGTTCAAAGGATTTGGAGTTCTACCATTCACTTACAAGATCCAGCTAAAGGAGGATGCTCAGCCAGTGGTACATGCTCCACGGAGAGTTCCAGCACCCCTGCGTGACCGGCTCAAGAAAGAACTGGACAGAATGACCACACTAGGAGTCATCAGGAAAGTCAAAGAGCCAACAGACTGGGTTAACTCCATGGTATGTGTAAAGAAAAAGAACAATGATCTAAGAGTATGCATGGATCCAAAGGACTTAAATGCAAACATAAAACGTGAACACTACCAGATTCCCAAGCGAGAAGAAATCACCAGTGAAATGTCAGGTGCCAGATACTTCACAAAGCTCGATGCCTCACAAGGATTTTGGCAACTAAAACTGGATGAAGAGAACACCAAATACTGTACCTTCAACACACCATTTGGCAGGTATTGTTTCCTCAGAATGCCTTTCGGGATAATATCTGCATCTGAAATCTTTCATAGAGAGATGGAACACATAATTGAAGGTCTGGAAGGAGTTCGGGTCTATGTTGATGACATCATCATCTGGGGCTCCACACTGAAAGAACACAATGAGAGACTGACTAAAGTGCTACAGAGCATACGCCAGAATGGACTGAAGCTCAACAAAGCCAAGTGTCAGTTTGGCATCCAGGAAGTCACTTTCCTAGGAGATAATCTATCTGGTAAAGGAATAGAGCCAGATATGGAAAAAGTAAACGCCATACTCAACATGCCCCGACCCACTGATAAAAAAGGAGTGCTACGCATCATGGGGATGATAAACTTCATTGGAAAGTTCATTCCTAACTTGTCAGCCAAGACAGCCTGTCTGCGAGACCTGCTACATAAAATAAATGAGCTCGCATGGACAGAAAGACATGAACAAGAGTGGATGAACCTCAAAACAGTGCTGACAACCACACCTGTACTCACCTTCTTTGACCCAACAAAGAGAATCAAAGTGTCAATGGATGCATCAAAAGATGGCCTAGGCGCGGTCTTGCTACAAGCAGAGGGTGACGATTGGAAGCCTGTTGCCTATGCCTCCAGGTCTATGACTGACTCTGAGTGTCGATACGCCCAGATTGAAAAGGAATGTCTAGGCTTGGTAGTTGGACTAGAAAAGTTCCATGGCTACATATATGGACTTCCCACTTTCACAGTTGAGACAGACCACTGCCCACTGGTTGCCATCAAAAAAAAAAATCTGAATGAGATTTCTTCAAGGATTCAATGACTCATGATGAAGCTGCAAAGATATGACTTTGAACTGATCTACACACCAGGCAAACGTGTTAGCAGATGCACTATGCCACGCGCCCACAATGATTCATGTGAGCTCTACTGAGGAAGACGTGGATGTTCATGTGAGTATGGTCACTGCTGCGCTGCCCGTGTCAGACACAAAATCAAAGCAAATACCAGAAGAAACAGTAAAAGATACAGTGTTACAAACAGTAATAGAGAACATTCATCATGGTTGGCCAAATAGTTCCTGTCCAAAGTACTATCACATCAGGTCAGAGTTGAGTGTCGCAAGTGGACTATTACTAAAACAGAACAGAATAGTTATTCCACAGGCTCTACGTCAAGACATGCTCAAAAGGATTCATGAGGGACACCTCCGAATTGAAAAATGCAAAAGGAGAGCAAGAGACACTGTTTATTGGCCTGGCATAAATAAGGACATTGAGAACATGATAGGCATATGTGAGACATGTCAGAAACACCAAAACAAACAAGGAAAGGAACCAATGATAGTAGCTGACTTACCAACAGCACCATGGCAAAAAGTTGGTATGGACCTTTTTCATTTGAATGGTAAAGACTATCTATTAGTGATTGACTACTATTCTAACTATCCTGAGATGGCGCTGCTCTCAAGCACATCAGCAAGCAGTGTCATAATGCATGTTAAATCCATCTTCACTAGACATGGAATTCCAAGGATTGCCATTAGCGACAATGGTCCGTGCTTCAACTGTAAGGAGTGGCAACAGTTTGCAGCACATTATGACTTTCAACACATCGCATCCAGTCCTCTGTATGCTCAGTCGAATGGTAAGGCAGAGAAAGGTGTTCAAGTTCACAAACAGCTACTGAAGAAAGCAACAGCAAGCAAGTCTGATCCTTATCTCGCCCTGCTGAGCTATCGAGCCTCCCCTTTAGACTGTGGTTCTTCACCTGCTGAACTCCTATTGGGTCGGAAGTTGCATACCACGCTACCCTGCTGTGCAAAAGAAAAGCAGAGTAAGGAACTGAGACAGAGACTTCAACTGTTAAAGCTGAAACAGAAATCACACTATGACAAGTCATCCAAAACTCTGAAACCATTGACAAGGGATGATGTTGTCAGGATTGAGGATCCAGATGCATGGAACAGGAAAGCTACAGTTCTCGAGGAAGTAGGACCAAGGTCATACACTGTTAGAACTGAGGAAGGACAGATTCTCAGGAGGAACTGCCGTTCTCTCCTGAAAACACAAGAAACTATCCCAGAGCAAATCGATGACAATGCCGCAACTGAATCTTGTCACTCACCACCAGAACAATTTAACACAAACACACATACAGGCTCTCATGAAAACACATCAGACTTACCTGTCCTGAGAAGATCCACATGTGAAATAAAAAAGCCTCATAGACTTAATCTTTGAGTACAAAGAAAACTATAATAAAAGAATGAAAAGCTTAGAGTTCATAAAGTAAAGCTTTGAAAATGTGTTGACTGTTGTCTGTTGTGAAGATGTTTATGTCGTTATGATTGATTGATATTGATTGATATTGATTTTGTTTAACCTCTAAGGAAGGGGGATGTAATGATCAGTAACATGTCATTGTAGAATGGTACACTAGGTGGAGCTGTATGTTTAGTAAGGGGTTACCCACAAGGCAGTAGTCAAGATGGATGCCTGTACACTAGTCCACATGGCTGAATAAATGACTAGCTCAAGCTAGCTGTTCATAATGAAAACGTCTATTTATTAATGAACATAACAGGGTGGAATGGAGCAAAACAGAGGGCTTTAGGAAAAGAGCACTATAAATGAATGCTCTGCTATTGATGGTCGAATGGAGGAAGGGAACCACAGAATTTAGAGTTGAAAGAATGGAGGGTGTGACTAGATTGTAGGGCTGATGAAAGTTGCACAAGTAAGGTGAGGTAAAGATGGAAATAGGCAATATTCCAGAGGTAAAAATAGGTGCTCTTGGTGATCTAAGGTTTACCTTATGTAGAGGTAACAAATGTAATACAACAATTCAGTACAAGAGTTCAAAGTAACAGCCTGTGTCTTTGGCAGAATTTACAGCAGTGTAGCTTCAGACCATTCAGTTATAGTGCTCTCTTCCTAAGAAAGGCAGTGTAAGTTCAGCTTAGGGGCAAACATACTTTTTGAAGTGTAGTCACTGTTGTAATGTCGGAAATTTGGAAGAAGTTCTGGTTCATCCATGACTTGATGTCAGACACGCAGTGAACAGCACATCAAAAGTCATGAAATTGAACAAAGGAGCTGGTCACAGACAGTTGCAGGCAGCCTGTTATACAATACATTACACACATTATCACTAGACTTTGCCATTTTGTGCTGACAAGACGGGGATCTTTGAGATGCTTCGATGAGCTGACCTTTGTATAAGTGTACTTCAGTCAATTACATTACATTGCTTTGATGTTTAACCAATAAGCATTAGCATATTAAAGATGACTAACACAAAAGATAGATACCACTCCACATAAAACAGATAATCTGGCTATTTATTTCATTGCTGTTTGTGGGACCTTGCTGTGTATAAATTTGTGGTGTATGTGCCTTTAAGAGCAATTATGGTGTATGTGCCTTTAAGAGCCCCAGGTGTGCGTAATGCCGGTAATTGCCACTTGGGCTATATAAGCCTGTGTATTGTGTATATCCTTTAGAAACCCCCCCCCAGACTTGCTTAATAAATACCTGTGAACCAACTCCTGTCTTCAGTGTCTTTATCTACACACGGACACTACAGTGGCAAGACCGGTGCCATACGCAATACGTCCGGCAGTCGAGGCAGAGCTGGAGAATTTGGAAAAGGCAGGCGTATTATCCAAAATAGATTGGAGCGAATGGGCAACACCCATCGTTCCAGTCATGAAAAAAACATTGAAAAATAACTCTGAGGAACAGAAAAAAATTCGCATCTGTGGGGACTTTAAGGTGACTGTAAACCCGGTCCTTCACACGGTACAGTATCCTCTTCCGAGGATAGAAGATATTTTCGCCTCACTATCCGGAGGGAAACGTTTCACAAAAATTGACTTGGCACAGGCATATCTACAGATGGAGGTTGAGGAGACCTCTAAAAAGTATCTCACAATAAACACACACAAAGGCCTGTACCAGTACAATCGACTGGTTTTTGGAATAGCATCAGCTCCAGCTATCTGGCAAAGAGCTATGGAGCAAGTCCTGCAAGGGATTCCGGGGACTCAATGCTACCTAGACGACATCCTTATAACAGGAGAAAACGACAACGAGCACCTTGCCAATTTGGAGCAGGTGCTCACTAGGCTGAAAGAACGGGGCCTACGAGCAAATCGCCCCAAGTGCGAATTTTTCCAAAATCAGATATCATATTGTGGCCACATAATTAATAAGGAAGGGTTGCATAAGTCACCTGAAAAAATTGAAGCAGTTATTAAAGCCCCAGCACCTGAAAATGTTTCACAATTAAGGTCATTCCTGGGATTAATAAATTACTATCATAAATTTTTACCGAACTTATCAACTATTCTACACCCTCTTAATGATCTTCTACAGACAGGAGTGATTTGGAAATGGAACGAAGACTGTAAACGTGCCTTCCATAAATGTAAAGACTTAATCACATCCGAGAAAGTTTTGGCTCATTACAACCCATCACTACCAATCAGACTGGCGTGCGATGCATCCCCTTACGGCATAGAAGCGGTATTGTCCCATAGATTCCCTGATGGCTTGGAACAGCCGATAGCTTTTGCGTCACGCTCATTGAACTCAGCTGAGCGTAACTATGCCCAGATAGACAGGGAAGCACTCAGCCTGGTATGGGGAGTGAAGAAATTCAACCATTACCTACACGGACAAAAATTTACCTTGCTGACTGACCATCAACCCCTCATCTCCATAAAAAAGGTGTCCCCATTATGACGGCACAAAGACTACAGAGGTGGTCCCTTTTTCAAGGGGCACACCAATACAACATTGAATACAAAGGGTCAAAACAGCATGGGAATGCTGACGGTTTATCGCGCCTACCGTTGCCAACGATAGAAGAGGCACCTACAGTAGACCCAGTAGAGATATTCCACTCTACCATAGTGGAATGTCTACTGGTGACAAATTCTGCCATTGAAAGGGAGACAAGAAATGACCCTACTCTCTCACGGGTCTACGATTTAACAGTGAAGGGATGGCCAGCACATGGCGAACCACTGTTGCCAGCATTCTCGCAAAGAAGAGAACAGCTGTCAGTGTGCCGAGGAACCTTGATGTGTGGATCCAGAGTGGTGATTCCACCCAAACTCCAGGATAAAGTGCTAAAGGAGCTTCACGAGGGGCATCTGGGTGGAGTGAAAATGAAGAACCTAGCTAGGGCGTTTGTATGGTGGCCAGGTATCGATGGAGACATCGAAGACATGACCAAGAGCTGCCTAGGATGCCAGAAGGTCCAAAATGCTCCGCCACAGGCCCCTCTACATCAATGGGAGTGGCCCTCATCTCCCTGGCAAAGGGTGCACATCGACTTTGCTGGTCCATTTATGGACTCAATGTTCTTAATCGCAGTTGATGCACACTCCAAGTGGCCGGAGGTAATAAAGATGTCCTCCACCACCACGGAAAAAACCATCACAGTATTAAGGACCATATTTGCCAGGAATGGGCTGCCGGAACAGATATGTTCTGATAATGGACCGCAATTTGTGTCCGAAGAATTCAGAAAGTTCTTAAAGAACAATGGGGTAAAGCACTACACGTCCGCCCCATACCATCCCGCCACCAATGGATTGGCTGAAAGGTTTGTCCAGACCTTCAAGAAGGCCATCAAGGCCATGGGTAATGAAGACATAAAACTTCAGCACAAAGTGGATAACTTCTTATTTGCATATAGGAATGCAACGCATATGGTTACTAACCAAACTCCCGCCATGATGTTCTACAATAGAAACCTAAGATGCTGTCTGGATTTGGTCAAGCCCAACATCCGAAGGGACGTGGAGAACCGGCAGTTTCAGGGCATGAATGAAAGGCCAACTAGGGCCTTCCAGATAGGCCAACCGGTTTTGGCCCGGGACTACCGTACCGAGAAATGGCAGCCTGGAACTATCTGCACACGATTAGGACCACTGATGTATACCGTGGACATCGGAGACAGCATAATAAGGCGCCATGCTGACCAAATCATCAAGTCATCCGAAAAGGGACAACCTACACCACCACTCTATACATCTAACGATGAAGTAGAGATACCCATATCTACCTCCGATCCGGTGATACTGGAGCCCGATGAACCCGACACTGGCCTTCAAGCCGAATCAGCCTTGCCAGAAGAACCTACTACACCACCAGAAACTACTACACCCCCGAGGCGTTATCCGGACCGAGTCAGGAAGCCTCCTGAGAGACTAACTTATAATTAATTAATACAGCAATGTATATTATTTTGCATATAACATGTAATTAATAATTACTTAAAATATGATGTACTAGTTAGCTAGAAGGGGAGGAATTGTGGTGTATGTGCCTTTAAGAGCAATTATGGTGTATGTGCCTTTAAGAGCCCCAGGTGTGCGTAATGCCGGTAATTGCCACTTGGGCTATATAAGCCTGTGTATTGTGTATATCCTTTAGAAACCCCCCCCAGACTTGCTTAGTAAATACCTATGAACCAACTTCTGTCTTCAGTGTCTTTATCTACACACGGACACTACAAAATTGACTGCCGTGTTTCCTACATTACAACAGTAACTACACTTCAAAAAGTACTTCATTGGCTGTAAAGTGTTTTGGGACGTCCTGAGGTCATGAAAGGCGCTATAGAAATGCAAATCTTCCTTTCTTACCCTGAATGTCAGAATGGTATGGTCACTAAATCTCAAATGTTCCCTTACTTCTACTTTGCTGATTGTTCCTTCCTCATTTGTTAGAACTAAATCCAATATTGCATTACCCAAGACTTTTTGCAAGAAAAAGGAGTTGTAAATAAAAGCCTTGCAATGCAAAAAAAGCGAAGAAACAACAATAGTATGCAGCAATGAAAATGCAGATAACACAATACAACATGCACAACCCATCTCTGAGAAGTGCTATGAAGCATTGAAAAGTCAGATAGTCATGTGATCACATTATATGAGCATAGAGCTCTACAGGAGAAGAACCCTGGCAAAAAGTATGAAATCCGATGGGGACCAATTTGTATAGGATTGATCGCAGCGTGGCCCTAAAAATCAAAGGTCGTGACTTTACTTACCTCGGCGGGTTCATGGCAGGTGATGTCGGTGGCGGTTCCCAACCCCGCTCCTGGCTCCATCCCACTGCGTAAAATGACTTTCCGTTGATAGAGCTTGTTAAGCCTGCCCAGCGCGTTACCCGGCCTAATTAGAGGAAGTGGGTCTGGTGACATCATTTGATGATGCGTCATCAGCCGGTTTTCCTTAAAGGGACCACGGCCACATTTGTCTTGACATTTGTGCTGTCAGTGATTTTGTGTGCCTGAGGCTGCAGTAAGTTATGGATCTTTAGGGTGCACTCGCATATGGCTCAATGTCGGTCACTGAAGAAAGGATAAGCAAAGAGAAGGTGCCATCACTGCTGCAGCATGAGAAGGGACTAGCAGATCCCACAGTGTTACAGGAAACTTTGTGCTATCCGGAGGTGAACTATCCGGCAATCTGGAGCCACTGGCAAAAATCAGCAGCCGTTTTTTATTCTTTTTGTTTGTTTTTTTTGCTTTGTTTGAACAGTCAAGCTGTGCAAGGTCTGTAGCTATAGCAACAGCTTCAGCTACAGAGCTTTAGGGCCACACCCGAGTGTGTAGAAGCTGTTGCTAAGCAACAGTGTTTGTTGTCAAATACGGAGATAAGAATCTCCGTATCTCTCAACATTAACTCTGGAGAGTACGGAAGTTTTGAGGCAACGGCAGCAGCTCGGTCCCGTGGGTGCCGGATAGCACAAAGTTTCCTGTACCATGTAGTCTATCAATGGCTTCTGGACGTAGCTTCATGGTAAAGACACATAGGGGGTGCTAACGGGGCGTTAGCAAATTAGCGCCTGAGAGCAGCCATTTTAGCACCACTCGCGAAATTGACCTGTCAAAGAAACATAGAAACATAGAAAAATAGCAGCAGGAGTAGGCCATTCGGCCCTTCGCGCCTGCTCCGCCATTCAATATGATCATGGCTGATCCTCTATCTCAATACCATATTCCCGCTTTCTCCCTATACCCCTTGATGCCTTTTGTGTCTAGAAATCTATCTATCTCCTTCTTAAATATATTCAGTGACTTGGGCTCCACAGCCTTCTGTGGTAGAGAATTCCACAGGTTCACCACCCTTTGAGTGAAGAAATTTCTCCTTATCTCAGTCCTAAATGTCCTACCCCGTATCCTGAGACTGTGACCCCTCGTTCTGGACCGCCCAGCCAGGGGAAACATCCTCCCTGCATCCAGTCTGTCTAGCCCAGTCAGAATTTTATACGTTTCCACGAGATCCCCTCTCATTCTGCTAAACTCTAGTGAATACAGGCCTAGTCGACCCAATCTCTCCTCATACGACAGTCCTGCCATTCCAGGAATCAGTCTGGTGAACCTTCGCTGCACTCCCTCTATGACAAGTATATCCTTTCTTAGGTAAGGAGACCAAAACTGCACACAGTACTCCAGGTGTGGTCTCACCAAGGCCCTGTATAACTGTAGTAAGACATCCTTGCTCCTGTACTCAAATCCTCTTGCAGTGAAGGCCAACGCTGCAGGAGTCCCTCAGGGCAGTGTCCTAGGCCCAACCATCTTCAGCTGCTTCATCAATGACCTTCCCTCCAACATAAGGTCAGAAATGGGGATGTTCGCTGATGACTGCACAGTGTTCAGTGCCATTCACAACTCCTCAGATAATGAAGCAGTCCATGCCCGCATGCAACAAGACCTGGACGATGTTCAGGCTTGGGCTGATAAGTGGCAGGTAACATTTGCGCCACAGAAGTGCTAGGCAATGACTATCTCCAACAAGCGAGCGTCTAAACACCGCCCCTTGGCATTCAATGGCATTACCATCACTGAATCCCCCACCATCAACATCCTGGGGTTCACCATTGACCAGAAACTTAACTGGACCAGCCACATAATTACTGTGGCAACAAGAGCAGGTCAGAGGCTAGGTATTCTGCGGCGAGTGTCTCACCTCCTAACTTCTCAAAACCTTTCTACCATCGACAAGGCACAAGTAAGGAGTGTGATGGAATACTCTCCACTTGCCTGGATGAGTGCAGCTCCAACAACACTCAAGAAGCTCGACATCATCCATGACAAAGCAGCCCGCTTGATTGGCACCCCCTCTGCAGCAACTCACCAAATCTTCTTCGGCAGCACCTCCCAAATCCGCGACCTCTTCCACCTAGAAGGACAAGGGCAGCAGACGCTTGGGAACACCACCACCTCCAAGTTCCCCTCCAAGCCACACACCATCCTGACTTAGAAGTATATTGCCGATCCTTCATCGTCGCTGGGTCAAAATCCTGGAACTCCCTACCTAACAGCACACGGACTGCAGCGGTTTAAGAAAGCGGCTCACCACCGCGGTTTAAGAAAACGGCTCACCACCGCCTTCTCAAGGGCAATTAGGGATGGGCAATAAATGCTGGCCATGTCAGTGACACCCACATCCCATAAAAAAATGAATTAAAAAAAACAAAAAAAAATGCCATTTGCCTTCCTAGCTGCTTGCTGCACCTGCATGTTGGCTTTCAGTGACACCCAGGTCCCTTTGTACATCAACATTTCCCAATCTATCACCATTTAAATAATACTCTGCCTTTCTGTTTTTCCTACAGAAGTGGATAACTTCACATTTATCCATGTTATACTGCATCTGCCATGTATTTGCCCACTCACTCAACTTGTCTAAATTGCCTTGAAGCCTCTTTGCAGCCTCCTCACAACTCACAATCCCACCTAATTTTATGTTGTCAGCAAAATTGGAAATATTACACTTGGTTCCCTCATCCAAATCATTGATATATATTGTGAACAGCTGGGGCCGAAGCACTGATCTCTGTGGTACCCCACTAGTCACCATCTGCCACCTTGAAAAAGACCCATTTATTCCTACTCTCTGTTTCCTGTCTGTTAACCAATTTTCAATCCATGCCAGTGTATTACCCCCAATCCCATGTGCTTTAATTTTGCACACTAACTTCTTATGCGGGACTTTATCAAGGGCCTTCTGAAAATCCAAATACACCACATCCATTGGTTCTCCCTTGTCTATTCTACCAGTTATGTCCTCAAAAAACTCCAGTAGGCTTGTCAAATACGATTTCCCTTTCATAAATCCATGTTGACTTTGTCGAATCCCGTTGATATTTTCTAAGTGTCTGGTTATCACATCCTTTATAATAGATTCTAGCATTTTCCCTACTACTGATGTTAGGCTAACCGGACTGTAGTTCCCTGTTTTCTCTCTCCCTTTTTTTTAAATAGCAGGGTTACATTTGCCACCCTCCAATCTGCAGGAGCTGTTCCATAATCTATAGAATTTTGGAAGATGACAACCAATGCATCCACTATTTCCATGGCTACCTCTTTTAGTACTCTGGGATGCAGGTTATCAAGTCCTGGGGATTTATCGGCTTTCAGTCCCATTAATTTCTCCAGCACTATTTTTTTACTAATACTAATTTCCTTTAATTCCTCTTTCTCACTAGACCCTTGGTTCCCTATCATTTCTGGGAAGTTATTTGTGTCCTTTTCCATGAAGACAGAACCAAAGTATTTGTTTAATTGCTCAGCCATTTCCTTGTTCCCCATTATAAATTCTCCCGTTTCTGACTGTAAGGGACCTACATTTGTCTTCACTAATCTTTTTCTTTTTACATACTTGTGGAAGCTTTTACAATCCACTTTTATGTTCCTTGAAAGTTTACTCTCATACTCTATTTTTCCCCTCTTAATCAATCTCTTGGTCCTTTTTTGCTGAATTCTAAACTGTTCCCAATCCTCAGGCTTGCTACTTTTTCTGGCAACTTTATATGACTCCTCTTTGGATCTAATACAATCCTTAATTTCTTTTGTTAGCCATGGTTGGGCCACTTTTCCTTTTGTGTTTTTGCACCAGAAAGGAATGTATAACTGCTGCAATTCATGCATTCGTCCCTTAAATGTTAGCCATTGCCTATCCACCGTCATGCCTTTTAATGGAGCTCCCCAATCTAGCATAGCCAACTCACTCCTCATATGTAGTTTCTTTTGTTTAGATTTACGACCCTAGTTTCAGATTGGACTTCTTCACTTTTCATCTTAATGAAGAATTCTACCATGTTATGGTCACTCTTCCCTAAAGGACACCGCACAACAAGATTATTAATTAACCCCTTCTCATTGCACAATACCCAATCTCCTGTTCCTTAGTTGGCTCCTTAACGTACTGGTCTAAAAAACCATCTCGTACACACTCCAGGAATTCATCCTCCAAAGTATTATTGCTAATTTGGTTTGGTCAGTCTGTATGTAAATTAAAGTCACCCATGATTACCGTAGAACCATTGTTACATGCATCTCTAATTCCCTGTTTGATGCCATCCCCTACATTACCACTACTGTTTGGAGGCTATAGACAACTCCCACCAATGTTTTCTGCCCCTTGGTGCTTCTTAGCTCCACCCAGACTGATTCTACATCTTGATTTTCTGAGCCAATATCCTTTCTCACTATTGCTCTGATTTCATCCTTTACTAACAATGCCACCCCCACCTCCTTTTCCTTTTTGCCTGTCCTTCCTAAATATCAAATATCCTTGGATATTCAGCTCCCAGCCTTGTTCACCCTGCAGCCATGTCTCCGTATTTAGCTGGCACTAAACACTACCGCCACGATCTCCTGCGCTCGCAGATCGTGACGTCACAGACTAGATGCTGATGCTGGAAGGATGTTCCCGATGGTCGGGGAGTCCAGAACCAGGGGTCATAGTCTAAGGATAAGGGGTAGGACATTTAGGACTGAAATGAGGAGGAATTTCTTCACCCAAAGAGTGGTGAACCTGTGGAATTCTCTGCCACAGAGGGCGGTGGAGGCCAGTTCATTAAATATATTCAAGAAAGAGTTGGATATATTTCTTAAGGCTAAAGGGATCAAAGGATATGGGGAGAAGGCAGGGACAGGGTACTGAATTTGAATGATCAGCCATGATCTCATTGAATGGCGGAGCAGGCTCGAAGGGCCGAATGGCCTACTCCTGCTCCTATCTTCTATGTTTCTATGTTTCTATGTCATGCAAGTGTGCAACGCTCCGGTAACACCCCGGACTGAAAATTGAGTCGCTGCCCCTGCCTTAGCGCCTGCCGCTAGGAACGACAGGTAGAGGGGAATGTTTTCAAGTCGGAAGGGGGCTAGGGTAGTGCTATTTAAAGGCATCCGCTTCCTGCTTTTTCTTGTTGGCAAAATTTTTGGAACACGCAGGTTGAGAGGGAGAGAGACGTCCTAAGGAGTTATGGCCCTCAGCACCACTTTTGAGGTTCCTAAGCGCCGAGCTCTTCCCCTGGGCCTATCCATTAGTGCTTCCAACACAATTCTTTAGAGGTCTCTCCAGGCCGAAATTCAAGGCTGCAATGAGCAGGGTGTGGCTGGCCAGCAAGTTGGCCCCTCCCCTTTAAGAACTGGATGGCACCAGTCTGTCTGGCATCCATGGTAACTAACATCGCCTGAGCTTCGGTAGCGTTCTGAGGTAGCGCCTCGCTCCCCGACGTTAGCGCCGTAAGAGAGGTTTGTAGCGCCTGATTTAGCACTCAAGTCACCTCCAGGGGGCGATAGAAGCGAATTTTGCAGTCGGAGGCAATAATTAGCGCCGGGCGCTAAACCTTGTGCCCCACCGATATTAGCGCCCCAAAATGGTCGATATCCAATTTCCCCCCCCCCCCATGCCATTTCCATTTGGCAGTCCACCTGTCCCAAGACTTTCACCTGCTGATGAGGCAGCTCCTGAAAACTTTACTTCAGATGCTTATTGAGTGGAGCTGTGGTGGATTGTAGTACTTTCCAATAGCCGCAACCCTCCTAAAACCTTGAGCAGTGAAGGAGGAGACTGGGAAAAACAGCAGGGGAGAAAACTGGATGAAGAGCTAAGCAACCGAAAATGATGTAGAGAGGTAGGGAGTGCAGGGAGGGGGAGTCAAGTAACGTTCATGACTGTGTTTATAAAAGTGAGACAAGGGAATGGCGGGTGGGTTGAGGGAGAGATAGTTTACAAAAAAGGGTCTGTATCCTCCCAAAGACAATGGGACATCCTTGTGGGAATTAGTGTCTATGGAGGTGGCGGTTGTGCTAGTCAGAAGATCTACAACCTATTAAATAAACCACAAGTGGATCTCACCCTTAAATCATGTTACTGATCTGGAAGAATGTCGCTGCTTTATAATTGATACACATTTGAGAATTTATTACCGCCTTTAGTATTTCTGTGGTGCAGACAAGTCTGTTAGTGTTCAGGTTTGAAGAAAAGTGTCATTTTCAAATGTATGCCAGGCTCTCACATGCACACGATTTGATTTATTTCATTGCTCATCTAATTCTCAAGGAATTATCACTACATCTGTAGACGAAGAGCTTATTATTTTGCTGTAGTGTCAGGTTATTTGGTGCAGTGTATGAACTTTAACTATTACTTGCAAATGCACACGTTCAAAGTCTGAAATTTATTGGGAAAAAAGAAAAGAAAAATCACCACATTTAATCCACACATTTGACAAGGTGGGTACTCTGGCAGTAAAAGATAATTAATTACCGTAAATAAATGTTTCATGTTTTTAAAAAAAATGTCAAATCACTTGCATTGTTTTGGAAGTCGCGGACAGTCTGTTGATTATCTATCATGTCCCTACAGCTTGTGGGCCACAAAAATCCATCTGGAACTTCTTAAATGACTTTGCACCATGTTTTAATACTGCTTATAAAGCTGCTGTCAGAAAAACGATGTGACAGCATATTATTGGTTGATTTGTAGCAATGTCAGCTTTTTGATATAGTCTTTCCTGATATTGATCTTTAATGCTGTATAGGGTAGAAATTTAAAACAATTTAAATTGATCAGGGTAAATTTGACTTCAGCAAATTTAAAGTTTGACCTTTTTGGGGGAAAATCTGTTCCAAATGTTCAGTAATGGATCTGTATATATGCTGTGTTGACAGAATGCAGTCCACAAGAACTCTGTGAAGGACAAATGATCACTTGTATAATGTGATGAAGCCTCTAATGCCTTGCCTTTAGTTACAAATTGCAGCTGAATTAATTAAAATAATGTCTGCTGATTCTGGCCACGGTTATAAATAGTGTCAATTTAGTCCATTTGGATTAAATGGAATGTGATCTTTTGAGGAGTTCTAACTAATTTAGCATGTTCTACACGTGGAGCTCATTCCAATACTGACACTGATGGGCTGTCATCAAGTCTGCTGATTACTGTAACACCTGCCCTTTTACCTCCCCCCTTCCCACTGTCCAGGGCCCCAAACACTCTTTCCAGGTGAAACAGCGATTTACTTGTACTTCTTGCAATTTAGTACACTGTATTTGCTGCTCACGATGCGGTCTGCTCTACACTGGGAAGACCAAACGCAGATTGGGTGACCACTTTGCGGAACACCTCCGTTCAGTCCGTAAGGGTAACCCCGAGCTTCCGGTCATCTGTCACTATAATTCTCCGCTCCTCTCCCACTCAGACCTCACCGTCCTCGGTCTCTTACACTGTTCCAATGAAGCTCAACGTAAGCTCGAGGAACAGCACCTCATCTTTTGATTGGGCACTTTACAGCCTTCTGGACTCAACATCGAGTTCAACAATTTCAGACCATAACCTCGGCCCCTATATTTTTTTCCCATTTTTTTCCTCTCTCTCACACGACAGCTGACTTTCGTTCAGCCAGTGCCATTTACACTTCAATTAGAGCCATCTTTTGTTTCTTATCTTGTCCCATTACCATCTCCTTTTGCCTTGCACCATCATCCCTTTTGTCTCTTAATCTCTCCTGCCTTCCATCCCATACCTTCCCTTTTGTTCTTTCCTCCCCTCCCCCCTTTCCCTACCCCTGCACTTGCTTAAAAACCTGTTCCATCTCCAGCTTTTTCCAGTTCTGACGAAGGGTCATCGACCTGAAACGTTAATTCTGTTTCTCTCTCTACAGATGCTGCCTGACCTGCTGAGTATTTCCAGCATTTTCTGTTTTTATTACTGCTGATTACTTAACCTGAATTAGGCTCTGCTTATTGCGAAACAAAGCTGTAAAAGTGATGGGGTAGCTCTTGACTTTGTGCAATAGTGTAAAACGTGTGATAGCGAACCAACAGCCCGTTTTACATCTCCCCCAGTTTTTATTTCTACTGAAGTCAATAGAAATAAAATGATTAATGAACAGATTTTTCAGATCCAGGCTACTAATGTGGTCACATTAATATAACATCGGCGCAGATTATTATATCAGCGCAGAACACTGTAATCACTATTTCTGTGTTTTTACAATAACTGATCCCACATCTTCAGAACTTTGTTTGGACTCTGTTGTATTTATTAGGCTGGGGTTGTTTTCTTTGGAACAGAGGAGGCTGAGGGGAGACCTAATTGAGGTGTATAAAATTATGAGGGGCCTAGCTAGAGTGGCTAGGCAGGACCTATTTCCCTCAACAGAAGGGTCAATAACCAGGGGGCATAGATTTAAAGTAATTAGTTGGAAGTTTAGAGGGGATTTGAGGAGAATTTTTTTTCACCCAGAGGGTGGTGGGGGTCTGAAACTCACTGCCTGAAAGGGAGGTGGAGGCAGAAACGCTCATCACATTTAAAAAGTACTTGGATATGCACTTGACATGCCGTAACCTACAAGGCTCAGGACCAAGTGCTGGAAAGTGGGATTAGGGTGGATAGCTCTTTGTCAGCTGGCGCAGACAAGGTGGGCCGAATGGCCTCCTTCTGTGCTGTAAATTTCTGATTCTACGATTTATGTTTATATCACCTGTCCATGTTAATACTGTCAGATATTTCCACTTCTTATGTATGCATGTTGAATTGAATCAACTGAGCGGCCTGTGGGTGGCGCTGTCCAGGACATTCTTAACAGGAACTAGTGAAGGACACAACTAGACCTCCATGTTGTAAAACAGTTGATTAAAGCTTTGTTTAACGCTTAGACCAAGTGCCTAGTAGTTTTCTTACATCACATGTATTTTATATGAAATTTCACAGGGCTTGAATGATTTATCAGGTCTTTAATTCTTAAATTAGATTTAAGAATTAATTCCCAAATAATTTTTTTAGGTGGGTCTGTGTGTGAGAGAGTGAGAGCGCAGGTCATTTTGGAACTATTTATTCGCCAAGTTCTTACAATTATTCTGAAAATACATTCAAAGTGAGAGATGCAAAGCAGCATATTTTTAATTTGCGGTCAGTTCCGGGCCATTAACTCCTCTATCCATCAATATAACCCACTGTTCAATTACAAGAAATGTAGTAGGAAACTCGGCCCTTCCATTGATTGGAGCAGCAGGCCCTCGTGATCCCAGGTACACTTCCACACACACTTCGCCCCTGGGATCCGTGGGTCATTACGCTGCCCTTGAGTACTCAGCGTCAGGAAGCAAGCTCGCGAAGGAGGGTCCCCATCAGGTAAGTTCGTATTCCACTCGGATGCTGGCAGCTTACTCTGTAGGAACGCGGCCGATCGCTAAATGTGCCCCATTAAATGGGCAATAGTTATATCATACGGAAGAGAAGGCTGCATTGTTTCTCAAAATCATTGATATACCACCCGTGGTCACATGGGCAAGAATGTATTTCAATTTGGTTATCTTGTGATCTAAAAATAATACTGATGTAAGAAAACTACGAGGCACTTGGTCTGAGTATTAAACAAGGCTTTAATCAACTGTTTTTCAACATGGAGATCTAGTTGTGTCCTTCACTAGTTCCTGTTAAAGAATGTCCTGAGCAAGCTGGGCCCATGTCCGAGTATTTATACTCTCCCTGGACAGCGCCACCAGCAGGCCACCCAGTATTACTTCATAAGTCATTTCCACACGAATGACAAGATTCATGTCAAATACTACCAGCATTTAATTGTAAGCATTTTATTGTCATACCAAGCTAATGCACCATGATAATAGAATTACTGACTTAGGTGCAATGGTACGGGGAGAAGTGATTCAGCTTGTGGCATTGGGAAGCATGTAATCTGCTTGTCCCTTGGATTCATTGGCTTGTCATTAAATTATTTTGCCTATCCTGAAGCTCTCCCTTGATAATTCTGTCCTTTGCGTGTTTAGGAACCAGAACCTGGTCAACATGCACTGGAGCTCTGTTGGGAGATTTACAGAAGGTATTAGAATATCAGAATGTTTCCTGAATATGGTTTATTATAGAACAATTCAAAATTGATATAAAGCATTACACTAGTCGGGATTCAATCCAGAGCTTATTGCAATGAAGTAAAATAACAGTTCTATGTGCTGGGAAAGTAATAGTCTCATGGACAAAGTAAATATAATAGTTGGAACTGAATCCGTTTGCTAAAGTAAAATTCTAATCATTTTACGAAGATATCTGAATAATGCTCAGTGTGAAATAGGGAATTACAGTAAAACTCTTTTATCGAAAATAAAGCTACATATACCTGAAACTTCAAGTAAGTAAATGAGGCAATGTAAGCCCTTAGGCTACATGTATTAAAATGAAATCATAAAAAATAATTGTTAAATTTTCACATCGTAGTTTTATGTTTATTTTTGCAGCACATAAATCCATGATAGAATAACAATAACAACAAAAACAACTTGTATTTATATAGCACCTTTAACATAGTAAAACATCCCAAGATGCTTCACAGGATCGAAATCAAACAAGAATTTGATGCTGAGCCACGTAAGGAAATATTAGGACAGGTGACCAAAAGCTTGGTCAAAGAGATAGGTTTTAAAGGGTCTCATAAAGGAGGAGAGACGGGTAGAGAGGTTTAAGGAGGCAATTCCAGAGCTAGACAGCTGAAGTCCTGCCCGCCAATGGTGCAGCGATTAAAATCAGGAATGCTCAAGAATCCAGAATTGGAGGAGCGCAGATATCTTGGGGGGTTGCTGGGCTGGAGGAGGTTACAGTGATAGGGAGTGGCGAGGCCATGGAGGGATTTGAAAAGAAGAATGAGAATTTTAAAATCGAGGCTTTGCTGGACCAGGACCCAATGTAGGTCAGCAAGGACAGGGGGATAGGCGAACGGGACTTGTGCGAGTTAGGACATGGGCAGCCGAGCTTTGGATGGCCTCAAGTTTATGTAGGGCGGAAGGTGGGAGGTCGGCCAGGAGGGCATAGCAATAGTCAAGTCTAGAGGTAACAAAGGCATGGATTAGGGTTTCAGCAGCAGATGAGCTGAGGCAAGGGCAGAGTCGGGCGATGTTATGGAGGTGGAAATAGGTGGTCTTAGTGATGGAGCGGATATGTGGTTGGAAGTTCACCTCAGGATCAAATACAACACCAAGGTTGAAAACGGTCTGGTTCAGCATCAGACATTTGCCAGGGAGAGGGATGGAGTCGATGGATAGGGAATGAAATTTGTGGCGGGCATCAGTCTTCCCTATATTTATGCTCATCCAGCACTGGATATCGGGCAAACAGCGTGACAAATCAGAGAGAGTGGAGGGGTCGAGAGAGGTGATGGAGAGGTAGAGCTGGGTGTCGTCAGTGTATATGTGGAACCTGAGTAGCATAATTTGCACTGAAAGGTGTAGGTCTCAAACGGTGATAACCTACACACTAATCTTATTTATTTTGCACATGACAAAAAATTGCATTTAGAGAGGCACTAAACAGTGTCAGAATGCTAGTGAAATAACAGAGAGGACTTTGGGACTTCTGACGTACTGATACAAAAGTGGATCACTGCTAATAATTGAATTACACACAAACACATTTTTAGTTTATACGCCGTTCACCTAAACCAAAAAGAACCTATTGAGTGTAAAAAACATTAAGTAAAAAACGTTACCATCATCGCACTGTTGTACATTTTAACTGTTGCATATTGGGTAAAAAAAATGATGTGATTTGTACTGATGCCATTAGAAATCCAAAAGTGTGCTTTCACATTCTACTGAAGAAATCATTGCATTGAGTGGTGCAATGCAGAATTTGTGGCACTGCATTAATATTCATTGCCTAATTTAAATGGGTTTCTGGTGTGTCTTCAGATGACATCTCTGCAGTGACATCTTTGTTGGAGCAAATGTCTTCACATGAACCAGGAAGTTCAAAGTGCTAATTTTCACCTTGGTCACAGGACCAGAATTTATTTTTGACACTATAAGTACTTGGGAATCCCTCACACATTAGGTTATGTTTGATGTAACACCCCCAAAATGAACTAAGTTACACTTCATGCATCAATACTGCTTCTACCTTCTCCATAATGATTTTGGTGGAAAAAGTAAGCATTATTATCGATGGAGAGGGAATGGTGCATGGTTTACGTATCTCAAAATAGGATTAGTTGTTATTTGGTAGCAGCACAAAGACAATAAAATCTCGTCCATGATTTATGAACTCTAAGATAATACAGCACAGTTAGCCTGCCATTTTCAAACTACTATTGTTCAACAGTGGAACTTTGTATAGCCTGGGTGTGTATGACTGCAGTATGCATACGCTGCAATGTGTAATGCTCTATTAAGTAATTTACCTCAAAGAAAGATAAGCAACAGCATCCTTCCATACAGTTCCCGGGCGCTACCTTGCTGAAGTTATCACAATCTTGCTAATTATTCCACTGCTCCTCCCTATCTTATTGTCAATCTCTAATTCCTATAATCAAAGTTGCTAAAATGTGTTTTTGTACATTCAGTGTTTGTTTAACTAAACTCTCATCATTAAAGCTATAGAAGAGCTATTGCCAGCATCAGCTAGATATTGACAATGTTGTTAATCTTTGCCCCTACGGGTGGGCCAAAACATATCATTGCATGTCATAAAGTCTTAGGTTTTCTTGAAACAGGTCAAGAGAACAGCGTACATTTTATTTCAGAATGAGAGCTGGACGCATTTTATGTATAAATGCCTGAAAGGCTTTCAGTAAAAGCATATGGGTTACTTGGGTTTATGAATAGAGGAATAGAATATAAAAGCAAAGAGATCATGCTAGAACTTTATAAATCACTGGTTAGGCCTCAGCTGGAGTATTGTGGACAATTCAGGAAAGTAAAGGTCTTAGAAAGGGTACAGAGGAGCTTTATCAGGATGTTACCAGGGATGATTTTTGGACTCTAGGGGAATCAAGGGATATGGAGATGGGACGGGAAAGTGGAGTTGAGGTTGATGATCAGCCATGATCTTATTGAATGGCGGAGCAGGCTCGAGAGGCCGTATGGCCTACTCCTGCTCTTATTCCTTATGAGGGACTTCAGTTATGAGGAGTGGTTAGAAAAGTTAGCACTCATCTCCTTGGAACAGAGAAGGTTAATAGGTGATCGAATAGAGGTTTTCAAGATAATGAGAGGTTTTGATAGAGTAGATAGCGAAAACTATTCCCTCTGGCGAGTGGGTCAATAGCCAGAGGTGATAGATTTAAAATCATTGGGGAAAGATCTAGACGGGAGATCAGGAGAATTTTTTTTCACTCAGAGTGTTGTCAGGATCTGGAACACTCTACCTGAAAAGGTGGTGGAAGCGGATACCATAAGTAATTGTAAACGGGAGTGGTACAGGTACTTGAGGATGAGGAAGTTACAGGGTTATTGCCAAAATTGGGGATGAGAGGCTAAGCATGACCGCTCTTTCAAAGAGCCAGCACAGGCACGATGGACCGAATGGCCTCCTTCTGTGCTGTAAGTTTCTCTGATTCTATGAAAAGCGGATGAGAATATCGGATTAGTAATGAGAGTTAAGTAATTTCAGAAACACAATGTAAAGTTGGTTGATGTTGGTTCCAATGTTTTGTTTACTAAATTACTAATTGCCAAAGTTAATCTTGTAGGCTAAAGCAATTAGGAATTGGATTGTAATGTGTCTGTGCACTGAACTCTAATATCTGTTTCATATCCATTGTGTGTGTCAACGAGCACATCTTGTTGGAAATTATAGTTTCAATTTTTTTAATGGAATCCTTGTCTACCTGTGTAAATGGTCATGCTTTAAGAGTACAGTAGAAATATAGATGCATAGTTACTTACTTACTTAGGCAGTCCCTCAGAACCGAGGATGACTTGCTTCCATATTAAAAATGAGTTTGCAGGTGACTGATGAGTCCAATGCGGGACCTATAGTCTCTGTCACAGGTGGGGCAGACGGTGGTTGAAGGGGCGGGTGGGTGGGGTGCTTGGGTTGACGTGCGCTCCTTGCGCTTGGCTTCCGCTTGCTCCCGGTGAAGAGACTCGAGGTGTTCGGCGCCTTCCCAGATGCTTCTCCTCCAATTTCTGCGGTCTTGGGCCAGGGATTCCCAGGTGTCGGTGGGGATGTTACACTTTTTCAAGGAGGCTTTGAGGGTGTCCTTGAAGCATTTCCTCTGCCCACCTGGGGCTCTCTTGCCGTGCCAGAGCTCCGAGTAGAGCGCTTGTTTTGGAGCGCTTGTAGAGCTCCCCACTGGAGTGGAGATAATTTACAGAACAAACGGGAAACTGTTCAACCTCCATCGCCTCCAGTCCAGATCCAAGGTCGTCCCATCCTCTGTCGTTGAATTACAGTATGCAAATGACGCTTGCGCCTGCACACACTCGGAGGTTGAACTCAAAACCATCGTCAACACCTTCACCGAAGCATATGAGAGCATGGGCCTTACACTAAACACCCGTAAGACAAAGGTCCTCTACCAACCTGCCTCCGCCACACAGTACTGCCCTCCAATTATCAAAACCCACGACAAAGCCTTGGACAACGTGGACCACTTTCCATACCTCAGGAGCCTACTGTCAACAAGGGCAGACGTCGAGGTGCATAGTACTTCCATGACACTGACTCTAAAAACTCCTAGGGGAAAAATTCGGTATCGCCCCATATGGGTCGCCATTACTGGCGGTGCGCAAAGTTTAGCGCCTGGCGCTAATTATCGCCTCTGACAGCAAACTTGGCTTTTATCGCCCCTGGAGGAGATTGGAGCGCTAAATCAGATGCTTCACACCTGTCTTAAGGCGCTAAGGCCGAGGAGTGAGGCGCTACCTCAGAGGGCGGGCGCAGCGCAGGTGCTGTCAGTTAGCGATTGAACACAGACACACTGGCGCCGGTCAGTTCTTAAAGGGGAGGGTCGATCTTGCTCTGCAGCCACACCCTGCTCATTGGAGCCTTGAATCGCGGCCTGGGCAGACCTGTGGCTAAATCTAGCAGCCAAACACTATGGAGAGGGCCATGGAGCAATCACAGCGCTTCTGCGAGCGGGCTTTGGAGGCTCTGGTTCGCGGGGTGGAGCGCAGAAGATCCATTCTGTACCCAGAGAGTGGCAGGAGGCCTTTGCCACGCGAGTACAGAAGAGTGTGGAGGGAGGTGGCTCAGAGAGTGTCCTCAAGCAGCATGGTGCCTAGGACCCATCTCCAATGTAGGAAAAAGTTCAACGACCTCACTCGGGTTGTCAGGGTGAGTGCTTTTTTTCAAAACCTCTTCATCCCTCCATCTCAACCTCACTTTATGGCCAGAGGGTCTTGAAAGCCCCAATGCCCAACATTCATCCAACACATATGGCCCTCTCATCAAACACACACACATATTCCACACTTTGCAGACAGTAAGGGCTATTCATCCATGGGAGGCATTTCAGGCAAGACCATGGCTGCATACAGTAAGGGCTATTCAACCATGGGAGGCATTTCAGGCAATACCATGGCTGCATACAGTAAGGGCTATTCAACCACAGGAGGCATTTCAGGCAAGACCATGGCTGCATATTTACTCAGACGCCATCCTTTTTCTTGCAGGCCAAGCTGTCTCATAATAGGAGACAGCAGCAACGGACCTATGGAGGGCGGCCTCAGCTGCAACCCCTCAGTGATCTTAAGGAGCATGTCCACAGGATTGTGGCAAGTCGGGTGATTGGTCCCGTCGCCACTGGAGCCGTCGACCCCGTTCTGGACAGCAATGGTAAGGTCATCACCTTTTTGTCCTCTCTCCTTCCACTTGCTCCTCACAACAGCAGCCTTTGACACTTTCAATCCAAATCACTAAATCGCTGCATTCATGCCTCCCTTGCTGCCACCCTGCCCTCACGCTAAAGCCACTCTTGTACCTCCCTGCTTTCAGATGGTGATTCACCAGGTGAGGAGACAGGCCCTCAAGCTGCCAGTGGGAGTGAAGTTGAAGGCGAGGAGGAAGAGGAAGCCGGACCATCAGCGCCACCCTCTACCGAGGCAGCCCATGCCCATACTGGGAACACGCCTTCCCTGGAGGGGAGTAGGGGGGAATGGTCTGATGAGGGTGAAGTTCCAGGACCCAGCGGGCTGCAGCAACGTGATGGGGGTAGGGAAGTTCGGGGGCCTTCTCTCCGGAGGGAGAGGTATGGCTTCGAGTCCTGCTGCACTGGACAGAGAGGAGGAGCGGGTCCTCGCTAAAATGTGCACCCAAGCGGAGCACAGGCACACTGAGCTCATGGCTGCAGTGGCAAGGTTGCCCGAATCCATTGAATCACAGGCAAGGAGTGTGTTGCACTTCGCTGTAGCACAGGCGGCTGCCACGCAAATGGTTAGTGCTGCAATGCAGTCAGTGGCTGGTCTCATGCAGACGCAGATTGAGGCCACGCGAGCACTGACTGCTGCCACCCTCGCTGGATCGGGCACATTTCCATCAGATTGCTCCGGATGCTGAACTGCTGCCCCCATGGGAGTGCCAGTGTGTCGGGCGAGCAGGGAGTTGCTGTCCTCTCTCAAGAGGACAGTATTCCTGCTGCCACCACTGGCACTTCTCCACTGCAGTTGCCACCACCTGTAGGACAGACTGCTGCCGCCCATGCAGAGTTGGTGCAGTCAGCAGCCGGGCCCTTCAGGCCCAGAGCTGGTCCAGGCCATCCCTCAAAGGCATCTGCAGTCTCAGTTTCTGACAATCAGCAGCCTTCCCCTAGCCTTGCTCCAGCCACTGGGGTTCCATTACAGAGGAGCTGCAGGGTGGGAAGGGGGGAATTTCGCAAGGGATGCAGATCACCCTCAAAGGGCAAAAAGTAGGAGGTGTAACAAAATGTTTTTCATTGTTTTATTGAAGGCCGAGGTTCGTGGTCAAATTTTTGTTACTGTTTTGGACATTGTCTCCAGGTTGTGAGAGCCAGTTATGTGAATGACTGCTTTTTTTTGTGTTTCTTTCTATTACTTTGTCATGCGGAAATGAAACACACAGAGTTTGTGAAATAAAGAAGTGTCTGTATTCAAAATGTACATATTTGGTCTTTGCAATCATTGTTGCCTTGACTGGCTTAGGGGTTGCGGGATGGTTTCATTCAGGTTGTTTGAATGGCAGAAACCATTTCCTCAGAGGGGGCCTAGAAGCGACTTGCTATGAGCCTTTGACGGACGGCCCTTCCACTTTGTGCCTCCCTCCCGCCTTGGTGCTACTGATGATCATCCTCCTCATCTTCCTCCTCCTCTTCCTCCTCCTCCTCTGCTGGTGCTCCAATGCCTGGTGGCATTGGCTGGGTCCTGAGGATTGCAAGGTTATGCAGCATGCAGCACACAACAACGAAGTGGGAGACTCGCTCAGGTGAGTACTGCAGGGCTCCTCCAGAATGGTCCAGACAGCGGAACTGTTGCTTGAGCACGCCGATTGTGTGCTCAACGATGTTCCTGGTAGCTTGATGGCTCTCGTTGTATCATAGCTCAGCAGGGGTGCTGGGCGAACAGAGTGGTGTCATCAGCCAGGTGCACAGAGGATATCCCTTGTCCCCAAGAAGCCAACCTCCTGGGTGATGCGGTGCCTGGAAAAGGTCTGCCACAGATGTCTGGCGCAGGATGAAGGCATCATGGTTGCTGCCAGGAAAGTGGGCATTGACAGCGAGTATCAGCTGTCTGTGGTCACAGACCAACTGGATGTTTAAGGAATGGAAGCCCTTTTGGTTGGGGAAATCCTCGGCATTCTCTTGCGGCACCCGCAAAGCCACATGCGTGCAGTCAATGGCGCCCTGCACCATGGGGAAGGCCGCTATCATCGCAAAGCCCGTTGCGTGTTCTTGCTGCTTGTCCGGGGTCATGGGGAAAGAGATGTACTCTCATCTCCTTTTAAAGAGGGCATTTGTTACCTGACGGATGCAGCAATGCACCGCGAACTGGGAGATACTGGCGATGTCCCCAGTAGCTGATTGAAATGAGCCAGTGGCATAAAAATTGAGAGCCACTGTTATCTTCACTGCCACCGACAGAGACGTCCTGCTCCTCAGTTGAGGCTGCAGATCTGGCTGAAGCAGGTGGCAGAGCTCAGTGACCACCTCCTTGCTGAAGCGCAGCCTTCGCAAACACTGCTCCTCAGACATAATTGTTGAGTCTGTGCTTTCAAATGTAGTTACGCTGAATAACTGGACACAGACTACAGAATACTTAAACAGGTCTTTAGTAACTGAGGGTCAGGGCTGAACTGAAATACACTTTGCTCCACAGGGTTTATATACCGGTGTGGTCACCACCGGTACTACAATGTACAGGAGCCATCAGCAAGTAGTCCATTACCTTAAGGTATCCTCTTAAGGTGGTACAGGTTACATACACTACAATTCCTCCCCCTTTAGCTTAACAGTGTACACCCCAATTTAAACATAACATGGATAACATATATACAACTTTCACACAAAACTGTTCAAAGATTCAGTCTCTGAGGAGGCCTCCTGATCCGGGCCGGATGACGCCTTTCAGGGGTCTCTGGTTCTCGTTGCTGGGGTGACTCATCCATTTGATCTCCTATTGATTGAACATCATCATGTACGTTCGAGTCTGAGGTAGATGCTACAGGCTCAATAACTTCTTCAACTGGTGTCTCTGCCGTAGTCATGGGGTCGACCCTTGTTCTCGATTCCACAAGTTGGTCAGCATGACGTCGTATTACGTTCTCACCAACGTCTACCGTGTACATCAAGGGTCCTTGTCGGGCACGAATTGTTCCGGATTGCCATTTATCATTCCTATAGTCCCTGGCCAACACTGGTTGTCCTATTTCGAAACTCCGAGTGGCCTTGTTATTTACGTGCTGGAATTGCTTGTTTTCGACTTCCCTACGCACATTGGGTTTTAACAAATCCAACCGGGACCGCAACCTCCTGTTATAGAACATTATGGCAGGGCTTTGATTTGTCACTACATGCGTGGCGTTTCGATATGCCATCAGGAAATTGTCCACCTTGTGTTGTAGTGGAATATGGTCTTCGCTCATGGCCTTTATCGCCTTTTTGAACGTTTGTACAAATCTCTCGGCCAACCCATTGGTAGCCGAATGATATGGGGCAGATGTATAGTGTTTCACCCCATTCTTTTTCATGAATTTCTGGAATTCTTCTGACACGAACTGTGGTCCGTTGTCTGAACATATTTGTTCCGGCAACCCATTCCTTGCAAATATGGTTCTTAGAACTGCGATCATCTTTTCAGAGGTAGTGGTCGACATCTTAATCACTTCTGGCCATTTAGAATGTGCGTCTACTGCTATCAAAAACATGGAATCCATGAATGGACCTGCAAAGTCGATATGCACACGTTGCCATGGGGTTGAAGGCCATTCCCACGGATGCAGCGGTGCAATTGGAGGTGCGTTTTGAACTTTTTGGCACCCTGAGCAGCTTTTAGTCAGATCCTCTATTTGTTTGTCGATACCTGGCCACCACACATAAGCCCTAGCAAGACGTTTCATCTTGACTCCCCTCAAATGACCTTCATGCAGTTCCTTCAGAACTCTCTCCCTTAATTTAGGAGGGATAATCACCCTTGTTCCATACATCAATGTTCCTTGACAGACGGACAGCTGTTCTCGTCTGGCTGAGAATGCAGGTAACAGTGGCTCGCCATGTGCTGGCCATCCCTTCACTGTCAAATCGTAGACCCGAGACAGTGTCGGGTCGTTTCGGGTCTCTCTCTCAATACTCGCATTGGTGACTGGTAAGCATTCGATGATGGTCGAGTGAAATATCTCGACAGGGTCAACTACCGGTGCCTCTTCCGCTGTAGGTAGTGGCAGGCGCGACAGCCCATCAGCATTACCATGTTGCTTTGTACCTTTGAATTCGATATCATATTGATGTGCCCCTAGGAAAAGGGACCATCTCTGAAGCCTCTGCGCCATCATAACCGGAACACCCTTCTTAGGGTTAAAAATGGAAACCAACGGCTGGTGATCTGTCAGCAGCGTAAACTTTTGGCCTTGCAGGTAATGGTTAAATTTCTTAACTCCCCACACGAGGCTGAGAGCCTCCCTATCTATCTGAGCATAGTTGCGCTCTGCGGAGGTCAATGATCTGGATGCGAACGCGACTGGCCTTTCCAAGCCATTTGGCAACTTATGTGAGAGCACTGCCCCGATACCATATGGAGAAGCATCACAAGCTAAGCGAATAGGCAGCGTTGGGTTAAAGTGAGCCAACACTTCCTTAGAGGTGATCAGTGCCTTGCTTTTTTGAAAAGCCCGCTTACAGTCCTCACTCCACTTCCATGGTACTCCCATTTGCAAAAGAGCGCTCAGCGGGTGTAACACCGTGGATAAATTTGGAAGAAACTTGTGGTGATAGTTAATCAACCCAAGGAACGACCTCAACTGGGATACATTTTCCGGAGCGGGAGCTTTCACAACAGCTTCGATCTTGTCAGGTGACTTATGAAGCCCCTCCTGGTCAATGACGTGGCCGCAGTACGAGGTTCGCTTCTGAAAGAACTCACATTTCTGGCGATTAACTCTGAGTCCATATTCTTTCAATCTGGTGAGCACCTGCTCCAAATTCGCGAGGTGTTCCTTATCATCATCATCATCATTCTGATGAATGTCGTCCAGGTAGCATTGAGTGCCTGGAATTCCCTGCAATACCTGCTCCATGGCCCTTTGCCAAATCGCTGGAGCCGATGCCACTCCAAAAACCAGTCTATTATACCGATATAAGCCCTTATGTGTGTTGATCGTGAGATACTGGCGTGACGCTTCATCAACTTCCATCTGTAGGTACGCCTGCGCCAGGTCTATCTTGGTGAAGTGTTTCCCGCCAGACAGCGAAGCGAAGATATCCTCAATCCGCGGAAGCGGATATTGCACCGTGTGACAAACCGGATTAACAGTGATCTTGAAATCGCCACAGATGCGAACCTTCCCAGGTTCCCCCGGCTTGTTGCTCAACGAACGCTTCATGATGGGAACAATGGGTGTGGCCCATTCGCTCCAGTCCACCTTTGACAGTACTCCTGAACGTTCTAGCCCTTCCAGCTCTGCTTCCACAGCAGGTCGTATCGCATAAGGTACCGGTCTGGCTTTGAAAAATTTTGGGTTTGCATGTTCTTCAACCTTGATGTTTGCCGTAATTCCTTTCAGTGTTCCCAGTCCCTGTTGGAACACCTCCTTAGCATCGTCCAATATTTTGGACAGTCGTTTAGGTTTGACATCGTCCTCTTTACAGGAATCTACAGTTAGTGCTTGTAAGGAATGCCAGTCCACATTTATTCTCCGGATCCATTCCCGTCCCAGTAGTGGCGGACCTCCCTCAGGTAACACATACAAGCCCATTTCCTGACTTTCTTTACCATTGTAGACCACCTTTACCTTTATCTTTCCGATGGGGTATACTCTTTGCCCCGTGTATGTTTTCAATACAATCTCCGTATCCCTCAGGGGAATGTGTGAGAATAACCTTTTGTAATCTTGCTTATTCATGACCGTCAATGCCGATCCAGTGTCCAATTCCATCTTCACTTGGACTCCTGCTATCTGAAGCATGACCCAGATAGTTTGGTGGTCTGCTGTGTTACCCACATTATGTATTTTTAGACAACCCAGTTCCTTACTGCTGGAGTCTGAATCCGTCTTCTGTTCATCCAAACTGTTCTCTGTCACCTTGTGTCCTTTTTTGTACTTCTCCTGCGGCGACTTTTTGCTGCTGGTCTTCTTTCCTGACCGGCATACTATGTGACCAAGTTTGCCACATTGCCTGCATTCTTTATCTTTGAACCAGCACTGGTTCTGGTCATGCGTTGTCCTTCCGCAACGATAGCACTTTACTGCGCCCAATGCCATTTCATTGGTGCTGAATTCCAATGGCCTTTGCTGCATTTCTGCAGTGCCTCGTGCTGCTGCCTCGTGCGGTGCTGCAATGCTGAAAGCTTTGTCCAGCGTAAGATCCTTTTCCTCTAGCAGTCGCTTCTGGGTTCCTTCCCTTAGTAGCCCACACACAAACTTATCTCTCAGAGCGTCTGCTAGTCCTGTACCGAACTGACAGTACTTTGATAACTTGCGCAGTTCGATTAAGAATTCAGTGTTGCTTTCCTCTTTAAGTTGAATTCTTTTGTAAAATTTAAATCGTTCTGCTATCAGCAGCGGCGTGGGGTTTAAATGCTCTTGCAGGATAGTAACAATATCCGCGAAACTCTTTCCTACCGGTTTATCTGGTGTTACAAGGTGCCTTAATAACCCGTACGTCCTCGCACCCATCGAGTTTAATAGGGTTAGTGCTTTCTTATCCACCGGTACCTCATTCGCTGTACAGTAAACTTCAACGCGTTCCACATAAGTGGCCCAATCTTCCACATCGCTATCAAAAGCAGTGATGTTACCCGTTTTTGGCATCCTTGTTGAGTTTCCTTTATTTTATTTTATTTTTCAAAATGGCGGCTTCCCGCGCTTGGCGGCTTTTCCCGCGCTTGTCTTCTTCCCCCGCCGACTAAAAATGGCGATTACCGCGCTGTTGCCGTTCTCGCCTCCCAGCGGTCCTTTATTTCCCCCGACGCTGCTGCTCTTGTTCCCCGCCACTCCCGCGGTCCTCGTGGACATCAACGCTTTTCTGGCTGCTGCTCGTCTCTGCCCCGATTGCAGCCCGGCCCCTGACACCGGCTGCGGTCGTGTTCTCCGCCCTTTTCTTCGTTTTCCCTCCCCTTCTCCCACTGACAACTCGGCCGACTTCCCCTCCGTGCCGCTCGATCGGGCTTACCCGCCGCTGTCGTAGAAGGGATGATCACTGCCTGTTGCTGATGGTGGACTTCGTGGCCAGCAAACCAACCCGGGTTCCCGATGGCCTCCCGTGCGATGCAGTGCTCAGCAGGATGTTGAGGGCGGATGCCCCTTTTCGACGCCCGTTCTGAGGACGAAGCTTCCTTGGATGCAAAACTGCCGCTCGGTACGATCAGACTCGTCGCCACTGTTGAGTCTGTGCTTTCAAATGTAGTTATGCTGAATAACTGGACAGAGACTACAGAATACTTAAACAGGTCTTTAGTAACTGAGGGTCAGGGCTGAACTGAAATACACTTTGCTCCACAGGGTTCATATACCAGTGTGGTCACCACCGGTACTACAATGTACAGGAGCCATCAGAAAGTAGTTCATCACCTTAAGGTATCCTCTTAAGGTGGTACAGGTTACATACACTACAATATTAATGTAGGAGAACTGTTGGCCAAAAACCCTGGGAGGGTAAGGTCTCCTGTACAGAGGCCTGTTGGCCCTCCTCTGTCTGGCCATGATTGCCACTCTCTCTCTGTGTCTCTGTGCCCTCCGAATGTGATGGAGAAGGACGACGTTCCCATCCATTGCAGCCCCCATAGTGTCTAGGCTATCAAAGTTATGAAGGTTAAAAAGCAAAGTACCTGCAAAGTTATGGCCAGAAGCCAAAACTACCTCAGACAGCATTGACTCAATGCAGAAGTCTCTCTTACTCTCTTTGTCTCTCTCAAAATCTCTCTCTCTCAGTACAAGTGTTGCAAAAATGGCTACCACACAAAAGCCAGGAAGAGGCCCCCTTTAAATAGCGACCCCCAGCCCCACAGCGACTGGGAAGCGTTCCAGTCAACCTGTCGTTGGTTGCGCCAGGCGGAAAGGAGGGGGGCGGCACTCAATTTCCGGTCCGGGGCGCCCCAAGGGCGTTGCACTCTCGAATGACGTCAAGATCTGTGTGCGCAGGAGATCGGGCGGTATTGTTTAGCGCCGCCGCAAAATGTCCGGTCAATTTCGCGAGAGGCGCAGATATCGCCGCGCCCGGGCGCTAGTTGCTTTGCGCCCCACTTAGCGCCCTCTTAAGGCGCTAACGGGTGGTGGTACCAACTGAATTTTTCCCCCCTAAAATCCTATTGGACAGGTCACTTCAATTTTGATTAAGTTGCTGTAGCCTGCCTTAAAGTGACAAATATTGCAACACCAATTTCAGCTTGATTCAGTGGTAGCACAGTTAACTTTGATCAAAAGATTGTGGGTTCAAGGCTCACTTGAGGACTTGATCTAGATTGACACTTCAGTGCAGTATTAAGGGGAGAATGCTGCTCTGTGTATAAGATGTTAAACCAAAGCCTCAATTGTCTGTCGAGGTGGATGTGAAAGATCCATCGTACTATATTAAGAGCAGGGAGTTCTCCCAGTGCCTTGGGCAGCATTTATCCCTCCACCAACATCACCCAAAACAGATTAACTGGTCATTTATCTCATCACTGTTTATAGGACAAATTGGCTACATAGCAACAGTGACTAAATTTCAAAAGCAATTAATTTTCTGTGGGATGCTTTGGGGTGCCCTGAGGATCTGAAAGGAGCTTATATAAATTCAAGTTCAGTCCTAGTGAAAAAAATTGATTGACAGGCTGACTGCCTGTCGGGCGAGAAAGCTTGCTGCAATGGAAGACCGCAGCCGAGCTGGGCTGAGAGCAGATAGGTCTAGTGTGGGGGGAAGTTGGGGAGATCATGGGGGAGGGGGCGAGGTTGGCGGTCGGGTGGGGGAGGGTGTTGATTGGGGGTTCCAATCGCGGGGGAGGCTGATGGTGGTCGGTGGGGTTGAATCGCGGGGGGGAAGCAGATGGTGGTTGGGGGGTCCGATCACGGGGTTGGGGGGGGAGCAAACAGATCGCGGTGGGGGTGGGGTTTACTGGGTAGCTTGTTGGGCCTGGAGGGAACACTCCTGCTCCTCCTGGCCCACAAGTAGTGCTGCAAAAGCACTTATCTCATGGATTCAGCCCTTCTTGCCTCCTTTCAGCTGCCGGGTTTCCTGAGGCTTGGGAAATCCGTCCGACTGTGGCTAAAAATAGAATCACTGTTAAAATGAAGGCACGCAGCCTCATGAAAATATTTAAATAACCAACCTGCCTCCTGCCCGTGGATTGGTCACCCGCCCCTTGTCCCACCTCCGTTAAAACCGAGGGTTTGAGGTAGGTTGGGCTCCTGTTTCAGACTTTTAGGCCTAGAAATTGGGTTGGTAGCGCCGTCGCTGAGCGCCTAAAGAGACCTAGAATTGGGGCGATGCCCTATGTTGGGGCGGACGCTATGAAGATAGCGACAACTCAGATATTGACTATACATTTAGCGCCTGCGCTAAGTGTTTGCGCGCGCCCACGAGCGTAAGCAGTTCATGACGTCATTTCAGTGTGCAATGCCTTCTAGGATCGCCTGAGCGCATATTGGGTGGCGCCCGGAGCCTTAGTGCCCAGCGCTATTAGTGACAGTTCGAAGGAGGGCTAACAGGCCCTTCTCGGAGTAGGGGGGCGCTATTTAAAGGGGACAGCTTTAGTGCAGAATCTTCTGCCACTTGGCCTGCTCATTGCGATCGTTGCTAGAGAGAGTCGGCGAGCTAATGTGGAGCCGAGTTCTGGGAATTTAGCTTTACAGTACTTGGGTCCTTCAAACCTGTCCGGAGCACTTGCAGCACTACACCTAAAAGCCTTTTGACCAATTGGCATCGGAATGAGAGTTTGTTTGGAGGGCGACGGCCTCATCGCCCAACACTGTGAAGGGGCAGAGAGATGGCGGGAGAGAGGGCCGGGATTGGCCAGAAGGAGGAGGGGCAATGGAGGTCGGCCAATCCGACGGGAAGCTGCGAGGGTCTTTAGGCAGCAGGTGACAAGCCTTGACATGTCGGAGGAGCAGTGTTTGGGAAGGCTCCGATTCTGGACGGACATTGTTACTGATCTGTGCCACCTGTTTGGTCAGGATTTGCAGCCGCGTGATCGCTGCAGAACCTCTCTGTCCGTGATGGCTAAACTGACTGATGGCCTCCATTTTTATGCCAACGGATCCTTTCAGTCAGCCATTGGGGACATTGCGACTGTCGCTCAGGTTGCAGTCCACTGATGCATCCGGCAAGTTACAGAAGCCCTTTATAGGCGAAGGCGTCAAATCATGACCTTCCCTCGGACCCTGCACAAGCAGGCGGAGGGCGCGCAGGGTGTCGCTTCTATTGCGGAGTTCCCCATGGTGCAGGGGGCGAGTGACAGCACACACGTGGCTTTGAGGGCGCCATGCCATCATCCTTGGGACTTCCGCAACCGCAAGGGGTTGCACTCCCTCAACATGCAGCTGGTCTGTGACCACCGCCAAATCATCATGGCAGTCACCGCGCATTTCCCAGGGTGCAGCCACGATGCCTTTATCCTGCGGTTGACCTCAGTTTGTAACCTTTTTGAGGGGCTGCCTCGAAGACGAGGCTGGCTTACTGGGGACAAGGGCTATCCTCTCTGGCCATGGCTGATGACAACACTCCGTGTGGCCGACACCCCAGCAGAAGAGCTGATCAGCAGCGGCCATCAGGCGACCAGGCACAGTAAACAGCACACTATTGGAGTTGTCAAAAAGTGTTTCCAATGTCTGGAACATTCGGGGGGATCCATGCAGTACTCGTCGCAGCAAGTGGCACACATCGTCGTCGTCTGCTGCATGCTCCACAACTTGGCGAATCGACGCACCCAGCCAATTCCAGCTGTCCCTCAATGACCAGCAGAGCAGGCGGAGGAGGAGGAGGAAGAGCAGGAGGAGGAGGAGGAGGAGGAGTATGAGGAGGAGGAGGAGGAGGAGGAGGAGGTGGAAGATGGAAGGGCTGCTGAAAGTGGAAGGGCCATACGTCAGAGGCTCATCTGGACTCGTGTCGAGACCCCTGTGGCGGAATGATGAGAGTCTTAACTCATGCGCACTTTGGATGTTTGAGGGCCTCTGAATGCCAGCATCACTGAAACTAGTCACATGCACCATGCCACATTGAAACTTCTGTTTATTGGCACAAAAGTCTTTCATTACAGCTAAACAACGTAATGTCAACAGAAACCATAACTTTCAAAATAACTGTGAACTGTTCGGCAAAGCCGCAAAACTCAACAAACCTTCTGCAAATATAACAGCAGGTGAGGGTGTCCTTGAATTTTGACAAACAAACGTCTCAGCACCTCCCTCTACAACTGGCCCCTTGAGGGAGAACAACTTCTCTTTCGCGCCCGGCCCCTTCCCTCCCTGCTGCTCCTACGTAATTGGACCCCAGTGGCGGCCTCAAGGCTGGGGGATGCCTGCTGACTGTCTGGAAGCGCAGAAGCCCCTGAGGGACGGCCTGGCCGACCTCTGGGCTTGGAGGGTGCGGACGCAGGATGCTTGATGTGACCATGGCTGGAAGCAGTGTGGCCTGCAGGTGGTGGCAGCTGCAATGCAGGCGTCCCAGCGCTGGCATGTGCAGTGGTCTCCTGCCGAGAGAGGACACCTGCACCATGGTCGGACGACACACTGGCTATCTGAGGGGAGCGGCTCAGCTCATCCGCCACAATCGCATGCTCCACTGATTGCTGGCCTTGTATGGGACTGGAAGGGCCCGGGGTGATCCTAACTGATGCAGAGAGGGTGGCTACAGTGAGAGATCGCGTTGCGTCAATCTGGCTGTGGAGGAGCCCAGCAAGTGACTGCGTGGCAACAGTGAGGACCTGTGTGCCAGGTGCCAGTGCTTCGGAGAAGGCCTCGACAGTTCTTCCCATTGCTTCGGACAAGCCAGGTGCCGACCGCTCCACTGCCTCGGACAAGCCCTGCACAGACCTTTCCAGGGATTGTCCGAAGCCCTGAACAGTCCTTTCCATAGCCGACTCAAAGCCGTGGACAGTCCTCTCCATTGTTGGGCCGAAGCCCTGGATAGCCCTGTCCATTGTTGCCCCGAAGCCCTGGATAGACCTGTCCATTGTTGCCCCAAACACCTGGAGAGTCCTGTCCATTGTTGCCCCAAAGCCCTGGAGAGTCCTCTCCATTGTTGCCCCGAAGTCCAACATACTTTTAGCCAATGAATCTATTGACTCAGGCATCTTCTCGACTGCAGCCATCAGCTCCGTGTGTCTGACCTGGGCCTGTTTGCTCATCTCAGCCAGGTGACGTATCTCATCTGCACTCTGTGCAGCAGTCATCACGACCTGCCTTGCCCTCCGTGGAGACGGTGGCCGAACTTGCCCATCCCCCGTGCGTTGCTGCATGCCGCTTGGTCCGGCAACTGGTTCATACTCAGAGCCCCCCGCCCCTCCCCTCCAGGGGACTACTATCCCCAGTCTGTAGATGTGTCAGCTCCCCGGATTCTGCAACGGCTGGTCTGGATTCCTCCTGGTCCTCGCCTCCGGTGGCACTGGCACGGGCAGCTTCAGCGCGTTGAGCCCGAGTTGGTGCTGCTTCATCTGAAAGTGGGAGGTGGAAGAGTGGCTTTAGCAAAAGGACAGGTTTGCTGAAAGGCATGCCAGATTGCGGCAAGGCTCTGACATGGCTGCACACTGAGGATGCATGCTGGCGGGGGGACCAAGTGGAAGGCAACAGGTGAAAAAGGTGAGAGTCTTACCCTCGCTGTCGGTAATGGGGTCGGCAGATGCAGTGGTCACAGGACCAGACAGACGTCTTCCAAGTATCTGGTGCACTCTCTCCTCCAGATCCGTCAGAGTGACCACTTGTGGAGGTCCGCCACCGGTTCGACGTTGCTCCTTCCGGATCATCGCCAGCTTGGACTGCAGGGGAAAGAAGGGGAAGTTCTGTAACATGATGCCTTGAGAGATCATCGCATGCCCCCCATGGTGCAAGAGCCCTTACATGAGGCCTTGAGAGATCATCGCATGCCCCCCATGGTGCAAGAGCCCTTACATGAGGCCTTGAGAGATCATCGCATGCCCCTCATGGTGCAAGAGCCCTTACATGAGGCCTTGAGACATCTGTCCATGTGTGTGCCCAGAAAGGGCCACGGGTGCATGCTGACAGATGGCCATTGGGGCATCATTGCAGCAGGGTGCCCGAAGTCAGCTGCAGATGGAGGGAATCAGAAGATTGTAAACCATCACTCACCCTAACGATCTATGTGAGGTCGTTGAATTTCTTCCTGCACTGAACAGGGGTCCTGGCCGCCATGCTGCTGGAGTTGACCCTCACAGCAACCTCCCTCCAAGATCGGCGGTAAGCCTTCTGATTCGGCCTATTGCCATTATCCGGATACAGGACCTCTCGACGGCGTTCAACTGCAGCCACCAAGTGGTCCAGAGCCTCAGTGCTGAAGCGCTCTGCTCTCTGTCTAACCTTCTCCATGCTGAACAAGTTTGTACCGCCAGACAAGGGCGAGCGCCGAATCTGAGGCCTACAGGGCGTTGGGTGTTGAAGCTTAAGCTGACTGACCCACCCCTTTAAGAGCCGGCCGGCGCCTGGAGGTCTCGTGGTTTCCCGTAATTGAGATCACCTGCGCTGCGCCCGTCCGCGTCGATATTGAGTAGCGCCTGAACTTTTGCGCCTTAAGAGCACCGTGCAACGGCTGAATTAGCGCCTCAATCCCCTTTGGGGGCGATGCAACCCAATATTTCGCCAGGCAGCGATAACTTTCATCTGGCTATAAACTTAGCGCTCCGCCAGTTCTAACACCTCAAGCGAGGCTATACCCAATTTCTAGGCCTTAGCTTTTTAACCTCCCACCAGAACCAAACCCACCGGTTTTTGGGGGTTAAAATTCTGCCCATTGTGTTTGGCCGAGCAGATTCTGAGACACTTACCAACCTGAGGAAATTTGAAGTGAGCAGGTAATTTATAGTTTTCGGTCTTTGGCGTCCTGTGTTGTATCTTGCCAACAGTTTCAAAACTTACTGCCTCATAGAGACTTCAGGAACAAAATATATAAGTGATTCTGTGCCACAAGCATATGCATGAAAAATACATAAAAATAAGAAAGGAGTCCTGATTTTTTGCTGACAGGTGGATCTGGGTGGAACAGGCTGAATAGGAAATCAGGTAGACAGTTGATCCCCCAATAATATAGGAAATTTTCTAATTCTTTTGACAGATGTGTATGGTAGCATAGTGGTTATGTTACTGGACTAGTAATCCAAAGGCCTGAGCCAATAATCTGTGAGATAATGAGTTCAAATCCCACTGTGGCTGCTGGTGGAATTAAATTCAGTTAATTAAATGTTTTAAAAATCTGCAATTAAAAAAAGCTAGTATCAGTAATGGCGACTATGAAACTACTATCCAATTGTAAAAGCCCATCTGGTTCACTAATGTCCTTTAGGGAAGGAAACCTGCCGTCCTTATCCAGTCTGGCCTATATGTGACTCCAGACCCACAGCAATGTGGTTGATTCTTAACTGCAGGGGAGAGGGGCTACCTTCACCACACAGACTGCAGCAGTTCAAAAAGGTGTGATTCACCACCACCTTCTCAAGCGCAATTAGGGATGGGCAATAAATGCTGGCCTTGCCAGCGACGCCCACATTCTGTGAATGAACAAAAAAAATGGAAACCCCATTTTAAATGGTAGATGCGTGAAAATGTGTCCACAGTATGAAATTCATCAAACCAACGTAAATGCTTAATTCAAACCGCGCAGAGGGTGGAGCTCATGCATTTTGGATGCTACTGTGCCCAACACCAGCAGGATACAACATAAATGTAGATGTGTTGGCATGACACTTTCTTTACTTGAGTAAAGCTTTGGTCATGTGGAGAAGTTGGATTTTTTTTTAAGTCCCCGTCCTTCACCCTCACAATAGTCATTGTAGCAAGCACATGAGTTTCAGCAGAGTAATGACTGGTGAAATAAGCAAGCAAGGTAACGTTCATTTTGAATATGCTTCAATGGAGATTAATTTATATGTATATCACTGCTCAAAATCAGCAGCAAAGCGTTTTCTTTTTGATTCTTGATTCGTGGAGGTGACTTTAACCGCAGATTAACCCCACCTACACTACAGAATGTAAAGCGTTGGCTCCAGATAAACACGTCCAAGTGTAATACTGATCTGAGCAGATAATTCCTCTGCACCTAATCGCTTTTCAGCCATTAAAATAAAAACAAAAAACGAACTGGAAATCCGCAGCAGGTCAGTCAGCATCGGTAAAGAGAAAAGACTGATTAATGTTTCAGGGCTGAGAGACTTCAGTTACATGGAGAGACTGGAGAAGCTACAATTGTTCTCCTCAGAGCAGAGATTTCATAGAGGTGTTCAAAATCATGAGGGGTTTTGACAGAGTAAATAAGGAGAAACTATTTCCAGTGGCAGAAGGGTCGCTAACCAGAAAGCACAGATTTAAGGAGATTGGCAAAAGAACCAGAGGTGACATGAGGAAACATTTTTTTACACACGTTGTGATCTGGAAATACTTCAAAGGAAAATATTTACAGGACTATGGGGAAAGAGCAGGGCAGTGGGATTAATTGGACAGCTCTACCAAAAAGCTGGCACAGGCACGATGGGCTGAATGGCCTCCTTCTGTGCTGTATCATTCTATGATTCTATGATTCTATAAGTGCACCCTTTACATCACTTTCCAACCACTCCTCTTTGACAGAAATCTTGATCCAGTCATATTATGTTCCCTAATTGTTCATTTTTTAATCTATAATTGAATAAATACAATTATTTACAGGCAAATTACAGGCAGATACCATTGCGCTTTTGAAATCTAATTACACTTCTGTAAAAGGCGTGGTTGTTTGAATTAAGCTGCTGAATTGATGATTAAATGGATTACAGTACAATGATTTGAAATATTTTCTGTTTTCACCATCAGTTTACAGAACTGTGGATTCAAATGTGGCACTTACTAGTCAAATTAATCACAATATTTATTAAATCAACTGCCCTGGTATAAATCCAGAAATTAATCTCCAAATATCTGACGTTAGGTATTTAATTATAGTTTAAAGCCCCACGGGTAGGGAAATGCCTGTCTGCTGATATTTCAATTTTAAAACACTAGCAGAGGTTTGCTAAGGGCTACCCTTCACTCCGCAACAGATTTAAGGGCAGAACAAAATGTTTTAAAAATATAAGATTAGTCGCTGCTCTGATCTGCAATGGTTCATTGCTAGGAACCTCCACAGTGTCCGTGGTAAGTGTTAAGAGTAGAGTGGCACATCTGCATAGGTAACACTCAGGACTGCCTGAGCAATTGCTGCAGGTCATTCATCTGAAGCCTCTGGTGAGATCCCATAGACCATGTCATAATGGCTGGGGTTTGGGTGAGTTGTGTGAGCAGGCTGGCCCAACAGCCAACCAGCTAGCTCGTCTATTCTTGCGCATTTATTTTTCATGGTGCTGTCTTGGTGCTGATGCCTGCCTGGATCGCATCACGAACCCCCTCCAAAGCACAGTGAGTGGCCTGCACTTTTCTTGCCCGAGGGGAGTGTGAAGATACTGAAGGACTATCCACTGTCTGCTGTGACAAATGTGTTCCTTTTACTTTCCCACTGTAGGTGATACAGGGAATTGCTATCTTTTCTGTAGTGGTGCTGTGGAGATCCCAGAGAGCAAGTCCTCCTCTGCTGCTGCAATATCCCGCCCTTTGATGGAATTGATGGAATCTGGACGTCATTCCCCTTCTCTGACATCTGAATGGAGAATATGTAGGCATCTGCTTTTGTGGACGCTTCAGAAGTACCAACAGCATCTGTAGGAAACAACATGGACAATCATCAGCATACAACTGAACTCTGAGGATTTATGGACATTGGAACTGTTCTCTGAATATTCCTGAAGTTATGTGATTTTGGCGGAGGGATGTTTTCTAGCTGTGTTGCATTTATACCACAGCCATGTATCCACTATGACTTTGCCCATGGATTAATGTGACATACAAAGGAACTTTTAAAAAGAATATTTCCTCAATATAAATAATAGATTAAACACAACTATATATGAGTAACAATGCATTTTACAACACACTAACTTTTGCCATCTTTAAAATTGTACCATACATTTAAAATGTTAGACAATCGAAATCTGGAGCAGCTCCCTTCCTCTCTATCCATTCTGAATACTGAATTACCCCTTCTTCTTCTGGACAGGATCTTCACAGAGGCTAATTCCTCCTCATGTAGTGTGTCCCTATTTCTTAATATGGGAGATCTTATTCCTGTCAACCTGACTGATGTCATTCAACACTCCTCCATCTCTCCAAAAAAGGGATACTAAATGCTACTAATTTTATTGGCAGTGCCCACCCTGACTAGCCTGCTCACTACTGTACTTGTTTTAAACCGCCAGGCATTTTATTTCACTGGTTTACAACTTGCTGTGCGCAAATTGGCTGCTGCGTTTCCTACATTACAACAGTGACTACACTTCAAAAAATACTTCATTGGCTGCAAAGCACTTTGGGAAGTCGGGTGGTCATGAAAGGCGCTATATAAATGCAAGTCCTTCTTTCACACATGAGGTTTCATTTCTGCCTCCCTCGGTATTTGTTCCCAACGGTATTCGCTGCCCTCCCCCCTCTGTTATTCAGCCTTTGCCACCAGTAGAAACAATACTGGATTGATTGGGAAATGTCAATTGGCTCATTTCGGGATAGTTGAGACAATTAATTTGGATAATTTCCATTTGTATTTAGTTCTTTTAACGCTGTTGGTGGTAATATTGCTATAACAGGAACAGTAAGTACCCCAATTGGCAGATTTAACAGAAAGATATCATTCACAGTGACCCAAAATAAGCTCCAGCCCCGTGCAAGTTGTATTTTTTAGCACCAGTAAGAAATATTTGATGTTTCACAATATTAAACCTCATCGGCCATTTATCTATTGATTTTTTAAGTCTGCCAACCTCTGATCATCTTGCTTTCCTACATAACTTGGTATCCTTCAATAGTTAAAGGAATAATCTAAACCTCACAGTTTAGCTGGTGCCTTTTAAATCAAGTGAGATAATTTATGACAAAGAATCAAAAGCTGCGGTTACATTACCTGAAGCAGGTAGTGACAGGGTGTGAAATACAGCCTGCGAGGCCCAAAGTAATTGCCGCAGGCTATGAATTGCATGCGTGCTTGCATACATTTGTAGAGCTCAGCTGCGTAGCTGGTAAATTTGTAATGTTTTGACAGGGTAGGGCTTTCTCAAAACATTTAAAACAAAGACAGCAGTAAGTTTGTAAAGTGCCCAGGATGTCTAAGAGAAATCCTGAGCACTTGCTAAACCTGGCCTGATGCCATATTGGAGCTTTCCTCCGTGTGGTTTCAAGCCTAAGCAATGTGAGATGACTGGCCTGAAGGGTTCTTGCACAGTTGGCTCCCATGCATTCTGGAGTCAGCCGAAAGTGCGGCACATTAACACAAAATGGCAGTCTTAACGTTTAAATGGGATTTAGCTGTTCATTCCTGCAAGGTGCTGCTTGAAGATCAGACTGTACACTCCAGCAACATGCTGAATTCTTTAAGTAAAATGTTTTGTAAACACTGGGCTTTTCAGCGGCTTTTCTCATTTAGTTGCGACCTAACAATGACCTCAGGCCTGTCCTTGACACACACCTTCACTGCCCTGACACAGAAGAGTGTCTCTATCCTTCGGTTTCAGGAGATAAACATAACAAAGGCCTTCTATTGCTTTCGCTCCTTGTGAGCTGACCTTTTGATGACCCCAGCCCAACAAGCCACACAATGATAACCATTCCCCCTCCTCAGGTTTAAAGATTATTTTATCTGTTTCCGTGAATAGTATATGAATCCTCATGATACGTTTTCATTTTTCTATCAGAGTAGTAAGAGTGTGCAATTATATCTGTGAATCTTCAATTAAGTGTTACTGTATCATAGCAAAATATACAATATTTTCTGGTAATGGTGGCCTACTGATTGCTTTCCATAAGTAAGATATCAATAAATGATAAGTGAACTTTGGGAAGGGTTTTTTGTACATGGAAAAATGCTTCCATTTTGATGTCCAGGTTGTATCCATAACTGACTTAGTAGCTCTGTTTAAAATTTGTTTAAATTGAACTCTTAACCTTATTCACTGATGTAAACTTACATATCAGATCAGAACAATTACATCCAGGATGGAGTTCATTCATTCTGGTAAATCATTACCTGTAGGATACTGCAATTACTATGCTTCTTAAATAATTATAGCCTAGAAATGACTGTTAGCAATATTAGTGTATGAACGCACTGTCCACTTTAAATAACCAGCTTAGCAATTTAGTTAAAATAGCAGATGAATGTCAGGAGGCAATATTAGGAATTCGTAAAGTTACAAACAGCAATTTCTAGTTGCATGAGTCTTGTATATCTAGAGCCATGCCAATGTGAAGTTATACATGGGTCAGAGGGATTATAGCCTTCCCACACCAAATCTGGGGCCTTCCTCAAATAATCGAAATGACATAGGAATAAATATTTTCTTTTTGTTATCAGTGTAGCTGAAAGTTGCTTTCCTTTGGCACCTGCGCACACACATAACCGCCTCCCCCCATTTTAGTCCCTTTTCTCCTCTCCTCTCTTGAAGCTGCTGAAGTGGGATTCCACGAGCACTAGCAACGCTCCAGTGCTTAGCCCATGTGACCAGTTTTCACCTATGAGCCTAGACGTTGAATGGTAGTGGGCTTTTCGACCTTGGAGGGCATCACATCCTAGTCCAATCCTGTCCCCACTTAATGTTCACACGTGCACCTTGTGCAACAGACATCATTGGCTGTTTTTACTCCTTCTTACTCAAGGGCGCTGAGGCCAATTGTGACATCCCAACTGCAGCCCTGGCTGAGATCAACTAGCTCCTCACAGATTGGGAATTAGAGTCGGACCTTTTGACCCAAATGGCTTAGTAACACGGCACCTGATGCATTTAGCCACTAGACCATCAGGTGGCATCGTAGAAAGAAAGAAAAAAAGAAGACTTGCATTTATATAGCGTCTTTCACAACCTCAGGATGTCCCAACGCACTTTACAACCAATGAAGCACTTTTTGAAGTGTAGTCACTGTTGCAATGTAGGAAACGCGGCAGCCAATTTGCGCACAGCAAGCTCCCACAAACAGCAATGTGATAATGGCCAGATACTGTAATCTGATTTTAGTGATGTTGATTGAGGGATAAATATTGGCCAGGACACCGGGGTTAACTCCCTGCTCTTCTTTGAAATAGTGCCATGGTATCTTTTACGTCCACCTGAGAGAGCAGACGGGGCCTTGGTTTGACATCTTATCCAAAAGACGGCACCTCCGACAGTGCACCACTCCCTCAGCACTGCACTGGAGTGTCAGCCTAGATTTTTGTGCTGGAGTCTCTGGAGTGGGACTGTGAACCCACAACCTTCTTAATCAGAGGTGAGGGTGCTACCCACTGAGCCACAGCTGATCTCCAGATGCAGAAAGTGGGTAGAAATCCTGCTCTGTCAGAAATGCACTGTGTCTCAGTGAGTGAGACTAGCAGCGGTACTTTCTGCAGTGGGCGAGTCTGAGTGTGGTACATTCTCCAGTGGGTGAAACTGGCAGCGGTAAATGAACCCAACTAAGGCCTCATTTTAATAATCATTTGCATGTATGGTCTTGCACATTAGTTCCTGCCATTTCAATAATCAGGTTACGAATTTGAAATGTTTGCCAGGCAGTGGTAAATGTCCTGGAGATCATGAACTGAAGACGGTCATGTAAAGATATCTATTTTGGTCATTTCTTAACTGTTTTATCTTCAATTTTGTTTTGCTTTTTTCAATTGGCACTTATAAAAACTGTTTATATTTTTCTTCCAGCATCACTACTCGCATCAATGGTTTTCCCAATGAGAATTTCTCCCATTTGGAAGACCAGGACAACGTATAGACCAATGCTAACCAGCTGGTACCCACACACCAGTTACTGCAGACATGTGGAAACACCTGGCTTTGGCAGACCATCACTGATGGTGGAGGCTCTTTTTCTCAAAGGCAGTTGTGACTGCAGACCTCCAGTGGCATCACTATGATACCTGACTAACCCTAATGTTGATTGCTTCAATGGAATGACCTCAATCATAGTTTGCTAGGCGTTTAGTGGCATGGCATGAAAAACGGCATGTTACGGTGGGCAAGAGCTATTGGCCCAGAAATTCGGGTCTCCACGGGTGAGTACGCACGGGGTACTCACCCGTAGGCCCAATGGAAGTGCCGGTTTCCTGCATGCACTGCGCATGCACGGGAAACCGGCACTTCCGTTCCACTGAACGAAGAGGTTCAGAGGTCGAACACGTGCACGGGAGAGGCTGCACGTGCGTATCAAACATTCGTTTTTTTTTACAGGTTTTCCCGCAAGGGTAAGCCTGCAGAAGTTAGAAATGTAAAAAGCAGGCGTAAGGCCTGCTTTTTACAAGGTAAGTGGTGAATTAATTAAAATTAAAACATTTTTTCCACAGGTTTATTATTTTTAAATACTTTAAAGCAAGCTAAGTTTATTTTTAGCCCCGTTAGAAAGTAAAATTATTTTTTCAAAAATTTAAATTATTGTTTAAAATAGTTATTTCATGTAATTTATATTTATTTAAAAAATGTGATGTTTTTTAAAAATTTATTTGAAGATTTAGTGCTATTTTGGGGCCGTAGTATTTATAGGTTTGACAGCACTTCCGGTCAGACTTATGAATGGAGCATTCCCTGCTACCATTGGCTCTCCATGGCCCATGTGATCCCAGGGGACGCATCGAACTAACTGCGCCCCTGGGATACGCAAGCACTGCGCGCCGGCAGCTGGACCAGGCCCCGGATCGGAATTCCACGGGGGCCCAGAGCTCAACGGCCGGCACGCAAGGTAAGTGCAGATCGGGGGCTTGCACCCGCGGGAAGCCCCCGACCCAAATTTCTGGGCCATTAATATTGTTCCTGATGTGCTGCACCCACCAACCATAACCACAACAACTTGCATCTACCTAGTGCCTTTAACATAGAAAAATGTCCAAAGGAGGGTCACGGAGATGTATGGAAAAAATGAACATTGAGTCAAAGAAGGATATATTAGGAAGGGTGGCCAAAAACGTGGTCAAAGAGGTGGGTTTTAAACATAGAAACATAGAAAAATAGGAGCAGGAGTCGGCCATTCGGCCCTTCGAGCCTGCTCCACCATTCAATATGATCATGGCTGATCCTCTATCCCAATACCATATTCCCGCTCTCTCCCCATACCCCTTGATGCCTTTTGTGTCTAGAAATCTATCTATCTCCTTTTTAAATATATTTAGTGACTTGGCCTCCACAGCCTTCTGTGGTAGAGAATTCCATATGTTCACCACACTCTGAGTGAATAAATTTCTCCTCATCTCAGTCCTAAATGTCCTACCCCGTATCCTTTATCCTATTAAAGAGGGTCTAAAAGGAGTAGGAGGTGGAGGGTTTTAGGGAGAGAATTCCTGAGTGTGAGGCATAGGTGGCTGAAGGCATGGCCACCAATCGTGGGGCAAGGTGTTGCAGGGGGTGGGGGGGGGTGGGGATGGGGGGCGGTGGTGGTGGTGCACAAGAGGCCAATACGAGAGGAACAGTTCTTAGGGGTTGTAGCGCTGGATGAGATTACAGAGTAGGACAGTGGTGAGATCTTGGGAGCGATTTAAACATGAAGATGTGAGAGTTTTAAATCTGAGGCATGGGAGAACCGGGATCCAACATAGGTCAGTGAGGACAGGGGTGATGGGCCTGCATGAGGAGGTGCATATGGGCAGCAGAGATACAGCCACCATTTATCGCTATAGGTTCTGGCACACCGACCTGACAACGATAATGGAGAACACCCTAAGACTGGATCAGAAGAGAGGAAGATGCTACAAGGACAACTGATGCTACTGTGCAGCATAGACCTGGCACATGCAGTAACAGTAGTGCTCAGCTGTGGACTGAAGCTTGGCTGCATCTCCTTGCAGGCATGCTGCAATGTTGACCTATGGGAATAGTCCTGTGGAGTGGTACAGAGAACTTCCCTCCTTGTACCCACCACTTCTACTGCAGGCAGCAGCCATAAAACAGGGCTGCTATGTAATTTCCCTGCAGATGCTTACCTCCATCTTGGGTTTCCTTTCCCTCCGTTGTTACCTGTTCCATCCTAGGCCCCTGCCCTTTCAGTCTTGGCAAAGGCTGATAATAAATTGAGATGGCTTCTGAGGGTCTGCAAAGGTTTCAGAATTTTTGTTCCCCACTGTGACACTCCTCTTTAATTGTCCCCACCCCTTTAAATTTTACATACATTCAGTTATGTGCTCCCACCATTAGTCTGTTTTTTACTGGTGCTACTGAGCTGAGCTAATTGGAAAAATGGATGTAAACAGACCACTTCGATTTGAGGCCATCGTAAACCTATCAACAGCTATTCTGACAGTGACTATGCCAAGAGAGAAAAATCTAGGATTTAGTGGGGTAGAAATTGGTTTATGCCATTAGGTTGGCGTGAACTGGGAGTAGGGAACGATCCCTGCACTGGAATAGGTAGGCCCAAGGCCTGACCCAAATTGGGCCTCATTTTAATAAGATGCCTATTGCACATTCCAAAGCAGTTGATTGACAAAATGGATATGAATGTTAGGTCACTACTAAATTTTAATTTCGTTTTTTAATTTAGTTTAAAAAAATGAATTTAATGCTTAAAAATGTCAGAATAGAAAATCCCTAAGTGTTTGATTAAGATTCAGGAACAGTGTAAAATGTAAATGTAAATTGCTGTCAAGTTATCATTATTTATGATAATTGGTAGCACCTTAGCTTATTATTAGATCAAGTAATGTTGTTTAAGTATACCTTCAGTGCTTAAAAAGAATTTTAAAAATGGGTATTTAGTTTTAATAGTCACAAATATCCATACAGCTAATTTCTTCCATAATGGCCCCTACATGGTTAGTGGAAATCCCCTTTGTGTCCCTGTCATTTGAACTAAATCCCCAAATTCTGCTGAGTATAGCTCTGTACTTTATCTTATTTTTACTGTCAGTCATGCACAAGTGTTACAACTTTGAATCAAAATGACCCGAATCGAAAGCAATGCCTCAGAATTTGTACTGAGAGCTGTCCCCAAGGCAGTTTCTCTCCTGACAGGTATTAAATAAATTACATGTCCAACTCATGCCCTGACAGCTTTGCTTTGTTCAACACTGTCAGAGAGGGATTCACATTCAGGTCTGCAGCCCAGATGTGTACTATAAAGAAAACATGCAAATTCTCACTCTAACCGGCAGTCAGTGATCTCTCTCTCTCAGTTACCTGTATTGGGATGCTTTGGAATGCATCAACTGCAAACTTACAATGTAATAAAGCTATTTACAGGTGTAGGCACAGTAAATTAGTATTTGTCATTTATAGCGGAGAAAGTTCATTCAAGGCATGCATCTGCTCGCACAGGGGAAAACATTCACCAAACTGACCCACTGCAGTTTAAGTAATATGTTTCATCAGCACTGGGATGTTTACACAGCTACAACATACTGTATTGAAGAACAGAATCTGTTCCGTACCCTAATGTGATCCAAAAGCAAATCAGCCAGTGCTATATAAATGTGTGTGTGAGTGTGTGTGTATGTGTGTGGGGGGCTGGGGGTGAGAGAAGAATCTTAACTACATGTGATTCAGAATTGTAAATCCCCGGCACCAGTGCCAGACACTGCAAATTTTCCAATCAGTCCCCTTCAAATAATATTCAGACTGCAGAAACTTCAGACTGCTAAATTAAAACATGGGCAGACCGCATTGGACATTCTCCTGATAAGTGCCGCCTGCAAAACCCTAACCATTGGAATGTGTGTGATAAGAGCTGCTTGACACCCAGAGAAGCTCAAATATTTAAATGTTAATTAGTAGCCCAGCCATTATCAAACTAATTGAGTCCAAATAATAAAAGGCTAAGGAGTTAAAGGGAAAAAAATAACTACATAATGGGATTACTCTTAATTACATACAGTACCAACATGAAGCACTCTTAAAGGCTTACGATGATTCATCCTTATATTTTCCAAGCCCTTTCAGCTTAAAACATATCCCTATCTCTCTTGTCTTTTTATCAATAAATCCTGCTTTTAAAAAAGAAAATCTACAAAATGAAAATATTAAACATATCAGGTATTCATTATCTCCCTCAATTTCCCCCTCTCCTCTCATGAAGTCTCTTGACTCATAATCAGGTACAGTTCCTCAGGCACTAGCAGCACCTCATCTAAATGGTCTTTTTTCATGCCTGAGTCTTAAACTGCAAGAGGCAGCAGGCCATTCGACCATGGAAGGCATCGCAGCTAAGCCTGCTCTTGTGTATTTTAAAGCAGGGGTCACCCTGGCTGTTTTATTTCTTCGCTCCCTAGCCCATGAGGGCTGAAGTCAATTATCTTGCCCCCTACTGTCATCCCAACTAAGAATGTTTATTCAGACAGCTTCGCTTATTCAGACAGCATTTTTCCGATAACTCAAATAGTTCCTGTCTTTTATTTTTGGTGTGGTGCTGGTACTGAATGGCTGCATTATTTCTCTACATAACAGCACTCACTGCACTCCAGAAATCTATTGTGTAATGTTCCACTGACGTGGTGAGACACTGGGGCTGATATTCCGCGAGGGTTCAACTGCTGTCCTGCTCTAACCAGCCGAAACCCCATGGAATCTCAGCCTCTCTATATAAATGCACGCATTTATTTTTCTTTCATTAACTAAAATCCCTCCATCGAGCCATGAGTGAAACTGAATTAGTCACTTGACTTAAGACGTGGCAATTATGCAGAAAAACAGAGTGATAACCTGTAACCTATCCTTCTTACGTTACTAAGGCTGCCATTTTGAGTGCCTGTTGGGTGTGCTACTCAAACACTATTCACTGAGGATTGCAGTTCAATTATCAGCCTTTCTAGTGTGTGCAGGGGAAATGGAAAAGATTTGCAAAAATAGCAGGTTAGGGGTGCATTGTGTCACTGATCGACAAATAAAACATGAACCAAGATCTTCATTCAGGGAAGAGGAAAATGTTATATATGATTTTTTTTGGTGTATTCTTGCATCCCTTTCACCTCACAGTGCTGCAAGGCACCACTTTTCCTGGCCACAGGCAGGTTGAGTACTTGGCCTTTTTCAGTAGCCGTCCTATAATGGACCTTCTTGAAAAATTGGTCAGACCAGAAATGGGAGGTTTATCAAAACAAATGCACAGATATTTGTCTATTGCTGCCCGTGCTGTAGAATCTACTCAGCAATGTAAATAGAACGGATTCCATAGCACCAAGTGCTCCAGTGCATTACAGAACCACATCTACTGGGAATGTTTCTGAAATATATAAGGGGGAAGGGGGGGGGGGGCGGGGGGTTTAGTGAAGTCCAGGAATGAATATCCTCCAGGAGGGAATTGCTCATAAGCGACATGCCCTTAAATGAAGTAACACCCAACATGGGTTATTAACATTTTTTAAAGTCCAAAAATAAAACAGTTTGGTAAAATGCAACTCAATCAATTTTCCAATTTACTGAATAACGCATTTTCAGCATAACAAAACTTTTAACAAGAGTGAGAATACAGACTATAAAAGAATTTAAAAGGCAACCGTAGTCACATAAAGTCACATAACAACACCAGCAAGTAGGATAACATACAGCAGACTCCTTTCAGAGATCACTGATATATTGTGACCTCTGATACAGGGTCCGTTTTATTGCTCCCTCACTCAAAGAACCATTCCCTTTATAACACAGCTTTATGAATGGTATTTATAAGAGGGTCACTTGCTATATAAAACACAACCACCAAGACAGGCGTGAGATTAGCAACGCCTTTGGGCAATGCATAGCCAGTTGAATATTCTGCCATATTTACCTTATGACCATTGAATAGCCCGTGAAGTAATGGAGACAAACAGCGCCCCTTACTGGTAAATGCATCACCCTACTGTTCTTTCATTGCTCTTGATGTAGCATTAACCCTTTACAAACAGAACATTTGAAAGATGGAACAGTGTTTAACATTATACAGCTTCTACCAAGTCAAGCATTTTTGTAGAAGCTGAATAGTATATAGCTTCTGTAGGAAGTGAACCTATAATGGATAAAACATACATTTGAATAATGTTAGGCCAACTTTTGGCATAGATTTTGGTGTTTACAGCCTTACATAAGAACATAAGAAATAAGAGCAGGAGCAGGCCATACGGCTCCTCGAGCCTGCTCCGCCATTCAATAAGATCATGGCTGATCTTCTACCTCAACTCCACTTTCCCGCCCGATCTCCATATGCCTTGATTCCCTTAATGCCCAAGAAGCTATCAATTTTAGTCTTGAATGTACTGAACGACTGAACATCCACTGGGGTAGAGAATTCCAAAGATTTTAGTGAAGTACAGGAAAGAATACCTTCCACGAGGGAATTTCCTTTTCCAAAGAAAATTCCTTGAATTGTGGTTCATCTAGAATGTAAGATTTAAAAGAACGTAAAGCAATCCAGGTCAGTTATGTGGAGAGGCTAGAGAAGTAAGGATTGTTCTCCTTCGAGCAGAGAAGTTTAAGGGAAGATTTAATAGGGGTGTTAAAATTTATGAGGGGTTTTGATAGAGTAAATAGGAAAAACTGTTTCAACTTGAAAGGGCGGTGGAAGTAGATTAATTTATTAACTTTCAAAAGGGAATTGGATATATAATTGAAATGGAAATATTTGCAGGGCTTTGGGGAAAGAGCGGGGCAGTGTGACTAATTGGAGAACTGTTTCAAAGAGCCAGCACATGCACAATGAGTCGAATGGCCTTCTTCTGTGCTGTCGTATTCTATGAAAAGGCCATTTGGCCCATTGAGCTAATCTCTCCAGTACTCCATCTTTCCCAATTTAGCATGTAATTGCACTCTGAATTCTTTTGACTGTTTTAGACTCCAAGAGGGAGAAATTCGATACCTTAGCACCTCCAGTTTGTGAGGGTGCCGGTCAGTTCCTTCAGTAACCCCTAGATGGCACCTTCACTGGTTGATTTCCCTTTGTTAATTGTACTAGTTTCTCCTGTGTTTATTACTTAACTGCCTTTTATTAGGTTTATTGGTTTCACCTGTTTTTGCTTGTATTTAAGTTCTGTGGTTTCTTCCCTCTGGGCTCAGTCCTGACAAGGGAGTCAGTCTTGACAAGGTGCTCAGTTTTGACAAGCTGGTTGCCAGTGGTAGCTTGTCTTGAGCTCAGTCTGGACAAGCCGGTTGCCCTGTGGTAGCTTGCCTTGACAAGCTGGTTGCCTAGGGGTAGCTTGTCTTGGGCTAAGTCTTGACAAGCCGGTTGCCTCATGGTAGCTTGTCTTGAGTTCCTATCTTGACTAGCCATTTGCCTATGTGGTAGCTTGTCTTGATCTCCTATGTTTCGTAACTGTTTACCTGTGTGATTCTAGTAAAGTACTGTTATTTAAGACTGCATATCTGCTTCTCGCCTCGTCTGTCTGCACTTGGGTCCAGAACAAGCCTCGCCCGGACAGCATAGCCCCGTGACACCAACCCTGACACAGTTAGTGCCTGGCGGGGGCGCTAATGGGGTGCTGAGGCAGTAGCGCCATGGTGAGGCAAATCCAGCGACGCAGGCCAAATCCGGCTCCCCCCTAGCACCACCGCTACGAGCCTGGGACTTCAGCGCTAGGCAGATCGTGATGTCAATGAGCATGCTGTGCACCCAATCTACAAAATTCATTGTCGCCCCGACAGCAATAGTGTTAGGGTTAGGATTACAGGGCAACAGGGAGAGGAGGCTTCAAGCGGGCAGATGCCGGCTCCAGGGGTGCTACTTAAAGGGATCATCAGTAATGTGGATAGTGCTGTTTCACTGCTTCCTTGTCAGTTTGACATTGTACAGTTTAATTCAGTCATTTAAAAGTTGTTTAGTATCAGGAGTGTTGTGGCTACTAACAATTAGTTCCATTTATTCTCACACCATATAAAAGTGCTACACCTGGTACTGGCAGCAATGATGAGAATGAGATTCTGCAGTATCAATGAACCTCCCCTTTAAGAACTGGAAAGCGCCTGTGGCAATGATGACTTGCCATTAGACTGCACCTGATATTGGTCAGCACTTCGAGTTTAACGCCACTGAGCTAGGCCATTATTACCCTTTAGTAAAGATATTTTTTTCATATCTGTTATAATTTTTTTCAATAATTGAAGTTTATAATCTCTTGTCCTACTGGCCTGAATTATCTTAAAGTTGCATTCTGAACTCACTTTATTTATGACCCCATTCAATATTCTATATACCTCTTTAAACTTTTTCACAAGGTATGTCCAGATAAAGACGGCACTTCAGTTCATTTAATATCATCCTTCCAGTATAACATCTTTCTATCTTCCCATTGTTAAAAACTTTAAAGTGTTATTCTGAAAATGGGGCATCTCCTTGCATTCTTTTATATTCCTAGTTTTCATTTGGTTAAGTTCTATATGTCGGCAGCACACATTATAAGGTCTGTACATGCGGACTTTTACTTTGAACAAATCTGGTGTCGATTCAGCATTAAAATAAAGCACATCTTGTAAACCTGTTTAGTTTGGATGGCTGTAAAGTTCATTTAACTGTGGACTGAAGTCTCGCTTCTCTGAGATATCTTTGGTCAGTATTAAGAAGTACTTGAGGACTGGAGGTTGACAAAAATGAATTCTGATATTCACAAAAGGAGTACCCACAAACCTGGTATTTTATAGGATAGTTAGCGTAAGATCCATAGTGGGGGAAATGACCAAGGGCATTCTACAGGATTCTATAATGAACATTTAAAGAACATTTAAAGGGGGGCATGGTGGCATAGTGGTTAGCACTGTTGCCTCACAGCGTCAGGGACCCGGGTTCGAATCCGGCCTCGGGCAACTGTCTGTGTGGAGTTTGCACATTCTCCCTGTGTCTGCGTGGGTTTCCTCCGGGTGCTCCGGTTTCCTCCCACAGTCCAAAGATGTGCGGGTTAGGTTGATTTGGCTATGATAAATTGACCCTTAGTGTTAGGGGGATTAAATATGTGGGGTTACGGGGATAGGGTGAGATATGTGTCAGTGCAGGCTCGATGGGCCGAAATGGCCTCTATCTGCACTGTGGGGATTCTGTGATTCTGTGATTGAACACTAGTATATGGAGCAGTCAGCATTGTTTTAGAAGTAATAGGTTGTGCCTTACAAACATAGTGGAATTATTTGAGGAAGTAACTAAGCTAGTAGAAGAGGGTAAATAACTACTATAGTTTACATGGACTTTCAAAAGGCATTTGATATCAAGTTCTACATGTGAAGTTAGTAAGAAAGTTTAAGGCTCGTGGAATAATTGATCCATTTTCTAGACGGGTTGAGAACTAGAATGACAACAGGAAATGATGAAAAAAGGAAAAGTGCGGCACCTGGGGAAAAACTAATCAGTGATGTTCTTGAAGGATTCTTCTGGGACTTGTGCTATTTCAATTATTTGTGAATGATATGGAACAGAGTGTCAGTAGTAGTAGTATTAAATTGCTGCTGACACAAAGCCCTATGGGTTGGTAACAAGTAGAAAGACAATTGACTATTTTCAGAAAGACTTGGACCAAATTATGTAAATAGATGGAGATATGGCACATAGATTTTAATGTGGATAAATGTAGGTTATTGCATATAGGCATGAGTAATCGCAAACATGCATTTTACATCACAGTCCAAAAAGGAAAAAGATATGAGAGTGATCATTGAAAATACTCTGGAAGCATTTGGATTATGAGCATTGCACTAGAGTGTACAAGTACAAGCCTGGAGCAAGGTTTGAGAAGCAGGATTGAGGGTTGCAGAGATATTCAGCAATGCTGTTGGATTTGTTTCAGGGAATGTTAGAGAGTGAAATTAATGTTTCTTAAAGTAAGGCTCAATGGAGTTGTGGTAGGAAGTTCATGATGGAATAATGTCCATGGAAGTCCATGAAGGGTCTTCGACCTGAAACGTTAACTCCGTTTCTCTCTCCACGGATGCTGCCCTGGCCTGCTGAGTTTTTCCAGCGTTTTCTGCGGTTATTATGGAATAATTATACATGGGCTCTGTCATAAATCGCAACTTCTACAAGGAGTAACTCAGGAAGTACTACTGGACGGCCAGCTGAGGGCACCATCCGAGGAGTATAAATTCTCAGACGTGGGCCCAACTTGGCCAGAGACAATCTGGAAACAGGAAGCTAGTGACTACTAACTAGACCTCCATGTTTTGTTACAAGTCGATTAAAGCCTTGCTTTATGTTCAACCAAGTGCGTAGTGAGTCTTTATTATGTCAGACTCTAGATGGAGCAGGCTTTGTTAGCTGAATGCACTTTTCTCACTCTAAAGTTTCTTTTTAATAAAAACAGATCCAAGTGCTGTTGTCTATCATAAAGAGATAGTGGCCCATTGCATTGGTGTGATACCATAGAGCACAGAATGCAAGTTCATGTGTGTGATTCTCTAAACAATGGGCTGCATTTTGCTCTCAGCAGTGAAGGTACGGCGTTTGCCATTCATTATACTTGCACTTGCCCACAGACTTTCTATGGGCTATTGCACTGGAACGTACTGTAAATTAGAGAGCCAAGAAGCTCTGCCTCTCTACAGGGGATCTGGGACCTGTGTGAACAGGGCAAGCAACTGTGTATCTCCTTATCCAATCAGATTGAAGAATTGTTAATGAGCAATGCAGAGTCTTAACTGTAGTGTATGTACTTTGCAGAAGGAACTATATTCTGCAGCCCCTGTATACTGCAGTACCAGTAGTGACCACCCCTGTATATAAGCCTGTGTAGTAACTTTGCATAGTAGTTCCAGTTTTGTCTCCACTCAGTAAACACCTGTTGTAACCTACTCCTGCAGTCCATGTCTCAATTACACACGGACATAATACTGGCGACGAGCAGATCCGAACTTACCTACAGTTCTGCACCACCTCATGGGGATCCATCCCTGAAGCGAAGTTGTTGGAGGTCGAGGCCAGAAAGAAGAAAGAAAAAAAACCAAACAAACAGAAGAAACGGGCATCGACCGTGGACAACCGCCTCTGATTCATCGGAGTTGAAGATTTGCAGGAGAGGCTGTCGAGAGCGGGGCTTGTTTATCCTGTCTATGGTGTTCCAGCTAATCGGGCTGGTGGCAGGTGGTACACTGATCCTTCCTGGGCTGCGGCAGGCTAGAGCTCGATCGGGTGGCTTTTCAACGGGGCCGAGCAGCGTTGTCGGGAAGAGGAGAGCGAGAGAGAGGGTGGAGCACACAGGGCGCGGCCGGTGCTACGAAGCTGGGCAGCGTACAGACCCGAGAAGAGGGAGGAAAGTGTCCCGGAGGGTTTGCTCTGACGACGGGAAAATAAAAGAAATTAGAAGCGCAGAAAGCCACGAGGAGCTGCAGTTTGCCACGGGGACCGCGGAGAGCGGCGTTAGCAGCAGCGCGGGGGGGGGGGAAGTGCGCGAAGACCATAGGGCGTCGCCATCAAGGCATAAAAATGCCAGTAACAGCGCTAGCAGCAGCGGAGAAGACAGAAAGCGCAGGAGGCGCCATCTTAATCCAGCGGGGAAGAAGGCAAAGCGCGGGAGGCGCCATTTTGTTCAATCGGGGAAGAAGGCAAAGCGCGGGAGGCGCCATCTTAGATTTCCAAGGTGCCGAAGACTGGCAATATCACTGCCTTCGATAATGCAATAGAAGACTGGACCACGTATGTGGAAAGAGTCGAAGTATATTGCAAGGCAAATGAAGTAGCCGATGAGAAAAAGGCATCGGTACTACTAAACTTAATGGGCGCAAGAACGTACGGCCTATTGCGGAACCTGATCACTCCAGCCAAACCGATGGCGAAGAGTTTTAACAAAATTGTTGATATCCTACAGGAACACCTAAATCCTACACCGCTGCTGATAGCAGAAAGATTTAAATTCCACAAGAGAAATCAGCATAAAGAGGAGAGCAATGCTGATTACTTTACGGAACTACGCAAGCTATCAAAGCATAAGAACATAAGAACATAAGAAATAGGAGCAGGAGTAGGCCAATCGGCCCCTCGAGCCTGCTTCGCCATTCAATAAGATCGTGGCTGATCTGATCCTAACCGCCAATCCACTATCACAGAACCATCTCCTGAATCTAACAGAATTAGACACACGAAATAGGAGCAGGATCAGGCTACACGGCCCCTGGGCCCGCTCCGCTACCCACAGGGCCATGACCGATCCGAACCTAGACTCATGTCCAAATTCCTGCCCGCTCCCCGTAACCCTTAATTCCCTTTACTTCTAGGAAACTGTCTATTTCTGTTTTAAATTTATGTAATGATGTAGCTTCTACAGCTTTTTGGGGCAGCATATTCCATGGACCTACCACCCTCTGAGTGAAGTAGTTCCTCCTCATCTCAGTTTTGAAAGAGCAGCCCCTTATTCTAAGATTATGCCCCCTGGTTCTAGTATCACCCAACATCGGGAACATCCTCCCCGCATCCACCCGATCCAACCCCTTCACAATCTTATATGTTTCAATAAGATCGCCTCTCATTCTTCTGAACTCCAATGAGTAGAGTCCCAGTCTACTCAACCTCTCCTCATATGTCCATTCCCCTCATCCCCGGGATTAACCGAGTGAACCTTCTTTGTACTGACTCGAGAGCAAGTATGTCCTTTCTTAAGTATGGACACCAAAACTGTACGCAGTATTCCAGGTGCGGTCTCACCAATACCTTGTACAACTGAAGCAATACCTCCCTCTTTTTATATTCTATCCCCCTCGCAATGAAAGCCAACATTCCATTGGCCTTCTTAATCACTTGCTGCACCTGCATACTAACCTTTTGAGTTTCGTGCACCAGGACCCCCAGATCCCTTTGTACTTCAGTACTTTACAGTTTCTTGCCATTAAGATAATAACTTGCTCTACGATTTTTCCTGCCAAAGTGCATAACCTCACACTTTCCAGTATTGTATTCCATCTGCCAAATCTCTGCCCACTTACTTAGCCTGTCGATGTCCCCTTGCAGGTTTTTTATGTCCTCCTCACTCACTACTTTCCCTCCCATCTTAGTATCATCTGCAAACTTTGATATGTTACACTCAGTCCCCTCCTCCAAATGGTTAATATAGATTGTAAAGAGTTGGGGACCTAGCACTGACCCCTGCGGAACACCACTAGTTACTGATTGCCAGTCTGAGAATGAACCATTTATCCCAACTCTCTGCCTTCTGTTAGATAGCCAATCCTCTATGCATGCCAGAATATTACCCCCAATCCTGTGATTTTTTATCTTAAGCAATAATCTTTTGTGTGGCACCTTGTCAAATGCCTTTTGGAAGTCTAAATACACTACGTCCACTGGTTCCCCTTTATCCACCCTATATGTTACTTCCTCAAAGAACTCCAGCAAATTTGTCAAACATGACTTCCCCTTCACAAAACCATGCTGACTTTGTCCTATTAAATTATGATTGTCCAAATGTCCTGTTACTGTCTCCTTAATAATGGACTCCAAAATTTTACCGACCACAGATGTTAGGCTAACTGGTCTATAGTTTCCAGCCTTCTGTCTACTGCCCTTTTTAAATAAGGGTGTTACATTAGCAGTTTTCCAGTCTGCCGGGACCTTTGCCGAGTCCAGGGAGTTTTGGAAAATTATTACCAATGCATCCACAATCCCTACCGCCACTTCCCTCAAGACCCTAGGATGTAAGCCATCAGGTCCAGGTGATTTATCCGCCTTGAGTCCCATTATTTTACCGAGTACCACTTCCTCAGTGATTTTGATCGTGTTTAGCTCCTCCCCCCCTTTAGCCCCCTGTTTGTCCAGTGTTGGGATATTCTTAGTGTCTTCTACTGTAAAGACTGTTGTAAAATATTCATTCAGTGTTTTTGCCATCTCCATATTTCCCACCATTAATTTCCCGGTCTCATCCTCTAAGGGACCAACATTTACTTTAGCCACCCTTTTTCTTTTTATAACTCTTACTATCTGTTTTTATATTTTTTGCTAATTTACTTTCATAATCTATCTTCCCTTTCTTAATCAATCTTTTTGTTATTTTTTGCTGTCTTTTAAAGTTTTCCCAATCCTCTATCCTCCCACGAGATTTGGCTACCTTATATGCCCTTGTTTTTAGTCGAATACTATCCTTAATTTCTTTACTTAGCCACGGATGGCTGTCTTTTCTTTTACACCCTTTTCTTCTCAGTGGAATATATATTTTTTGGAAGTTGTAAAATAACTCCTTAAATGTACACCACTGATCATGTATCGTCTTACCCTTTAATCTATTTTCCCAATCCACTCGACTCAATTCCGCTCTCATACCTTCATAGCCTCCTTTATTCAAGCTTAGCACGCTTGTTTGAGATCCAACCTTCTCACCCTCTAATTGAATATGGAATTCAACCATGTTATGGTCACTCATTCCAAGGGGATCCTTTACTAGGACATTTTTAATTAATCCTGTCTCGTTACACAGGACCAGATCTAAGGTTGCTTGCCCCCTGGTTGGTTCAGTTACATACTACTCAAGAAACCCATCCCTAATACACTCAATGAACTCATCCTCAAGGCAGCCCTGCCCAATTTGATTTGTCCAATTAATATGATAGTTAAAATCCCCCATAATTATAGATGTTCCCTTATTACAAGCCTCAACTATTTCCTGATTGATACTCCGTCCAACAGAGTTGCAACTGTTCGGAGGCCTATAGACTACGCCCACTAATGTTTTTTCCCCCTTATTATTCCTTACCTCCACCCAAACTGTTTCATTATCCTGATCTTTTGACCCAATATCATTTCTCTGTATTACAGTGATTCCTTCCTTTATTAACATAGCCACCCCACCTCCCCTTCCTTCCTGCCTGTCCTTCCTGATCATTAAATAACCTGGTATGTTTAATTCCCAGGCATTGTCACCCTGCAGCCATGTTTCTGTAATGGCCACAAGATCATACCCATATGTAGTTATTTGTGCCATTAACTCGTCTATTTTGTTACGAATGCTACGTGCATTCAGATAGAGAACTTTCAAATATGTTTTGTGACACTTAGTTCCTGCTTTTGCCCTTTTTATTACTTTACCTTTTACTCCATACCTTCTGCCCCTTCCTGACACGCTCTGGTTTTCAATTTCCCCACTGCTACCTAAGTCTATGACCTTCTCTGTTGTCATTTTTATTATTTGCTCTCTAGGAACCTCCCCCCGACTAGTTAGTTTAAAGCCCTCTCTACAGCCCTAGTTTTATGATCCGCCAGGACTCTAGTCCCAGCACTGGCCAAGTGAAGCCCGTCCCAACGGAACAGCTCCTTCCTGCCCCAGTACTGGTGCCAGTGTCCCAGGAAGCAAAACCCATTTCTCCCACACCAGTCTTTGAGCCACGCATTTAACTCTCTAATTTTATTTGTCCTAGCCAAATTCGCTCTTGGCTCAGGTAATAATCCAGAGATTATTACCCTTGTGGTTCTGGTTTTTAATTTGGCCCCTAGCTGCTCAAACTCCCTCAGCAGAACCTCCTTCCTTGTCCTATCTATGTCGTTGGTACCAACATGGACCACGACAACTGAATCCTCCCCCTCCCACTCCAAGTTTCTCTCCAGTCCAGAGGAGATGTCCTTAACCCTGGCACCGGGCAGGCAACACAGCCTTCGGGACTCTTGCTCTCGGCTGCAAAGAACTCTATCTATCCCCCTAATGATACTATCCCCTACCACTACAACATTTCTTTTAACTCCCCCCACTTGAATGGCCCCCCGCTCCACGGTGCTGTGGCCAGGCTGCTCATCCTCCCCGTTCGGAGCAGGACTGACAGATACCCTATGGGACAAATTTGTCTGTGGACTCCTGAGTGAAGGAACCCAGAAGAGGTTACTCTCAGAGAAAGAGCTGACGCTAGATAAGGCTTTCAGCGTGGCAGTGTCGTACGAAGCAGCAGCAAGGGGAGCTGCAGAAATATAGCAAAAGCCACAAGAATACGGCACCCATGAAATGACACGGGGATTTGAAAAATGTTATCGCTGCGGCAGAACAACCCATGACCAGAAGGACTGCTGGTCCAAGGATAAAATATGCAGGCAATGTGGAAAGATGGGACACATTGCACGAGTTTGCAGGTCTGGAAAGAAGACTAACGGCAACAAAAAGGCTACTAAGGAACAGTACAGGACAGTGCAAAAGATGACGGACAGTAGTTCCAAAGACCAGAAGAGCGATAGTGAATCCGGGAACAAGAGACTAAGCTGTCTCAAACTTCACAACGTAATCGCAAAAGAGGATCACCAAACCATTTGGGTCACCCTCATGATAGCAGGGTCCCAAGTCAAAATGGAATTGGATACAGGATCAGCTCTGACCATCATGAATCGACGAGACTACGAGCGGCTGTTCTCACACATACCCTTGAAAGAGACATCCATTGTCTTGAAGACGTATACGGGGCAGAAAGTATGCCCCAGAGGAAAAATAAGGGTGCCTGTCGAATACAACGGCAAGGAAATACAGAAATTGTATCTGTACATACTGCAAGATGGTGGACCACCGTTATTGGGACGTGAATGGATCAGAAAGATAAGTTTAGACTGGCACTCCATTCAGGCACTGACTGTGGCTGGTAAAAAGGATGACGACGTCACACCTGGACGATTGGCAAAAATCTTAGCTAACGCCAAAGAGGTATTTCAACAAGAACTGGGAACTCTTAAAGGCGTAACCGCCTCGATAAAAATAGAAGAGAATGCAATTCCCAAGTTTTTCAAAGCAAGACCGGTACCGTATGCAATTCGCCCAGCCGTCGAGGCAGAGCTGGAGAATCTGGAGAATGCAGGCGTGTTATCTAAGGTAGACTGGAGCGAGTGGGCGACACCCATTGTTCCTGTCATGAAGAAAACGTTAAACAATAAGCCTGAGGAGCCAAGGAAGGTCCGCATCTGTGGGGACTTCAAGGTGACGGTGAACCCAGCCCTTCACACAGTGCAGTATCCTCTCCCGAGGATAGAAGATATTTTCGCTTCACTATCTGGAGGGAAGCATTTTACAAAAATTGACCTAGCACAAGCATATTTGCAGATGGAGGTTGAAGAATCCTTTAGGAAGTATCTCACGATAAACACTCACAAAGGTCTTTACCAGTATAATCGACTGGTATTCGGAGTAGCATCAGCTCCGGCGATATGGCAAAGATCGATGGAACAAGTCCTGCAAGGGATTCCGGGGACTCAGTGTTACTTGGGCGACATCCTAGTGACAGGTGAAGATGATAGTGAACACGACAGTGAACACCTTGCCAACCTAGAGCAGGTGCTCACTAGACTAAGAGAACATGGGTTACGAGCCAATCGCCCCAAGTGCGAGTTTTTTAAGAAACAGATATCGTATTGTGGCCATGTGATTGATGAAGAGGGGTTACATAAGTCCCCTGACAAAATTGAAGCGGTAGTTAAGGCTCCAGCGCCTGAAAATGTGTCGCAACTGAGGTCATTCCTCGGATTGGTGAATTACTACCATAAGTTTTTGCCGAATTTGTCGACAATTCTGCACCCACTGAACGCCCTACTACAAACTGGAGTAGCATGGAAATGGAGCGATGAATGTAAGCGGGCCTTTCAGAAGAGTAAAGACCTAATCACTTCAAGAGAAGTATTGGCTCACTACAGCCCATCACCACCGATAAGACTGGCGTGTGATGCATCTCCCTACGGCATTGGAGCGGTACTGTCACATAAATTCCTTGATGGTTCAGAGAGGCCGATAGCTTTTGCGTCATGCTCGTTAACTTCAGCCGAGCGTAACTACGCCCAGATTGACAGAGAGGCCCTCAGCCTGGTGTGGGGGGTGAAGAAGTTCAATCACTACCTGCACGGTCAGAAATTTACTCTACTAACTGATCATCAACCTCTTGTCTCCATTTTCAACCCTCAGAAGGGCGTCCCGATAATGACAGCACAACGCTACAGAGGTGGTCCCTTTTCCAAGGGGCACACCAATATGACATTGAGTACAAAGGAACTAAACAGCATGGGAATGCTGGTGGATTGTAGCGCCTACCGTTGCCGACGGTGGAAGAAACACCTGCAGTGGATCCTGTGGAGATATTCCACTCGACCATAGTCAAATGTCTACCTGTGACGAATGCAAACATAGAAAAGGAAACACGAAATGACCCGACACTCTCCAGGGTCTATGATTTAATGGTGAAGGGATGGCCAGCACATGGCGAACCACTGTTGCCAGCATTCTCGCCGAGAAGAGAACAGCTGTCAGTGTGCAGAGGAACCTTGATGTGTGGATCCAGAGTAGTAATTCCACCCAAATTGAAGGATAGAGTGCTCAATGAGCTTCATGAGTGTCATCTGGGAGGAGTAAAAATGAAGAACTTAGCCAGAGCGTTTGTGTGGTGGCCGGGAGTCGATAGAGAAATCGAAGAGATGACCAAGAGCTGTATAGGATGCCAGAAGGTCCAAAACGCCCCACCACAAGCCCCTCTACATCCATGGGAGTGGCCCTCATCTCCATGGCAAAGGGTACACATTGATTTTGCTGGCCCATTTATGGAGTCGATGTTTCTAATTGCGGTGGATGCACATTCAAAGTGGCCAGAGGTAATAAAAATGTCCTCAACCACCACAGAAAAAACTATCACAGTCTTACGAACCATATTCGCCAGAAATGGGCTGCCTGAACAGATTTGCTCCGACAATGGGCCACAGTTTGTGTCTGAAGAGTTCCGGAGGTTCTTAAAGAACAATGGTGTTAAGCATTACACATCCGCCCCATATCATCCAGCCACCAATGGATTGGCTGAGAGGTTCGTTCAAACATTCAAGAAGGCTATCAAGGCAATGTGTAATGAAGTCGTACCCCTACAACACAAGGTGGATAACTTCTTGTTTGCCTACCGGAATGCGACACATGCGGTTACCAACCAAACTCCAGCCATGATGTTCTTCAATCGAAGACTACGATGCCGCTTGGATTTGGTTAAGCCAAACATCAGAAGAGATGTGGAGAACAGACAGTTTCAGAATATGAATGAAAGGCCGACCAGGAGTTTTAAGATAGGTCAACCAGTTTTGGCCCGGGACTACCGCACAGAGAAATGGCAGCCAGGAACGATCTGCACACGGCAAGGACCTCTAATGTATACCATGGACGTTGGAGAGAGCATTGTAAGATGCCATGCTGACCAGATTCTAAAGTCACTGGAAAACGTCAATTCCACACCACGATCCGATACACCTGGTGATGAAACTGAAGTACCAATTGCATCTACCTCAGAATCGGTGATATTGGAAGCAGACGAACCAAACAACGACGTTGATCCCGAATCAACTTTGCCAGAAGAACCGGATACCCCAAAGAGGCGTTATCCAGACAGAATCAGGAAGCCTCCTCAAAGACTGAACTTATAATTGCTTAACTTCAGCTAATGTATCTAGCAACTGTAATTGTAAATATGTTATTTACTTATTAATCGAATGTTATGTACTGTTCAGCTAAAAGGGGAGGAATTGTAGTGTATGTACTTTGCAGAAGGAACTATATTCTGCAGCCCCTGTATACTGCAGTACCAGTAGTGACCACCCCTGTATATAAGCCTGTGTAGTAACTTTGCATAGTAGTTCCAGTTTTGTCTCCACTCAGTAAACACCTGTTGTAACCTACTCCTGCAGTCCGTGTCTCAATTACACACGGACATTATATTAACCAGGAAGTATAAGTTAGTATAGTGAATTCAATGTCAAATCAGGTACAGAAAGTGAAATAAAGAGAGGGAAAGAAAGATTGGATTAAGAGAGAGAGATAAAAGAGGCAGAAAGAAAAAGGAAAAAAAACATTATTTTTTATTTTTTTAAGATCTCCAACAATAATTAAAATCTGAAGGAATGAGACTCCACACTTGTAAAAGTTCATTTTCAGTGCCAGAGAGGTTGATAATAATTAAGACTTACCATGCTGTTAAAAGGGTACTTACACTGGTATGGACAAGCCCTAACTTTTTCTGGTGAGTTTAGTTCATATGAGTACAGAATCTTCCCACTGTTCAATATATTTGAAAGAGGACCCCGACTGCGAGATGCTATTTTCGGGAAGCTTTTGGAGGAGTGTTGCATCACAGGCAGCAACTTCCGGAATTCTGCATTTAACTGCGCATGTGCAATCGGCTGAAGTTGCTGTCTGATTTCCACGTAAATAACGGTGGAGCGCTGATAGCCTCACCATTATTTCTACAGCAAAATCTGGCCCATTGAGTTCATACCCTCTGCTGGGCCATTAGGAAGCAATGATGAGTATGTGAAGTGAGGAGAGAAGGAAAGGACAGAGAAGAGTCATCCAAGGCTCACTCTGCACACCTCATAATGATTGGCTGAAGAGCGGCATCAACGGAGCCCTGGAAGATCACCTGTTCTCTCAGAGGGGATGGTATGGCAAAAGTGGGAGGGAGGAAAAGAATGAACAAAAATATGTTGCAGGTAAAGCACTTCAATGTATCTTAGTTAAAAAGTTAATTGTCTTAATATTCTACTGACACAATGACCAGCACAAACATAAAAGTCAAACATGAGTAGAACTGGAAAAGGAAGCTGATCAATGAGATAACATCCATGAGATGATGAACCTTGAATACCTGAAGCAGAGAGCTGATAAACTATGGGATAACTGGAGCAGAGAGCTGATCACCATGGGATATCTCACCAGCTTCTTGACTCCACCTTTAAATTGACCTGTTTTCATGAGATATGAATAGGGGAAAAAAAGTAAGCAGCTAAGATCTAGCATATCAGCATTATCTGAATACTATTGTCCAAATGCATTTAAAAGACTTATTTTTGTTAGTATATGTGATATTAAATCGAGACTCCTGTCCCATCAGGACAGTGAAGACACTCGACACTATTATTTTCAATTTTAAAAAAAGATTTGCAAAAAAAAAACCATGAAGGAAGGCTTTTGCACTCCTATTATTTCTTTCACATAAGCCAGAAAAATGTCTGATAAAGCAACATTAATTCAGTAACTCCATCTTGTTCAAATGCTGATTATCTGCTTTTCTGAACGCGAAGCATAAAATGGCATTTTAACACAATTGGAGGGCCTAATATTAAGCCCGAATCTAGGCAGCTGTCCATGGAAAGGAACATGAAGATCTCGATAAAATCTGCTTCTGTTGGGAGTATGGAGCATTAACTCTATTAGTACTGAATATCCTTTGCAACGTTCATAATAAAAGGGTTTTCCATCACATCACATCTAAAAAAATGGAATCAATAATGCGACATTTTGATCAGTTATTACACAGCTCCGAACTTCTGAAAAAGCAAAAGTATAAATTTTGAAAATGCCCCGTTATTAATTGTTATCATTAAAGGGAAAACTAAAATCAGAAATGGCATGCTAAAAAAATCATGTTATCTTGGTAAATTATAATGGCCCAGAAATTCGGGTCGGGGGCTTCGCGTGGGTGCAAGCCTCCGACCTGCCCTTACCTAGCGCGCCAGCCATTGAGCTGTGGGCCCGCGTGGGATTCCGATCCTGGGCCTGCTCCAACTGCCGGCGCGCAGTGCTTGCGTATCCCAGGGGCGCAGTTAGTTTGATGTGTCCCCTGGGATCACGTGGGCCATGGAGAGCCAATGGTAGCAGGGAAATGCCCATTCATAAAATTGACAGGAAGAGCTGTCAAAACCATAAATACTATACGCCCCAAAACATCACTAAAACTTCAATTTTTTTTAAAAAAACATCACATTTTTAAAGTAACTATAAATTACATAAAATAACTATTTTAAACAATAATTTAAATTTTTGAAAAATTAATTACATTTTCTAATGGGGCTAAAAATAAACTTACCTTTCTTTAAAGTATTTAAAAATAATAAACCTGTGGGAAAAATGTTTTAATTTTAATTAATTAACCACTTACCTTGTTAAAAGCAGGCCTTGCGCCTGCTTTTTATATGTGTAACTCCTGGAGACTTAACCTCCCGGAGAAACCTGGAAAAAAAACGTAAGTTCGATGCGCATGCGCTGCCTCTCCGATGCACGCGTTCCACCTCTGAACCCCTTCTTTCAAGGGAACGGAAGTTCCGGTTTCCCATGCATGCACGAAACCGGCACTTCCATTGGGCCTATGGGTGAGTACCCCGTGCGTACTCACCCGTGGAGACCCGAATTTCTGGGCCAATAGTGTCTCAGTGGGCAATGCAAGTACACATACACACTAGACCCTTGCTACAACAATACAAAAGCAAAATACTGCGGATGCTGGAAATCTGAAATAAAAACAGAAAATGCTGGAGGTACTCAGCAGGTCAGGCAGCATCTGTGGAGAGAGCAACAGAGTTAACATTTCAGGTCGATGACCCTTCATCACGAAGGGTCATCGACCTGAAACGTTAACTCAGTTTCTCTAGACCCTTGCTCGATTGGTGACTTTGACAGTCATTAAAAAAGCCTGTTTATGTTTATGTTTTTCTCTATTGAAAAATAAATTATGAACAATGCCCACTGTATTAAAGGGAATTGTTGGAACGAAGTAACTGTGTGTGCAATAGGCCAGAACTGACAAAATGTAGTTGCATACAGCCAGACATGCATGTAATATAACGTACAACACATTATTGACTGTGGAGGAATATATTATATATATATATTCAAGACACCCATTTCCATCAGGATTAGCGTGGATGTTCACTTGGATGCAAAAATTGCTGTTACAACATGCTGGATAACTGGCTGGTTGTTTGGACATCCTATGCACTCAGCATGTGGACAAGGAATCTTCAGATATTAGTAAACAAGCACACATCATGCCAAATTCAGAGAATGGGAGGATCAGTCAGACTTTGCTTATTACACACTATGAAGTGTTAACGATGTAAACTGTGATAAAACTAACCCAAAACTTAGCACTCAGCTTCCTCTCTGTTTAGTCTAGATTCTAAGCAGGAACATAAAGTAAATTACATCTGAGAAAACTTTTCATCAGCAAAACATATATTAAAGAAATAGAACCTGCAAAAGGTGGACTGTTACAACAAAACATAAATCCATAAATTGTGAAGCATTGAATGCTGTTTCAGCATTCAGAGTTAGTAATGACTCTATAGTCATAGAAACACAGAAGATAGGAGCAGGAGAAGGCCATTCGGCCCCTCGAGCCTGTTCCGCCATTCAATGAGATCATGGCTGATCATCCAAATTCAGTACCCTGTTCCTGCCTTCTCCCCATATCCCTTGATCCCTTTAGCCTTAAGAAATATATCTAACTCCTTCTTGAATATATTTAACGAATTGGCCTCCACTGCCTTCTTTGGTAGAGAATTCCACAGGTTCACCACTCTCTGGGTGAAGAAATTCCTCCTCATCTCTGTCCTAAATGGCTTACCCCTTATCCTTAGACTGTGACCCCTGATTCTGGACTCCCCGACCATCGGGAACATCCTTCCTGCATCTAGTCTGTCTAGTCCTGTTAGAATTTTATAAGTTTCAATGAGATCCCCTCTCATTCTTCTAAACTCCAGCGAGTACAAGCCCAATCGACCCAATCTCTCCTCATACCGTCATTCCTGCCATCCCAGGTATCAGCCTGGTGAATCTTCGCTGCACTCCTTCCATGGCAAGAACATCCTTCCTCAGATAAGGCGACCAAAACTGCACACAATACTCAAGATGTGGTCTCACCAAGGCCCTGTACAACTGCAGCAAGACATCCTTGTTCCTGTACTCAAAAAAGTCCTTTTATACTTACAGCTTCATAGGCCGCAATTTTACTTACCTCAGTGGGTCCGGTGCGGGCAGTGTCGGTGGCGGGTCCTGACCCCGCTGCTGGCTCCATCCCGCTCTGTGAAATGACTTTTCGTTGATAGGGCTTGTTAAGCCCGCCCAGCGTGTTTCCCGGCCAATTAGAGGAAGTGAGTCTGGGGACGTCATTTCATGACGTATCATCAGTCGGTTTCCTTAAAGGGACCATGGCCTACTTTATTTTGACATTTGTGCTGTCAGTGTTCTACAGCATTGAAGTGCTGCAAACACTGACAATCACTGCACAGAGGCAGAGGGTTGCATCCAGGTTCTCCCATGACTCCCTCCATATGCTTATGGAGGGAGTCAAAGCACGCAGGGAGGTTCTTTTCCCTTCTGAAGGGCGGAAGAGACCTCCCCAGGACACCAACACAGCCTGGTTGAACATTGCACAGGAGGGCACAAGCAGGGATGTGGTCAGGAGGACTTAGGTGCAGTGCCGCAAGCGTTTCACTGATCTCATTAGATCACAAAACGTTAGTACAAAGCCATACTCACCTTTATCCTGCAGTGCCTCTCATAACATCCCCACCACTCTGCCTTCCCTACACTATCCCTGCACATCCTTACTCACACCAACTTACCTTGCACCTCCACCCATCCCTCTCTCTCTCTCTATCTACATTAACACATCCCCATCTTACTAGCCACCCCTCACACTCATCCTCATCCTAGTGCAATCATACCAACTGACAACACACAAGGGTAGCCACTTGGGTGTTTTATCTAATGTTCATGTAAAGTTTCTGTTAATGTGCTGTCAATGATTGAAACCTTTATTTTTAACACTTTGCGTTCTTGGACAGATTTGTGTGCACCTTTGCAAGTGGCTTCGTGAGTTGCAGTGAATGGCGAGACATAACGGTACCCCCCGCAATGGTGGTGAGTGAGAAAGGAATGGCTTGGGCATGGTAGGGATGCTTTATGGTGTCGGTGTGGGGTGGTGCCAACCTGGCGTATCTTGTATCTTGAAGTAAATTTGGCCATGGTGAGGCCATCCCTGGCCTCCCGGGCAGCAATGTGCTCGGGTGCTGATGCCCTGTGTCCTGTGCAGCATCAGGTGATTGATGAGAAGGTTGGTGTTGTTGTTTTGATGTTGTTGGTGATGTTGGTGTGCCTGGTGATGTTGGTGTTGGGGATTCTGAGGACCAAGGTGAGACTGTATAAAGGGCACCCATGTTGATGGAATAGATGGCAGGTGAAGTAGAGATGACAGAAGCATTCTGTCAATGGTGAGAGAGTTCTTCCAATGAGGTGATACTGGATGGAGAGTGGAAAGTGGAAAGCCTGCAGAATCTGTGCTGGAAATGGACTGAGAAACAGCTTGTGGCTGAGGAAAGTGATGATCTTTCAGGTGAGAGCTTTTAAGCTGTCAAGTAATCAGCTGGAGCAATGGCCACTGAACTCCCACCTCAGGTTGACAGCTGTGGTCCCCGAACAGCGTGGTTCCCGTGGTCATGAAGTTAAAGTGAAAAGGTAAGTTGAAAGTGCCTGTTAAGAATCTGTCAACTAAATGCTAATGAGTTTAATTGCGTTGCCCGCCCCTGCCTGTCGGGTCTGCTCAGCGCTTATAGACCCGACACTGAGAAAAGTGCGTGGTGGCGGCTTGACAGCAGGATCCCTATCTGCTGTCAAAAAAAACCACTTTTTCCCCCAACACGCCACCGATCACGTCCACTGACCCCCGGAAATTCCGGACATAGACTGCATATTTATTTCAGGCCCTAATAATTTGAGGGTTTACGTAAGTTTACATAGGATACACAGCACAGAAACAAGCCATTCGGCCCAACCAGTCCATGCCGGTGTTTATGCTCCACTCGAGCCTCCTCCTGTCTTTCCTCACCTAACTCTATCAGCATAACCCTCTATTCCCTTCTCCCTCATATGCGTGTCTAGCCTCCCCTCAAATGCATCTATACTATTCGCTTTAACCACTCCCTGTGGTAGCGAGTTCCACATTCACACCACTCTCGGGATAATGCAATCTCCTCCCAGGGTTTGTACAAGGGATGCCCCAAGTCGGATCATGCACCAGACGCTATACATTTCCAGTCCAGACACACGCTGATTCTTTTATCTTGTCAAGAAGTGGCAGGTGATTTGCATCAGATATTTATAATTTTCCTGATGCTCATGTCCAAGCCTTAGCGGCTTGCCCAGTCAGGCCAACGGGTAAGGCAGTCAGGTCCCAGTCTGCATATTTAAAGAAGAACCACGATGGCTTCGGGCGGGTGTCGTAGTCGCTTGGAATTTAATCAGGCTGGGAGGCCAGCGGGTAAATCTCTGCTCAATTTTAACTGCTCGTCCACCCAGTTTCTGCCAGGTGAGGAGAGTTAAAATTGCCCCCATTCTGTTACAATATCAATGTACCATGCCACCAAGCCCATGTTTCGACTTTCATTTAATCCTAAATAAACTCTCAGGGAGATTTCATAGAAGAACCTGGTTTAACAACAGAAAACTATGACACATGCTAAAATATCCAGATAACAGCTGGCACTTAGAACTGCCAGACAACTTGATTACTCTTCAGACTTTGAACTGGTACTGGCTGGAGCTGAATGGGGTTTTCACATATATAATTAAGCCCTAACCTTTTGCAACCTTTTACAACTATTATCATGGATTTGTCGCAGCAAAACAGTTTACTTTAGCAATTACAAACATTTGGTGAAATTAATGTGATTGAAGGCCGCCTGCATGGCGCTACCAGTTACACAATCTGTTTGCCTCCACCACCTACACCTCAAGCTGAGTGCTACTCCTGCCAATTATAGGGAGAATTGAGTCATTGACAATGTTCAACAAATCGTTATCTGACGCTTCAACTGTGTCGGCCCTCGTCCCTCATTTATCCCCTTTCCCTCATTCTCACTCAAGCCCTGCATTTTCGGAAGATCTGCTGAAATCCCCCCAGAAGCAATGTTCAAATCCTCGGCATTTTATGGTGTTCTATTTTTGTTAACGAAGGCCGATACCATTAAAGCAGAACTCTGAAGAAATAGCACCACGGAATCAGATAACAGTACCCTACTGCTTTTTCAATAGGGTAAGAAGCCAAGCGAGAAGTTGGTTTCAAACAGCCTTTCTCCGGTTAATCAGTGAAATACAGTAATCTGGAACACAAAAAGTAGCAGCACGTTGAGCGTTCAGGTTCCAGGCACAACATAAGTCAACAGTGCTAACCACATAAGTGCTGAGGCATGCCGTGTCTTATCTTGATATCGGTTTCATGAGGTGGGTGGGGGGTTGGGGGGGGCGGGGGGGGCGGCGAAGGAGAGGCAAGGTTAGTTCCTAGGAGACATAAACTGCTGGATTATAGTTTAGCAGTCCTTTCTTTTTCGGTAAGTATATACTCTGTACTGCCCCAATGACAAAGTAGTACAACTGTGGAGGAGTATAAGCGGTTTAATTTATATTCCCATGCCATTGAACATGAAGGACTAGGATTGGAAAGAAGGATTAAATATATAACAAGGAGACAACCCCTTTCTCTGCCGAGCAAGTCATCAAGTTATAGAATCATTTCACCAATGCCCCCCCCCGCCGGCCCCAGCTGCACAAGTTATCAGGCAGTGAACCCACCTTTAGCCATTTAGGATGTTTTTATTTTATTTAATGTTCCCCTATTTATCTGTAAATTAATGCCTAATAAATCCTAATAAGCAATATTTTATCCTTCCTCTCTGTTGAATGTTGCCATCGAGCTAACCTTTGACCCCGTCCCATCACTCACTGACCCCCAGGGTCTGTTCAAGGCGCTCATCTCTCTGACAGGGCACCTGAGTGATGAAAGAAATCCAGTGCCAAAGCGAGCAGCCTTGCCAATGCAGAGACTAAAACACCCTCCCGAAGAAGTCCCCTCCTCTTTCTGCAACACAAACGGCATCTGTCGCTGCCCCACTCACTTACCGAAACAGAGATAGCTGGAGCTTTCTTGCATCTGTAGCAATTTAAGCATCACTAAATGGGCGCCATTGCAAGCCCGGACATTCCCAGGATCCATTCCATCCCCTTTGCCTCTCTGCCAGACCACCCCCTCCCCAAAAAACCATCTTTACCCACCGCCACTGAATGTATACACTGCTCTACTCCGCTCCATGCATTGTCCTTAACAGTCCCCTAGTAAATCTCTTTAGTTGCCAACTCCTCCCCAACTGATCATGTTTACTGGTAAGGCTCCACTCTCCACTGAGCCTGTTCACTGGCCAACCTGCCCACCGAATGCCCTCATTAAACACCACCCCCCAACAAAGAGCCTTTACCAGCCCCTGCCTCACTTAGTGTGTCTACTGCGAGGCCCCCCCTTTCCATTGTCTGTGTTTACCAACCCCTCCGAATACTTTTACAAAGTGTTACAAAGTATTTACAGCACAGAAACAGGCCATTCGGCCCAACTGGTCCATGCTGGTGTTTATGCTCCACACGAGCCTCCTCCCACCCCTCTTCATCTAACCCCATCAACATACCCTTCTATTCCTTTCTCCCTCGTGTGCTTATCTAGCTTCCCCTTGATTCCATCTATGCTATTTGCCTCAACTACTCCTTGTGGTAGCGAGTTCCACATTCTAACTACTCTCTGGGTAAAGAGGTTTCTCCTGAATTCCCTATTGGATGTATCAGTGACTGTCTTATATTTATGGCCCTGAGTTCTGGTCTCACCCGCAAGTGGAAACAACTTCTCTATCTCTACCCTATCAAAGCCCTTCATAGAAGACCTCTATCAGGTCACCCCTCAGTCTTCTCTTTTCTAGAGAAAAGAGCCCCAGCCTGTTCAATCTTTCCTGATGGGTATAACCTCTCAGTTCTGGTATCTGGTTTTGCTAACCCTAAGCATGCTTACCAGCCACCCCCCCGCAGTGACCATGCTCACTGACCCCTCCCCCCATTGAGTCTGTCTACTGGTTATTCACTGATCATGTTTCCCAGACAGTTAGCCCACAACACCAACACCAACACCCCACCCCCACCCACAGTCAGGTCCGTCTCATTTCTTACAAAGTATGAATTCTGGCCACTTTCCACTGAACATGAATCCTGGTCAGCAATTACTATCCCCGCCCCCACCCGCCCCCCACCACCTGCTCCTGGGGAAGGGATGGAGAATAAAGCACCCCCTGCCTAAATTAATATTTAGGCCTGGTAGAGGAAAGAGAAGCTCAGCTATCCTAAACTGAGGTAATTCACTGCCTTTGTTCCTCCGTCCCCATCTCCATCTCCCTTCCCCTCCCCGTTTTCCCCTTTCCTCCACCCTGTCCTCCTCTCCCGGCCCCCTTTTCTACTCCTCTCCAGTCCCCTCCCCCATTACACTTCCTCCTCCTCTCCCAATTCTCCTCCCACTTTCTCGCTGTCTGTATCCCCTCCCCGTCCAGCTCCCCGAACCCCTTCCTGCATCCTCCTCCTCTTCCCCCCTCTCTCCCCTCCCATCTACCTCCTGGGTCCAATCATCCTCCCCTTGTCTACTAACCCTGCTTGACTTAAATACTGCGCTTGCTCTTGACTCCCTGTGTGACTAATTATTTCAACTGTTAAAATTAATATCAAAATATTAATTACTATAATTGTTCTGTTTTAACAAACGTTTTCCCCTGGTTGCAGCTCAAATTCCACATTTAATTATCATGGAACTCAGACCTGATCAAGACAAATCCTTGATAAGAATCTCTTTGTTTAGTTGCCATGAGTTTGTACTGTTTGACTGTAGTATGTTAACCAGTCAAGGATTGTTACATAAGGGATCTGAATGCAATCTCTACTAGGCCAAGACCTTGTTGTGCAGAGCCACTGAAAATACTTTGATTGCCTACAGCACTAAATCCTTTGGGCTTTAAAATGACACCATTGGACTCTAGTGTACGGACACTTAACATATCCTTACAATTTTAAGAGAGGTGTTAACCCAATTAAAATAATGGGTTAACGCCTCTCTTGAGGTGTTCAATATCATGAGGGGTCTGGACAGAGTAGATAGAGAGAAACTGTTCCCATTGGCAGAAGGGTCGAGAACCAGAGGACACAGATTTAAGGTGATTGGCAGAAGGTCCAAAGGCAACATGGGGAAAACCTTTTTTCACAGCAAGTGGTTAGGATCTGGAATGCACTGCCTGAAAGGGTGGTGGAGGCAGACTCAATCGTGGCTTTCAAAAGGGAATTGGGATAAGTACCCGAAATAAAAAAAAATTGCAGGGTCACGGAGAAAGGGCGGGGGGAGTGGGACGAGCTGAAGAGCTCTTGCAGAGAGCCGGCACGGGCTCGACGGGCCGAATGGCCTCCTACTGTGATGTAATGATTCTATGATTCTAAGGGGGAAAAATTCACTGTCAACCATTTTGGGGCGCTAACGTTAACGCCCGATGCAATTAGCGCCGACGACCGCAAAATTCAGTTTTAGTGCCCCAAGGGGGAAGTGGAGTGCTAAATCAAGCGCTCCACTTCCTTCATAGGGCGCTAACTTCGGAGAGCGGGGCGGAGACTTCAGCAGCGCTGCACACTGGGCCGTGCAGCGCTGCCGCGTTCAAAGGCTCCTTCCCTCCCTTAAAGGGAAGGGCCATCGCTGCAGGCTCTGCAATTTAAAAAGTACCTACCTGGACCACCAAGGCAGCCGCGATCCCACGTGATCAGCCCGGCACTCAAGCAGAGTGCCGGCTGATCGATCGCAGGCAGGAACCTGTGAAAAAATCTGGAACCGGAAAGGTATGCTTTTCTTTCCAATTACCTTGGCCACCTCGCCTTTAATCATCGCCCCTGAAGCAGCCGGCCGCCCGATGCACGCCTCCTGCAGCTGTCGGTGTTTTTGCCTGATGCTGCTGCAGGGGATGGAAATCAATTTCGGGTCCGGTGCGCTACCAAGGCGATGCGCACAGCGATGACGTCACGATCTCCGGGCGAAGGAGATCGGGGCGCAACGCCGTAGCGCCACTGCAAAACTCCCACCGAATACGGCGGGAATCGATGTCAGCACTACGCCCGGTCACAAAGCCATTTGTGACCCGTTGGCGCCCCCCGGGGGTGCTAATGGGAGGCGCAAAGGCACCCAATTTCATCCCCTAAAGCTTCTGTGAAAAGAGTGAAGCATTTCCTACAAACAGGGCAAGCGTTCATACACTGGTGTTCCATAATGTAATTTCAAGGCCCAAGTACTTTCGAGCTGAATGTGTTATAAATACTTTCAGTGGATGAGCACAGATGCAGATAGCATACAGATCACTAATATGACAATCCCACTTTCTGATACTGTCCAGAGTTATCCAGTATGGTATATTTCACAGTGTTAGGATACCCTGGTCAGTACAGTAATGGAGAGCTGATTTCGCAAATGGAAGACCTGAGTAGTCTTAGTGCACACACTTTGGTTTCCCCTAGAGGATATGATTAAGATTAATTGACAGCCTAAATATTTCACATTTAGATCAAATATTTAGGCTGTCAATCAATCGCAGTTAATTTCTGCGTTTAACACGTTAATATTTTTGGCGATTACTATTTTTAACGATAATTGTAAAGCTGGCATGTTAATACTGAGCAACACCGGTGACAACTGCATCAATTAAAACCAAGATTAACAAATTAAACATTTTAATCGTGAGATTAATCACAATGACTTTTTTTTTAATCACTTGATGGATAAGATTGCAGGCTAAATTTTGTAAAGTATAATCTGTTTATTAATGATGATCTATTTGGTCAAAAGCTGTTAGCCAGTTTGAAGTGTGACATAGGTTTGCTTGGAGATGCGAGTTTGCTTAAGGTGAACAGTGCGAGCGATAAAGTATTTTGTGCTCCAGTGTCCAAGTGATATACTAGCCACAGTATACACTGCACTCGAAACATTCTGCCCTATTACCATCCCTTTTCTAAATCTTGAATAAATAGATCACTGTGCACTGAGTAATCTGATTTATAGCAGAGCTCACAAGCACTAAGAGCCAACCAGTTAATTTGATGAATCAGCCAGTAATAAAGCCTCTCTTCCCACAAAAAAGAATTCTGCAACTTCAGAACATCAAAGCTAATAATAGAAGCAAAGTGGGACTCTAACCTTTAACAGAAAGTCTGTTACTGTTTGTTACATGCTAGTTGACAGCTGCAGCATAAACGATACCTGGCTTTGATTAGGCCTGTTACAGACTGTTAAAAAGCACTGCTAAACTACAGAGCTGTCCTTACTGAAATTACAGGGGGTTTCAGTTTTAGGATCAGAATCCAAAACCAAATGCTAATTTACTTAATAGTAATTCCAATGATCTCTTTTGATTGATTAGAAAGTTTATAACTGTTGGGTTCTGTAATGCACACATTTATTTTGGCAGTATGTTGCGCTATCACATAATTAAAGCATCCATCATGGCGTTTTAACTCATTGACTGCCAAAGACAGCACTTTCTCACTGCATTCCCTACTCCCAGGAATACACCAGATGGCAATATTCCTGCAGCTGTTCAATAGACATAGGCTGTAGCCAGTGACTATAGAATGGCGAGTTGCAGATAGGGTGCTCCCAGCTCCAAGTATTAATATCCATACAAATAATGGAGGCAAATATTGATTGCTTCATTTTACTCAAGAGCTTGGGTTTAATTGTCATTTAACACCGTGGGTTTCTGTCTTGTGAGGCAATCTGCCCCCAACTTGAATGCTGTCAAGGAAAGGAAAGAGAACCATCCATTCTCAAGGATGATTTTCTTTGTGCTTGCCAAAATAATTTATCAGTGCTGGAAACTTTTTGCAAATTTTTACTTCGAGTGCCAGTATTAAGCACTCCACAGTCAGGTGTAACATGGCTTAGATGCAGGGTAAAACTCCCTCTACACTAATTAGACCCGATATCTTCAACCCAATTTCAGAAGAGCACCTTTTACTGCACCAGTGAGACAATTGCATTTTCCACACTTGCAACCCTGATCTAACTGAGGTAACAGTTTAATGCACTGAATCGTGGCAATAATATATATATATAAAATAGAGGGCAAGATTAATTGCCAACTAACAGTTGAGCTAAGATGACATCCAACTTGTGATGCCGTGTACTTTCAGTTTCAGGTGGTCTGCATCAGAAGAGTGGCAGAGTGATGGTACTTAGATTGTGAATGGCTGGAAAAAGAATTTGAACTCCAAGTATGAATGAATCTAAATTTCTATCCTTATTCATTCTTCTACTTCTGAGTAAATAAGAACATAAGGAATAGGAGCATTAGTAGGCCATTCGGCCCCTCGAGCCTGCTCCGCCATTCAATACGATCATGGCTGATCTGATCTTGGCCTCAACTCCACTTCCCTGCCCACTCCCCATAACCCTCGACTCCCTTATCGTTCAAAAATCTGTCTATCTCCACCTTAAATACATTCAATGACCCAGCCTCCACAGCTCTCTGGGGTAGAGAATTCCAAAGATTCACAACCCTCTGAGAGAAGAAATTCCTCCTCATCTCCGTTTTAAATGGGCGACCTCTTATTCTGAATCTACGCCCCCTAGTTTTAATGCCCCCACGAGGGGAACCATCCTCTCTGCAGCTCCTCCTGGAGGCTCCTGCAATTAAACTCTCCGCAAAATAGCAACTTGCAGATTAATAAAGTTGAGCACATACCTGTTTGTAGTGACGTACCTCCATTTATATAACAAAAATTATTTATGCCCCAATAGCTTGCATATTGGTAAATAAATATGTTATTCCATGGAAAGATAAATAGGGGGTGATTTTGCCAATGGGGGCGCGTTGCAGGCGGAACTTCTACTTGTCAGGTTTTAGTCCCGCTTCCATCGACTTCTGGCCAACCCACGCTATTTTTCCTTGATTGACTTTGTTAAGCCCGCCCAGCGGGTTTAGCAGGCCAATTAAGGGGAAGCCAGTTACAGAGAACGTCAGCGTATGACGTTTCATCTGTCAAAAAATTTGACAGATGAATTGTCATTGTTTGACAGCTCTGTGAAGCTGTCAAACACGGACATTCTATATAGTTTGATGAGTTCTTGTATTCAAGACTCATCAAACCTCTTTTGTGAGCAGAAATTAGATGGCTGTTGCATCGGAGAATGCAGCAGCCATCTGTCATCTCTGTCGATGAGATGCGAGACTCTCCGCATCCCCAACTGTTGAAGCCTGCAGGAAGAAACAAAGGTAAGTAAACATTTTCTATCATTTTCCACTCACCTCACATACTCACCTCTCCACACTTGCACCCATCACTTACCTCCACAGTGCACTTTTGCACCCCTCCAACCCCCACAGACCCACTACTCGCCTCGGTGACCCTGGCAGGGTTTCCCGACGTCAGGAAGCCCGTGTCTCTGGTGGAAAAATGGGGAATGTGATGAAATATATGCCTTCATCAGCCTATGTGTTTTACCTGCTTGTATTGTGTGAACCGCCCCCTTTTGTTCCTATTGTGTGTATTGGCTACGCCCCTGTCTTTTGCCATATAAAGGTCTCAAGAGCTGTATGAGTCATTCCTACCAGACGAACCCGATGTGGGAAGACCTGCAATGCTGCAATGTTCTTAGTGATTAAAAGCCTTAGTTGAATCCTTTAAACTCCTTGGCCTAGAAATTCACTAGCCTTAGCGCCGCTTTTGAGGCGCTAGAGGGACTACCGCCAGAGTTATGGCCAGTTGAAAAATTCCCTGGGGCCCTAAAGCGGCGTTGCACCGGTAGCGCTGCGCCGGCACCGATGACGTCATCGGTGTGCGCAGCGTCCCGGTTGCCATGCCGACGGGCCCCAGCGCCGAAATTCAGTTGCGGCCGCCTCGCCCGTGGCAGCCGCAACTAAGACTCTGGCAACAGAGTCCAACATGTGTTTGCGCCGGCGCATTAAAGGCCCCGCGGCGGCCGGCCGCTTTCCCGCCGGCCGCCTGCCCGCAGCTCCCTCCCCGGACTTCTCCCCCCCCCCCCCCGGAACAGATGCAAGCCCGGCACTTGTCCGAGGTGCCGGGCTCATTTTTAAACAGATTTGCGCGGGCCGCGGCCGGGTGCAGGCAGCTCCTCCTTAACGGAAGGAGGAGGCCTGCACTTCCCCAGCCTGCCGCACCGCATCGGGTGCCGCAGCGCCGGAATTGCGGCGCTAAACGGCAGTTAGTGCCCTTTTCCAGGCGCTAAGACCCTTCAGTAGCGCCGGCAGCCGTTTGGGCGCGGTGCTACTGAATTTTTGGCGCGCGCAGGGGGACTTAGCGCCGGCACTAACTTCCGGCGCTAAAGCCCTGGCTAAGCCAAAACCCAATTTCTAGGCCCTTGTCTTTGAGTTATTGAAGGCACATCAGTAAACATTTTCTATCATTTTCCACTCACCTCACATACTCACCTCTCCACACTTGCACCCATCACTTACGTCCACAGTGCACTTTTGCACCCCTCCGACCCCCACAGACCCACTACTCGCCTCGGTGACCCTGGCAGGGTTTCCCAACGTCAGGAAGCCCGTGTCTCTGGTGGGAAAATGGGGATAACCCTCTTAACTGCTTGTTAACTACCTGTTAACAGGCAGTTAAGTGGCTGTAACCCCCTTCCCGCCTCCAGGAGATGGGACCCGGCGCGGGTCAGGTACCCGCCTCCTCGGAAGTTGGCACAGAGGCGGGTTGGGGGCGGGATGGGCGGGACAGGCACCCGCTCCCAGATTCTGCCATTTTCCCGGCAGTCCCGCCTCCAAACCCACCTCCAAACCCGCCTCCCCAAGGCTGGCAAAATCCAGCCCATAGTTCCATTCCTCAAATAGCAAAGCCCCGACCTTGGATGGTCATCTCAAAGAACTGCAAGGTGATTAGATCCTCAAAGAGAAGATCAGATGAAATTAATCAAGCAGCACGATTATATTCTGACGAAGGGCTCGACCCGAAACGTTAACTCTGTTTCTCTCTCCTCGATGCTGCCTGACCTGCTGAGTGTTTCCAGCACTTCCTGTTGTTATTTCAGATTTCCAGCATCCGCAGTATTTTGCTATTGTACCACCATTATCCACCTTTTCATGGATGGATTAAGAGCCACATTGCAGGGTTCAGGGAATAGATTGCCCAGCTGGCCTTTCAGTTAAGGTATAACACAGGGATTAAAACCTCTGAAGGAAAAAGCGTGTAAGATCATTTACAAAATGGACGGCGAGGAGAAATCAAATAAATCTGAGTGATTATCAAAAGAAAACCCACAGCTGAAGCTCCTCTTGCAGCATCACAGTTTGTGAATAGCCCAAAGCTATAAAATGTCTACTAATGTCACTTGTAAAAGAATCGGCAAAAAAAATATTTTTGCGGATCTGCAAAAGATTTGCGCATAGGAATAAAAAACCAGCGGCAAACCAGTCAATGATAATGGTGGCAAGTTTACATTTAAATATTAAACTAAGATAACGGAGAAGAAATTCCCATCAGCGATATTCACGTACAAGCACTCAATGAACCCGTATCACATTCCTCTGCGTGCTATTTTCATGGCAGGCGTTAACCTGTTTAAAATAATGGAAATGATGGAATTTAAATGTCATTTGTGAACCGGTGTATTTCAGTGAAACCCTGTTGTAATAAAAGCTCCTTACGTATGTATACCAATGCATTAATGCCATTAATCAATCAGGCAGTTCTAGATATGCAGTAATTCCTAGAAGAATGATATTCTGCTGTGACAACTTTTTGACAGATTACAGTAATAAGATTTTATAGAATATAATTACGAACTGCAAGTGATACAGTGGGGGCGATTTTGCCAGCCCTGGGGAGATGGGTTTGGAGGCAGGACTGCCAGGAAAATGGCAGAATCTGGGGGCGCTTACCCATCCCGCCCACAACCCGTCTTCGTGTCATCTTCCCGGGAGGCGGGTGCCCTGACCCGCGCCGGGTCCCGTCTCCTCGAGGCGGGAAGGGGATTAGTGCCAATTAACTGCCTGTTAACAGGTAGTTAACAGGCAGTTTTTTTGATAATCCCTATTTTGCCACCTAAAGTGTGGGCTTCCCGATGGCTCTGAACCTCGCCAGGGTCAGCGAGGCGGGCCGTGGGGCTGCTGGGGTCGGAGGGGCTGAGATGTCCGGTGTGCAGGTGAGTGATGGATGCATGTGTGCAGAGGTAAGTGTGTGAGGTGAGTGTAAAGTGTTTTAATAAGTTTTACTTACCTTTGCTTCTTCCTCCAGACTTCATCCCTTCAGGTCTCGGGAGTCCTTCATCTCATCGGCAGAGAAAGCAGAATGGCCGCTGCATTCTCAAATGCATCAGCCTTCTGCTTTCTGCTCAGGACAGAGCTCTAACTGAGCCTGTGTCCCAGGACTCAACTTAGAAGACAGATTGTCAGTGTTTGACATCTTCACAGAGCTCTCAAACGATGACAATTCATCTGTCAGAAGCTCTTGACAGATGAAACGTCACTCGCTGACGTCACCAGTAACCGGCTTTCCCTTAATTGGCCTGCTAAACCCGCTAGGCGGTCTTAACAAGGTCAATCAAGGGAAAATAGCATGGGTTGGCCAGACGTCAATGGAGGCGGGACTAAAACCCAACAAGCAGCAGTCCCGCCTCTATCACGTCCCCATTGGCAAAACCACTTACTGTGAAAAATGAAAATATTGGGACGTAAAAGGTTAAAAGTAGTCCAACAACTACTTGCAAAATAAAGCACTTTATCTTTATGTGATCATACAAAACTTCTTCAAAGTTATCAATCTTTATAGTAACCACTTTGATTGTACATCTCACCCTTGCTGCTTAAATATGTCACTTATTTGATGACATAAAACACTATTTAAATCAAAGCTTATTTGTTTTTTGAATGCTGCAGTAAGATGAATCAGAGTTTGTTTTTAAACCTAATAAAATGTTATGCTAGTCAAGTAATGAGAACATAAGAACATAAGAAATAGGAGCAGGAGTCGGCCATTCGGCCCTTCAAGCCTGCTCCGCCATTCAATGAGATCATGGCAGATCTTCTGCCTCAACTCCATTCACTGGCCCTATCGCCATATCCCTTGATGCCCTTATTAGTCAGAAATCTATTGACTTCTGTTTTGAATGTACCCAATGACTGAGCCTCCACAGCCCTCTGGGGTAGAGAATTCCAAAGATTCACCACCTTGTGTGTGAAGAAATTTCTTCTCATCTCAGTCCTGAATGGCCTACCCTTTATCCTGAGGCTGTGGCCCCTGGTTCTATACTCCCCAGTCAATGGAAACATTCTCCCAGCATCTACCCTATCAAGCCCTGTAATAATTTTGTTTACTTCAATGAGATCCCCTCTCATTCTTCTGAATTCAAGAGAATACAGGCCTAGCTTACTCAATCTCTTCTCATACAACAGTCCCACCATCCCAGGAATCAATCTCGTGAACCTTTGTTGCACTCCCTCTATGGCAAGTATATCCTTCCTTCGGTAAGGAGACAAAAATTGTACACAGTACTCCAGGTGTGGTCTCACCAAGGCCCTATATAGTTGCAGTAAGACTTCCTTGCTCCTGTACTCAAATCCTCTTGTAATGAAGGCCAGCATACCATTTGCCTTCCTAATGGCTTGCTGCACCTGCACGTTCACTTTCAGTGACTCATGTACAAGGACACCCAGGTCCCTTTGAGCATCTGCATTCCCCAATCTTTCACCATTTAGGAAGTACTCTGCCTTTCTGTTTTTTCTACCAAAGTGGATAACTTCACATTTATCCAGATTATATTCCATCTGCCATGTTCTCGTCTACTTACTGAGCCTGTCGAGATCCCCTTGAAGCCTCTTCACATCCTCTTCACAACTGACACTGCCACCTAGCTTTGTATCATCAGCAAATATGGAAATGTTACCATAGCAAAATACTGCAGATGCTGGAAATCTGAAATAACAACAGAAAATGCTGGAAAAACTCAGCAGGCCAGGCAACATCCGTGGAGAGAAAATAGAGTCAACGTTTTGGGTCAGACCAATTGTCAAGACTGAAAAAGCACAGGAAATGAAATAGATTAAAAGGCCAGGCTGGGAGAGAACAAAAGAGAAGTGAAGAGACATTAAGAGGTATTCAAAACGAGACGAGATGGTGATAGGACTAGTGGAGACAAAAGACGGCTCTAGATTAGGTGTGAAATGCGTTCGCAGAATGGGAGACAGCTGCCATGTGGGAGAGAAAAAAAGGGGGGGAAGGGCCAAAACAAAGGTGTGGATAAAATATAAGTAAAAATGTAATGGGGGCCAAGGTTATGATCTGAAATTGTTAAACTCGATATTGAGTCCGGAAGGCTATAAAGTGCCTAATCGGAAGATGAAGTGCTGTTCCTTGAGCTTACGCTGAGCTTCCGTGGAACAATGCAAGAGCCCGAGTACAGTGAGGTCTGAGTGGGAATGGGGCAGTGAATTAAAATGACAGGCGACCGGAAGCTCGGGGTCACCTTTACGGACTGAACGGAGGTGTTCCGCAAAGCGGTCACCCAATCTGCGTTTGGTCCCCCCAATGTAGAGGAGACCACATCGTGAGCATTTTGCTCAAATAAATGTTACATTTAGTCCCCTCATCCAAATCATTGATATAGATTGTGAATAGCTGGGGCCCAAGCACCGATCCTTGCAGTACCCCACTAGTCACAGCCTGCCATCCTGAAAAGGATTACCAATTTGATGACGCTGTGTTTTACGCCAAAGCATCCAATATGGTGGGTGATGTGTGCCTGCACATTCTGAGTTGGAAGTGCACTGCCTGCCATATTGGTAGAGGCCTCAAAAGTATCGTTCAGTGCTCGTGTCTGAAACAGGTGCTCAGCTCTTTGCATATGCAAATCAGGGGCCTAACACCTGTTTGGTTTACCAATTTGGTTTGTGCTGAATGCAGCCGGCGTTGTGTACACGCAGCCTAACCAGCGGTCCTTACCTGAAGGTGGAGCAGTGCTCCTTCTGGCTCCACATTAAAACCAAGGGGCCACTATTGGCCACCGCTTCCTCCCTCCCCCCCACCGCCCCCAAGAGAGGGCTGCTGTCGATGACGCAGTGCCCCAAATTTCAAATGGTATGATATAAATGAGGCCAGAGGCCCAAAATCGGGGGAATGTTGGTCCTACCCGTTCTGGTGCCAGCACAAACCAATTTCTCGGCCAGAGTGTTTTTAAGTATCATGTTTAATCAGCACAATCATCTAACAGCAAAACAAAACAAGGTTCTCTTGTAAATGAAGGGGTAAGGTGGGTGAAATTGTAAAATGACTAAATGAGTGTGTTGCTGTGGGATGCATATTAAACGGGGCAGGAACTTCAGAACCCAGCTAAGAAACAGCATACACCCCACACCTCACCCATGGGCATCTGAAAAAGTAACCTGGGAAGCATTCTTGCAGCACTTTGATTATGTTGGTTTCCAAAATGCAGTGGTTGCAACTTTGACACCCACCAGTCGTTAACACTGCCAAATGTGCAATGAGATTTTTCTTGTTTCAGGTCAATTGGTAGATGGGAAATGCTTAGACAAGGAAATATTGGCACTTCCTCCATCTCACTTGCTGTAAGTGCTGCCTCTATCAACTGAAGGGTAAATTGGCAAAAGTATATAACAGGAGTGGCCAACCTTTCAAAACTAAAGTCATGGTTTACGAACAAAGAGCCACACGTTTTAAATGTAGTTCACTTACTGACATTTTCACTGTGCCTACAAAAATATCGTGGATAACTTTTTAAATCTAGCTCATCAACATTCTGTTTTCATTGCAGAGCTTGAGAGAGTTTTGTTAATCAAGGGTATTAATGGTAACGGAACCAAGGCGAGTAGATGGCGTTAAGATACAGATGAGCCGTGATCTAATTGCATGGCTCGAGGGGCTGAATCAGCAACAGTGACGTCACTTGCACCAGGAGCGGTGACATCACTTGTAGCAGTGGGTGTCACTTGTAGCAGTCACAGTGGTGTCACTCCCCCCATTGGCTCGTTTGGGGAGCTCCAGCCATGTTGATTGTATAGTAGCATGCCACACCTCCCCTGCATTATAGTCACTTCAGGCTAAAACTAGATAAATATTCTGATCATCAAAAAAAAAGATTTATTTTTTAGTAAGGTGACAAAAGACATAACTGTATTGAGGGCTGTTTGGGTTTCCACCTACATAAAAAAGGACTGCTCGGGAATGTTTGTATTTATGTAGTTCAATTTCATTATATGTGGAAAATTGATACGATCTGCAAAGTAAACCTATCAAGATTCAGTATTATTTTTATGCCTGCAGAAAACCTGAATACAAAGTAGAAATCCATATGTACCAGGCTAAGGGCTAAGGGATGTCTAAATAAACATTGCTTAAAGTATTTGACTCCTAGGGCTAGAAAAATAGAATTGTACAGTCAATATTTTCCACAAGTCTATAGAGAAAATGAATCTCTGTTAACAGTGGGGTTCCTAAGGCTGCATTGTATCTAAATACAGCTAAGTAACAAAGATAACGATTTTTTTTTAAATGTTAGAAATATGATATGGTCACACAAATTCTTTAGTAGCATCATTATTTTGAGTTATATATAATAAAGAAGTTCCTCACCAAAACACTCTCTGATATAGCTGAATCAATGCATAGTTCCAGTGGCTTCAATAATATCACCCTCACTATAATGTTTTCTGTTCTGTTATCATCAATAAACTTAAGTGGCAATTCATTGCATGTTCCAGCAATGATCAAGGGACTACATGAATGGGAAAGGGCATGGGCAAGATATTAACACATTGCTAAAACTTTATTTTACGCTTGGAATGACAGAGGGTTAAAAGCAAAGTTTATCTTTGAAGATTATGGGCAGGATGTTTCCGTTAGGTTGCGTTGCTCTTTTCAGTGCAATTCACCCGAAATTGGCCAAACCAGCGCAAAAGATCGAGAAATTACGTCCAGCGCAAATCGAGTTTCCGCGATCTTTCGTGCTGGTTTAAAAAAAATCAAGCTAGAAGCCGGCTCCGCCCACAAAACTGGCCACGTCCCCAGATCGAATTAATCACCATGGTGAGTTTCTGCTAATTGCGCCCGTTTGCGGGCCTTCGAGAAGGCTCTTAAAATTAAGCTTTTTTTTCCTTAGAAGCTTTTAAATATTTTTTTAAAATTTACTAAGAAACAGACTACTGTACATCATTGTAACTAGTAAATGGTTCCGTACACTTTTTAAAGTCATTTTCAGTTATTTAAAATCTGGTTAGTCACAGGTAGTGCACTAGACACTGATTAAAAATGCTTATTTTTTGTGATTAACCCATTTTCAGCTGTTTTAAAAATACTGCACCAAGTTACTGCTCTTAAATATATCAAGGAATATTTCTAATGCAAATTTAAAAAAAAATTATGTTCTAAAATGCAGCCCGATTGCGCTGGTTCATGGAAGATGTTGGCCCAGATTCTGCTCTGCGGGGTGAAGGAGCAGCTTTTGCCGTTCACCTTGCCCAGAGACTTTTTGTGGGCTTGTCAGCGGAGATTTCTACTAATCCTATGTCTGATCCAGTGCAGCGCACTCTACAGGGGGTCTATGGCATCTGTGAGCAGGAAAGCAATAGGGAGGCTCTTCAACCAATCAGATTGAAGAATCCTCACTGAGACATGCAGACTGCAAGCCAGGAAGTAAAACACAGGGAATATAAATTACATTTAAATCATTGTACAGGAAGCAAAATAAAGATTGGGACATACACATGGGATTAAGCAAGAGACATAAAAGAGAAAAACAGAAAAAATCTGCAACATTAATTTTCTTCTGAGGGAATGAGACTCCACACATGTAAAATTAATTTTCATGGCCAGAGAGGTTGTTCAGCAGTAATTATCACATTACACTGCTAAAAACTCAATTACTCCTGATTTCACTAGCCTTAATTTTTTTTGGCCGTCTTTAGTGCGAGTCTAGTGGGTAATTACCCTAAGTTCACGCCATTACAGTGATTTCTGTGCAGATTCCATCAGCAAAGAGTGCAACAGTGCACCCGGCAGAGGAGCAGGGTATCACTGACAGCAACTTATGGATTTCTACGTTCAACTGCGCAGGAGCAGGTTCCAGAAGCTTGCCCTGTAATAACGGTGAGCACTGACAGCCTTGCTGTTATTAGTACAGCAAAATCCGGGCCATTACATTCGATGATATGCAAATCAGTATGAGCGGAAAATTGAGCAAAAAACCCCACATCTTAAAACTAGCGCAATTTTGAGCGCAATTTGCGCCCAGATCGTGATTGCTCCCAAAGTGGAAACCCTTGGCCATAATAAATATATATATTCGAATCATTCAACCTTCAGTTTTGCTTTTTAGTCAAGCTGTCTATGTTCCATTTTAAAGTGCAGCAGTCATGCATTCGTGCTGCTTAAACCTCCTACAATGCTTCTTAATCTAGTGTAATGGGGTTGAGTCAGATATGTTTACATCATGACCCCTGTTAATCTCCCATTGCCGCCAGCTATGGGAGAAACCAAATCTGATAACACACAGCAAGGCCGCAATTGAAGACCTAGACATAAATTTTGGTGTAAACGGCCCTCTTTAGGGCCTGTGGTTCTGGAGTGACAAGCTATGATGATGATCTAGTGTAATTATGTATGTATATAGGGAATAAAGCGTACCAAGAAATGATTGGGAGAGTAATTTCAAATTAATCAGTGGGTGCAACTGAATCCATAAACTCCACGAGCAAAGCCTGAACCCTGAGGTTAGATCACTGTCTTTATACATTTCAGGGTGTCTTACAAAGTCAAATTTAATCATGTTTTTATGAAGTTTTTGGTCTTTCACTTGCCAGCAGGACTTGCCAGATCAAATACTGACTGCCGGCGCAGACTGTCTCATGAATTCATGATAACGTTTGCACAGAAGGATGAACTGTAATGTTATTATAGCAGTAATCAAGTAGTCAACAAATTAATTACTGGAAAATCTATAGCTAGTGATGATACACCATTTTATCTGTTACAATGTTCCTACATAGAATACATGGAATTTACAGGAACATATGCATGGCTTGCTGCTACTGTAGTTAGTATCGCAGTGTTTTATTGTGCCCGATTGTATAGCCGTAATTTTAAGAATAATTTGATGGGTTTTTATTTTTGCTTTCATAGGTGAGGCAAGTGTTTTCATTATTTCGAATGACTACTTTAAAATGACAAATGCAGCTTCCTTAGAGAACATGTTTGGCATGGTCAGGTTTTCTGCGGGATGGCGTGGGTGGAGAGAAGAATTGTTTAGTGAGAGATCCTTTTCACAGTGTTCACTCACACCTCATGGTGAATCATGGTGCACCAGTCAAGTACAAAAGAAAAAACTGAAGAGAAGCGGATGTAATAAACTCAAATTGCTATATATGAGCATTGTGATTGTTCTCCCTCCAAATTAGTAGTGGAAATATGGAATGAAAATTGCTGCAGAAATGTGGCAAAAGTAAACAAACCCTAAAAATACAAATGTCTATGAAGGGAGTTGCATGTGCTTGTATTGAGAGAAAATAAACAGCGATCAGAGGGTTATAGAGAAGGGCAGAGGTCAGATGGAGTTTGTACTTAAATACCAGTGACTCAGCCTGGCCTGCTGGGTGTCAGAAAACTTGACATGGGAGTCTCTGAGCTCCTTTAATCTTAAGCACTGGGATCCAAACCCCATCAGTGACTGAAAGATAGACAATGCACTTGAGGTAAAGTGCCTATGCAAGGCTTCTTGAAGTAATGGATCCCAAGGGAATTCCAGAGACAGCTACAAATTACATAGAATTCTCTTCCGTTTCCATTGAACAGCTGATGAGAGAAAGCTCTGCTTCAATGAATATTAATTAGCACAATTAGGCTCCATCTGGTTAATGATCATTTGCTTTTCTTGAATAACACAATATGAGACTGTAAATATTTCAACTGGATTTTAGTTCCCCCCCACTTCCCCATCCCCACCCCCCAAAATCATTTTTAGTTCAGTCTTCACTGCCCTAATCTTTCCTATATTGGTACCATGTACCATGAACAGTAAAAAGTGTTACATCTGCAGTTCACATCGCAGGACACATTACCAACCTCGCTTATGAATCCACTGTTCGTCTTTTCAAGAAGTCTTTCAGTCAGCATTTTGTAGAAGCTCCCAAATGTGCAATGAAATAGCCAGTTGTGCTGTATCATACACACATTAAACATATACACCAGACCAACATTGCTGTCAATCACCTGGAAGATGCCTCATACCGCCTTCCTATGTCATCAGAATAAAGTGTTGCAAACATAGATGATTTCAATATTAAATCAAACTTTAAAGAAAAAGCTTCCCAGTCGATTAATGTGAGTGTAAAGTGTAACACTATTGAATGTACAAGACAAAGCTTTTGAACAGGTCTCTTTACATTATACTTGCATTTTAATTCAAATGCTGTTTGATTCAATTTTACAAATCATTAGTTACTCAGTTTGTAAATCTACCCCTTTAAATCTGTAGATATTAAAAATCTAAATCCCTCCATGCTGATCTAATTTTTTTTCTGAATCTTGATAAACTCTTCATTGATTGAACATGTATATCTCTTTACAATTTAAGATTTATTTCCCTTGGGCTCTATGTACTACATTCCATTCTCTGTTCAAGAGGGTTGGCAGACATCCTGCTTCTAAACCTCTGCCAATACCAACATTGACCTGGCTGCCCAAGTACAGAAGAGTGGTTCATGTTTCAGGCTGCAACACTTCATCAGAGCCTACCCTGGCCGTTGCTGAAAATTTTGAATACGAGCTTCAAAAATAAGACCGGAAGCAAACTGGCTATTCAAAGCATGGATCAGGAAAATATTTGCAAGCATCAAAGATTCCCTCAAAGTTGGTGATGACATCCATCCACCGTCCTAATTGACAAGTTGATTTTCTTTCCTCCCCTCCCCACACTGCCCCAATAGACACGACAGCTATCTAGCTCCTCCATCAAGGTTGAGCTTGGATATTGTGTACACTGGCACAAGACATGGGCACATGCATTTTTCCAGATACTTTAACTGTTACATTTTTATATACATTCATTTGACCTCTAAATATGTAACAGAACCATAAGATCGAAGAGCAGCTTATACACAGGTGTGATTTATACACCAGATCTTATGGCAGGTGCTAGTTTCGAATGTTGTGATTGCAAAATATAATTTTGATTGTTCTGCATGATCACAGTTTAAGCTTAAAAAGAAAACCCTAGTCCCATGTTTCAGCATTTTAAAGACCAGGGTTAGAACTCTTTTTGAGCTTCATTTCACAAAAAAACAACTTCAGTTCCATCTGTCTATTCCCATTACTTGAGTCCCAGCATCACCTTGTTGACCTTTGGTGAATATACTCCAATGTGCGAATGACCTTTTCAAGATACATGGGGAATTTTTTAGATTCTGTGCGGCCAGTGGTACAAGTAGGGAATGGATGAGTGAGATTGAGAAATCAGGGGGAGGTGGGGGGGGGCTCATCATTGCCAGACCCCTGTTTATTTTGTGCAGTACATCATCTTCCAGATGGCCTTATAGACGGCCCGACATGGTCTAAGACAAAATATATGAGAGCTTCATTTCAATATTTAAATTAATGCCCTAGCTAATGACATCAACAAAATAGCTGAAGGCCGTCCAGCTACCAGGATCATTATCAAGCACATGATAGCCATCTTGAATCAGAACTTCAAAATATCTGGAGGAATAAAGAGATATCTTACAGTGCAGCCCTTCCAGGGCCTTGAAGATATTCCTGCATTTTCCACAACTTTGCCATCCAGAGAGGCCTCACAATGGAAGAGATAATGGTGGAGGAGGCCAAGTGCAAAGCACGACTGCGACAGTGAGCTAGAAGATATCATTGACTTTGTGGGCAGCAAAGGTCATGTGCCAAGCTTTCATAAATGAAACCTTAGTCCAGTGCTATATATACCAATTGAATTAATAGTCCTTTCTGTGTGCACACCATGCAGTGAACATAGGAACAGGAGTAGGCCACTCAGTCCCTTGAGCCTTTCCTGCCATTCAATTAAATTATGGCTGATCTGTACCTCCCCTCCATTTACCCGCCTTTGTTCTGTAACCTTTGATATCCATGCCTAACAAAAACTTACCAATATCAGTCTTGAATATTTCAATTGAGCCAGCAATCACACAGCTGCATGGGGGAGCGAGTTCCCGATTTCCACTACCCTTTGTGTGAAAAAGTGCTTCCGGATTTCACTCCTAAATGGCCGCGGTCTACTTTCAAGATTATGGCCTCTTGTTCTGGATTCCCCCGCCAGAGGAAATCATTTCTCTGTATCTACCCTATCGAATCCCTTAATCATTTTATATATCTCGATTAAAAACAGAAAAAAGAAAGACTTGCATTTCTATAGCGCCTTTCACAACCTCAGGAAATCCCAAAGCGCTTTACAGCCAATGAAGTACTTTTGAAGTGTGGGCACTGTTGCAGGAAACAGGGCAGCCAATGTGTACACAGCAAGCTCCCACAAATAGCAATGTGATAATGACCAGATAATCTGTTTTGTTTTAAGGATGTTTATTGAAGGATAAATATTGACCAGGACACTGGGTCAAAATAGTGACATGGGATCTTTAATGTTCACCTGAGATCTCAGTTTAGCATCTCATCTGATAGACAGCACCCCCAACAGTGCAGCACTGGCTCAGTACTGCACTGGAGTGTTAGCCCAGGTTTTGTGTTCAGCTCTCTGGAATCGGGATTTGAACCCATGACCTACTGACAAAGGCAAGCGTGCTATCACTGAGCCACAGCTGACACCCGATTAAATCACCCATTAATTAAATGGGTGATTAGATCGCCCATCAACCTTCTAAACTCAAGTGAATACAAGCCAAGTTTATGCAACCTGTCCTCGTAATTTATCGCTCCTAGCCCAAAGCATTCCCACCAACGTTGTCCTTTGCGCTAACTCAACAACCATGAATGCCAAATAATCCCTTGACACAGCTGAAATGAAGTGCAACCAAATTTAATTCCCTAAAAGTGATTAATATATGTAGCTAGTGTTTTATTTTGCTCCAGTACTTCTTCTTGGTGACGACGTATTTTGTGTGCTGTAGTGCTTAATCTTGTGCTCCTTTTAGATACCCGAGGGGCAACAATAATTGAGGTAGCTGGCCGCTTGCGACTGAGGTCGCCCTCTGCCTCCTTGTTCTGGGTCAAGAGTTGGCCTTGCAACTGTTTCTGCCATCCACTTGCTGCTGTGCACTGACTCAAAGAATTGCACAAGGTAAACCACATGTGATTTTAGTGAGTGCAGAGTTTTCACCCTATGGTGCCAAAACCGTGCGTACTATTCCAAATATGGCCATACCAATAAGTTATAGATTGTTAAAATACTGTTTTATGAAGGTCTTTGAGGAGTATCCCAGTATCTGATAATCTTTTTTGACGATGTCAAATTGGTTGGACGTGATTGCCAATCGAATCTCTCACCTTTTGTTCCTTTGCAAAATATATACTTATCCATCGTGTATAGATAATTCGTGTTTAACACACTAGTATCCAGTACTTTTTTTTCTCCACAGGGTTGAACAAAGACATTTAAATCAAGGCTGGACATGGGAAAATTAACTGAACGTTAATTATGACTGGCTGCCATCCCTTACATTTCTACTTAACTAGTCCAGACTCCTTTTGAATGATATGACCGCTACATCGGTTACCAGGCCACAATGCTTGCTGGCAATAAATCTGATAATATTACGAGAATATCACCTTTGAAACTGATTAGTTGATAAGTAACAATTAAGGTTTTTATTAGTTCCATTTGCCTACTCTTGAAACCAGGAACGTTAGTCTGCTGAAGGTGGGAGCCCTGGCATGAGAGGCAGTAGGATCAATAAAAGGGGAAGAGTTGGAGATGAGAAACATTGTTTATATAACTCTGAGAATCAGGGGCTCAAATTATGTGATCTTTTTGGGACGGTAGCATAGCGGTTATGTTACTGGGCTAGTAATCCAGAGGCCTGGACTAATAATCCGGACACGTGAGTTCAAATCCCACCCCGGCAGCTGAGGGAATTTAAATTCAGTTAATTAAATAAATCTGGAATAAAAAGTTAGCGTCAGTAATGGTGACCATGAAACTACCGGATTGTCGAAAAAACCCATCTGGTTCACTAATGCCCTTTAGGGAAGGAAATCTGCCGTCCTTACCCAGTCTGGCCTATATGTGACTCCAGACCCACAGCAATGTGGTTGACTCTTAACTGCCTCTGAAATGGCCTAGCGAGCCACTCAGTTGTAACAAACTGCTACAAGAAACAATAATAAGAAAAAATTGGACGGAACACTGATCTTCGCCTTTGGACATGACAAGGGCTTCTATAAGTTATGTGGGACCTAGATAGAGTGGATAGGAAGGACCTATTTCCCATAGCAGAGGGGTCAAGAACCAGGGGGCATAGATTTAAAGTAGTTGGTAGAAGGATTAGAGGGGAGATGAGGAAAAAAAATTTCACCCAGAGGGTGGTGGGGGTCTGGAACTGACTGCCTGAAAGGGTGGTAGGGGCAGAAACCCTCATCACATTTAAAAAGTACTTGGATGCGCACTTGAAGAGCAGTAATTTACAGGGCTATGGGCCTATTGCTGGAAGGTGGGATTAGGCTCAGTAGCTCTTTTCCGACTGTCATGGACAAGATGGGCCGAATGGCCTCTTTCTGTGTTGTAATTTTTTCTATAATTCTACGAAAGGCTCACCCAGCCCAGTCGACTCTGCAAAGTCCCCCTCACTAACATCTGGGGACTTCTGCCAAATGAGAGCTGTCCCACAGACTGGTCAAGCAACAGCCTGGCATAGTCATACTCACAGGATGATACCTTTCAGCCAATATCTCAGACTCCTCCATCACCATCCCTGGGTATGTCCTGTTCCACCGGCAGGACAGGCCCACCCGAGGTGGTGGCAGAGTGGTACACAGTCGGGAGGGAGTGGCCCTGGGAGTCCTCAACATTGACTCCATGAAGTCTCATGGCATCAGGTCAAGCATGGGCAAGGAAACATCCTGCTGATTACCACTGACTGCCCTCCCTCAGCTGATGAATCAGTACTCCTCCAAGTTGAACACCAGCTGGAAGAAGTACTGAGGGTAGCAAGGGCACAGAATGTACTCTGGGTGGGGGACTTCAATATCCATCACCAAGAGTGGCTCGGTAGCACCACTACTGACCGAGCTGACCGAGTCCTGAAGGACACAGCTGCCAGACTGGGCAGTGACCACCGCACAGTCATTGTGGAGACGAAGTCCCGATTCACACTGAGGACACCCTCCATTGTGTTGTGTGGCACTACCACTGTGCTAAATGGGATAGATTCAGAATGGATTTGGCAGCTCAAAACTCGGCATCCATAAGGTGTTGTGGGCCATCAGCAGCAGCAGAATTGTATTCCACCACAATCTGTAACCTCATGGCCCGGCATATCCCTCACTCTACCATTAACATCAAGCCAGGCGACCAACCCCGGTTCAATAAGGAGTGTAGAAGAGCATGCCAGGAGCAGCACCAGGCGTACCTAAAAATGAGGTGCCAACCTGGGGAAGCTGCAACACAGAACTACATACATGCTAAACAATGGAAGCAGCATGCTATCGATAGAGCTAAGTGATCCCACAACAAATGGATCAGATCAAAGCTCTGTAGTCCTGCCACATCCAGTCGTGAATGATGGTGTACCATTAAACAACTGATGGGAGGAGGCTCCATGAAAATTCCCAACCTCAATGATGGCGGAGTCCAGCATGCATGTGCAAAAGACAAGGCTGAAGCGTTTGCAACCATCTTCACCAGAAGTGCCGAGTGGATGATCCATATTGGCCTACTCCTGAGGTCCCCACCATCACAGCAGCCAGTCTTCAGCCAATTCATTCACTCCACGTGATATCAAGAAACAGTTGAGCGCACTGGATACAGCAAAGGAAATGGGCCCGACAATATCCCGGCTGTCGTCCTGAAGACTTGTGCTCCAGAACTAGCTGCGCCTCTAGCCAAGCTGTTCCAGTATAGCTACAACGTTGGCATCTACCTGACAATGTGGAAAACTGTCCAGGTATGTCCTGTCCACAAAAAGGAGGACAAATCCAATCCGGCCAATTACCGCACCATCAGTCTACTCTCAATCATCAGTAAAGTGTTGGAAGGTGTTGTCGACAGTGCCATCAAGTGGCTCTTACTCACCAATAACCCGCTCACCGATGCTCAGTTTGGATTCCGCCAGGACCACTTGGCTCCAGACATCATTCCAGCTTTGGTCCAAACATGGACAAAAGAGCTGAATTGCAGAGGTGAGGTGAGAGTGACTGCCCTTGACATCAAGGCAGCATTTGACCGTGTGTGGCATCAAGGAGCCCTAGTAAAACTGAAGTCAATGGGAATCAGGGGGAAAACCCTCTGCTGGCTGGAGTCATACCTAGCACAAAGGAAGATGGTTTTGGTTGTTGGAGGCCAATATTCTCAGCCCCAGGACATCACGGCAGGAGTTAATCAGGGCAGTGTCCTAGGCCCAACCATCAATGACCTTCCCTCCATCATAAGGTCAGAAGTGGGGGTGCTCGCTGATGATTGCACAGTGTTCAGTTCCATTTGCAACTCCTCAGATAATGAAGCAGTCCATGCCCGCATGCAGCAAGACCTGGATGACATTCAGACTTGGGCTGATAAGTGGCAAGTATCATTCGTGCCACACAAGTGCCAGGCAATGACTATCTCGAACAAGAGAGCGTCTAACCACCTCCCCTTGACATTCAACAGCAGTACTATCGCCAAATTCCCCAACATCAATATCCTAGGGGTCACCATTGACCAGAAATTTAACTGGACCAGCCACATAAATACTGTGGCTACAAGAGCAGGTCAGAGGCTGGGTATTCAGTGGTACATGTCTCACCTTCTGACTCCCCAAAGCCTTTCTACCATCTACAAGGGACAAGTAAGGAGTGTGATGGAATACTCTCCACTTGCCTGGATGAGTGCAGCTCCAACAACACTCAAGCAGCTCTACACCATCCAGGACAAAGCATCCCATTTGATTGGCACACCATCTACCACCTTAAACATTCACTCCCTCCGCCACCGGCACACTGTGGCTGCAGTGTGTACCATCTACAAGATGCACTGCAGCAACTCGCCAAGGCTTCTTTGGCAGCACCTCCCAAACCCACGACCTCTACCATCTAGAAGGACAAGGGCAGCAGGTGCATGGGAACACCACCAGCTCCAAGTTCCGTCCAATGACACACCATCCTGACTTGGAAGTATATCGCCATTCCTTCATCGTCACTGGGTCAAAATCCTGGAACTCCCTACCTAACAGCACCGTGGGAGTACCTTCACCACGCAGACTGCAGCGGTTCAAGAAGGCGGCTCACCACCACCTTCTCAAGGGCAATTAGGGATGGGCAATAAATGCTGGCCTTGCCAGTGACACCCACATCCCAGGAATGAATTCAAAAAATTGTGTTTTTTTGGCATAGAGAACTGGAATTTGGGACACAAGTTACACCCATTCTACAATACACACTAAATTTCAGTGCAGCTGAGATGGTTCGCGGAATATGTGCTAGCTCCCTAGCTAGTGGTGCATGTATGCAAATGACAGGGTAGTGAGGGCAAAAGTTGCTGCCCCTGAAATTCCACCATTTATGCCAGAATTGCACCTGACTTAATTTAAGCCTGAACAAAAGAAGGGCAAGTTGCCTGCATGAATGGTCAAACTAGGAAGTAGTTGAGTTCACAGGGCCGATTTTAACCCTACTTGCTCAGCAGAAACCTGGCGGATGGGCAGTTAAAATTGCCCAGGCTCTTACCTGTCCGAAAGCCACCATGATCTAAACATTTGCCATTTTAAACTGCTCCCCTGAGCAGGCAGCAAGGACACGCGCCCGGTGCCAACAGGGTCCTTCTTTACATATGCATGTTGTGCCCCAATGACATCATTGAGACCTGATTGTAATTTTAACTCAGGCCTGAGCAGGGAATCCACCCGGAGTTAAAATTAGGGCCCGCATGTAATACCTGTCTACAAACTTTGTTTGAAATATCAGCTTTGACTGGAGTGGCTGGCTAGAAAAATATGTTCTCAGCTCTGCTGTCAACAAAAGATTTCTGCAAATTGCCTTCCAGTAGTTTCAGGCTTGTCTGGGTCCTGCTGGGTCCTGGATCGGTGTGCTCACTGATCGGCAGGAGGGCAAACCTAAAGGTATCAGTTAGATTCAGCAGATCCTGAGAGATGGTGCCCCGAAGCTCTCAAAAGCTGGTTGTCATTGTTCTCTCCAAACCATCTTCGTGGGCCTGAAAGCCAATGGTCAAAGCATCAAGTTCCGATGCATTGATTAGTCTGAAGACATCTTGGTCAGGGGAATTTGGTACAGATGCTGCTGGTTCTGCCACTTGCTCCAGGCAATGCTGCATTCTGTTGAATCCTTAATGGATATTGGCAGTGGATTCTGCTGTGAGCCTTGCTATCTATTTCAGATCCAAAGGCATGGTGGGCCGAATGGCCTCCTTCTGTGCTGCAAGATTCTATGGGGGAAAAATTCGGTTGGTTAGTGCCTCCCATTAGCGCCTCCGGGGCACTAACGGGACGCTAACAACTTACTGCCCGAGCGTGGTGATTTTAGCACCGCCCATGAAATTGACCTGGCGGTTTGTGGTGGCGCTGAACACTACCGCCATGATCTCCTGTGCCCGGAGATCGTGACGTCATCCAAGCACGCATCTCCCCGGTATCGCCCCAGACCAGAAATGGATTCTCGCCCCCTGCTTCTGCGCCTGCCGCTAGGAACGATAGGTAGAGGGGGACAGTTTGCAGTCAGCTGGGAGCTGGGGGAACGCTATTTAAAGGCGGGCGCTTCCTGCTTTTTCCTGTCGGCAATCAATTCTGCATACGCAGGTTGAGAGAGGGAGAGAGGCGTCTGGAGACATTTAATGCTATCCTACTTGAATAGCTTTGTTCATCAGCAAGACTTCAGGTTCCCGTTTCTGTGAGCTTTATTACTATTGTTGAGATACCGCGGCAAACGTGGGAGTCGAGACCAGAGTTAGTAAAACACAACTGCTTTAATCAACCTCATGGCAAAGAGGAACTGGAAAAGCCCGCGCAACCACTTAAATACTCCACAGACAGGAAGTGCTCCCGGCAGCCTGTCCCTGCGGGAAACAAGTTGCTGGAGGAAAGGGCCCCCGGCTGGGGGCGTCTGCTTAAACTGTCCGTGCCGCCGTGAGCGGATTATGTCCAGTAGTGGCGTGTCGCCACAGAGCTCCCCCCAGAATCCGCTTAGGAGGGGTGGACGAGTCGTGACGGTGGTCTAATGGTTCTGCCGGAGTGGCTCTGAGTGGTCGCTGGTCTAGTTGGTGGGGCCGGGCGGTTCGCCGCCGGCTGTGTTGGCTTGCTGGCGGGACGGCCTCTAGTTGGAAGCCGGGCCATGGGGACCTGTTCCCCTGGTTCTGTGTGTGCTGGTTTGAGCCGGTCGATGGAGACTGTGTCGACCCTGTCGCCGAGTCGCAGCTTGAAGACCTTGTCCCCGGTTTGTAGTACCTCGTACGGTCCGTCGTACGGGGGTCGCAGGGGTCCGTGGTGCGCGTCGTGTCGCACGAAGACGAAGCGTGCCTGCTGTAAGTTTGGCGGGACGTGAGGTGCGAGTTCGCCGTGTCAGTTGACCGGAAGTGGGGCGAACTGTTGAGCGGAAGAGAAAGAGTTGAGCCGCTGCTGTTCGGCCGACCAAGGCGTGGTAGCCTCCGGAAGGAATTCGCCTGGGACGCACAGCGGTTGTCCGTAGACTAACTCCACTGCCGAGGACTGGAGGTCTTCCTTGACCGCGGTGCGTAGGCCTAGTAGCACCCACGGTAGGCGGTCAGTCCAGGTACTGTCCTGCAGGCCGGCGCGGAGTGAGGCCTTGAGTGACCTGTGGAAGCATTCACACAGCCCATTGGCCTGCGGGTGGTATGCCGTGGTTCGGTGGAGCGTCACCCCGAGGTTGCGTGCTGTGGCCATCCAGAGTTCGGAGGTGAACTGGGCGCCTCTGTCGGAGGTTATGTCGGCTGGTACGCCGAACCTTGCGACCCAGGTGTTAACGAACGCCCTGGTGATGTCGGCTGTGGTGGTGGAGGGCAGCGGCACTGCCTCAGGCCAGCGTGTGTAACGGTCGACCATCGTGAGGAGATAAGTTTGGCCTTGCGATGGCGGCAGAGGACCGACGATGTCGACGTGTACGTGGTCGAAGCGGCGGCTGGGTACCTCGAAGTCTCCCAGGGGTGCTTTTGTGTGTAGCTGTACCTTAGCCCGTTGGCAGGCGAGGCAGGAGGTGGCCCAAGTCCGAACATCTTTGCTGAGGCCGCGCCAGACGAAACGCTGGGAGAGGAGTTTGACGGATGCGCGGGCACCCGGATGGGAGAGCGCGTGTAGCGCGTCGAAGATGCGGCGGCGCCAGGTTGCAGGGACGACTGGCCTGGGTTGGCCGAGTGAGACGTCGCAAGTGACTGCCGTGGCTTCGGGCCCGTGCGCGACCTTGGCTAGGCATAGCCCTGGCAGGCTGGTAGCCACCGAGAGGAGGTCTGGGTCCGTGAGCTGGGCCGCTGCTAGTTGCGCGTAGTTGACCGCGAGGTGATTCGCGCAGATGGCGGGACGGGAAAGGCAGTCGGCGACAACGTTGTCTCTACCGGAGACGTGCTGGATGTCCGTAGTAAGCTCGGACACGGCCGCGAGCTGGCGTTGCTGCCTAGCGGACCAGGGTTCGGTGTGCTTGGCCATCGCGTATGTGAGCGGCTTGTGGTCCACGTACGCGGTGAAGGGGCGGCCCGCCGGGAGGAACCTGAAATGGCGGACCGACAGGTGGAGCGCGAGAAGCTCGCGGTCGAAAGTAGAGTATTTGACCTCCGGGGGGCGCAGTTGGCGGCTGTAGAAGGCCAGTGGCTGCCACGCGCCATTGACCCACTGCTCGAACACGGCTCCGACCGCGTGGTTGGAGGCGTCGGTGGTGAGCGCGACCCGGGCATCGGCCCTCGGGTGCGTGAGCAGGGTGGCGTCGGTGAGCGCGTTTTTGGTGGCGTCGAAGGCGGCTGACGTGTCAGTGGTCCAGGCTACGGCCATCTTGCCGGATTTACCTCGGAGGGAGTCGTATAGGGGCTTCATGAGGGCTGCAGCGCTGGGGATGAACCTATTGTAGAAGTTCACCATCCCGAGGAACTCCTGGAGGCCCTTGATGGTTTTGGGGCGGGGGAATTGCTGGACGGCCTGCACCTTGTTGGGCAGGGGGACGGCCCCAGCAGGGGTGATGTGGTGACCGAGAAAATCGATCTCGGTTAGGCCGAATTGGCACTTCGCCGGGCTGAGGATGAGCCCGTGTTGGGCTAGGCGCCTGAACAGGATGCGAATGTGTTCGAGGTGTTCCTGTTGGGAGGAGCTGGCCACGAGAATGTCGTCTAGATAGACAAATAGGAAGTTCAGGTCCCGGAGGACTGAGTCCATAAGGCGCTGGAAAGCCTGGGCTGCATTCTTGAGGCCGAAGGGCATCCTCAGGAACTCGAACAGGCCGAATGGGGTGATGACGGCCGTTTTGGGGATGTCCGCGGGGTGTACGGGGACTTGGTGGTAACCGCGCACCAGGTCGACCTTGGAAAAGACGGTTCATCCGGCCAGTCGGGCCGAGAAGTCCTGGATGTGCGGCACCGGGTATCGGTCGGGGTGGTGGCGTCGTTGAGGCGGCGGTAGTCCCCGCAAGGGCGCCAGCCTCCGCCAGGCTTGGGGGCGATGTGGAGGGGCGAGGCCCAAGGGCTGCTGGAGCGGCGGATGATGCTGAGTTGTTCCATGGTGGTGAACTCGGCCCGCGCGATTTCCAGCTTGGCCGGGTTGAGTCTGCGGGCGTGGGCAGAAACCGGGGGGCCGGTGGTGGGGATATAGTGCTCCACACCATGTTTGGTGGCTTTGGCCGAAAAGGTCGGGTTAGTGAGGGCAGGAAACTCGGCTAGAAGTGCCGAGTAGTCGTCCGTGGCTCTGGCGAGGCAGTAGGTCGTCAGGCCGGCTGAACGGGCCGGGGTAAATGCGCCAGGGATGGGGGCCATAGTGTTGATGTCGACGAGGCGGTGCCTCGGAATGTCGACAAGGAGGCCGTGGGCGCGTAGGAAGTCGGCGCCGATGAGTGGGCAGAGGACCCTGGCTGTGAGGAACTCCCAGCGGTAGCGGCGGCCTGCGAGGTTGAGCGTGACCATGCGGGTGCCATATGTGCGGATGTCAGAGCCATTGGCTGCGGCCAGCGTGATACCCCATGCGCCGCATTGGATTTCGAGGGCGGAGGCGGGGGTGATGCTGTGCTGGGCCCCTGTGTCGCACAGAAATCGGCGGTTGGTGCTGTCGTCGGTGACGTACAGTAGAGGCCCCTTTTGCCCCGCAGCCATCGTGGGGGCCGGTGCCGGGGGGGGGTTTGAAAGTGCACGGTGGCGTGCAGCGTTGGGCCCTAGTGCCAAAACGGGTGTGGTAGTAGCAGTGACCCGGAGTGGTAGGGCGGTCGGGCCTAGTGGGCCGGGAAGACCGCGTGGTCGTTGCCGTGAGGTCGGGTGCGACGTCGCGGGCAGACTGCGCAGAGAGCAGCCGGTCGGCCTTTTCGGCTATCTCATTCAGGTCCGTAGAGCCAGATTCCACAATGAGCGGGCGGATGCTGGCGGGGAGCTGCCGAATGAAATGCGTGCGAAAGAGGGCGCCGGTGTTTTTGTCGTCCGAGAGGGACAGCATGTGGGAAAGCAGATCCAACGGTGAAGCATCACCAAGGCCGGGGAGGTCGAGGAGTTGGCAGTTGCGCTGGTAAGAGGACGTTTGAAATTTTTTAAGGAGCGCAGCCTTCAGATGTTCGTACTTGCCTTCCGCTGGTGGCTCCTGCAGCGCTGCCCAAACCTTGGGGACTGTGGCGTAGGTGAGAGAGGCGACGAGGTAGTCATACTTCGTGGCGTCGACTGTAATGTGTTTCAGCCGGAATCTGGACTCGGCTTGAACAAACCAGGCTTCGGCCAGGTTCTCCCAAAAGTCCGGTAGTTTAACCGTGACTGCGTTTGTATCCGCCATGCTAGCTTAGGATTCGTCCTGAGCGTCGGGGTCACCAGTGTTGAGATACCGCGGCAAACGTGGGAGTCGAGACCAGAGTTAGTGAAACACAACTGCTTTAATCAACCTCATGGCAAAGAGGAACTGGAAAAGCCCACGCAACCACTTAAATACTCCCCAGACAGGAAGTGCTCCCGGCAGCCTGTCCCTGCAGGAAACAAGTTGCTGGAGGAAAGGGCCCCTGGCTGGGGGCGTCTGCTTAAACTGTCCGTGCCGCCGTGAGCGGATTATGTCCAGTAGTGGCGCGTCGCCACACTATCATATTTAGAAGATTTAATGGGAGCTGTACTAGCACAGGGCCTTGTCCTTCAGCTTCACCATCGGAGGCAGCGGAGGCGCAGAGAGAAGGCTTCCACTCTCTGAACATCCAGTTGGTTTGTGTCCACAGACAGCGCATCCTCGCCGTCAATGCCCGCTATCCTGGCAGCAGCTACGATGCCTTTATCCTGCGCCAGACTGGTGTCCGAGACCTGTTCCAACCGCCGTATGAACCTCGTGGCTGGCTGCTCGGGGACAAGGGTTATCCACTCTGCACCTGGCTGATGACACTGCTCCGTAACCCCAACACACCTGCTGAGCTCGCATACAATGAGAGCCATAGCGCCACTAGGAACCTCATTCAACAGGCGATCGGCCTGTTGAAGCAACGGTTCCAGTGTCTTGACCACTCTGGAGGAGCCCTGCAGCACTCTCCCGATCGAGTATCGGTTTTCATTGTTGTGTGCTGCATGCTTCACAACCTCACAATTATGAGGAACCAGCCATTGCCACCAGGGATTGGTGCACCACCTCAGGAGGAGGAAGAGGGAAAGGAGGAGGAGGAGGCGGAGGAGAAGGATGAAGAGGAGGATGAACAGCAACAATGTGGGAGGGAGGCGCTCAATGTTGCCTCTGCAAGGGCCGTTTGTGAACGCCTCATAAGACAGCACTTCTGATGAATGACAGAGAAGATGGCTTTTGAGATCAACAAGCACATCATTACAGCCATCCCGCAGCCCCTATTACCGGTAACATGAGTAACATGAGGAAATTTGCAACGTTTCAATAAAAATGTTTATTTTTCTGAACAACTGTGTGTTATTAAGCACAACCAATAACAAACAAACACAAGAATTCATTAACAAACAAAACTGGTTCTTACCACATTGAAATAAGTCTTACATATTTACATATACACATCCAACTTTGTTATAAACACTCCCCCCCCATATGTTAGAACATTTTTAGTTATTTGGCCTTTTTCAATGATCTCCCTCCCCTTCGCACTTCCCCCCTTCCCACCCTACTGCTCCTCTGTAATGTGGCCCCAGTGGCTGCAGCAAGGCTGGCGGAAGGCTGCTGAGTGTTGGATGCAGAGACTGCAGATGCCCTTGAAGGACGCCCTCGACCAGCTCTGGGCTTGGAGAGCCCGGCTGCAGATTGCACCAACTCTGCATGGGCGGCAACAGTCTGGGCTGGCTGGGTTACAGGCTGTGGCAAGTGCAATGGCGGAGTGGCAGTGGTGGCAGCAGGAATGCTGTCACCCTGAGAGAGGACAGCACCTTCCTGCTCGACTGACACACTGCCACTCCCACAGGGCAGCACCTCAGCACCCGGAGCTACCTGCTCGAGCACAGATTGCTGGCCTGCTGCGGCACCGTGAGATCCCCGGTGGACTGTGGGCGACCCAGCGACGATGGCAGCAGTCAGCGCTTGCGTGGCATCAATCTGAGACTGCATGAGAGCAGTCTGAGATTGGATGGCACCAACCAATGACTCGATTCCAGCACTAAGCCGTTGCATTGCCTTGGCCTGTGTCGCAATAGATGCTGCCACCTCACCCATTACACGCTGCATGGGCTCTGGTTCCCCACGGTCTCTCTGCAATTCAACCATCCTCTGCAACGAGGCAAGGATGGGTTTGAGGGTTTGCGCACAGATGACAGCTGTGCTGGCGACGGACTCCTCCACGCTCCTAGCCAGTGCATCCATGCTGTCGGGCACCCTTGCCATTGCACCCATGAGCTCCGTATGCATGCTCATCGCCTGAGTATTCATGGCCGCGATATCAAGGTCCTCATCCGAGTCCTGTACAGCAGAACTCGTGCGTGCACTCACCCTCCGGGGAGATGGCCCCCGAGCTTCCCTTCCCCCATGGCTTTGCTGCAGCCCGCTGGGTCCCGGAGCTTCACCCACACCAGAGCCATTTCCTCTGCTCCCCTCTAGTGAACGCGTGGCCCCAGTATCGGGTGCCTCGCCCTCGGGAGACGCAGATGGTGAGGCTCCGGCTTGGTGTTCCGCTTCCTGTCCTGCATCGCTGCCACTGGGAGGCTGAGGGACTGGCTGGTCAGATGATGGCTCACTATCTGAAAGCAGGAAGGTACAAGAGTGGCTTTAATGTGAGGGCAGGGGTCAGGAAGGAATGGAGACAGTATAGTTAGATGGAAAGTGGGAAAAGCTGGTGTTGTGAGGGGAAAATGGTATGAGAGAGGAGATAAAGCTAATGAACAAACCGTTGCTGTCCCCAAGGGGGTCGACCTCTCGAACTGCCCCAACGCCCACGACATGACTGGCGATGAGCCTGTAGATTCGCTCCTCCAGCTGTGTGAGGGGGTGCAGGTCTGCCTGACCTCCTCCCATGCATTGTTTCTCCCTCCTGTTATGGGAATGCTTGGCCTGCAGGAAAAAGGACAGCGTGTGAGTGAGTGTGCAGCCATGTGTTGGGCATATGTGCCTACCATAGTTGAATAGCCATTAATGTCTGCATGGTGTGGGATGTGGATGTGACTTTTAGTAGATGGGCATCGTTGTTGGGTGAGTGTTGGGGATTTGGCACTTTATACCGTCTATGCACAGAGTGATGTTGAGATGATGGGACTTAAAGCTACTTCAAGAATCTACTCACCCTGTCCACCCGAGTGAGATCTTTGAACTTCTTGCGGCACTGCGTATGAGTCCTTTGGACCGGGCTCCTGGACGATATGTAATGGGCAACCTCCCTCCTCACCCTTGTAAACTCTCAGGGCAATGGCCTCCTGCCAGTGTCTGGAAACAGCCCTGCCCATCAGCGTTCCACAACCACAACCAGAGCCACCAATGTCTGGTCGCTAAACTGGCGAGCTCTCTCCCTGGGCCTCAGAGTAGCCATGATAATCAGTGTTGAAGATTGGCACCTCCTTGCAGGCCCAGGTCAAACGCAGCAATGGGCAGGGTGAGGTTGTGCAGCATGGTGGACCCGCCCCTTTAAGAACTGGCAGGCGCCAGCATATCTGAGTGCAAGGTGATTGACATCACCTGAGCTTGAATAGCGCTCTGGGGTAGCGCCCCGTTCCCCGACGTTAGTGCCCTAAGAGAAGTGTGTAGCACTTGATTTAGCGCTCCAATCACCTCCAGGGGCGCTGGAGATGTATTTCCCAGTCGCCGGCGATAATTTGCGGCAGGCGCTAAATTTTAGTGCCCCAAAATGGTCGATACCAATTTTTTCCCCCTATGCTTCAAAGGTGGTCAGAAATATGGATAACTGTTTAATAAAAAATAATTACTTTATATATAGCAAAGAAAAAAATGTTCCCCTTTAATCACTCATCGCAAATGGCTACTGAAGGAAAAATGTGCAAAACTGGGCCAAATCTTACAGAACCGTAGGATTTTTGCATCAAGTCTGGGGGCTTAATGAGGCTAAGGCATGAACTGCGTGCAGGCACTCCAGCGTACAAAGTGCAGCAGACTGGCTGCAGAACTGACGTGCAGTAGAAAGTGTTAAATGGCTCTGTTCTCCTGATTCTGTGACCTTTGCACCCAGCCACCACTTCTCTTCCAGTGCCCAGTACCACATTTACAAGCAACAACTGGGTTCTCTTATAATCATTTTGCCAGCCAAGTTTATTGCATCAAGTGGATTTCTTAAATCAAAGAAATGGTGAGCTGGAGACAGCATTAATAAGCACAGCAATAACATAACACTTTGTACGCGAAACATGCATTCGTGGGTTGAGTTATAGTAAAAGGCTGATTTTGTAATTAACCTAATAGACATGTTCAAATTAAATCTAATTAGCACACTTAATTCAAACACTCCTTTTAGCATCATGATTATCCTCACAGTTACAGAAAGATAGGATTTTTGAGCTCGAGGCCAAGGTCCACTTATTAATTAGCTTTACGTGCAAATATAAAACGAGGTTGAATTCACATATGTTAATTTAGTGTAATTGGCATGATTTTACAGATTATCGCTACTCATAAAATGAATATTCTCTGCTCATTTGAAGAAGACGAATGCATCTTTTCTGCTCAATGAAACGTTTAAAGCAGTGTGCCGTGCCACTACTGCACTTTGCCCTCTTGCACAAGTGAAGAAGTGGAACAGAAACGAGGAGACTAGATTGTGGAAATCCGGCAAAAAGCAGATGAGGGGTGAAGGACAGATGAACTCAAGAGAGAGTGCCCTAAATAATTCTACAATCATTCCGTTATTAATCATTGTGCAATGCAGATTCATTTCTTTATTAATCATGGTAATTACCCCTTGTGATGTGATGGATGTATGCTCCTCTGCTTTACCTTTACTTCGTGAGTGGGTTTGCTCTATTTTATTGCTTCTCTTGTATTGATATTAAATGTGTTTCTTTTTGTATCAGGGTGAAAATATCCATTTTTAAAATATTACCATATGCAACTGTTAGAATTGAAGAGCAAATGTTCTCGCCCCAACTTTTCTCCCTTCCTTTCATGAGTGCACTGACTCATGTTCAGTTCCACAGGCACTGGCAGCTCTCTGGTACCTCACCCAAGTGGCCATCTTTCATATGTGAGGCTGGACAGTGAGTTGACTATTCTCCTGTGGAAGATCTCACAGTTGATCCTCGTTCCTGTACTGACCAGATGGCCACAAGCAAGCACTTCCCAGCACAGGGCTCGCTGGATTGCAAGTAGGAGTGAGAGCCTTGCCTGAATTTTCATTTCCCCCACTCTAACTCAATGACACTGAGGCAAATGGGAACGGTAGCATAGTGGTTATGTTACTGGGACTAGTAATCCTGAGGTCTGTCAGACAGATTCAAATCTCATCACAGCGGCTGGGGAATTTAAATTCAGTTAATAAATTAATCTGTAATTAAAAAGCTAGTATCATGTAATTAATGTAAAAACCCATTTGGTTCACTCATGTCCTTTAGGAGAAAAGAAATCTGCTGACCTTACCCAGTCTGGCCTATATGTGACTCTAGACCCACAGCAATGTGGTTGATTTTTAATGGCAATTAGGGATGGGTAATAAATACCTTGCCAGTGACGCCCACGTCCTGTGAATCAATAAAAGAAAACTGCACTGCGACCTGTTAACTGAACACAGATAGGGAATCAAAGCTCGGATCTTCTGGCCTGTTTAGCTTCATACTATACCCAACAGTGCGTATACCCTCTATACCTTTAGGGGAACCAGTCACTGTTCTTAGGACTAATCAGAGAGATGTTGGGGGAAAATTGGGTTGATTTGCGCCTCTCGTTAGTGCCAGGCTGTTTTCTTGGCACCCCACTCCCCGGTGGTCCAGCGGGGCCTTGGTGTGTGCAATGACGTGGCGCTGTTGCACGTAGAGCCGTCAGATTCAGTAGTAGCTTCCAGTAATGCGCCACCTCCTGCTTGGGGCACTACTACTGAATTTACAGCGGAGGGGCGCTAACTTTCTCACACCCCGGTGACATTAGCGCCCCAAAAGGTGCGCCACCCAATTTTTCCCCCATTATGTTTATTTAAGATTAATTGCTAGCTGAGGTGCTTTAACCTGAGCACAATTATGACATTAAATGTGTTCTTAAGATATTTCGGACTTTCTGAATTCTACAGTTTTGAATTATAATGTAACACATTAGGACAGCAAGCAAGTTTCATATTAAGATTGATTGGGAATTCTGAGGAATATATACTATTGGCACAGTACAACAGTGATCTACTTTTCTATATTATACTAAATTACGGTATTACATTACCTGTATCGGCTTTCAGGCAGTTGTTGCACTACAGATGCATTTTTGTCCTGATATTATTCATAAGGTCCCAGCATAAAGCCCAATTGTTTTTAAAGCACGTAAATAGTATTATGGTTTGGAACAACAGATTAGACTTTTCAGTGCTTTCCTGCCCCATTACTGTGGATGAAGGAAATGTAGCTACAATATAGCCTTGTAGAATCCCCATTATTAGCCAAGGGGCTCCATTTGGCATTATAAAATACTTGTTCATGCAACAAATATAAAATTGGTGGTGTGGCAGCAGTAACACTGTCATGTTTCCTACATGACAACAGTGATGCCTCTTCGAAAGTACTTCATTGGCTGTAAAGCGCTTTGGGACGTCCTGGGGTCGTGAAAGGTGCTATAGAAATGCAGGTCTTTTTTTTTTTAAGAGCTAAGATTTTACAAGTTAGTGAACGTGGCAAAGAACTTTGCACAACAGGATTGCAGATCAGGAATTCAGCCAAGGAGGTTGGCACACTTCATGCAAAAACTTGCCATCCATTCATTTTACTGGATGGAAAATTGTGCAGGGCGTGTCGACCTTTGTGTCCTAGTTCCGCATATAGGCTCCCATTGTGTGAAGCTCTGTGCCAAGACTACTAATTAGTAAAATCTTTATAGTTTTACTGCATGCGTTTTTAAAAGAGCTGAGTACATAAATCTGACACCACTTATCCCTTCCTAGAATAAAGCAGCACAGGATAAGACACTCTATCATTGCACTAGTGTTTGTAGCCAACCAACAGAAACCCAAATCTGCAGAATGCATCAATAATTTTGGATTTGATTTGCCATCTTTAATCCAAATGGATTGAAATATGAGTGCCCAGGTACTGATATCTGTAGAGATGCAGATACACAGGTTGATTGCAGGTGGAAAAAGCCATAAAGGGGGAAATATATAAGAATATAAGAACATAAGAAATAGGAGCAGGAATAGGCCATTCTTTGAGCCTGCTCCACCATTCAATAAGATCATGCCTGATCTTCTACCTCAACTCCACCTTCCCGCACTATCCCCATATCTCTTGGTTCCCTTGGTATAAAAAAATCTATCGATCTCTGTCTTGAATATACTCAATGACTGAGCCTCCACAGCCCTCTGGGGTAGAGAAATCCAAAGATTCACCACCCTCAGAGTGAAGAAATTTCTCCTCATCTCAGTCCTAAATGGCCAACCCCTTATTCAGAGACTGTGGCCTAGAAATTCAGTTTGGGCCCGCCAGCTGGTTTGCGCCCAAAAGTTAGCGCTGGGCGGGGAGCCATTAGCGACCGTCAGATATTCGGCTTCTGCGCCCCAATCCGGAACTGGGCGCTATTCCAGGGTGTGGCCGCCCCCGCTTGGGGCGCTGAAACTGAATTTCAGCGCTGTAGGCGCCGCTGCGCCACCCGATGCGGTGCGGCAGGCTGCGGTACTGCAGGCCTCCTCCTTCTCTTAAGGTGGAGGTGCCTGCAACGGGGAGATCGCCGCTGGATTGTGCCGGCAAATGAGCCTGGCACCACGGAGAAGTGCCGGGCTCACGGAAAGCAGCCGGCAATGCCGCGGGGGGGGGGAGCGGTGGAGGAGGCCGGGGAAGGAGGTGCGGGCAGGCGGCCGCCGAAAAAGCGGCCGGCCGCACCTCCACCTTTATGCGCCCCACTAAGGCTGCAGTAAGGCCCTGGTCTCCGGATGTAAGTAGCGGCCGCCACGGAGGAGGCGGCGGCAACTGAATATGGGATTCGGGCCGGCATTGGGGCGGAACCGGGGCACTGCGCACACCGATGACGTCATCGGTGCCGGCGCAGCGCTACCGGCTACCGCCGCCATTACCGCAGCGCTGAATATCAGCGCGAACTCCTCTATTGGCGCAAAAGCCCTCTTTGGGCGAAAACTGGGCGCAAAGCCAACCGAATTTCTAGGCCTGTGACTCCTAGTTCTAGACTCCTCAGCCAGGGGAAACATGCTCCCAGCATTTATCCTGTCAAGCCCCTTAAGAATTTTTAAAGTATCAATGAGGTCACCTCTCATTCTTCTAAACTCCAGGGAATATAGGCCTAGTCTACTCAATCTCTCCTCATTGGACAAGCCCCTCCCCACCATCCCAGGAATCTAGTGGACTTTTGTTGCACTCCCTCTAAGGCAAGTACATCCTTCCTTAGGTACACAGTACTCCAGATCAATGTTCCTGTTAAGCTGTGTGGCCACGTGGCAGTCTGGAGGTCCCGCGCAGGCCAGTCTCCGGCTTTTGAATGGAAAAAACGCACATGTGTTGAAATTTGCATGGGCAGTGAAGGGCTGCACCACCAAAAAACAAATTAGAGGGTACTTTGCTCCAGGTGTGCTCTCGCCAAGGCCCTATATAATTGCAGTAAGAATTCTTTACTCTTATACTCCAATCCTTTTGTAATAAACCATTTGCTTTCCTAATCGCTTGCTGTACCTGCATGTTAAATTACTGTGATTCGTGTACAAGGACACTCATATAGTGGCACTTCAGTACTGAGGGAGTGCTGTACTGTCAGATGCAACAGCATCATACCTTTCTGCCAATGTCCCAGACTCCTCCATCACCATCGCTTGGTATGTCCTGTCCCACAGGCAGGACAGACCCACCAGAGGTTGCGGCACAATGTTATACAGTCGGGAGGGAGTGGCCCTGGGAGTCCTCAACAATGACTCCGGACCTCATGAAGTCTCATGGCATCAGGTCAAACATGGGCAAGGAAACCTCCTGCTGATTACCACCTACCGCCCTCCCTCAGCTGATGAATCAGTACTCCTCCATGTTGAACACTACTTGGAAGAAGCACTGAGAGTAGCAAGGGCACAGAATGTACTCTGGGTGGGGACTTCAACGTCCATCATCAAGAGTGGCTCGATAGCACCACTACTGACCAAGCTGGCCGTGTCCTGAGGGACACAACTGCTAGACTGGGCCTGCAGCAGGTGGTGAGAGAACCAACACGAGGGAAGCACGTACTTGACCTTGTCCTCACCAATCTACCTGTCACAGATGCATCTGTCCATGACAGTAGTGGTAGCAGTGGCCACTGCACAGCCCTTGTGAAGACGAAATCCCGTCTTCACACTGAGGACACCCTCCAAATGTTACACCATTGTTCAAAAAAGGGTGTAAAGATAAATCTAGCAACTACAGGCCAGTCAGTTTGACCTTGGTAGTGGTGAAGCTTTTAGAAACAGTAATCAGGGACAAAATTAACAGTCACTTGGACAAGTGTGGATTAATTAAGGAAAGCCAGCACGGATTTGTTAAAGGAAAATCGTGTTTAACTGACTTGATTGAGTTCTTTCATGAGGTAACAGAGAGGTTTGATGAGGGTAATGCGGTTGACATGGTGTATATGGATTTCCAAAAGGCATTCGACAAAGTGCCGCAAAATAGGCTTGCCAGCAAAGTTGCAGCCCATGGAATAAAAGGGACAGTGGCAGCAAGGATACAAAATTGGCTAAGTGATAGGAAACAGAGAGTAGTGGTGAACAGTTATCTTTTGGACTGGAGGAAGGTATACAGTGGTGTTCCTCAGGGGTTGGTTCTAGGACCACTGCTTTTCTTTATATATATATTAATGACTTGGACGTGGGTGTACAGGGCACAATTTCAAAATTTGCAGATGACACTAAACTTGGCAGTATAGTGAACAGATAGGAGGAGAGTGATAGATTTCAGGAAGACATAGACAGACTGGTGAAATGGGCGGACACGTGGCAGATGAAATTTAACGCAGAAAAGTGTGAAGTGATACACTTTGGTAGAAAGAATGAGGAGAGGACATATAAACTAAATGGTACAATCCTTAAGGGGGTGCACAAACAGAGAAACCTGGGTGTGTGTGTGTACAAATTGTTGAAGGTGGCAGGGCAGGTTGAGAAAGCAGTTAAAAAGGCTTACGGGATCCTGGGCTTCATGAATAGAGGTACAGAGTACAAAAGTGTGGAAATTATGATGAACCTGTATAAAACACTGGTTCAGCCCCAACTGGAGTATTGTGTCCAATTCTGGACACCGCACTTTAGGAAGGATGTGAAGGCCTTAGAGAGGGTGCAGAAAAGATTTATGAGAATGATTCCAGGAATGAGGGACTTCAGTTACGTTGATAGACTGGAGAAGCTGGGGTTGTTCTCCTTGGAGCAGAGAAGATTGAGAGGAGATTTGATAGAGGTGTTCAAAATCATGGGGAGTCTGGACAGAGTAGATAGAGAGAAACTGTTCCCATTGGCAGAAGGGTCGAGAACCAGAGGACACAGATTTAAGGTGATTGGCAAAAGAACCAAAGGCGACATAAGAAAAAACTTTTTTACGCAGCGCGTGGTTAAGATCTCGAATGCACTGCCTGAAAAGGTGGTGGAGGCAGATTCAACCATGACTTTCAAAAGGGAGTTGGATAAGCATCTGAAGGAAAGAAATTTGCAGGGCTACGGGGAAAGGGCAGGGGAGTGGGGGTGGCGGGGGGGGCGGGTGGGATTAGCTGAAGTGCTCTTGCAGAGAGCAGGCACGGGCTCGATAGGCCGAAAAACCTTCTTCCGTGCTGTAACCATTCTATGATTCTATGATTTTGTTGTGGGGCTAAATGAGATAGATTCAGAATAGATCTAGCAGCTCAAAACTGGGCATTCATGAGGCGCTGTGGGCCATCAGCAGCAGCAGAATTGTATTCCACCACAATCTGTAACCTCATGGCCGGCATACCCCTCACTCTTCCATTAACATCAAGCCAGGTGACCAACCCTGGTTCAATGAGGAGTGTAGAAGAGCATGCCAGGAGCAGCACCAGATGCACCATAAATGAAGTGCCAACCTGGGGAAGCTGCAACACAGGACTACATGCATGCTAAACAACAGAAACAGCATGAGCAGGTCAGAGGCTAGGTATTCTGCGGTGAGTGTCTCACCTCCTGACTCCCCAAACGCCTTTCTACCATCTACAAGGCACAAGTAAGGAGTGTGATGGAATACTCTCCACTTGCCTGGATGAGTGCAGCTCCAACAACACTCAAGGAGCTCGACACCATCCAGGACAAATTAGCCTGCTTTACTTGCATCCCATCCATCTTAAACATTCACTCCCTCCACCACCGGTGCACCATGGCTGCAGTGTAAACCATCTACAAGGTGCACTGCAGCAACTCGCCAAGGCTTCTTCAACAGCACTTCCCAAACCCACGACCTGTAGCACCTAGAAGGACAAGGGCAGCAGACGCATGGGAACACCATCATCTGCAAGTTCCCCTTCAAGTCACACACCATCCTGACTTAAAAGTATATTGCCGATCCTTCAAAAATCCTTCAAGCTGGGTCAAAATCCTGGAACTCCCTCCCTAACAGCACTATGGGAGTACCTTCACCGCATGGACTGCAGCGGTTCAAGAAGGCGGCTCACCACCACCTTCTCCAGCATAATTAGGGATGGGCAATAAATGCTGGCCTTGCCAGCGATGCCCAAATCCCAGGAACCAATTAAAAAAAAGGGAGTTCTCCTCGGTGTACTGGCTAATAATTATCCCTTAACCAATATCACTAAAAAAAACAGATTATCTGGTCATTTGACCTTGAGAAGTTGGTGGTGAGCCTTCTTCTTGAACTGCTGCAGTCCGTGTTGTGAAGGTACTCCCATAATGCTGTTGGGTAGGGAGTTCCTGGATTTTAACTCAGCGACGGTGATATGTCCAGGTCAGGATGGTGTGTGACTTGGTGTATAGAAACATAGAAACATAGAAGATAGGAGCAGGAGTAGGCCATTCGGCCCCTCGAGCCTGCTCCGCCATTCAATGCGATCATGGCTGATCATCCAAATTCAGTACCCAGTCCCTGCTTTCTCCCCATACCCCTTGATCCCTTTAGCCTTAAGAAATATATCCAACTCCTTCTTGAATATATTTAATGAATTGGCCTCTACTGCCTTCTGTGATAGAGAATTCCACAGCTTCACCACTCTCTGGGTGAAGGAAATCCTCCTCATTCCTGTCCTAAATGGCCTACCCCTTATCCTTAGACTGTGACCCCTGGTTCTGGACTCCCCGACCATCAGGAACATCCTTCCTGCATCTAGTCTGTCCAGTCCTGTCAAAATTCTTTAAGTTTCAATGAGATCCCCTCTCATTCTTCTAAACTCCAGCGAGTACAAGCCCAATCGACCCAATCTCTCCTCATACGTCATTCCTGCCATCCCAGGTATCAGTCTGGTGAATCTTCGCTGCACTCCTTCCATGGCAAGAACAAATGCAGCAAGACATCCTTGTTCCTGTACTCAAACCCTCTCGCTATGAAGGCCAACATACCATTTGCCTTCTTAACTGCCTGCTGCACCTGCATGCTTACCTTCAGCGACTGGTGCACAAGGACACCCAGGTCTCGTTGCACTTCCCCTTCTCCCAATCTATTGCCATTCAGATAATAACCTGCCTTCCTGTTTTTGACACCAAAGTGGTTAACCTCGCATTTATCCACGTTATATTGCATTTGCCATGCTTCTGCCCAATCGCCCAACCTGTCCAAATCATCCTGGAGTTTCTCGGTATCCTCCTCACAGCACACACGCCCACCCAGCTTTGTGTCGTCTGCAAATTTGGAGATATTACATCTAGTTCCTTTGTCTAGATCATTAATATATATTGTGAATAGCTGGGGTCCAAGGACCGATCCCTGCAGTACCCCATTAGTCACTGCCTGCCACTCGGAAAAAGACCCGTTTATTCCAACTCTTTGCTTTCTGTCTGCCAACCAGTTCTCTATCCAAGTCAATACCTTGCCCCCAATCCCATGTGCCTTAACTTTACATGCTCATCTCTTATGCGGGACCTTATCAAAAGCCTTCTGAAAGTCCAAATATACCACATCCACTGGTTCTCCCTTATCTATTTTACCAGTTGCATCCTCAAAAAATTCCAGTAGATTAGTCAAGCACAATTTACCTTTTGTAAATCCATGTTGACTTTGTCCGATCCTGTCACTGTTTTCCAAGTGCTCTGCTATTACATCTTTTATAATGGACTCTAGCATTTTCCCCACTACCGATGTCAGGCTTACCGGTCTGTAATTCCCTGTTTTCTCCTACCACCTTTTTTGAATAGTGGGGTAACATTAGCTACTCTCCAATCCATGGGTACTGTTCCAGATTTCATCGAATGTTGGAAGATGATCAGCAATGCATCTACTATTTCTAGGGTCACTTCCTTAAGTACCCTAGGATGTAGATTATCAGACCCTGGGGATTTATCGGCCTTCAATCCCATCAATTTCCCTAACACCATTTCCCTAAAAATATTGATTTCTTTCAGTTCCTCCCTGTCATTAGACCCTATGTCCCCCAACATCTCTGGGAGGTTATTTGTGTCCTCCCTTGTGAAGACAGAACCAAAATATGTATTTAATTGGTCTTCCATTTCTTTGTTCCCCATTATAAATTCCCTTGGTTCTGACTGCAAGGGACCTACGCTTGACTGCACCAATCTTTTTCTCTTCACATATCTATAAAAGTTTTTACAGTCAGTTTTTATGTTCCCTGCAAGCTTACTCTCATATTCTATTTTCCCTTTCTTAATTAATCCCTTTGTCCTCCTTTGTTGAATCCTGAACTGCTCCCAATCCTCAGATTTACTGGCCAATTTATATGTCCTCTCCTTGGATCTTATGCTATCCCTAATTTCCCTTGTTAGCCACGGTTGAGTCACCTTTTTTGTTTTATTTTCATGCCATACTGGGATGAACAAATTCTATAGTTCATCCATGCAGTCTTGGAATGTTTGCCATTGTCTATCCACCGTCAACCCTTTGAGTGACATTCCCCAATCAATCCTACCCAACACGCGCCTCAGACCATCGTAGTTTCCTTTATTTAAATTCAGGACCCTTGTCTCTGAGTTAAGTGCTTCATTCTCCATCTCAATGAAGAATTCTATCATATTATGATCGCTCCGACCCAAGGGGCCTCGTACAACAAGATTGCTAATTAATCCTTTCTCGTTACATAATACCCAGTTTAAAATGGCCCGATCTCTGGTTGGTTCCTCGACATATTGGTCCAGGAAACCATCCCGTAAACACTCCAGGAATTCCTCCTCCACAGTATTGTTACTAATTTGGTTAGCCCAATCTATATGTAGATTAAAGTCACCCATGATGACTGCTGTGCCCTTATTGCACGCTTCTCTAATTTCCCCTTTAATGCCATCCCCAACCTCTGCATTACTGTTTGGAGGTCTATATACCACTCCCACTAACATTTTCTACCCATACAGATTCCACATCATCAGAGCTAATATCCTTCCTTACAATTGTGTTAATCCCTTCTTTAACCAGCAATGCTACTCCACCTCCCTTTCCTTTTTGCCTATCTTTCCTGAATATTGAATACCCCTGGATGTTGAGTTCCCAGCCTTGGCCACCCTGGAGCCATGTTTCCGTAATCCCAATCAAATCTGATTCGTTTACCTTTATTTGCGCAGCTAAATCATCCACCTTATTACGAATGCTCCTCGCATTAAGACACAAAGCCTTCAGGCTTGTTTTTCTAACGCTCTTAGACCTATTCGAATTATTATTTACTGTGGCCATGTTTGATTTAAACCCTTGATTTCTCTGACTGCCACTTTTGTTTTTCTCCTTCCTATCTTTTGCTTTTATCCTTGTTTCCCTTTCCTCTATCTCCCTGCTCAGGTTCCCAACCCCCTGCCATTTTAGTTTAAACCCTCCCCCAGAGCACTAGCAAACACTCCCCCTAGGACATCGGTCCCACCCTGCCCAGGTGCAAATCGTCCGGTTTGAACTGGTCCCACCTCCCCCAGAACCGGTTCCAATGTCCCAGGAATTTGAATCCCTCCCCCTCGCACCATTCCTCTAGCCACGTATTCATCTGAAATAGCCTTCTATTTCTACTCTGACTAGCACGTGGCACTGGTAGCAATCCTGAGATTACTACTTTTGAGGTGCTATTTATTAATTTACCTCCTAACTTCCTATATTCAGCTTTTAGGACCTCATCCCGTTTTTTTACCTATATCGTTGGTACCTATATGCACCACTGTAAGAAGTCACACAACACCAGGTTATAGTCCAACAGTTTTATTTGAAATCACAAGCTTTCGGAGCGCTGCTCCTTCATCAGGTGAAGTGGAGAGATGCCTATAGACACAGATTATATAGTCAGAGAATAATGCCAGATGATTATAGGTAATCTTTCTAACTGCCATTTATCACACATCGGCAGAGAGATAATCCCAGCAATCAAAGGTGCGAATGGTGTCCAAACAGGTCAGTCAGGAAAACATTACATCAAAGAACAATGAGGTGGGGTCACAAGGGGTAAAATGTTGCAGATGCTGGGGTCTTCGCAGCCTTCAACATGTCATCGATGATGACGAACACCTCGCTAAGGCCATCCCCACGCCTCCACTACTCGCCTTCAAACAGCCGCCTAACCTCAAACAGACCATCGTTCGCAGCAAATTACCCAGCTTTCAGGAGAACAGCGACCACGACACCACACAACCCTGCCACAGCAGCCTTTGCAAGACATGCCAGATCATCAACACAGATACCATCATCACATGTGAGGACACCACCCACCAGGTACATGGTACATACTCATGTGACTCGGCCAACGTTGTCTACCTCATACGTTGCAGGAAAGGATGCCCTGGAGCGTGGTACATCGGCAAGACCATGCAGACACTGCGACAACGGATGAACGGACACCACGCAACAATCGCTAGGCAGGAGTGTTCCCTCCCAGTCGGAGAACACTTCAGCAGTCAAGGACATTCAGCCTCCGATCTTTGGGTAAGCATTCTCCAAGGTGGCCTTCGAGACACACGACAACGCAAAATCGTAGAGCAAAAACTGATAGCCAAGTTCCGCACTCATGAGGACGGCCTCAACCGGGATCTTGGATTCATGTCACGCTACATGTAACCCCACCTGATGTAGGGTCATCCAGACTCGAGTCATCATTGGCTTGTTCTCTCTACACAGATGCGGCCGGACCTGCTGTGATTTCCAGCAAAGAAAATGTTTTTTGTCTGTTTTTTGTTTTTCATACAGACCCCAGCATCTGCAACATTTTACCCCTTGTGACCCCACCTCATTGTTCTTTGATGTAATGTTTTCCTGACTGACATGTTTGGACACCATTCACACCTTTGATTGCTGTGATTATCTCTCTGCCGAGGTGTGATAAATGGCAGTTAGAAAGATTACCTGTAATCATCTGGCATTATTCGCTGACGATATAATTTGTGTCTATAGGCATCTCTTCACTTCACCTGAAGAAGGAGCAGCACTCCGAAAGCTTGTGATTTCAAATAAAACTGTTGGACTATAACCTGGTGTTGTGTGACTTCTTACATTTGTCCACCCCAGTCCAACACCAGCATCTCCACACTATATGCATCACGACAACTGGCTGTTCACCCTCCCCTTCCAAAATGTTCTGCAGCCGCTCTGAGACATCCTTGACCCTTTCACCAGGGAGGCAACACACCATCCTGGAGTCTCATTTGCGGCCGCAGAAACGCCTATCTATTCCCCTTACAATAGAATCCCCTATTACTATAGCTCTACTCCTCTTTTTCCTCCCATCCTGTGCAGCAGAGCCACACATGGTGCCAGAAAGTTGGCTGCTGCTGCCTTCCTCTGATAAGCCTCTGGAATTTTTTGAGGATGTAACTAGTAAAATAGATAAAGGAGAACCAGTGGATGTGGTATATTTGGACTTTCAGAAGGCTTTCGATAAGGTCCCGCATAAGAGATTAGCGTGTAAAGTTAAGGCACATGGGATTGGGGGCAAGGTATTGACTTGGATAGAAAACTGGTTGTCAGACAGAAAGCAAAGAGTTGGAATAAACGGGTCTTTTTCCGAGTGGCAGGCAGTGACTAATGGGGTACCGCAGGGATCAGTCCTTGGAACCCAGCTATTCACAATATATATTAATGATCTAGGCAAGGGAACTAGATGTAATATCTCCAAATTTGCAGACGACACAAAGCTGGGAGGGCATTTGTGCTGTGAGGAGGATGCCGAGAAACTCCAGGATGATTTGGACAGGTTGGGTGATTGGGCAGAAGCATGGCAGATGCAATATAACGTGGATAAATGTGAGGTTATCCACTTTGGTGGCAAAAACAGGAAGGCAGATTATTATCTGAATGGCAATAGATTGGGAGAAGGGGAAGTGCAACGAGACCTGGGTGTCCTTGTGCACCAGTCGCTGAAGGTAAGCATGCAGGTGCAGCAGGCGGTTAAGAACGCAAATGGTATGTTGGCCTTCGTAGCGAGAGGGTTTGAGTACAGCAGCAAGGATGTCTTGCTGCAGTTATACAGGGCCTTGGTGAGACCACATCTTGAGTATTGTTTGCAGTTTTGGTCGCCTTATCTGAGGAAGGATGTTCTTGCCATGGAAGGAGTTCAGCGAAGATTCACCAGGCTGATACCTGGGATGGCAGGAATGACGTATGAGGAGAGAGTGGGTCGATTGGTCTTGTACTCGCTGGAGTTTAGAAGAATGAGAGGGGATCTCATTGAAACTTATAAAATTGTGACAGGACGGCACAGACTAGATGCAGGAAGGATGTTCCCGATGGTCGGCGAGTCCAGAACCAGGGGTCACAGTCTAAGGATAAAGGGTATGCCATTTAGGACAGAAATGAGGAGGATTTCCTTCACCCAGAGAGTGGTGAACCTGTGGAATTCTCTACCACAGAAGGCAGTAGAGGCCAATTCATTACATATATTCAAGAAGGAGTTGGATATATTTCTTAAGGCTAAAGGGATCAAGGGGTATGGGGAGAAAGCAGGGACCGGGTACTGAATTTGGATGATCAGCCATGATCACATTGAATGGCGGAGCAGGCTCGAGGGGCCGAATGGCCTACTCCTGCTCCTTTCTTCTATGTATGTTAAGCCATTGCCCCCAAAAGTACTCAAAGTGGTGTATCTATTTGAGAGGGGGATGTTCACAGGGGACCCCTGCACAACCTGCCTGCGCCTAGTACTCTGTGTGTTGGTCACCCCTTCCCTTTCTGCCTGTCCAACCTTTGCCTGAGGTGTGACCAACTGCTTAAACGTGATATCCACGATGTCCTCAGCATCGCGAATGGTCCAGTATGTATCCAATCGCAGCTGCAGCGCCGCAATGCGGCCTGCCAGTAGCTGCAGCTGGACACACTTCCTGCACACATGGTTGTCAGGGACACAGGAAGTGTCCCTGAGTTCACACATAGCGCAAGAGGAGCATACCATGGGGCCGGCTCTCCTGTCATGACTTACCCTTTAATTAATTGAAATTAAATTAAATCAATCAATTACACTACAGTTAAATGGTATATTTAAGGGCCCTGGTTTACCAAGAGTTCCCGCTACAGCACAGAGAGCTTAAAAACTATAAACCACAGAGTTAAAGTTTAAAAAGAGAGAAATACTCACCAACCAATCACTTAACTGCTTTCTGGTGACGTCACACTTCAATTATTTTTACTTCTCTCCCTCCCTCTGAGTTCGGAGACTGGAGATTAATAAACCTACCTGGTCTCTGCCGCTGATTTAAATAACCGCCGCCGCTCAGCCACCTCGCTCCTCGCAGGTCCGCTCTGTATGCCATTGCTGTTTGTGGGATCTTGCTGGGCATTAGCTTCCTAAATTACAGCAATGCCTATACTTCAGAAATACTTAATTGGCTGTAAAGCGCCTTGTTCATCCTGAGGTCTTGAAAGGCGTTCTCTCTTTTTTTCACTGAATACAAAAGCACAGGAGTAATGATGAATCTGTACAAGGCTCTGGTTCAGCCACGGTTGGGACACTGTGTGGAATGTTGGGCGCTGCATTACAGAAAAGATATTGGGGTGAAATTGGGGCACTAACTTCTGAAATTTTGAAAATTTAGCGCCAAGGATTCTGAATGTCTACTAAATTGGGTGTTAGCGGAAGTGGAGCGCTAAATCAAATGCTAATGACCTCAGTGGGGCACAACAGGGGCACTACCAGCAGAGCGCTAATGAATTTCAGGTGCAGTGCGTTCAGCAATGATCCTTCACCCTGGTTCCTCCAGCTCGTAAAGGGGAGGTTGCATCATTGTGCAGATGCTCATTTTCAGCATTGCTGGCTTTGAGACGACATGCGAGCAAGTGAATCCCCTGATGGCTATGGCTGTTCCCACTCCCAGGGAGAGAGCTTGTCGGTTCACAGACGTGGCATTGGTGGCTGGAGTGGAGCGAAGGAAGGCAATGCTGTTCCAATGCTGGAAGGAGGCCATCGCCTCAGGTGTTCAGGGCAATGTGGAGGGAAGTGGCCCAGGAGGTCTCGGCCAGTAGTGTGGTGGAACGCAGCCTGACACAGTGCCGCAAGAAATTCAACGACCTCAGTCGGGTGTTCAAGGTGAGTACATGCCTCAACAGCTCCTACATACCAGCATCTGAACCTCAGTCTGTACACACTGCGCAAACAACCACACCCCACCACTCACCCACCAAACATCTTCACTTACTCAAACTCACATCCACATCTCACGCCTTGCCTACAATCACAGCTATTCAATGACGGCAGGCATATCTCCCAAACACATAGCTGGACTGTGACTCAAACACATTTGTTTCTCTTGCAGGCCAAGGTGACTCACAATAGGAGGGAGCAGCAGAGAACAGGCGGGCCTGATGCGCAGCTCCAGCAGCTCTCTGACCTTGAGGAGCGAGTGCTGCGATTCATTGGGCAGCAGGTGGTGGGCGCTGTGCCCGTCAGCGAGGTCGACCCCGTTGGGGACAAAAACAGTATTTTCAGCTCCTCTCCTCTCATCCCACTTCCCCCTCACACCACAAACCTTTCTCACTTTCCACCTCCTGAGAATGTCTGCATTCCTTGCTCCATTCCTGCCCGCCTGCCCTCACCTTAACACGAGTGTTGTGCCTTTATGCTTTCAGATAATCGGCAACCAGATGACCAGCCTGTCCCTGAGCCTCCCACTGAGAGCGAGGAAGGAGAAGAGGAGGAGGAGCAAAGCATCGCGTCACTGCATCTCTCACCCGCAGGCGTCACCTCAGATACTGGGACTACGCGATCTCTAGAGGCATGTTTAGTAGAGGGGTCTGCACTGGGTGATGCACCAGGGACAAGCAGACTGCAGCAAGGCCAGGGGGAAAGGGTAGCTCGGGGAGCCAGCTCCCCAGAGGGCGAATTCGCGCACGAGTTCTGCAGCACAGGACTCAGATGAGGACCTTGATGGAGAGGCATTCACAAGAAGGGTGATGAGCATGCACACGGAGATCATAGGTGCAATGGCAAGGGTGCCCGAGAGCTTGTCAGCAATGGTAAGGAGCGTGGAGGAGTCCGCCTCTAACATTGCACAAAGCACACCATGGAGCCCATCCTTTGCAGTCTGCAGAGGATGGTGGACTCCCTGAGAAATCGCGGTGACCCAGACCTTCTAACGCGTGGCAGCTTCCATTGCAGCACAGGCGGAAGCGACGCAATGTCTTAGTGCTGTAATGCAGTCAATGGTTGCTGCCATCTAGTCTCAGACTGCTCTCATGCAGTCTCAGCTTGATGCCATTGTTACTGGGTCCACCACAGTCCACCGGGGGATCTCACAGTGTCGCAGCAGGCCAGCAACCTGAGCTCTAGCAGATTGGTGGGGATGCTGAGGTGATGCCCCGGGGGAGTGGCAGCGGGTCAGTGGAGCAGGAACCTGCTGTCCTCTCTCAGGATGGCAGCATTCCTGATCCCACCACTGCCACTCCGCCATTGCACTTGTCGCTGCCTGTCATCCAGCCAGCCCAGACTGCTGCCACCCAGCCTGAGGTGGTGCAGTCTACAGCCAGCCCTTCCAGGCCCAGAGCTGGTCGAGGGCGTCCTGCAAGGCCATCTGTAGTCTCTGGCACCGACACTCAGCAGCCTTCCACCAGCCCTGCTGCAGCTACTGGGGAGACACTACGTAGGAGCACTAGATTAGGAAAGGGGACTGTAAAGAGGGGAGGCAAGGGTTTGCACAAGGGTGATTAGTCAATATTGTTGTTGTATTTATGTGGTTTATGGTTTTTGATAAATGTATTACTGAATGTTGCCAATTTGGTGCTGTGTCTCAGGTCAGTTCTGGGGTGTGGTTGGAATCACAAAGTGATGGAATGATGGTGACGTGCTCAGCAACCGGAACAAGGACTCGAAGACACTGGAAACGAAGTCTGATGAGACGGCCACGGACCGACCTTGCAGAATACTCGTTGAAATGCAAAACGCGCAAATCGGTCAAAAGGCCTCTATGCCTGTGTGAAATTAACAACGCAGCATTATTGGCCGCCGAAAACTAAACCAGATGTGGTCGCCTTTAACTAGCGCTCCTCCTGCGGACCTCCGACTGAAAGCCATCTCTTCTACCTGTCGTTAACGGCAGGCGCACAAGCAGGGGGCGAGAGGGAATTTTTCATTCGGAGCACCACTGGGGCGCTGCGCACGGTAATGACGTCGTGATCTTTGGGCGCAACGTCTTACCGCCGGTGCAAAACTCCCGCCGAATTTAGTGGGAGGTGTCAATATCGGCGCGCCCAGTCACAAATCCATTTGTGCCCCGTTAGCGCCCCCTGGAGGCGCTAACGGGAGGTGCAAAGGAGCCCAATTTCTAGCCCATTGGATCCATTGAAAAAGTGGAACCTTAATTTACTAGGAGGATGTCAAAGACAAGGCAATAGAGTTGTGATGAAAAACTAAGGCTGTGTTCATTGGAGAAAGAGAAGGTTAAAGAGGAAAAATGTAATAGAAATGTTCAAAGTTTTGAAAGTGTTTAAAAGGATATATGGTGAAAGGTTACTTTTGTGGATCATAAATTGGTAACAAGGGGGCATAACATTTAGGATTCAAGAAAAAAGCTTGCATCTTATACAGGTGCTTTATCACCTGCTCAGGACATCACAAAGTCCTTAACAGCCAATGAATTACTTTTGAAATACGGTCAACTGTTGTTAGGTAGGTAAACATGGCAGCCAATTTGCATACAGCAAGGTGCCACAAACAGTAAATGAGAAAAACAGCGAATGAACAGCACTGGAAATATAAAAGGGGGAAGTTAGAAGATTGTTTTTATATCCAAAAGATTATTAGCACAGGTGGCAACATTTAAGATAAACACTTTCTGCTGGCTCAAATACATGGGAAATTATAAATATTAACATAGGTAGGCATTTATCAGCACATTTTGTAATTATTTTAACTCGTGATGTAGGGCCTGTTTTACACCTCTCCCGATTTTCCTTTCCGTTGCTGTCATCCCATTTACACTATCACCAAAAGTTAAAATTAACCCCCACTGTGTATCTTCAGTGGGCCATTCTAAAGCAATTCAGATCCCTATAGATTTAACATACAGAAGAGGCCATTCCCAAAATAATTGAAAAGGACTGAATTTTGAAAACGCATCTTGCAAGAATGGTAAAAACATCCCAATTTAAAAGGATTTGCTTATGTATAACTATATCAGCAATTATAAAACCAAATAATTATTATGGGAATACAGGCTACTTTGTAATGATCATATTTAAAACCATACCAATCTAAACTGAAGGTCACTGTGCTACAACAGTGAAGCCTTGCTTATTATATAGTTATGCCATGAACATTGAAGAGTTGAAGCAGCTGTTCGCTCAGCCATTTAAGGTACAATTATAGTACTAGTTTGAAACTGGTACTTGCGTAGACCAAGGCAGAACCAGTGATAATGAGTTTTATAGTTAGCTCTGTATCAGTCATAGGAATATAGGAACACAGGGACAAGAGGAGGCCATTCAGCCCCTCAGCCTGTTCCGCCATTCAATGAGATCATGGCTGATCTGCGACCGAACTCCATATACCCGCCTTTGGCCCATATCTCTTAATACCTTTGGTTAACAAAAAGCTATCAATTTCCGATTTAAAATTAACAATTGATCTAGCATCCATTGCCGTTTGCAGGACAGAGTTCCAAACTTCTACCACCCTTTGTGTGTAGAAGTGTTTCCTAGTTTCACTCCTGAAAGGTCTGGCTCTAATTTTTAGACTATGCCCCCGAGTCCTAGACTCCCCAACCAGCGGAAATAGTTTCTCTCTATCTACCCTATCTGTTCCCCTTAATATCTTGAAAACTTTGGGCAGATCACCCCTTAACCTTCTAAATTCTAGGAAATACAACCCTAATTTGTGTAATCTCTCCTCGTAACTTAACCCTTGAAGCCCGGGTACCATTCTGGTAAACCTACGCTGCACTCCCTCTAAGGTCAATATACCCTTCCTCAGGTGTGGTGCCCAGAACTGCTCTCAGTCATGGAAAGTGGAGCTCTGGGCATCTATATTAACCCTATACAACAATGCATAATCACACACATTGTGAAACTAGCTTAGCTATGTGACCAATAAGAGTGTTGACCAACCCCACCGTTGACCATTAGACTGGTGCTGGCAAAGCCGGGGATGGGGTTGGGGGCGGGGAGGGGGGTTGCGGGGAGCATTGTTTAAATGTGTTTGCACGGCATGACACACTAATCATTCGGGTTCTTTCCAAAACTTGATCATTTCAGTGGGACTCCTGCCAAAGTTGTGCCAGGTGTCCACCTGAGCAGCTAGGCAAATACAGGGCCACTGTGTCCACAGATGCAAGTGAGCTGAATTAACAATACTCTTGAAGCTCACCGAGTTATTGGTTGCCGCCCTATCAAAGCAAATGCAGCTTGCAATGGCTGACATACAAAGGTCATTAGCTCAGACCAGGAACTTTTAGAACTACTGACGGGAAGTAGAAAATGAAAATAAAACAAGTTAAAGCTAATTCTTTGCCCTAGACTATTAGAAAGGTCACAGGCAAAACTTGTAGCTTGAGAAGACCACGTAAGCAACATTATTCAACACTAGAATTAAGCAACCAGGAAAAAGATGGGGGTGGGGGAATAAATAGGAATTAGGGCTTTATATACCATTTTAGTCAGATCAGAGTAATCAAACCAAGAGTTTGGCAAGTTCTTAAACAGGTACTCACCTCATTAACAGGTAGCCTGTGCAGCCCAGAATAAAAGGATACAACATTTCATAGGCTCTGTACCACAATTCTTGTTTATATCAGACCTGAATGTTTAAATAGACATAGCTCTCCCTACCAACTATATTTGAAATAAGAGTGCAGACATATTGCAAACAAAGATTGTGACTTGAAACTTCTAGGGCTTGAAATTCATTATAGCCCAGCAATGGGAAGTATCTTTAGAAAAGTTTGAGAATTAGTGCCAGGTGCTAATGCTTTAGACTGCACGCAAAATTCATTCTCACTGCTCAAAGAAATGATTGGAGCACTAATTCAAGTCTTAAAGGCCTAGCTCATTGGTGTTACACTCAAAGGGTGGACCAAAATCAGATGCAGTCTAATCTCAACTCATCATTGCCACAGGCTTTTCCCCGTACTTAAAGGGGGGGGGGTTCATTGACACTACAGCACCTCATTCTCTGCATTGCTGGCTGTGCAGCTGCCTCAGCAAGGAGAAGCACAACAAGGAGAAGGAGCCGGAGGACTGAAGCAACTGTGCTCATGGCAGATCCACCTCAGTTGGGTGGTCAGCGTGATTGAATGCTCCAACAAATGCTACATACCACCATCTGTACCACAAGCTTCACACACTGCCCAAAGCACCACACCCCCAGCACTCACACACCAACAATCTCTACCTCCCAACAATCACACCCATATCTCACGCCTTGCACACAATGACAGCTATTCAACTATGGCAGGCATAAGGGTTATTAGCTATTAGAATGAATGTGATAAGTGTGATATGTTTATGCATAAATTTATTAATGGAGTTTGCAATATTTTGTGGTCTCTCTCATTTCATTACACTGCTCCTTACTTAATTGAAGGTAGGAGAAGTACAGTTGGAATACACTCGGAGGGTAGGGCCTCTTGGTGAGAGCCGTGAAGTCGCTCCTCATCCCTCTGCGCACATGTTCCCATATTTCTGGCTGCCTACGCTCCCTCCGCCATAGATCCTGGAGGGCGAAGTGGCATGTCAGTACAGCCCCCATTAATGTTGCCAAGTGTAGCAGTTTGAATCTTTGAACAATAAATGTAGCCACTTTGCACTTGCCAGAAGACTGCTGATAAAAAAGAAGCTTGAAATTACTCATACAAACTGCTCCACTGGCTGAAACTGAAAGAAGCCACTGAAACTAACCTGCCCTGACAGCTGCGAGTGATTAATGCTGATGCCTTTAAATAATGTCGCTGGAGCCGGCTTCCATCAGCTGTGTGCCAGCTCTCCCTGTCGCTGTCTGGCCGAGGCGCAAAGGTAAGTGGCGACATTGAATTTTGCAGATCGGGCACCCAGTGAGTATTGCACACTCACTGATGTCACAATCTGCCTGGCGTTGAAGTCCCTGGCGGTACCTCGTACTGGTGGCACAATGGGGGGGGTTGGATTTGCCGTGCGGCGCTGGATTCACCTCGTCCTGGCACTACTGCATCAGCGCCCCATTACTGCCCTCTGCATGCGCTAATGGGAAGCGGTAACCTACCAAATTTTTCCCCCTTAGAATGTTAGCTTTTGCCCCTGAAAATCTGAAGTACTGTACAAATGGAATTGGGATTCTTTCTGACTATTATTTTCGGGTCAAATCAATTATTTAAATATCAATGGTTAATTCAAGCTTCCAAATCTGAGTCTTCTAGAGAGGAAAATGGGCAAGAAGGAAAGTGTAGCAACTGAGATTTGAAACAATAATGTTAAAAAATTATTATTTATGAAAGATGAGTGACTTTTTCACTTTGTTGTATTGGTTCATTGTCAAGAACACATTGAACTACACTATTCATCATCTTATTTTGCATTTAGAATCTTAATTCAGTCAGAATAACTTTCTATAAAATATTAGCAAACTGTTGTGCCAAACATCTGGATTAATTCAATAAAACATGTGACAAAACTTTTTCAATTTGTGGATTAAAGTTTTCTTCATTAAAGGTCCCATTAAATTATTTTCATTGAAGTTGGGGTGTTATTTTAATATTCCTGTGAAAGTGGAGTGTCCATATTGAAGGCAGGTGGGGCTATCAAGGGAGCTCAGTTGGGAGAACGTGCCTGCTGTTGCATTCCTGCACCTCCTGGCTCCACAAAAATAAAAAATGTAAATGGTTTTGGGCTGTTTTCTGAACAGCCTTTCGCAGTCCCTTTAAGGCACGCATTTACATGTCCAAATTACAATCGAGGTCATAGGTACATCATGAAATTGCAGGGCAACATGTTGAATCACACCTGATTTGCATATTAAAAGTGGATTGTCATCTGAAACAGGCCACCAATATAAAGGCCCCTACCAAGATAGCAGTGGCCAGAGTGCCAGCATAAACAGGTTGGTAAGTGAGCTGACGCTGTTATTATGCTGGTCGACCACAGTTAAAAACAGCCCCACTTGTTGTTTCTTTTGGATATCTATCCTATTTTCTTGTCCTCCTCCTTCTCCTTCTCAGTGACAGGTTTATATTAATATATATTTATGTCACTGTTAAGGGCAGAACTGTTGTAAAAGAACAAATTATCATTCCGATTCATTCAATCATTTTTCTAAAAAGCCAAATATTCCAGGCCCGATTAATTTGCGTAAATCTATTTTAAGAAACTAATTTCTATTAATAATCCAAGGAAAAATTGATAAGATAGCAGTTTGATGTTTATGTTATTACTAGTCATGTGGTTATTGCCTGTGTAAGAAATTGACATTGCTCTGTACTTGATGAGTATGTAACCCTCGGATTTAATGGAATCTATTTTAGACTGTTGAATGCAGTACCTTTGATTCGAAAGCTAGAATTGCACCTTGCTTCTGAATACTTTATAGTTTTTTTTAAGCTTGAATTGATATAAATATATTTTTGTTAAAGTCCTCAAAGCATTACAGAAGCCTGGGAAGCCACACAAATATTTTAATGGTTCGAGAACTGATTTTCCAAGAAAACTTTGAGTTTATATAATTTGAGATGATTTTATCAAAATACTGTCTTTACTTTGAAAGTAGGCAGCTGCTATTTAACTATAAAGCAATTCTATTATTGAACCTGCTTTGGAATATTACCCTACTTTAATGTGTAACTGAAATAAAAATGTATTTATGTAGGCTTGCCCATGAACAGATGAAATTGCAGGGCAACAAGTTAAAGGGAAAATTAAAACCAACTAATTTATATGTACAGAATTCTAGATATAGTAATCTTTCCTTATCAAATATCAAACCTTCCTTAATTCTAGTATTTGTAGTACAACAATGTAGTTTGCCAACTGTGAGGCACATGCTGCATAGATTGTGATTTCCAAGTCGTTTTTTGCAGTACAGGAAACTTTGTGATATCCAGCACCGACGGGGCCGAGCTGTTGCCGTCCCATCAAAACTGCCGGACAAACCAGCGCTAATGTTGAAACATACGGAGCTCCGTATCTGGCAACAAACCCTGTTGACAGCTTCTAAACAGTCGGCCGTACCTTGCAAGCGTCTCTGTAGCTTAGTAACAGCTTCAGCGAGACCTTGCAGAGCCTGACTGGTGAAAAAAAAGCAACGAAAAGAAAAAAAGCCTAACGAAACGGCTCCTGATTTTTGCCGGTGGATAGAGCTTGCCAGACATTTAGCCTCTGGATAACACAAAGTTTCCTGTACATTTCTGTGGTAGGTCCTGATTTGTTTCTTTTGCTGATTGTGAGCCCCAGGGTAAAACCCCCAGCTCAGCGAGGCAAGATTTTGCCCCTTACACTGCACAGGTTTGCGAACCACTAGCCTCTTCAGCTGTCCAGTTAAGAGGGACAGTCTTAATCCACACTGCTGTGTAGGAGATTCCGCACCCAACAACCTCAGCACTCACCATCCCTGCAACTAATGATCTATCCGCTCTCTGGGGAATCAATGCCCTTGCCAGCTGCTTTCTGGATTTAAACTATCGCTCTTACGGAAACAATTTCAGCTATTTCCATCACCTGCTTGGCTATCTAATACAGGCAAATCTACGCTAACACAGAAACGTATTGCAAAAAGTAATTGCTTGATGGCTACAAAAAAACGAATGTGCAGCATATTCTTACTGTTTGTCAAGCAATCTGATTAGCCTTCAGGTAGTGATGAAGACATTAACAAAGAAGGCATATAAATTTAACAGAATTATGAGTTAGTTCCATCAATCAATGCTAATCAGCAGTTAGTGCATAAAATGTAACGATACTTTCCGGAAATTGTTTTGGCATATTGTTAGGATAATATTGGGGCAATACTGCAAGTGGCTGATATGGGCTTTGCCTATTGAAAAGGGGAAAGGCAAAGCACATGTGCTGTGTGTTCCTATTTTAACTCTTGTCTCAAAAATGATTTGGTGTTGAAAAACTTTCAATGTAAAAACTTTATTTTTACATTTTCAAATCATAAAATGACAGTCAAGATCAGGGATACACCTGGTCTGTATACTGGAGGGTGAGTTTGAATGGTTGAGACCAATCCTCTTTCAAGAGCAGTAAGGGATTTTATGGCCATGCATGTGTGTGTGTGGGTGAGAGAGTGTCAGGACTGTGTGTTGATACACAGCAGGAGAGTCCTTATTCAACCTTTATTTTTTTTTACATTGTGTTAGCAGTTCACAGTTTCTGGCCTAAGAAAGGGGATAAACTAACAAAGTTTTTGTGGCTGATTGCTTTTTAAAGTGGAATCCCTGAAATTCTGCATTCAGGCTTCAGCAAAGCTTTCAAGTTAACTGTCCATGCTCGGAGCATCCAATTTTAAAATGTAAAATTGAAAGTCATTCATTTATTCATGAGGACCCCGAATTTGCAAGAATGTCAAAAATTGGGATTGATCCTCAGCTTGAGCTCGTGAGATGGCGAATAAAGCTGTTTGATTTTAAATGCTGCAATTAAGTGATTAAGCTAGCAGCACTGAGAGTTGGGCTGGCCAAATATTACGATATTAGCCGGTAACCAGAGGACACAGATTTAAAGTGATTGGCAAGAAAGCCAGTGGGGAGATAAGTAGAATTTTTTTACTCAGCGAGTTGTTGTGATCTGGAATGCACTGCCTGAATGGGTGGTGGAAGCAGATTCAATAGTAACTTTCAAAAGGGAATTGGATCTATACTTAGAAAGGAAAGATTTGCAGGGCTATGGGGAAGATCATGGGAGTGGAAATAATTGGTAGTTCTTTCAGAGAGCTGGCAAAGGCATGATGGGTCAAATGGCCTCTTTCTGTGCTGTATGATTCTATGGGCTGGATTTTCTGAATGGGAACCTTTTGGAGGCGGGGCTGCTGCTTGCCGGGTTTCAGCCCCGCCTCCATCAACTTCTGGCCAACCAGTGGGAATTTCCCCTGATTGACCTTGTTACGCCCGCCTGGCGGGCTCAGCAGGCCAATTAGGGGGAAGTCAGTGACAGAGCACGTCAATGTATGACGTGTCATCTGTCAAGAACTTTTGAAAGAAGAAATGTCATCATTTAACAGCTCTGTGAAGCTGTCAAACACTGACATTCTGTGTAGTTTGATGAATCTTTGTGTTCAGGACTCATCAAACCTTTCTACTTTGCAGAAATAAGCTGGCTGTTGGATCGGAGGATGCAACAGCCAGTTTGTGATCTCTACAATGGAGATGTCGGGGACTCCGGCTCCACAGTGGCTGAAGGCTGTAGGTAGAAACAAATGTAAGTTAACATTTTCTAACACTTTACACTCACCTCACATACTTACCATTCCACACTTGCACCCATCACTCACCCCTACATCGCACTTTCAGACCCCCTCCGACCCCCGCAGACCTCCTACTCGCGTCCTACACCCCGGCGGGGTTCTCCCAGGTCGGGAAGCCTACACTTCGGGATGAAAAATGGGGATAATCCTATTTTCTGCCTGTTAACTACCTGTTAACAGGCAGTTAATAGGCTTTAATCCCTTCCCGCCTCCAAGGAGATGGGACCCGGGGCAGGACGGCTTCCCACCTCCTGGCAAGAGGACATGGAGGCGGGTTGGATGTGGGTTTGACACCCGCCCCCAAATTCTGCAACTTTCCTGGCAGTCCTGCCTCCATACCCACCTCCTCGGGGCTGAGAAAATCCAGCCCTATGATTCTAGTCCCTCCCCCTAATTTTGAATACAGTTTACAGCACAGAAGGAGGCCATGGTGTTTGTGCCACCGCTTCCCTAGAGCAGTGTAGGGAGGTGGTCACCTATTTCCTTCATATCTGGCTACAAATGAGAAGGAAGCTGCTGCTTTCAGGAGGAAGGCCAAGGTGAGTATACTTATTTAGCACAGATTACTTGTGAAGCCCATCAAGTATGATGCAAACCAGAGTTGGGAATTCATAATATGATAGAATTCTTCATTAAGATGAGGAGTGAAGTAGTTGACTCAGAGACTAGGGTCCTGAATTTACATAAAGGAAACTACGATGGTATGAGGCGCGAGTTGGCTAGGATGGATTGGGGAACGTTACTTAAAGGGTTGATGGTGGATAGGCAATGGCAAACATTTAAAGATCGCATGGATGAACTACAGAATTTGTTCATCACTGTTTGGCATAAAAATAAAACAAAAAAGGTGACTCAACCGTGGCTAACAAGGGAAATTAGGGATAGCATAAGATCCAAGGAGAGGACATATAAATTGGCCAGAAAAAGCAGCAAACCTGAGGATTGGGAGCAGTTTAGGATTCAGCAAAGGAGGATAAAGGGATTAATTAAGAGGGGGGAAATAGAATATGAGAGTAAGCTTGCAGGGAACATAAAAACTGACTGTAAAAGCTTCTATAGATATGTGAAGAGAAAAAGATTGGTGAAGTCAAGAATAGGTCCCTTGCAGTCAGAATCAGGGGAATTTATTATGGGGAACAAAGAAATGGCAGACCAATTAAATACATACTTTGGTTCTGTCTTCACAAAGGAGGACACAAATAACCTTCCAGAGATGTCAGGGAACATAGGGTCTAATGAGAGGGAGGAATTGAATGAAATCAGTATTTGTAGGGAAATGGTGTTAGGGAAATTGACGACATTGAAGGCCGATAAATCCCCAGGGCCCGATAATCTACATCCTAGGGTACTTAAGGAAATGGCCCTAGAAATAGTAGATGCATTGCTGGTCATCTTCCAAAATTCTATAGACTCTGGAATAGTTCCCATGGATTGGAGGGTAGCTAATGTAACCCCACTATTTAAAAAAGGTGGTAGAGAGAAAATGGGGAATTATAGACCAGTAAGCCAGACATCGGTAGTGGGGAAAATGCTAGAGTCCATTATAAAAGATGTAATAGCAGAGCACTTGGAAAACAGTGACAGGATCGGACAAAGTCAACATGGATTTACAAAAGGTAAGTCATGCTTGACTAATCTACTGGGATTTTTTGAGGATGTAACTGGTAGAATAGATAAGGGAGAACCAGTGGATGTGGTATATTTGGACTTTCAGAAGGCTTTCGATAAGGTCCCCCATAAGAGATTGACGTGCAAAGTTAAAGCACATTGGATTGGGGATAAGCTATTGACTTAGGGAGAGAACTGGTTGGCAGACAGGAAGCAAAGAGTTGGAATAAATGGGTCTTTTTCCGAGTGGCAGGCAGTGACTAGTGGGGTACCGCAGGGATTGGTGCTAGGACCCCAGCTATTCACATTATATATTAATGATCTAGACAAGGGAACTAGATGTAATATCTCCAAGTTTGCAGATGACTCAAAGCTGCGTGGGCGTGTGTGCTGTGAGGAGGTTGCAGAGAAACTCCAGTATGATTTGGACATGTTAGGTGATTGGGCAGATGCATGGCAGATGCAGTATAATGTGGATAAATGTGAGATTATCCACTTTGGTGGCAAAAACAGGAAGACAGATTATTATCTGAACGGCAATAGATTGGGAGAAGGGGAAGTGCAACAAGACCTGGGTGTCCTTGTGCACCAGTCGCTGAAGGTAAGCATGCAGGTGCAGCAGGCGGTTAAGAAGGCAAATGGTATGTTGGCCTTCATAGCGAGAAGATTCGAGTACAGGAGCAAGGATGTCTTGCTCCAGTTGTACAGGGCCTTGGTGAGACCACACCTTGAGTATTGTGTGCAGTTTTGGTCGCCTTATCTGAGGAAGGATGTTCTTGCCATGGAGGGAGTGCAGTGAAGATTCACTAGACTGATACCTGGGATGGCAGGAATGACGTATGCAGAGAGATTGGCTCGATTAGGCTTATATTCGCTAGAGTTTAGAAGAATGAGAGGGGATCTCATTGAAACTTATAAAATTCTAACAGGATTAGACAGACTAGATGCAGGAAGGATGTTCCCGGTGGCGGGGGAGTCCAGAGCCAGGGGTCACAGTCTAAGGATAAGGGGTAAGCCATTTAGGACTGAGATGTGGAGGAATTTCTTCACCCAGAGAGTGGTGAACCTGTGGAATTCTCTACCACAGAAGGCACTTGAGGCCAACTTATTAAATATATTCAAGAAGGAGTTAGATATATTTCTTAAGGCTAAAGGATTCAAGGGATATGGGGAGAAGGCAGGGACAGGGTACTGAATTTGGATGATCAGTCATGATCTCATTAATGGCGGAACAGTCTCGAGGGGCCGAATGGCCTACTCCTGCTCCTATCTTCTAAGTTTCTATGTTTCTATGCACCCTCTGGGAGGTGCTACTGAAAACATTGCACACACCTATTACCCTTTTTGTACATGCTCCTTCATTGTACCAAAGCTGCAAGCATACTTTTCTTGCAAGTGGAGTTAGCTTTGAAGGAACAGAAAGTAGATGCCCAGGCTTTGAGTACAAGGCATTCTTCTTGGCATAGGAATAACGCAGTTTGTTGGCTGGTGTCGGTAACCATGATTGCAGACAGTATGCCCTGGGTTCCTAAAGGCTACCAATCCAATCTTTCATCTCCTTCAAACAATGAGAAGCCCATAGATTGCCATATGATGAAGATGTCATGACTGCTTTCTGGATAATGGCCATGAAGGAAAGCATTGGCAGGTAACAACCCAAAAAGAGAGGTGCCCTACCCAGCAAACAAAGAAACAAATGCATGGAGCAAAATATACCAAAATCTAATTGCAAATGCAAAATAAGTTTATTTAAAAAAAAAACTTGTAACAACAACTGTGGAGCAAAATCTATTAAAGAAACTTACTTGAGCAGGACAGGTCTCGGGATTACCGATGTGTCCATTTAATGTGGGCAAAGTTCACAGTGGGGTGGAGTTTGTTCCAAGTTTTGAAATGCATAAAATGAGGCTCATGCTTGCCGCTGGTACAGCTTCCTTTTGGTCCCTAAAATGTAGTGTGCAGTGATTTGCAGGTCTGATTTTCCAACCAATTCCGGCCACAAGTGAGGGTCTGTGCTGTTGACGGAGTTTTTAGTAGGAACAGCGTGGGATGAATGGGAATACTACATGAAGAATGCAGCTGGGTCATGGTACTTAACTAAGTTTGTGTCACTGAACCCAAGAACCGAGGCAATTTATAGCTTCTGCCGGATAATGTTTATATCCGTCTCCTATATTTTTATATGTAGAGTTTTCTTTCACTTACTCTGTGTTCAGATTTATTGTTCAAATGCAACTGATTAACTCATATTTTGTATGAGCTTCCCAGTCACTGACCTAGTTTAAAGGAAGTGCAGAGCATTGAGAAAGTGTTCAGTGTTTGCTTACACTAGAAATTCAATTAACTAGACTTAGGTAACAAGTGATGACTCATGATGCCTCAGTAGCTTTGCAGTTTACACACTAGTGATTTGAAATAATTACATTACTTTTTACTGACCCATGAATTTTAAATAACCAACAATCTAACCTACAACAACAGCTTGCATTTATATAGCGCCTTTACCGTCCCAAGGCGCTTCACATTTTGACACGAGCCACAGAAAGAGATATTTGGACTGGTGACCAAAAGCTTCATCAAAGAGGCAGGTTTTAAGGAGCGTCTTAAAGGAGCAGAGAGAGGCATCCTTTTATGCAGATTAGCTAAAATCAGATTAGAATGCTATTTATGAGCAAATCTGGATGTAACAATGCAGCAAGATCATTATTTGCAATCCAGGGGCATTGATATTTAGTAATAATATGGATCTATTGTGCTAAGTTCTATCCTATTTTAGGAGTCAGTGGCCGCGATATTTGGCTCCTTTGCGCCTGCCGTCAGCGCCTCTGAGGCGCAAAGGGCTTATTGCCTGGACGGGGAGCGCCCTCCAAGTAATACTGAGCCGATAGCACCATGACTCCTCTGGTAGCTCCCCGGGCCACTGCGCCATGTTGTCATTGCCGTGCGCCATGACCCCTTAGTGCCCTGCCGCAACCCCTTAACACCCCACAGCAGAAATTCGGCTACGCCCCACGAGGCTGCCACAGGCGGTGTCAGCGCAAGCCTCGCTGGAGCGCTAATTAAAGGGAGGTGCGGCCGCGACACGCGCCACCATTTTTTTTTTGGCCGACCTCTAGGTTGGCCCTCCGTGGCAGTCCTTGGCGTGGTCCATGGCCGCCATCGCGCAGCCCGGCACCGCGTCTCAGTGCCGGGCTGCAGTCATGGCACCACGCCGCCCTGGTGGACTAGTGTGGGCCATCGGAGGCCCTGCAGAACTCGCATCGTCGCTCCCCTTTAACGGAAGGGGAGTGGCGCTGAATGGCCATGTAGCGCTCCCGCGCTTTGCGCCCCGACATGAAGTGGAGTGCCTGAGATAGCGCTCCGCTTTCTCACCGGGGCGGTACTTCCGCGACGGGCGCTAAATCTCCGGCGATAATTCGGTTTCCACCCCCAAACGGGGTGTTAATGAATTTCGCCCCCAGTATGTTCTACACCAGTATTGGAGAATATTCCATATCGTGTGGTTGTGTTGTATCATAATGGCGCAGCATTTCCTGGAAGGCCTCAGCGTAACTATGCTGTAAGAGCGGCATTGCACCAATTTTTTCAGATGAAAGTAATTGATTTAGCTAGTTTGATGCTGGAACATGTGAATTTCCTCGATTATTTGCACTGCTTTCGAGACAACTTCAGCAAAACCCTCTGCACATAGCCCTGCCCCTGCAAAAGACCACCTCACACGAGTTTCCTGGATTTATGCGAATAATGCCCAAACATTAGGCGCAGCAGGACCTGAAATGACCTGATATCGGTGTAACTGAGATCTCAGGATTTTAATAGTAATTGTTTCGCTACTGAGATCTGCACTGCATTTAAGCAAAGTGCTATCAGCCTCAGTGAACCTGAATTTTTTTGGATCCTCTCCCCTTTCTCATGTGTTTAGAAGGATTAAGCAGCTGGAATGGCATATCCAACTTTTGTTCTGTATAATCATGGAAGAGGAAGAGGAGCTGTAGAGGCTCTGAGCATGAGATGTCATGGCAAAAGATAGCAGCCCACTCGCTATTACCCCTATTAGTGGTACTGCATTTGCCCTTGGTTTATGCTGGTTTTTACATTCTGGCATAGGCAAATGAGCTCCGCAGGAAATTTTGGCCTCATTTCCTGTCGGCAGGATTGGCACAGATACCGCCGTAAATTTCTGTGTAATTTCTGCATAAATGTGATCCAGGCGCTTCGGGGCCTACGCATTATCCGTATTGATTGAACCATTTCGGTGCAATAAACATGAGGGTTGTAATGCAGTTGGGTAATTGTGTTGGGCAATTTGTTGACCTTCCACGCCATTGTTTGCGATACTGGGGAGTAGCACGGAGAATAACATGCTGAATAAATAGCTGCCACTTTAATTGAAAACCATATTGCGAAATGGTAGATTAGTAGCGAAGGCAAAATGCCAATTGCACTGCAGAAAGAAAAAAACATCCTTCAGGATTCGCAGACCTTGCATATGTACACAGAAAGTGAAACAATAACTTGTATTTGCACAGTACCTTTAATAACCTCATAGCTGATGAATTACTTTTGAAGCGCAATCACTGTTGTTTTGTAGGCATATGTGGGAGCCAATTTGCGCTCATGCATTTTATTAATTACCTTGGTGCGCAGTCTTTATTTTCAGAGATTTACATTCAGTAAGCAAGTACTTTCTGATCTGGTTAATGAGCTAAGAATGGATTGGAGTGTTGTACTCCAACAAATTACATGTTATCAGTGCTGATGCAGGTCGCTGCGGCTCTTCCCTCCTGTGCTAATAGCAATTTTCAGAACAACTGCTGGTATCAGTCAGCAAGTTCCAAAACCTTTGTAATTTTAAATTCGCAACTACTTTTCTCAGAAGTGCAAATCATGGTATATCAGATTCACAACAGTATTGCAATAACTGGACCAGCCACATAAATACTGTGGCTACAAGAGCAGGTCAGAGGCTGGGTATTCTGTGGCGAGTGTCTCACTTCCTGACTCTCCAAAGTCTTTCCACCATCTACAACATAAGAACATAAGACATAGGAGGAGGAGTAGGTCATTTGGCCCCTCGAGGTTGCTCTGCCATTCAATAAGATCATGGCTGATCTGATCTTGGCCTCAACTCCACTTCCCTGCCCGCTCCCCATAACCCTCGACTCCCTTACCTTTCAAAAATATGTCTATCTCCACCTTAAATATATTCAATGACCCAGCCTCCACAGCTCTCTGGGGAATTCCAAAGATTCACCGCCCTCAGAGAGAAGAAATTCCTCCTCATTTCCAATTTAAATGGGTGCCCCCTTATTCTGAAATTATGCCCCCTAGTTCTAGATTCACCCATGAGGGGAAACATCCTCTCTGCATCTACCCTGTCAAGCCCCTTCAGAATCTTATATGTTTCAATAAGATTCCCTCTCATTCTTCTAAACTCCAATGAGTATAGGCCCAACCTGCTCAACCTTTCTTCATAAGACAACCCCTTCATCTCCGGAATCAACCTCGTGAACCTTCTCTGAACTGCCTCTAATGCAAGTATATCCTTCCTTAAATAAGGAGACCAAAACTGTACACAATACCCCAGGTGTGGTCTCACCAACGCCTTGTACAGTTGTAACAGGACTTCCCTACTTTTATACTCCATTCCCTTTGCAATAAAGGCCAACACTCCATTTGCCTTCCTAATTACTTGCTGTACCTGCATGCTAACTTTTTGTGATTCATGTACAAGAACCCTCAGATCCCTCTGTACCTCAGCACAAGTAAGGCACAAATAAGGAGTGTGATGGAATACTCTCCACTTGCCTGGATGAGGGCAGCTCCAACAACACTCAAGAAGCTTGACACCATCCAGGACAAAGCAGCCCGCTTGATTGGCACCCCATCCACCACCTTAAACATTCACTCCCTCCACCACCGGCGTACCATGGCTGCAGTGTGTATCATCTACAAGATGCACTGCAGCAACTTGCCAAGGCTTCTTCGGCAGCACATCCCAAACCTGCGACCTCTACCACCTAGAAGGACAAGGGCAGCAGGTGCATGGAGTTCATGGATAAGTTATGAAGTGGCATTATGTTCTTTTTCCCTGCTGGTTTATTTTTCCCCTCTCTTTCCCCATGGTGGCTCACAGTTTTCACAACTTGGAGGTCAGCCAGGTCCTCAATTTTGCCTATACCCAAATGATATGATGTAAGAAGAGCAGCATAGATTAATTTCCCCTTTAATTTCCTCTCCTTGCCTGTAGGAAACACCCTAGCTGTATGCTGCTCTCAGGCTGGATTTTAACAGCCCTGAGAAGGCGGGTTTGAAGGCGGGACTGCCGGGAAAATGGCAGAAACTGGAAGTGGGTACCGAACCCTCTCCCATCCCGCCTCCGAACCATCTTCCCGGGAGGCGGGTCCCCAACTTGCGCAGGGACCTGTCTCCTCGAATCGGGCAGGGGATTAAAGCCAATTAACTGCCTGTTAACAGGCAGTTACCAGGCAGTTTTGAGGCTTTTTCCCATTTTACCCCTGCAAGTGTGGGTTTCCCGATGGCTGCAAACCTCGCCAGGGTCAGCGAGGCAAGCAGTGGGTCTGCGGGGGTGAGAGGGGTCGAAAAGTGCGCTGTGGAGGTGAGTGATGAGTGCAAGTGTGGACAGGTAAGTATGAGAGGTGAGTGTAACGTGTTGGAAAAAGTTTCCTTACCTTTGTTTCTTTCTGCAGGCTTCAGCCCTTGGGGATCTGGAGGTGCCTCATCTCAACAGCAGAGATGACAGAATGGCTGCTGCATTCTCAGGTGCAGCAGCCATCTGCTTTCTGCTGAGGAGAGAGGTCTTGGTGATCCTTCTGTGCAAGGGCTCACCTTAAAACAGAGATTGTCAGTGTTTGACAGCTTCTCAAAGCTGTCAAATGCTGACAATTCACCTGTCAAAATGTTTTCGACAGATGAAGCGAAGTATCATACGCTGACGTCATCTGTCTCTGGCTTTCCCGAGCTCAGAGCAGCGGCGGGAATCTCGGAGCGGCAAGGTATAAAAGAGATGCCAGAGACCAGGTAGGCCTCAGAGCGGCGAGAGCGGCGGTGGGAATCTCGGAGCGGCAAGTTTAAAGGAGGCGCCAGAGACCAGGTAGGCCTCAGAGCGGTGAGAGCGGCGGCGGGAATCTTGGAGCGGCGAGTTTAAAAGTGGCGCCAGAGACCAGGTAGGCCTCAGAGCGGCGAGAGCGGTGGCGGGAATCTCAGAGCGGCGAGTTTAAAAGAGGCACCAGAGACCAGGTAGGCCTCAGAGCGGCGAGAGCGGCGGCAGTAATCTCCGTGCGGCGAGTTTAAAAGAGGCGCCAGAGACCAGGTAGGCCTCAGAGTGGCGAGAGCGGCGGCAGGAATCTCAGAGGGGCGAGGTATAAAAGAGGCGCCAGAGACCAGGTAGGCCTCAGAGCGGCGAGAGCGGCGGCGGGAATCTCGGAGCGGCGAGGTATAAAAGAGGCGCCAGAGACCAGGTAGGCCTCAGAATGTACCAGTCTCAGAGAGAGGGAGAGAAGTAAAAAGTAATCGAAGTGTGACGTCACCAGAAAGCAGGTAAGTGATTGGTGGTGAGTATTTCTCGCTTTATAAACTTTAACTCTGTGGTTTATACTTTCTAAAGTCTCTGTGGTGTAGCGGGGACTCTTTTTATACCAGGGCCCTTAAATATACCATTTAACTGTAGTGTAATTGGTGGGAGTGATTTGATTTAATTTAATTGCAATTAATTAAAGGGTAAGTCATGGCAGGACAGCCCGGTGCTGTGGTATGCTCCTGCGCTATGTGGGAACTCAGGAACACTTCCTGTGTCCCTGACAACTGTCTGTGCAGGAAGTGTGTCCAGCTGCAGCTACTGGCAGACCGCATTGTGGCGCTGGAGCTGCGATTGGATACATACTGGACCATTCGCGAGGTTGAGGACGTCGTGGATATCACGTTTGATCAATTGGTCACACCGCAGGCAAAGGTTGGACAGGCAGAAAGGGAATGGGTGACCAACAGACAGAGTACTAGGTAGGTAGTGCAGGGGTCCCCTGTGGACATCCCCCTCTCAAACAGATACACCACTTTGAGTACTGTTGGGGGGGATGGCTTATCAGAGGAAGGCAGCAGCAGCCAACTTCCTGGCACCAGGGGTGGCTCTGCTGCACAGGACGGGAGGAAAAAGAGGGGTAGAGCTATAGTAATAGGGGATTCTATTGTAAGGGGAATAGATAAGCATTTCTGCGGCCGCAAACGAGACTCCAGGATGGTGTGTTGCCTCCCTGGTGCAAGGGTCAAGGATGTCTCAGAGCGGCTGCAGAACATCTTGGAAGGGGAGGGTGAACAGCCAGTTGTCGTGGTGCATATAGGTACTAACGATATAGGTAAAAAACGGGATGAGGTCCTAAAAGCTGAATATAGGGAGTTAGGAGGTAAATTAAAAAATAGGACCTCAAAGGTAGTAATCTCAGGATTGCTACCAGTGCCACGTGCTAGTCAGAGTAGAAATAGAAGGATGTTTCAGATGAATACGTAGCTAGAGGAATGGTGCCAGGGGGAGGGATTCAAATTCCTGAGACATTGGAACCAGTTCTGGGGGAGGTGGGACCAGTTCAAACCGGACGGTTTGTACCTGGGCAGGGCCGGGACCGATGTCCTAGGGGGAATGTTTGCTAGTGCTCTGGGGGAGGGTTTAAACTAAAATGGCAGGGGGTTGGGAACCTGAGCAGGGGGACAGAGGAAAGGGAAACAAGGTTAAAAGCAAAAGATAGGAAGGAGAAAAACAAAAGTGGCAGTCAGAGAAATCAACAGTTTAAATCAAACATGGCCACAGTAAATAATAAATCTAATAGGTCTAGGAGCATTAAAAAAACAAGCCTGAAGGCTTTGTGCCTTAATGCGAGGAGCATTCGTAATAAGGTGGATTAATTCGCTGCGCAAATAGAGGTAAACAAATATGATTTGATTGGGATTACGGAAACATGGCTCCAGGGTGGCCAAGGCTGGGGACTCAACTTCCAGGGGTATTCAATATTCAGGAAAGATAGGCAAAAAGGAAAGGGAGGTGCGGTAGCATTGCTGGTTAAAGAAGGGATTAACACAATTGTAAGGAAGGATATTAGCTCTGATGATGTGGAATCTGTATGGGTAGAACTGAGAAGTACCAAGGGGCAGAAAACATTAGATTGGGCTAACCAAATTAGTAACAATACTGTGGAGGAGGAATTCCTGGAGTGTTTATGGGATGGTTTCCTGGACCAATATGTCAAGGAACCAACTAGAGATCAGGCCATCTTAGACTGGGTATTATGTAACGAGAAAGGATTAATTAGCAATCTTGTTGTACGAGGCCCCTTGGGTCAGAGCGATCATAATATGACTGAATTCTTCATTAAGATGGAGAATGAAGTAGTTAACTCAGAGACTAGGGTCCTGCATTTAAATAAAGGAAAATACGTTGGTCTGAGGCGCGAGTTGGGTTGGATTGATTGGGGAATGTCACTCAAAGGGTTGACAGTGGATAGGCAATGGCAAACATTCAAAGACCGCATGGATGAACTACAAAATTTGTTCATACCAGTTTGGCATAAAAATAAAACAAAATTGGTGACTCAACCATGGCTAACAAGGGAAATTAGGGATAGCATAAGATTCAAAGAGAGGACATATAAATTGGCCAGAAAATGCAGTAAACCTGAGGATTGGGAGCAATTTAGGATTCAACAAAGGAGGACAAAGGGATTAATTAAGAAAGGGAAAATAGAACATGAGAGTAAGCTATCAGGGAACATAAAAACTGACTGTAAAAGCTGTTATAGATATGTGAAGAGAAAAAGATTGGTGAAGTCAAGTGTAGGTCCCTGGCAGTCAGAATCAGGGGAACAAAGAAATGGCAGACCAATTAAATACATATTTTGGTTCTGTCTTCACAAAGGAGGACACAAATAACCTCCCAGAGATGTCGGGGAACATAGGGCCTGATGAAAGGGAGGAACTGAAAGAAATCAGTATTTGTAGGGAAATGGTGTTAGGGAAATTGATGGGATTGAAGGCCGATAAATCCCCAGGGCCTGATAATCTACATCCTAGGGTACTTACGGAAGTGGCCCTAGAAATAGTAGATGCATTGCTGATCATCCAACATTCAATGGAATCTGGAACAGTACCCATGGATTGGAGGGTAGCTAATGTTACCCCACTATTCAAAAAAGGTGGTAGAGAGAAAACGGGAAATTACAGACCGGTAAGCCTGACATCGGTAGTGGGGAAAATGCTAGAGTCCATTATAAAATATGTAATAGCAGAGCACTTGGAAAACAGTGACAGGATCGGACAAAGTCAACATGGATTTACAAAAGGTAAATCATGCTTGACTAGTCTACTGGAATTTTTTGAGGATGTAACTGGTAAAATAGATAAGGGAGAACCAGTGGATGTGGTGTATTTGGACTTTCAGAAGGCTTTCGATAAAGTCCTGCATAAGAGATTAGCGTGTAAAGTTAAGGCACATGAGATTGGGGGCAAGGTATTGACTTGGATCGAGAACTGGTTGGCAGACAGAAAGCAAAGAGTTGGAATAAACGGGTCTTTTTCCGAGTGGCAGGCAGTGACTAGTGGGGTACCGCAGGGATAGGTCCTTGGACCCCAGCTATTCACAATATATATTAATGATCTGGACGAGGGAACTAGATGTAATATCTCCAAATTTGCAGACAACACAAAGCTGGGTGTGTGTGTGCGCTGTGAGGAGGATGCCGAGAAATTGCTAGCACTGCTGGGGGGGGGTTTAAACTAACTTGGCAGGGGGATGGGGTACAGAGTGGAGCTATAGTAGGGGGTGATTTACAGCCAAATACAGAGGGAAAAACAAGTCAGCTGGGAAGGCAGAGCAAATATGTGAAGGCAAAAGAGAATATGGCAGGGCTGGAAGGCATTTATTTTAATGCAAGGAGTCTTGCAAATAAGGTGGATGAACTGAAGTTGTTGTTGAACACATGGGAGTACGATATTGTTGCTATCACGGAGACATGGTTGAGGGAGGGTCAAGACTGGCAGCTCAATATTCCGGGGTATAGAATCTTCAGGCGAGACAGAGGGGGGTGTAAAAGGGGAGGGGGTGTTGCAATATTAATTAAGGAGTCAATTACTGCTGTAAGGAGGGATGATATATTAGCGGGTTCCTCTAATGAGGCCATATGGGTAGAACTTAAAAACAAAAAGGGGGCAAGCACTTTGCTGGGAGTGTACTATAGGCCCCCAAACAGTCAGGGGGAGATAGAGGAACAGATATGTAGGCAAATCTCAGAAAAGTGCGAAAATAATAGGGTAATAATAGTGGGGGATTTCAACTTCCCCAATATAAATTGGGATAGTCAGAGTGTGAAAGGCTTAGAGGGTGCAGAATTCTTAAAGTGCATCCAGGAGAGCTTTTTGAGCCAACATGTAGAAAGTCCTACAAGAGAGGGGGCGGTACTGGACCTAATTCTAGGGAATGTAGCCGGGCAAGTGGTGGAAGTGTCAGTAGGAGAGCATTTTGGCGACAGTGACCATAATTCGGTGAGATTTAAGGTGGTCATGGAAAAGGACAAAGACGGCCCGGAAATAAGGGTTCTAAATTGGGGGAAGGCCGATTTTATTATGATAAGGCAGGATCTGGCCAAAGTGGACTGGGACCAGCTACTTATAGGAAAATCCACATCAAAACAGTGGGAGACTTTCAGAAGGGAAATAGAGAGAGTACAACGCCAACATGTTCCTGTAAAGGTCAAGGGTGGGACCAACAAGCAAAGGGAACATAGATACATAGATACATAGAAGATAGGAGCAGGAGTAGGCCATTCGGCCCTTCGTGCCTGCTCCGCCATTCAATGAGATCATGGCTGATCCTTTAATTCAGTATCCCGTCCCCGCCTTCTCTCCGTAACCCTTAACCCCTTTTGCCCGTAGAAATATATCTAATTCCCTCTTAAATATATTTAATGAGCTGGCGTACACTGCCCTCTGTGGCAATGAGTTCCACAGGTTCACCACTCTCTGAGTGAAGAAATTCCCCCTCATCTCTGTCCTAAATGGTTTAGCCCTTATCCTTAAATTATGTCCTCTAGTTCTGTTCTCACCCGCCAAGGGAAACATTCCTTCTGCATCCAGTCTGTCTAGACCTGTCAGAATTTTATACACTTCTATGAGGTCCCCTCTCAATCTTCTAAACTCCAGTGTGTACATCCCTAAACTACATAGTCTCTCCTCATAGGTCATTCCCGCCATTCCTGGTATCAGCCTGGTGAATCGCCGCTGCACCCCCTCCATGGCAAGAACATCCTTCCTCAGATGAGGCGACCAAAACTGTACACAGTACTCGAGGTGTGGTCTCACCAGTGCCCTGTACAGCTGCAGCAAGGTATCCCTGTTCCTGTATTCTAACCCTTTTGCTATGAAGGCCAGCATACCGTTTGCCTTCTTGACCGCCTGTTGCACCTGCATGCTCGCCTTCAGTGACTGGTGTACAAGAACACCCAGGTCTCTCTGTACTTCCCCCTCTCCCAATCTATTGCCATTTAAATAATAATTTGCCCTCCCGTTCCTGAACCTTGGATGACAAGGGATATACAAAAATGCATTAGGAATAAAAGGGGGGCTTTTGGCAGTTACAAAAGACTAAAGACGGAAGAAGCCCTAGAGGAGTATAAAAAGTGCAGGGGCGTACTTAAAAAAGAAATTAGGAGGGCGAGGAGGGGCCATGAAATAACACTGGCGAGCAAAATAAAGGAAAATCCTAAGATGTTTTATAAGTATATTAAGGGCAAGAGGATAACCAGGGAAAGGGTAGGGCCCATTAGGGACCAAAGTGGCAATCTGTGTGTAGAGCCAGATGAGGTAGGCGGGGTTTTAAATGAATTTTTTGCATCTGTGTTCACTATGGAGAAAGACGATGCAGACATAGAAATCGGGCAAGGGGACTGTGACATACTTGAACATATTAGCATCGAGAGGGAGGAGGTGCTAGCGGTTTTAGCAGGCCAAAAAGTGGATAAATCCCCAGGCCCGGACGAGATGTATCCCAGGCTGCTGTGGGAGGCAAAGGAGGAGATTGCAGGGGCTCTGACACAAATTTTCAGAACCTCTCTGGCCACAGGGGATGTACCAGAGGACTGGAGAACAGCTAACGTAGTACCATTATTCAAGAAGGGTAGCAGGGATAAACCAGGGAATTACAGGCCAGTGAGCCGAACATCTGTGGTAGGGAAATTATTGGAAAAAATTCTGAGGGACAAAATTAGTCTCCACTTGGAGAGGCAAGGATTAATCGGGGATAGTCAGCATGGCTTTGTCAAGGGTAAATCATGTCTGACAAATCTGATTGAATTTTTCGAGGGGGTGACTAGGGGGGTGGATGAGGGAAATGCTGTGGATGTGGTTTACATGGACTTCAGTAAAGCTTTTGACAAAGTCCCGCATAGGAGACTGGTCAAGAAGGTAAGAGCCCACGGGATCCAGGGTGCCTTGGCGCGTTGGATCCTAAACTGGCTGAGTGGCAGGAGGCAGAGGGTGATGGTCGAAGGTTGCTTTTGTGACTGGAAGCCTGTGTCCAGTGGGGTACCTCAGGGATCGGTGCTGGGTCCCTTGTTGTTTGTGATCTACATAAATGATTTGGATGAGAATGTAAAAGGTATGATCAGTAAGTTCGCAGATGACATGAAAATTGGTGGGGTGGTAAATTGCGAGGAGGAAAGCCTCAGGCTACAGGACAATATAAACGGGTTGGTCAGATGGGCGGAAAAGTGGCAAATGGAATTTAACCCTGAAAAGTGCGAGGTGATGCATTTTGGACGGACAAATAAGGCAAGGGAATACACAATGAGTGGTAGGACCCTAGGAAGTACAGAGGGTCAGAGGGACCTTGGTGTACATGTACATAGATCCCTGAAGGCAGCGGAACAGGTAGATAAGGTGGTTAAAAAGGCATATGGGATACTTGCCTTCATTAGCCGAGGCATAGAATATAAGAGCAGGGAGGTTATGATGGAGCTGTACAAAACGCTGGTGAGGCCACAGCTGGAGTACTGTGTGCAGTTCTGGTCGCCTCACTATAGGAAGGATGTGATTGCTTTGGAGAGGGTGCAGAGAAGATTCACCAGGATGTTACCTGGGATGGAGCGCCTCAGCTATGAAGAGAGGCTGGACAGGCTGGGGTTGTTTTCCTTGGAGCAAAGAAGGCTGAGGGGGGACCTGATTGAGGTGTACAAAATGATGAGGGGCATAGATAGGGTAGATAAAGAGGAACTTTTCCCCTTAGTAGGGGGGTCAATAACAAGGGGGCATAGATTCAGGGTAAGGGGCAGGAGATTTAGAGGGGATTTGAGGAGGAACTTCTTCACCCAGAGGGTGGTTGGAATGTGGAACTCAATGCCTGAAAGGATGGTAGAGGCAGGAACCCTCACAACATTCAAGAAGCATTTGGATGAGCACTTGAAATGCCATTGCATATAAGGCTATGGACCAAATGCTGGAAAATGGGATTAGACTGGACAGGGATGGATGGGCGGCGCAGACACGATGGGCCGAAGGGCCTCTTTCTGTGCTGTATAACTCTATGACTCTATGGGCTAGATTTTCAGTATAGACAGTTTTGGGGCGCTAACCTTAGCGCCCGCCCGAAGTTAGCACCCGCCCCAAAGTAGCGCCCCGTTGCCGGAAATTCAGTGGCTTCGCCCTAAGAGGTTGGTGGAGCGCTAAAAGAGGCGTTCCACTACTATCTTTAGGCGCTAAGCCGGCGGTGCAGAGCGCAGCGCCCAAGCTCGGGCGCAGCGCACGGCAGACACTCTGGTGCCAGTGAGCTCTTAAAGGGGAAGGGTGCATGTGTTGGAGGATGATGATGGAGGATGGATGATGGATGATGATGGATGGATGATGGATGGATGGATGATGGATGGATGATGGATGGAGAGGATGAGGATGAGGATGAGGATGAGGATGAGGAGGAGGAGGATGAGGAGGAGGATGAGGAGGAGGAGGAGGAGGAGGAGGAGGAGGAGGAGGAGGAGGAGGAGCCGTTCACAACAACACACTGGATCCTTCCACACAACACATGCAGACTGCCGTTTATAGTGCAGGAGGAGTGCTCTTTAATTTGCGCTCCCCAGGGTGTGTTGCGTTCCATTTTACAAACGCTTTGGACGCCAGCTGCAGAATGGGGCGGTCCGACTGAAGTTTGGATTCGGGGCGGCCAAAGGGCGTTGCACGAGGATGTGACGTCATTTTCTGCGCGCGCATCCGGGCGGCCGCTAAACTTTGCGCTGGCGCTAACGGGCAACTTAATTTGGGGCGGGGCGCAAACTGCGCTGCGCCCGGGCGCTACACAAATAGCGCCCGAAAATCACTTCTCTTAAGGCGCTAACTGCTGGCGCAAGCAACTGAAAATCTAGCCCATTGACTCTAAACTCTAAATTACAGGATGATTTGGACAGGTTGGGTGATTGGGCAGAAACATGGCAGATGCAATATAATGTGGATAAATGTGAGGTTATCCACTTTGGTGGCAAAAACAGGAAGACAGATTATTATCTGAATGGCAATAGATTGGGAGAAGGGGAAGTGCAACGAGACCTGGGTGTCCTTGTGCACCAGTCGCTGAAGGTAAGCATGCAGGTGCAGCAGGCGGTTAAGAAGGCAAATGGTATGTTGGCCTTTGTAGCGAGAGGGTTTGAGTACAGGAACAAAGATGTCTTGCTACAGTTGTACAGGGCCTTGGTGAGACCACATCTTGAGTATTGTGTGCAGTTTTCGTCGCCTTATCTGAGGAAGGATGTTCTTGCCATGGAAGGAGTTCAGCGAAGATTCATTAGGCTGATACCTGGGATGGCAGGAATGACGTATGAGGAGAGATTGGGTCGATTGGGCTTGTACTCGCTGGAGTTTAGAAGAATGAGCGGGGATCTCATTGAAACTTATAAAATTCTGACAGGACTGGACAGACTAGGTGCAGGAAGGATGTTCCCGATGGTCGGGGAGTTCAGAACCAGGGGTCACAGTCTAAGAATAAAGGGGTAAGCCATTTAGGACAGAAATGAGGAGGAATTTCTTCACCCAGAGAGTGGTGAACCTGTGGAATTCTCTACCACAGAAGGCAGTAGAGGCCAATACATTAAATATATTCAAGAAGGAGTTGGATATATTTCTTAAGGCTAAAGGGATCAAGGGGTATGGGGAGAAAGCAGGGACCGGGTACTGAATTTGGATGATCAGCCATGATCGCATTGAATGGCGGAGCAGGCTCGAGGGGCCGAATGGCCTACTCCTGCTCCCATCTTCTGTGTTTCTATATTTCTTCTGTGTTTCTATGTTTCCCTTAATTGGCCGGCTAAGCCCGCAGGGTGGGCTTAACAAGGCCAATCAAGGGAAAATAGTGTGGGTTCATCAGACGTTGCTGGGGGCGGGACTGAAACCTGGAAACCAGAAGTCCCAGAGGTAAGATTGCGGCCTTAAAGGATCTGGATGAGATAAGGTACTCACCATATAAGGAATTATGTATATAGGTGATTGTACTGGTGTCCTCCCATTGGTTGGTGCAGTGTATTAGTATACCAAAGCACCAAACACTGACATGATTGCCATTATATTGTTACCCCTGCCCCTTTTAAAGTGGAGTTTCACTGCAGAATCATTTAAAACAATGGAATCCTAATAAATGTACAATCGTTTGACAAGATATGTCTAGATCAGGATTTCTAAGGACTGCAGATAAAAATAGCCAAATTGCAAATGTTTGTAGTACAGCGCTTTTAATAATTCATTCAGCAAAGTGATTGAAAGGAAAAAGGACAGAAAACACTTAACAAAGCATATATTTTATCCAAAAGATTGTGTTGCTGTCTGTAGCTGAAATTTGTCGTCAGCAGATTGATTACATTTAGTTTGCTGAGTATTTAAAAACCGGACACCTTTATTCTTCAATCAGGATTTTGTATTTGATTTTTTTCTTCAGTTAAGTATATGTTCATCTGGATCCCATTGTAAATGTTCCTTTTCAAACATTCAATATTAACAACTCTATTAAGAGAACAGCACAATGCATTAATAAAAGCTTAGTGTGCTGGATCAATGTTGAGTCCATCAAGCTGAAGCAGTTGCATTTGTTCTTGAAGTTTTTTTTTGTGACATTGTAATTTTACTCCTAATTTTATCCCCAATTTGCGCTCCTGTCTCCACATTCTTTCTTGTTCCAGGAGGGTGGGCTGTACAGGCAGACTTCTCAATATCACTATCTATGCCACCCCAACATGAAGTGCACTTTGTATGGTGAGGTAGGTGACCTTGTGGATTCAACCCACACTTGAATAAAATGCTTTAAGATGCAGTGCTATATCAGATGACTGATCAATGTGAAGCTTTTATGCAAAGTATTATGCACTTTCTCGTCAACATGGGCATTATGCTAGCAGCTCGCCCATGGCATTGCTCATGGTTATTCAGGTTTTTAAAAATTCATTGGGATGTAGGCGTCATGTTGGGGGGTGGCATTTATTGCCCATCCCTAACTGACCTTGAGGAGGTGATGGTGAGTCGCCTTCTTGGACCACTGCAGTCCGTGAGGTAAAGGATTTCCTAGCAGTTTGATACAACTGAGTGGCTTGCTAGAATCAACCACATTGCTGTGAGTCTGGAGTCATATATAGGCCAGACCAGGTAAGGGCAGCAGATTTCCTTCCGTAAAGGGTATTAGTGAACCAAATGGGGTTTATTAATGACAATCCGGTAGTTTCACAGTCACCATTACTGATACTAGCATTTTATTCCAGATTTTAATTTAATTAACTGAACTTAAATTCCACAGCTGCCATGGTGGGATTTGAACTAATTTGAACCTGGATCATTAGTTCAGGCCTCATGGATTACTAGTCTAGTAACATAACCATTATGCTACCGTTCCCAATTTGGAGTGTGCTCGTTATGTTTAGTTCGTTATACTGTATTGAACCTGACCTGTCCCTTTTTAAGGCCACTGTTCCAGTATGCCCTATAGGGAAGTAGTCTAAACTGGTACATCTGGAAATCAATGAAAGGCTGTTTGTTGAGAATAGCTTCTGTAGATTGGCAGTTGCTTGTAAATTCCCAGCGTCTGCCCTTGGGGAGATGGTAGAGAACCATGTGAAAATTGTTTTCCATCTGTAACAAAGTGAGACATTTGAAGTGAGATGTCTGAAGTGAAATCCATGTATAGTTTGGCATTATTGACTTATTTGTATTATACTTGTGTATTTAAATGGCCTCACGCTATTACCTATGATGTAATAATCCTAGTCTGTATTTTATTTAGAACTCTTGTAGTTTACGAGTAGGCAAAACATATTCAAATGCTAAGGTGGGTGGGTTCGTCTTTACAATGTAATAGGCAATAAAATGTTACAGATCCATTCCTTTTGAAATATTTTCTCTTACCCAAGTAAATGGAAGCAGAATCCTGTCTACAGTTGAATGCCCAAATTAGTAGACAATGGGATTCTTAAAGTAGCTGTGTATTTTCTGCAATTTATCAAAATATTCTTTTTTCTTTAATTCAGTAATAGAAACTAGTATAGATTAAATTGTGTTCTGATTAATTGATAGAATATTAACACCATGTGAAGTTTTACTATGTTAAAGGTGCTATATAAATGCAAGTTGTTGTTGTTAAGCCATGCAAATTAGCAAATGCCACTTTCGTCCACCATTGGCCTTAATCAAATGGGATTTAAAAACTGCTCATATATTATGCCTTGCCACATTTTCCTGTAATACAACGCATGTTTTACACTTCATTCTGATCAGAACTAATCCCAACACAGGACAGGACCTGTATGGAATTCTTACCTTTTCACCATGAGTTCTTTACTGTAGCCATCTTTGGGGCTGGCTCAATATCTTTCTATAGCCATCCAAATGATTGTCCATCAATCCAACTACAGCCCAGTATCCAAATGCATCTATGGCCAAGGTTTGTCCCAACATTCAAATAGACCCATCCTTCCAAGATTCACCAATATAACTGCATACAACCATCCCTGTATACAACTAAATAATTAGAGGGAATGTTAAAACCCCCCCCCCGCAAACATTTTTTTTGGGGGGAGGAGTTAAAATGGAGTGAGGGGCTTACCTTCTGCTTGCCCGCCTCAATCTTGCCAAGTGTAATTTTAAATTGCAGGCAGCAAGGGCACCCACCTAAAGTCGGCAGGGTCCTTCTTTAAATATGCGGATCGGACTCCAATGAACCATTGGGGTCTGACTGCAATATTAAGCTGAAGCTGGGGGACCACTGGGCAAACCTGCTAATAGCTGGAATGAGGACCAGAATAGGCACAGGTAAGTTTACATTTTAAATTTTTAAAGCTCTGGGCCCGACAGCAGAACTAGGGCCACCCCTGCCCTGGCGCCCCCCCCCCCCCCCCCACGATGACGATTGTTACCTGACCCTCCGTACCCACTTAACTTGATTGCCGGGACCCGTTCCGTTAGGGCCCCCTACCTGTGGCCTCCTGCTGCCCACATTCCTGCTCCCACCCCCAGCCAGGCAATGATTCCCACCAGGTTCGGACAGGAGTCCGATCTTCGTTATGAGGACCCTGAGCTAAAATCTCACCAGATCTCGGGCAGCTCCAGCATTTGAGCGCGGCACCCCTCCCCCATGCACTGATACCGCCTCCCATTAAAATCAACCTCAAATTCATCTCATTTAACTGATACAATGGCCGCGATTTCCCCTACCTCGGCAGGTCCATGGCAGGCAATATCCGTGGAGAGAAACTCCAAGACTCGGTTTCACAGCCACATCATTTTCCTCAGCAACTGTCTCCGGTTCCGACTTATTCCACGTGGATTCCACCAAGACTCAGTAAAGAAAGGGAGTTCCATTTCCATCTAACATTTGCTCATTCACATCATAAATAGTGGATCGTGTATGAAGGCACTGGTGATTTATTTACATGATGATTGGGATGAAGTAGTGATGAAAGTCACCAGACATAAAAATAATTTCTAATCATGCTTCCAATCATGCTTCACCTTAATGCAGGTGTCATAACGTTAACAGTGCACAGGAGACGTGTGGCAATCAGCATAGGAAGGAGAAACTTGAAAGATGATAATGGAAAAGATCCAAGCAGAATCTTCCACACCTGACAGGCTCAAATTTGATGGCCAACAATGTAGGTTCAGCAATCCAGAGAGAAGTACAGCTTCAGCAAGTTTTAATACTTTGAAGGATATACTTCCTACATTGGCCCTTTACTTATCTTTGTCTTTATTGCATGGAGAACTCTAGCCTAGAAATTCGCCTCGGGCGGCGGCCCATTATGAGCAAGCGCCTGATATTCAGTTCCATTGCTGTCAATTGAACTGAATATCAGGCGCAGCGTATAATGAGCGGCCGATCCAATACAGCCTGTTTTGCGTCACTGCCCAAGATGAATTTCTAGGCCTGAGAGTTTTCCTCTCCATAGGTGTTCCACATTTCGGCCTGTGCTCCACTGTCTCACTTCAGCTAAAGTACATGGTGCAAATTAGTCATTGATTAAAGCTCTGGGCAAGCTGCTTTTGCTGTCTTGCATGTTTATTGCCATAGTTCATCACTGTGCTCATCTGCATTACACCTTTTGATCTGTTTTTCCTTTCAACTGTTTTGTTTTCATCACCTTTCTGTTTCTATCCAGAGGCGTGGCCTTGTATAAAGAGTTGGATGGGGGGGGGGGCTCGCTGGCTGTATTTCTGGGATTTGAAGCGGATTGTTGGAGCGATCGGAGCCTATGTCAAAAAATTGGGAGCCCTTCATCCCCCAAGGCCTTCATGAGGAAGCCTCCTTGTAAGGCACAAATCAAACCCTTTCCACAGAGGAGGCCAGTCAGAGGCACTGCCATCAGTGAAGCCAACAAACACAATAATTTGCGGAAATGGGCATATCAAAATGACTTTTTCAATTTTGATAACCCTGCTAATTATAGACTTTGTGGGACTTTGGTACAGAGTACTATGTCTTTTTGATAAACCATTTCTGCTATCTCTAAGATGGCAGACTGCAAGTGACTGTTGTTTAATCGTAAAGAAGAGAAACCTTTTGCAGTTCCAGAATATAGTGGTGCTCTTAACAAAAAAGGAAGAAAAGTAGACTCACTCAAGGGAATAATTTAGTAAGATCAGAAAATGCTTGTCTGCAAACTGGTTCCTATGGGAGGAACATAGCTGTATTATCAATCCATGAATGATTTCTAAAATCAATGTACTGTATAATTAGGACATTTCAAGGGTAAAAATCCTTTTAAACTGCTTTGAAGCTTACCTACAGACCAAGGACCTACGACTTTTATTTTAATCTACTTTCCCATATCTTATAAATGACAGCCTGAAAACTATGAAAATAAATTAGTTGTAGCTGCATGTATAATTGTATTAATTGACCCTACAACTGTGAGTACTGTACCACGCCATCGATAGTTCTGTTCAACCAACAGTAGAGGGCAGACCTGAGAAATTCAGCATCAATTTACCTCATTAGTCGTTGCAAACTCCCAGAAGATTCAAAAGGAAAGTACTCGACATTATACCACACACATAACTTGTGGCATGAAGTACATGTGTAATTCTTGTTGATAGAATGCATAGTCTTAATACAGTAATTCTGTAAGATCATTAATATAATGTACACTTTTATGGCCCCCTTACTAGCTGAATATAAAAGGCATCTTTTTAACAATTATACGCTGCCTAAAGACAGCTATATAAAGGGAATGTACTGATCACATTTCCTGTGTTATATTTTCTGTAATGATTATATTGTTGATTAATAGTAAACATATACTATTAGTTTCGGAAAAAATATGAATCAGGGCCTCTGCAAAATACAATAAAAAATAAACTGAAATCAGTTTGTCATAACATATTCAATCATTCAAGCAAAGCAGACTTTATTGTAAAAACAATTATTGTTCTTCTGAAATATATTCTCATCTCTCAGTGAAATGTGATGGTGATTGATTACATCTCTGCACTCAGCAATAAATTGTGGATGTTTGAGTAGTATTTTACAGTCTGATTAGGTAAATGCTGGGCTCGGATTATAGCGGGTAACTTTCAACTTCAGCAGAGGCAGAAAACCAGTGGTCTCTGATCGACCGCCCGTTATACGCTCCGCCTAATTTTGCTCCCTGCTCAAATCGGGGGGGGGGGGGTAAATTTTAATATTTGGGTGGACGACCAGTGAAACAAGCCAGCCACCTGCCCGTGCTGGGAGCGAAGAGGGGGGGGGGGGGAGGGGGGTAGCGGGTGAGATGGTAGAGGCAACGAGGGGGGGGTGAGGTAGCGGCGGCGGAGGGGAGAGAGGTGGCTAGCAGTGGCCAACGTTCTTTGAATGTGATGTCTGGAGGAGAACTCCTGCTGCTCCCAGCTCCATATTCAAGTCAAATCTTACCTTGTTGGTTGCAGCCTGCAGAGGTCTCTTTAAGGACTGCCTGTTAAGCTGCATGTAGACCTGGTTTTCCTGCGCGCAGCCGGCACCAACCATCTAAATAATATTGTGCCTCCATCTCCTTATTCAAATACTTCCACTACCCTAGGATTATCCTGGAGTCGTGAACAGACATAGGATTAGCCTTCAGATGTATGCTGATGACACCTAAAGCCAAATCTCTGCCTTGGAATTAACTCTTTGAGCACCTATGAGCTGTCTGACTGCTTACTCAACATCAAGCCCTGAATGAGCAAGAACTTCCTTCAACCAAAGACTGAAACTATCCTGTTTGGCTCTCACCAAAATCTCTAGCTCTTTGCCTTTGGCCCGTGTCTCTCATTGGCAGCTCACTCAGACTGAGCCCAATGTTGAAAAACCTTCTTGTCCTGCTTGCTCCTGAGTTGAATTGCAAACCCCACATCCTAGCCACCACCATCACTTCCACTTCTATAACATCACTCACCTCCAACCTTACTTCTCCCCACTGCTGTTGAAAAGCTTGTCCATGACTTTGGAAAAAACACTAAAACAGATTATATGGCTATCCCTTGGTACTGTTTGTGGGGCCTTGCTATGCACAAATTGGCTGCCATGTTTGTCTACATTATGAATGACTACACTTCAAAAACAATTCATTGGCTGCAAAGCACTTTGAGACGTCCTGAGGACATGAAAGTAGCTATATAAATGCAAGTTCTTTTTTTTCTTTGTAATGTTCAGACCCGATTACTCCAGTGTTATGTTCTTGTTGCTAGCAACCTGTGTTCTGCCTGTCACAAGTTACAACTCATCAAACTGCCCTAACTGCATCTTATTGCATACTAAGTCCTGCTCCTCTTTTGTCCTTGTTCTTTTCATTAGTTCCCTATCCCTTAATGCACTGATTGAAAAATCCTTGTTTTCATCTACAAGTCTGTCCACAGTCTTACCTCTTCCGTCCTACCTTTTTAACCTCTTCCAGCCCTCATGTTTTCCAACGCAGGCCTCCTTTGCAAACCCCTTCAGCCCTCTCCACCTTCAGTCGCCCGAGCCAATGGCTGTCTCAGCCCTACACTCTTCAATGCTTTTCCTAAACCCCTTTACCTGCCAACCTCTCTCCCCGCCTTCAAAACCCTTTTTAAAATCGACTTCCTTCAGTCACGTTTTCGAACTCTTTTCCCGCTATTGGGTAGGTGGTGGGAGAATGCGTCCTCTCAGGAAGGAGCGAAAGGTTGCTGGGTCCTCACCAGATCACTCTGTCGTGCTTCATACTGATATGGGAGCAATCTGCCTGCCGTGCCTTCTTGGTTGCAGGAAGTCAGAGATGCTTGAGGGAACAGTCAGGAGAGAAAACTGAGAGAAAAAGTAGGTGCAAAGGAAAGTAAGGATGAGGCTCAAGCATGTCCTAGCAGAATCTGAAGGGCACTGATTAAAATACCATTCAAAATGAAAGGACTGGTTTATTAAAAAAGATAAGTATTGAAGTCCAGACTCTCTAAAATGAATCTGATTTACTTTTTATCAAGGGGAGTGATATCTAATAATTGCACCACTGACAGTAAGATGGAGGATCTGCAGACTTCCAATTTAACAATATACCTCTAGTTATGATTCGTTATCAAGGGTGACTAGAGTAAGAACAATTGAAGGTCAAGTCTCGGGTTTTAATTGGAATATATCATCGGGACATTTCTGATCTTGGTCCAGGTGGCCCTATCTTGGTAAATGATAAAAAGTACCAGTCTGCAGACTATGCTTGTTGGGGTGTGGGTGGATAGAGACCATCATTTTATTGAAGGCCTGGTTGGTGGGGGGATGGCAATAATACATTCTGTGAAAACGTTTGACTTGAATTGCTTTCAGTGGTTGCATCTAGAGACTGGTGGGCTAGGGTCCAGGTGCCACCTCACTTCTCATCATCTGTTGGACAGTGCAAATCTTTCTCCCGGGCTTTTATTGCTACTGAAGAATTGTAGCCTACAAGTGAAAGAATTAAAAATTAACTGTGGAATTTGGAAGCTGGCAGTTTATAGAGGCTGATATCCCACAGGATGAAAACGTCTTTGAAATTGTTCCATAACACAGTAGCAATGGATGCCACAGTTGGACACTCCCGATCTAGCCCTATGTAGTTTTATAACATGATATCACCCCTCTGAGAACTGGTAAAATCCAAATTACCTTGAACAAGAATTGAATGTTATTTTTTAATCTCTTGTGCTTAACTCAAGAATCTGTACTAACTCAATTGGAAACTCAAAACATTAGCTTTGGGGGATTATTATTAGCTTCATATTAATGATTCAAGACAACTAAACAATGTTTGCAATTTCAGTGAATTCTGATTGGAATTGAATTGAACTAACCTGATGAAATGCTTCATGACAGATCTTTACTAATGAAATTACTTTACAACAGCTGTTAGATTAATTATTCACTTTTTAACAAGTATTCACTTATAAACAAGTACAATGTAAAATGACATTAGTTTCTAATCAATGAAAAGAGTAAGAGTTACTTGAATATAAATATGAGTAGCCTGGATTCCTGCTGGTTCAGTGTTGCAATTCACACAGATAATGGGCCATATTTTCCGATCGGAGGCTTCCTGCGTGTGGAGGCCTCTGATCTGGAGAAAATCTATGGACTTACCTGAAGACTCTGGAGGTCCAGACACTTCCGCTCCTGGGCCTCCCCAACTCGAAATGCGCAGGGCCCACGTATCCCAGAGGCGCAGGCGGTTCGCAAGCGTCTCTGGGATCACGTGGGCCATGGGGAGCCAATCAAAGAAGGGAATCTCCCTTCATACACTTGACAGGAAGACCTGTCAAATATATGAATGGGGATCGCCCCAAAAACACTGTAAAACATTAAATAATTTTTTTAAATCACATTTTTAAAATTCGTTGAAATTACAATAAATTAAATATTTTAAACAAAAATTAAATTTTTTGTAAAAAATAATTAAAGTTTTTACAGGGCTAAAAATAAACTTACCTTTTTTAAAAGTATTTTTAAATGATAAATGAGTGAACATTTTTAAAAAACTTTTTTTCAAATCTTATGCCTGGTAAAAGCAAGCCTTACACCTGCTTTTACCAGGCATAAGATTCCTAAGGGTTTTCAGCGGGCGGAGGTTCTGCAGAAAGCGGAACTCTCCGCCCGCAGAGGCCCTTCTCCAGGTCAGGCGTCCGATCTGTCAAGAGCATTCTTGATGGATCGGAAATGCCGGTTTTCAGCGCATGTGCTTCACATGCCTGAAACTGTCATTTCCGATGTCCTTACGGGTGTGTACACAGCGCATACCCAACCCGTAGGGATCGGAATATACAGCCCAATAAGTAGGAATTTTGCAACAGTATGATAGACAAGGAAAAAGGATATAATAGGCATGACTATATATACTATTGCAGATTATGTGAGGAGCTAATTTGGGCCTCCAGAAGTATTTGTTGAGATATTAATAGGGAGATGCCTATAGCAAGTTTGCATTTATATGAATATGGTAGTATTTGAAAAGCTAGTTATCCATGAATTTGAATGCATCTATCTGACCATGGTGCTGAAAACTGCATGCAAAGTGCTATTTTTTCTATCCCCTTAATACCAAGCAAATCATAATCATATTAACTGATTTCTCAGAGATCAGAATAGGAAAATTATTAAGTTGTACACTGGAAGAAGGAATACATGTTATTTATTATTAACATGATATAGACCGTCACATCTACATACTTAGCTTATAATTCCTTTATATGCAACTCATGACTTTCAAAATCATTTAAGTTTGGGTAATGTTTTCACCATTATAGAGTAACAGAACTTCTAAAAAAAAATCTAAGTTCCAATTTCTGATTTTCTGTGACATACGATTATCGTTGGTGTTGTGTATGTACCTTTAAGAGAATAACTGGTCTCAGACTGCAATACCGGCAGTGACCACCCCTGTATAAAAGGCGCTAGAGAGCCTCTGTTGGTTAGATTCGTTTATGCCTTTCACCAGTAAAGTTCTGTTTGTTTCCTCTCCTGCTAGTCCGTGTCTCAATCATTCACGGACTTAACACTGGCGACGAGGTAGAAAGAACTTACCTGCAACTCAGCAGCAGCTCCGACGACGTTGAAGGTCGGAAGAAGAAAAAAAAAATAGAGTCCATTGAAACTCGAGGAACGGGCGTCGACCGTCAATCATCGGGTTCAAGGCTTTGCAGGAGCGACTTTCCAGAGCCAGGCTGGGTTCCTCGGTCCGTGGTTTCCCAGCTAATCGGGCTGGTGGCAGGTAGTGCTCTGATCCTTCCTGGGCTGCAACGGGGCCGGGCAGCGAGTCGGGAAGCAAGGAGAGAGAGAGAGGGTGGAGCATACAGGGCGCGGCCGGTGTTTCGAAGCTGGGCAGCATTCGGACCTCAGAAGAGGGAGGGAAGTGTTCCAGAGGGTCCGCTCCACGATGGGAAAATAATAAAAGAAAAAGAATACGCGCAAGAAACCGTGGAAAGCAGCGCTAACAACAGCGGGGAAGAAGGAAAAGCGCTGGAGGCGCCATTTTGTTAAATCAGAGAAGAAGGCAAAGCGCGGGAGGCGCCATTTTAGATTTGCAAGATGCCGAAGACTGGCTGTATCACTGCTTTTGATAATACATTAGAGGGCTGGACCACGTATGTGGAAAGAGTCAAGGTATATTTCGAGGCAAATGAAATAGCGGAGGGGAAAAAGGCATCAATATTGCTAAACGTAATGGGCGCTAGAACGTACGGCCTATTGCGGGATCTGATTACTCCAGCCAAACCGAAGGCGAAGAGTTTTAATGAAATTGTTGCTGTTCTACAGGAGCACTTAAACCCTGCACCGCTGTTGATAGCAGAAAGATTTAAATTCCACAGGAGAACTCAGCACAAAGATGAGAGCAATGCTGAGTATCTTACGGAACTACGCAAGCTATCAAAGCACTGCCAGTTCGGAGCAGGACTGGCAGATACCCTACGGGACAAATTGGTCTGTGGACTCCTGAGTGAAGGAACACAGAAGAAGTTACTCGCAGAAAAAGAGCTGACGCTAGATAAGGCTTTCAGTGTGGCAGTATCGTATGAAGCAGCAGCCAGGGGAGCTGCAGAAATTCAACAAAAACCACAGGAATACAGCACCCACGAAATGGCACGGGGATTTGCAAAATGTTATTGCTGCGGCAGAACTAACCATGACCAGAAGGACTGCTGGTCCAAAGACAAAATATGCAGACAATGCGGGAAGATTGGACACATTGCACGAGTTTGTAGGTCTGGGAAGAAGACCAGCGACAACAAAAAGGATACTAAGGAACCGTACAAGAAAGTACAAAAGATGACGGACAGTAGTTCCGAAGACCAGATGAGCGATAGTGAATCTGAGAACAGGAGATTAAGCTGTCTCAAACTTCACAATGTAATCGCAAAAGAGGATCACCGAACCATTTGGGTCACCCTCACGATAGCAGGGTCCCAAGTTAAAATGGAATTGGATACAGGATCAGCGTTAACCGTCATGAATCGACGAGACTATGAGCGGCTATTTTCACACATACCCTTGAGAGAGACACCCATCGTCTTGACGACGTATACCGGGCAAAAAGTATACCCCAGAGGAAAAATAAGGGTGCCTGTCGAATACAATGGCAAGAAAATACGGAAATTGTATCTCTACATACTGCCAAATGGTGGACCACCATTATTGGGACGGGAATGGATCAGGAAGATAAACTTAGATTGGCATTCCATTCATGCAATGACGGTGGACGGTAAAAAAGATGAAGACGTCACTCCTGGACGATTGTCAACAATCTTAGCTAACGCCAAAGAGGTATTTCAACAAGAACTGGGCATGCTTAAAGGCGTAACCGCCTCATTAAAAATAGAAGAGAATGCAGTTCCCAAGTTTTTCAAAGCGAGACCGGTACCATATGCAATTCGCCCAGCCATCGAGGCAGAGCTGGAGAATCTGGAGAGGGCGGGCGTGTTGTCTAGGGTCGACTGGAGCGAGTGGGCGACACCCATCGTTCCTGTCATGAAAAAAACGTTAAGCAATAAGTCCGGAGAGCCAAGGAAGATTCGCATCTGTGGGGATTTCAAGGTGACGGTGAACCCTGTCCTTCACACAGTACAATATCCTCTTCCAAGGATAGAAGACATCTTCGCCTCACTGTCTGGAGGGAAGCGTTTTACAAAAATTGACCTAGCACAAGCATATTTGCAGATGGAGGTTGAAGAGTCCTCTAGGAAGTATCTCACGATAAACACTCACAAAGGTCTTTACCAATATCATCGATTGGTATTCGGAGTAGCATCGGCTCCGGCAATATGGCAAAGAGCAATGGAACAAGTCCTGCAAGGGATTCCGGGGACTCAGTGTTACTTGGACGACATCCTTGTAACAGGTGAAGATGACAGTGAACACCTTAACAACCTAGAACAGGTGCTCACTAGACTACGGGAACATGGGCTGCGAGCCAACCGCCCCAAGTGCGAATTTTTTAAGAAACAGATATCGTATTGTGGCCGCGTGATTGATGAAGAGGGGTTACATAAGTCCCCTGACAAAATTGAAGCGGTTGTTAAGGCCCCAGCGCCTGAAAATGTGTCGCAACTGAGGTCATTCCTCGGATTGGTGAATTACTATCATAAGTTTTTGCTGAATTTGTCGACAATTCTGCATCCACTGAACGCCCTGCTACGAACGGGGGTAGCATGGAAATGGAGCGATGATTGTAAACGTGCTTTTCAGAAGAGTAAGGACTTAATCACTTCGAAGGAAGTATTGGCTCACTACAACCCAGCACTGCCAATCAGGCTGGCGCGTGATGCGTCTCCCTATGGCATTGGGGCGGTACTGTCACATAAATTCCTTAATGGTTTGGAGAGGCCGATAGCTTTTGCGTCACGCTCGTTAACTTCTGCCGAGCGTAACTACGCCCAGATTGACAGAGAGGCCCTCAGCCTAGTGTGGGGGGTGAAGAAGTTCAATCACTATCTGCACGGTCAAAAATTTACTCTACTAACCGATCATCAACCTCTTGTCTCCATTTTCAACCCTCAGAAGGGCGTACCGATAATGACAGCACAACGGCTGCAGAGATGGTCCCTTTTCCTAGGGGAACACCAATATGACATCGAGTACAGGGGAACTAAACAGCATGGAAATGCTGATGGATTGTCACGTCTACCGTTGCCGACGGTGGAAGAAGAAGACCTTGCAGTGGATCCAATGGAGTTATTCCACTCGACCATAGTCGAATGTCTCCCTGTGACGAATGCAAACATAGAAAAGGAAACACGGAATGACCCGACACTATCACGGGTCTATGATTTAACGGTGAAGGGATGGCCAGCACATGGCGAACCACTGCTGCCAGCATTTTCGTCAAGAAGAGAACAGCTGTCAGTGTGCAGAGGAACCTTGATGTGTGGATCCAGAGTAGTAATTCCATCTAAGTTGACGGATAGAGTGCTCAATGAGCTTCATGAGGGTCATCTGGGTGGGGTAAAAATGAAGAGCTTAGCCAGAGTGTTTGTGTGGTGGCCGGGAATCGATAGAGAAATCGAAGAGATGACCAAGAGCTGTGCAGGATGCCAGAAGGTCCAAAACGCCCCACCACAAGCTCCTCTGCATCCATGGGAGTGGCCCTCATCTCCATGGCAAAGGGTGCACATTGATTTTGCTGGTCCCTTCATGGACTCGATGCTTTTAATTGCGGTGGATGCACATTCAAAGTGGCCAGAGGTAATAAAAATGTCCTCAACTACCACGGAAAAAACTATCACAGTTTTACGAACCATATTCGCCAGGATGGGCTGCCTGAACAGATTTGCTCTGACAATGGACCACAGTTTGTGTCTGAAGAGTTCCGGGGGTTCTTAAAGAACAATGGTGTTAAGCATTACACATCTGCCCCATATCATCCAGCCACTAATGGATTGGCCGAGAGGTTTGTCCAAACATTCAAGAAGGCTATCAAGGCAATGTGTAATGAAGATATACCCCTACAACACAAGGTGGACAACTTCTTGTTTGCCTACCGGAATGCGACACATGCGGTTACCAACCAAACTCCAGCCATGATGTTCTTCAATCGAAGACTACGATGCCACTTGGATTTGGTTAAGCCAAACGTCCGAAGAGATGTGGAGAACAGGCAGTTTCAGAATATGAATGAAAGGCCGACCAGGAGTTTTAAGATAGGTCAACCAGTTTTGGCCCGGGACTACCGCACTGAGAAATGGCAGCCAGGAACGATTTGTACACGACAAGGACCTCTCATGTATACCGTGGACGCTGGGGAGAGCATTGTAAGACGCCATGCTGACCAGATTCTAGAGTCACTGGAAAACATCAACTCCACACCATGATCTGATACACCTGGTAATGAAATCGACGTTCCAATTGCAGCTACCGCAGAACCGGTAATATTGGAAGCAGATGAACCAAACAACGACATTGATTTCAACTCAACATTGCCAGAAGAACCTGATACTCCAAAGAGGCGTTATCCAGACAGAATCAGGAAGCCTCCTCAAAGACTGAACTTATAATTGCTTAAACTTAACCAATGTATCTAGCAACAGTAATTGTGATTGTAATTCGTTATCATTAGTGTTAAATGAATGTTATGTACTGTTTATCTAAAAGGGGAGGAATTGTTGTGTATGTACCTTTAAGAGAATAACTGGTCTCAGACTGCAATACCGGCAGTGACCACCCCTGTATAAAAGGCGCTAGAGAGCCTCTGTTGGTTAGTTTCGTTTATGCCTTTCACCAGTAAAGTTCTGTTTGTTTCCTCTCCTGCTAGTCCGTGTCTCAATCATTCACGGACTTAACAGTTGGTTGCTGAGCATCATCTTGTTTTAGATTGGCAATATGCAGATATTCAAGTTACATACAAATACAGTTCAAAATTATTCTAAACACAAAGCAAAAAACAACAGATTCTGGAAATCTGAAACAAAAACAGAAAATGCTGGAAACACTCAGCATGTCAGGCAGTACTTTTTTCCCTAACCTGCACCAAGTCCCGGTCACCCATCGCTCCTGCGTTCGCTGACCTACATTGGCTCTCGGTCTGGTAACGCCTTGATTTTAAAATTCTCACCCTTGTGTTCAAATCCCTCCATGGCCTCGCCCCCTCCCTATCTCTGTGACCTCCTCCAGGTATCAAACCCCCCTAAAATATCTGCAATTTTCCAATTCTGTCCTCTTGCGCATCCTTGATTTTCATCGCTCCACCATTGGCGGCCGTGCCTTCAGCTGCCTTGGCCCTAAGCTCTGGAATTCCCTCCCTAAACCTTTCTGCCTCTCCACCTCTCTCTCCTCCTTTAAAACCTCCTTAAAACCTACCTATTTGATCAAGCTTTATGTCACCTGTCCTAATATATCTTTATATGACTCTGTCAAATTTTGTTTGATAACGCTCCTGTGAAGTTCCTTGGGACATTTTTACCACATTAAAGGTGCTATATAAATGCAAGTTGTTGTGGTGGACAGAACAGAGAAGTTAACATTTTGGGTGTGGACCCTGCATCAGCAGTAGAAAATAAGAGGCCGATGGGCATATTACCAGAATCAGAAAAAGGGCTATATATATATCAAATGTTTTTGTATCAAAATCATTATTTGGGGAAAAATTTGGGAAGAATGTCTCAATAGTACCACAGATTATGGAGACACTCTTCTCTTTCAAAACAAAATTGTCAGTTAATGCCACTGGTGATGCAAGCCAATCTTTACACTATAAGATAGCAATGACGGTGCTTCAAGCTCCCACATGCCATCCTCCAGCATATCGCAGTTTAATGGTGAACGTTTGCCTATCTGTTTCATCTGCCTTGTGCCGCGCAAGCTGAAGTTATCAGTTGCGTGATGATGGAAATAATAATACGTTATTTAATTTTAACCTTCATTTTGTTGGCAAAGGCTGAGGTAGCACTATGCTTTGAATTTTGGCCCAACTAATAAAGTTTTAAAATATAGACGGCAGGCACCTGAAATTTACTGTACAAGGTAAACACGTAGGTAAACTGGATGTGTGGCTCTATTTATTATATCTCAAAAGGCACAAATAAAAGGTATGGCATGTTACTGCAAAATATTAGCCTTTCAACTACCAAGCACATTACCTAGTCAGACTTAATTTATTATTACAAGCCACATCATTTACAAAATGTCACAAATAATTTCAGAATGATTGGTGCTTCAGCTCCTTTAGAAATATGTTCATTCTTCCACATTCATCTGCAAATATCTCTTAAACAAATATCTGTGTGTATGATTGATAACAGAGAGTGCATCAATGCCCCATAAACTGAAGATGCAGATAAAATCCAAATGAAGCAGCTTGTATTAAAGTCATGTACTGGCTGGCTTATAACTCCTGTTTGCTGACTGCAGCTGGAATAAAAGGTCAAAAGACAGTTTAAAAGGCTGCTTGGCTTGTTCAGCAGTAACAGCAGAAAAAAACCCAGCTCAGTGACGAGGCTGTTCTGTTACTGCCAGTCAACTGGTGAGCACAAACTAGCCCATGCACAAGAGATCAAGTTCTTCCGTTACCAACAGATGCTAGAAGACAGGAATTACATGTCGGGAATCCTCTGTCTAGTCAGTAGCATTTAAATAATTGAACTCTGTCTGAGAGGCTTTGGGATCGAATTATTCTATGTGGAAAATCCCCACTGGTGCAGCAGGGGGCGCTTTTGCAGGGTTGCGACGAGGACGAACTGCAGAAGGAGAGTGTCGTAAGCACTATTACTATTTTACAATCAAATGCGGGTCTTAATACAAGTTTGCTGCTTTCTACATCTTAAGTAAAATAACACCGTAGAACTTTATTTTACATCTGGTGCTCATGCTAAAAAGGAATTTTAGCGATCAAGCGACAAGGCAGCCTTTCTATTCTCCCCCGCCCCCTCCCCCCCCCTCCCCAGCTCCCACCTTCCCAAGCATTGCCACCATTTTAGGTCTCGCTCTCTTTCGCTGTTATTATTTATCTGCGAACACAAAAACAAACCATTATCAATAATCATGACCGCATCAATGTGGAAGTGAGCCAACAGTCTCCATAAAACGCAGACAACTAACTTATTGCCGCAGTTGTTTAACAGCCAAGTTTTAAAAGACTCGTCCGAGTGATTACTCAGCATATTCAGCACTCTATTAATCTGGGCTTCACAATACATTCCATCCATTTCTGAATACTTTCTTGTACAATTTGTAAATCCTGTTATGAGCAGTTTGACTGAAAGATGGCTCTAATTTAATCTGAGGGATGCTGAGATTTCGTATCTGTGGTGCTTGATGTCCCAGGTGAGAAACCAGCTCAACCTTAGGAATAAGGAGAAGGCTTTCTGCTTAGTCAGGTTAAGCTTTTAATTGATGCTAAAACACAAATCTCTTATCAGGGCTTGCCAGAATTCCACAATTTAAAAAAAGTGTGGAACGGTTAAAAAAAATTCTGCCACTCTTAATTACGATTAAATTATTCAAAGCATTTTTTATTGCTCTTTTAATCTTTGTCTTGTGCATAGTTAACAAGAAAGTGCTTCAATGAATACATGATTATGTTCTACATTGGGTTTCCTATGTCTCTTGTACTTGCCACAAAGGACATAGGAAACCTAATGTCGAATATAATTGTGTAACTTGAGCTGTAAACTTGATAAAACACACTGGATATAAGTAAGAATGGATTCACCTATAACAGGAGCTCAACACCCAGAGGTGTCAATTGACAAGAATTACTCAGGAAGATTAATTTTACTTTCTACTTAATTCTCTGAAATATTAATGCACGGTGGCATAGTGGTTAGCACTGTTGCCTCACAGCGCCAGGGACCCGGGTTCGAATCCGGCCTTGGGCGGCTGTCTGTGTGGAGTTTGCACATTCTCCCTGTGTTTGCGTGGGTTTACTCCGGGTGCTCCGGTTTCCTCCCACAGTCCAAAGATGTGCAGGTTAGGTTGATTGGCTATGATAAATTGACCCTTAGTGTTAGGGGGATTAAATACGTGGGGTTACAGGGATAGGGTGGGATATGTGTTGGTGTAGGGGTTACGGGGATCGGGTGGGATATGTGTCGGTGCAGGCTCGATGGGCCGAAATGGCCTCTATCTGCACTGTGGGGTTTCTGTGATTTCTGTGATAACTATGTTCTTGAGTAATTACAATACTAGGGCCTTGAAATTACTCTCCCATATTAGTGTGCCAATGCTTAATATGTTATTTAAAGGGGTTAATGTCACCAGTAAATTAGCAGACAACAGAATTTCATACAAATGTGTTAAGCTAATGTTCACACAGTGGAATTTCAGATGTACATGGAAGTATCCGATGGCAAGCTGCCTATAAAGAGGGATGTTATGCGGGCATTACAAATCTTCGCTGTGAAAAGAAAAGAAAGACTTGCATTTATATAGCGCCTTTCACGACCACCGGACGTCTCTTTACAGCCAATGAAGTACTTTTGAAGTGGAGTCACTGTTGTAATGTGGGAAACGCGGTAGCTAATTTCCGCACAGCAAGGTCCCACAACAGCAATGTGATAATGGCCAGATAATCTGTTTTTGCTATGCTGGTTGAGGGATAAATATTGACCAGGATACCAGGGATAACTCCCCTGCTCTTCTTCGAAATAGTGCCATGGGATCTTTTACATCCACCTGGGAGAGCAAACGGGGCCTCGGTTTAATGTCTCATCCGAAAGACAGCACCTCCGACAGTGCAGCACTCCCTCAGCACTGCACTGGAGTGTCAGCCTAGCTTTATGTTCTCAAGTCCCTGGAGTGGGACTTGAACCCACAACCTTCTGACTCAGTACTGTTGTGCATAAAGATTGGTGGAATAAATTGAATATTACTTGGACATTAATTTGGAAAGTTTAATTTCCATCCAGTCTATTCTCTTTCTTTTACTGACAACTTTTACATTTGATGAGGTGGAGAGAATATCTTCCTCTATCCTCTGCTTTGCAAGTACTATTTATTAAAGCTACAACCAGCTAACACAATTTACTGGCATCTTCAGCTACATTGACAGGCTTGATGTAAGATGTATAATTGTACAACATGTAAACTGATGTAAAATTCTGTAAAATAACTTTAAAATAGCCATTTGAATGATCTTCAGGTTTTGAGCAAGGAGAGGTAATCATCCTGAGGGTAATGGATTACATTGCAGTAAGTATCATTATTAACATTATTCTAGGAGGAGGCCTCCAAATGCATCTCGAAATAATCTGAAATGGAAAGCAAGCAGAAATATGTTAATGCTTTAGGGAAATACTCTGTAAAGGGTTTTGTGTTACTGAGCCATACTGTGGTGTTTAGGAGTGAGTTTTTTGGCATAGTCATAGCATTCCCATCTCTGAGTCAGAAGGGTTGGGTTTGGGCCCCACTCCAGTGCCCACTTGGTGGGGCTTTCTAGAGTGCCGGCATCTGAATACTGAATTTATGTGCAGTGGGTACTTGTGTCTGATGGGTGCAAGTGGCCCCCCCACGTCGTAAATGGTAGATGGGGCTCTTCAGCCATGGTTGGAGCCCACCTAGGAGAAGGTACCCTGAAGCTACAAAACAGTGAGGAAAGCAACAATAAACCATCTCAGCTAATCTTCTGTAGTAAGTGGCTCAAGAATCTCATGTAGAATCATACCATCGTAGATTCTTGCAGCACAGAGGGAGGCCATTCGGCCCATCGTGCCTGTGCCGGCTCTTTGAAAGAGCTAGCCAATTAGTCTCACTCCCCTGCTCTTTCCCCATAGCCCTTGAATATTTTCCTCTTCACACTTCGCTGCATTTAAATTTCAACTGCGATGTATCTGCCCATTTCACCAGTCTGTCTTTGTCCTCCTGAAGTCTGCTGCTATCCTCCTTACTGTTTACAATATTTCCAAGTTTGTGTCATGTGAAAACTTGAAATAATGCCCCCTATACCCAAGTCCAGCTCAATAATATGTATCAAAAAGTGCATTGGTCCTAATATCAACCCCTGGGGGATACCACTATATACTTACTTCCAGTCTGAAAAACATTACAACAGTGACTACAAATCAAAAGTACTTAATTGCCTGTGAAGCACTTTGGGACATTTGGAGATCATGAAAGGCAAGTTCTTTCTTTCTTTAATGGTGGTACTATTTTGAAGCAAGCTATTGTAACAGCATCATTCCCTGAGGTGTGGGTGTGTTTGTGTGTGTGCACGTGCGTGCGTGTGTATGTCTGCTTCCTGTAAGGAATCTATTCCATTCTCCCAGTTTCTCCGTCTCCATTGCATCTGTTCTGACGATGCCACCTTCAACACCAATGCTTCCGATATGTCTTCCTTTTGCCTCAACCGAGGATTCTGCTCCACTGCGATTGACAGGACCCTTGACTGTGTCGTCCCACTTCCCGCACTTCTGCCCCCACCCCTCCCCCTCCCTCCCAGAACCACAATAGGGTCCCCCTTGCCCTCACCTTCCACCCCACCAATCTCCACATTCGACAGACCATTTTCTGCCAACTCCAGCGCGATGCCACCGCAAATCACATCTTCCCCTCCCCTTTCAGCATTTCAAAGAGACACCCAGGGCCACTCTTCAATCACCCCAAACACCCGCACCCCTTCACATGGTACCTTCCTATGCAAGCGCAGGAGATACAACACCTGCCCTTTTACCTCCTCCCTTCCCACATTCCAGGGCCCCAAACATTCCTTCCAGGTGAAACAGTGTTTTACTTGTACTTCTTCAAACTTGGTATACTGTATTCGCTGCTCACGATGCGGTCTCCTCTACACTGGGGAGCCCAAACGCAGATTGGGTGATCACTTTGCTGAACACCTCCATTCAGTCCACAAATGTGACCCTGAGCTTCCAGTCGCCTGCTACTTTAATTTTCCATCCCACTCCCACTCCGACCTTGGCCTCCTACACTGTTCTAACGAAGCTCAACGGAAACGGAAGCTCGAGGAACAGCACCTTATCTTTCGATTAGGCATTTTACAGCCTTCTGGCTTAAACATTGGGCTCGATTTTAACTCAGCCGTCAGGCGGGCTTTGAGGCGTGTGGGGGGTTAAAATCGCAAAACCTGGGGGTCGGGACACCCCCCCCCCACCCCACCCCGCCCCGCCTGGTTCCCGACACCTAGCCATTTTAACCCAGGTGTGTCTGATGGTCCCGAATCAGTCCCGCCTGCAACAGGCGGGACTGGTCTTTAGGGCCCTTAAACAGCACTCATTGGCCTTTATAATCCCATTTTAACAGGCCCTTGCCTGTTTAACCCTTTTCCCACGTAAAGCACGCCTGGTGGGGATCACGCCTGTGAAACCTGGCGTGAACACTATTGGTTTGCTGACTATCAGCTGCAGGTCAACCATTAAAGAGATTTGATCAGCCATCATTTGCAGGTGGCAGGACTTTGTTGTTTCAGGCCTGGGGCAACTTTTACCAGGCTTAACCACACCTGTGGAAGGTTGGAGCCTCACACACTTCTCCAGTGTGACCTCCTGCGAAACCCCTCTCGCCAGCCTCACTCAGCGCTTCCTCAACTGAGGCATCTACCAGAAGCATGGGAGGCCTTTTTTTCCTTCCCTTCTTGGCATTAGAGGACCTCCAGCCCCATTCGCAAAATGACACACGCCACAACTGCAGAAGTTGCCATCAGAATTTTTATGCAAAACAAACAACTGATGGCATTTTTACAGAATACACAACATTTCACCCAAGTGGCTATCCTTGTGACTATTTGTGCTTTATTTTCCTTTTACGCGTGCTCCTACGTAGTGGTTCCCCTGTGGCTTCAGCAGATGTGGAGGCCCCTTGCTCACTTTCCTGCTGCTCCTGTCTCGACACCTTTGGCGGGCGTCCTCAGGGATGGCGAGCCTGTGAGGGCTCATCAGCAGTCTGCTGCTCCTGCGGCTGTGCAGGAGTTGAGACGTCTATCTCAGTTGGGTATGGACTCCGGCGGGGCTCTGACCGAGGGCTCTGCAGTGGCATGGAGTGTGAGCGCTTGGAGAGGAGCTCCCACTTCCTTGGGGTCTGCCACCAACCTCCCTCTCATGGGTCAGGTCTCCCTCAGTGCCTGCAAGTGGCTTGAGAGCACCTTGCTGCACATCAGGGGGGCCATGGGGACCCGTATCTGCAATGGCAGTCCTACTTAGAAGGACTTCCATGAAGTTCTGGTTTCTCTGTTCAATAGATGCCCATCGCTCCTCAAGAGATGTCATTCTATTCTGAACACTCACCATGTTTTCCATACCCTGGCGACTTGTCTCCTCCATGGCCGTAGCCCTCCTCTCCTCTACCGTAGCCAGCCTTACCACGGAGGCAGCAATCATTTCCACGTAGGTAGCCATCCTTTCCATGTTGATGCGTTCATGCACCAATGACTCCACAAAGGCTCTGCTCATGTTTGCTATGGACTCCTCCATTCGCTCCACACTTGCAGCGATCCTAGAGACAAAACCTGCCAGAGACTCCTGCATCTGTGCCTGGAGTCCCATCACCTCTGATCTTACGGATGGACCCAGAGGCAGAGGGTCGACATGCAGTTGAGCCGAGCTGGCAGAGTCCTGTGCCCTCTGACGAGGACTCTCCACTGCTGTCCCTGTCTCCACAACCTGCTGATGCTCACTTGTGAGCTGTGATACACCAGGTGACAACTCTACTCTATGTCCCGAAGGTCCCACCGAGGTGTGAGTGTCTGCGCTGGTGCTGGGTGCACTTATTTCTGCTGACGCTGCGCCCTCAGAGGTTGCAGATTCCTCTGAGGATTCTGGCTGCTCAGGCTCTTCCTCCTGCACAGTGGGGACGGGGGCTCTCGATGGTCCTGTGGGGGAGTCAAGGAAAAAGTTAGAGATGTGATGCCAAGGTTACATGCACATTGCATTCTGCAAATGATCATAAGTCCATATGATGTAGCTTCAGAATCATTATCAACGACTCATGCAATGCCAATTAGAGAGATGGAAAACTATTCTGTTACCAGCTTGCGGGGATGCACCTGCCTCTCCTTCCCCAACTCCCACATCTATGTCAGCCCCGACAATCTCCAGGAAGCCTTCCTCCCAGTGGGTGAGCTGGGCTAATGAGGGCGGCCCTCCTCCTGTCCTGGTTCGCTCTCTCCTGTTGTGAGCTCTCTTTTCCTGCAATGAGGGAGACAAGTGGAGGTTGAGTGAGAATAGAAACATAGAAGATAGGAGCAGGAGTAGGCCATTCGGCCCCTCGAGCCTGCTCCGCCATTCAATGAGATCATGGCTGATCATCCAAATTCAGTACCCTGTCCCTGCCTTCTCCCCATATACCTTGAACCCTTTAGCCTTAAGAAATATATCCAACTCCTTCTTGAATATATTTAATGAACTGGCCTCCACCGCCCTCTGTGGTAGAGAATTCCACAGGTTCACCACTCTCTGGGAGAAGAAATTCCTCCTCACCTCAGTCCTAAATGGCTTACCCCTTATCCTTAGACTATGACTCCCGTTTCTGGACTCCACGGCCATCGGGAACATCCTTCCTGCATCTAGTCTGTCCAGGCCTGACAGAATTTTATAGGTTTTGATGAGATCCCCTCTCAATCTTCTAAACTCCAGTGAGTATAAGCCCAATCGACACAATCTCTCCTCATACTTCATTCCTGCCATCCCAGGTATCAGCCTGGTGAATCTTCACTGCACTCCTTCCATGGTAAAAACATCCTTCCTCAGATAAGGTGACCAAAACTGCACACAATACTCAAGGTGCGGTCTCACCAAGGCCCTGTACAACTGCAGCAAGACATCCTTGTTCCTGTACTCGAACCCTCTTGCTACGAAGGCCAACATACCATTTGCCTTCCTAACCGCCTGCTGCACCTGCATGCTTACCTTCAACGACTGGTGCACAAGAACACCCAGGTCTCTTTGCACTTCCCCTTCTCCCAATCTATTGCCATTCAAATAATAATCTGCCTTCCTGTTTTTGCCACCAAAGTGGATAACCTCACATTTATCCACATTATAGTGCATTTGCCATGTTTCTAACCAACCTGTCCAAATCGTACTGGAGTTTCACGACATCCTCCTCACAGCATACCCTCCCACCCAGCTTTGTGTCGTCTGCAAATTTGGAGATACTACATCCAATTCCCTCGTCCAGATCACTAATATACATTGTGAACAGCTGGGGCCCAAGGACCGATCCTTGCGGTACCCCACTAGTCATTGCCTGCCACTTGGAAAATGACCCATTTATTCCAACTCTTTGCTTTCTATCTGCCAACCAGTTCTCTATCCAAGTCAATACCTTGCCCCCAATCCCATGTGCCTTAATTTTGCATGCTAATCTCTTATGCGGGACCTTATCGAAAGCCTTCTGAAAGTCCAAATACACCACATCCACTGGTTCTCCCTTATCTATTTTACCAGATACATCCTCAAAAAATTCCAGTAGATTAGTCAAGCACGATTTACCTTTTGTAAATCCATGTTGACTTTGTCCGATCCTGTCACTGCTTTCCAAGTGCTCTGCTAGTACATCTTTTATAATGGACTCTAGCATTTTCCCCACTACCGATGTCAGGCTTACCGGTCTATAATGCCCCGCTTTTTCTCTACCACCTTTTTTGAATAGTGGGGTAACATTAGCTACCCTCCAATCCATGGGTACTGTTCCAGAGTCTATCGAGTTCTGGAAGATGACCAGCAATGCATCTACTATCTCCAGGGCCACTTCCTTAGGTACCATAGGATGTAGATTATCAGGCCCTGGGGATTTATCGGCCTTCAATCCCGTCAACTTCCCCAACACCATTTCCCTACAAATACTGATTTCGTTCAGTTCCTCCCTCTCATTAGTCCCTATGTTCCCCGACATCTCTGGGAGGTTATTTGTGTCCTCCTTTGTGAAGACAGAACCAAAATATGTATTTAATTGGTCTGCCATTTCTTTGTTCTCCATTATAAATTCCCCTGATTCTGACTGTAAGGGACCTACGCTTGACTTCACCAATCTTTTTCTCTTCACATATCTATAAAAGCTTTTACAGTCAGTTTTTATGTTCCCTGCAAGCTTACTTTCATATTCTATTTTCCCCCTCTTAATTAATCCCTTTGTCCTCCTTTGCTGAATCCTAAACTGCTCCCAATCTTCAGGTTTGCTGCTTTTTTTGGCCAATTTATATGTCCTCTCTTTGGATCTTATGTTATCCCTAATTTCCCTTGTTAGCCACAGTTGAGTCACCTTTTTTGATTTATTTTTATGCCAAACTGGGATAAATAGATTCTGTAGTTCATCCATGCGATCTTTGAATGTTTGCCATTGCCTATCCACCATCAACCCTTTGAGTGACATTACCCAATCAATCCTACCCAACTCGCATCTCATACCATCATAGTTCCCTTTATTTAAATTCAGGACCTTAGTCTCTGAGTCAACTACTTCACTCTCCATCTTAATGAAGAATTCTATCATATTATGATCGCTCCGACCCAAGGGGCCTCGCACAACAAGATTGCTAATTAATCCTTTCTCATTGCATAATACCCAGTCTAAGATGGCCTGATCCCTAGTTGGTTCCTCGACATATTGGTCCAGGAAACCATCCCGTATACACTCCAGGAATTCCTCCTCCACAGTATTGTTACTAATTTGGTTAGCCCAATCTATATGTAGATTAAAGTCACCCATGATGACTGCTGTGCCCTTATTGCACGCTTCTCTAATTTCCCTTTTAATGCCATCTCCAACCTCTGCATTACTGTTTGGGGGTCTATACACCACTCCCAATAACGTTTTCTGCCCTTTGGTATTTCTCAGTTCTACCCATACAGATTCCGCATCATCAGAGCTAATATCTTTCCTTACAATTGTGTTAATCCCCTCTTTACCCAGCAATGCTACCCCACCTCCTTTTCCTTTTTGCCTATCGTTCCTGAATATTGAATACCCCTGGATGTTGAGTTCCCAGCCTTGGTCCCCCTGGAGCCATGTTTCCATAATTCCAATCATATCATATTCATTGACCTCTATTTGCGCTGTTAATTCATCCACCTTATTACGAATGCTCCTTGCATTAAGACAGAAAGCCTTCAGGCTTTTTTTTAATGCTCTTAGACCTTTTTGAATTATTATTTACTGTGGCCATGTTTGTTTTAAACCCTTGGGCCTAGAAATTGGCCTGAGGCGCCCAAGCGGCGCAAAGTTCGCCTGGGCGCTGGAATTTGTGCTGCGATTGCCGCATTAGCGATCGCCGCAAATTCAGTTGAAGTGCCCCGAGAGGGAGACGGGGCGCGGCTCGAGGTGCTCTGCGTCCCTCTTAGGGCGCTGAAAGTGAATTTCGCAGCACTACGTGCCGCAGTGCCACACGCTGCGGCACGGCACGCTGCGGTACTGCAGGCCTTCCTCCCACTGCTAAGGTGGAGGGGCCTGCAACAGCGTGAGCCCCGATCGCGAGTGCCGGCAAAAGAGCCCGGCACTGAGGAGAAGTGCCGGGCTCTCGGGAAACAGCCGGCAATGCTGCGGGGGGGGGGGGGGGCCAGGAGGCCGGGGGCCGGAGGTGCTGGCAGGCGGCCGCCGAAAAAGCGGCCGCCCCGCACCTCCACCTTAACTTGCGCCACTGCTGGCACAGCAAGGCCCCGTGAACCGGGCGCAGGTAGCGAACGGCGCTATAACGACGTTCGCTACCAAATATCGCGATCGGGGCGCTGCGCACACCGATGACGTCATCGGTGGCGGCGCAGTACAAAAGGCTAAAGCCACCATTAGCGCCCCTGCTGAATATCGCGGGAGGCGCAGCCAGTGGCGCTACAGCCACTGACTGCCTCTTTAGGCGCTAACAGGTGGCGCTACTCACCCAATTTCTCCCCCTTGATTTCTCTGACTGCCACCTTTGTTTTTCTCCTTCCTGTCATTTGCTTCTATCCTTGTTTCCCTTTCCTTTGTCTCCCTGCTCAGGTTCCCAACCCCCTGACATTTTAGTTTAAACCCTCCCCCACAGCACTAGCAAACACTCCCCCTAGGATATCGGCCCCGGTCCTGCCCAGGTGCAAACCGTCCGGTTCGTACTGGTCCCACCTCCCCCAGAACTAGTTCCAATGTCCCAGGAATTTGAATCCCTCCCCCTGGCACCATTCCTCTAGCCACGTATTCATTTGAAGTATCCTTCTATTTCTACTCTGACTAGCACGTGGCACTGGTAGCAATCCTGAGATTACTACCTTTGAAGTCCTATTTTTTAAATTTACCTCCTAACTCCCTATATTTAGCTTTTAGGACCTCATCCCGTTCTTTACCTATATCGTTGGTACCTATATGCACCACGACAACTGGCTGTTCACCCTCCCTTTCCAAAATTTTCTGCAGCTTCTCCGAGACATCATTGCATCCTTGACCCTTGCACCAGGGAGGCAACACACCATCCTGGAGTCTCGTTTGCTGCCGCAGAAACGCCTATCTATTCCCCTTACAATAGAATCCCCTATTACTATAGCTCTCCCGCTCTTTTTCCTCCCATCCTGTGCAGCAGAACCACCCCTGGTGCCAGGAAGTTGGCTGCTGCTGCCTTCCCCTGTTAAGCCATCCCCCCCAACAGTATCCAAAACGGTATAACTGTTCGAGAGGGGGATGACCCCAGGGGATTCCTGCACTACCTGCCTGCGCCTAGTATTCTGCCTGATGGTCACCCATTCCCTTTCTGCCTGTGCAACCTTTACCTGCGGTGTGACCACCTCCCTAAACGTGCTATCCACGACTTCCTCAGCCTCACGAATGCTCCAATATCTATCCATCCGCTGCTCCAGTGCCGCAATGCGGTCTGTTAGTAGCTTCAGCTGGACACACTTCCCGCACACATGGTCGTCAGGGACACAGGAAGTGTCCCTGATTTCCCACATAGTGCAGGAGGAGCAAACTACGGGGCTGAGCTATCCTGACATGACTTACCCTTTACTTCCTTTAAATTAAGTTAAATTTTTGGTAACCAGCAGCCCCCGCTACACCTCAGAGCTTAGAAACTATAAACCAGAGAGTTTAAGTTTGGAAAGAAAAGGAGAAAGAGAGAAATACTCACCAACCAATCACTTACCTGCTTTCTGGTGACGTCACACTTTGATTACTTTTTACCTCTCTCTCTCCCGCTGCTGAATTGGTAAGCCTCGCTGCTCGCTGCTCCTTTTAAGCCACGCTCCTCACACCCAGGTCCGCTCTGCCGCTCTGGTCGGGCCTCGCTGCTCGCTGCTCCTTTTAAGCCGCGCTCCTCACACCCAGGTCCGCTCCGCCGCTCTGGTCGGGCCTCGCTGCTCGCTGCTCCTTTTAAGCTGCGCTCCTCACACCCAGGTCCGCTCCGCCGAATGAAGGAGTGAGTGCAGAGATTGCATAGCATAGATACTTAGAAGGAGACAAAGATGGAGTGAGGTTGCAAGACCAAGGGCCCTCCCTGTATGGTGTCAGTTGTGTTCAAAGCATCAGAGTGAGAGGGAGTGTGAGGGCTGCATGGTGGAATAGTTATGTGAATGTGAGCATAGAGAGAGAGAGGTAAGGGTGCATGGATGTGAGTGTCAAGTGGGATGTGGAGGAAGAGATTGCTAAAGCTGAGTGCTGGTGAGGAAAGGCAATGGGGATCAGATTGAGGGTGATGGAAACTTCATACAGTACTTACTTTTCCAGTGCGATGAAGGTCATGGAATCTTTTTCTGCACTGCATCCAGGTGTGCCGTGTGAGCCCCAAGGAGTTGACTTCCCCAGCCACCTGAAGAAGGGAACAGGACCTCCCTGTGGGCCCTAGCACCATCCAGCAATACCTGGAGTGAAGCCTCATCAAATTTGGGGGCAGCTCTTGCCCTCCCGCTGGCTGTTGCTCCTGCAGGCTCCTGTGCCATCTCAATGGTGAAACTTGGAAGCCTGCAGAAGAAGCAAGGCTTGCTGTGGGCCCTAAAAGCAGCAGCAATGATGACGTCATATTCTGCGACTTTCTGACTGGAAATACTCAATTGCCAAGGCTTCCCACACGTTGGAAATCAATTGGCCAATTGAGTGAAAATTGCATCAATCTCACAGACCCATTTAGATTCGTGTGGGAAACACCAAATTCGGGGAACCCGACAATTCCCCGCACCTGAGTTAAAATCGAGCCCATTGAGTTCAGCAACTTCAGATCATAAAGATCAGACAGGAGGTGCTGGTAATGGTTCTGCTGTTTTCTTTACACCTCCCCTGGACCCATCTTTTGTTTCTTTACTTGTCCCATTACCACCTCCTTGCATCATCATCCTTTTTGTCATTTAATCACTCCTGCACTCCACCCCATCACAGACCTTTCCCTTTGTTCTTTCCTCCCTCCCCCCCCCCCCCACACCCCTTTTACAACTTCTTTCAGTTCTGACGAATGGTCATCGACCTGAAATATTTGCTCTGTTTCTCTCTCCACGGATGCTGCCTGACCTGCTGAGTAGTTCCAGCATTTTTTGTTTACATTTCAGATTTTCAGCATCCGCAGTGGTTTGCTTTTGCTAAACTAATTGAATTGATTTCAATTATTCATTTAGTGCCTTCTGTCGTATTGCTATGTGCCAAGAATGAGCTGTCACAAAACTTTACACAAAGTCGTACACCCCACAGAAACACACGTGGACTAACTCAATCAGTGCTGCTGTTGTAAAGTCACTTCAGCAGCTGCTGATGCACCACTGCTGCAGGACTCCTTTACCAGTTAGAAATAACTGTGGACCTCAAAATAAATCAATATGCAATCACTATTCTGCATTACCTGCCACACACGTTGGCACGGTTGCCTATTTAACAGACATTCAGCACTAGTTGTGCACACAAGGTAAACAGTGATATGACTTCTTGCCGATATCAGCTGGTAAATGTTTAATGTGCTCACGTGCAATTCCTCTGTCTGCTATTCAAACACTGTTTATTTTAAATTGGTTAATGCCACCGCTAAATTGGCAAAAATTAATTAATTGATTTTCTGCTAATAGTGTCAACAGTGAAGTCTGGCCTATAGTGTTTTTAATAAACTTGTAATGATAAAAAAAATGATTGAAACAACAGGTTCCTGGTTCCAATTTTTCCACAGATCTCCGATGTAATACTGACTCATTACACTTGCCTATGTAAAGCTACGTACCTGTATTTTGTTTCTAACTAAGGCTAGCCTTGGGCAGCTTTATAAGCACATCCCCCATTTCCTTCCTTCATACTGAATCAAAGTAGGATGACGAGAACCAATTACTTCCACTTTTCTATCAAATACATTACTTATTCCAATAAAGCCAAAGGGTTTGTGATATTAAAGTACAAAAGCAGAACTTGTTAGTGTCAAAAAAAAAATTATATACATATTTGTGCCTGGGTTTTCCTCAGACTGGTTTTACTAGGACACCACAAGCTGACATGATGCTCATTTACACTCACGGTTTCCCAGGTGAGGAGGTTTTGGTCTCACCTGGGCTGTCAGGGAAGGGACAGAGTTCAGCGGAAGTATTCCTCACAGGTCGTGAGGGAAGACCGGTGGCCGCATTAACCTGGGATATTTAGTGGCCACCGCTGTGTTGGCACAGCTCTCGAAGGAGACTGGCTGCCCATGCTTAACAATCTTTTGATGGTTGTCACTTATAAAAAGTAAACACCTTTTTAAATGCGGTTTTTTGAATATAAATAACATAAATCAAAACAAGAATCTGTGTTGCTTTTGCTGATCATAAATGTCACTCTTAACCTTTCCCTGATGTTAACACTACGGCTCTTGTGGCTGGGCAATAGCGTTAGTGGCAGACTCAAAACCGCAAAATGGGAAAACGAGCCTCAATCATCAGGCAAGTAATGGGTTATAAAAGAAATAAAGAACTCACATTTATATAGCACTTTTCACATCTTCAGGATGCCCCAACGTGCTTCACGGCCTTTTGAGGTGTAATCACTGTTTGCACACTGTAACGTCCCACAAACAGCAAATGAGATAACAAACCAGTTTTGGGATGCTCGCTGAGGGGTAAGTGTTGGCCAGGAACACCAGGACAACTCTCACTATTTCGAAGAAGAGCAGGGGAGTTACCCCCATTGTCCTGGCCAATATTTATCCCTCAATCAACATCACTAAAACAGATTATCTGTTCATTATCACATTGCTGTTTGTGGGAGCTTGCTGTGCGCATTTTGGCTGCTGCGTTTCTTACATTACAACAATGACTACACTTCAAGAAAGTACTTCATTGACTGTAAAGCGCTTTGGCACATCCAGCGGTCGTGAAAGGTGCTATATAAATGCAAGACTTTCTTTTTTATTTTTTTATTTCAACTGCATTCATTATATCTGTAGAACTAAAATTACTTATTTTTTTTCTAAAAGCTTTCTGTTTTAATAGCAATTCACTCCTTCCTTTAAAAAAAATCCATTCTTGAGATATGGGCATCACTGGTAAAGTTGGCATATACTGCACATTCCTAGTTGCTCTTCAGAAGGTGGGCCTTCTTCTTGAACTGCTGCAGTCCTTATGGTGAAGGTACTGCTATAATGCCTGTAGGTTTACAAAGAATATTTGTATAAGCCTTTGGGAGATGATAACACATTGGGCTGGATTTTGTCAATGGGGATGTGATGGAGGCGGGACTCCCACTTTTTGGGTTGTAGTCCCGCCTCCATCGACTTGTGGCCAACCCACACTACTTTCCCTTGATTGACCTTGTTAAGCCCGCCCAGCGGGCTCAGCAGGCCAATTAAGGGACACCTGGTTACTGGTGACGTCAGCAATTGACATTTCATCTGTCAAGAGCTTTCAGACAGATGAAAAATCAGCACTTGACAGCTCTGTGCAGCTGTCAAACACTGACAATCTGTCTTCTAACTTGAGTCCTTCTACTCAGACTCGGTTAGAGAGCTCTCCAGACCAGAAAGCAGAATGCTGCAGCATTTGACAGTTCAGCGGCCATTCTGCTTTCTGTGCCGGTGAGCTGAGGGACTCCCGAGAACTGAAGGAAGGAAGCCTGCAGGAGAAAGTAAAGGTAAGTAAAACTTATTAAAACACTTTACACTTACCTCACATGCTTACCTCTGCACACATGCACCCATCACTCACCTGCAAAATGGACACCTCGACCCCTCCAACCCCTGCAGACCGACGGTCCGCCTCGCTAACTTGGCGTGGTTCGGAGCCATCGGGAAGCCCACACTTCAGGGCTAAAAATAAGGATTAGGCAAAAAACTGTCTGTTAACTACCTGTTAACAGGCAGTTAATTGGCACTAATCCCCTTCCCGCCTCGGGGAGGCAGCTCCCAGCACAGATCGGATACCCGCCTCCTGGGACATTGGTTTGGGGGCGGGATGGGTTCCTGCCCCCCGATTCTGCAATTTTCCCACCACTCCCGCCTCCAAACCCGCCTCCATGGGGCTTGGAAATTCGAGCCCGTTATATCTGACACGAAAAGAATCCTTTAGTGCTCAAAAGTATATTTCTATAACACCACAATATAGTTTTAGAATTAAATAACTTTAAGTAGGTTTGTATATGATGCATAATGAATCAAGTAGATGCCTTTATAAGTAGCCTTTGAAATAAGCCCCATTCTCCCTTGTGCTGCCCTGGAGCCTTAAGTTCTATTACTGAGCTTGCAGAAAAGCCAAACATTTGGAAAGGTATTACAAACTGAGAAGTAGTGTCCAAAGAAAGAATAAAATGAAACATTGGCCTAGAATTTGCTGGAGTGGGGCATCTCATGGCCTGCCCTATTAGTTAGATTTTGAGGGGAAATTTCTTCACCCAGAGGGTTGTGCGGGTCTGGAACTCACTGCCTGAAAGAATGGTAGAGGCAGGAACCCCAACCACATTTAAAAAGTACTTGGATGTGCACTTGAAATGCTCTAACCTGCAGGGCTACAGACCAAGAGCTGGGAAGTGGGATTAGGCTGGCTAACTCTTTGTTGGCCGGCGCCGACACGATGGGCCGAAATGGCCTCCTTCCGTGCTGTAACTTTCTATGATTCTATGAAATTTTTTTCCTCACCCTTTAGCTCAAAATTTTTTGTCTTGCAAATTGCTGGAAGTGTGAACCGACAATGGCGCATGGAGGATAACAAGACATCTGGGACGTTGATGAACCAATGAGATTTAAGGATAGAGGAAGGAACTGAGCGAATGACGGAGAAGGAAATAGGGCAATTTAGGTACAGAAAGGGAAACAATGAGAGGGAAAGAAAGATTAGATTAAGAGACAGAGAAAAAAGGCAGAAAGGAAAAGAAATATTTTTTAAAAAGAAGCTTCTAAAACGGTTTCAATTGATCCCTCTCTGGGCTGAAGAGGTTGAGTGGCATTGCACATTGCAGGAACACACATCTCATCATTAAAAGGGTCCTTATGTCGTTAAGTACCAGCCCTAACTTTCTGCGGCAAATTTAATTCATTTTAACAGCACAAATGCAGCAATTTCTTGAAATTCAGTTACACGCTAATAACAGCCATTGCCATTAAACTCGCCGTTACTTTCCTGGCAAATTCTGGGCCATTGTGATCTAAAGGAAACCTGTGAATACTGGAAATCTGAAATAAAAGCAGAAAATGCACAGCATTTCAAAGAAGAAGTCAGGTCATCTGACATCAGGTCTGACCTAAAGTGTTGAGTTTTCTTTTTCGAATGCTCACTGACCTGCTGTAGAAAATTGGGCAGGACACAGAAAGATGGGGTCTGCACCCTGAAGAGCATCCATGGCCAGCTTCCGACAGGACCTGAGGTATGCAGAAGTTCTATCTGTCTCGAACATTGCTACTGATGACACAGACCTACAACAGTTGGGAAGGTCAGAAGCATGTGGACATTAGGACCCAGAAGAATTGAGAAAGTCAGAGGGGTAAGGCACATCCACATGCTCTGATTGGATTTATAAATTGACGTCAAGCCAGACTGGGGGATTCGCTTATCCCCTATATGCGTGTACTGATTGTTTGCATGGTGCCTCCAGAATCCCTTCACAAGTCTTGATTATAAGTGTACCTCTTTGACTGCTTGCTTACTGTGCCATTGTTCATGCTGGTTTATGCTTAATAAACCTTCTTAATATCATGGGTATCTGGGTCTTGTAGTGTTTGTTTAACGGTCACAACATTGCACTCGAGTAATGGGCCCACGGCCCAGTCCATCACGTAAACTATAAGTAATGTAGAAAACTCCTCCCAGACGGAGGCCTCTAGAGTAGTGTGACACTGATATGACAAGGAGTCAGGGCTGGTGGGATGCCTTCCTTCACTGGAACTCCCATGGCTCTCACCTCCTTTCTGTCCATTGATCTGGATGCTGGGGAAAACCCTCCCTTATTGGTAAGGAGGTCTCGCTGGCAGCATTCCAAGTGGAAAATAATATATTTAAATGAGTGTCCTGCACAGCGCTATTTAAAGGCACCATGCAGTACCTAAAGATTAGTTGCTGGTTTCGTATTTCTGCTTACTGTTTGACTTCTAGGCATTTGTTGGTGTGCTCTATTACTCTGGGAAGTGTACTTTGTCTGCACAGAGAAAGGTTTTGCTGCTTTTGCACTATTACTGCTCTTTGCCACACAAATAGTCTGGCTGCAGACATGGGTGGTCTGGTAGGTCTACCTTTGGGAATAGAGGACGCGGGAGAGCAGCAAGGAAGACACCACAGAGCAGGAGAAGCTGCCAGAAGAGGGAGGGGGGAGGGCTCTGAACGGGCGGCCATATCCACAGAGGGTCCTCAGGGAGCACTTCTCCCACCTCAGCTTTACTGAGAAGCAATGTGTGAGGCGCCTTTGCTTCACCGCGGAGGCTGTAACCGAGCTAGGTCACCAGCTGCAACCACAACCCCAGCCTCAAACCAGGGCATGGGCAACACTGCCAGTGGCTGTCAAGGTCACCGTCACCCTCAACTTTTATGCCATTTGTTCCTTTCAGGCTGCAACCGTGACGTCAGCAACATCTCACTGCTCGCAGTGCACTGATGTATCAAGGAGGTCACCAAGGCTCTCTACACCAGGAGAAACACCTACATCTCCTTTCCTATTGACAGAGCAAAGCAAGGCGAGAGAACAGGATAGCGGGCACAGATCTGCATGTTGTGATGTCTGTGGTCACAAACCAGCTTTACGTTGAGGGAGTGGAATCTCTTTCAATTGATAAGGTGCCCGGCTGGTGATAGAGAGCATGCAAAGCAAGGTGTGTGCAGTCCATGGCACCTTGCACCCAGAGGGTGGTGGGGGTCTGGAACTCACTGCCCGAAAGGGTGGTAGAGGCAGAGACACTCATCACATTTAAAAAGTACTTGGATATGCACTTGAAGTGCTGTAACCTACAAGGCTATGGACCAAGTGAAGGTTCACTCGGTTAATCCCGGGGATGAGGGGGTGGTCATATGAGGAGAGGTTGAGTAGATTGGGACTCTACTCATTGGAGTTCAGAAGAATGAGAGGCGATCTTATTGAAACATATAAGATTGTGAAGGGGCTTGATCGGGTGGATGCGGTGAGGATGTTCCCAATGATGGGTGAAACTAGAACTAGGGGGCATAATCTTAAAATAAGGGGCTGCTCTTTCAAAACTGAGATGAGGAGAAACTTTTTCACTCAGAGGGTGGTAGGTTTGTGGAATTTGCTGCCCCAGAAAGCTGTGGAAGCTACATCATTAAATAAATTTAAAACAGAAATAGATAGTTTCCTAGAAGTAAAGGGAATTAAGGGTTACGGGGAGCGGGCAGGAAATTGGACATGAGTCTAGGTTCGGAATGGTCATGGCCCTGTGGGTAGTGGAGTGGGCCCAGGGGCCGTGTAGCCTGGTTCTGCTCCTACTGTGTTCTAATTCTGTGTTAGATTTCAGGAGATGGTTTTATTCCTGTTCCTGGCTGGGGTGGAGATCGCCTTTACAGAAGGTAAGTACTGTAGAAAATATAGGGACAGAGTGATCTCCTGGAAGAATTTCGATCGCCTAGATGGGTCGGAGAGGAATTTCCCAGATTTTTTTCTCCCAAATTGGCCATTGGGTCTTTATCTGGTTTTTCGCCTCTCCCGGGAGATCACATGGGTTCAGGTGGATGCACAGTGATAGAAGATTTGAGGTTAGGATCAGATCAGCCATGATCTTATTGAATGGTGGCGCAGGCTCGAGGGGCCGATTGGCCTACTCCTGCTCCTATTTCTTATGTTCTTATGTAAGTGCTGGAAAGTGGGATTAGGGTGGATAGCTCTTTGTCAGCCGGCATGGACAAGATGGGCCGAATGGCCTCCTTCTGTGCTGTAAATTTCTATGATTCTGTGAACACTAGGTTTTGCCTGCATGGCAGGCTTCCCCTTGGTGCAAGGTGCCATTGACTGCACACACCTTGCCTTGCGTGCTCTCTATCACCAGTCTGGCTCCTTATCAATCAAAAGGGATTCCACTCCCTCAAGGTAAAGCTGGTTTGCGACCACAGACATCGCAACATGCAGATCTGTGCTCGCTATCCTGGCAACAGTCATGACTCTTTCACCCTGTGGCTGTCCTCTATACCGCCTTTATTCCAATCAGGCCACCAAGTTACAGGCTGGCTGCTGGGCAACGAGGGCCATCCCCACTGGTCATGGCTCGTGACTCCAGTCAGGAACATGTGCACAGCTGCAGAGTACACTTACAACGAGAGCTATGCCACCACAATGATCATTATCATGCTTCAAATCTGCCATCAACACTGACACTCAACTCTAGAGTCACACTTCTGAGCAGCTGGCCAATATTTTTACTGTGGAATTCTGCATTGCAGCTAATGCAGATGAAAAGTTTAACCAAATGCTCCTTACATGTTGATGTCAAATGCACTGATACAATTAAGTATGGACCTATATTAGTGCACATTTTATGGCCATTATAGTCAGTTACTGGATATAGTGCTGAGTGTTAGTAACCAGGGTGGAAGGAAATCTACTTTTGGCCAACCATGGTAAAAAAAAAGCATCCGGCTAGGAGTGGTTGCCATCATATAATGTATTTTTAACAGAGCATCTGCTTTAAATTTTCCAAAACCAAAATTTATTGGGCATCTCACAACCTGTAGTTCAGGTGTATAGAACAGTACAGCACAGAAGGAGGCCATTCGGCCCATCAAGTATGCTAATGAGATTCTCAGGAAATTTCGGCACATGTCACCGTCGGCAAGAGCAGCGTAGAAACCAACGTAAATGTCGGTGTAAGTCATATTGAGGAAATTCCGGCCTAACAAATTGCTAATAGCCAATCTTAGTGTGTATCAGTGTGGGTAAGTCGCAAAATTTTATCCATTTCCAACAATCATAGTTAGTGGGATTCTACTCCGTATAAAAGTCAGACAGAAGAAACAAGAGACACAACCTAAGAGGCAAGCAAGAGTGAGGGCAAATGGTAAGGGTCAGAGATTCTGCAGTATCAGTTTCTCACACGTATTCAGTGCTACTGAAACACAGCTGATGCAGTGACTGGGCTGCACTGCATTCAGTGGGGATCATAAGAGAACACTGCAGCTGTCAGAAATCAGCTAGGCAAGCCTATTGCTTCAGAGAAGCTGCATATTGAGAAATTACATTCCAGTACTGTACTTACCCCGCCTGCTTTTGGTGCAATTCTTAATTAAGTGTGCAGCGTTATCACTGTCGGGTTCATCACATGCACAGAGTTCAATGGTGAACATTTTGCACAAAAAAGGTAAAATGTGACATAGATGCATGTTTAAGTTAATCTAGAAAACATTGTGAATACAAACAATATCATGCATTTGTTTTAACCCCCTTATCCTTTCCATCACCAAACTGGCCTATATCCACCTCCGCAGTATCGCCTGCTTCCGCCAATTAGATCACCTCAACCACGGCTGAAACCCTCATCCACACCTTTTCTCAACTTCTCCCATCCTCTCCTTGCAGACCACCACCCAAACTCTACCCTACACAAACTCCAAGTAATCGAAAACTCCATTGCCTGCTCCTATCCCCCTCACTCCTGCCGACCTCCGCAACCTGCCCCACAGCCACATCTCAATTAATACCCACTGTTCTTCTGACTCTGGCCTTCTGTGCAACCTTCCTCCCTCCATTCCACAATCAGTGTCAGAGCCTTCAATCATTACAGCCCTACACGCTGGAGTTCTCTTACCTTAAAGGGACTGTATAAGTGCAAGTTGTTGTTTTATTCTTCACAATCAAAACTTACTGAATATAATTTTTATGTTAGCCAACAATAGATCAAAGAATTATAATCCTGATACAATCTGGATTCAAGTGCAATATTCCACTGTATCAAATCACTTCCCATTGCACCTAACTGTACAGAATTCCTGATCCAGCGATAACATTTCAATTAAAAATCCTGATCCAAGCACAAAATCATCCCCAGTTTACCTATTTTGAGTGCTTGGCTTGCTCAGTGTTGTCAATGCCCATTAGATCCAACTAGAGACAACAGCAGGTTTTTTGCTGGTTTTTCAGTCGAAGTGGATGAAATTGCTGATTGAATGATTAATTAGCTGTGCTATAGAGATTTACAAATCGCAGTAAAGGGTGGGACAGATGAATGTAGCTGTCTTGGTAGTCTCATTTCTTTTCTCTAAAATATGATTTTTGTTAAGTGTTCTTCTGCTTAGGGAGCCTCTCCATTGATGACATACTTGTTGCATTTCTGGGTTGACTATTATGTGACTGCTTGTTCGATGGACTTCCAAGGTTTTTCTATAAATAATCTGGGGGAGAAATTGGGTGAGTAGCGCCACCTGTTAGCGCCTAAAGAGGCAGTCAGTGGCTGTAGCGCCACTGGCTGCGTCTCCCGCAATATTCAGTAGGGTCGCTAATGGTGGCGTTAGGCTTTTGCGCTGTGCCGCCACCGATGATGTCATCGGTGTGCGCAGCGCCCCATTCGTGCCCCGTTCGCGATATTTGGTAGCAAATGCCGCAGTTGCGCCGCTCGCTACCCGCGCCCGGTTCACGGGGCCTTACTGTGCCGGCAGTGGCGCAAGTTAAGGTGGAGGTGCGGGGCGGCCGCTTTTTCAGCGGCCGCCTGCCAGCACCTCTGTCCCCGGCCTCCTAACCCCCCCCCCCGCGGCATTGCCGGCTGTTTCCCGAGAGCCCAGCACTTCTCCTTGGTGCCGGGCTCATTTGCCGGCACTCGCGATCGGGGTTCGCGCTGTTGCAGGCACCTCCCCCTTAACAGTGGGAGGAAGGCCTGCAGTACCGCAGCATGCCATGCCGCAGCGTGTGGCGCTGCGGCACGTTGCGCTGCGATAATCAGTTTCAGCGCCCTAAGAGGGACGTGGAGCGCCTCGAGCCTTGCCCCGTGTCCCTCGAGCGGCACTGAAACTGAATTTCTGGCGATCGGAATTACTCCGATCGCTGCGCTAAATCCTGCGCTCAGGCGACTTTTGCGCCACTTTGGCGCCGCAACCCAATTTCTAGGCCAGATGTAATGCGCTGTATTCTCATTTTAATGCATTGTATGAACTCTTAAGGTGGAGTAATGTATACGGCTCATATTGTATTAACATTTAAGATACATGCTAATGTGACCAATAGATCAGTCATTGCTGCACACTGTGAGCTCCCTGCCTCCTTTAGATATTACCAATGTTTTTGCTAATTGGATCGAGGAAGACAAGACCCTCAGCGCTAAGACCTCATTATGTACATTAGTTGATTCAAAGGACAGCAGAATAATATTTTTTAAATATAAAATCTACTTATTTGGCGACCTTCCTTGCTGGATTGCTATGTATATTGATTTAAGAATCTCCTTCAGTACTTAGGCCTAGAAATTCGGTTGGTAGCGCCAGCGATTAGCGCCTAAAGAGCCTGAGAATTGGGGCGTTACCCAATTTTCGGGCGGGTGCAGTGAATATAGCGCCACCTCCCATATTGAGTATCCTTTTAGCGCCGGCGCTAACACTTTGCGCGCGCCCGCGGGCGCAGGCAGATCATGATGTCATTTCAGTGTGCAACGCCTTTTTGGTGCCCCGGACCGGATATTCGGCGGCGCCCGCAACCTTTCCGCCTGGCGCTATTAGTGACAGTTGGACGGAGCGTTCCCAGGCCCTTCTCGGACTCGGGGGGCGCTATTTAAAGGGGACAGCACTAGTATAAAAGCTGCAGCCATTTGGGCTGGCCATTCTGATCGTTGCTGGAGAGAGTTGCTGACCTTCTGTTGGACAGTAATTTTCTCATTGAGCCTTCGGAGGCACTGGCACTGGCAGCTTGAGGGCCCGGCTCCCGAGCTGGTGATGCAGCATCTGAAAGCAGGGAGGTGGAAGAGTGGCTTTAGCAAAAGGACAGCTTGGCAGCAATGGATGCCAGATTGCGGCAAGGCGATGACATGGGTCCACAGTGAGAAAGCATGCTGGCGGGGGGAACAAGTGAAAGGAGACAGTTGTAAAAGGTGAGAACCTTACCATCGCTGTCGACAATGGGGTCGGCAGCTGCAGTGGTTACAGGACCACTCAGACGTCCTCCAAGAATCTGGTGGACTCTCTCCTCGAGATCCGTGAGAGTGACCACTTGTGGAAGTTCTCCACCGGTGCGAAGCTGGTCTTTGCGAATCCTCGCCAGCTTGGGCTGCAGGGGAAAGGAGGGGAAGTTATGTTACATGATGCCCTGAGTGATCATCTCATGCCCCCCATGGTGGAAGAGCCCTTACATGATGCCCTGAGTGATCATCTCATGCCCCCCATGGTGCAAGAGCCCTTACATGACGCCTTGAGTCAAATGTGCATGTGTGTGCCCAGGAAGGGCCATGGGTGCTTGCTGGCAGATGGCCAATGGGGCACAGCCCACCCTGTAGCCATAAAGTCAGGTGCAAATGAAGGGATGCAGAAGTTTGCAGAAACAACACTCACCCTCACGACCCGAGTGAGGTCGTTGAATTTCTTTCTGCATTGGACAGGGCTCCTGGTCACCATGCTGCTGGAGTTGACCCTCTGGCATACATCCCTCCAAGCTCGTCGGTAGTCCTTATGATTCGGCCTCCTGCCATTGTCTGGGTAGAGAACATCTCGCCGGCGCTGCACTGCGGCCACCAATTGCTCCAGAGCCTCATTGGTGAAGCGCTCTGCTCTCTGTCTCACCTTCTCCATCTGGTCCAAGTTTTTAGCGCCAGAGAAGGGCCTGCGCCGATTCTGAGGCCTACAAGGCGCAGAGTGTGGATGCTGAAGCTGACTGACCCACCCCTTTAAGAGCTGGCCGGCGCCTGGAAGTCTCGTGGTCATCGGTAATTGAGAGCACCTGCGCTGCGCCCGTCCGCTCCGATATTGGGTTGCACCGGAAGTTTAGCACCTTAGGAGTCCCGTGTAATGCCTGAATTCGCGCCTCAATCCCCTTTAGGGGCGATGCAACCCAATATCGCGCCAGGTGGCGATAAGTTGCGTCTGGCTATAAACTTTGCGCTGCGCCAATTCTAACGCCCCAAGCGGGGCTATACCCAATTTCTAGGCCTTAGACTTTTCTGTATATTCTTTTTGTGACTGTGTGCTAGTTATGCTACATTCAGCCTCACTTCCTTGGGGTAGGAGGCCACAGTCTGAAATATAAAGAATCCTATAATAAATCCTGAATTAGCTGTGTTCCAGGGATGAAGGATTACAGTTATGTGAATAGACTGGAGAAGCTGGGGTTGTTCTCCTCAGAGCAGAGAAGGCTGAGAGGAGATTTGATCGAGGTGTTTAAAACCATGAAGGGTTTCGATAGAGTAAATAAGGAGAAACTGTTTCCAATGGCTGAAGGGGCGATAACCAGAGGGCACCGATTTAAGGTGATTGGCGAAATAACCAGAAGGCACATGAGGAAAAACTTTTTTATGCAAGGAGTGGTTAGGATTTGGAATGCACTGCCTGATAGGGAGGTGGATACAGATTCAATAGTAGCCTTCCAAAGGGAATTGGATAAATACTTGATGGAGAAAAAATTGCAGGGATCTGGGGAAAGAGCGGGGGAGTGTGACTAACTGGATTGCTCTTCGAAAGAGCCGGCACAGACTCGATGGGCCAAACGGCCTCCTTCTGTGCTGTTCTATTCTATAATTCTAGATGATTCTTCTAAGCTGACAAAACAGGATTTCAGAAATTATTCTCCACTTTTCTTAATGGAATGTACCTATACTTCCCTCACTTATCAGCAAGTTTAAAACACAAGGCTGTGCCTGATAATATATAGAACCATAGAACCATACAGCACAGAAGGAGGCCATTTGGCCCATCGTGCCTGGGGCGGCTCTTTGTAAGAGCTACCTAATTAGCCCCACTCCCCATAGCAATTTTTTCCTTTTCAAGTACCTATCCAATTCCCTTTTGAAGGTTACTATTGAATCCACTTCCACCACCCTTTCAGACCGTGCATTCCAGATCATAACAACTCGCTGCATAAAAAATTATCTTCTTATCTCTCCTCTGGTTCTTTTGCCAATTATATTAAATCTGTGTCTTCTGGTTAATGACCTTCCTGCCAGTAGAAACAGTTTCTCCCTATCTACGTTATCAAATTCCCTCATAATTTTGATCACCTCTATTGAATCTCCCCTTAACCTTCTCTGCTCTAAGGAGAACAATCCCATCTTCTAAGTCTCTCTACATAACTGAAACATAGAAACATAGAAAATAGGAGCAGGAGTAGGCCATTCGGCCCCTCGAGCCTGCTCCGCCATTTAATGAGATCATGGCTGATCATCCAAATTCATTACCCTGTCCCTGCTATAGAACTGAAGTCCTTCATCCCTGGTATCATTCTAGTGAATCTCCTCTGCACCCTCTCCAAGACCTGGACATCTTTCCTAAAATGTGGTGCACAGAATTGGACACAATACTCTAGCTGAGGCCTAAACAGTGACTTATAATACATGAAATACAATTTTTCTCTCAGCTGGCAATTTTGGGTCCAGTTATACGTACTCCCACTTTTGTGCCAATACGAACCAGTTTTGGGTGCACGTTTGATACAAAATTAGCAACAAAACTCTGAAGTCAGGTTGGAAATCTGGCTCCTACGCAGACTAAAGTGAGAGATGTGTGATCACCTCCAGGAAGTAGCCTGGTCACAGTATAACTGCAGCTTAGTGCATAGAAAGAAAGAAGGAACTTGCATTTATATAGTGATGTATCACATCTCTCAGGATATCCCAAAGCGTTTCACATTCTATTGCTTTGGAAGTGAAGTCACGGTTGTTTTGTAGGTGAAATTAGCAGTCAGCTAACTTGGAGGTGACTGCATCCTCACAACATCAGAAGTGGTTATTGCATCTATGGCTTTTTTGAGATTAGGATTGAATTCTCCAATTATTTTAGAGGTTTAAAATATTTCGGGTGCTACAATTGATCTTAGTTACTTTGAATTAGGGAAGTGGAAATCAGCCAGAGGACGAGTAATGTCCCTTGTGTCAGCTGTGGCTCAGTGGGCAGCACCCTCGCCTCTGAGTCAGAAGGTTGTGGGTTCAAGTCCCACTCCAGGGACTTGTGCACAAAAATCTAGGCTCACACTCCAGTGCAGTACTGAGGGAGCGCTGCACTGTTGGAGGTGCCGTCTTTCGGATGGGACGTTAAACCGAGGCCCCGCCTGCTCTCTCAGATGGACGTAAAAGATCCCATGGCACTATTTCGAAGAAGAGCAGGGGACTTATCCCCGGTGTCCTGGCCAATATTTATCCCTCAATCAACATAACAAAAAAAAGATTTTCTGATCATTATCATATTGCTATTTGTGGGAGCTTGCTGTGCAAAAATTGGCTGCCGTGTTTCCCACATTATAACAGTGACTACACTCCAAAAGTACTTCATTGGTTGTAAAGCGCTTTGAGACGCCTGGTGGTCGTAAAAGGTGCTATATAAATGCAAGTCTTTCTTTTCTTTCTTTGGTCAGGTAACCTGCGAACACTCGCTAAATAATGACCACTTGGGTGAGGGACTATACCTCAGCAAGGAGTCAATGCATTCAGGAAAGAAAGAAGGAAGGGCATTAAGCTGATAGAAAGAAACAAAAAGAAAAATAAACACACAAAAAATTATATTTTGCTTGTGTTCGTCTAATGGGCAGTTTCGAGAAAATGGCACCTGTTAAATTATGGTTCCCGTTGCAATCTTGGCTTAGATGTTACTTGTGGTATTTTGTTTAGGGGCATTTAACACTGATAGTAAATGGGCTAAAAGGGGGTGGGGTGGCAATTTTAACCCACTCCATCCTTGAACAGGGCAAAGTTAAAATCACCTCTGAAAGTTTACCGCCCAGTTCCTGCCCACTGTCACCTTAGCCAGGCCCTATTTTTATGCGGCCAAGACACCTGCCTGACTCAGCTGGTTGATGAATGAATGCAGGCAAGTCAGGGTCCTATGAGGTCATTAGGACCTCTGACCTTTTAACTGCCAACTGAGTGGGGCGTCCACCGCCACCGCCTCACTCAGCGAAACCTGGTCTGCAAGAAGAAGGGACCCGGTAAAGTAAGTGTTAAACTTTCCTTTGTGGGACCAGGGGAAAGAGAGGTGCTCGTCAAGGTCACTACAAGGAAATGCTGGGCCTCTACTGCCCCAGGATCCTCCCCCATTCACAGCCACAAGACCCAAGACTTACCTGAGTGCTGGTGGGCAGCCTCTGAGCTGCCTGTTCTTCACCTGACAGCAGTTAGCCAGCTGATTCTTTTCCAACATTTCTGGTGGGCAGCTGGCCAGCTGGATGTAAGTGATGCCCAGCAGTTAAAGTAGCCCAGGCCTCAAATTGATGATGTCAAGGAGTTTAATGCTCACCCTGCCGCCCCCACCGTCTGAAATGCACTCCCAGTTAAATTCCCCCTCTCACGGTATAATTGTCACACTCAGAATTTCTCTTTGGCATAATGGCTACAAAGAATGGCTCCTCCCAGAATCATTAAAGGGGCATTGTGTCTTCTGCAGTTTTCAGACACAATTTCTTGAGCAGGTATGTGCTGCACCTGAATTGGAGGAGGCCTCTACAAGGCACTCTGGGGGAAAAATTCATTTGGTTTGCACCTCCCGTTAGCACCTTAAGAGGGCGGTAATGGGGCGCAAAGCAACTAGCGTCCGTGCGCAGCGATGTTTGCGCCACTCACAAAATTGACAAGACATTTTGCGGCGGCGCTAAACACTACCGCCACGATCTCCTGCACCCGCAGATCGTGACGTCAGTCGAGCGTGCAACGCTCCGGTAGCACCCCGGACTGGATATTGAGTGGCACCCCCTGCCTTACCGCCTGCCACTAGCAATGACAGGTTGAGGGGAGCGTTTTGCAGTCGGGAAGGGACTGGGGGAGCGCTATTTAAAGGCGACTGCTTCCTGCCTTTTTTTTTCAGTGAAATTTTTGCACCACGCATTCTGAGTGAGAGAGAGGAGATATTCAAAGCTGTGCTGAGGAGTTTTGGGTACTGAGCAGCACTTTGCAGGTTCTTTTTGATTTGACCTTCCTTGCATCGATTTAGAAGAGACTGTGGGGGCTGCACTCTGAGCTCTTTCCCTGGGCCTCTCCATTGTTCTTTCCAACAGATTTGATGTATAGGTCTCTCCAGGCCGAGATTCAAGGCTGCAATGAGCAAGATGTGGATGGAGAGCAAGATCGACCCTCCCCTTTAAGAACTGGCCGGCGCCAGTCTGTCTGTGTTCCATTGCTGACTGACATCACCTGAGCTTCGCCAGCGCTCTGAGGTAGCGCCTCGCTCCTTGGCATTAGCGCCTTAAGAGAGGTGTGTAGCGCCTGATTTAGCGCTCCAATCACCTCCAGGGGCGATAGAAGCCAAGTTTGCAGTTGGAGGCGATAATTAGCGTCAAGCGCTAAACTTTGTGCACGGCTGGAAATCGCGCCCCAAATGGGGCGATACTGAATTTCTCCCCCTCTCCCTCCATTGGAGGTCCTTGGGGCCCTTTACCGTCACTACCTCGGGCTCATCGCGACCGTCCTCATGGTGGCCCCGAAACGTGGACTGAATGGGAGGGAAGTGCGGGTCTCACCTCCCACCACCAGTTGTGTGTGTGCGGGGCGGGTAAAGAGCCTCCAGTCCGATCACTCTCCAGTAGCAGTCAATGGATTGTGATCAGGAGAGTTACTCGGCAATTTTGTTATTTTCCCACTTTACTAGGCTGGTGACACTGAGACTAACTGTAGAATCCCTTGTTGGCCAAGACGGAATCTGCTGACTCCGCACAAGCAGGGATCAAACGTGGCACCTTCTTAATGGGTGAGGCAAAAAATTAAATATTCAATATAATTAAGAATTAGTTGCAAGATTTCTTTTACTGGGGCCTAAGAATGCCAGCCTGAAAGTTCCAGCTAAGCAAAGTTCAAGTACATATTAATTATAGTAATATACAGTAGGTCGTTACTATAATGTACTATTTGGAAGCCAGCCAAATAGTGCATTACAGCAAGGTGCAAAGCATGGTGAGAACCCATCGATTCCCTATAACTGAGCCTAAAATGCTTACAAATTCTGATTAAATGTAAGCTAAAACTAAAAAGAAATAGAAGGCAACTAAAATTAAAGTGGGGGAAAAAACAAAAGGACAATGTCATAGGAACTGTTCTCTTCAAAGTCAAAGATTTCAATAGTCAGCAGCCACAATATGAGTAAAACATCTCCCACAAAACGTGAAATAACAGAATTACCATCCAGGGAAATGTTAGATTGAAATGTTCTTTGAAATGTTATTCTTATGATAGAATCATTGACTATGAAATTCCTGAGCTCTGGAAGGGCAGGATTGAGAGTGGCAGGATTCTCCCCTCAGTGATCTGATGGATGAACAGAGAAACTGTAGTTCTGGGCTTTGCTTTTTCTATGTTAAAATAGCACCAAGAGCTGCCATGAGTTCCCCTGAGGGCCGTAAGACCCCCGAGCCTTTACCAGAGAAAGGCAATCGATCCCAGTGGGAATTGATTATCCTCCTTAAGAGGCCCTCTTAATCCATTAGGAGCAAAAGAATAAAGAGGAAAATTTTTAATGGGGCATTTTCCAGGCCCCTTCTCTGCCACCGGAGTGACATGGTGCGCTCCGACATTCTGTTCGGCAGCTCGAGGCGGTTGCTGCTCAAGCATCCCGCTGGACAAGATGCGGCCTCCCCAGCCATGCAAAATGACCCAGTCCCTGCATTTTGGGATGGGGTTTGCATCTACAGGCATGGCAGATGACCGTTTTGCTCTGCTGCACTTGTGCTCCTGAGCAGAACTCCAGGAATTTCATGGGCAAGAATTTTACAGTACAGAAAGAGACCAATTGGCCCCTTGTGCCTGCAGCAGTTCCTCATTAAAGGGTTATTCATTTAGTTCCAATCCTCATAGCCGTTAAAATCTAATATTATGTTTCTAATATTTATCCATGGTCCTTTTAAATATCTATTATGGTTTCTGCTTCCACCAGGTATGGTATTCCATGTCCTAACAACCCTCTAGTCAAAATAAACTCTCCTAACATCCCCTTTTTGCTCTTTTGGTGGTGATCTCCAGTTAGTGCCTCACTGACCAGTGGATGTAGTTTTCCCAATTTTATCTTATCAAAACCCCTCATCATTTTGAATACCACTATCAGATACTGGTATCATCTTAATAAATCTCTCTTCATGCCCTTGACATCCTTCCTAAAGCAGGTCATCCACAATTGGATCTTATATCTTAACTGTGGCTTAACCAATGACCTGTATATTTTAACATGACCTCTTTGCTTCTGTACCCTGTGCCCTGTTTAAACAAAACAGGATTTGATATGCTTAAACAACAACTTACATTTATATAATGCCTTTAACGTATTAAAATGTCCCAAGGCGCTTCACAGGAGTGATTATCAAACAAAATTTAACACCGAGACACATAAGGAGATACTGGGACAGGAGGTAGGTTTTAAGGAGCATCTTAAAAGAGGAGAGAGAGGTGGAGAGGTTTAGGGAGGGAATTCCAGAGTTTAGGGCCCAAGTAGCTGAAGCTGAATATAGCTTTTACAAATTGTTCTCCCACTTTTAAAGATCTGTATATTTAAACCACTAAATCTCTCCTGTCTTTGACTTCTTTTAAAATTTCATCATTCTTCCTCCCACAGTGTATCACCTCCCACTTCTCTACATTAAATTTCATCTGACATCTATCCGCCATGTCCTGCTAAATTACTTGCAGTCCTCTTCACAGTTAACTGTATTCCCCATTTTGTGGCTTATACTCTTTCAACATATTTAATTACATTTGCTATTTTAGTTCAGATGTTTACAAACAGCAACAGAAGATTAGCAAAGATTTTAGTAAATTGTATTTTTCTAAGTGTGACTAAAGTTGTGCTCATGGGTGATGTCAGCACTGGAGAAGGGAACTTTTTCCCTATCTTTGTAATCAATGGCAGTGTCAGGCATTTAATAATACCACACCAATACAGTTTTAACTATCAACAGTTCTTCATCCAGGAGTAATGAGGAAATACAATAAAGCAAGGCAAAAGTTAAGGCATGAAGGAAAAAAAAACCAAATCAGCTAGCCCTTTAAAAGAAAGAAAGACTTGCATTTATGTAGTGCCTTTCACAACCACCAGACATCCCAAAGCGCTTTACAGCCAATGAAGTACTTTTGCAGTGTAGTCACTGCTGTAATGTAGGAAATGCAGCAGCCAATTTGCACACAAAGCTCCCACAAACAGCAAAGTGATAATGACCAGATAATCTGTTTTTTTAGTAATGTTGATTGAAGAATAAATATTGGCCAAGACACCGGGGATAACTCCCCTGCTCTTCGAGATAGTGCCATGGGATCTTTTATGCCCACCTGAGAGGGCAGACAGGGCCTCGGTTTAACGTCTCATCCAAAAGACGGTACCTCAGCACTCCCTCAATACTGCATTGGAGTGTCAGCCTAGATTTGTGTGCTGAAGTGGGACTTTATCCCACAACCTTCTGACTCAGAGGCAAGGGTGCTACCCACTGAGCCACAGCTGACAGGTAAGATGAATTTAGAAAACTTATTTATCCAATTGATTGGAGACCAGCTAATGCTTATGCAACATGAAACATTGTGGTTTCACTTAGTGTATGCAGTAATCATCTGATGATGCTGAGGCCAATTGTAGCATTCCTACCACTACCTTGGCTGTGTGCAGCACAGACAGGGCGTTCTCTCTCTGTGATATGATGGATGAACTAAGAAGCTGTATTCCTGGACCAAAATCATAATATCACCATGAAGTTTCACAAGTCAAGAAGAACAGGAGAGGTGACATCTTCACCAGGTATTACTATCACCGGCTGGGAATCCAGGTAAATAACAAGAAAAAGGGAGCGTTTCTTCCACAGCCGTTTCAGGGAATTCAGGTTTTGTTTCATCATGCTTGTTCTGAAAATAATTGTTTAAAATGTCTTCGTGGCTACAAGAAATTTAAAAACCACGTCACCAATACTTTCCCCATCTTAAGTGTACCATGAAAAGCATCACCATTCTCAGACTGGATACCCTACTTGTGAGTACATAGTGGCATAAAACCCTCAGATTTTCTTCAGGCTTTGTCAGCCATGGTTCAATGTAGCACTCTCGCCTCTGAGTCAGAAGGATGTGGGTTCGAGTCCCACTCCAGAGATTGAGCACATAAATCTAGGCTGACACTCCAGTGCAGTGCTGAGGGAGTGCTGCACTGTCGGAGGTGCCGTCTTTCGGCTGAGACGTTAAACTGAGGCCTGGTCTGCCCTCTCAGGTGGACGTAAAAGATCTCGTGGCACTATTTTGAAGAAGAGCAAGAGGAGTTATCCCTGGTCTCCTGGCCAATATTTATCCCTCAACCAACACATCACTTAAAAAAAACAGATTATCTGGTCATTGACACATTGCTGTTTGTGGGAGCTTGCTGTGCGCAATTGGCTGCCGCGCTTCCTACATTACAACGGTGACTGCACTTCAAAAGTACTTCATTGGCTGTAAAGCGCTTTGGGATGTCCTGAGGCCGTGACAGGTGCTATATAAATGCACTTCTTTCTTTTCTTTTTCTTTTTTCCTTCATGTCCAAGAAATTAATTTGTCTGAGCCACCCCTTTAAATAAATAGCCGTACAATCCACAGATGAGCGTTAAAACAGCTGAGCAGTGTGCCTCAGGGCAGAATGGAAACCCTGCATGGGAAGGGTATTCAAACATTAAAATAAAAAGGGATTTCCCTGCACATGAATGTAATCTAAGCTAAGTATGACCACAGGTCTAACAGGCATGTATCAAAGTTCAGTTTGTGTTTATCTTACAGTGCCAGGGACAATCGTAGGACCTGTCCATTCTTCAAGGTGTTATGATGGCTCCCTATCATCCTTGTTTTCAAATCCCTCCATGGCCTCACACCTCCCTATCTCTGTAACTTCCTCCAGCCCTAGAACCCTCCGAGATATCTGTGCTCCTCCAAATCTGGCCTCTTGCGCATCCCGAATTTAAATCGCCCCACCATTGGTGGCCGTGCCTTCAGCTGCCTAGGCCCTAAGCGCTGGAATTCCCTGCCTAACCCTCTCCGCCTCTCTACCTCTCTTTCCTGCTTAAAACCTACTCTTTGACCAAGGTTTTGGACATCTACCCTAATCTCTCCTTATGCAGCTCGGTGTCAAATTTTGTTTGCTAACACTCCTGTGAAGCGCCTTGGGATGCTTTACTACGTTAAAGGTGCTATATAAATACAGGTGGTTGTCGTTGTTATTGTTATCTTGGCTTTTTTCCTTAACTTCCTTCCAGAAAAGCTCTTGGTTGGTATGTAAAATACCGGGTTGAATGCTAATGAGAAGCTGTTGTAAACCCAATGGTAGAAACTTCATATACAAAAAAAAGCAAAGAAAGAAATATTCATCTAAATAATTGGCTCTCTTGAACAGCACTGCATTGGCACAGCAGGGCTTTTCATTAGGTGATGGCTGAGGTTATTTTGAACAATCTTGTAGGTGACAATCTTGAATGCCAGCAGAAAAGACTGGGTGTTCTGCCTGACATAATTCTCAATGTGATCTTGGATGCGGGACAAATGTGTTGCAATTTTAAAAGTGTTGCCGCTGATGTCATTTTTAACCCTCGACAATTATTTGTTGCAGCCAAGCTTTAGAAGTGAAGTATCAGAAACTATTGCTGAGCTAGCCTTAAAGATGTAGTAAGTAGAGTGGGATGAAACTAGGAGGTTCATGTGGGGAAAAACTTTAGCGCAGACTCGATGGGTTGAATAGTCTGTTTCTGTGCGATTCCTTGATCTGCATTTGTACCAATCATATGAAGTTTGGCATTGTTGCATTTTGATAATGTGGCCTAGGCAGGATTTTTGGTTAAAGCTATAATATGCTTTTGATATGAAATCAGATTCCCAATGATTCAGCATTTCTTTACTTGGCAGAGAAAAAAGACTGGAGCCACTGAAACAAAGGGAGAACGAGGCACTTTAATAAGCTCTTCTGGACAGCTATCCAAACTGTTATTCATATCAATTTGAGATAATGGGGATGCCATTAACTCATTCAAACACTTCCTAATGATACAAAACCAAAATACTGCAGATGCTGGAAATCTGAAATACAAACATCAATGCTTTATTTACACATGCAATATAATCTGTATTACCCCTTAGTAAGACCACAGATAAAGTACTGTGTACAGTTTTGGGGCTCTGCACCACGGGTAGGATATTGAGGCAATAGAGGTAGTATAGCAAGATTCACTTGGATGCTGCCCGGTATAAGGAAATACAAATACGAAGGGAATCTTGAAAAATTGAGGCTGCTTTCATTGGAAAAGAGGAGATTATAGGTGATTTGATAGAGATGTTTAAAACTTTGAGGGAATGGGACATGGTAGATAGAAGAAACATAGAAGATAGGAGCAGGAGTAGGCCATTCGGCCCCTCGAGCCTGCAAGAAACAGATTGAGTCCAGTGGTGCAGGGGCCTAGAATGAGGGGACATAGATATGATTAAATGCAAGAGGCTATGGACAGAGAGTGGGAGAAACATACGGGAACAGGGTGAGAACATAGAATTAGGACCAGTGCTCATGTGGAGGATAAATACCAACACAACTGGTTGGGCCGAATGGCCTGCTTCCTTGTTGTAATTTCTCTGCAAGCTAAGCAATATCAGAATGACTTTGTTCATGTCAGCTCAGTGGGGTGGGGGGTGTGGGGGGGATGGGGGGAGGGGCGTGCCTGCCGTTAGGAAAGCTCACACTCTAGACACAATGTTGGGCAAGTGTCATAGGTCAAGCCTTTGTCCTCTTGTCCAACTAACAAAAGATGTTGAGAGCTGGCAAGCTTGCGAGACTCAGGCAGCAATGGTTCTCTCCCTAAGCTTACTGCTGAGCGGCATCAGAGATATTGGGGTGAATTTTAACCCCCAGAAATGGGTGGGTTGGGTTCGGGTGAGATGTTACAATTAAAAAAATCTCAAACCCGGCCCCAACCCGCCTCCAACCCACACACTTCTGGTTTTAACGGAGGTAGGACAGGGGATGGGCAGCCAACCCGCTCTCAGGAGGCGGGTTGGCAATTTAAATATTTTAATGAGGCTGTCAAATTAACCTGCTTTAGTCGGGTGTCGGGGATGGGAAACCCCCCCCCCTCGGGTCAGAGGTCAGAACCCTCCCTCGGGGTCGGCGGATCGGATCCCCCGGGGTCGGGGTTCGAAGCCCCCTCACACTCTCAGTAGCGGCTGTAGGTTCCTTACCTGGGGCTGCGGCCTGCTCTGGAGTGCTCCCCCCTCAATTGGAAACCAAGCCTGTCAATCAGGCTGACTTCTAGGCAAGGATCCTGGCAAAGAAAAAAGACGCACAAACTCCACAGTATGCGGAGAAACCGAAACACCGCCCCTCCCCCCACACCCCCAACTCCCCCCCGCCCCATCTATGCAACCCACCCCTGTCAAGATCAGAGCCATTACTTTTCAGATAAGCCATTACTTTTTGCTACCTCTCTTTCCTCCTTTAAGACACTCCTTAAAACCTACCTCTTTGACCAAGCTTTCGTTCACCTGCCCTAATTTATCCTTATGTGGATCGATGTCAAATTTTTTTTTGTCTTTTAACACTCCTGTGCAGTGCCTTGGGACATTTTACTACTAAAAGGCGCTATATAAATACAAGTTGTTGTTGTTGTTGTAAGTATATTTAGCCTGCTAACAGGGAGAGTGTGGCCTACTTTATTATTTTCTCTGTTATGAGAAATATTACAAAAATAGGTTAAATTCAATGTAAACGTTATTCTGTTCATTCACATAAGTGAAATAAATCAGACTATTGGTTTATGATTGGCCTTGTCCCACTAGAGTGTTCATTAGTCTGCTTTCTGGAAGATAGGCATAGTGCACACCAGGTCACGTGTGACATTACAGTATCCAGTTCACATAACAGGGGGCCTTTCATTGTTACAATCCCCAGATCACACTATCATATGACTAGATATTGGGCAATAAAGCTAAAGTCCTGATTATAAGGGACATGGACACTTGTGAGAGAGACTAGTGATGCGGAACTTCAGTGAATATCTAGTGCAGATCTTAAATTTGTAACAGGCTAGATAAGCTTTGTCATAAATCTCATCATCGAGAAACTACCTATGAAATAACACTGGACGGCCAGCTGGTGGCGCCGTCCAAGGAGTATAAATACTCGGGCGTTGGCCCCAGCTTGCTAGGGACATTTTGTAAAGACAAGGAACTAGTGAAGTACAACTAGACCTCCATGTTCTGAAACAAGTTGATTAAAGCCTTGCTTTATGCTCAAACCAAGTGTGTAGTGAGTTTTATTACGTCAAGCTTATTTAGTAAAATCTGCTTTTCAGATTCACTTAAATCTATTTGTCACATGTCACAGGGATGTTGTTTTTGTATCTTAACACTCTTCCCTTGGAGAACAGTGTGAAGTTTTGGAAGAATTTGCAGGTTGATTAACAGTCTGACAGGACGCAACGTGAACACTCCTTCCGTGACCGTAACCGCCTGTACACCAGCCGAGAGAATGATTAGTCCGATACGGCAGGAGGGTTTAATGGGCTCACGCGACCCACACTCACTGGACACGAGTATCCTGCGGGATGTCAACCCAAAATTCAGAGCCGGAGCGCCAGTCTCCGCGCGACAGGACTGTCCAAAGCGGCACTTCAGAGGTGAAATCTGCGCCTTCTGACTCCGAGGCAGGAATGCTGCAACCAAGCCAAAGGCTCGCTCCAGGTCACATGGATGATAAACATTATACAGACACAACATTGAATATTTGGCCTGTAGTAAGGTTTAAATGGGAACTTCTCCAAAAAACGTGCAGTACTTCCGACTTTAGCAGTTACAACAAACTCATTTAGTAATATTTGCAGTTCAGATCAAATGATTACATTGATTTACCTAAATCCTTTCAATTCTGCAGTGTAAATTAAATATCCCCATACGATTCACAATTAATGGTCAGAATCTGGCTTATGCAATACTCTTTTTAAATAGGGATGCTGCTTACATAGAATATGGTTAAAAACATCTGTAAAACTCTCTCCTCGATGGAGTTTAGAACCTCACAGCTTAATGATTATTCATTTGAAAAACGGACTGAATTAAAGAAAATTGCCGTGACCACTGTAAACTCAGCTTGTCTTTGTCGACTGCGCCACAAACTTTTATTTCGCAACAGTAGCTGAATTGTGTAAAGTGAGGTTTAAGAACATAAGAAATAGGAGCAGGAGTAGGCCATTCAGCCCTTTGAGCCTGCTCCGCCATTCAATAGGATCCCGGCTGATCTTGCACCTCATCTCCACCTTCCTGCACTATCCCCATATCCCGTGAATCCCTTCGTATCCAAAAATCTATTGATCTCTGTCTTGAATATACTAATCAATTTGGCATTTACTCAACTTCTGAAGGTGAATTTATGCTCGGCCGTACAGGCCCTTGAATTATTTTCTTCCAGTTTCATTGAGGTCTTGGCCATTGTAATGGCATTTGGTTCTTGTATCAACTTCCTCATTTTCCTGGAGGATTAGTTTCTAATTGGATATCCAAGTCGGTGGTTAGATAGCTTGCTATACCTCTGAAGCGATGTGGTTCTAAAGTGTCAATAAACCCTTCCAGGCTTATGAGGGAGGATCATCATTTTTCATTATTTGAAGCATTCCTTCTGCAATGTGTGTTTAGATTCAGTTTTACTTTATTGTGGTGGAGACCACATAGGGACAATAACACAATGTATAGCCAATGCTGTTATATGTACCTAAACACAATTCACTTTGTATAGCAATGTTGTGGTATGTACATGCTGGGTTGGGTTATTGGTGCAGGGTCCCTTTAAGAGCGTCGGGAACGTGATGACGTCATGACGTTGGTTGCGTGATGACGTCATAGCCCCTGCACGGGGCTGAGCCTTCAGACCTCGTGGAGAGTGATTAAAGAAAGACACGTTTTGTTTTTGCTTAAAGAAAAGTCTCAGCCTGTTGATTTCTGTCGACTCCAACATTGGTGACCCTGCTGCTCTTTTGGACGATTCCAAAGACCTCATCCGAAATGGCGACGAACGCCGTTTCCATCAAATTACCCGAGTTTTGGGAACAACAGGCTGCCGCTTGGTTCGTCCAGGCCGAGGCTCAATTTGCAATCAGGGACATCACCGCAGACGACACGAGGTACTACTACGTCGTCTCTGCTCTTGGCAGCTCCACCGCGGTCAGAGTCGTGAACCTGCTCGAAAACCCCCCGGAGCTCAACAAATACGAAACACTGAAGGCGCACCTCTTACGAACTTTCGGACTCACCGAAGCCGAACGCGCACGCCGGCTTCTCTCTCTACCCGGGCTTGGCGACTCCAAGCCCTCGGAGCTGATGGACCACATGCTGGCCCTCCTGGGCACACACACGCCGTGCTTCCTCTTCAAGGAACTGTTCCTCCAACAGCTACCAAGTCAGGTACGGTCGGCGTTAGCCAACTCTTCCACTACCGATTTCCGCGACCTGGCCAAGGAGGCCGACAAATTTTTCTCCGCCGGGCAACAGTACTGCGCAGCCATGCGGAGCCCTGCCCCCACTGATACAGCCCAACGGCGGCAACCCTCAAGCCTCTGCTTCTACCATGCACAGTTCGGCCCCAAAGCCAGGAAGTGCCGGCCCCCGTGCAGTTTTCCCGCGTCGAAGCAAACTAAAGACCACTCGTCGGCTGCCATGGCTGTCGGCCGTTCAGGCAGTTTGTTGTTTATTACAGATACCGACACTGGACGTCGTTTCCTTTGCGACACGGGCGCCCAGGTGAGCGTCCTGCCCGCGTCAACCATAGACATTGAAAGGGGGAACCACGGCCCCGTCCTCGAAGCCGCCAACGGCAGTTCCATCCGCACCTTCGGGAAACGGAACGTGGCGCTTTGTTTTGGCGGGCAACGGTTCACCTGGGACTTTGTCACAGCAAAAGTGTCCACCCCCCTTCTCGGCGCTGACTTCCTCTGCGCCAATGGCCTTTTGGTGGACGTCAAGAACCGAGGTCTCATCAACGCGGAAACCTTCAGCTCACGCCCATGTTCCCTCAGCGGGTCCAGCACGACGCAGTTGTCCAGCGCACTCTCGGCCTCCGACGAGTTTTCCCGCCTCCTCGCCCAGTTCCCGGACCTTACAAAACCCACGTTCTCGTCCGCCACCACCAAACGGGGTAGAGCACCATATTTCGACCACCGGTCCACCCGTCTACGCCCGCGCTCGGCGCCTCGACCCGGGGAAGCTCGCCATCGCCAAAGCTGAGTTCGACACCATGGAGCGCCTCGGCATCATCCGCCGGTCGAACAGTCCATGGGCTTCGCCCCTCCACATCGCCCCGAAACCAGGCGGCGGGTGGCGCCCGTGCGGAGACTACCGGCGCCTCAACGATGCGACGACCCCCGACCGCTATCCGATTCCACACATCCAGGACTTTTCCGCCCACCTGGCCAGGAAAGTGGTATTCTCGAAAGTGGACCTTGTCCAGGGTTATCACCAGGTCTCCGTCCGGCCGCAGGACGTCCCGAAAACCGCGGTGATCACCCCATTCGGGCTATTCGAATTTCTCCACATGCCATTTGGCCTCAAAAATGCCGCACAGGCTTTTCAACGCCTCATGGACACCGTGTTACAGGACCTGACATTCCTGTTCATATACCTGGACGACATCCTCATCGCCAGTGCCTCCAGGACGGAACATGTGTCCCACCTCCGGACTCTTTTCGAACGACTCAGCCAACACGGCCTAATCGTCAACCCGGCCAAGTGCCAGTTCGAGCTGTCCTCAATCGACTTTCTCGGGCACCACATCACGAAGGACGGGGCGGTGCCACTCCCATCGAAAGTGGAGGCCGTGATGGACTTCCCGCGACCCCTCACCGTTAAGGCCCTGCAGGAGTTTTTGGGCATGGTGAACTTTTACCATCGCTTCGTCCCCCGAGCAGCCCAGCTTATGCGGCCCCTTTACGAAGCCCTCAAAGGCAAGCCCGACAAACTCGCCGTCAACTGGTCTGATGAGATGGCCCATTCTTTCACAGACATGAAAAGGGCCCTGGCTAACGCGACCATGCTGGCGCATCCGTTGCCCAATGCGCCGATCGCTCTCACCACCGACGCCTCGGACTACGTGGTCGGCGCCGTCCACGAACAGTGGGTCAACGGCGCCTGGCAGCCGCTCGCCTTCTTCAGCCGGCAGCTCCGCCCCAACGAGCGGAAGTACAGCACATTTGATCACGAGCTTCTCGGCCTCGACCTCGCCGTCCGACACTTCCGTTTCCTACTGGAGGCCCGCCCATTCACGACGTTCGTGGACCACAAGCTGTTGACCTTCGCCATGACCAAAGCCTCCGAGCCGTGGTCGGCCCATCAGCAACGCCAGTTGGCCTTCATCTCAGAGTTTACAACGGACATCCAGCATGTGGCTGGGAAAGACAACCCCGTCGCCGACTGTCTCTCCCGCGCCATCGCCAGCGCCGTGCACCTCGGCATCGACTACACCCGCATGGCAGCCGACCAGGCCTCCGACCCGGATGTCCAGGCCTACAGGATGGCGGTCACGGGCCTTCAACTAGCAGACGTCGCGTTCGACGCTGCCGGCACCACACTCCTGTGCGACGTCTCCGTTGGGCAGCCACGGCCCGTCGTGCCCGAAGGGTGGAGACGGCAAGTATTCGACACCGTCCATAATCTTTCCCACCCAGGCAGGAAGCCGTCACAGAAGCTGGTGGCGGCCAAGTTTGTCTGGCATGGGCTCAGGAAAGACGTTCGCAACTGGGCCGGCACCTGCGTGGTATGCCAACGCTCGAAAGTACATCGCCATACTAAGGCCCCGTTGGCGCCTTTCGCGGTGCCCGAGAGGCGGTTCGACCACGTTAACGTGGACCTGGTGGGGCCCCTGCCGCCCTCCCGCGGGTTCACCCACCTCCTCACAATGGTCGACAGAACCACCCGATGGCCGGAAGCCATCCCGCTGTCTTCAACAACGGCCGCTGATGTAGCTCGGGCATTCATCAGCACTTGGGTCGCCCGGTTCGGCGCCCCATCTGACATTTCCTCCGACCGGGGGCCCCAGTTCAAGTCAGAGCTCTGGAAGGCTGTCGCCAGAGGCCTCGGGTTGAAACTCCACCGCACCACAGCTTACCACCCTCAGGTTAACAGGCTGTGCGAACGGTTTCATCACTCCATGAAGGCCGCGCTCCGAGCCAGCCTCCGGGACGACGGCTGGATCGACAGGCTCCCGTGGGTCATGCCGGGACTCAGGACCGCTCCCAAGGAGGACCTCCAATCCTCGTCTGCCGAGCTCGTCTACGGACAGCCGCTGCGGGTTCCCAGGGATTTCGTCCCCAACGCAACGGAACCTTGGTCCGCAGCCCGCCAGCGGTCCGAACTTCTGGACAACGCCAAGGTTTTTGCTCCGGTGCCCACGTCGCCGCACGGCCTCCCGCAGTCCCACGTTCCGCTCAACCTTCGTGCAGCGGAATACGTTTTCGTCCGCCATGATGCCCACCGGGGACCTCTGGACCATTCCGCGTCCTGGAAACCGGGGACAAGACCTTCATCGTGGATGTCGGCGGTAAGCTGGACTGCATTTCCGTGGACCGTCTTAAGCCGGCCCACCTGGATCTGGACTGACCCGTTGAGTTGGCACAGCCCCCGAGACGGGGCCGACCTCCGGTTTCCACACCCTCCATCCACCACCGAGCGCCCGAGGTCCCTCCGACGAACCCCCCGGTCCCCACCCCAGAATTGAGGAGCTGTTCCAACCGTGTGATCAGGCCCCCCCAACGACTGACATTGCCAGTACTAGTGAATTCTGGGGGGACGTATGTAGCGGAGACCACATAGGGACAATAACACAATGTATAGCCAATGCTGTTATATGTACCTAAACACAATTCACTTTGTATAGCAATGTTGTGGTATGTACATGCTGGGTTGGGTTATTGGTGCAGGGTCCCTTTAAGAGCGTCGGGAACGTGATGACGTCATGACGTTGGTTGCATGATGACGTCATAGCCCCTGCACGGGGCTGAGCCTTCACACCTCGTGGAGAGTGATTAAAGAAAGACACGTTTTGTTTTTGCTTAAAGAAAAGTCTCAGCCTGTTGATTTCTGTCGACTCCAACGTTATAACATTATGTTAGAAAGGACTGATTTCATAGCAATACTTGTTATGATAAATGCTCCACTGCAAAAGGTGGATTTATAGGGGAAAAGAGGACCACCTCCATACGCAATAGTATTTAACCGCACAATGTTTTTTTTACATTTATAGGGCTCGATTTTGCCATTGGGGGCGGGCTGGGGGCGTGTCAGGTGGTCATCATGTCAGGATCCCGACTCCAATGTGAAGTGAGACAAAAGTGCGATTTTGCCCGAATTGGGCACTTGATTTCCAGCGTGCGGAATCCCCGGCCCAATGAGCCTTTTCATACACAAAGTCGCCTCCGATGATGTCATCAATGCTGCTGGATTTAAGGCCTGCAAGCAGCCTTGCTTTTTTTTCAGCCTTTAAACTTTATGCCCATTGTTCTGAGCACTTCCTTCAGCAATTATGTCCACCAGTAGACCAAAGTGTGCTCCAAGATTCGATGAGGCCTCCCTCCAAGCTCTGGTGGAGGGAGCAAGAGCAAATAAGGAGGTGCTTTTCCCTTCCTCAGGGAGGAAAAAGCCTCCCCAGCAGACAAAAGCTGTGTGGCTGCAAGTGGCCCAAGAGGTAAGCGCAATTTCTATGTGCAGCAGAACCTGGCTGCAGTGCAAGAAGAGGTTTCATGACCTTCTCTGCACAGGAAAAGTGAGTATGAAATCACCATCACCCTCAATCTGATCCCCATCGCCTCTCCTCACCAGCACTCTGCTTTGCCAACTTCTTCCTCCACATCCCACTTGACCCTTACATCCCTGCACCCTTACCCATTCCCTCTCTCTCTATGGTCACATTCACTTAACTATTCCACCATGCAGCCCTCACACTCCCTATCACTGTGATGCAATGACAACAACTTACAGCACACAGGGAGGGCCCTTTGTCTCCTTCTAAGCATCTATGCTATGGATTCTCTACACTCACTCCTTCATTCTCACTCAAACTCCACTGTGTCCCTCATTGCAGGTAAAGAGAGCCCACAATAAGAGGGAAAGAGCGAGGACAGGAGGAGGGCCACCCTCAATAGCCCAGCTCACCATTTCGGAGGAGGCATCCCTGGAGATCGCCGGAGTGGAGGAGGATTCGCAAGTGGGGGACGGACAGACAGGCGCATCACAGCAAGCTGGTGACAGAGTAGTTTAGCATCTCTCTCATTGACATTGCATGAGTGACTGATAATGATTCTGATACTCTAACAGATTGGCTTATGATCATCTGCACAATTCAATGTGCATGCAACCTTGACCTCACATCTCTAACTCTTTCCTTTACTCCCCCACAGGACCATCGAGAGTCCCGGCCCCACTGTCCAGGAGGAACAGCCTGAGCCTCAAGACTCCTCAGAGGAATCTGCAGCCTCTGAGGATGCAGCGTCAGCAGAATTCAGCGCACCCTGCACCAGCACAGACACTCACACCTCGGTGGGACCTTCGCGAGATAGAGTAGTGTTGTCACCTGGTGTATCACAGATCACAAGTGAGCATCAGCAGATAGTGGAGACAGGGACAGCAGTGGAAAGCCCTTGTCGGAGGGTGCAGGACTCTGCCAGCTCAGCTCAGCTGCATGTCGACCCTATGCCTCCGGGTCCATCCAGAAGGAGAGTGGTGCTGGAAATCCAGGAACAGGTGCAGGAGTCTCTGGCAGGTTTTGTCTCCAGGGTTGCTGCGAGTGTGGAGCGAATGGAGGAGTCCACCGTGAACATGAGCAGAGCCTTTGTGGAGGCATTGGCGCATGAATGTAACTCCACGGAAAGGATGGCAACCTCCGTGGAAAGGATGGCTACCTCCATGGTAAGGCTGACTACCATAGAAGAGAGGATGGCTGCGGTAGAGGAGAGGATGGCTACGGCCATGGAGGAGCTTAGTCCTTTAGGGTATTGAAAACATGGTCATTGTTCAGAATAGACTGACATCTCTTGAGGAGCGATGGTCAGCTATTGAGCATAGAAACCAAACCTCCATGGAAGTACCCTGGAGTAGGACTTCCAGTGCAGAAACGGGTCCTCAAGGCCCCCCTGAAGTGCAGCAAGGTGCTGTCAAGTCACTTGCTAGCTCTGAAGTGGGGCTGATCCATGAGAGGGATGTTGGTGGCAGACAACAAGGAAGTGCGGGCTCCTCTCCAAGCGCTCACACGACCATGCCACTGCAAAGCCCTCGGTCAGAGCCCCACCAAAGTCCTCAAGATGGGTGTCTCAGCCCTTGCACAACTGCAGGAGCAGCAGACTGTTGCCGAGTCCTCACAGGTTCGCAACCCCAGAGGACAGCCACCAAAGGTATCGAGTCAAGAGCAGCAAGAAAGTGAGCAAGGAGCCGCCACATCTGCTGAAGCCACAGGGGAAGCACCACATAGGAGCACACGTAAGAGGAAATTAAAGCACAAGTAGTCACAAGGGTAGTCACTTGGGTGTTCTGTTGTATTGATTTTTGACAAGCCATCCTTGAATTGTTATGATAAACAGATTTGATGGCAAACTGTTGAAGTTGTGGCCTGTGTCATTTCGCAAATGGGACTTCCACATTGAAGGCTTAGGGTGACTTGCAATTGTCAGTATGGTGGTCAGAGTGATAGAAATCCACAGGTTCTTGTCCATTGTCGATGTTCTGGTAAGAAGGTGCGTGGCAAAAGTGTTTGATTGTGCAGGTTAACCAACATGAGTGCATCCCTTGCATCCCGGGCAGCAATGTGGTCGCGCGCTGGTGCCTTCTGACCTGTGCAGCTTCAGGTGGGTGAGCAGCAGCTTGGCGCTGCTGCTGCTGTTGGTGCTGCTGTTGCTCATGGTTCTGTTGCTGCCGCGGCTGGTCTTCGTCCGAATCTGATGTCCAGGAGGAAAGGAAATAAATGTTCACCATGCCTCAGTTGAGGAAGTGCTCAGTCAAGGTGGAGAGAGGGGTTTCCCAGGAGGTCACACTGGAGATGAGTGTCAGGCTCCAAACTTCCACAACAATGAGTAGGCCTGTTAAAAGTTCCCCCAGACCTGAGACAACAAAGTTCTGTCACCTACAAATGATCATTGGTGAAAACTCCTTTTTAATGTTGGAGCTGCAGCTGTGAGTAAGCAATCCACTTGTGAGGCCGCCAGGATTAACTGGCATGTTCCAGAGGAGATGTGCAGGACGGGGGAAATGTGTTAAAATCAGAAAGACCTCTCAAAATTGGATTATAGAGGCAATCAACTGGTTGTTAACGGCCTTAAGGGTCTATCCTGCCTCTTGGAGGCGGGATGGAAACGGTCTGAAACCACGAATGTGGGAAAATTGCTCAGAGGCGGGCTGGAGACGGGATTGGACCCACCCGCCAGTTTTTGTGATTTTGACAACTCACACGCCTCCAAACCCGCCTCCTCGGGCCTGGTAAAATCGAGCCCATAGAATCATAGAATCTTGTAGCACGGAAGGAGGCTATTCAACCCATTGTGCTTCTGCTGGCTCTTTGAAAGAGCGATCCAATTAGTCCTTGCTTTTTCCCCATAGCCCTGCAAATTTTTCCTTTTCAAGTATGTATCCAAGTTCCTTTTGAAAGTTACTATTGAATCTGCTTCTACCAACCTTTCAGGTAATGTATTGCAGATCATCACAACTTGCTTTTTTAAAAATTCTCATCTCCCCATTAAATCTTTTGCCAGTTATCTTAAATCTGTGTCCTCTGGTATCGACTCTCCTGCCAGTAGAAACCAGTATCTACTCTATCAAAACTCCTCATAATTTTGAACACCTCCATTAAATCTCCCTTTAACCTTCTCTGCTCAAAGGAGAACTATCCCAGCTTCTCTGGTCGCTCCACATAACTGAAGTCCCTCATTTCTGATATCATTCTAGCAAATCTCCTCTGCATCCTCGCCCAGGACTTGATACCCTTCCTAAAATGTGGTGCCTGGAATTGGACACAATACTCAGCTGGGGCCTAGCCACTGATTTATAAAGGTTTAGCATAACTTCTTTGCTTTTGCAGTCTGAGGGCTGGATTTTGTCAATGGGGACGTGATGGAGGCGGGGCTCCCACTTTTTGGGTTGTAGTCCCGTCTCCATCGATTTGTGGCCAACCCACGTGATTTTCCCTTGATTGACCTTGTTGAGCCCGCCCAGCGGGCTCAGCAGGCCAATTAAGGGACACCCGGTTACAGGTGATGTCAGGGATTGACATTTCATCTGTCAAGAGCTTTTGACAGATGAAATATCAGTATTTGACAGCTCTGTGAAGCTGTCAAACACTGACAATCTGACTTCTAACATGAGTCCTTCTCCACAGACTCAGTTAGAAATCTCTCCAGAACAGAAAGCAGAATGCTGCAACTTTTGACAGTTCGCGGCCATTCTGCTTTCTGTGCCGGTGAGATGAGGGACTCCCGAGACCTGAAGGAAAGAAGCCTGCATTAGTAAGTAAAGGTAAGTAAAACTTATTTAAACACTTTACACACACCAAACACACTTACCTCTGCACTCATCACTCACCTGAACACCGGACATCTCGAACCCGCTAAGCCCTTCAGCCCGACGGTCCACCTTGCTAACTTGGCATGGTTTGGAGCCATCGGGCAGCCCACACTTCAGGGCTAAAAATAGGGATTAGGCCAAAAACTTCCTGTTAACAGGTTAATTGGCACTAATCCCCTTCCCGCCTCGGGGAGGCAGCTCCCAGCACAGGTCGGGTACCCGTCTCCTGGGACATTGGCACAGAGGCGGGTTGGGGGCGGGAAGGGTTTGTGCCCCCCGATTCTGCAATTTTACCCCCACTCCCGCCTCCAAACCCGCCTCCACGGGGCTTGGAAATTCGAGCCCTATGCCTTGTGTGCTTTTTTAACAGCCTTATCAACTTGTCCTGCCACCTTCATAGATTTAATTTTTGGAATACACGTTCTTTTATTGTTTTTCCAATATATTGTACATAATTAACATTTCAAACACATCCAGCTTAAGAATAACATTCAGAGAATCATTCAGACAATCAATGCTTCTAATATGAAATAAAAAGCAGAACATACTGGAAATATGTAGCAGGTCAGTCAGCATTTGTAAAGAGAAAGACAGGTTATGACATTTTGGATGTATGCCTTAATCAGTAATGAAAGGTACACCTGAAATGCCATAACTTGTCTGTTCTCTTTACAGATCCTGACTAGTCTGATTTCTAGCATTTTGTGCTTTTTATTTCAGATTTTCAGCACTTGCAGTTTTCCTTTTAATTTTATCACTTCTAATGTGACTTTACATTAGGTAGCGCTCAATGTCCAAAACAAACCTTTTAAAAAAACCAGATATGCCAGTAATGGACGGAAGGGGAAAAAAAATTCTTCTCTAAAATCCATTTAAGAATAATGTCGTCGTATTATTTCCACTGGACATTAACTTCTTAACAGGTGACAGCTGGGTAAATATGAACTAGGCCTGAGTTAGTCAGTAGAGGATCACAGGACCTAGCAGCTGAAACATACTATGCAATGATGAGTACAATGATGAGTACACGGCTTATCAGAAGCATCATTATTTGTGTATTTAATGTATATAAGTCTGTCATGTATGACAATGATAGTTCCATTCTGCCTGATTTCACCACTAAGTGAACTTTGCCATAACTGTTGGAGTAATTTATATTCAAAAGCCTGCATTTTCTGAGTACACGGTGGGGATGTACCTCCTCGCTGAAAATGTTCTCTGAAAATGTAACCCATGAGTCCAATCCTTTGCTTCCAGTCGTTTGTCTAAAATTAGTGCTTTGTGTTGCTGCTGCTGGTTTTCTGCTTTTGTGCAGTTTAATAGTTTTGCACAAGGCACACATTAGGACCAAACCTAAAGGGGGAAACATTTTTAATTAAAGTTATTGACCCATTTGGTGCAGGTGCAAACCAAATGTATAATTTACAATGTTATATTGAGGGACAGAAGAAAGTGAGAGAGAGAGAGAGAGAGAGAGTAGTCGAAGGGGACTGTTTAAATTAAGCCATATCCCAATACTGTTCACAAGTGCTCACTGCACAAGACAGCTTCTATAAGCAGGCCTTAGGGCCTGAAACTTATCCCAATGTGTGTAGTGGATGGGATACAGTAAACCTCAGGGATAACAATCTACCCTTACACCACTGAGTTACATCAGATATTGTATGGCGTGCTCATTGTTTAAGCTGGTCATCTCCCTGGAGGAGATCTTGAATGTGACAGTATAAGAGTTACGGCAAGTCCCTGAATATCTAGATTTAATATGGAAGACGCTGAGAAGCACATCACAAACACATTGACTGATTAATATTCTTTCTTACTTCTGTAAGGCATTGCTTAGCCTGTTGGAGATCAAATGGGCATGTTTGGGAAATCAATGCCCTGCACCCTTGGGAAACAGTCAATATTAAAGAAGCCTTGCTGCCTGCCTCTCTGCTGCAATGCTTTGATGCCAAATGCACAAGGTGGGGTATGTGCCTCAACAGAGCCTTGGTGACATTGTGGATACATTGCTGCACCGAGGAGCAGTTAACTTCTATCAAATCTCCTCTTGCAGCTTTGAAGAAACCAAAAGCATAAAAATTTATTGATATGATCAGCTCAAGAGCCACCAGCAGAGCAGAGTTCACTGTGGATTGCCCTGAAAGTCAAGGGCAAGAGATGACACAACTCAGGTTAATTGTAGGTGCCACATGCAATGCTCTGCAATTATATTCAAGTAGTTCATTCTGAGGCAGGAGACATGATCCCATAAATGTTTAAATGGCAGGGCTTTATACATTCTGTGCTCCCTTTCAGCCCACTGGTTTCTGTGTCTATGCATTAAAAACATACAGTAGCAATGTTCCCCATGCTGAAATCTGCCCAGAGTTTGCTACACTCCTGTTATTTTAACTCCTGTTTGAAACAGGGGCAAAGAATGAGTGGATTATTTAAGTAAAGATTTATGGTCAAGATTTTTGTGTCACTTTGGAGCTGCCAGAGGTCTACTGTTTTGAAAGGTAGAGCCTTTTGCCTTTGCTTAACTCAATTGTCCATGTCCGTTACCAAAATTAGGGCCTATAACAGTGGGCACTAGCCAAGACAGCCACTGGAGAATTTAGCCCTTAGTCTCTCTGACAGATGGACAAACACACACTGGCAGACCATATATTTCCGGTTAGACGTTTAAATCACTGAGTGCGAGTCATCAAAGAGTGCTCTGAGTTTGGGTAAGTGTGAGAGTTCTTTAATTGTTATTTCTCTTTAAATCATTCTTGATAAGATTACTTAAGCAGTTTAAGTAAAGGGGAAAAGTTAAATATTTGGGATTCTGTTGGTTTAAGAAGAGTAAAACAAGGTTACACTGCAGTAGGAGTAAATTGGCACAGCAGGCAGTGGAAACCAGTTTTCTAACCAATCAGCAGGGGTGACTCATTTGGCTGTAAACAAACAAACAGTATAAAAAGACCAGTCCTAGTGCGAGCAAGCACTGAGTGCGAGTCATCAAAGAGTGCTCTGAGTTTGGGTAAGTGAGAGTTAGGGTAAGTGGGGTGTTAGGTGCTCTTTTCAAACTTTAGCTCTGTGGGTTGGAGTTAATAAGGCCTTTCTGGTGCAGAGTGACTGTTGGTAAACCATTTAACTGGTGTAACTAGAGGGATTGATTTAATTTAAATCCAATTAATTAAAGGGGATACTAGCATCTAAAATCGGGCAGAGGGTGTCCATAACTAAGAATAAAAAATGTAATTAATTATATAGAATGGAGCAGGTGATGTGTTACTGTTGCGAGATGTGGGAGCCGGTGAACCCCATTGAGGCTCACGGTGATTACGTCTGTGACAAGTGTCTGCTGCTACAGGAACTCCAGCTCCGTGTTGATGAGCTGGAGTCTGAGCTTCAGAAACTGCGACACATCAGGGAGGGGGAGAAGTACCTGGACTCTGTGTATCAGGAGGTGGTCATACCTATGAAGTTAAGTAATTCAGATGTAGCCCATGGTCAGGGACAGGACGGTGTGACTACGAGTGAGGCAGATACAGGGATCCAGGAGGTAGAGCTGGAGGAGCTGCAGCCCTTGCACTTGTCCAACAGGTTCGAGGTTCTTACTCCCTGTGGGGACAGGAGCAGGGACTGCAGGGAGGATGAGCAACCTGGCCACAGCACCGTGGAACGGGGGGCCATTCAAGAGGGGGGAGTAAATAGAAATGTTGTAGTGGTAGGGGATAGTATTATTAGGGGGATAGATAGAGTTCTCTGCAGCCGAGAGCGAGAGTCCCGAAGGCTGTGTTGCCTACCCGGTGCCAGGGTTAAGGACATCTCCTCTGGGCTGGAAAGAAACTTGCAGTGGGAGGGGGTGGATCCAGTTGTCGTGGTCCATGTTGGTACAAACGACATAGATAGGACTAGGAAGCCGGTTCTGTTAAAGGAGTATGAGCAGCTAGGGGTCAAATTAAAAAACAGAACCTCAAGGGTAATAATCTCTGGATTATTACCTGAGCCACGAGCGAATTTGGCTAGGACAAATAAAATTAGAGAGTTAAATGCGTGGCTCAAAGACTGGTGTGGGAGAAATGGGTTTTGCTTCCTGGGACACCTGGCACCAGTACTGGGGCAGGAGGGAGCTGTTCCGTTGGGACGGGCTTCACTTGGCCAGTGCTGGGACTAGAGCCCTGGCGGATCATATAACTAGGGCTGTAGAGAGGGCTTTAAACTAACTAGTCGGGGGGAGGTTCCTAGAGAGCAAATAATAAAAATGACAACAGAGAAGGTCATAGACTTAGGTAGCAGTGGGGAAATTAAAAACCAGAGCATGTCAGGAAGGGGCAGAAGGTATGGAGTAAAAGGTACAGTAATAAAAAGGGCAAAAGCAGGAACTAAGTGTCACAAAACATATTTGAAAGTTCTCTATCTGAATGCACGTAGCATTCGTAAGAAAATAGACGAGTTAATGGCACAAATAACTACATATGGGTATGATCTTGTGGCCATTACAGAAACATGGCTGCAGGGTGACAATGCCTGGGAATTAAACATACCAGGTTATTTAACGATCAGGAAGGACAGGCAGGAAGGAAGGGGAGGTGGGATGGCTATGTTAATAAAGGAAGGAATCACTGTAATACAGAGAAATGATATTGGGTCAAAAGATCAGGATAATGAAACAGTTTGGGTGGAGGTAAGGAATAATAAGGGGAAAAAAACACTAGTGGGCGTAGTCTATAGGCCTCCGAACAGTTGCAACTCTGTTGGACGGAGTATCAATCAGGAAATAGTTGAGGCTTGTAATAAGGGAACATCTATAATTATGGAGGATTTCAACTATCATATTAATTGGACAAATCAAATTGGGCAGGGCTGCCTTGAGGATGAGTTCATTGAGTGTATTAGGGATGGGTTTCTTGAGCAGTATGTAACTGAACCGACCAGGGGGCAAGCAACCTTAGATCTGGTCCTGTGTAACGACACAGGATTAATTAAAAATGTCCTAGTAAAGGATCCCCTTGGAATGAGTGACCACAACATGGTTGAATTCCATATTCAATTAGAGGGTGAGAAGGTTGGATCTCAAACAAGCATGCTAAGCTTGAATAAAGGAGACTATGAAGGTATGAGAGTGGAATTGAGTAGAGTGGATTGGGAAAATAGATTAAAGGGTAAGACGATACATGATCAGTGGTGTACATTTAAGGAGTTATTTTACAACTTCCAAAAAATATATATTCCACTGAGAAGAAAAGGGTGTATAAGAAAAGACAGCCATCCATGGCTAAGTAAAGAAATTAAGGATAGTATTCGACTAGAAACAAGGGCATATAAGGTAGCCAAATCTAGTGGGAGGATAGAGGATTGGGAAAACTTTAAAAGACAGCAAAAAATAACAAAAAGATTGATTAAGAAAGGGAAGATAGATTATGAAAGTAAATTAGCAAAAAATATAAAAACAGATAGTAAGAGTTTTTATAGTTATATAAAAAGAAAAAGGGTGGCTAAAGTAAATGTTGGTCCCTTGGAGGATGAGACCGGGAAATTAATGGTGGGAAATATGGAGATGGCAAAAACACTGAATGAATATTTTGTATCAGTCTTTACAGTAGAGGACACTAAGAATATCCCAACACTGGACAAACAGGGGGCTATAGGGGGGGAGGAGCTAAACACGATCAAAATCACTAAGGAAGTGGTACTCAGTAAAATAATGCGACTCAAGGCGAATAAATCACCTGGACCTGATGGCTTACATCCTACGGTCTTGAGGGAAGTGGCGGTAGGGATTGTGGATGCATTGGTAATAATTTTCCAAAACTCCCTGGACTCGGCAAAGGTCCCGGCAGACTGGAAAATTGCTAATGTAACACCCTTATTTAAAAAGGGCAGTAGACAGAAGGCTGGAAACTATAGGCCGGTTAGCCTAACATCTGTGGTAGGTAAAATTTTGGAGTCCATTATTAAGGAGACAGTAACAGGACATTTGGATAATCATAATTTAATAGGACAAAGTCAGCATGGTTTTATGAAGGGGAAGTCATCTTTGACAAATTTGCTGGAGTTCTTTGAGGAAGTAACATATAGGGTGGATAAAGGGGAACCAGTGGACGTAGTGTATTTAGACTTCCAAAAGGCATTTGACAAGGTGCCACATAAAAGATTATTGCTTAAGATAAAAAATCACGGGATTGGGGGTAATATTCTGGCATGGATAGAGGATTGGCTATCTAACAGAAGGCAGAGAGTTGGGATAAATGGTTCATTCTCAGACTGGCAATCAGTAACTGGTGGTGTTCCGCAGGGGTCAGTGCTGGGTCCCCAACTCTTTGCAATCTATATTAACGATTTGGAGGAGGGGACCGAGTGTAACATATCAAAGTTTGCAGATGATATTAAGATGGGAGGGAAAGTAGTGAGTGAGGAGGACATAAAAAACCTGCAAGGGGACATAGACAGGCTAAGTAAGTGGGCAGGGATTTGGCAGATGGAATACAATACTGGAAAGTGTGAGGTTATGCACTTTGGCAGGAAAAATCGTAGAGCAAGTTATTATCTTAATGGCAAGAAACTGGAAAGTACTGAAGTACAAAGGGATCTGGGGGTCCTGGTGCACGAAACTCAAAAGGTTAGTATGCAGGTGCAGCAAGTGATTAAGAAGGCCAATGGAATGTTGGCTTTCATTGCTAGGGGGATAGAATATAAAAATAGGGAGGTATTGCTTCAGTTGTACAAGGTATTGGTGAGACCGCACCTGAAATACTGCATACAGTTTTGGTGTCCATACTTAAGAAAAGACATACTTGCTCTCGAGTCAATACAAAGAAGGTTCACTCGGTTAATCCCGGGGATGAGGGGATGGACATATGAGGAGAGGTTGAGTAGATTGGGACTCTACTCATTGGAGTTCAGAAGAATGAGAGGCGATCTTATTGAAACATATAAGATTGTGAAGGGGTTGGATCGGGTGGATGCGGGGAGGATGTTCCCGATGATGGGTGAAACTAGAACTAGGGGGCATAGTCTTAGAATAAGGGGCTGCTCTTTCAAAACTGAGATGAGGAGGAACTACTTCACTCAGAGGGTGGTAGGTCCATGGAATATGCTGCCCCAAAAAGCTGTAGAAGCTACATCATTACATAAATTTAAAACCGAAATAGACAGTTTCCTAGAAGTAAAGGGAATTAAGGGTTACAGGGAGCGGGCAGGAATTTGGACATGAGTCTAGGTTCGGATCGGACATGGCCCTGTGGGTAGCGGAGCGGGCCCAGGGGCCGTGTAGCCTGATCCTGCTCCCATTTCGTGTGTCTAATTCTGTTAGATTCAGGAGATGGTTCTGTGATAGTGGATTGGCGGTTAGGATCAGATCAGCCATGATCTTATTGAATGGCGGAGCAGGCTCGAGGGGCCGATTGGCCTACTCCTGCTCCTATTTCTTATGTTCTTATGTACAAAACTGTATTTCGGAAATCCAATACAAAAAAAGTCAAGATTCTTTCACATAGATTTTCTTATGTCTCAAACCTGGTGGCTGATTGCAGAAAATAGGCAAAGACTATGTGCCACTGGAAATGGGAAGAATTTGTATTATGATACATTTTCCAGTGAGTGGGACTTCAAACAGGCAGGGGCTTATTTGAATATTAATTTAGAGGTGTGTCAGTCCTACATGCATTTCCAACCATTTTGGTATGCAGAACATAAAGAATGTCAAATTGAAATGGCCATCTAGAGTTGTTAGGTGGTGGCAAGAATCCTGGAGGCCATGTGAAGGAAATAAAGACATTTTAGCCATTTATTAATGGTTTTCTTCATTTTCTTTCTTCTTGGCACTTAGATTCTCATGTAAGCTGCACATTCCCTGACACCTGTCTGGAGCCTGGTAAACAAAAAAACATTCCCTTCATTGAATTCAGTTTGATTAGCCATACTTTCAAGAGTCATTGGTTAAAAGTTCTCATGGGGAAAGAAGTTCCGTTGCCATTAATATACGATGTACTTCATCCAGTTCCATGTGCCAGCTCTTTGAACTCTGCTGCGTGTTGTTTCTCTGCTCTCCTCCATCTGGTGGGAAAGTGGTCTTCCAAAGCACATGCATATCTCTTTTTTCCCCATTGACCAATCCTACACTTCAGTGACCTGATGGTTGACCAATCGGTGTGTGTGTGGGTGGGCCTAATCATTCTCAACTGAGGTGAGTGTCCGCCATCTTGATTCCTAACGATTTTTTTTCCCACTTTCTGTGTGTTTATTTTTCCCACTTTCTGTGTGTACCCCGTTAGGTTCTTTTGTGCAGTTGTCTTCTTAGCTATGGGGTGCTTAAAAACCTGAACTTTGATATTTAGGAATCTCTATTGTAGTGGATGCGCGGAGCTGCGGCCCAGCAGCGTGGGAAGCCTGGGCCTCAAGTTCAGCGGATTCCCGGCGCGCCCGGAACCTGTCGAGCCTGCTGAAGGCCCTCGGCGTCTCACTCTCCCCCCCAGTCTCTCTCTCTTTCTTCCCCGCGCAGCCAGAAAGCCTGGGGGAAGAGGGAAGCGAGCAGCTGAGCGGCGGCGTCTCTCTCCCGGAACCTGTCGAACCTGCTGAAGGCCCTCGGTGTCTCACGCTCCCCCCCCCCCAGTCTCTCTCTCTCTCTTCCCTGCGCAGCCCGGGGGGAAGAGAGCAGGTGAGCGGTGGCGTCTCTCTCTCCCCCCCACCGCAGCGAAAGGCGTTCGTCTGCCGCCCGGCCAACCGGTTCCAAAGGCCCGCCATGTTCACGATGAGCAACCCCGGGCTTGCTTCGGAGCGATGGGCACCCGGCCTCCCGATGTCAGACTGACTCCGTTCTGGTACCGGAAAGGAGGGAGAGACAGGGGGAGGGAGAGGAGAGGAGAGGAGAGGGGGAGGGAGGGAGAGAGAGCGGGGAGGGAGAGGGAGGGAGAGAGAGCAGGGAGGGAGGGAGAGAGAGAGTGAGGAGGGGGGAGGGGGTGAAGAGGGAGGAGGAGGGGGGGGAAGAGGGAGGAGGGGGAGGGGGGGAGGAGGGGGGAGGGGGAGAAAAAAAGGGAAAAAAACAGAGCAGGCTTGAAGGGCTGAATGGCCTACTGCTGCTCCTATCTTCTATGTCAGAGGGATTCCAAGAAACGCCGTTAACACAGCTTGCATTTATCTAGCGCCTTCAACTTCTAACTTTCCCCCCCTCTTTCTCCACCCCTTTCCTCCCCACACCCCCCTTTCCCCCCCACCCCCCCCTTTCCCCCCCATACCCCCCCTTTTCCCCCCCACACCCCACCTTTTCCCCCCCACACCCCACCTTTCCCCCCAAAACCCCTTTCCCCCACCCCTTTCTCTCTCTCCTTCCCTCTCTCTCTGTCTCTCTCTCCTTCCCTCTCTCTCTCTCTCCTTCCTCCTCTCTCTCTGTCTCTCCTTCCGTCTCTCTCTCCTTCCCTCTCTCTGTCTCTCTCTCCTTCCCTCTCTTTCTCTCTCTCCTTCCCTCTCTCCTTCCCTCTCTCTCTCTCCTTCCCTCTCCCTCTCTCTCTCCTTCCCTCTCCCTCTCTCTCCTTCCCTCTCGCTCTCTCCTTCCCTCTCTCTCTCTCCTTCCCTCTCTCTCTCTCCTTCCCTCTCTCTCTCTCTCCTTCCCTCTCTCTCCTTCCCTCTCTCTCTCTCCTTCTCTCTCCTTCCCTCTCTCTCTCCTTCTCTCTCCTTCCCTCTCTCTCTCCTTCTCTCTCCTTCCCTCTCTCTCTCTGTCTCTCTCTCCTTCCCTCTCTGCTTCCCTCTCTCTCTCTCACACACTCCCAGTCTCTCTCTCTCTCTCTCTCCCCCAGTCTCTCTCTCTCTCTCACACTCTCAGTCTCTCTCTTTCCCCCAGTCTCTCTCTTTCCCCCAGTCTCTCTCTCTCGCCCAGTCTCTCTCTCTCGCCCAGTCTCTCTCTCTCCCCAGTCTCTCTCTCTCCCCCAGTCTTTCTCTCTCCCCCAGTCTCTCTCTGCGCCCCATCTCTTTCTCTTCTCCCCCCAATCTCTCTCTCTTTCTCTTCTCCCCCCAATCTCTCTCTCTTTCTCTCTTCCCCCCAGTCTCTCTCTCTCTTCCCCCCAGTCGCTCTCTCTCTTCCCCCCAGTCGCTCTCTCTCTTCCCCCCGTCGCTCTCTCTCTTCCCCCCAGCCGCTCTCTCTCTTCCCCCCAGCCGCTCTCTCTCTTCCCCCCAGTCGCTCTCTCTCTTCCCTCCAGTCGCTCTCTCTCTTCCCCCCAGTCACTCTCTCTCTCTCTTCCAACAACAACATGCCCTCAAAAAAGCCTCGGCACCGCCGGGCACTCCAGCTAGTATGGGTATATAGTTGGGTTGGCTTCATAAGGACAGACAGTGCCAAGTTGAGTGGGCTGTCCATTTTTGAAGATAACCAATTTGTAGAATGATGAGTCTCTGAGGTAGAGTTCAAGCAGAGTTAGAGTGTTTCTTAACGACCTGCACATCTCTGGCTCCCGCAAAGCCTCGGGCTTCATATTTTCTATTGGAATTGGGTAGGTATTTATTCATGGTCCAGATATAGTACAATCATGTTAGAGACTGCAGCATGACACACATTGTGTGGTGTGGTCTTGCATGTTTTTGAAGGTACTGTATTGCCCCTATTGAGGCAGAAGTTTGGAGAGTGAGCTTATGAAAAACATTGTCCTAGTAATGATTTTATATTTGTTTCATCTGTTGGAAATAATGTTCAAATAAAAATATGTATTTGTATATTTATAAATTAAAGAATTTGTCACTTTACAGATATTTTTTGTGATTTAATTGGTGCGTGTGTGTTGGTGATTTCTTGAAGCCCAATGGGAGCTTAGATCAGTGCTGGAAACTCAAACATCTAAAAATTTGTTATCTTACACTTCCTTGACTGCATAATATATTCATCAGGATAGAGCAAATAGTGGTGTGCATGTGTAGAGGAACCTTCTAATCCCTCGTTGGTAAGGACAGCATGTACTGTAACGGGTTGTGACATTTATTCAGCAGGGTTTTTGGGAGTGTATTTTAATTTAGATGGAATCTAACCTGTCACGAAAGGAATGTCATTTTCTGCCTGCTAGAAACTGCTGAACTGTGCTCTACTGAAAAGAGGTGGTCATGTCCTTGTTCAGAGATTTTCCAACACACCTGGACTTAACTGATACTAGTTACTGCCTGTAGGGTTCTCAAAATTCCCACATTTCCCAAGGTTATTAATATAAGGGTACCCTAAAGAAAATGGCTTCTGGACCTTGTGGCAGAAACCTGCAAGATTGAAAGCAGGACCCTGCAAAATCAGCAGGCCAGGTTCAAAAGGCTTTGAAAAACCTGACATGCCTGGGCCTGTGAGAGACTTGTTATTTTGAAGCCAGACAACTAGATGATGCAGAATACGCATTCTTCATTTTTTTTTAAACAGATCGACTCAGGAAAGACTTAATCTTGAACCCATCAAATCTTTGCATAAATAATTGCTTACAGTTTAAACTGGCTACCAAGCCAGGAAGAGACCGATTCACATTATGCATAACAAATGCCGAGACATTAAAGATCATTTAGCAACGGGGCAACCACCCAAAAAGCAGTTAAGGTGAATGACTATAATCACTTTAACGAGCCCGCCAAAAATCGGACAAAGAACTAACCCTGATTTGGCGCGCAGATAACAACCTCCAAAGTAGTATAATTGTAGGCCCACCAGTAACGAAGGGTGTGCAGCAAAAGTGTGCAGCAAGCGGGCAAGCGAGGCGAGATGAACGGCAGGGCCGACGAGCAGGCAGAGAAGGGCAGCGTGGAGAAGCATTGGGGACAAGCAGGCACATGCTCAGGTCCAGGGTTACTTGAACCTCAAAGAATCAGACAGGTACGGTGGGGCAGGCCCAACCAAAGACGACTAGGCCGCAACCGCAGCCTTACACGAGGAACGACCACGAGCACCGCGGTAACAAAGGGCCGGGTAAACCATACCTTCAGATCTTTACCACTGCACAGGTAGTGATCTAGGCCACCGCGACCGAGCCGACACCGAAGACCGCCAACCGAACCCCAACCGCAACAAAACTTCGACGACCAGACCACCACCAGAAGAACAAAACCCGAAGTTTTCCACTCTACAAGATAAAGTACCCAACAAAGACTTTACTCCCTATCTCTAACGGAGAAAGGAGGGTACTTTACTCAGACAACTCCACCACCGCGCCCTGGGACCACGTGACGACACAGGCCCCAAAGGACACAAAGAGCGAACCCCAAAACCGCAACCGGCTTAATCGACAGGATTCAACCTGTCCAGAAACCCTTATTGGTGAGCATAATCCCAGGCCCCTCATAGCACAATTTAGTTAGGTATTTGGGGGTGGGACAAGGGTAGGGATTATTAATGTGATTTTTCCCTCGATGTGCCGTGTGTTCCCCATTCCTAATTAAGTGTACTCTTGTGAGCCTGTAACTATTCCAGTAATTTTCAGTGTTGTAATTTTATTGTGCCTTTTTAAAAATAAAATACAGTTTTCTTGTACCAAACCAGTTGTCTACTCCAATTCTTTATCGCCGCCTGTACCTAAGTCCGGTGTCTAGAACCCAGGGGTGTGGGAGCGATTCGAACCGCTTAAAACAGTCAGGGACAAGCTGACTACACGGACACCACCCCCTACACTGCCTACACAAGAACAAAGACTCTGGAGCAAGACGAGGCGATTCTGACCATCAGGCCCACTCCAGCCAGGGTCCACTTATGTTTACTCCGTCATAGAGTTCCCTCTCACCAACACCACTTTTTGATCCCTACTTCAGGGGACACAGAAGACACTTAGATTTTGCGAGACCCACATTAGTGCTGTTGGTCCCTGAAGCGCAAGTCCTACACAACCAGCTGCAAGCCAAATATAAAACACCTGGAGCTTGTTAAGACCAGCGGCCCAGCAGTTCCACTCCTTTCCCCCCCCCCCCTTTCCTTTTGTTTCTCTCTCACACCTGGCAGCTATCTTTTGCCCTGCCAGTACACTTTACACCTAATCCCAGCCTATTACTATCTCGTCTAGCTTCTAATCTCTTTTACTTCTTTTGTTTCTTTTATTCTTTTGTCCGATCGCAGCCCTGCCTCCGATCTAGTTTCTTTTCTTTCCAGTTTTGAAGAAGGGTCCAACCCGAAACGTCAACTCAAATTTCTCTCCACGGATGTTGCCTGACCTGCTGAGTTTTTCCAGCATTTTCTGTTGTTATTTCAGACTTGCTAAGAACCTGTTTTCCCAGCAGCCGGCATGAGTGAGTCCCGACAGTTCTACTTTTGGTTTGCAGCTGGCCACATGAGATCTGAGCCTGTAGAACCCGGTTACTGGTGCAATATTAAAGCATCATAAGTTCCTTCTCCTACTTCTTAGAAGGATGTTAATTAATCGTGAATCAATTAACTTCTTTGAGAGTCTGCTCTACTTACACACAGAGCTCTGCTACCTACCTGTAAATTTTGATGTTTTAAAAGTGCCTCTGATTTCTTAACAAATTAAAAAAGATTCTGCTTAAGTTTATAAAATCTTCAAGAGTTCCCAACAGACCCTTCAGCACTTTTTAGATCTGGCTTTACACCAAATTGGAGATGAGCCATCCATAGAAACGTAGGAACTGGAGTAGGTCAGTCAGCCCCCCGAGACTGTTCGCCATTCAGTTAGATCTTGGTTAATCTGTACCTCAACTCCATTTACCCGCCTTTGTTCCAATATCCCTTCATACCCTTACCTAACAAAAATCTATCAATTTCCATTGATCCAGCACCCACAACCTTTGGGATTGTGAGCTCCAGGTTTCCACTACCATTTGTGTGAAAAATCCTTCCTGATTTCACTCTGAAATAACCTAGCTTTACTTTTAAGACTATGTCCTCTTGTTCTGCACCAGAGGAAATCGTTTCTCTGTATCTATCCTATCAAACCCCTTAATCATTTTAAAAATACCTTAACTAAGTCACCCCTCAACCTTCTCAAACTCAAGGGAATCCAGTCCTCCAGCTCTAAATTTTATGTAAATTCTTGTGAATAATCAAATTTATGTCATTGTAATATAAATGAGTTTATCTGTTTAAAACAACATATTAAGCAGACTCAATTAATGTCAGCTTGGATCAACTGGTCGAACTCCCTTCTGTTAGTCAGAAGGTCAGGGGTTGAAGTCCCACTCCAGGGCCTTAAGCACATAATCTAAGATGACACTCCAGTGCAGTGCTGATGGAACTCTGCATTGTTAGAGTTGCTGGGCCAGAATTTGTGGTGGGTACTCTCAGAGTACGCCGTCATGTCGCCTTTGAAATGGACAGCAAGTTCGGGATTTCCGCATGTGCTTGCGCGTGGGCTAAATCTCGAACTTGCGATCTGTCAAGTTCCGACTTGACAGATGGTCTGCACCGACGGGGAAATCTTAATTGCTGGCTCAGAGTTGGGCTAATTGCCCACCAACTGCCCAGCAATTACGCCTGAAAATGTTATGGCTGGTGCAAACAGGTGCAGGGCCTGTTTGCACAGCGTAGGACACCTCCTGATAAATCCATGTCATTTTAAAAGCCATATGAGGCCGGAAATAGAAGCATTTTAGGATTTTGTCCATGAAAAGTTTTTATTGTTCATGAAAAATTCGGAGGAAGCGGTTGCTACATTGAGGGGTTTATTTTTGTTTGCATCTATGTGGAGCATAAGTTTAAAAAACATCCTTTCAGAAAGTAGAGGAAAGGAAAAAAAACAAACCCTCATTACTAGAGCCTTCCGGGATTTAATGTGCATAAACATCTATGTTATAAATAATGAGAGGCTTCTTCTGTTTGCTGATTGGCGCACTGGCCCACATGATCCCAGCTATGCTTCTGCACACGGTGCGCCCCTGGGATCCGTGGCCCACTACACTGCCCTCTATTCTGCAGCGTCTGAGAGCACCTTTTAGTTGTGGGCCTCGCTTTCAGTTTGGATGCCGGCGCTGTAATCCTTAATTATGCCGCTGACCGCAAAATCCGGGCCACTGTGTTTCATTTCAGATATTAAACCAAGGCTCTATTTTCACAGAAAAGATCCCATGGCACTATTTGAAAAAAAAACAAGGAGTTTTCCTCGTGTTTTGGCCAACATCCATCCTTCAACCAATACCATCAAAGCAAATAATATTTCAGTTGCTGTTTGTGGGACCATGTTGTTCATGAATTGGCTGCCACTCTTGCCTACAAGACAGTAGTGGCTACACTTTAAAAATGTACTTAGATGGCTGTGAAGCACTTTGGGAATACCCTGAGGGCATGAAAGGTGCTATAGAAATGCAAAGTCATTTGTTATATTTGATGAACTGTGAAGCTCAACTGCTGTAACAGGGCCTTCCCCAGAGCATCTCCCACCCCCGTGCTCTGAAATCCAATCAAGACCTGACTAGAAATCACTGTTGCAATGCAAAAGTAGCAGTGTAATTGTACCCTAAATTGGATTTGAGTTCATGTTGCTAACAGCTAGGCCGCTAATTGTAAGTTTCATGTTTAATTCTGAATAATGAAAACTATGCAACCGAAATTGTGACACAAAGTTGTTTACCTTTATAAATAAAACATTTTTAGCAAACTTGATCAGTTTGGAAACAGAATATTATTGCAGGTCAACTCTCTCCAAAGAGACAACATTTTTTGTTAGCACTGAGTGTACGTGGCATGATGTTCAAGCCATACGTTCAGTCACACAAACAACCAAACCATTCCTCCAATTAGATCATTCACATTTGAGCAGGAGAGCTGAATTAACTATTAGAATAGTAAGATCAGACAATTAATGTTAGCAGATGTGATTAGATTTATATCACCAAGTGTGTTAACATCCACCGCTAAAATACCCAGAGAAAAATCCAGATCCACATTTTAAATGGCACTTTGGGGAGAAATGATGCACCACTTAATTTTATATATTTCTTATTTGACCAATTGCTGATATAATCACATCAACCATGCCAATGAAAGCATACAGCTCCTTTAAATCATCTTCTCCTTTTTGTAACACATATCTGAGGACTCAGTAAACAGGAACATTACTGGAGTACAAATAATACACCTCCAGCTTACCAGTTCTCTTGTCTATAAATAAAATGACAAGGAAGTATTTAGCAAATTCTGTATTAAAGTATTTTTAAAAATCAAAAACGGACTCACAACCCTTTACAGTTGGACGGGGCTTATATATTAAGCAATAAGAAATGTGTTACAAATATATGCAATTGGATATATACCTGTACTTTGAATCTAAAAGGGGCTCAGTTTTTTCTGTGTGTTTCTATTATACAGAAGAAAAAGAAAGAACGTACATTTATATAGCGCCATTCATGACGCTAGGATGTCGCAAGGTGCTTCACAGCCAATGAGCTACTTTTGAAGAGTAGTTACTGTTGTAAAATAATTGCAACAGCCAATTTGAACATGGTACAGTCCTTCAAACAGCAATGAGATAACTGATCAGATAATTTGTTTTTGGTAGTGTTGGTTGAGAGATAGATGTTTGCCAGCCCCACTGCTCTTCTTTGAAAAGTGCCAAGGCATCTTTTACAACCACCTGAGTGGGAAGACAGGGTCTTGGTTTAAAGTCTCATCCAGAAGACTTGATGAAATCCATGCTAATGAGATGGTATCAGTCTTAAAACGGAGTCGGTAGACTTACCGCCCTGTTAATGCCAGGGTTTAGGCTGACGTTCCGGTCTCCGCCACTTTTACAGGGGCCTATCCTTTTGCGGCTGAAGTGCCTGCCTGTTTCAGGTGATAGCCCTGTTTTAATGTACAAATCGTGGTCCTATGACATGCATAGGACCCCGATTACCATTTTAGGACAGAATGGAGCAGAGTATGTGCCACGCATTCTTCAACCAGTTTAAAAATTCTAGGGATATGGGCATCGCTGGCAAGGCCAGCATTTATTGCCCATCCCTAGTTGCCCTTGAGAAGGTGGTGAGCTGCCGCCTTCTTGAACCGCTGCAGTCCGTGTGGTGAAGGTACTCCCACAGTGCTGTTAGGTAGAGAGTTTCAGCATGTTGACCCAGCGCCAATTACTCGGCGGTACAGCCCAAGACGACCAAAGAAGGTAAGTTTTAAATTAGATTTGTTGGGCCAGGAGGAGCAGGAGTGCTAATCTGCCTCACAAAAATAATCTGGGCCATTGCTGCCCTGAGCTCCCCCACTCTGAGATTGCGCCCCCCACCCCCCCGCACCCCACCGCCACCACTCCACGGGACTCCGGCCAGGTGTCCTCTAGGCCACCTGATTTTGCACCAGCCTGAATCCGGCAAGCTGTATCCGATTGCCCATTTGGCACCAGGTTCTATTTAAATGAGGCCTGGGCCTCAAAATGGCTCCAGCCTCTTCGCTGTTGGAACTACCCAAAAGAAAATCTACCCCAGCATCTCCCAAAGAAAGACAGCACCTCTAACAGTGCTACACTGACGTGTCAGCCTAGATTATGTGATCAAGTATGAGGAATGGGGCTTGAACCCACAACTTCCCAACTCAGAGAACTACTACTGAGCCAAGTCTGACATAAATCCTCTGGTAAAACTATAACTAAACTTGAATTATTGCAAACTCAGTGACGTAAGAAAACTACGAGGCACTTGGTCTAAGCGTTAAACAAAGCTTTAATCAACTGTTTTACAACATGGAGGTCTAGTTGTGTCCTTCACTAGTTCATGTTAAGAATGTCCTGCGCAAGCTGGGCCCGTGCCCGAGTATTTATACTCTCCCTGGACAGCGCCACCTGCAGGCCGCTCAGTATTATTTCATAAGTCTTTCTTTCATGAATGACTGATTCATGTCACTCAGTGCTCAGCAATGGCAATTTTTTTTAAATTAAGGATTGTTTCAATGAGGCCCCCTGCATAAAAAAGTGAAAATAGAGCACCTGCCATGGCTAAGGATAACATTTATTGTTATGGGTGGTTTGGAATAATGAGGCTTCACTATAATTCTAAACAGCGGTTTCTTATTACAGCTTGAGCTGCTATCTTGATGTTAATGGGCCTTTTTACAGGGCTCTGTTGCTGTGTCTTATAGGATGTAATGGAATTCATAGGATAACTTCAAAGCCCTTTAGGATTTTTGGCAAGGTGACTATAATTCACACGCTGTCTTCTGAGGACTTAAGATCCATATATATGTCACAATACTGTTCAAATCATGCATTTTATTCTGGACAGCTGCTGTGACTTACGCTCATGGACAAGCAGCGTACATGAAGTGGCAACCAGCCATCATTTGATGAATTACAGACAAACTCCTTTATTAGGGAGTAGGCCCTGTTATTTACTTGCAATATTTCAGGTCACGTTAAACAGTAATGTTAACTCAATTTTGTGAATAATGAATTAAAATAAGCTGAGTTTTTACAGGTCATCTTTATTGTGTAATTACAGTGAGGAATAGACATTCCTGGTTGAGGAGTGTATATATAGACAGTTCAAGGCTATATTGGTACATTGTCCATCAGGGAGTAACACTTTTCCAAATCCAGTGCCAGATTCTTATATAAGGTGCATTCTTCAACTGCTGTATTAAAAATGATTCCATTTGATCCATTTTACAATCGCGGTACATCCATAAATATGAGAGATCTCGGAGTATAAGTTACAATCCAAGGGGGAGCAACCAAAAATACTACATCTCATTCTATTTACACCTGACCTTGACAATTCAATATGCCACTGCCACCAACTCTAATTCTGAAATGCCAAAGCTTGCACACACAACAGTTGAGAATGATAGTCTTGCAATGCCGTTAACTGCAAGTTCAGAGGGTCTAGGCCACATGCAGTTCCGAGTCTATAACTGTATTTTTAGAGTAGTTTGAACAAGGACGCAGAAAATCGCTTATTGCAAAGGTGAAGGAAACTTTGCTCAGCTCTTCTGCTTATGAGGCTGCACTTCTGAGTAAGACAGATAACTATTGCAAAATCTAAGGATATACTTTACAAATTCACACTGATGGGACACGCCAAGAGCATGTGTCAGGAATTCGAGCATGGAAGTCAGTGGGCCTAGCAGGATTTTCCATCCATTAAGGGTATAAATTTGGAAAGCCTAACCTATAATAGATAACTTCACTAAGTCACTGCCAGCTAAAACTTGCTGACATGTAGTTAGAATCATAGAATCATAGGGGGAGAAATTGGGTGAGTAGCGCCACCTGTTAGCGCCTAAAGAGGCAGGCAGTGGCTGTAGCGCCACTGGCTGCGCCTCCCGCGATATTCAGGAGGGGCGCTAATGGTGGCGTTAGCCTGTTGCGCTGCGCCGCCACCGATGACGTCATCGGTGTGCGCAGTGCCCCATTCACGCCCCGTTCGCGATATTTGGCAGTTGCGCCGTTCGCTACCCGCGCCCGGTTCACGGGGCCTTACTGTGCCGGCAGCGGCGCAAGTTAAGGTGGAGGTGCGGGGCGGCCGCTTTTTCGGCGGCCGCCTGCCAGCACCTCCGTCCCCGGCCTCCTAACCCCCCCCCCCCCACGGCATTGCCAGCTGTTTCCCGAGAGCCCGGCACTTCTCCTTGGTGCCGGGCTCATTTGCCGGGACTCGCGAGGGGGGGTCGCGCTGTTGCAGGCACCTCCCCCTTAACAGTGGGAGGAAGGCCTGCAGTACCGCAGCGTGCCGTGCCGCAGCATGTGGCGCTGCGGCATGTTGCGCTGCGATAATCGGTTTCAGCGCCCTAAGAGGGACGCGGAGCACCTCGAGCCTCGCCCCGTGTCCCTCGAGGGGCACTGAAACTGAATTTCTGGCGATCGGTATTACTCCGATCGCTGCGCTAAATCCTGCGCTCAGGCGACTTTTGCGCCACTTTGGCGCCACAACCCAATTTCTAGGCCATAGAATTTTACGGCATAGAAGGAGGCCATTTGGCCCATCATGTCTGTGCCGGAAATTATTACAGATAACAGTTTAAATGAGTAAAATCATTTGTTTTCCACGCGCCATATACCTTGTGAAACTTACGAGAATAATTAGTCCAATTGAGTGCAAAAGCTACGATAGATTTCAGGCCCTCTATGACATCTCTTATTTTTCACTTGACATGTGCCTTTCTAAATAACCAATGGTTGATACTTAATTTAGTGAAAAGTTATTTGACTGTTTTGTAGCTAGAATTACTATTGACAATAATAGGTGAAGAGTTAACGCATTTGTATAACACTCCTTTCTTTACTAACTTAATGAAACCATTGACCCATTTAATCTAAATGGTTAACGCCTCAGTTAAAACACTAGTGAGGAATGCTGCCTCATGCATTAAATATTTAACTGCTGTTATCAGCAACCGTACATTTCTAGCTTAAAAAATACAAAGTAGTCAAATAGCTTAAATGTCACACTGAGTCAGAACACAGCTGAGAATGAGAAACCAAAAAAACTTGCCAAACAAAACCGAGACTTGTGACAGAAAACAAATAAGAACTACAAGGTGTAACTTCTAAACTGATTTGTGTTGGAAATGATGCTTCCAAAATAGAAGTAATCTATATGACATGTGAAAATTTTGCAAAAAGCTTCCATCGCCGTGTACAGTGTCAGTTTCCTGTCCATCCCTATTAGGAGGGGCATCGTCGTGAGAGGCCCCTACATAAAGCAACAAGAAGCATATCTTTATTGGGTCTGTGATGTAAAGGCCTGTGTAGAGTAGCAAGGCCAATAGTGCCATGTGTAAGATTATTTACGACTTTCACAGAGTTAGGGTGGGGTTCACAGACCTGAATCCACCTTAACAGAAAACCACACAGATACACTGGGCAGGATTTTCATTGGGCCATGGAGGCGGGATTGGAGGCGTGTGGGGGGTTAAAATCCCAAAATCGGGGGGCACGAACCCATCCCACCCCCAACCCGCCTCCATGCCCGTTTCAAAGGAGACGGGTACCCGGCCCACACTGGGACCCGCCTCCCCGAGGCGGGAAGGGGATTAGTGCCAATTAACTGCCTGTTAACAGGTAGTTAACAGGCAGTTTTTAGCCTAATCCCTATTTTCATTGTTGAAATGTGGGATTCCCGACGGCTCCAAACCACGCCAAGTTAGCAAGGCGGGCCGTCGGGATGAAGGGCTTGGAGGGGTCGAGATGTCCAGTGTTCAGGTGAGTGATGGGTGCATGAGTGCAGAGGTAAGTGTGTTTGGTGTGTGTAAAGTGTTTAAAGAAGTTGTACTTACATTTACATACCTTTACAGCCTTCCTTCCTTCAGGTCTCGGGAGTCCCTCATCTCACCGGCACAGAAAGCAGAATGGCCGCGAGCTGTCAAAAGTTCCAGCATTTAGCTTTCTGTTCCGGGGAGATCACTAAACCATCCTGAGAGGAAGGAATTAACCTGGAGTACAGATTGTCAGTGTTTGACAGCTTCAAACAGCTGTGAAACGTTGATATTTCATCTGTCAAAAGGTCTTGACAGATGAAATGTCAATCTGTGACGTCACCTGTTGCCGGGTGGCCCTTAATTGGCCTGCTGAGCCCGCTGGGCGGACTCAACAAGGTCAATCAAGTCAAAATCGCGTGGGTTGGCTAGAACTCGATGGAATCGGGACTACAACCCCGAAAGTTGTAGTTCCGCCTCCTACCCGCCTCCTCAATGAAAATCCAGCCCACTATCTGTCAAAAAGATCTTTTATTTAACCACGAGCGCACGGATTAAATAAGAACCCAACATAACCTGTCCTGGAGTCTTCAAGTGCCCAGTGGCCAAACTGATGATCACTTGAAGCCTGTTGAAATCTTTAGACGTCTTCTCTTCGTTGCCCTGGCCAATGGTAGTAAAAAAACTAGGTGTTGTGTCAGTTCTTATATTTTTTGGGGGAGAAATTCAGTATCGCCCCGTTTGGGGCACAATTATCGGCCTGGCGTAAAGTTTAGTGCCTGCCACTAATTATCGCCTCCAACTGCAAACTTGGCTTTTATCGCCCCTGGAGGTGATTGGAGCGCTAAATCAGGTGCTACACACCTGTCTTAAGGCGCAAAGGCCGAGGAGTGAGGCGCTGCCTCAGAGCGCGGGCCCAGCGCAGGCGATGTCAGTTAGCGATGGAACACAGACACACTGGCCGGACAGTTCTTAAAGGGATGGGTCGATCTTGCTCTCCAGCCACACCCTGCTCATTGGAGTCTTGACTCTCGGCCTGGAGAGCACTGTGACTATATTTTCCAGCCAAGGACTATGGAGAGGGTGAGAGAACGAGCTCAGCACTTCAGCGAGTGAGCCTTGGAGGCTCTGGTTGGCGCGGTGGAGCGCAGGAGATCTATACTCTACCCGGGAGTGGCAGGAGGCCTTTGCCGCGTGAGTAGAGAAGAGTGTGGAGGGAGGTGGCTCAGCACGTCTCCTCCAGGAGCATGGTGCCCAGGACCAATACTCAATGTCGCAAAAAGTTCAACGACCTCACTCGGGTCATCAGAGTGAGTGGCTTTTTTTCAATACCTCTCCATCCCTCCATCTCAACCTCACTCTATGGCCAGAGGGTTGTAAAACCCCAATGCCCAACACTCATCCAACACCTATGGCCCTCCCATGAAACACACACACACATTCCACACTTTGCATACAGTAAGGGCTATTCAACTACAGGAGGCACATCAGGCAAGACCATGGCTGCATACAGTAAGGGCTATTCAACTATGGGAGTCACATCAGGCAAGACCATGGCTACATACAGTAAGGGCTATTCAACTATGGGAGGCATTTCAGGCAAGACCATGGCTGTATATTTACTCAGACGCCAAGCTATCTCATAATAGGAGACAGCAGCAACGGACGGGTGGAGGGCAGCCTCAGCTGCAACCCCTCAGCGATCTTGAGGCGCACGTCCACAAGATTGTGGCAAACCAAGTGATCGGTCCCGTCGCCACTGGAGAGGCCGGCCCCGTTCTGGACAGCAATGGTAAGGTCATCACCTTTTTCTCCTCTCTCATACCACTTGTCCCTCACAACACCAGCCTTTGACACTTTCAATCCAACTTACTAAATTGCTGCACTCATTCCTCCCTTACTGCCCCCCTGTCCTCACACTAAAGCCACTCTTGTAGCTCCCAGCTTTCAGATGGTGATTCACCAGCTGAGGAGACGGGCCCTCAAGCTGCCAGTGGGAGCGAAGCTACAGGCGAGGAGGAAGCCGGAGCATCAGCGCCACCCTCCCACGAGGAAGCCCACACTGGGAACACGTCTTCCCTGGAGGGGAGCAGGGGGAAAGAGTCTGATGAAGGTGAAGCTCCAGGACCCAGCGGGCTGCAGCAACGCGATGGGGGTAGGGAAGCTCGGGGGCCTTCTCCCCGGAGGGAGAGTAGGCCAGCGAGTCCTGCTGCACTGGACGCTCATCGCTGAAATGAACACTCAGCTCATGGGTGCAGTGGGAAGGGTGCCCGAATGCATTGAAGCACTGGCAATGTGTGTGGAGCACTTCGCTGTAGCACAGGCAGATGCCACGCTAAAGCTTAGTGCTGCAATTCAGTCACTGGCTGCCGTGATCCCATCTCAGACTGCTCTCATGCAGACTCAGATTGAGGCCACGCAAGCACTGACTGCTGCCATTTTCGCTGGTTCGGACACATTTCCCCGGGGCTCTCAGCGCGCTGCAGCAGGCCAGCAATCTGCTCCAGCAGATTGCTCCGGATGCTGATGTGCTGCCCCATGGGAGTGCCAGTGTGTCGGTCGAGCAGGGAGTTACTGTCCTCTCTCAAGATGACAGCATTCCTACTGCCACCACTGTCACTTCTCCACTGCAGGTGCCACCACCTGTAGCCCAGACTGCTGCTGCCCATGCAGAGTTGGTGCAGTCTGCAACTGGGCCCTCCAGGCCCAGAGCTGGTCGAGGCCGTCCTTCAAGGGCAACTGCAGTCTCAGGTTCTGACAATCAGCAGCCTTCCACCAGCCTTGCTGCAGCCACTGGGGCCCCATTACGGAGGAGCAGTAGGGTGGGAAGGGGGGAAGTGCGCAAGGGAAGGAGATCACCCTCGAAGGGCAAAAAGTAAGGGGTGTGACGAAATGTTGGCCCATTTTTTATTAAAGGCCGAGGTTCGTGTTCAAACTTTTGATTAGTGTTTTGGACATTATCTCCAGGTTGTGAGAACCAGTTATGTTAATGAATGATTTTTTGTGTTTGTTTCTATTAGTTTGTCATGAAGAAATGACACACACAGAGTTTGTAAAATAAATAATTTTTGTATTCAAAATGTACATGTTTGGTCTTTGGAATCATTGCTGCCTTGGCCGGCTTAGGGGTTGCGGGTTGGTTCCATTCATGTTGTTCTCAATGGCAGAAGCCATTTCCTCAGCAAGGGCCTAGAAGCGGCTTGCTATCAGCCGTTGATGGACGGCCCTTCCAGTTTCAACATTGTGAGCCTCCCTCCCGCCTTGGTGCTGCTGATGATCATCCTCCTCCTCCTCTTCCTCCTCCTCCTCCGGTGGTGCTCTAAGGCCTGGTGGCATTGGCTGGGTCCTGAGGATTGCCAAGTTATGCAGCATGCAGCACACAACTATGAAGAGGGAGACTCGCTCAGGCGAGTACTGCAGGGCTCCTCCTGAGTGGTCCAGACAGCAGAACCGTTGCTTGAGCACGCCGATCGTCTGCTCAACGATGTTCCTGGTGGCGAGATGGCTCTCGTTGTACCACAGCTCAGCAGGGGTGTTGGGGTTACGGAGCGGTGTCATCAGCTAAGTGCACAGTGGATAACCCTTGTCCCCGAGAAGCCAACCACTTGGCTGATGCGCTGCCTGGAAAAGTTCTGGCACAGCATTCTGGCACAGGATGAATGCATCGTGGCTGCTGCCAGGATAGCGGGCATTGACAGCGAGTATCAGCTGTCTGTGGTCACAGACCAACTGGACATTTAAGGAGTGGAACCCCTTGCGGTTGCGGAAATCCTCTGCATTCTCATGCGGAGCACGCAATGCCACATGCGTGCAGTCAATGGTGCCCTGTACCATGGGGAAAACCGCTATCCTCGCAAAGCCCAATGCGCATTCATGTTGTTTGGCCCGGGTCATGGGGTAAGAGATGTACTGGTGTCTCCTTTTATTGAGGGCATTTGTGACCTGACAGATGCAGCAATGGACCGCGATCTGGGAGATATTGGCGATGTCCACAGTAGCTGCTTGAAAGGAGCTGGTGGCATAAATGTTCAGAGCCACTGTGACCTTCACTGCCACTGTCAGAGATGTAGGAGAATTGTTGGCGAAATACCCTGGGAGGGTAAGGTCTCCTGTACAGAGGCCTGTTGGCCCTCCTCTGTCTGGCCATGATTGCCACTCTCTCTCTGCGTCTCTGTTGCCTCCGATTCTGCAGGCGCAGGATGATGCCCCGAATCATTGCAGCCCCCTAAGTCTCTTGGCAATCAAAGTAATGAAGGTCAAAAGCAAAAGTACCTGCAAAGTGATGCTCAGTAGCCAAAACGACTTCACACAGCGTTGACTCTATGCAGAAGTCTCTCCTTCTCTCTCTCAGAATCTCTCTCTCTGTCAGAATGAGTGGTGCAAAAATGTCTACCACAGAAATAGCCAGGAAGAGGCCGCCTTTAAATAGCGCCCCACCGCACCCCAGCCCCACACCGACTGGGAAACGTTCCAGTCTACCTGTCGTTGCTTGCGCCAGGCGGAAAGGAGGGGGGCGCCACTCAATATCTGGTCTGGTGCCGCCACAAGGGCATTGCACACTCGAATGACGTCAAGATCTGTGGGCGCAGGAGATCGGGGTGGTATTGTTTAGCGCTGCTGCAAAATGTCTGGTCAATTTCGCGGGCAGCGCAGACATCGCCGCGCACGGGTGCTAGTTGCTTTGCACCCCATTAGCGCCCTCTTAAGGCGCTAACGGGAGGCGCAAACCAACTGAATTTCCCCCCCTTTGTGTTCAAATTCCTCTTGTGGTTCTCACATGTACACCTCAATGATTGGCTCCTTTAAGCATGGCTTTTCCTTTTGTTGTTCATGGTTGGTTCAAAGTTTAGTGGGGTTACTTCATTATGCGTGTCACTTGTTGTAGTTTAATGAGGGTCTTATCTCAAGACAGTGCTAGTTGGTCTTCTGATTCCATAGCAACCCCAGATTTGTCCTTGGTTACTGTTACATAGTTATGTTGGGACTACATTGTATGGGACTACATTGTACAAGTGTACTAACACTCAAATCAAGTGTAGCAGCACTACAATGCTGGGAAAGTAGTGTGCAGGCGCCGCACAGCACTTGGAAAATATCACCCCGCATCATGCGGCAGGCAGCCATTACAACACAAAGAAAACAGTAGTTATAATTACAAACTACCGAGTCCAGAGTCGTCTTTACAAAGCACTACGAGCGCTAGAAGACATAACAGTTACAATTGCTTTTTGTCTGAGTAATGTCTGTTAAAAATGTTCCTCCATATTCCTGTTCTCAACTTGCATTTTAAAGCAGTATGGCCATAATTAAAAGTTCTCTTTTGTATTAAAGTTCGTCTTGTTGTCAGGGATGTTTAAAATAGATGTTCCTTCATATGCTGCTATTGGCCAATGGTGATAACATGTGACTGAAGGACAAGCATCTACTGAACTGGGAGAGAAAAAAATTCAGAGGCAAATACTTATATGAGATCCCCACACTAGGTCACTGGAAAGTGCATATGTGGATGTCAGGTAGGAACAGGATCAGATTCAAATATGATGCCCCTCCCTCTGGTAAAGTAGTCTGTTGACTACTGGTGTCTAGGCTCACCTATAAAGAATGATGGTGAGGCACTGGAAGGCTGTTGACACTTGTGGAACTGTACCCCAAATGATTCATCATTAGTGCTGAGAAAATTGTGGTAGAGGAGACAGGGAGACTTTATAATATTTGCAGACAATGAGAAATAATACAAATCAAGGATAAAAATCAGAGCCCTCATAACATACATAACCTGAACCTCAGACAGACTGGTCTGGAGAATCCAACATAGGGCACACCTTGGTGTATATGCTGAGCTACACCAGTCAGCAACTCTGCACTGGGCAAATTCTAGGCGTGACATTTTTTTGTCACTAATCAGCCACACATAGACACGCACACACTGTCAGTGCCGAAACCTTGTCTGTCCTCTGCGTAGGGCGTGAATGGTGGGAACAATGTGGAATCTGAAAGATAAACTGACTGGTGGTAGTGATCTTTGGTAATTTTTAAAACACATTTAAACCATTGAGAGAAACCGCTAAACAAAAGCAGTAATGTGAAATATCCGATAAACAGAATTAAAACCAGCAAAGATACCAATAAGCATGGCATGTGATGGTTGGCACCTGATCCTGAGTATAATAGCATGTTACTGATGTCTCTCCAGTTCTCTGCTATTCTTTCATTATTAAGCTAGCAGGAATTTTTATTTCCTTGTCTTCTCTTCGGTCCTTTAAACACTTACAGTGTCATTCGTGCCTCTGCAGTCATAAGGTTGTGGATTCAAGGACCATTTGAGCACAAAATCTAGGCTGACACGGTCGGAGGGGCCGTCTTTCAGATGAGACATTAAACCGAGGCCCCATCTGCTCTCTCAGGTGGGCGTAAAATACCCCATGGTACGAGATTGAAAAAGAGCAGGGGAGTTATTCCCGGTGTCCTAGCCAACCTTTATCCTTTAACAAACATCACTTAACAAAACAGATTATCTGGTCATTATCACATTGTTGTTTGTGGGAGTTTGCTGTATGCAAATTGGCTGCAGCGTTTCCTACATTACACCAATGACTATTGGCTGTAATGGTGTGGAGATGCCGGTGTTGGACTGGGGTGGACAAATGTAAGAAGTCACACAACACCAGGTTATAGTGTTGTGTGACTTCTTACATTTATTGGCTGTAAAGCACTTTGGGACATCCTGAGGTCATGAAAGGTGCTATATAAATGCAAGTCTTTTCTTCTTTCTGTACTTATACCATGTCTGATCCCATACAATTTCCACAAATATTTAAAAGAATAACAGCCTTGCAAAGTACTTGCATGTACATGCATACTGTAAGTTAACAGGGTATTGTCACATAAACAAAACCATCAGTACACAGTTTAAAGTAGCACCGAAGATGGACGCTGAAGGCCCGAGTTTTTAAGACTGGGCCAGTTTTTGGCAGGTGAGTTAGAAATTCACTTGCTGGGGTATTTTAACTCCAGGTATCACTTTAATCCAGCTGGCCAACATCCTACCTATTCCAGCCGGGAAGCAGCGGAAAATCGTGTGGCACGGAGGCCTCCCGCCGAGACCAGGTAGGTGGCGGGCTTAGTTTCTGGGGCAATCCTGTATGGGTCTTGAATGGGGAGGGGGGGGATGTGAGTTCGTGGCTGGGGGAAGCCTAAGCTTTCCCTGTGGGGACCCGAAGAACACTCTTGCTCCTCCTGGCCCTAGAAGGAAAGTAAAAAAAAGTTTTAAAAATGTACCTCTTTGAGCCTCTTCTGGCGTCGATTCTTTTCCCCACTGTCTTCACCTGGCAGGGAACTCACTGTGGCTTCCCGCTCCAGCTGCCAAGTTAAAATTTCAGACGTCTCCGGGACCTAACACGCATATGTAAAATAGAACCCCGCCAGCTTTGGGCAGGCTCAATTGAGCAGGTTAAAATTGGGAACTGTCAGCTCCTGCCATCTTCAGAGCAGCTAAGTAACCAGGGCGAGTTTAACTGCCCAACTGCCCTATATCCACCGGGCAGATAGGTTTAAAACTTCTCTCTAATTGTAAGAGAAACCAAAGTCCTGGAAGGTTCATTCAGGACAATAGAATCCACCCATTGAATGAACATGTACTATTCACTTCTGCCACTGCTGTGGTCCTGCTTGATGTCTTTCCAGGTCTAACTGTGCAGTTATTGATGTGGTAAGAGTTCTTCATTATTGATCTTGACAAAGTTTTAAGAAGAAAAACTGATGTTTTACTCATTCTTTACAAATGTTTGTTAGTTTATTTTTTGGATATGTAGAAATATATAGGCTGGAGTTACATATAAATAGTACATTAGCATTTTCTACCAAGCTGGCCTACTCCTCACTCACATTGTTTATTTGTTAACTTTAGCTTACAGAAGAAAATATGCCTGTTGGATTTGCTTTACTCCAACCAGCTGATTGCTGGGGATGTTGGGAGCAAAGGACAAAGGTCATACAGACCCCAAGAACTAGTGCTTTTCGCCCCTTTTATTTACGTTTTCCTCTTTGCTGTTTCTCATCCCCATCTTTAGCAATGAAAACAATTCAGTCTGAGCTACAAATCTATTTTTGCCCATGTCACACTTCTGATCAGTAAGATATGTTTCTTCAGGGAGATGTGAGGACAGCTGCTGACAGTATTCCCTCTCCCTGGAGATGAAGAGCTCTACTGTCGTGCAATCCTCCTGCTATCAGGCCAGAAGAGAAGTGCCTGAACTCAGCAAAGCAGGGTAGGCATGCTCAAATGTCAGCTTGTGACCTTGTGGGTTTAGGTGCCCAATGCTATACGATTAGATATGTCAGACCACAGGCCTCACGTTGTCTCTAAGCATTCCTGTAAAAACAATTACATGGGCTTCATTTTTTGTCTGAGGTATAAACTGCGTTCCTGTGCACACTCTGTATTGTTAGTTATATTTAACTATTGGAAATTGAATCCACCAGAATCCCATTGCAGCTGAATTTAAGCTAGTCTAAACCAGTGTACTGTGACAACTGTGGAGCTCTGAAATGGCAACAGACATTTTTGGCATCATTTTGTTACAAGTATAATAACCCTACAGTATATAGTTACAAAACTGCTGTAACTTTTAACCTCTAATGTGGAAGTTTTGCAGACACTGACTTAGGTCTTTTGCCTTAACATTAATTGCATCATTTTCTGTTTAATAAAATGGGCAACACTTTCAAAACTGTTCGTTTAGTCCCTGTGAAAACAATTACATTCAAAACATTGTTTCTGTTGCTCTTAATATACTGGGCTTTTCAAACATTTTCACATTTCCTTTGCACTATAATCATAGAGGAATAAATAACCTTAGTTAATCCATAGATCTCTTGGTTATGAGGCAACCTTCTGCGCAGCTTTCCATACCAATCCCGTGCTTGTATCCCAGCTGTTGGGTTCTTAACAAAAGACCACTAATATTTTTATAGACTATAAAGAAAGAAAGGAAGACTTGCATTAATGTAACGCTTTTCATGAACCAAATCGCTTCACAGCCAATGAAGTACTTTTGAAGTGTAGTTACTGTTGTAATGTAGGAAACTATATATATAAACTATAAAGGTGAGCTACTTACTCACCTTGCACAAGTGCAGTTCTAACATGAATGTGATAAAGTCCCCACCTGGAACAAGCAGCACTTCACTGAGTACAATGTTAGTGAAGGCACCTTTTGAAGTTTGCCAAATGGCATTGTACTAGCGATTCTCAACCCCTGATGTCAATGAAATGCGTGAAAGTCCCTGACAGCGGCCTCACCCACTTCAACCTATTATGTTTACATTTGTGTTTAACTGAGATATGGGCAACCCTGCTGGAATGCGGGCTAAAAATAGCAATGAATGAAACATGCTCTTGGAATTTAAGATATTTTGGCAAGTAAAGTGTTAACTATCCTGTATCAGTGTTTGTCTGATTTATCAAAGGTGATTATAAAACAAGGATATAAGCTTTGAAATTACAGTTGGCATTATTATGTTTGTATGTCGTTCCTTCGCTAATTTGATGGAAGTATTAGCCCATTTAAAATAAATGGGTTAATGACTGTGATAAAATAGTGGACAGAGGAATGTCAAACACCTTCATCGCCAACTTTAATTCCTAGGTCACAGTCGCCTAAAAAACTGGATTACTGATTAACAGTTCCTAAAATGTTTAAGAGCTGATAAATAAATTCGCTTCTATGGATAAGGCACCACTGTACAAAACAAAGTTGAATTCTGCAACAGTTAATGAACACCTCAGTTTTTCTTTACATCTTTAGTTGTCGAGTGGTTTTCCTATGGTTTGCTCTGAGTAACACTAAGAAAGGATGGCATGAAGGCATTAAAGAAACACCCACTAGCTTTTGATAACTGGAATAGTACTCCAGAGACCCCTGGGCATATAAGCATTATATGCTGGGACTTTTAGAGAGCATAACCACGGCTGTACCTGATGGTGTGTCTTCCAGGATTTCTTCTCAGTGTATGCAAATTCCTCATTATGCTACAATGTTCACATTGAATTTATGCCTATTCAGCTGTGGCTTAGTTGGTAGCACTCTGAATCAGAAGGTTGTGTGGTTTAAGCCTCACTCCAGGGACTTGAGCACAAAATCCTAGGCTGACACTCCAGTGCAGTGCTGAGGGAGTGCTATGCTGTCGGAGGTGCTGTCTTTTGGATGAGATGTTAAACTGAGGCCCCGTCTGCTCTCTCAGGTGGATGTAAAAGATCCCATGGCACTAGATTGAAGAAGAGCAGAGGAGTTATCTCCAGTATAACAACAGAAAATGCTGGAAAAACTCAGCAAGTCAGGCAACATCCGTGGAGAGAAATTTGAGTTGACGTTTCGGGTTTGACCCTTCTTCAAAACTGGAGAGAAAAGGAACTGGATCGAAGGCAGGGCTGCGATCGGACAAAAGAATAAAAGAACCAAAAGAAGTAAAAGAGATTAGAAGCTAGACGAGATGGTAATAGGCTGTGATTAGGTGTAAAGTGTACTGGCAGGGCAAAAGATAGCTGCCAGGTGTGAGAGAGAAACAAAAGGAAAGGGGGGGGGGAAAGGAAAGGAGTGGAAAAATATAAGTGAAAATGAAATAGGGGCCGAGGTTATGATCTGAAATTGTTGAACTCGATATTGAGACCGGAAGGCTGCAGACTGCCTAATCTCCAGTTATCTCCAGTGTCCTGGCCAATATTTATCCCTCAATCAACATCACTAAAACAGATTATCTGGTCATTATCACATCGCTGTTTGTTGTGCACAAATTGGCTGCCGTGTTTCCTAAATTACAACGGTGACTACACTTTGAAAAGTACATTGGCTGTAAAGTGCTTTGGGATGCACAGTGGTTGTGAAAGGCGCTATATATATTTAAGTCTTTCTATTCCTGTAGCTCAAAACAAATCTGTATTCAGTAGTAAATTTAGAACTGAAAGGACTTTGATCCTGGAAAGGAGAGAAATGTAGAAAAGTGCTCATTACTTTAAGGGGATAATTCTCATAGTTAAACTCAAAGGCCTAGAAATTCAGTGGGCCTTGCGCCCACTTAGCGCCTAAATAGGTCTTCTGCGCCGGCGGGGTTGGTAGTGCGAAAATTGAGTGCAGCCTTAATGGCGGCGGTAGCCGGTAGCGCTGCGCCGGCACCGATGACGTCATCGGTGTGCGCAGCGCCCCGGTTCCGCCCCGATGCCGGCCCGACGCCCATATTCAGTTGCAGCCGCCTCTTCCGCAGCGGCCACAAACAACGTTCGTGAAACACGGCCTTCATGCAGCGTTAGTGGGGCGCATAAAGGTGGAGGTGCGGCCGGCCGCTTTTTCGGCGGCCGCCTGCCCGCACCTCCCTCCCCGGCCTCCTACACCACCCCCCCCGCGGCATTGGTGGCTGATTCCCGCGAGCCCGGCACTTCTCCGTGGTGCCGGGCTCATTTGCCGGCAGAATCCAGCGGCGCCCTCACGGCTGCAGGCAGCTCCTCCTTAAGAGAAGGAGGAGGCCTGCAGTACCCCAGCCTGCCGCACCGCATCGGGTGGCGCAGCGGCAGCTGGAGCGCTGAAATTCACTTTCAGCGCCCCAAGCGGAGGCGGGCACACCCTGGAACAGCGCCCGGTTCCGACTTGGGGCGCTAAAAGTGAATTTCTGGCGGGCGCAACGGGCTCCGGGCGCTGCGCAAACTTTTGGGTGCAACTGAGCTGGCGGGGCCATACCTAATTTCTAGGCCAAAGAACTTTCAGTCATACAAAATAATAAAAGAAAACTTTATGATGGTGCAAAAAGGCTGCAAGAAGAGGGCTCAGGAGGCGTTACAGCATGCGGGTCTTCAAAATATAGAGCTTGACAGGTTAGATGCTGGGGAGTCTACAACTAGGGGCCACAGTCTCAGAATAAGGGTAGGCCATTTAAGACTGAGATGGGGGGAAATTTCTTCACTCAGAGGGTTGTGAATCTTTGGAATTCTCTACCCCAAAGGGCTGTGGAGGCTCAGTCGTTGAGTATATTCAAGACAGAGGTCGATAGATTTTTGGATACGAAGAGAATCAAGGGATATGGAGATCGGGTGGGAAAGTGGAGTTGAGGTCAATGATCAGCCATGATCTTATTGAATGGCGGAGCAGGCTCGAAGGTCTGAATGGCCTACTCCTGCTCCTATTTCTTATGTTCCTTATGTTCCTTAATCAGAACGTCACACCTGAACCTCACAGAGGAACAGTGTGTAAGGCAGTTGTGTTTCAACAGGGAGACAGTCACTTACCAGTGCCACTTGTTGGAGTGAGAATTGGAGCTCAGCACCAGGGTATGGACTGCACTGCCTGTTCCAGTGAAGGTCACTGTGGCTCTAAGCTTGTCTGCCTCTGGCTCCTCCCAAAACTGCTTCTGAAGACAGAAGCAACATCAGTCAGTCAGTTTGCTGTACACACGGTCATCCGGCAGGTCACCGATGCAATGTTTGAGAGGCAACAATGGTTCATTAGTTTCCCTATGGTGGCTGACCAATAGCAAGAAAGAGCACTGGGATTTGCCCACATTGCTGGATTCACACAAGTCGCCAGACACAAATGAGCACTTGAAAAGAACCTCTCCTACAGCTGAGGCAGACTACCTTTGGTTGAGCAGTAGTTCAGCTTTATTTCATTAGCCATTTGCACAATTCCTTGTGTAATATTTGCTTCCACTATTCCCTGCGGTGCAAGACTCTTTCTGTACAGACGTCCTGCTACAGTGTTCTTGTCAGCACAAGCTGCCAACCTAGTTACAACCATGCTGCTCAGCATGGGTATTCAATTGGGTTTGCCAATGGCTTTCCTGGATTTGAGGGAGAATGAAGAGTTCCAGTAGAGGGAAGAAACACATTTGTACTTGCACCTCAAGTGTCTGCAGCCCACCTGCAATTAGCCAAGGAACTATGTTCACCACTCAGCCGATTGGCTGCCACTGAGAAGTATGAAGCCCAACATCAGGGTCTTTAAGGCCAGCAGTGATAACTTCCTAAAAACAGGAGAACCAGCAACTGAAGTACCAGCAGCAAAACTGGACCTGCATTTGTGCCCTCTGTCTTGGGGATTCTCCTGCAGGTCACCCTGAACTTGTTACTCCACAGTGATCTACAGGTTTCTTAAACCTTGTGCATCCCTGTACAGAAATTGGGACAGCGCTGGAGATTCTCAGAGATCTTCTACTGCTTAGTCAGATGAGCTCTGATATGAATCTTGTCATTCATGTGAAAATGACTTATGTAATAATACTGGGCGGACTGCTGGTGGCGCTGTCCAGGGAGAGTATAAATACTCGGGCATGGGCCCAGCTTGTGCAGGACATTCTTTAACAGGAACTAGTGAAGGACACAACTAGATCTCCATGTTAAAAAACAGTTGATTAAAGCCTTGTTTAATACTCAGACCAAGTGCCTAGTAGTTTTCTTACGTCAAGCTCTGTATGCAACACCTGTAAGGTATGAATCAGTGGAACCAGCAATGGCTACACATCTGAACCTCATCCTCTTCTTGATACTCATCAGCTGCCCCTCCAGCTACTCTCCCCACATGTGCCCAGTGCATCACCAACTGCTCCCTCCTGACTCTCCCGATCTGATTCTCCTGAAGTGAGTATTTTGGTACCTTTCAGGTGTCCGGAGCGCCTGATGGATACCGGTGTGCTGGGGCAGCTTCCCGATCCTACCTGGTGCCATCTAGGGAGTTCACTGCTCAAAGAGAAAGCAAATGTGTTAAGACGGCGAATGCGGCAAATGAGTAAACGACACAGTAGCAAGGTCAATAAGGTGCCATGCTGCTGATGGGCAGATGTACCTACCTGTTCAACAACAACAACAACTTCCATTTGTACAGCGCCTTTAATTGTAGAAAAACATCCCACCTCACTAACTTGAAAGGGCAAGGATGAAGAAATTTGAGAGGTGGCTTACTTTGTTGGTTGTTGCATAGATTAAAAGAAGCTGCGTTTTGAAACTGCCTTGCTGCTTTAATTGCTAAGCAAGGCCGAGAAAATTCTGACTTTATTTTGGATGATATGATACTGTACAATGCAAATACAATTCACATTGCAATAAACTAAAAGGAGTGGATCGCTATAATTAAAAATAGTTTTAAATATGCTTTATTGCTTACATGATATAAAATTACACTGGTATATAACTCACTGCTCAATGCTTTGTGGGCTTAATGTAGGTAGTGAAAAATTGACTTGTGTTTTTACAGTGCAAAACTGGTTTCCCAGCAGCTGACACCACAATAAATTTAATTGTGTGACTCCGAGGGAATAAAGAAAAAACTACAAGGGAGCACTTATATTTATTATGAAATAAAGATTGCTGTCTCATTGTTTAAAAAAAATATAATAAACACTATTGAATCGCATTTAAAATAGAGCAAAGAATTAACTTGCATTTATATAGTGCCATTCACGACCTCATGACGTCTCAAAGCGCTTCACAGCCAGTACTTTTGAAGTGCCGTCACTGTTGTAATATAGGAAGCACGGCAACCAACTTGTGCACAGCAGGATCCCACAAACAGCACTGAGATAATGCCCAGATAACCTGTTTTTTTTTAGTGATGTTGGAGTAACATCGGTAATGCAACATTTGACCTATTAGGGGCAATTTGAACTATCGGACAGCCGGCCGACGGAGCTGGGAAATTGCCGCCCAATCCTTCAGGTGGGAGGCCCAGTCCATTTCGAGGTCACAGCCTCATTACCATGCTGCTGGTGAGCTGCATGACGGCTGGAGCTGCTGGGCTTCGGGCTGGCCCAATATCGGGTGGAGCAGAGGCTGACCCAGCCGGGAGGCAGGCAGGCAGGTCGGAGTGCTGGTGCGGGGGCGGGTGGGGTGCTGATTATAAAGAGGGGGAGGGGAGAGAGCCTGGAGTAGGAGCAGCCCATATTATTCTTTCTCCCGCTCCTACTGGTCCAACAAAAAATAATCTTAGAATTATCTTTCTGGGGCCTCAAAACTGCATCAGGGTCTTTTGTACGTCATATAACCCCAATTTATGTAGAGTAATGAGACCTCACACCTGATTCAGGTGAGTGCCTGGGCCATTGGGTCGCCAACCCTCCAGGATTGTCCTGGAGTCCCCAAGAATTAAAGATTAATCTCCTGGACACTGTTGCGAGCAACCAGAGAGAAAATCAGAGGAGCATTAAAAAAAACTTGTGTGTTTTAGTCACTTTCTTTGAACACTTTTATTTATTTATTGTAAAAATACTAGAAATGGGAAAACAGGCTGTTTGAATGGATGTAGGCAGGAAGTCAAGCGATGAAACCGCCAGGAATATACTCAACTGGACTTGGCGACCCTACTGGGCCACCCACTGGAAGGCCCGAGTTAAAATGGCAGTGGTGCAGGAACAGCTTGATATGTCGATCACCTCAATTTTAACTCCACAGAGAATTAAAATCTCCTATATCATTATGGAAAGTACTCTATGTGGTGATCTAATTTTAGAATGATCAGTCTTTCAATATCTTCCTGATCGAGGTTAATGCTCAAATCTTGCTGTGCTAACGTTTAAGGTTTCTTTTTGTCCTGTAATTTCAGTTAAAGATCTAATGAGTCCTAGTACGATGTAACTCAGTCTAATATGTGGATCCAGTTACCTACAACAATATTTGTGCTGGTGACACATAGAAGGAAGTTAGAATGATTATTTATTTATTTCTATCATCATCACATGCTTACAAGACCTGCTGGTGTGAAATTGTACCCACTAAATAAACGTTGAAATTCAGATGCATGAAACATGATCCAGAGTTGATATAGAAACTTTATCCATTAAAATATTTCCAGGTCCTCTACTTTTCAAACGCAGTTATCTAATTAAACTAGGGTGATTTTCTGAACTTGAGGCTACAGCTAACTCTCATTAGAGCAGTAACTGTGGAGATGTGCTCCAAATACGTCTGACGTGTGGCCCATTGAACACCATCAACATTAAACCACTATTAAATTGGCAGAGTGATATTTAGCAATTCCTTCATTGTAGGGGCCAGAGAACATCCACATGAAGCCTTATCTGCTGAAAATAATCAAGTATATTTTTCTATATCTGTTATTTCTGGGCTTTGGAACAGTGGTGAAAAGGTGTCTCTTGTATATATGCAATCTAATATGTCAATTTGTCCACTTTCGTTCAATGTTTAGTTTAAAAATCGTGATTTGTTTCAGATATAATCAGACCGTTTATGGCATTGCCTACCGTGAGTCCGAAATGAAGCTGTTGCAAGGTGTGGGGGGAGGAGTGCTCAGTGCCCGGCCAGAGCCAGAGAGATTTCTTCTTTCAATAACATTTTATTGGGGCCACAATGGCCAGAGCTTGGAGAGATTTAATAAGCAGAGACAGGGACAACTGGGAGTGTGTCTCATTTAAAAAAAAATTAAATTGCCAGCGTCATGATGGGATACATAATGAAACCGTTGGGGGCTCAGGCAGAGAGCCTGGGTGGTGAAAAGTGCAAGAGGTTGCGAGGTCGCCAGTTCCAGGAGACAGCGTGGCCAGAGGGATGTTTCCTACATTACAACGGTGACTACACTTCGAAAGTACATCATTGACTGTAAAGCACTTTGGGACGCCCTCGGGTCACGACAGGCGCTAGATAAATGCAAGTCTTTTCTTTTAGTGAAGGGGCTGGGGTCGAAAGCTTGTGGCCTCACTAGAAAAGTAAACCGTGCATGCAGGTCTGCGTTCAGTGGTTATGCAGTAAGAAAGCACAATCAGATCTCAATATTGCTAATTCTCAGGACCACAGGCCTCTGATACACAAAATAATGGGTCGACCTGCTCAACTCACACCACAGTGTCACCAGTGGTGGGAGGAATAAATGGCAGACATTACAATGTTATTACTTACCTAGAAGCAGATATTACGGTTACACTTGAGACTTGAGACAGTATTTAGACTGATCATTATTAATGTACTACACTTTAAGCCCCCATTCATATTTCCAATTGAATAAACTGAGCTTTACCAGACTGTGTACTGCACTTTTATTGCACTTATATCTGCTTTGCTTTCAGAAGGTGAGTTGAAGGAGCTTTCCAGTAGACAACATGATAAAGTACAACAGAACCATTCTGACGAAAGGGTCGCGACCTGAAATGTTAACTCTGCTTCTCTCTCCATGGATGTTGCCTGGCCTGCTGAGATTTTCCAGCGTTTTCTGTTGTTATTTCGGATTTCCAGCATCCGCAGTATTTTGCTATCATAATAAAGTATTAGCTCCCTGCGCTTGAAAACCGTTAAAGTACCACAAATATCACAAAAACACGACTAAATCACGACAGCAAGAAATAGACCTGTCAAATAGGAAGTCCCAAGAATTTTAATATATTATAGCTGATTGATAAGTATAAACTGATGCCCTGAAATTATGCGGTGGGATATATATGTCTGAAATTTATCTCTTCATCATTTTAATGGAAGTGTTAACTTGTCTAAACTAATTGGGTTAACACATTTGTGAAAATAGTACAGGGAGGAAATTCAGACAAAGGCCTTGAGCATTTGTACTTTAGTATCCCATTGAGTAAATTCTTTGAACTTGCAATCCATTTTAATCTGGTGTATTGAAACAGCATAGAGCATTGGTAACATGCAGGTAAAATTCTTTGTGTTGGTTTTGCATTGATGCGAGTGAAAGACTTCTCACAGCTAGTATAATATAATCTTTTAAATCAAGTCACATACTGGTCTGGCCAGATTGATTCTGGGTTAGGTGCCTTTGTAGAATAAAAATGGCAAGGTTCTGATTCGCTATGTTCTTTATATTTGAAAGCATATAACTTTAAAAAGTCTGCTGTAGGATACCTGTCTGACAGTAAAAGTCAATTATAGGTCAAATTGTACTCAACTTGTCATACTTACTTCAACTAAGAGATATAAGCCAAAAATGCCTCCTATCGGGTATTTGCTGAGCATTAGTCAATTATAGGCCAAATGTCATTCAGCATTGCGTCTGATATACAGCTCCCCAGGCACATCTTTGGTGAGCTGCTCCAGAAAAGCTGGCTTAAGTCAGGACAAATAAAATTCAGCTGATTTTTAGCTCATAAACGTTGCATCTGTTGGAATAGTTTGGAAAATAGACGACTTTATTACTTGGGTAATATAATCTTTGACTTTTAAGAGCCGAGACATTTTCACTCCTTTCCACACTGTTAATCAATTGCAAATAAAGTTTGGTTTAAAAATTAAACATTTAATAGGGCCTGTTCTGGAGGGCAAAATGTGCGTGACATTTATAGATTGCATAGAACTTGTAAGCATTAATATCGTGTATTGAGCCCATAGGTTAGATTACTATTAACAGCTGAGTCAACAGAGTAACCGTAGAGGGATGGAATGATATGTTCCCAGCCAGGTCATGATACATTTGAATTCAAGCCCATGCTGACATGTTATCAGTTCAAGTGGGGGGGAAGAGGAGCATGCAGAATTGGTCCTACACCACAGGAGCACATGTCCAATCAAGTCATCACTGTGGCATTCAGTGCAACTGTGGAGAAGGCTGGAATATAGACTGTCCCACCCTTGCAGCATAAGAAACAGGAAACGGACATAAATGTAGGAGAGATATAGTTGAGTATTAAAAGCCAGACATATGTTTAGCAGGACTGGTATTAATACAGGAAACTTTCGATTTACCGGCACCTAAATAACCGAAAATCTCGGTTAACCGGCAAAATTCAGGAGTAGGTTCAGGTAACTTTTATTACTTGCCTTCCTCCATGTGTTGCTGTGCAAGGGTGTGGCTGCAGCTGTTGCTAAGCTACAGAGACGCTTGCAACTTGTGGCCATTGTTTTGAAGCAGTTGGGTTTGTTGCTTTATACGGAGCTCTCAGCTCCGTATCTTTTACTATAGCGTTCGGTTATCCGGAATTTTTGATGAATCGGCACCACGTCGGTCCCGTCCGTGCCGGATAAAAAAAAGTTTCCTGTATGTGCTTTTTTTAACCCTACCTCAGCAGTACAGGTTCATAACACTGCAATATTTCTTTTCATGTTACACTGTGAGCTTTATGCTGAATGCTCACTCCACAGCAGCATATGTTTAGCATACAAATTGTAGTAAAGAGCAACGGAATCTCATTCCAATTCATCTGCATCATCTCAAATAGGTCATCTGGTGGTGTAGTGCTTTGTCAGCTACAATATAACAACTACAACCACCATAAGGCCACACGTACCATGAAACACCCATATATTTTCTTTACCCTGTGAGTCCGACCCCTGGAATCAGAATCACAGAATGACACAGCCCAGAAGGAGGCCATTCAACTCATCGGCCGGAATTTTGCCGGTCCTCAGAGTGCGGGATTGGAGGCAGGACTGCAGTCAAAATTGCAAAGATTGACAGCAGGTAGGAAACCAATCAATTAATCTTCCCAAGTGTCGGGTCCCCGATTTGCGCATGGACCTGACACCTAGCGGCGGAAGAGGATTATAGCCACTTACCTGGCTGTTAATAATAATAATAATAATGATAATAATAATAATAATCAACTTTATTGTCATTGTTAGTGCACAAGTGCAGTACAACGAAATGTAAGTTTGCGGCTCCCGAGAGTGTACATTTTGATTAAGACATTTAACATTCAACATTCATTTGGCTTGTAATACATAAACATAATAAAGTGCATTGGCAGATGCGCAGGCTTTAGAGTTTATTTGCAGAGTTCAATAGGATGACAGCCCTGGGAAAGAAGCTGTTCCTAAATCTGGTCGTTCGGGTGCGAATGCATCTGTAGCGTCTCCCAGGTGGCAGGGGAGCGAACAAACAATGGCTGGGGTGGGTAGGGTCTTTGATGATGGTCAGTGACTTCCGTAAACAGCGTTTCTGGTATATGTGCTCTATGGTCGGTAGCCAGGTGCCGGTAATGCGTTGGGCAGTTTTGACTACCCGCTGCAGGGCTTTCCGGTCATAGGAGCTACAGCTGCCATACCATACTGTGATACAGTTCGTCAGGATGCTCTCTATTGTGCAGCGGTAAAAGTTAGAGAGGATCAGGGGTGACAGGTTACATCCCTTCAGCCTCCTTAGGAAATATAGGCGCTGCTGGGCCTTCTTCACCAAAGAGGAGGTATTGAGGGACCAGGAGAGGTCTTCCGTGATGTGGACTCCGAGGAACTTAAAGCTATCCACCCTTTCCACCACAGCCCCATGGATGTGGATGGGGGTGTGTCTTCCGCCTTTAGACTTCTTGAAGTCCACAATGATTTCCTTGGTTTTCTTGATGTTAAGGGCCAGGTTGTTATCGGCGCACCACTTCACGAGGTGCTGGACCTCCTCCCTGTAGGCTGACTCATCGTTGTTGGTGATCTGGCCTACCACCGTGGTATCATCCGCAAACTTGATGATGGTGTTGGAACCATGAACAGCCACACAGTCGTGGGTGAAGAGGGAGTAGAGGAGGGGGCTCAGCACACAACCTTGTGGGGCCCCCGTGTTCAGGGTCAGCGGGGGGGAGGTGTGGTTACCTAATTTGACAGACTGGGGTCTGTTAGTTAGGAAGTCCAGGGTCCAGTTGCAAAGGGAAGTGTTCAGGCCAAGAGTGTGGAGTTTGGTGGCCAGCTTGTTGGGGACGATAGTGTTGAATGCTGAGCTGTAGTCTATGAACAGCATTCTGATGTAGGTCTCTTTACCGTCTAAGTGTTTCAATGCAGAATGTAGAGCAGTTGTGATTGCATCCTCCGTTGATTTGTTTGCACGATAGGCAAACTGGTGTTGGTCAAGAGAGGCGGGAACACTGGCTTTGATGTGAGCCAGGACCAGTCTCTCGAAACACTTCATTATGATGGGTGTGAGTGCGACAGGTCGATAGTCATTCAGACACGTCACAGCCGTTTGCTTTGGCACAGGAATAATGGTGGCGGTCTTGAAGCATGTAGGGACTACTGCCTGGGCCAGTGACAGATTGAAGATGGCGGTGAAGACATCAGCCAGCTGATCAGCACATTCTTTGAGTACCTGTCCAGGGATGCTATCAGGTCCAGCAGCCTTACGTGTGTTCACTCCGCGTAGAACACCCCTTACGTCGGAGGTACCTGATATTTGTTAACAGGCTCTTTTTCAATTTTGCTGCTTCTGCCATGGGTTCCTCGACATCCTGACACCACGCCAGGTAAGTGTGGCATGTTGTGAGTCTGCTGTAATGTTTCTGATTTGATGACAGCTGCAGAAGTGCTGTGAATGATCCAATGGTGCACTGGTGAGTTTCAGAGGTAAGAAAATGTTGGGAAAATCATTTTTAATGCATTTACACTTTTCTCTAGGTAACAAGTTTTGAATTGGCTGTCTAGTCCCACCTCATTAGGAGAACCTCTCTCACCAGTGACAGATCGCTTCTGTAACCTCTCCTGCAGCTGCCATTTGTTCGAGCCTAAGGAGGGAGTCATTGGAGAGCCTGGGTGCAAGAGCTCACCTTTGTACAGTAATTGTCAGTGTTTGCAGCACCTCAATGCTGTCAAACACTGAAAAATGAGCTGTCAAAGAAAAATTTAAGAAAACCGGCAGATGACGCGTCATCAAATGATGTCATCTGACCGGCTTCTTCTTAATTGGCTGGCAAGCCCACAGGGCGGGCTTAACAAGGCCAATCGACGTAAAATCACGTCCATTGGCCGGATGCAGTTGGGGGTGGGACTGGAACCTGGAAACCAGCTGACCCGCTCCCAAGCTGCATCCATTTGCAAAATCGTGGCCTTTGTGCCTGTGTCGGCTCTTTGGTAGAGCTATTCAATTAGTCCTACTCTCCTGCTCTTTCTCCATAGCCCTGTTGATCACTCTTTGTGTGAAGAACTTCCTATCAGTCCTAAATTAACAAATTTCTACCATGGCCCCTTATTCTACCTTCATAATTTAAAGTAATTTTTTAAATTTACCTATTCTTTACCAGTTACAATCTAGCTCTCACCTCTCAGCCACCTGATAGACATGCAACTTTCAGTAGATTTAATGTGTGCAGTTGGATTAGAGGGCCTGCACGCAGCAAGCACTTGACTTTTCACTGAAACTCAGAACATTGTCCTGCATGCGCAAGTTTTTTTTTACTCACAGGATGTGGGCGTCGCTGGTAAGTCCAGCATTTATTGCCCATCCCTAATTGCCCTTGAGAAGGTGGTGGTGAGCCGCCATTTCAGAGGGCAGTTAAGAGTCAACCACATTGCCATGGGTCTGGAGACACATATAGGCCAGACTGGGTAAGGACGGCAGATTTCCTTTTCTAAAGGACATTAATAAATCAGATGGGTTTTCACGACAATCCAATAGTTTCATGGTCACCATTCCTGATACTAGTTTTTTTAAATTCCAGATTTATTTAATTAACTGAATTTGAATTCCTCAGCTGCCGTGGTGGGATTGTGAATTACTTGTCTCTGCAGCTAGTCCAGGCCTCTGGATTACTAGTCCAGTAACATATGCTACCGAACCCCATTAAATGCTGTGGGCTGTTTATGCCTGCACATGCACAGTGGTGCTGTGACTTTGGAAAAAAAACAGGAACTCCCCTGTTTGCAAGGAGGGCAGCCAACATAAGTGAGACATTTGACATGCTTGACTTGTCCTCGCTAGTTAAACATGGCAAAAATATCACCGTATTTGTACTAATCATTCGTAATATACAACACTTTATTACCATATTCACATTCCAAGGTGAATGAATGAACTAAGCTGCTCCAGACTTTTATTGCACTCAGATGATGCTTTTCTTTCAGAAGGTGAGTTGAAGTGATGTTCTAGTAGGTCAGAAGATAACGGCCTAGAAATTCAGTGCCCTTAGCGCCGATTTTGCGGCGCTAGAGGGCCTAGCGCTGCAATTGGCGCCGGTTCCTAAATTGCCTGGGGCCCTTCCGCGGCGGTAGACCGGTAGCGCTGCGCCGGCACCGATGACGTCATCGGTGTGCGCAGCGTCCCGGTTGCCGTGGTAACCCGGCCCCAAGCTGAAATTCAGTTGCGCCCGCCTCGCCCGTGGCAGGCGCAACTAAGACTCTGGCAACAGAGGCCTAGAAATTGGGTTCTGGCGCTGCAACGGCTTTAGCGCCGGAAGTTAGTGCCGGAGCTAAGTCGCGCTGGTCGGGCCCAAAATTCAATACTTCTGCGCCCAAACGGCTGCCGGCGCTGCTGAAAGCTGTTAGCGCCTGAAAACTGGCGCTATGCGCTGAATTTCGGCGCTATCCCAGCGCTGCGGCGCCCGCTGCGATGCGGCAGGTTCGGGAAGTGCAGGCCTCCTCCTTCCCTTAAGGAGGAGCTGCCTGCACCCGGCCGCGGCCCGCGATAATCTTATTAAAAATGAGCCCGGCACCTCGGACAAGTGCCGGGCTTGCTTCTGTTCCGGGGGGGGGGGGGGGGGGGAAGTCCGGGGAGTGAGCTGCGGCCAGGCGGGCGGCGGGAAAGCGGCCGGCCGCCGCGGGGCCTTTAATGCGCCGGCGCAAACTTGTGCAAGGCACCTCTGCCAGAACGTTGCTTGCGGCTGCCACGGGCGAGGCGGCCGCAAGTCAATTTCCCAGTTCGGGCGGGTTACCATGGCAACCGGGACGCTGCGCACACCGATGACGTCATCGGTGCCGGCGCAGCGCTACCGGTCTACCGCGGCGTAAGGGCCCCAGGCAATTTAGGCGCCGGCGCCAATTGCAGCGCTAGGCCCTCTAGCGCCGCAAAATCGGCGCTAAGGGCACTGAATTTCTAGGCCAGAGTCTTCCCCCAGTGTGCGCCAGCGCATAAAGGTGGAGCGGCGGCCGGCCGCGTTCCCGGCGGCCGCCTGCCCGCACCTCCCTTCCCGACTCCTGCATTCCCCTCCCCGCGGCCCTGATCAGTGTCTCATGCGAGCCCAGCACTTCCCCGAGGTGCCGGGCTCAGATGTCGGGTCAATCCGCCGGACAGTTGTCGGCTGCAGGCAGCTCCTCCTTAACAGGAGGAGGAGGCCTGCAGTTCCCCCGCCTGCCGCACCGCATCGGGTGCCGCAGCGGGGGATTAGCGCCGGGAAACCCAAGTTCACGCCCGTTTTGAGGCGCTAAAGGAGGGTTTTAGCGCCCGCCGCCGTCTGGGCCCGGCGCACCCGAATTTTCGTCGGGCGCTGCCGCATTACCGCTGGCGCAAACTTTCTGGCGCTACAGCCCTGGCAAGACCAGAACCCAATTTCTAGGCCAACATGTTAGTTCTCAGCTAGGAAACTCACGCTTATATCCCAACTGTGACTGAAATTTGCGGGGGAAGGTTGGGGGGGATTCCAGGCTGGAAATGGGCCTGGACCTTAGATTTGAAGAGGACTTTTAAAATATATACATATATATATATAAAATAGTAAATCCCTTACAAGAGGGCTGCAGGGAGCCACATCGTTTTGTTTCTGGCCCAGCTGGGCACATACACCGCATTATATAGCCTCTTCTGTCAGAGGCAACTGAAGGCCCAGCTTTTCACAGCCCCGTCCCCTGACTCCACGACCTTCAGCAGAGTCAGCATTGGCAGCCATCCATGTGTTTTCAGCGCCTGTGTCTTTCTCCATAAGCATCAACAAGTCTTATCAAAAAAAAAATCCTGAGAACTGAATATAAAATTAGAATCCCATTTTTGCCACAGCAACCTAGATTTAACACTGCCGAAGCTTCGAACCGCAGCTTTGAAGTCTCAATTGACTTCTGTTTAATCTTTCAGCTCGAAAGCCTATCGCACTGTGTTCCACCTAAGTATCATTTACTTTCTTGACTTCTGTGGAAGGCTTGTTTTCCCAAAAGAATTACACTTTGATGAATTAGATTGCAAGAAATGGAACTGGATTATCAGTACGAAATTTAAAATGCAAGGATTGTACATTTTGCTACTAATTATATGCCTGCTGCAAAGTGTGAAATTTGCATGTAAAGGACAATTGATTTCAGATAAATGAAGTCCGTCAAAGTGCCAGCCTACAAGCAGACCAACCCATTCTTTTGTAAGTGTCACTGGAAATACGTAATGAAAAGAAATTGAAGCACAAACATTAGCAGGCTTTTAAGAATATCAATTTTAATTGCATATTTATAAATGACTTAAGGCACTGCAAAATAGATCATTTGTAAAATTGTGTCTGGTAGACCATGAATCCAGAGGAATTACTGCTAGATCCTTGCTGTCCTTCCAGGTCACTAACCATTATGGAGCTAACCCATAGATGACAAGCAATTGAGCCAGAGGTCCTCAACTTTTTGGTACGGGCCATAATTCCATTCAATAACTTTATCTAGGGCTGCTGCCACAGACCTACTATAACATAACTCCTTAACCTTAGTTTTATAATAGAAGATGCACCGTAGATGCTGCGGGAGATCAACTCATGTAAATCTAAAGGAAATGTCAGAACATCAATTTATGAATAGAATTTTTACTCTGCAATGGATGCAGTAACATATAACAAGTAAATATTTATACAGCACCTTTCACAACCTCAGGACGTCCCAAAGTGCTTTACAGTCACTGTTGTAATGTAGAAAACATGTAGAAACTTTAGCAGACAAAGAAGCCATGCTCTGTATACTGGGTATGTTGAACTATTTTTTTGAACTCGTTTGTCAACATTTGTTTCCACAAATTAGTTGTCTAACATTTGGTTGTAGACAAGATACTACAAGTTTCATTAGCCCTTTTCCATGCCCCTCCTTCACCTGCAAAGAAGACAGACTGTAGACTTGTGTCTAAAGAGCCGTAACAGTGACAATGTCCCCACCAGCAACAGTTTCCGTAGCCTTCCATGTCACTCAGCATCCTTTTTAGATCTTAGTTCCAAACAAAATGAGACTGGAATATTTAGCAGCTGGGCACCAAAACTTTCAGTCGCAACTGTCTCCAGATCAGCATCAAGAATTGAAATAGTGACTGACTGGCATGGAAAGTGAAAGAACTGGTTATTATTGGAAGCCTGTAGTTCAGGTATTCTGTGGAGTCAGGCCTCTAGCCACTAGGAGATTACTGGAAGCTAAACAAGGGAAAAGATACATATATACCACCGCCCCCCCCCCCCCACCCCCCAAGTAACACCTGTAAAATCACATTATAAACATTCAAATATGCTTTTTATTTGTTTTCTTTCGATGAGTTTTTTTCAGCTTTTTCAGCCCATGGGGGTGAAATCCGTCCTGGGCGGTAAAACAAAATGGGCAATCGTGAATCGGCAGCCATTTTACACTCTGCTCAATTTCTTTTCCATCAATTCGCTTTTGCCCATCTTACGCTACCGCTCAAGGAGAACTTCATCCCCCCCATGTGTTTGCAGAGTGAATATAGTGACTTTACATAATCTCAGGATGTCCCAAAGCGCCTTAGAGCCAATGAAGTACTTTTGAAGTGTGGTCACTGTTGTCATGTAGGAAACGGGGCAGCCAATTTTTCCATAGCAAGCTCCCACAAACAGCAATCTGATGATGACCAGATAATCTGTTTTAGTGATGTTGATTAGAGGGGTAAATATTGGCCAGGACACCAGTGATAACTCCCCTGTTCTTCCTCGAAACAGTGTCATGGGATCTTTTACATCAACCTGAGAAGGCAGACGGGGCCTCGGTTCAACATTCCATCTGAAAGACGGCACCTCTGGCAATGAAATGCTGAGTACTACACTGAAGTGTTAGCCTAGATTTTGTGTTCAAATCTCCAGAGTTGGGCTTGAACCCATAGCCTTCTGATTCAAAGCCAAGAGTGTTACCACTGAGCCACGACCAACATCTAACAGTGTGTTAGCAAAATACTGCAGATGCTGGAAATCCGAAATAACAACAGAAAATGCTGGAAAAACTCAGCAGGCCAGGCAACATCCGTGGAGAGAAAACAGAGTCAACATTTCGGGTCAAACCATTTGTCAAGACTGGAAAGGCACAGGAAATGAAATAGATTGAAAGGCCAGGCTGGGAGAGAACAAAAGAGAAGTGAAGAGACATTAAGAGGTTTTCAAAACGAGACGAGATGGTGATAGGACTAGTGGAGAGACAAAAGACGGCTCTAGATTAGGTGTGAAATGTGCTGGCAAAATGAGAGACAGCTGCCATGTGGGAGAGAAAAAAAAGGGGGGGGGGAAAGGGCCAAAACAAAGGTGTGGATAAAAAATAAGCAAAAATGTATTGGGGGCCAAGGTTATGATCTGAAATTGTTGAACTCGATATTGAGTCCGGAAGGCTGTAAAGTGCCTAATCGGAAGATGAGGTGCTGTTCCTCGAGTTTACGCTGAGCTTCCGTGGAACAATGCAAGAGCCTGAGTACAGTGAGGTCTGAGTGGGAATGGGGCGGTGAATTAAAATGACAGGCGACCGGAAGCTCGGGGTCACCCTTACGGACTGAACGGAGGTGTTCCGCAAAGTGGTCACCCAATCTGCGTTTGGTCTCCCCAATGTAGAGGAGACCAAACTAACAGTGTGTACTGTTCTCTGCAGGTGTTTCAAGCAATAAACCTGAACAAAGGTTGGCTAGTCACCCCATGCAAGTGGCAATAGAATGGAAAGGTCACTATATTCGCAGTCAACCATTGATCTCATAGGATGATTAGCCAGTAGACTAGACTTTCCATTCTATTGGGCACTCACTCTGTCCATGTTTACATGTGTTTTTTTTGCCAATAGAATAGCATCCAATGTTTGAAATCTTCAGCCACAGATTGTTCAAAACTGTGTCAACTGTATTAAAATCTGGGTCTGGCAAAGATTGGGAGTGCCAGCTGGATCAGCGAAGAAGTCAATGGGTGGGAATTGTGAGATTAAGTCAGGTTTAGCCCAAGAGCTGCACCAGGAGCCAACAAGAACTGCAAGCCAAATAATAAGCACCTCCAATACAAGCTGATTCAGGTTAATTCTAAAGTTTTACTTTATATTTGTATTTCTCTGCCACTAAAATGAATCCTTTGCATTCACATTATCTTCCTTCTTCAAGTAGATGAAAGTTGTGAGGAGGATGCAAAGAGGCTGCAAAGAGATATAGACAGGTTAAGTGAGTGGGAAGGAACATGGCAGATGGACTATAATGTGGAGAAATGTGAAGTTATCCACTTTGGTAGGAAAAATAGAAAAGCAGAATATTTTTTAAATGGTGAGAGATTGGGAAATGTTGGTATTCAGAGGGACCTGGGTGTCCTTGTACAAGAATCACTGAAAGTTAACATGCAGGTACAGCAAGCAATTAGGAAAGCAAATGGTATGTTGGCCTTTATTATAAAAAGGATTGGAGTACAAGAGTAAAGAAGTCCTACTGCAATTATATAGGGCCCTGGTGAGACCACATCTGGAGTACTGTGTACAGTTTTGGTCTCTTTACCTACGGAAGAATATACTTGCTGTAGAGGGAGTGCAACGAAGGTTCGCCAGACTGATTCCTGGGATGGGGGGATTGTCCTATGAGGAGAGGTTGAGGAGACTAGTCCTTTTTTCCCTAGAATTTAGAAGAATGAGAGTTGATCTCATTGAAACATATAACATTTTTACAGGCTTGACAGGGTAGATACAGGGAGGATGTTTCTCCTGGCTGGGGAGTCTAGAACCAGGGGTCACAGTCTCAGAATAAGGGGTCGGCCATTTAGCCCTGAGATATTTCTTCGCTCAAAGGATTGTGAATCATTGGAATTCTCTACCCCAGAGGGCTGTGGATGCTCAGTCCTTGAATATAATCAAGACAGAGATCAATACATTTTTGGATATTAAGGGAATCAAGGGATATGGGAATAGTGCGGGAAGATGGAATTGAGGTAGAAGATCAGCCATGAATGGTGGAGCAGGCTCAAAGGGCTGAAAGGCCTACTCCTGCTCTTATTTCTTATGTTCTTATGTTCTTAATCCATCAAATATCTCCACATCAACATTATTGTTACTCTTTTGTAACCTATTGTGACAAAGTCCAGGATATTGTCACTGTACAAATGTAGATAGAGACATAACTGGATTTGTGTATATCTATCTATATATATAAAAGGATATGTCTCTATGTCTGTCTCTCTGTCTGTCTCTCTGTCCGGCTATACAATCAAAAGTTATAGAGCGTACCTACACATATGTTATATCAAAAGAAAGCTCATCATTAGGGGACTCTTGTAGGCATATTTACTTTTTGGTCAGACAAAAATTGTTCACACATTATACAAAAAACCTTCAAAATTCCACTCATTATCCACTCATTAGCATTGACTGACGTCAAGGTCGACCAATCCTGTGCCGTGATGATTGACCAATCCTACAGTTCAGTCACCTGATGGTTGACCAATCGGTGTGTGTGTGGGCGGGACTAATCGTTTTCATCTCAGGGATCTGTCAGCCATTATACAGCAGCCAGGGCAGCTCAAAACTTTGCTAATCCAGGTCAGTTTCTTTTTTAAAAAAAAATAAGATTTACCAAAAATGTTTTATAAGTACTTTAACTTTCATCTTTGAAGGTATTAAAAGCTAGAAATGTTTAGGTTAAAAAACAGTGCAAAATGGGCCTAGGCTTCTCCAACTGCCGACTGCCCAAATCCAGTCCCAGGCTTCCAGCCCACACATCCACCAGGCCCAAAAATGCCCTGGAAACTGCCAACAACCCAAATCCAGTCCCAGGCGCCCGGCCCACACATCCACCAGCCCAAAAAATTGCCCTGCAATGCGGGGCTCCCCTGCTAGTATAAATATAAATTAATACTTTAGTGCTCTGTAAAAATGTAAAGTTAAAGTTGGAAAGGCCTAAGATAGTTTCCTAGCTCCAGTGTGTCTGGTTACCATAGGGTGGCTTTTGTCTTTGACTATCATACAGCATTAATACATTAACTAAACCAAGAAGACATAATTCGCAGTTAAAACAGTTTCTTCCTTTGCATTATTCAACTTGGAAATAGCTGTTGCTTCATGCAATGTTTTATATCTGCGTGGAATGCATGAATTTCAAAGGCAAATGGTATATTTATGCCTCTGGTGTGTGGGACTATGGAGACAGATCAACAGAGAAGGAATGAACCATGACAGCAGGGCGAACTGGGTGAAATTGAAACTACATCGAGTGCTGGAGCATGTTACAGACTTCTGATAAGAGTCTCTCACTGTGTTCACTTCTGTCAGGGGCAGAGTGTAGTATTAAAAGATCAGGCCATTTACTGCTGTCATTGTACATAATCTTGCACTGTTCTGCGTGAGTCCCACTTGTTTGAATTATGGAAATAAACCTTGTTAGTTCATTTGAAATTTGAGCCTTCCTCGAGTTGTGCTGATAACGTCATCTTGCTGGAGTGGCTTGGACAGAAATAAAGTGCATTGGGCACTAAGAATTCAGCACCGGTGGTCAGCGGGGGCGTTTGGAGGCGGGTCGGCTGGGAATTATTTTTTTGGACAGCGGGTAGGGAACCCACTGTCAACCCGCCTCTACACTAGTCATCCAGATGCCGGGTGTGTCATCGCTGAACAGACCCAACACCAAGCAGTGGGGGAGGCAATTTACATCATTAGAGAGATTGTTAAGAGGCAATTAACTAGTATTTTATGCTTACCTTTAGATTTTTAGAGTTCGCCAATGGCTTCCCCGCTGCTCAGGGATCATGTCAGGTAAGGAGGTCGGGTGTTGTGTCAGCATGGGATGATTTCTTTACTTGACAGCTGCAAATGGTCTATAAAAGCTCCCATTTCATAGCTGTTCACTTTCCAAGGTTAGAAGCTGTTGCTTACTGCATTTGGAAGACAGATTGAGCTTTATGCAGCTTGTAAGTGTTTGGAGCAATCTCTCTATCCAGTGTCACCTCATTGGAACAACCTCTCTCACCATTGACAGATTGCTTCTGTCATCTCAACCTCACCTTCAGCATCATTGCCCTTGAAAAAATCTCACCTTGGTCCTCAGAATCTCACCATGATCAGCCCCAACACCAGCAGCACCAGGCACACCAACAGCACCAACAATAACACCAACCTTCTCCACAATCAACTGATGCTGCACAGGACACAGGGTATCAGCACCCGACCACATTGCTGCCCAGGAGACCAGGAATGGCCTCACCATGGCCAGATTTACTTCACTTGACGCTGTACACCCTGGCTGCCACATGATGCGCCGGGTTTGCACCACCTCACACCAACACTAAAGCATCCCTACAATGCCCAAACCATTCCTTTCATACTCATCACCATTGCGGGGAGTACCATTATGTCTCACCATTCCAAAGGTGCACACAAATCTGTCCAAGATCGCAAAGTATTGAAAATAAAGATTTCAATGTTTGACAGCACATTAACAGAAACTTCACATGAACATTCGCTAAAACACCCAACTGTTGTGTGCTGTTAATTGGTATAATTGGACTAGGATGAGGGTGAGTGTGAGGGGTGGCTAGTGAGATGGGGATGTGATAATGTAGATAGAGAGGGATGGGTGGAGGTGCAAGGTAAGTTGGTGTGAGTAAGGATGTAGAGTAGGAAAGGCAGAGTGATGGGGATGGTTGAGTGTGGCTTTGCAGTAACGTTTCATGATCCACTGAGATCATTGAAAGGTTTACTCCACTGCAGCCTGGGACTCCTGACCACATCCCTGCTTGTACCTTCCTGTGCAATGTACAACCAGGCTGTGTTGGTCTCCTGGAGAAGTCTCTTCCGTTCATGGGAAGGGAAGAGGACCTCCCTGCATGCTGTGTCTCCCTCCATAAGCATAATGGGAGAGCTTGGGTGCAGCCGTGCACCTCTGTGCAGTGCTTGTCAGTGTTTGCAGCACCTCAATGTTGCAGAACACTGACAGCAGAATTGTCAAAAGCAATTTGCACATGGTCCCTTTAAGGAAGCCAGCTGATGACGCGTCATCAAGAGATGTCATCAGACCCGCTTCCTTCAATTGGCCAGGAAATGCGTTGGGCAGGCTTAACAAGCCCAATCAGCGTAAAATTGTTTTCACAGAGTGGGATGGAGCCAGCAGCGGGGTTGCACCCCACCACCAACCCCGTCTGCACTGGACCCACCTCGGAAGGCGAAATCGTGGCCAAGGTCACAGTTTCTGACATAGGGGATGCAAGGTCCACTTAGAGAAAGTGCAGGAAGACAGATGCAGGAGTTCATTTAAACACCCTAAGATTACATCAGACCGGGGCCAGCAAGTTTTGAAAGATAACCGTGCCATCGCATCTAGCATGGACATGCTTGCCTTGTATGTGTAGACACTACTTCCACCTGGTCAGTTTTACAAAATCCCCCCTGCGTAAATCTGAATGTAAATGCCTTTCAAGACCTGGACTTAAAATTGTGACAATCTAATATTGGGGTAATTTTATCTTTTATCACCAGATAGTGACTCGGCCACCCATTTTACACCTCACTCAATTTTAATTTCCATGGGAAATCCCTCTCCTCGCCTCCCCATAGGGTTCTGAGTCATCTTCTTCCCATCTCCACCCCCCACCCCCCCCCAAAAAAATCAAGGTCTTAAAAGGATTCAAAATGGTGTATATCGGCTTTGGCAAAACCTCTGCCCTCTTCTTCCTGTCGCCCACTCATCCATAAGCTTTGTTATTTTTAACATCTCACCCTCCAAAACTGTGTTCACACTTCATGGATGTCCCCTTATGCACATCCTTTAAGATTAAACACACTATTCAGCTTTCCTACACACCATCTTCAAAATAAAATGTATCTGCTCCATAATGGAATTTTAAGTAGTTCAGAACCCCATTGATATTTTTCACATCTTGCAATGTTCTTTCCTTATCTCACTGATTCAAAAGATTGTATTTATAAAACAATGGTGTTTTCTAGCGTTTAATGAGAAGCATTTTACATACACACAAACTGGTGACACTGCACTATTCCTTAATTCGTTTTTATTAACGCTCTGTGTTGAAATGCTAAAAAAACTTTATTGATGTGTGTTTATGTCATAAATCTTCCAGCATTTTTCCTCCATACCCAAACAATTGGAAGATCTGTGTAAAAAGCTCAATAATTCTTAACCAGCTGATTTTTTTCTTTAGCTGAAGCACAGTAAAAATAGTAACTTTTTGCGACGCAGTCTTCTTTTCAAAGACAGATTTGACAGATTTCTCTGAATTTATGGCACTTGGGTCTCACACAAGAAGCTGCAATTCAGCGAGCCTTAGCATTCACGGTGGGAATTTCATAAAATCAGCAGTGTTATCTGGGGAGAGGGGGCAGCTGGTCTTGGAATGACATATCAATATCTCCATCTGTCAGGACAACTGAAAACCGGCATAGGATTAGAAACCCTCAGATAGTATAGTACTGAGCAGGACAGAGTACGATGAGCAAAGCACCAAGGGAATTTAATAGGAGTATAAAACTGGATTGAAAAATTGAATCCTAAACAATGACTGACTCAGTAAAATTCAATATAGGTTTTAGAAATATTAACAGTGGGAAATGATAGGAGGTCAAATGATGGCCTGGTTTAAATGTATACACTACAGGGGATCAAATAAGTACATGATGTGACATTGCACATGTTTTAAATGTACATGGATCTAAGTGATGGTTTAACTTTCCTTCGCAAGCAGTTTTCGAGGTAGTTTTCCCTCATACTTTGCAACACTGTTTTGCATTTTTTCTTGATTGGATATCCTCTTTTATTGTTTCTTGGTCAACGCTACATTCCTTTCTCATTCATTTGTACTTCAGATAAATCTGGATAAGGTCATCAATCAATGGGAGAAAATTGCAGGACAACGTTCCTCTCAGGAGTTCCTGTAGCCTTCTGACAAGCACATGATCTTCCACCGCTCCTATACTATTTAAGAGGCTCACCCTGGAAATCCTTCTCCTTGTCGACAGCAGCAGCATCTGACTATAGCTCGCTATCGGGAAATGGTCTACACTCATTGCTTTCTTCAAAATTGGTTGTTGATTCCGTTTGCAGTTTTCTAGAGAGAGCTGAGGATAGCCACCAAATAAAGCACTTTCATCTACACTTGTGAAGAAGAAAAAAGTTTGAAATGATGAATGATCTACAATATCGTCGAGTGCTTTTGATACCATAGGCCCCAATGTATTAATGTGAACATCAATCGTATTCAAACATAGCTTTTGAAGATATATGTGAGCCAGGTGGCGCCCGCACTTTCCATGCTTACAGTGCCCATGTCAACAGTTATATCTGAAAGATCCAATCCCAATGTGTATGACTCAGCTGTTATTTATAAGGTTTAACATTTGCAGAGGTACTGGAATGTTTGGGGGTGTAACCATTCTTATTTCTTTAGTCATTCAATTCCGATGCTAGTTTCTTTTGTTGCTGCATATTTTACTGCAGGCATGAAGACAAGCAATTCTGTGTGCACGTAGGACATGAGACTGGAAATTATGGTGTGCAAGTGTATAACACAGTTGTAACCAATTCCTCTCTGAGCTACTTTCACAGTGGCATTAACCTATTTAAAATAAATGGATTAACACCTCCACTGAAATAGCAGCGAGAGGAAATTGATATGGCATTTTAAGCATTTGATGGCAATATTTCTCACGCTAATATTTTATTTTGAACTATATGTTCGTCTTAACTTAGGTGTCAACTTTGGCTCAGCGGTGGCGCTCTCACCTCTGAGTCAGAGGGTTGTGGATTCAAATCCCTCATCAGAGACTTCAGCACGTAATCTAGGCTGACACTTAAGTGCAGTACCGAAGGAGCGCTGCACTGTCGGAGGTGCCGCCATTCGGATGAGTTGTTAAATCAAAGCCCTTGCCGGTGGACGTAAAAAATCCCATGGCACTACTTCGAAGAAGAGCAAGGGAGTTCTCCCCGGTATCTTGGCTAATATTTATCTCTTAATCAACATCACTAAAACAGATTATGTGGCCATTATCTCATTTTTGTTGTGGGATCTTTCTGTACGCAAATTGACTGTTGCTTTTCCTACTTTACAACAGTGACTGCACTTCAAAAGTATTTCATTGATGGTAAAGCTCTTGGGACATCCTGAGGTCATGAAAGGCGCTATATGAATGCAAGTTCTTTATTTAACTACTTAAGAACAAACCTGACATGAGTCATTCATGAAAGAAAGACTTATGAAATAATATTGAGCAGCCTGCGGGTGGCGCTGTCCAGGGAGAGTATAAATATTCAGGCACGGGCCCAGCTTGCGCAGGACATTCTTAACAGGAACTAGTGAAGGACACAACTAGACCTCCATGTTGTAAAACAGTTGATTAAAGCTTTGTTTAATGCTTAGACCAAGTGCCTAGTAGTTTTCTTACGTCAAAACCCATAACAGAAAATTCACTCGAACGTTCTGCATTTATTTCCTTTTCACACAGCACAACCAGCTTTTTCCCAACACCATCCTGAGCGGTCTCTTTCTGCAGTATCTCAGAACTCCTTTCTTGTCTGATTCAAATATTCTAACTAGAAGGGTAACTGCCTCTTTATATTCTATTAAATGTTTGTAAAACTATGCATTATGATCTCAGGGACAAGCAAAAGCGTGCATGACAGTCAAAAATATTGAACAAGAAGCATAAGTAACTGGATACAGCAAGGATGAAGTATAAATAAAGCTGAACTAACAGATGGATTTGTTTTGTTCACATGCATCAACCCCTCACTCAAAGCGAAAATAGAATTTAATTTTTAACCATCAACTTTTAGAATATATTTCTCCTTCATCCCAAATGTCATGCAGTGTTTTGTGGCGGGGGATGGACAGATGGCCACCTCTCAGACATCTATTAATGCCACTCTGTCATCAGCTAATAAGAAGCGCATTAGATGGCCCCGTACTGAGTTTCCCTTATGTGGAAGAGCCAACACTATTTTTAATGGTTCCCCTGGATGGGTTTAGATCTTGATCATTGTCAACAACCAGATAATCATAACTGTGTTGACTCGTGTTCACTCCAGAGACTTGAGCAAAGGCTGACACTTCAGTGCAGTACTGAGGGAGTGCTGCACTGTCAGAGGAGCCGTCTTTTGGATGAGATGTTAGTCTGCCTTCTCAGGTGGACATAAAAGATCCCATGCCACTATTTCATAGAAGAGTAGGGGAGTTCTCCCCGGTGCCGTGGCCAATTTTTATCCCTCAACCAACATCACTAAAACAAATTATCTGGTCAGTGTCACATTGCTGTTTGTGGGATCTTGCTGTGCATAAATTTGCTGCCACGTTTCCTACATTACAATAGTGACTACATTTAAAAAGTACTTAATTGGCTGCAAAGCGCTTTGGGATATTCTGATGTTGTGAAAGACACTATATAAATGCAAGAATTTCTTTTTTTTTATTTGTTCGTGGGATTTGGGCATCGCTGGCAAGGCCAGCATTTATTGCCCATCCTTAATTGCCCTTGAGAAGGCGGTGGTGAGCCGCTTTCTTGAACCGCTGCAGTCCGTGTGGTGAAGGTACTTCCACAGTGCTGTTAGGGAGGGAGTTCCAGGATTTTGACCCAGCGACGATGAAGGATCGGCGATATACTTCCAAGTCAGGATGGTGTGTGACTTGGAGGGGAACTAGTGTTCCCATGTGCCTGCTGCCCTTGTCCTTCTAAGTGGAAGAGGTCGCGGGTTTGGGAAGTGCTGCCGAAGAAGCCTTGGCGAGTTGCTGCAGTGCATCTTGTAGATGGTACACACTGCAGCCACGGTGCGCCGGTGGTGGAGGGAGTGAATGTTTATGGTGTTGGCTGGGTGCCAATCCTTGCAGAATCCTTTCAATGGAAACGGGAAAATATCTTGAAGTCTGTGTGCAAAAGTGCATTCGAGATAGCAATGTTTGATTAATGTTCTTTACAAAGTTGTTCCTGAGCAAAGTTACTTTGAAAAGCTGGAGTGCTTAAAATTGAGGATTAGATGGAGTAATTTGTAAAGTACAAAATTAATCTGGCTGGTTCTTTTGTACATTATATAAGGCCCTTAGAAACTCTATTTCAAGAAATTGTTACGGTTCTGAAGACTATGTAGAGGAACAGACTGAAAGACATATGTTTGAAAAGAATTTTAGGCTGGAAATGATGGTGGTAATATTAAAAGAAGAACATTTAATGCATTTGTCTGCAGTTTTGGTTGGTCAATGCCTCAGTTAAAATAATGGCCAGAGGAATGCCTAGAGTAATTTCTAGCCTATTGAGGCCATGCCTGATCCAGCTGGAAGAGAACTGAATTGCTTCTTAAATGGGTAAGCAACCATAACTCTTCCCTGGAACACAGAAGAAAGTGTTAGCAGTATGTCAGTACATTATAAAGGTTGTCATAGAAGATCTGAGAGAAAGTGTTGTATTTGTAAATATCTAACAGGTACACTAATAAGAGGAGAGAAGGAGTAGGAGATTTATCTTAGGTAGACTCTGCTTTTCGGTTGATCTCTGATAACTGTCTCTTCATAAAAAGTTATCACTTGGAGGATGCAGCAGAATATTTGAATTCCTACACGATCATTGCAGAAAGATGGTTTTGATTTCCTTATGTTGTGCTTACGCGTATTTAGATCCTTGGAGCTAAGTATTATCAAGAATAAGGAATTCAGATGTGTCCGTTTTATATTGCTCAACAGTATAACATGGCTATTTCATGAAAATGGGAGAAAGTCTTCAGAGAAACACATCATAATTCTGGCAGGAAGTAAGAAAAGTCAGGAAAGAGAAAAGGCCATACAACCCACTGAAGCTTACCTCTACTGCATTAATGGCCCGTATTTTCCGATCGGAGGCTTCCTGCGTGTGGAGGCCTCTGATCTGGAAAAAATCTACGAACTTACCTGAGGGCTCCCGAGGTGCACACATTTCCGCTCCTGGGCCTCTCCAAACTGGAAATGCGCAGGGCCCACGTATCCCAGAGGCTCAGGCAGTTCGCAAGCGTCCCTGGGATCACGTGGGCCATGGGGAGTCAATAGCAGAAGGGAATCTCCCTTCATACACTTGACAGATAGACCTGTCAAATATATGAATGGAGATCACCCCAAAAACACAGTAAAACATTAAATACATTTTTTTAAATCACGTTTTTAAAATGAGTTAAAATTACAATAAATTAAATATTTTAAACAAAAATTTAACTTTTTGAAAAAAATAATTTAAATTTTTTTACAGGGCTAAAAATAAACTTACCTTTTTTAAAACTATTTTTAAATTATAAATGAGTGAAAACATCTTTTAAAAAACTTTTTTTCAACTCTTACGCTAGTAAAAGCAGGCCGTACACCTGCTTTTGCCAGGCGTAAGATTTCTAAGGGTTTTCTGCGGGTGGAGGTTCTGCAGAAAGCGGAACTCTCCCCCCACAGAGGCCCTTCTCCAGGGCAGGCGTCCGATCTGTCAAGAGCATTCTTGACGGATCGGAAATACTGGTTTTCAGCACATGCCCGTACACACCCGTAGGCATCGGAATATACGGCCAAATGTTCCTTTCATGGCTCCTAATTGTATACTGAATAATTGAAAGGTTTTTGCCTCTATTACTTTGCTTGATAGATTATTCTAAATAGTGAGACTATTTTAGATAGGCATTAATTACAACAGGAGGGAATAAAGATATAATGATGGAAAATGTGATGGATGCCTCCATTGTTCTTCATTTGAATTTTTCCTCCCAAAAGTGGGGGTGTGCACGCGCCATCACCTCTAACGATAGTTCCCATCCATGTCAACATAGCGGGGAAGCTTGGCGGAGCAAATCCCTGACACATTTTGTTCCCCCACTGATCTTAAATCTGCCGGAAATCAGCCCTGCTAACACAGAGGGCATATAAAGCAGGTTTTAACAAATGCACTGTTTTTCAGCTAGATTGGCATCAGGCAAAACATCAGCCCAGGACTTTCTCTAAGTATTTAATGTCTTCATAATCTTTCTCAGGAATATTTGTAGAATGATCTCTGAAGGTACAGGTTGGGATGGACAGGTTGATAAGTGGGATAAGAATGTCACTGAATGAATATTCTGCAGATGTGTGACCAGATCCATGATTTGTCCCACAATGTCTGAGTAACAAAGATACTACTGAGTATGAGTTCTTCAAGTAATTTTTTTGAAATGTTCTGTGAGGCATTCAAACAAAAAGGACGAAAGGAGTGCAGCGAAGATTCACCAGACTGATGCCTGGGATGGCAGGAATGACGTATGAGGAGAGGTTGCGTCGATTGGGCTTATATTCGCTGGAGTTTAGAAGAATGAGAGGGGATCTCATTGAAACTTATAAAATTCCAACAGAACTAGACAGACTAGATGCAGGAAGGCTGTTCCCGATGGCGGGGGAGTCCAGAACCAGGGTTCACAGTCTAAGGATAAGGGGTAAGCCATTTCGGACAGAGATGAGGAGGAATTTCTTCACCTAGAGAGTGGTGAACCTGTGGAATTCTCTACCACAAAAGGCAGTTGAGGCCAATTCATTAAATATATTCAAGAAGGAGTTAGATATATTTCTTAAGGCTAAAGGGATCAAGGGATATGGGGAGAAAGCAGGGACAGGGTATTGAATTTTGATGATCAGCCATGATCTCATTAAATGGCAGAGCAGGCTCGAGGGGCCGAATGGCCTACTCCTGCTCCTATCTTCTATGTTTCTATGTTTCTATGAAAGGTTCCTGAGCATAAAGCAGATTGCCACAGAGTCAGGTTCGAAAATAATTCAGATTAATCTGGCTTTTATGCTAGGCAGGCTGTATGCTTTTCAAGTCTTTTTGTTGATTACTAATCCTTTAAAACAATTACGAGTGAAATGACTTTTTTTATTAGCGTGTTTAGCATTTCATTATGGTCCGGATTTGCGGTGGTAATGACGGCGAAACTATGAGCGTTCGCCATCATTATCCCTCTGAAACTGACCGTAACTTCAGGATTTAGCGCATGCGCAGATAAACATGGGAATCCTGGAGTTGCGGTCAGTCATTCCTTGTGCCACCACATGCTGTGCTGTGGAACGCCCCGTAGCAGGCACTCAGCTGAACTGCCGAAAACTTCCCCTTTCCTGCTCTAATATCGCAGTTAAATACCCCATAAAAAGTTAAGCCTTGTTGAAATAGGTTTAACTGGGGTTTTAATGATGTATTGACTGCGGAAAAAAATGTTCTGGCCCTGAAAAACTAATTTTATATTTGTGCAATGTCAAATTTCTCCATTATGATAAAAATTACTAGATTTTTAAAGAATAAAAAATACTTTAAATGTTTTTTAAAGTTTGTTTATGATATTTCCGCTTCTACCTTAACCCCATGTGTGTGTCCCAATCTTTATTTCACTCACTATAAAATTTTTAAAAAGTGAAATGGTAATCAATGCTTTTTATTTCCTAGTTTGCTGTCTGTGAGAATTCTTCAATGTGATTGGCTGCTTAGACAGCTTGATGACATCACTGCTAATATACGCTGGAGATCCCATTTTGACAGCGCTACAATCAAATTAATGTTGAGAAAGCTAAAGTTTTCACCACAGAGATCACGAGATCTTTGAGGGCAGCTTTCTTTGAGGTCAGCGGTGATCGCCGTCACTTCACCACTCACTGCTAATTCCAGGTCTATATTTTTATAATTAATGATGTATGACTATGCCCCTGCCTCAGCTCATCTGCTGCTGAAACCCTCATCCCTGCCTATGTTATTTCTAGACTTGACTATTATAACGCACTCCTGGCTGGCCTCCCACCTTCTTCCCTCCATAAAATTGAGGTCATCCAAAAATCTGCTCCCATGTCCTAACTTGCACCAAGTCCCGTTCACCCATTGCCCCTGTGCTCGCTGACCTACATTGGCTCCTGGTTAAGCAACGCCTCGATTTTAAAATTCTCATCCTTGTTTTCAAATCACTCCATGGCCTCGCCCCTCCCTATCTCTGTAATCTCCTCCAGCCCCACAATCCCCCCCCCCCCCCCCGCCAAGATACCTGCGCTCCTCTAATTCTGACCTCTTGAGCATCCCTGATTTTAATCGCTCCACCTTTGGTGGTCTTGCCGTCAGCTGCAAGGCCCTAAGCTCTGCAATTCCCTCCTTAAACCTCTCCACCTCTCTACCTCTCTTTCCTCCTTTAAGATGCTCTTTAAAACCTACCTCTTTAATCAAGCTTTTGGTCATCTGCCCTAATTTATCCGTATGTGGCTCAGTGTCAAATTTTGTTTGATAACATTTCCATGAAGCGCCTTGGGCTGTTTTACTACTTTAAAGGCACTATAAAAATACAAGTTCTATTACAAATGAGTATCTTACTCATTGCAGTGCACTTGGAACTGTAAGCATATCTCTTATTACATATTCTTACATTAATGTTCCATAACTTTTTAAAGTGCTAACTGAATTGTTGCACTAAGAATAACGATCTTGGCCTTCTCCTGCTGGCCAGGGGCAGATTTCTGCTGCTTTCACAGGAGCAAAACTTCATTGTCTGACAAAGGGTCATCGACCTGAAACGTTAACTCTTGTTTCTCTCACCACAGATGCTGCCTGACCTGCTGAGTATTTCCAGCATTTTCTGTTTTTATTTCAAATTTCCAGCATCCGCAGTATTTTGCTTTTGTGTTAGTGTTAAAATGGGAATTGGGGAGAACCGAGCGGGAAATGGAGCCACTCCATTTTAAGTGCTTCCTTTCCTGCCAATCAGAGAGAGTTAAAATTACACCTAAACTGTTGTGTCCGTCAGTAGTAAGACACAAGACTGCAGGAGAGCGGTACAACAGGTGTTTACTCAACGTGGCTCACTCTGGAACTGAACTGTACAGTTTACTACTCAGTGCTATATACAGGTGTGGTCACTGCCGGTACTACAGTATACATGAGCTGTAAAAAGTAGTTCCCCCCTTAAAGGTATATATATTACAATTCCTCCCCTTTTAGATTAACAGTACCATAACACTCATTTAACAATTAAATATTAAACTAATTACAATTAACACTTTTAACATACAACGTTAGCTGAAAATAGTCCATTTATATATTCAGTCTTTGGGGAGGCCTCCTGATCCTTTCTGGATAGCGCCTTTCCTGAGTGTCTCGCTCTTGGTGCGGAGGCGATTCTGGCACCCTGTCGTCGGTTGGGTCATCAGCTTTCAACGCTACTGTTTCTGGGGTAGATGCGACCTGTACGTTGGGTTCCTCACCAGGTACGTATGGGCGAGGCATGGGGTTGACTTGTTCCTGTGACTCTAGGATCTGGTCAGCATGGCGTCTCACGATGTTCTCCCCAACGTCCACTGTGTACATTAGTGGGCCCTGCCGTGTGCATATCGTTCCTGGCTGCCATTTTTCTGTTCGGCAGTCGCGGGCCAAGACTGGTTGCCCTACATTGAAGCTCCTTGTTGGCTTCTCATGGATGTGCTGGAATTGCTTACTCTCAACATCTCTTCGTACGTTTGGTCTGAGCAAATCCAGGCGAGATCTTAACCTTCGGTTAAAGAACATCATGGCCGGGGCCTGGTTGTTGACTGCATGTGTCGCATTCCAGTAGGCGAACAGGAAATTGTCCACCTTATGCTGCAGCGGAATGTTGTCATTGTACATAGCCTTTATTGCCTTCTTAAAGGTTTGTACGAACCTCTCAGCCAATCCATTTGTGGCTGGATGATACGGGGCGGATGTGTAATGCCTTACCCCATTCGTCTTCATGAACCTCCGGAACTCTTCGGACAGAAACTGTGGTCCGTTATCGGAGCAAATCTGTTCTGGCAAGCCGTTCCTGGCAAAAATGGTCCGTAGGACTGCAATAGTTTTCTCCGTGGTGGTGGAGGACATTTTGATGACCTCAGGCCATTTCGAGTGCGCATCCACGGCTATTAAAAACATTGAGTCCATGAATGGACCAGCAAAATCAATATGCACCCGTTGCCATGGAGATGAGGGCCACTCCCATGGGTGTAGAGGGGCATGTGGTGGTGCATTTTGGACTTTCTGGCATCCTGAGCAGCTCTTGGTCAGGTCCTCGATTTGTTTATCGATTCCCGGCCACCACACATAAGCCCTGGCAAGGCTTTTCATTTTTACCCCTCCCAGATGACCCTCATGAAGCTCATTGAGCACTCTATCCCTTAACTTGGGTGGAATTACCACTCGGGATCCACACATCAAGGTCCCCCGGCACACTGACAGCCGTTCTCTTCTTGTCGAGAATGCTGGCAACAGTGAGTCGCCATGTGCTGGCCATCTCTTCACCATCAAATCATATACCCGAGACAGTGTCGGGTCATTTCGGGTCTCCTTTTCTATACGAGCGTTAGTTACCGGTAGGTATTCAACTATAGTCGAATGAAATATTTCGACAGGATCCACTGCAGTAGGCAGTGGCAGGCGTGATAGCCCATCAGCATTTCCATGCTGTTTCGTGCCCTTATATTCAATCTCATAGTGGTGCGCCCCTAGAAAGAGTGACCATCTTTGTAGTCGTTGTGCAGTCATCACCGGAACGCCCTTCTTCGGATTAAAAATGGAGACAAGAGGCTGGTGGTCAGTCAGCTAGGTGAATTTCTGCCCGTGCAGATAGTGATTGAACTTTTTCACTACCCACACTAGGCTGAGGGCCTCCCTATCAATCTGGGCATAGTTACGCTCGGCTGAGGTTAGTGATCGTGATGCAAAGGCTATTGGCCTCTCTGAGCCGTCCGAGAATTTGTGCGACAGCACCGCTCCAATACCATAGGGTGACGCATCACACGCTAACCGAATTGGTAGTGCTGGGTTGAAATGGGACAATACCTCTTTCGATGTGATTAGTGTTTTGCTCTTCTGGAAAGCTCGTTTACATTCGTCACTCCACTTCCATGGCACTCCAGTTTGCAGTAGGGTGTTCAGTGGGTGTAGTATTGTAGACAAATTTGGCAAGGACTTATGGTAGTAGTTTACCAGCCCGAGGAACGACCTCAGTTGTGACACGTTTTCCGGTGCTGGAGCCTTGACTACTGCCTCAATCTTTTCTGGGGACTTATGTAACCCCTCTTTATCGATAACGTGGCCACAATACGAGATCTGTTTTTTAAAAAACTCGCATTTGGGGCGGTTAGCTCAGAGCCCATATTCCTTCAATCTAGTGAGCACCTGCTCCAGGTTGGCGAGGTGATCACTGTCATTTTCGCCCGTGACCAGGATGTCGTCCAAATAACACTGGGTCCCTGGGATCCCTTGCAGGACTTGTTCCATTGCCCTTTGCCAAATAGCCGGAGCTGATGCTACCCCGAATACCAGCCGGTTGTATTGGTAGAGACCTTTATGGGTGTTGATTGTGAGGTATTTTTTGATGCTTCTTCTACCTCCATTTGCAGATACGCCTGGGCCAGATCAATCTTAGTGAAGCGTTTCCCTCCAGATAGCGAGGCGAAAATATCTTCAATCCGTGGAAGTGGATATTGCACGGTGTGAAGGACTGGGTTCACTGTTACCTTAAAGTCCCCACAGATGCGAACCTTCCTTGGTTCCCCAGGCGTGCTGCTCAACGACTTTTTCATCACAGGGATGATGGGTGTAGCCCACTCGCTCCAGTCTACCTTGGACAGTACTCCTGAACGTTCCAAACTCTCCAGCTCTGCTTCGACGGCTGGGCAGATTGCATAAGGTACCGGTCTGGCCTTAAAAAATTTTGGGCTTGTGTTTTCTTCGATTTTAATTGTTGCTGTCATGCCTTTTAGTGTTCCGAGTCCTTGCTGGAACACTTCTTGCGCGTCGGTTAGGATCTTTGACAGTTGCCCAGGTGTGAAGTCGTCATCCTTTTTGGCAGCCACATTCAGTGCTTGTATGGAATGCCAATCCAGCTGTATTTTCCGGATCCATTCATGTCCCAGTAATGGTGGTCCTCCATCTTGCAATACATACAGGTCTAGTTTTGGTGTTTCCTTACCATTATATATAACGGTCACCCTTATTTTTGCTTTGGGCTAGGCTTTTTGCCCCGTGTACGTCTTCAAAATAATTTTTGTGTCTCTCAAGGGTATGTGTGAGAATAGCCGCTCGTAGTCCCGTCGGTTTATGACTGTTAGGGCTGATCCTGTGTCCAATTCCATTTTTACCTGGACTCCTGCTATCTTGAGAGTGACCCAAATGGTTCGGTGATCCTCCGTTTTGATCACATTATGTAGTTTCAGACAACTCAGCTCCCTGCTTTCGGAGTTGGTATCACTCTTTTGTTCGTCTGAACTATTCTCCGTCACCTTATGTACCTTCTTGTACTTTTCTTTTGGAGATTTCTTATTGCTGGTTTTCTTTCCCGACCTGCAGACTCGTGCTATGTGTCCTACTTTTCCACACTGTCTGCACACTTTGTCTTTGAACCAGCAATCATTGGGGCCGTGCGTTGTTCTGCCGCAGCGATAGCACTTCTCTGTTCTGTATGACATTTCGTTTGTGCCATATTCTTGCGGTCTCTGTTGTATCTCTGCAGCGCCCCGTGCTGCTGCTTCATATGATACCGTAATGCTGAAAGCCTTGTCCAGTGTAAGGTCCTTTTCAGATAAAAGCCGTTTCTGGGTTCCTTCACTTTGAAGCCCACACACAAACTTGTCCCTTAAGGTATCTGCCAGTCCCGTTCCAAACTGGCAGTGTTTCGATAGTTTGCGCAGTTCTGTTAAATATTCAGCATTGCTTTCATCCTTATGCTGGTTCCATTTGTGAAACTTGAATCTTTCTGCTATCAGCAGCGGTGTGGTGTTTAAATGTTCCTGTAGTATCGTCACTATGTCTCCAAAACTCTTTTCCACTGGCTTCGCTGGGGTTACTAGATTTCGTAATAAGCCATACGTCTTTGCACCCATTAAATTTAACAATACCGGCGCTTTCTTGTCATCTGACACCTCATTTGCCTTGCAGTATACCTCTATTCGTTCGACATATGTAGTCCAATCTTCGACTTCATTTTCAAATGCGGTGATACTGCCACTCTTCGGCATTTTGGGTGTGGCTTAAAATGGCATCTCCCACACTTTCCTTCCTCCCCCGCTGCTGCCAACGCCGCTCTCGGCGGTCCTCGTGGCAATGGCGGCACCTCACGGGTTTCTGCGCATCTCTCTCCCTCTCCTCGACGCTGCTTGGCCCCTGAACACCGGCTGCGCCCTGTGCACTCTGCCCTCTCTCTCTCTCTCCCGTCGACGCTGCTCAGCCCTTTGCTGTGCCTCTCGGTCGGGCTCTAGCCCGCCGCTGTCCGGGAAGGGTCTGCACACTACCTGTTGCCAGCCCGTTTCGCTGGACCACCGCGACTGGAAAGCCAAGCCTGGCTCTCAACAGCCTCTCCCGCAATTCTCGAGTCTCTGCTGGATGACTGGGCGGTTGCCCGTGGTCGACGCCCGTTTCTCTGGCCTTGACCTCCAATCTACTGGTCTCCAGGAACGAATCCCTGGGAGGTGATGCAGAGTTGCAGGTAGGATCGAATTTGCCTCGTCGCCAATGTTGTGTCCGTCAGTAGTAAGACAGAAGACTGCAGGAGAACAGTACAACAGGTGTTTACTCAACGTGGCTCACTCTGGAACTGAACTGTACAGATTACTACTCAGTGCTATATACAGGTGTGGTCACTGCCGGTACTACAGTATACATGAGCTGTAAAAAGTAGTTCCCCCCTTAAAGGTATATACATTACATAAACAGTGTAAAATCTCCTCCAAGAAGCCATGTCACTCTGCTTTGAGCTTGCAGGTGCTGCAGTGTAACTCAAGTCCAGTGGAAAGCTCAATTATAGATTGCCTGAGGACTTTTAAAACTTTCTAAGAAATCTTTACAATATTGGGAGAAGTGGTTCCTTCTGACGCTGTCTCCTAACATAAATAATTAGCTGCCAGGGGAGCAGAGCTGTTATCATTAAATCTCAGTCTCAGTCAGATTGAGATTGGTTTAGGGTATAACAAGGGTCTGGTGACTATGCATTGCAGCTGGATAATGCCAGTCTCAGATCAGTCGCTTCAGTATATAACTATAGAGTAAATAGCTTTATCATCCTTTTTTTTCCTGATTTATTCAAGTATGTGCATCAGCCTAAGCATCGACTGACTTGCTAAACTTGGAATTCAGAATATACATTACTCAGAGAAGACAAGAATAAAAATATTGCAAACATTGGCAAATGGCAATGGTCAAATTTCCTTCATTCCTTTAGGACTTGCAATGCTCTCATTTGTGTCTGCTCGGAGGAAATTTGGATGCTGCGAATAGTGGCAAAAGATTTCTCAGGATCCAAGTACCTCAGTAGATTGGTACTTGTAAATAATTGAGCAGTTAATGCACAACATTTATGGGATGAATTTGTGCACTATTTGTAACATTTAATAGGTAGTCATTAACCTGTTCAAAATAAATGTGTTAACAGCTGCAGTAAAATATTGCAGAACCTATGAAAATACATGAACTAGCGTGCTAGAAATAGTGCACAGTGAAAATTAAACTTATTAATGGGTACCAATTCAAATTGGTTTCCAATTTCCACATCCCAACTTTTAATTTCTACTCTAATTTTGTTTCTCGTCTCTCATTTAAAATCCTCGTTCTCTACCACCCACCCAAGTACCATGACAATTTTCTTACTGAGATATCTTCACTGCTTTCGTCCCTCAGCTTCTGCAACTTTTCATCCTGGGTAATTTCAACCTCCATCTCAACTTATCATGCTCTCTCTCCTCTGAGTTCATTGCTTTCCTATCCTCCCTTAATCTTCTGAGGGAGATTTTCCCATTGGAGGGGGGTTGGAGGCGGGTTTCGGTTTGGGTGGGTTCCAAACCCGCCTCCACTGTCAGGTGGGAAAAATTTGCGATTTTCCCCTAATTGGCCAGTTAATTTCAGAGGTGTGGGTCCCCCTGGGCCAATTAGTCTTTTGGGACTGAAACTCGCCTCAGCTAACGTCACTTATCCAGCTTCATTTAAGGGCTGCTCACTGCCTTGGCTCATTCCACTGGTTTTTGGTCGATGGTGCACCACCTCCAAACTTTTATCTCCCTGAAAAATGGCCAGCTCCAAGGCAAGGGCCTCCCCGAGGTTCTCGGATGAGGCGCTGGGTATGCTGGTTGAGAGGGCGAGAGCTAGCAGGGAGGTGCTCTTCCCCTCATCTGGGAGGAAGAGGCCTCCCAAAGAAACCAAGGCTGTGTGGGTCCAGCTAGCAAGCGATATAACCTCCAGATCTGTGTGCAGATTGGGTGATTGTTTCTGTTTATTGATGAAATGCCATCCCTGTGTGAATGTTTTAAAATGAGGTGATGGCAAACTGTTGGCGTGATGGCATCTGTTATTTTGGCTTAGGCAGCTCCACATTGCGGGCTCTGCGACACTTACGTGGTCAGGTTGGTGGTCAGAGTGAAAGGAGGCCAGAGAGTCATGTCCATTGCCTATCATGTGTTAAGAAGGAGCCAAGCACATGTGCCAGAATGGGCAACCTATGCAAATCTGGCCAGGATGAGTGCATCCCTTGCATCACGGGCAGCCATGTGCTCGCGTGCTGCTGCTGCTGCTGCTCGATACTCTGCCGCTCGGTCCTCTTCCTCCTCCTCCTCATCTGAGGAGGCTATGAACTGAGCCACTTGCTCATCAGGAAGCTGCAAACCATGACGATGTGCCATGTTGTGCAGTGCACAGCAGACCACGGCCATTCTGGAGACCCTGGCTGCTGAATACTGCAGGGCTCCACCTGATCTGTCAAGGCATCGGAATCGCATCTTCAGCAAGCCAATGGTTTGCTCAATGAGGGACCTGGTCGAAATGTGGCTGGCATTGTAGCACTCCTTAGCCTCGTTAGCTGGCCTCCTGATCAGCCTCATTAGCCACTTCTTCAGGGGTTAGCCCTTGTCACCAAGGAGCCATCCGTTGAGTTGGTTTGGCAGATTGAAGAGTGGAGGAACACTAGAGTTCTGCAGGATGAACGAGTCATAGCAACTACCACAGAACTTGGCACAAACATGCAAAATCTCCTTCTTGTGGTTACACACCAGCTGCACTTTGAGGGAGTGGAAGCCCTTGCGGTTGACAAAGAGAGCTGGGTTGTGATGGGGTGCCCTAAGGGCCACATGTGCACAGTCTATGATGCCCTGTACCATTGGTAAGCCTGCCATATTTGCACAGCCAACTGAACGCGCGGTGACACTTGCTTGATCCCTTGAGAAGTGGATGTAATTGTGCGCCTTTGCGAAAAGGGCATCGGTAACCTGCGTGATGCAACTGTGGGCGGCCGACTGGGAGATGTCGCTGATATCTGCTGATGATCCCTGGAAGGAGCCTGAGGCAAAAAAGTTGAGTGTGGTGGTGACTTTGACAGCCACTGGCAAGGGGTGCCCACCCGCTCCTCTGGGCTCCAGCTGTTGGTGCAGCAGTGCGCAGATGTCTCCGACAACCTCTCGTGAAAGTCTCAGCCTCCTTTAGCACTGCTGCTCACTCATCCTCTGTCTGTAAACCCTGAGAGGGGGTATCTCCTGCGGTGACATGCTTCCATGCGCTGGCACCTTCTGCCTTGTGCAGCATCAGGTGGGTGAGCAGGAGGTTGGCGCTCCTGCTGTTGTTGCTGCTGAGCTGCCTGGTTCTGCTGCTGCCATGGTTGCTCCTCTGAGGTCCATGATGAAAGGAAATAAATGGTCCCCAAGCTGCTGGCAGATACCTCTGTTGGGGAAGCGCTCAGTCCAAGCAGGAACAGGGTCTTCCAAGGAGGTCCCACAATTGAGAGATAGAAGCTACAGCACCTCCGACTTCGGTAGGCCTGCTAAAAGTGCTGAAAGACCTGTGGAACAAAAGTTCTGCCACCTGCAACTGTTCCCTGATGAAAACTCCGTTTCAATGGCGGAGCTGCAGCTGTGAGGAGGCCACCCACTTGTCAACCCGCCAGGATTAGCTGGTGTGGTTTAGGAGTGTCGTGCAACATGCACAAAATGTGGCAAAATAACAAAGGCCTGTCAAAATAGGATTATAGAGGCCCTTAACGACTATTTAAGGGCTTTAACTCCCTCTCCCGACTGATGGAGGCGGGACCGAATCGCACCCATGAAACACGCCTCCGGCAAAATTGCGCGGAGGTGGGTTGGAGGTGGGTTCCCAACCCGCCCTCACTTTTTGCGATTTTGCCAACTGTCCCGCCTCCAAACCCGCCTCCTCGGGGCTGGGAAAATCGCCCCCTGTGTCTCCATACAAACTCCCCTACCCATATTCACGGCCACACCCTCGACTTGCTAACTTACGAGGCCTCGCTGCTCCCATTGTGCCAATCACAGATAAGGCCATCTCTGACCACTTCCTTGTATCGTTCTCCACCCACATTCCACCTTCCCCCTCCCAACCCCACATCCTTCTGTGTCTGCCCCTGGAAAAAACTCTCTCTCAATTCACTTACAGCTGCACTTTCAAAATTCCAACTGTCGAGCCTTTGGCCTTCCATTCACCACAAAATTTCTGTATTTCTACGGATCTGCTCCACCACACCCTCACCTCCACCTTTGATGCCTTAGTCCCCATTAAAACCATTAGGGGGAGAAATTCGGTATCGCCTCGTTTGGGGCGCAATTATCGGTCGGGTGCAAAGTTTAGCACCTGGCGCTAATTATCGCCTCCGACTGCAAACTTGGCGTTTATCGCCCCTGGAGGTGATTGGAGCGCTAAAGTAGGCGCTGCACACCAGTCGTAAGGCGCAAAGGCCGAGGAGCGAGGCGCTAACTCAGAGCACGGGTGAAGCGCAGGTGATGTCAGTTAGCAATGGATCACAGACACACTGGCGCCGGCCAGTTCTTAAAGGGGAGGGTTGATCTTGCGCTCCAGCCACATCCTGTTCATTGGAGCCTTGAATCTCGGCCTGGAGAGACCTGTGCCTAAATTTTCCAGCCAAGGACTAGGGAGAGGGTGAGAGAACGAGCTCAGCGCTTCAGCGAGTGGGCCTTGGAGGCTCTGGTTGGCGTGGTGGAGCACAGAAGAGCTATACTGAACCCTGAAAGTGGCAGGAGGCCATTGCCGCCCGACTACAGAAGAGTGTGGAGGGAGGTGGCTCAGCACGTCTCCTCCAGGAGCATGGTGCCCAGGACCCATGCTCAATGTCGCAAAAAGTTCAACGACCTCACTCGGGTTGTCAGGGTGAGTGGCTGTTTTTCAATACCTCTCCATCCCTCCATCTCAACCTCACTCTATGGCCAGAGGGTCTTCAAACCCCAATGTCCAACACTCATCCAAGACCTATGGCCCTCTCATAAAACACACATGCACATTCCACACCTTGCATACAGTAAGGGCTATTCAACTATGGGAGGCACTTCAGGCAAGATCATGGCTGTATATTGTAAGGGCTGTTCTACTATGGGAGGCACATCAGGCAAGACCATGGCTGTATATTTACTCAGATGCCGTTCTTTTTCTTGCAGGCCAAGCTATCTCATAACAGGAGACAGCAGCAACGGACGGGTGGAGGGCTGCCTCAGCTGCAACCACTCAGCGATCTTGAGGCGTGCATCCACAGGATTGTGGCAAGCCAGGTGATCGGTCCCCTCGCCCCTGGAGAGGTCGACCCCGTTCAGGACAGCAATCAGCTTTCTCTCCTCTCCAATTCCAGTTGTCCCTCACAACACCAGCCTTTGACACTTTCAATCCAACTTACTAAATCGCTCCACTCCTTCCTCCCTTACTGCCCCCCTGTCCTCACGCTAAAGCCACTCTTGTACCTCCCTGCTTTCAGATGGTGATTCACCAGCTGAGGAGATGGGCCCTCAAGCTGCCAGTGGGAGTGAAGCCGCAGGCGAGGAGGAAGAGGAAGCTGGAGCCTCAGCGCCACCCTCTCCCGAGGAAGCCCATGCCCACACTGGGACCACATCTTCCCTGGAGGGGAGCAGGGGGAAGGGTCTGATGAGGGTGAAGCTCCGGGACCCAGCAGGCTGCAGCAACATGATGAGGGTAGGGAAGCTCGGGGGCCTTCTCCCCGGAGGCACTGGACGCAGAGGAGGAGTGGCTCATCGCTGAAATGAACACCCAGGCGGTGGACATGCACACTCAGCTGATGGATGCAGTGGGAAGGATGCCCGAAAGAATTGATGCACTGGCAAGAAGTGTGGAGCACTCTGTAACATTTGCATATTGATTTATTATTGGCCCGCAGGCATCGGTAAGGAATACCTATTATATTCACATGTGATCACATGCTGAGTTGTCATTGGCCTGCAGGCATCTGTAAGGACTGCTATTGTTTGGAAGACCCAGGGGGTCCTGACTCCATCTGGTCCACACGGTGCTGTGCTGCTGTGAGAAAGCTTACAGACCTGATGCTTCATTAAAAGAGTTTAAACTGTAATACTCCGTTGTCCTGCAATTTATTATTTTTGTACAAAGTGTGGAAAACAAGACATGGTGTCAGAACAGGGATTTGAAATGGACATCGTTGGAGCTCCCTTACCTCGAATGAATTGGGGATCTTTGAACTTACATAGAGAATGGTGCAAGTTCAAGCAACATGTGCAATTGATGTTCTCGGGTCCACTGAAAAGCAAAGGGGAGGAAGGAAAATGCAGCTATCTACTCTTGTGGATCGGAGAAAAAGGGAGAGACATTTTTAACACATGGTCTCTCACCGCAGATGGAGCAAAGGTACTGAAAAGTTATTTTGACTGTTTTGAAGCTGTAGTGTCCGAGGGGTTACGGGGATAGGGTGGGATATGTGTTGGTGTAGGGGTTACGGGGATCGGGTGGGATATGTGTCGGTGCAGGCTCGATGGGCCGAAATGGCCTCTATCTGCACTGTGAGGTTTCTGTGATTTCTGTGATTTCTGTGATCAATAATACTCAGACTGCAGGAGAACAATAAAACAGGTATTTACTTGAACAGAGGGTACTCTTTTATTTGGACCCAAAAAAAACCAATTCGACTGTAAATAAACAAAAGTTCAACTAAAGCTTAACAAATCAAATTAAAATTTGGTTTTCCGTGTTGATGATGCACTCCAGTCCCCGCGGCGCCCACCGGTCGCGGAAATACTCAAGCGCACCGGCGGACACCGCGTGCTCCATCTCCAGGGCCACCCGGGCGCGAACATGGCCGCGGAAGAGATGCAGGCAATCCGGCTGGACGACCCCCTCGACCGCCCGCTGCCTGGACCAATTGATGGCTCTTTTAGCCAGGCCCAGGAGCAGGCCCACAAGGAGGTCCTCCAACCTGTCCGCTCCCCTCCGCACCGGGTGACCGTAGATCAAGAGCGTGGGACTGAAGTGCAACCAAAAATCGAGGAGCAGCCCCTTCAAGTAGTGAAAGAGGGGCTGCAACCTCTCACAATCCATATAAACGTGAAACACGGACTCCTCCAGGCCGCAAAAAATGCAGGCGGCCTGGGAGTCCGTGAACCTACTTAAAACCTTATTGCACGGGACCGCTCCGTGCAACACCCTCCAGGCCAAGTCCCCGATGGAACAAGGGAGGACTCCCGCATAGAGAGCCCTCCATTGGGGACCTCCGCTACCGCCGGTCGGCAAAACGCCACGCCAAGGCGTGTCCGGACGGTAGACGAAGATGGCAAAGTGGAGAGTGTGCAGGAGCAGCCCGTACAGGAAACCCCTCCGCGCGGAATGAAAAGGCACGGAGGGTATTTCCTCGAGACGGCTCAAGTTGTGAGGCGCCGGTTCCCGAGGGGAGTTTCGGGGCCGGGCGCCGATGAGGAATTCCGTCCGAACGGGGGTAAGCTCGGACGGGATCGCCCCACGTGCTTGAGCCGCCTCGATACACCTAGTGGAGTCGGGGCCCAGTGCCGCTTTTACCGATTCGATGGTTTCGACCGCGAGCCGGACGTTGGCCCAGGACAGGCGCCGCGCCAGCTCCTCCGGCGCCATCCAGCCCGCTCCTCCGCCATCGAGCAGGTCCCCGACTCTGGTCACCTTGCCAGCCACAGCCCTACCCTCCGCCAGCCGCCCGAACCCGTGTTCGTGGAGGTGCGGATTCCTGAGCAGCGGCTCCCGAAGGAGAGCCGCCGCTCCTGACGGGGGAGAGCTCCGCCTGGAAGCGACGTAGTTCCAAACCCATAGTAGTTCCTGGTAGAAGACAGGCAGCTCCCGCAGGCCGGCACGCCTGCTGCCCACTTTCGCAAACAGGAGCTGCGTGTCGTAATTGAGGCCATGCAGCTGGCGGAAGAAAAACGTCGCCAGCGCACACCATCTCGGAGGATTCTCGACGTACAGGTATCTCTGCAGCGTCTGAAGACGGAAAGTCGCAGCCTGGGTGCGAAGGCACACCAGCGCCTGACCGCCCTCCCTAAGCGGGAGACACAGAACCGCGGCAGAGACCCAGTGCTTCCTTTTGTCCCAGAAGAAGTCGATGAGCTTCTTCTGAATCTTGGCGACAAACGCAGGGGGAGGGATCAAAGTGACCAACCGGTACCACAACATGGCGGCCACCAGCTGGTTTATGACCAGCGCTCGACCCCTGTAGGACAACACTCGGAGCAGTCCTGTCCAGCGTCCTAGGCGAGCGGTGACTTTGGCCTCCAGCTCTTGCCAGTTCGCCGGCCAAGCGTCCTCGGCAGGGCTAAGGTAGACTCCCAAATAGAGGAGGTGCGTGGTGCTCCAGGCGAAAGGCCTGAACTCCTCCGGCAGGGAGTCCACCCGCCACTGACCCACCAGGAGTCCGGAACATTTCTCCCAGTTGATCTTGGCGGAGGATGCGTCCGAGTAAATCTGCTGGCATTCCCGCATCCTCCGCAAGTCAGCGGGATCCGTGACCGTGAGGAGCACGTCATCGGCGTAAGCCGAGAGGACCACCTCCACGCCCGGCCCTTGCAGAGCCAGTCCCGTCAACCTCTTCCGCAAGAGGCGCAGGAAAGGCTCCACGCAAATGGCATATAACTGACCGGACATGGGGCATCCCTGACGCACCCCCCTCCCGAAGCGAAGGGGCGCCGTCAAGGACCCGTTAACTTTAATCAGACACTCCGCGGCGGCGTACAGAAGTCGGATCCGGGCGACGAAATGCGTCCCGAACCCGAATGCGCGCAGAGTCCCGAAGAGATACTCGTGATCCACCCTGTCGAACGCCTTCTCCTGATCCAGGGAAAGGAAGGCGACCGACAGACCAGCCCTCTGGGAGTGGTGGACCAGGTCCCGGACCAGATGGATGTTATCGTGGATGGTCCGGCCCGGGACCGTGTAGGACTGGTCGGGGTGGATCATGTGGGCCAGCACGGTGCCAAGGCGAGCAGACATGGCCCTGGCAAAGATTTTATAGTCCGTGCTGAGGAGGGAGACCGGGCGCCAGTTCTTAAGGAGGCGGAGATCGCCCTTCTTAGGCAGCAGGACAATGACCGCCCTGCGCCAAGAGAGGGGCATCTCCCCGGTCGCCAAACTTTCCCCCAGGACCCGCGCGTAGTCGCCCCCCAAGACGTCCCAGAACGCCCTGTGGAACTCCACGGTCAGCCCGTCCAGCCCCGGGGACTTTCCCCTAGAGAGCTGGCGGAGGGCGCCGGTCAGCTCCGCCAGACTTAGCGGAGCGTCCAATTTTTCGGCGCCCTCCGGGCCAACCTTCGTCAGGTCCTCCCACAAAACTCTGCGCGCATCCTCGCTGGACGGATCCGGAGAGAACAGAGCCCCGTAATAGGCGCGGGTCTCCGCGTTGATTCCCTCCGGATCCGAGACCAGAGATCCGTCGTCGGCCAGCAGCCCCAAGAGCTGCTTACGGACCCCCCGTCTTTTTTCCAGCGAGTAGAAGAAGGGGGAGCCGCGGTCCAGGTCCCGCAGGAGCTGGATCCGCGACCTCACGTACGCGCCTCGGGACCCGACGAGCTGCAGGTCCTTCAGCGCGCCCTTCTTCTCTTCGTACACCTTCCGCAGGGCCGGGTCCTCGACGACCTGACCGAGACGGGACTCCAGGTCGAGCACCTCCTTCTCCAACCGCCCGACCCGGGCCTCCCGCCTCTTGGTCGACCCCTTCGCGTACTCCTGACAGAAGAGACGGATGTGAGCCTTGCCCACATCCCACCATAGCCTCAAGGAGGGGAAGCCCCCCTGCTTCCTTCTCCAGTCGGCCCAGAATCGACGAAACGAATCCCGGAACCGTGCGTCCTCCAGCAGCAGGTTGTTAAAATGCCAGTACACGGACCCCCCCCGCGTGCGCAGCGGAGCGAGCTCCGCCCACACCAGGTGGTGGTCCGTGCACGGCACCGGCCGCATGGAAGCTGCCGGAACGCAGGAGACGAACGCCCGGGAAATGTAGAGGCGGTCGATTCTGGACCTTCCTCCCCCAGACCTCACGCTAGTGAAGGCGCTGGAGTCGGGGTGGAGATTTCGCCAGACGTCCACCAAGTCGAAGGACCCAACCAGGTCCCTCAACTTCTCCATCGCCGCCGGGCTTCGCGGGGGACCCGAACGGTCCCTCGCCTCGAGGGTGCAGTTAAAATCCCCCCCGAGGATGACGCACTCGCCCACGTCGATGGAGCCCAAGAGAGCGGACACTTCTTCGAAGAAGCGCACTTGCTGCGCACTGGTCTGAGGGGCGTACACGTTCACTAGATGGAGCGGCACGCCCCCCAGGCGAACAGTGACATGGAGCAAGCGGCCCGGCACGTGCTCCTTGACCCCCAAGATCGCCGGCTGAAAATGCGGGGCCAGCAAGATAGCCACCCCGCTGGAATTGTTGGAGAGGTGACTCATGCTGACCCCTCCTTGCCACTCCAGGAGCCACGTGGCTTCGTCTCCCGGAACGGTGTGGGTTTCTTGCAGGAAGCACACCGCATACTTCCCGTCCCGAAGGACCGAGAAGTTATTGAATCTGCGGCGCGCCTCCCTGCTGCCGTTGATGTTGAGGCTGGCTATGGTTATCTTCATGTCAGAAGCATAGTGCAACCTCTACCTACACCTAACGGGGCGAGGAAGCGCAGCCGCTGGTCAGCCGCCACTTCCTCAGCAGCCCAGTGAGAAACGTTGTGAGCCGACGCAGCTCGAGCGGGTTCACACCCTCATCCGCGCCCAAGATCTTAACGGCGGCGCGGACGGAATCGATGAGCAGCGCCAGCTCCGACCACCTGTCGAGGGCCAGCCGGACCTTATTGCGCTGACCCAGGCACGTGGCCATAAAATCCCGGAGTTCCCTTACGGAAATGAGGGGAGACTCGGCAAGGGGCACGAGGTCATCCATCGCCACGTCGGCGCTGGAGTCCGAATCATCCTCCGTGCCCATCACCGAGTCCCCATCCTCCTCCAGGGGGTCGTCACCAGCGGCCGACCCGTCCGCCGCGCAGTGCGAAGCGAACGACTCGGCCGCGCCAGCCAGCCCCGCCTCCGCCCGGATCCCACCCCCAGGATCGGCGGCAGAGGATTTCTCCCTGGGCTCCTCTAGGGGTGCCGGGCCAGAAGACGGCGGCGGTTCAGAGCTCCCCTCCGCCTCAGACGCCGGAACGACCGGAGAAACCGGGGAGAGAACAATTTCCAGCTCCTCCAGTACGTCCGGCACCAGAGACGCAGCCAGGGGGCCATCCTCCTCCCCGCCACCAACCTCCGACCCAGCGGACGGGGGGTTTTGAATTAAAAGCTCCACCAGGACGAGCATCCCCTGGGAGACGTCCGGGTCGCATTGGGCGAGCTCATTATCCTCGAGCTCGCCCGACCCAGCCCCCAGGCTGCCCGACCCGGCGAGGGGTAACGACACCGATAAAAGGTCAACTTCAATTACTGCCGCGGGTTGTTCCGCAACCCCCCCCACGGGCAGGGTCTCATCCCCATCCCCGGGAGGCACGTGCTGGACAGACACATCTGCCTCAGCCTCCCGAGGGACAGGCGACCCCTGCCGATCGCTGGTGATGACGACAGCGCTGGGGGGGCGGGGGGGCGCAGTACCCGCGGCGGGCGACGACTCCCCCTGCTCGGAGGGACCTTCCTCCTCCCGGTCCTCCTCCTCATCCAGGGGGTCGCGCCTTCTTTTTAGCACGGAGGGAGCGAGGGAGACCTCCATGTCTGCAAAGGCCTCCTCCTCGACTCCCTCCGGCGGAGCAGGTTTGTCGGGTTCCTCGGGCCCGAGCCCGGCCGCAGGTATTGGCATTACCGCTGCGGCGGTTGCGGCCACAGGCTCGGGCACGGGGCCCCTCCCGCTCACATCTGCCCTGATCAACTCCGCGAGGAGCGCGGGTGTAAGGGGCTCAAGGGGCAAGGGCTCACCATCCACGGGCGGACCTGCCCTAAGGTGCTTCTTTTTTCCCCGCGCCTTCTTTCCGGCTAGACACGCTCCCTCCCCCCCGCCGGAGGCCTTGGTGGCATCGGCCCCCGACGTCAACCGCGCATCAGACGTACTTGACGCGCGGGCAGATCCGGGGGGAAGGGCGGCGGCGGCGGCGCCAGCCTCGGCCGCACGAGACGGTCCGGCGGCCTTGGAGGCAGGGCAGTTCCTCCTGATGTGCCCCACCTCCCTGCAGGCATGGCACCTCACACCGTCCGACGTCCAAAAGGCGCGGTAGGCGGTCCCCTCGTGGAGGACGACGAACGCCCCTTCAGTGTCCTCCTCCCGCGCCAGCTGGATAAACAGCTGGCGCCGGAAGGAGAAGACGTGGCGAAGGCTGGCCTCCCGGAAGCCGAGCGGGATGGGCGTGATCCCCGACCTCACCTCCCCAAGTTGTCGCAAATGGGGAAGGAGGAGCTCACCAGGAACATAGGGCGGGACGTTGGAAATAATGATCCTCTGCGCGGTGGCCTCGAGAGGATCCACCGGCAGGAAAGTCCCGCCCACGGTGAGCCCCTTGGCGACAGCCAGGGACACCGCCCGCTCCGACCCCAGGAAGAACACAGCCTTCCCATACATTTTCGAGGCCGCGACGATGGCTGAGGGGCCGACAACCCCAGCCATGGCCTTGACGCAGGCCTCGATGGTCATAGTGGGGTGAGTGTAGCTCTTCACCCCAAGCTTTTTTGTTATTAATCGAAAAGGTGACGGGGCAGCAGGAACAGCGGGAGCAGCTGTGGCTGTGGCTACCACTCTCGCATAGGTCCCGGCTGGCCCCGCCACCGGCGAAGATGCAGTCGCCATTCTGGGGTGCTTTTTTTAAGGGCTACACTCACCCCAAGTCACAGGCCTGAAGGTGTTAATGGCCTCGGTGTATATATATATTTTTTTGTCCTCTATTGAGCAGAGGGAGCTGATTAAAATGAGGACACACCTCTCTCCTTATTGATTTAAATTGGGAGAGGAGCCCTCGCCCCTCTGCTTCAATTGGCAATTAATAAAATAGATGAAACTAAGGTGCCTTAGAAAGACAGGCAGAGAGAGACAAAGAGAGAGAGAGAGAGAGAGGTGGGGGGGGTGGGAAGGAGGGAGGCCGCAAAGGGCAGTGTTGCCACTCAGGATGGTGGGTGGGTGTAGGCAGGGTTGCACTCTCCGATGGAAAAAGTCTTTGGTGATGGTGGTCTTCTGGCAGGGGGAGAAGACGTCTTCACCTGGAAAAGCTGGAGAAGCCCAAGCTTAGTCCTGCAACAGGTCTTAACGAGGTAATTAAATTAAATTAAGGACTTCACCTTGGGCAGCTCCAAGCTCTCCCAGGGCAGGCAATAGAAGGGATGCTAATTAGTGGTGTGTGTGGCCTAGCTTTTAACAAGAGCACACACACTACACCCCTTGATGATCCGGCCTTGCTTCTTCTTTTCTCCCCCCACCTAAAATACAAAGTCTTGGGAGAGTGCCCCAAATAACACCCACCTGTAGATGTTCCGGATGAAGTTTTCTTCCCTCCTTTCAAGCAGTTGGTTTCTCTCCCCTCTCTCCCTCTCCTGAAGTGGAGGCCAAATTGGGGAGGCAGTGATAGAAAGGCCTCTCCCCTGGTTGATGTTGATGTAGGCCTCCTTTCTCCTTCTCCTCCTCTGTCCTCTCTCTCCAGGCACCTCAGTTGATGTAATGATGGTGGAGTTGGTGGTGGTGGTCCAACGTTCTCCTCCTCTTCCTGGTCAGGGGACCACCACTTTAATCCACTCTCCAAAGTCTGGCAGCTCCCTCTACTCGTGCTTGCAGCTGAACAGAGGGTAACTTAAGACTGAAATACAGAAGCCTGCTATGGCTTTATATACAGGGGTGGTCACTGCCGGTACTGCAGTATAGAATCAGTTCTTCTCTTAAAGGCACATACACAACAATTCCTCCCCTTTCAGATAAACAGTACATAACATTCATTTAACAACTAAATAATAACTAATTACAATTACAATTTTCTCTGTACTATATACATCAACTGAAATAATCATTTATAAGTTCAGTCTTTGAGGAGGCTTCCTGATCCTGACTGGATAGCGCCTTTCTCGAGTATCCTGTTCTTGCGGCGGAGTTGATTCTGGCTCATTGTCATTGGTTGGTTCGTCAGCTTCCAATACAACTGCTTCTGAGGTAGACGCAATCTGTACTTCGGGTTCATTACCAGGTGCACCTGCTCGTGGTGTGGGTTTGGCTTGTTCCTGTGACTCTAGAACCTGGTCAGCATGGTGTCTCACGATGCTCTCTCCAACGTCCACTGTGTACATTAGTGGTCCCTGCTGTGTGCATATCGTTCCTGGCTGCCATTTTTCTGTTCGGTAGTCGCGGGCCAAGACTGGTTGCCCTATCTTGAAGCTCCTGGTTGGCTTCTCGTTGATGTGCTGGAATTGCTTATCCTCAACATCTCGTCTTATGTTTGGTTTGAGCAAATCCAGGCGACATCTTAGCCTTCGGTTGAAGAACATTATGGCTGGAGCTTGGTTGGTGACTGCATGTGTAGCATTCCGCTAAGCAAACAAGAAATTATCCACCTTGTGTTGTAGTGGTATGTCGTCATTATGCATTGCCTTTATGGCCTTTTTAAAGGTCTGAACAAACCTCTCAGCCAATCCATTTGTGGCTGGATGATATGGGGCAGATGTGTAATGTTTCACCCCATTATTCCTCAGAAACCTCCGAAAATCCTCTGACACAAACTGTGGCCCATTGTCGGAGCAAATCTGTTCTGGCAAGCCATTCCTGGCGAAGATGGTCTGTAGGACTGCAATAGTTTTCTCCGTGGTGGTGGAGGACATTTTGATGACCTCTGGCCATTTCGAATGGGCGTCCACAGCGATTAGGAACATTGAGTCCATAAATGGACCAGCAAAATCAATGTGTACCCGTTGCTATGGAGATGAGGGCCACTCCCATGGATGTAGCGGGGCCTGTGGTGGAGCGTTTTGGACCTTCTGGCATCCTGTGCATCTCTTGGTCATATCCTCGATTTCTTTATCGATTCCCGGCCACCACACAAACGCCCTGGCTAGGCTCTTCATTTTTACCCCTCCCAGATGACCCTCATGAAGCTCATTGAGCACTCTATCTCTCAACTTGGGTGGAATTACCACTCGGGATCCACACATCAAGGTCCCCCGGCACACTGACAGCTGTTCTCTCCTTGGCGAGAATGCTGGCAACAGTGAGTCGCCATGTGCTGGCCATCCCTTCACCGTCAAATCATATACCCGAGACAGTGTCGGGTCATTTCGGGTTTCCTTCTCTATACTTGAGTTTGTAACAGGTAGACATTCGACTATGGTCGCATGGAATATCTCAACAGGGTCCACTGCAGGTGCTTCCTCTACCGTAGGCAACGGTAGGCGCGACAGCCCATCAGCGTTTCCATGCTGTTTCGTACCCTTGTACTCTATGTCGTACTGATGTGCCCCTAGAAAAAGTGACCATCTTTGCAGCCGTTGCGCCGTCATCACCAGAACGCCCTTCTTTGGGTTAAAAATGGAGACCAGGGGCTGATGATCAGTCAGTAGGGTGAATTTCTGCCCGTGCAGATAGTGATTGAACTTCTTCACCCCCCAGACCAGGCTGAGGGCCTCCCTGTCAATCTGGGCGTAGTTACGCTTGGCTGAGGTTAACGAGCGTGACGCAAAGGCTATTGGCCTCTCTGAACCGTCAGGGAATTTGTGTGACAGCACCGCTCCGATGCTGTAGGGAGACGCATCACATGCCACCCGAATCGGTAGTGTTGGATTGTAGTGGGCCAATACTTCTTTTGAAGTGATTAGGCATTTACATTTCTGAAAGGCACGCTTACACTCATCACTCCATTTCCATGTTACTCCAGTTTGCAGTAGGGCGTTCAGTGGGTGCAGAATTGTAGATAAATTCGGCAAGAACTTATGGTAGTAGTTCACCAACCCGAGGAACGACCTCAGTTGCGACACATTTTCCGGTGCTGGAGCCTTGACTACAGCCTCAATCTTGTCCGGCGACTTATGCAACCCTTCCTCATCAATCATGTGGCCACAATACGAGATTTGTCTCCTGAAGAACTCGCATTTGGGGCGGTTGGCTCGTAGCCCATATTCCTGTAATCTCGTGAACACCTGCTCCAGGTTGGCAAGGTGTTCACTGTCATTTTCGCCCGTAACCAGGATGTCGTCCAAATAACACTGGGTCCCCGGGATCCCTTGCAGGACTTGTTACATCGCCCTCTGCCAAATAGCCGGGGCTGATGCTACCCCGAATACCAGTCGATTGTACTGGTAAAGGCCTTTGTGAGTGTTTATCGTGAAGTATTTCCTAGACGCTTCTTCCACCTCCATTTGTAGATACGCTTGGGCCAGATCAATCTTTGTAAAGCATTTCCCTCCAGATAGTGAGGCGAAAATATCTTCTATCCGTGGAAGTGGATATTGTACTGTGTGCAGGACTGGGTTCACAGTTACCTTGAAGTCCCCACAGATGCGAACCTTCCCCAGGCGTGCTGCTCAATGATTTCTTCATTACAGGAATGATGAGTGTGGCTACTCGCTCCAGTCCACCTTGGACAGCACACCCGAACGCTCCAGACTCTCCAGCTCTGCTTCAACGGCTGGGCAGATCGCGTAAGGTATCGGTCTGGCCTTAAAAAATTTTGGGTTTGCGTTATCTTCGATTTTTATCATTGCCGTTACTCCTTTTAGAGTCCCAAGTCCTTGTTGGAACACCTCTTTCACGTCAGTTAGAATTTTTGACAGTCGTCCAGGTGTGGCGTCATCATCCTTTTTATCAGTCACAGTTAGCGCCTGAATGGAATGCCAATCCAATTGTATTTTTCGGATCCATTCACGTCCCAATAATGGTGGTCCTCCATGTGGTAGTATATATAGATACAGTTTCTGTGTTTCCTTGCCATTGTATTCAACTGGCACCCTTATTTTTCCTCTGGGGTAGACATTTTGCCCCGTGTATGTCTTCAATACAATGGACGTGTCCTTCAAGGGTATGTGTGAGAATAGCCGCTCATAGTCTCATCGATTCATGACAGTTAGGGCTGATCCTGTGTCCAATTCCATCTTTACTGGGGACCCTGCTATCATGAGGGTGACCCAAATGGTTCGGTGATCCTCCTTTGCGATCACGTTGTGTAACTTTAGACAACTTAGTCTCCTGCTTCCGGAGTCCTTATCACTCTCCTGATCTTCCGAACTACTGTCTGTCAATTTCTTTACTTTCTTGTACTTTTCCTTAGTAGTTCTTGTAGTGTTGGTTTTCTTTCCCGACCTGCAGACTCTTGCTATGTGTCCCATTTTCCCACATTGCCTGCATACTTTGTCCTTAACCCAGGAGTCCTTCTGATCATGGGTTGTTCTGCCGCAGCGATAGCACTTTTCTGCTCCATAAGCCATTTCGTTAACGCAGTATTCCTGTGGTTTCACAGAATCACACAGAATCACAGAAACCCCACAGTGCAGATAGAGGCCATTTCGGCCCATCGAGCCTGCACCGACACATATCCCACCCGATCCCCGTAACCCCTACACCAACACATATCCTACCCTATCCCCGTAACCCCACGTATTTAATCCCCCTAACACTAAGGTCAATTTTATCATAGCCAATCAACCTAACCTGCACATCTTTGGACTGTGGGAGGAAACCGGAGCACCCGGAGGAAACCCACGCAAACACGGGGAGAATGTGCAAACTCCACACAGGCAGTCACCCGAGGCCGGATTCGAACCCGGGTCCCTGGCGCTGTGAGGCAACAGTGCTAACCACTATGCCACCGTTTCTGTCGTATTTCCGCAGCTCCTCGTGCTGCTGCTTCGTAGGATACTGCCACGCTGAAAGCCTGTTCTAGCGTCAGGTCCTTTTCCGAAAGTAGTCGTTTCTGGGTTCCTTCACTCTGGAGCCTGCAGACAAACTTATCCCGCAAGGTGTCTGCCAGTCCTGCTCCGAACTGGCAGTGCTTCGATAACTTGCGTAGTTCCGTAAGATAGTCAGCATTGCTCTCATCTTTGTGCTGGTTTCTTTTATGGAACTTGAATCTTTCTGCTATCAGCAGCGGTGTAGGGTTTAGGTGTTCCTGTAAGATATTAACAATCTCCTCAAAACTTTTCTCCATTGGTTTAGCTAGGGTAATTAAATTCCACAATAGGCCGTACGTTCTCGCGCCCATCAAATTTAATAATACCGACGCCTTCTTTCCATCGGCCACCTCATTTGCCTCGCAGTACACTTCAATTCTTTCCACATACGTGGCCCAGTCTTCTACCTCGTTGTCGAAAGCAGTGACACTGCCACTTTTCGGCATCTTGGGTGATTTAAAATGGCGCCTCCCGCGCTTTTTCTTCCCCCCCAATGGAATAAAATGGTGCCTCCCGCGCTTTTCCTTCTTCCCCAATGTAATAAAATGGCGCCTCCCGCGCTTTTCCTTCTTCCCCTTGCTGCCACGCTGCTCCTAGCGTTCTACAGGGTAATGGCGGCGACCCGCGGCTTCGGCGCATCTCACTTTTCCTTCCCCGCGTTCTATCCTCTCCACGCTGCCCTGTTCTTGAGCACCGACCGCGCGCTGTGCGCTCCACCCTCTCTCTCTCTCTTTCCTCCCGACAACGCTGCACGGCCCCTTTGCAGAGCCGCTCGATCGAGCCTGAGCCCACCGCAGTCCGGAAGGGTCAGCGCACTACCTGCTATCAGCACGACTTGCTGGAACACCTCGACTGGGGAGCCAGGCCCAGCTCTCCACAGCCTCCCCTGCAACTCTCCGATGGATCCCTGGGCGGTTGCCCGCGGTCGACGCCCGCCGTTCTGACTTCGACCTCCAAGAAGCTTCTCTTCAGGGAAAAGACCCCCGTGAGGTGATGCAGTACTGCAGGTGAGTTCAAACCTGCCCGTCGCCAGTTTAGTGTCCGAGGATCAATAATACTCAGACTGCAGGAGAACAATAAAACAGGTATTTACTTGAACAGAGGGTAACTTAAGACTGAAATACAGAAGCCTGCTATGGCTTTATATACAGGGGTAGTCACTGCCGGTACTGCAGTATAGAATCAGTTCTTCTCTTAAAGGCACATACACAACAAAAGCATATGTGATGCCCAAGACAAATACGATATTCGCTAGGTACAAGTTTCAGGAGAACGTACAAGGAGCTAGTGAGTCGTTTGAACAGTTCGTTACTAAGTTAAAACTGCTGGTAAAAGACTGTGCATATGCAGATAAAGATGAGATGGTCAGAGACTGCATCGTGCTTGGAATACATTCAGCTAACGTGAGAGAGAAACTTTTGAATGTTGGGTCCGGGCTAACGCTGGACAAAGCTATAGAATTAGCTAGATCGCACGAGATAGCCCAAGCACAGTTGAAATCCATAACCGGCGCCATGAGCAGCTCGAGTGAACAGACAGTGCATGCAGTTAATAGACACACACCAAAGAACACTGCCCAGAGAGCGTGTTTCAGAACAGAAAGAACAGCGAGAGTTCTAAAAATGGGCGACACAGACATAAAACGCTTCAAAAACTGTGGATATTGTGGAAACAACAGGCATGGAGAAAAGGAGTACTGCCCTGCCAAAGGAAGGCAATGTACTAAATGTGGTAAACGGAACCACTTTGCTAAAGTTTGCAGGACTGTTTTCGGAAAAACAGTACACAGTGAGTGACAGCCAAATGCCAGATAGAGAGCCAAATGCAGAAGAAATGTTTATTGATTCTGTGTCACAGAAAAAACAGATTTCAGGGACTGAGCAAGCCTATGCCAATATTGAGATAGGAAAACAGGGCAAAGAGCTTAAGTTTAAACTAGACACTGGATCTCAGGTTAATGTAATTCCTCTGAGTGAGTATCACAGCTTGAAGGATGAGTGTGAGCTACAGCCCACCTCACGCAGACTGACCGGCTATGGGGGTGAGCAGCTCATTGTAAAAGGCACATGTGTGATGAAATGCAAGTACAAAGAAAGCGACACGATGTTGGACTTTTACGTTGTTGACACCCGAGCACCTCCAGTGCTAGGTCTAAAGGCATGTTTAGACATGGACCTCGTCAAGCTAGTGCTATCATTGACAGCACCAGTTGAGAAGCAGACAGTCATGGAGGAGTTTGCTGACGTTTTCAAAGAAATCGGACTATTCCCAGGTGAATGCACTATTCACCTTGACCCAGCAGCAACCCCTGTGGTTTGCTCACCAAGAAGGATACCCCTTGCTCTACGTAGTCACCTGAAGGAGGAGCTGCAGAGCATGGAGAATACAGAAATCATCGTCTGGGAAACAGAACCGACAGAGTGGGTCAACGCGTTAGTAGTGGTTGAGAAACCACGTACAGGCAAGCTCAGAGTCTGTCTCAACCCCAGAGGTTTGAACAAGGCTATCAAACGCCCTCACTACCCTCTACCAACGCTAGATGACATCACACCCAAGCTAGTGGGAGTACGTTACTTCAGTGTAATGGACGCATGATTAGGATACTGGAATATCAAGCTCACGGAAGAGTCATCTAAGCTAACAATGTTCAACACACCATTTAGACGCTACCGATTTCTGCGTTTACCATTTGGTCTTATCTCAGCTCAGGATGAATTCCAGCGGAAGATCGACGAAACCTATGAAGGCCTCAACGGAGTAGTCGCAATCGTAGATGACATCCTCATCTATGGCAGGAATAGAGAGGAACATGACAGGAACCTCCATGCGATGCTACAAAGATCACGGGAAAAAGGTATCCGGCTCAACCCCGAGAAAAGCATAATCAGATTCACCGAGATCAGTTATTTCGGGCATCGCCTCTCAACTTATGGCATTAAGCCGGATCCAGAGAAAATCTCCACCATCAAGAAGCTGGAGCTGCCGAAGAACCACGCAGAGCTAGAGACAGTACTAGGCATGGTTAACTACTTAGCCAAGTTTGCCCCGAGCGTCTCCGAAATCAACGCACCCATGCGTCAGTTGCTCAAACAATCCAATGAGTTCCTGTGGGACAAACAACACGACACAGCATTTCAGAAAATGAAAGACCTAATCACCAGAGAACCAGGACCAGTTCTTGCCTACTTCGACCCCAACAAAGAGCTCAGACTACAAGTGGACACGTCAAAGTACGGACTAGGCACAGTATTACTGCAAGAAGGAAAGCCCATCGGCTACGCTTCCAGATCTCTCACAGACAGTGAACTCAACTATGCTCAAATCGAGAAAGAGCTATATGCAATTCTGTTTGGATGTAAGCATTTCCACCAGTACGTCTATGGCCGACAAGTCATTGTAGAATCCGACCACAAGTCCCTTGACTCAATCATGAGGAAACCACTAGCCGCAGCCCCACCAAGGCTACAGAGAATGATCCTTCAGCTACAGAAGTATGACCACAATCATTCACCATCCAGGCAAAGACATTCCTGTCGCAGACACGCTCTCCAGAAAGTCTCTTAGCTACCAGGACAGCAGCCTCAGTGAAGGCATGGATGTGCAGATGCACATGGTGTACAACAGCTTACCTGTGAGTGACTCAAAACTGAAGGCGATCCGAGCAGGAACAGAGAAAGATGCACAACTCACACTGCTGAGCAAAGTCATACATGAAGGATGGCCTGTGGAAAGGAGGAAATGCCCTCAGAGCATATCTGAATCCTGGAACCACAGAGACGAACTGTCACAAATCAACGGAATCGTCTTCAAAGGGGAGAAAATCATCATTCCTACCAGTCTCAGAGAAGAGATGTTGACAAAAATTCATGCTGGACATATGGGCATGGAAAAATGCAAACAAAGAGCATGTGACATTATGTTTTGGCCCGGAATGTGCAAACACATTGAGGACATTGTTGGAAAATGTTCCATTTGTCTAGAACGCCGTCCATCAAATGTCAAAGAGCCCATGATACCTCACCGTATCACAGACAGGCCCTGGCAGGTCATCAGCTGCAAGCAAGTGCATGCAAAATGTGTACAGAGACAGCAACACCAAAAGAGATACTATGACAGGTCAGCTAGACTATTGCCGCCGCTGCACAATGGAGAATCCGTCAGAATCCAGGAGCATAACTACTGGAAGCCAGCAGTCGTCATCCAGCCAGCTGACACTGAGCGATCGTATCACATCTGCACCCCAGAAGGACAGGTGTACCGCCGCAATCGCAGGCACCTCCTGAACACCAAGGAACAACACCATAATTCCAATGAGAGGATCAGTGCAACAGAGTGTGATGAACAGAGCAATACATAAAACACATCATACTTACCTGAACCTAAACCTGAACCTGATTTGTTGACCGATTCAGGAGCATGCTCAATTCCATACCACACAAGGTCGGGGTGAGAGGTCAAGCCTAGAGTTATCCTTGACTTGTGAACTGTCAAAGGGTGTAGGCGGATCGCTGCCCTAAAAAAAACTGTACATCATTATTGAAACGTTGAGATGTTTTCAGTGCTAGTTAAATGTTGAGTTTACTTATATGTTGATGCTACTGAGAACATGATGTAGAAGAAAGGTTGAAAAGTAATGCATAACATTTTCCTTTTAAAAGAAAGGGGATGTAACATTTGCATATTGAATTATCATTGGCCCGCAGGCATCTGTAAGGAATACTTATTATATTCACATGTGATCACATGCTGAGTTGTCATTGGCCTGCAGGCATCTGTAAGGACTGCTATTGTTTAGAAGACCCAGGGGGTCCTGACTCCATCTGGTCCACACAGTGCTGTGCTGCTGTGAGAAAGCTTGCAGACCTGATGCTTCATTAAAAGTGTTTAAACTGTAATACTCCGTTGTCCTGCAATTTATTATTTTTGTACAAAGTGTGCAAAACAAGACACACTCCACTGCAGCATAGGTGGATGCCACGCAAATGCTTAGAGCTGCAATTCAGTCACTGGCTACCGTGATCCAATCTCAGACTGGTCTCATGCAGACTCAGATTGAGGCCACGCAAGCACTGACTGCTGCCATCCTCGTTGATTCAGCCACATTTCCCCGGGGCTCTCACAGCGCCGCAGCAGGCCAGCAATCTGTGCTCCAGCAGATTGCTCCGGATGCTGAGGTGCTGCCCGTGGGAGTGCCAGTGTGTCGGTCAAGCAGGGAGGTGCTGTCCTCTCTCAAGATGACAGCATTCCTGCTGCCACCACTGTCACTTCCCCATTGCACTTGCCACCGCCTGTAGCCAGACTGCTGCCGCCCATGCAGAGTTGGTGTAGTCTGCAGCCGGGCCCTCCAGGCCCAGAGCTAGTCGAGGGCATCCTTCAAGGCCATCTGCAGTCTCAGGTTGTGACAATCAGCAGCCTTCCACCAGCCTTGCTGCAGCCACTGGGTTACCATTACAGAGGAGCAGTAGGGTGGGAAGGGGGGAAGTGCGCAAGGAAAGAAGATCACCCTTGAAGGGCAAAAAGTAGGAGGTGTGACGAAATGTTGGGAATGTTTTTATTAAAGGCCGAGGTTCGTGTAATAACTTTTCTTTAGTGTTTTGGCAATTATCTCCAGGTTGTGTGAACCAGTTATGTTAATTAATTATTTTTTTGTGTTTGTTTCTATTAGTTTGTCATGAAGAAATGACACACACAGAGTTTGTAAAATAAAAAAGTTTTTGTATTGAAAATTTACATATTTGGCCTTTGGAATCATTGCTGCCTTGGCTGTATTTGGGGTTGAGCATTGCTTTCATTCATGTTGTTCTCCATGCCAGAAGCCATTTCCCAAGTAGGGACCTAGAAGCAGCTTGTTATCAGTCTTTAATGGACGGCCCTTGCAGTTTCAACATTGTGGGCCTCCCTCCCACCTTGGTGCTGCTGCTGATCATCCTCCTCCTCTTCCTCCTCCTCCGGTGGTGCACCAAGGCCTGGTGGCATTGGCTGGGTCCTAAGGATTGCCAGGTTATGAAGAATGCAGCACACAACTATGAAGAGGGAGACTCGCTCAGGTGAGTACTGCAGGGCTCCTCCTGAGTGGTCCAGACAGCAGAACCGTTGCTTGAGCACGCCGATCATCTGCTCAATGATGTTCCTGGTGGTGAGATGGCTCTTATTGTACCGCAGCTCAGCAGGGATGTTGGGATTACGGAGCCGTGTCATCAGCCAGGTGCAGAGTGAATAATCCTTGTCCCCGAGGCACCAAACACTTGGCTGATGCGCTGCCTGGAAAAGCTCTGGCAGACTAGTCTGGCGCAGGATGAAAGCATCGTGGCTGCTGCCAGGATAGCGGGCATTGACGCGAGTATCAGCTGTCTGTGGTCACAGACCAACTGGACATTTAAGGAGTGGAACCCCTTGCGGTTTCGGAAAACCTCTGCATTCTCCTCCGGTGCCAGCAATGCCACATGCGTGCAGTCAATGGCGCCATGCACCATGGGGAAGCCCGCTATCCTCGCAAAGCCCAATGCGCATTCATGCTGTTTGGCCCGGGCCATTGGGAAAGAGATGTACTGGCGTCTCCTTTTATAGAGGGCATTTGTGACCTGACGGATACAGCAATGGACCGCGAACTGGGAGATATTGGCGATGTCCCCAGTTGCTGCTTGAAAGGAGCCAGTGGCATAAAAATTCAGAGCCACTGTGACCTGCACAGCCACCGACAGAGACGACCTGGTCCTCAGTTGTGGCTGCAGATCTGGCTGCAGCACGTGGCAGAGCTCAGTGACCACCTCCTTGCTGAAGCGCAGCCTGCGCAAATACTGCACCTTAGACAAATGAATGTAGGAGAATTGTTCCCGGAATACCATGGGAGGGTAAGGTCTCCTGCACAGTGGCCTGTTGGCCCTCCTCCCTCTGGCCATGATTGCCATTCTCTCTGCGTCTCTGATGCCTCTGATTCTGCAGGCACAGGACGACGCCCCGAATCAGTGCAGCCCCCATAGTCTCTTGACAATCGAAGCAATGAAGGTCAAATCCAAAAGAACCTGCAAAGTGATGCTCAGTAGCCAAAACTACTTCACACAGCGTTGACTCTATGCAGAAGTCTCTTTCTTTCTCTCTCAGAATCTCTCTTTCTCTGTCAGAATGAGTGGTGCAAAAATGTCTCCCACAAAAAAAGGCAGGAAGAGGGCGCCTTTAAATAGTAGCCCCCTGCCGCCCCCCCACAGCCCCTCGCCAACTGGAAAACGTTCCAGCCACCCTGTCGTTGCTTGCGGCAGGCGGAATAGAGGGGGCGCCACTCAATATCCGGTCCAGGGTGCCACCGGGGTATTGCACGCTCAACTGACGTCACGATCTGCGGGCGCAGGAGATCGGGGCAGTAGAGTTTTGCTCTGTCGCAAAAACTCTGGTTAATTTCGCAAGCGGCGCAAACATCGCCGTGCCCGGGCGCTAGTTGCTTTGCACCCCATTAATGCCCTCTTAGGGCGCTAACGGGAGGCACAAAGCAACCAAATTTTTCCCCCTTAGTCTCTTTCACGCTGGTCATTCCCCCTGGTACAGCCCTCATTTACGCTCTCTTAAGCCCAAGGGACGCAGATTTGAATGTATATGGCGGACAACTGGTTTAGCCATTCATTGCCAGATCTGGCTGGACCACATAAAGCACTATTATATCCTGCGCTCCTCTGCCAAAACTGCTCACTATTCCAGGATCATTCTGGAATGCAAAGATAATCCCCGGCTTCTTTTCTGTACTACGAACCGTCTGCTTAAACCCTCTCCCCTGCCTCTTCCACCCTCAACTCCAACAACAAGTGCATTTGATAACGCTCCTGTGAAGAGCCTTGGGACGTTTTACTACGTTAAAGGCGCTATATAAATACAAGTTGTTGCTGTTGTTGTTGAGGAGCTCATGGATTACTTTGTCTCTAAATTTGAGATTATCCATTCAGCTGCCTTATCTGCTTTCCTCCCTTCCCCTAGCCCACCGGGCCAAACTTCCTCTAAGGTACCCCCCTGCCCTAGCCCTAAACTAGCAACTTTCTCTGGTGTCTCTCCTATCTCACCTCATGCCCTCTCCAAGCTCATCTTGTCCATGAGACCCACCTCCTGCTCCCTCGACCCTATTACCATTAAACTGCTGACCACCAAACTTCCCTTCCTGGCCCCATGTTAGTTGATATTGTTAATGGTTCTCTCTCCTCAGTTACTTTCCCCCTCTCCTTCAAATCTATCTTCATCATCCCTCTCCTCAGAAAAACAACCTTTGACCGCTCTGTCCTTGCAAACTACCGTCCCATCTCCAACCTCCCTTTCTTCTCCAAATTCCTTGAACATGTCGCCTCCCAAATCCGTGCCGATCTTTCCTGGAACTCCATGTTTGAATCCCTCCAATCAGCTTTCCGCCCCTGCCACAGTATCGAAACGGCTCTTATCAAAGTCACAAATGACATCCTATGTAACTGTGACCATGGTAAACTATCCCTCTTCATCCTTCTCGATGACCACACCATCCTCCTTCAACACCTCTCTTCCGTTTTCCAGCTGGGTGGACTGCACTCGCCTGGTTCCATTCTTATCTATTCTTATTTCTGTAGCCAGCGAATCACCTGCAATGGCTTCTCTTCCTGCTCCCGCATCGTTACCTCTGGAGTCTCCCAAGGATCTATCCTTGGCCCCCTCCTATTTTTCATCTACATGCTGCCCCTCAGCAACATCATCTGAAAACACAGCGTTAGTTTCCACATGTACGCTGACGACACCCAGCTCGACCTCACCACCACTTCTCTCGACCCCTCCACTGTCTCTAAATTTTCAGACTGCTTGTCTGACATCCAGTATTGGATGAGCATAAATTTCCTCCAACTAGATATTGGGAAGACCGAAGGCATTGTCTTCAGTCCCCACTACAATCTCCGTTCCCCAGCCACTAACTCCATCCCTCTCCCTGGCAACTGCTTGAGGCTGAATCCAGGGAGCAGTGAGGCGAGGAGGAGCCCGGTATAAAAACCGGCGCGAGCACCGAGGCCCGACCAGTTCCAGGGAGCAGTGAGGCGAGGAGGAGCCCGGTATAAAAACCGGCGCGAGCACCGAGGCCCGACCAGTTCCAGGGAGCAGTGAGGCGAGGAGGAGCCCGGTATAAAAACCGGCGCGAGCACCGAGGCCCGACCAGTTCCAGGGAGCAGTGAGGCGAGGAGGAGCCCGGTATAAAAACCGGCGCGAGCACCGAGGCCTGCAGAGAGCAGCGAGGAGGAGGCCGGCTTAAAAACCGGCGGCAGTTGCGAGGCCCGACCACTCGGAGCAGCAGAGAGCAGCGAGGAGGAGGCCGGCTTAAAAACCGGCGGCAGTTGCGAGGCGTACCAAATCAACAGCAGAGGAGAGGGGTAAATAGTAATCAGTGTGTGACGTCACCAGGGAGCAGCTGGTGCAGTCGGGAGAGCAGGAGGCCAGTAACTCTTATATAGGTGGAGCTGTTGCTAAACCCGAAACACTACAGTGTAGTGTCTCCCACCCTTCCACCTCCTCTAACCTTTTAGGGGTTAGGGGAAGTTGAAAAGGTAGGTTCAATTTATTTTATTTCAGGAGCCTAACCTAGGTGGAAAAGGTTCCAGGACAGGAGGCGGCAGTGAAAATACAACACCAGAAAACAGGTAGGTGACTGGTTGGTGAGTACTTTCACAAACTTATTCTAAGTAGAATTCAATAATTAAGCTAAATCGTAGTAAATAAAAGGGTATTGTAAGGGTTAAGTCATGGAAGGGCAGCTCGGACCCGTGTCATGCTTCTCCTGTGCCATGTGGGAAATCAGGGACACTGTCCCTGACAACTATGTGTGCAGGAAGTGTGTCCAGCTGCAGCTCCTAGCAGACCGCATGGCGGCGCTGGAGCTGCGAATGGACTCACTCTGGAGCATACGCGATGCTGAGGATGTTGTGGATAGCACATTCAGTGAGTTGGTCACACCGCAGGTAAAGGCTAGCTCAGACAGTAAATGGGTGACCAAAAGGCAGGGTAAAGGCAGGAAGGTAGTGCAGGAGTCACCTGCGGTCATCTCCCTCCAAAACAGGTTTACCGTTTTGGGTACTGTTGGGGGAGATGACTTATCAGGGGAAGGCACCAGCAGCCAGGTTCAGGGCACCATGACTGGCTCTGCTGCACAGAAGGGCGGGAAAAAGAGGGATAGGGCTATAGTGATAGGGGATTCAATTGTAAGGGGGATAGATAGGAGTTTCTGTGGCCGAGACCGAGACTCCAAGATGGTATGTTGCCTCCCTGGTGCAAGGGTCAAGGATGTCTCGGAGCGGGTGCAGAGCATTCTGAAGGGGGAGGGGGATCAGCCAGTTGTCGTGGTACATGTAGGTACCAACGATGTAGGTAAAAAGAGGGAGGAGGTCCTACAAGCTGAATTTAGGGAGTTAGGAGCTAAATTGAAAAGTAGGACCTCAAAGGTAGTAATCTCTGGATTGCTACCAGTGCCACGAGCTAATAAGTTTAGAGAGAGTAAGATAGATAAGCTAAATACGTGGCTTGAGCAGTGGTGCAAGGGAGAGGGATTTAAATTCTTGAGGCATTGGAACCAGTTCTTGGGGAGGAGTGACCTGTACCAAGGGGACGGTCTACACCTGAACTGTGAGGGAGCCGATGTCCTCGGGGTAATATTTTCTAGGGCGGTTCGGGAGGATTTAAACTAATTTGGCAGGGGGATGGGAACCTAGGTAGTGGAAAAGAGGGAAGTCATATGAAGTCAGAAATAGATGGTAGAAAGGTGAGAAGCAATAAGCAAAGGAGAGAAACACAAAGGGCCAAACTAATTCATAATGAGAGTGTGAAAAAAGCAAGCCTGAAGGCTTTGTATCTTAATGCTAGAAGCATTAGGAACAAGGTGGATGAATTAGTTGTGGAAATAGAGGTAAACAAGTATGATTTGATTGGGATTACAGAAACGTGGCTGCAGGGTGGGCAAGGCTGGGAACTTAACATCCAGGGATATACAATATTTAGGAAGGATCGGCAAAAAGGTAGGGGAGGTGGGGTAGCATTGCTGGTAAAGGAGGGGATTAATGCAATGGAAAGGAAGGATATTAACTCGGATGAAACGGAATCTGTATGGGTAGAAATGAGAAATAGCAAGGGGAGGAAAACGTTAGTGGGTGTGATATATAGGCCTCCAAATAGTAATATGGAGGTGAGGGAAGGCATAAAAAGGGAAATTAGAGAAGCGTGCGATAAGAGCACAGCTGTCATCATGGGTGACTTTAATTTACATATTGATTGGACTACCCAAATTAGTAAAAATTCTGAGGAGGAGGAATTCCTGGAATGTTTTCGGGACGGTTATCTGGACCAATATGTCAAGGAGCCGACTCGAGATCAGGCCATTTTAGACTGGGTATTGTGCAATGAGAAGGGACTTATCAGCAATCTTCTTGTACGAGGCCCCTTGGGTCAGAGCGATCATAATATGATCGAGCTCTCAGTCGAGATGGAGAGTGAGGAAATTGAATCAGAGACTAAGGTCCAGAACTTGAATAAAGGGAATTACGAGGGTATGAGACGGGAATTGGGTAAGATTGATTGGGTGGTGTTTCTGGGGGGATTGACAGTGGAGAGACAATGGCAAGCATTCAAAGATAGAATGGAAGAATTCCAGAACATGTTTATACCGGTTTGGCATAAAAATAAACCTAAAAAGGTGACTCAACCGTGGATAACGAGGGAAATTAGGGACAGCATAAAATCAAAAAAAAGGGCATATCAACTGGCAAAAAAAAGCACCAGACCGGAAGATTGGGGGCAGTACAGGATACAGCAAAAGAGGACAAAGGGATTAATCAGGAAGGGGAAAATAGAATACGAAAGTAAACTTGCAGCAAACATAAAGACAGACTGCAAAAGCTTTTATCGGTATATCAGGAGGAAAAGACTGGTAAAATCCCAAGTCGGTCCCTTGCAGTCCGATTCGGGAGAATATATAATGGAGAATAAGGAAATGGCAGACCAATTAAACTCATACTTTGGTTCTGTATTCACAAAGGAGGACACAAATAACCTTCCAGGAATATCGGCAAACATAGGGACTAATGAGAGGGAGGAGCTGACAGAAATTAGTATCTCTAGGGATATGGTGTTGGGTAAGTTGAGGGGACTGAAGGCCGACAAATCCCCGGGGCCTGATAAACTACATCCTAGGGTACTTAAGGAGGTGGCCCTGGAGATAGCAGATGCTCTAAGGATCATCTTCCGGAACTCCATTGACTCGGGAACAGTACCCGTGGATTGGAGGGTAGCTAATGTTACCCCAATATTTAAAAAGGGGGGTAGAGAGAAAGCAGGGAATTATAGACCAGTAAGCCTTACATCAGTTGTGGGCAAAATGCTAGAGTCCATTATTAAGGATAAAATAGCGGAGCACTTGACAAATGGGGAAAGGATCGGACAGAGTCAACATGGATTTACAAAGGGTAAATCGTGTTTGACTAATCTGCTGGAATTTTTTGAGGAAGTAACTGGTAAAATAGATGGGGGAGAGCCAGTGGATGTGGTGTACCTTGACTTCCAGAAAGCCTTCGATAAGGTTCCACACAAAAGATTATCATGCAAAATTAAGGCTCATGGGATTGGGGGCAAAGTATTAACGTGGATAGAGAACTGGCTGGCGGATAGAAAACAGAGAGTTGGAATAAACGGCTCGTTTTCAGAGTGGCAGGCAGTGACCAGCGGGGTGCCGCAAGGATCTGTCCTGGGACCCCAGCTGTTCACAATATATATAAATGATCTGGATCAGGGAATTGGATGCAATATTTCCAAATTCGCTGACGACACTAAACTAGGAGGAGGGGTGGGCTCTGATGAGGATGTCAGGAGGCTACAGTGCGATTTGGACAGGTTGGGGGAATGGGCAGATACGTGGCAGATGCACTATAATGTGGATAAATGCGAGGTTATCCACTTTGGGGGTAAAAACAGGAGGGTAGATTATTATCTAAATGGCAATAGATTGGGAGATGGGGAAGTGCAGAGGGACCTGGGTGTTCTTGTGCACCAGTCACTGAAGGAGAGCATGCAGGTGCAACAGGCGATCAAGAAGGCAAATGGTATGTTGGCCTTCATATCAAGGGGGTTCGAGTATAGGAATAGGGATACCTTACTACAGCTGTACAAGGTGCTGGTGAGACCGCATCTGGAGTATTGTGTACAGTTTTGGTCGCCCCATCTGCGGAAGGATGTTCTTGCCATGGAGGGAGTGCAACGGCGATTCACCAGGCTGATACCTGGAATGGCGGGAATGACCTACGAAGAGAGATTAAATAGTTTGGGCTTGTACTCACTGGAGTTTAGAAGATTGAGAGGGGATCTCATCGAAACATATAAAATTATGGCAGGCCTGGACAGGCTGAATTCAGAGAGAATGTTTCCAATGGCCGGGGAGCACAGAACCAGGGGCCACAGTCTAAAAATAGCGGGCAAATCATTTAAAACAGAGATGAGGAAGAATTTCTTCACTCAAAGAGTGGTGAGCCTGTGGAATTCCCTGCCACAGAGGGCTGTGAAGGCTAATTCAATAAATATTTTCAAGAGAGAATTGGATATATTTCTGAAGGCTAAGGGGATTAAGGGTTACGGAGAAAAGGCGGGGACGGGGTACTGAACTGGTAAGATCAGCTATGATCTCAGACGAAGATCAGCCATGATCTCATTGAATGGCGGAGCAGGCTCGAAGGGCCGAATGGCCTACTCCTGTTCCTATCTCTATGTTTCTATGAATCAGACAGTTCGTAACCTTGGTGTCATACTTGACCCCGAGATGAGTTTCCGCGCCATCACTCAGACCGCCTACTTCCACCTCGGTAACATTGCCCGTCTCCGCCCCTGCCTCACCTCACCTGCTGCTGAAACCCTCATCCATGCCTTTGTTACCTCTAGACTTGACTATTCCAATGCAGTTCTGACACAAGGTCATCAACCTGGAACGTTAACTCTGTTTCTCTCTCCATAGATGCTGCCTGACCTGCTGAGTATTGCCAGCATTTTCTGTTTTTATTCCAATGCCCTCCTAGCCGGACTCCCATCTTCCACTCTCCGTAAACTTAAGCTCTTCCAAAACTGTGGCTCGGTGTCAAATCTTGGTTGCGAACACACCTGTGAAGTGCCTTGGGACATTTTACTGTGTTAAAGACGCTATATAAATACAAGTTGCTGTTATAATGTCGGCTGGCAACGATTTCTATGGCAACGTTCCCGTGGCTGTGTTCTGATGCCAACTGCATCCCAACAAACTTTGTAACACTCTGGGAATTATAGTCTAGTTAAATACAATCAATTATCAACAAAACATTGAGAATGACTGCAAATGATGGAAAACCTATAGGTGGGACAGCAGCATGATTGCAATATGTGATTCATGTGCAGATTATAAATGAAAGAAAACAGTCAGACAGAAATGACTGATAGACAAGAAGGAGGCAGATCTTAACTTGTATGTTTAAGAAATTAGAGAAATGTTGTGCATGTTCCATGTTGTCTCATATAATCCCTTTTAGGGCTTTTTGCCCCTAAAATGGTCATTTCATGTGACAGTTTCCGTGAAATGCCTATGTGTTTTTTGAGAATACAAAATAATCTCTCAGTATTTACATGACATGACGATGAGTTGCATCAAATTTATGGATGCTTTACTTCACACTTTAGCTTCAGAATGACGTTGGAAAATGTGTGCCAGATTGTCGAGATGTATGTCCTGCTGCAGATATGTCCTTTCTTGTTTTCCAGGTGCAATGCCGGGACACCGCTTCTTTTTGGGACCAACCCTGTGAGGAATCCTGAACATGATGTGTTAGTCCCCCACAGTTGTACTTGTTGTCAGGTCTTATGTCTCTTCAGTGTTGGTTGAATAATAGCCACCCTCTATTCGTCCTCCAAATCTTCAGTATCTTCGCTTCAGATACACAATGGCACCTTCTAAGGAATCAGCTGTGTAGGTATAACATGTGAGTTATGAATATGAGTACAGATCCAGCATTATCATGTTATTGCCATTTAATTACAAGTAACTGATATTTTTATACATGGAATGACATTGTTTAATGCATAATGTTAAATAATGACGAACCAGTACCTGAACACTTGGTGAATGTGTTGTCCTTGCTCATCAGGTGATAATGTATGACCATTTTTCTTTCAGCTGCAGTAATTTGTTTCCTTGTCACAGTTCCACCCTTGCTTTGCAGACATTTATTATGAGACACATTCACCCTTAAAATTATTTTGTGGTCGTTGCATTGTTTTTTAAAATCTTCAAAAACTCTCCATTTAACAAAATGTATTTTTTGGATAAATTAACCTAGACTTTTGAAGGCGTAATTTCTTCTATCATTTAGTTTTTTCACTAAAATATGAAGCTTACCAAAATATGACTAACGCCTTAGTGAGGTTTGGTAAACAAGACAAGGTAAAGGTGCTAACAATGATCGAGTGTCTCACTTCTGGTTATTAAACTGTTTGATTTACATAATTCATTGTTTATTCCAGTAGATGAATTAACTTGTCATTAACAGTAATTTTATATAAGTAAACGTTTTAAAATGCACTGAATCATTTAGGCAGTAAAGTAGCCTGAACAGCCTCAAACAGAATGATCTCACCAAAATTTTAACATAATCTCGTTCTTGTGACAATTCTAAACTTGTATGAAAATTCTAATGTATAAAGTAACAGTTGGTTGAGGAGTCACAAGGCTACGAGATGGTGTAAGGGTGAAATGATGCTATAAATCACAATAGCAAATCTCAAGCCGTTCTTATGGCTACAGTTCTACTATATTACTGACCTGACATGGATAATACTGCAAGCTGTGAGTCTGTGCAGAGCTCCACACTGCCCGTGGCTGTTTTTTAGTACTAGGAGATAGCAGCAAGCAGTATTTGCTTTCTCAGTGCATTAAAAAGACTCAATACTAAGTTTATAAGGTCCTCATGAGAGCCAGGTAAACACTTATTGGGGGATTATTTCCCCAACGTCAGTGGTGGGGACATTTTTAGAGGCAATAATCTGGGACAAAATTAATTGACATTTGGAAAAGTATGGGCTAATAAATGAAAGTCAGCATGGATTTGTTAAAGGCAAGTCATGTTTGACTAACTTAATTGAACATTTTGATGAAGTAATGGAGAGGTTTGATGAGGGTAGTGCGGTTGATGTCGTGTACATGGACTTTCAAAAGGCATTTGACAAAGTACCACAAAATAGACTTGTGAGCAAAATTAAAGCCCATGGGATTAAAGGGATAGTGGCAGTGTGGATACAAAATTGGCTAAGGGACAGAAAGCAGAGAGTAGTGGTGAACAGTTGTTTATTGGACTGAAGGGAAGTATACAGTGGTGTTCCCTAAGGGTCGGTGTTCTTTTTGATATATATTGGTCCAGATATTCCGATCCCTACAGGTGTGTACGCGCTGTGTACCCACCCATAGGGACATTGGAAATGCCGGTTTCAGGCATGCACAACGCATGCGCTGAAAACCGGCATTTCCGATCTGTCAAGAATGCTCTTGACAGATCCGCCGGCTGCCCTGGAGAAGGGCCTCTGCGGGCGGATAGTTCCGCTTTTTGGAGACCCTCCGCCCGCAGAAAACCGTTACAATTCTTACGCCTGGTAAAAGCAGGCATAAGGTCTGCTTTTACCAGGATAAGAGTTCAAAAAAGTAAAAAAAAAAAAAAAAAATTTCACTGGTTTATCATTTAAAAATACTTTTTAAAAAAGGTAAGTTTATTTTTAGCCCCGTAAAAAACTTTAATTATTTTTTTCAAAAAATTACATTTTTGTTTAAAATACTTAATTTTTTGTAATTTCAAGTCATTTTAAAAATGTGATGTTTTTTAAAATTTATTTAAAGTTTTACTATGTTTTTGGGGTGATCTCCATTCATGTATTTGAGAGGTCTTCCTGTCAAATGTATGAAGGGAGATTCCCTTCTGTGATTGGCTCCCCATGGCCCACGTGATTCCCAGGGACGCTGCGAACTACATGCACCCCTGGGATACGTGGGCCCTGCACACTTCAATGCTCAAAGAAATGATTGGAGCGCTAATTCAAGTCCTATAATTCCCCGTTTTCTCTCTACCGCCTTTTTTAAATAGTGGGGACATAGACAGACTGAAATGGACAGACACATGGCATATGAAATTTAACGCAGAGAAGCGTGAAGTGATTCATTTTGGTAGGAAGAATGAGGGGGTGCAGAAACAAAAGGACCTGGGGGTGTATGTACACAAATATTTGAAGGTGGCCGGACAAGTTGAGAAGGCTGTTAATAAAGCATATGATATCCTTGGCTTTATTAATAGATGTAAGAAGTCACACAACACCGGGTCATAGTCCAACAGTTTTATTTGAAATCACAAGCTTTTGGACTTCACCTGACGAAGGAACAGCGCTCCGAAAGCTTGTGATTTCAAATAAAACTGTTGGACTATAACCTGGTGTTGTGTGACTTCTTACATTTGTCCACCCCAGTCCAACACCGGCATCTCCACACCATGTTTATTAATAGAGGCATAGAATTAAAAAGCAAGGAAGTTATGCTAAATCTTTATGTTCAGTTCTGGGCACCATACTTTAGGAAGGATGTCAAGGGCTTAGAGATGGTGCAGAAGAGATTTACTAGAATGGTACCAGGGATGAGGGACTTCAGTTATGTGGAGAGACTGGAGAAGCTGGGGCTGTTCTCCTCAGAGCAGAGTAGGTTGAGGGGAGATTTGATAGAGGTGTTCAAAATCATGCACGGTTTTGATGGTGTACATAAGGAGAAACTGTTTCCAGTGCAGAAGTGTCGATAACCAGAAGACACAAATTTAAGGTGATTGGCAAAAGAATCAGAGACGATATGAGGAAACATTTTTTTTACACAGCAAGTTCTTGCCTGAAAGGGTTGTAGAAGCAGATTCAACAGTAACTTTCAAAAAAGAATTCGATAAATACTTGAAGGGAAAACATTTACAGGGCTATGGGGAAAGAGCAGGGGAGTGGGACTAGTTGGATAGCTCTAACAAAGGGCTGGCACAGGCATGATGGGCTGAATGAATTCCTTCCATGCTGTATCATTCTATGATTCTATGGGCTAGAAATTCATTATAGCCCAGGAATGGGCTGTATCATTAGAAAAGTTGGAGAATTAAGTGCCAGGCGCGAATGCTTTAGACTGCACGCAAAATTCATGCTCAATGCTCAAAGAAATGATTGGAGCGCTAATTCAAGTCTTAAAGCCCAAGCTCATTGGCGTTACACTCGAAAGGTGGACCAAAATCAGGTGCAGTTTAATCGCAAGTCATCATTGCCACAAGCTTTTTCCAGTTCTTAAAAGGGAGGTTCATTGATGCTGCAGAACCTAATTCTCAGCATTGTTGGCTGTGCAGCTGCCTCAGCAAGTAGCAGCAGGTCAAGGAGAAGAAGCCAGATGACTGAAGCAGCTGTACTCATGGTAGATCCATGCCCCAGGGAAAGAGCCCGCAGATTCAGCGAGCAAGCATTGGACGTATTGGTGTTCACTGTGGCGAGACGGAGGGCTTTGCTCTACCTGGCAAGTGGCAGGAGTCCCTCGCCGCAATCTTCCGCACCATGTGGAAGGAGGTGTCACACAGTGCAGGAAGAAATTTAACGACCTCACTCATGTGGTCAGGGTGAGTGAACGCTTCAACAGATGCTACATACCACCATCTGAACCACAGTCTGCACACACTGCCCAAAGCACCACACCACCAGCACTCACCCAATCTCTACCTAGCAACACTCACACCAACATCTCACACCTTGCAAACAATGACAGCTATTCAACTATGGCAGGCATATCACCCAAACACATTGCTCCACACTCACTCACACACTTTCCTTTCTCTTGCAGGCTAAGGTGGCTCACAACAGGAGGGAGCAGGAGTGCACAGGCGGACGAAACATAGAAACATAGAAGATAGGAGCAGGAGTAGGCCATTTGGCCCTTCGAGCCTGCTCCGCCATTCAATGTGATCATGGCTGATCATCCAAATTCAGTACCCTGTCCCTGCCTTTTCCCCATATCCCTTGATCCCTGTAACCTCAAGAAATATATCCAACTCTTTCTTGAATATATTTAATGAACTGGCCTCCACCGCCCTCTGTGGCAGAGAATTCCACAGGTTCACCACTCTCTGGGTGAAGAAATTCCTCCTCATTTCAGCCCTAAATGGCTTACCCCTTATCCTTAGACTATGACCCCTGGTTCTGGACTCCCCGGCCATCAGAAACATCCTTCCTGCATCTAGTCTGTCCAGACCTGACAGAATTTTATAGGTTTCAATGAGACCCCCTCTCAATCTTCTAAACTCCAGTGAGTATAAGCCCAATCGACACAATCTCTCCTCATACGTCATTCCTGCCATCCTAGGTATCAGCCTGGTGAATCTTCGCTGCACTCCCTCCATGGCAAGAACGTCCTTCCTCAGGTAAGGTGACCAAAACTGCACACAATACTCAAGGTGTGGTCTCACCAAGGTCCTGTACAACTGTAGCAAGACATCCTTGTTCCTGTACTCGAACCCTCTTGCTACGAAGGCCAACATACCATTTGCCTTCTTAACCGCCTGCTGCACCTGCATGCTTACCTTCAGCGACTGGTGCACAAGGACCCCCAGGTCTCTTTGCACTTCCCCTTCTCCCAATCTATTGCCATTCAAATAATAATCTGCCTTCCTGTTTTTGCCACCAAAGTGGATAACCTCACATTTATCCACATTATAGTACATTTGCCATGTTTCTGCCCAATCACCCAACCTGTCCAAATCGTACTGGAGTTTCCCGACATCCTCCTCGCAGCTTACCCTCCCGCCCAGCTTTGTGTCGTCTGCAAATTTGGAGATATTACATCCAATTCCCTTGTCCAGATCATTAATATATATTGTGAACAGCTGGGGTCCTAGGACCGATCCTTGCGGTACCCCACTAGTCACTGTCTGCCACTCGGAAAACGACCCGTTTATTCCAACTCTTTGCTTTCTGTCCGCCAACCAGTTCTCTATCCAAGTCAATACCTTGCCCCCAATCCCATGTGCCTTAATTTTGTACGCTAATCTCTTGTGTGGGACCTTATCGAAAGCCTTCTGAAAGTCCAAATACACCACATCCACTGGTTCTCCCTTATCTATTTTACCAGTTACATCCTCAAAAAATTCCAGTAGATTAGTCAAGCATGATTTACCTTTTGTAAATCCATGTTGACTTTGTCCGATCCTGTCACTGCTTTCCAAGTGCTCTGCTATTACATCTTTTATAATAGACTCTAGCATTTTCCCCACTACCGATGTCAGGCTTACCGGTCTATAATTCCCCGCTTTTTCTCTACCACCTTTTTTGAATAGTGGGGTAACATTAGCTACCCTCCAATCCATGGGTACCGTTCCAGAGTCTATCGAGTTCTGGAAGATGATCAGTAATGCATCTAGTATCTCTATGGCCACTTCCTTAAGTACCCTGGGATGTAGACCATCAGGCCTTGGGGATTTATCGGCCTTCAGTCCCATCAATTTTCAAGCTGACACCCAACCACTGTCTGAGCTGTAGAATAGAGTGCTGCAGATTATTAGGTGCCAGATGGTGGGTGCTGTTGACCCCCTTGGGGACAACAACGGTATGTTCATCCCTACTCCTTCTTCTCACATCCCACTTCCCCCTCACCCCACAAGCGTTTTGCACTTTCCAGCTAATCATGCTGTATGCATGCATTTCTCCTTTCCTGCCCCCTCCCCTCACCTTAACCAGACTCTTGTGCCTTTATGCTTTCAGATAATCAGCAAGCCCCTGAGCAGCCTGTCCCTGAGGGCACCACAGAGAGCGAGGCGGGAGAAGAGGAGGAGGAGGAGGAAGAACACACCGCATCACTGCATGTCTCAGCCACAGGCACCAGCTCAGATACTGGCACTACATATTACACACTTTAGAGGCTAGTATAGTAGCGGGATCTGCATAGGGTGAGGTAATGGGGACGAGTGGGCTGCTGCAAGGCCAGGGGGAAAGGGTAGCTCGGAGGCCAGCTCACCGAAGGTTGAGTTCGTGCTCGAGTTCTGCTGCACAGGACTCAGATGAGGACCTTGATGGGGAGGTGTTCAGAAGAAGGGTGATGGGCATGCACACGGAGATGATAGGTGCAATAGCAAGGGTGCCCGAGAGCCTCTCAGCAATGATAAGGAGCGATGAGGAGTCCGCCTCCAACATTGCTCAAAGCTCTGCGCACACCATGGGGCCCATCATTTCCAGTCTACAAAGAATGGTAGGCTCCCAGAGAGACCGTGGCGACCCAGACCTGATGCCGCATGTGATAGGCGATCTAGCAGCTTCCATTGCCGCACAGGCAGAAGCGATGCAATGTCTTATATTGCTATAATGGAGTCTATGCTTGGTGACATCCAATCTCAGACTGCTCTCATGCAGTCTCAGCTTGATGCCACGCAAGCTCTGACTGCGGCCATCGTGGCTGGTTCTACCACCGTCGATTGGGGCTTTCACGGTGTCGCAGCAGACCAGAAATCTGTGCTCCAGCAGATTGGTAGGGATGCTGAGGTGCTGCCCCGGGGGAGTGGCAGCGGGTCAGTGGAGCAGGAACCTGCTGTCCTCTCTCAGGATGACAGCATTCCTGCTCCCACCACTGCCACTCCGCCATTGCCCATGTCGCTGCCTGTCATCCAGCCAGCCCAGACTGCTGCTGCCCATGCTGAGGTGGTGCAGTCTACAGCCGGGCCTTCCAGGCCCAGGGCTGGTCGAGGGCATCCTGCAAGGCCATCTGAAGTCTCCCACATGGACACTCAGCCGCCTTCCACCAGCCCTGCTGCAGCCACAGGGCCAACACTTCATAGGAGCACTAGAGTAGGCAAAGGCACAGTAATGAGAGGCAATAAGGGATTGCACAAGGGTGAATAGTTAATATTTTTGTTGTAAATATGTGTTCACAGATTATTGATAAATTTATTAATTCAGTTTGGATTCTTTTGTGGTGTGTCTCATTTCAGCTTTGCGCTGTGATATGGCCTGCGACAGGGATGGAATGATGGGGATGTGGTGAGCAATGGGGATCTGGGGTTTAATTTATTGGAACCGCAGCCTGATGAGGCAATAATGGAAGGCTGATTGAGTGGCTGCCTCCTCCCTCACTCCTGTTCCTCCTCCTCTTTCTCCCCCTCCACCTTTACCTCGTTTGCCTCGTCCTTCTCCTCCTCTCCCTCTTCCTCCTCCTGAGGTGGTCCCACAATCCCTGGTGGCAAGGGCGGGGCCCTCATGATGGCCAAGTTGTGGAGCGTGCAGCAGACCATGACGAAATGGGACACCCGCTCAGCTGACTACTGGAGGGCTCCTCCCGAGCGGCCAAGGCAGTGGAACCGTTGCTTGAGCAGGTTGATGATCTGCTCGATGATGTTCCTGGTGGCAGCATGGCTGTCATTATATGAGTGTTGGGATTGCGGAGTGGAGTCATGAGCCAGGTGGAGAGCGGACAGCCCTTGTCTCCAAGCAGCCAGCTGTGAGCTTGATGTGGTGGCTGGAAGAGTGCTGGCACACTGATCGGGCATAGGATGAAGGCATCACGGCTGCTGCCAGGATAGCGGGCATTCACACTGAGGATTCACTGTCTGTGGTCGCACGCCAACTGCACATTGAGTGAGTGGTAGCCTTTGTGGTTACCGAAGATGTCAGAATTGTTATGCAGTTCCCGCAAAGCCATGTGGGTGCAGTCAATGGCGTCCTGCACGATGGCGAACTGCAAAATGTTAGATATGTCTCCTGTTGCAGACTGGAATGCTCCGCTGGTGAAGAAATTGAGGGCGATAGTGACCTTGACTGCCAGTGAGAGAGCTGTGGTCACCCTGATCTGAGGCTGGAAATCTGGTTGCAGGAGGTGGCAGAGTTCTGTGACCACCTCCTTGGTGAAGCGCAGCCTTCTAATACACTGCCCCTGACTTAATTGGAGGTAGGAGAAATGCTCTCAGAATACCCTCAGAGGGTAAGGCCTCCTGTTGAGAGCCCTGATGGCCCTCCTCCTCCCTCTGGCCACATGTTCCAGTCTTTCTCGCTGCCTCTGCTCCTTCCACTGTAGATCCTGGAAGGCCAGGTCAACTGCCAGTATAGCCCCCATTAATATAAGTCAAGTATAGCGGTTTGATTTTTTAAAGAATAAATGTAGCTGCTTTTTAGTTCCCACAACACTCCTGATGCAAAGTAACCTTTAAATTACTGAATTAAACTGTTGTACAATGTGAAACTGACAAGAAAGCTCTGAAACTGCACTAACCTGACAGCTGCGACTCATTACTCATGATCCCTTTAAATAACATCCCTGGAGTCTGCTTCTGGCTGCTTCATGCCAGCTCTCCTTGTCGCTGTTTGGTCGAGGTGCTATAGTAGGTGGTGGCATTCAATTTCGCAGCACGATCCGCCTGCTGTTGAAATCCCCGGCGGTACTTCGTGCTGGCAGCGGAACGGTGGGGGCAGGGCGGATTTGCTATGCCCCACTGGATTCGCCTCGCCCCAGCACTACTGCAGTAGTGCCCCATTACTGCCATGTGCTGGGACTAATGGGAGGTGCTAAGGTACCGAATTTTTCCCCCTATGATTCTAATTTTTACTTTTGGTGACAGTATAAAATGGGCGATATCAGATCGGCTGCCCATTATACATCTTTCCTGATTTTCCTTTAATTTCCGATCCGATGTCGCCCCAGTTACACTATCACCAAGAGCTTATATTACCCTCATTAACTGGGACTCTCTCTCTGGTTTACAGTTATGCTCCAGCAGGTAAGGTAAGCCTGCAGTTTTAGTACACTCAGGAATCAGGTCAGAGGCTCACCCCTGAACCCTTAGTGAATAAATACATTGCTAATTTCCCACTCAAAAGCACTTCATATCAGCATGAAAAAGGCAGTAAAACTGTTGCGTGAGATTTTTTGTACAGTCTTTAGCTCTTTTTAAACTTTTTTTTTAGGTTATTTCATTTTACACATCTTTGGAAGCTCAGCTCTGAGCCAAGGTTGCAACACTCTGGCTCAGCCTGAGCTAATGGCTGGGGAGAGGGATACAGGCTTGCATGGCCTCGGTTTAACAGCTCATCAAAAAGCATCTCCTCAGCATTGAACTGTCCACCTAAATTTATGCTGAAGTCCTGGAGCGGAGCTGATACTTGAGATGAGTCATGCTACTTTCAAACAAACACAGAAGACTGTGTAATTTATTGAATAATGTGTATGACGGTGAGTTATTTTTGAATGTGATTGACAGCTAAACAAATCCAGGAACTACCAGGAGCTGTTTCTGGGGAATTTAAGGAACTGTAGCAGTTCAAATCTTGGAGTCAGTTTGAAATTCTTAAGATAATTCTTAAGCCAGCATCAGCTTTTGTAGTGGTAAGAAGTATAAGGAAAGAAACACTGCGCATGCAAAAGTATTCTGCAATAACGTAGCATTAGATTGTGACCTTTCATTGTATTCCTTTTCAAAGAGCTCGATAGGATTTCTACTATAGATGTATATGTATTATATCACGTTAGTTATTCGCTTGTTCAGCTTTTATTAAATAACTTTGCTTAATAGCTTAATGTTGAAACAAGGTTTGAACTTACAGTGCTCTACTGCTTGTCAAAGACAGGGGAGAGATCATATGGAGGCAAAGGATGATTCCAATAGCTGAAAGCCATTAACATTTAGGGCGCGATCTTGCCAGCCCTGGGGAGGCGGGACTGCCGAGAGAATGGCAGAATTTGGGGACTGGTGCCCAACCCGCCCCCATACCATCTTCCCAGGAGGCGGGTAGCCGTCCCGCACCAGGTCCCATCTCCTTGGAGGCGGGAAGGGGATTACAGCCACCTAACTGCCTGTTAATAGGTAGTCAACAGGCAGATAAGAGGATTATTCCTATTTTACCCGCACAAGTGTGGGCTTCCCGAAGGCTGCGAACCCCGCCAGGATCACCGAGGTGAGCAGTGGGTCTGTGGCGGTCGGAGGGGTGCAAAAGTGCGCTGTGAAGGTAAGTGATGGGTGCAAGTGTGGAGAGGTGAGTATCTGAGGTAAGTGGAAAGTGTTAGAAAAAGTTTACTTACCTTTGTTTCTTCTTGCAGGCTTCAAGAGTTGGATATGAGGAGAGTCTTGCACCTCCGCGGCAGAGATGACAGATGGCTGCTGCATTCTCCAATGCAGCAACCATCTAATTTCTGTGATAGGAAGAGGTTTGATGAGGTCTTGAATTCAAGAACTCATCAAACTACAGAGAATGTCAGTGTTTGACAGCTTCACAGATGAAACGTCGTACGTTGACGTTCTCTGTAACCAGCTTTCCCTTAATTGGTCTGCTAAGCCCGCTGGGCTGGCTTAACAAGGTCAATCAAGGGAAAATAGCGTGGGTTGGCCACAAATCGATGGAGGCGGGACATCGACCAGACAAGCAGCAGTCCCGCCCCCAACACGCCCTCAGTCACAAAATCGCCCCCAAAGGTTTTTCTGTTCAATGTCCCAGCACATTCCTGAAAGCTTACCTGCAGATCAAGGCCAGTGAAGACTCTCTCAAAAACATACCAATTTCTGCCCCATACTCTTCTCTGAACATCCTATCATAGGATAGAAGAAATGTAGGTGACTGAGGCTAAGTGCGGAAATATGGCAATATTTTTCTGCAACCTGCTTTAGGTGTAGATCTGAAATGGAAGCAATGCGAATCCATCCATCAGCCTTACATATTTTACATACAACGGTATTCTAGAAGGAATATTTGCAGAAAAGGTTGTTTTGTTTGGGGTTTTTTTTGATCTAAGAAAATAAATATTTTTTCCTCCAAACTATGCCTGGCAGCAAGACTTTCCACTGTGTTATGTTTCTGTTGCTGCAAACACTAATGAAGGAGCGTTTCAGATATTTTCCTTATTTTAGTTTGGAACCATTGTCTGCAGTAAGCAACACGAGCTGAGAAACCGGTACATGATCTGTAAAGCAAATTGATCAAAGAAGGGAAGATTGCCACAGCATGCTCCTGAATAAGGGCTTCAAGCTACATGGTCCTGCTGTTGGAAAAGTAAAAGAGGTCACAAAGATGCGGGATAAGAATTCCTTAAACTCTGAAGCATTTCTCCAAGTATCTTTTGGCTATTTAAAAATACTTTCCAAGAGAGACTTGAAGATGAATTTTGAGAAAATCTCTAGTTGTCTCAGCCTGTCCAGTAATTAGCCAAAAACATTACTGGCATTGCCTGTGTATACTGAAGCTAGTAAGATCCTCACAGTGCTGGACCTGATTTCATGTTAAGGCATTCTATAATTGACTGCCCACAGCCACAGCACAATAAGAATTTGCAAGCATCCATACTTTCCTAGTAACCCTTGCTATCGTTTCTCTGAGCATGGGATCCTATCCAATATGCTGGTGTGGACATTTATGTTGTATCAACAAGGATCCCCATGGGATTTTGCTAGCTTCTTCCGAGGGATTTAACTTTTTAGGGATTTGCCATGGGAATAGGCAATTACTTTTCAGAAGAAAACTGCACTGTGTTGATAAACAGATCAGCCAGGATCTTATTGAATGACAGAACAGGCTTGAGATGCTGAGTAGCCAACTTGTGTTCCTATATTCCATCTTTCTCCTTTCTCTTTCCATCTTTTTTAGATGAGAACAGATTAGTCTCCTGAAATCTGGCTAACCGAGAAGTCTTCTCACTAACTGACTAGGCATGTCCCACTCTGTGTCCCTTATAGGTCTCAAGATCAGAGCGTGTGGAGCTAAACTGCATTCCATTCCATTTGTATCATGGCAAGAATGTGCTTGCATTTTAGCTCGTGATGCCAATTCATTTAGCTGTGATGCAAATGAAATGATCCAGTCTGGCAGCCACTCACCTCAGCACCACCCCTTTTATGGTGTAGTACGCAGTACTCTCCAGTGCATTAGAAGACTGGTAGGTGCATACTTAAAAAAATCATTTAAACTTGAAGGTAAACTATTCACGCCTACCCTTTACCCCGCATATCAGAAATGGTCAACCAGATTGCGCAATACCGAGTCTTCTCGACTATCGACCTCAAATCAAAAATTAACGAATTCTTTATTTATTTAAACATAATTCTGGCCTCAGAATTCCAGTGCAGAAAAGTGAACAGGCACCAAATAGCAATGCTATAAAGGATTTTTGGATATTTGACAACGCAAAATGAACAGAATCAGCAAAATGCCTTGGCAACTAAGCTAATGCACTGAAAATATAATTCTGCCTGTTCTGATCATGAACGTTAAGAAATATGATGTATTTTTTGGTCTAAAACTTATAACTTTGCATTTCTAGGAGCTGAACAACATACTTCATAGAATTACAGGAAACTTTCGATTAACCGGCCCCTAAATAACCGGAACGCTCTATCCACCGGCAAAATTCAGGAGTCGGTTCAGGTAACTTTTTTTACTTTTAGTTACTTTTTTTACTCCATTTGTTGCTGTGCAAGGGTGTAACTGAAGCTGTTGCTAAGCTACAGAGACGCTTGCAACTTGTGCCGATTGTTTTGAAGAGCAATAGGGTTTGTTGCTTTATATGGAGCTCTGAGCTCCGTATCTTTTACTATAGCGTTCGGTTATCCGGAATTGTTGATGAACCGGCACCACATCGGTCCCGTCCATGCTGGATACCAGAAAGTTTCCTATTGAGGTAGATTTTGGTCTTTATCGCCTGAGGTTTAAGTATTACCAGGGCGGACTGCAGGGGGTGGTGGGAGAATCGCACATGGGTTACAGAACCAGCAAGACTTTCCTCTCTATGATCCGCCCAGGTAGCCTGTAAGATACAAGCGGTAAAGACCAATATCTCCCCCATAGACTGTTACCGTACAGAAAGAGACCATTCGGCCTGCCGTGTCTGTGCCGGCTCTTTGAAAGTGCTGTCCAATTTAGTCCCACACCCCAGCTTTTACCCCATAACCCTGCAAATTAGTCCTCTTCAAGTACATGTCAAACTGCCTTTTGAAAGTTCTTATGAAATCTAACTCCACCACCCTTTCAGGTAACGTGTTCAAGATCTTAACAAACTTTTTTAGTAAAAAAAATTCTCCTCATTTCCAATCTACTTCCTTTGCCAATTATTTTAGGTTTTCAAGGAAGAAATAGCGAGAAAAAGATTAAGAAACAAATAGATAGATGGCAGAGATGGTAACAAAAGTGTGTGAGAGGCATACAGGGGGAGAGAGAGAGAGCAAAAGACAAACAGGAAACTTGAGAAAGGGGAATTGCAAGACTTAAGGAGTGGGAGAAGAACAGGGAGAGTTACACAAACAGAAATTTTTTAACATTTATCTGTGAGCAATGCTACAGGAGATTAAATAATATCACAAATGTGTATTCATTTGACAGGTTCTTTAGTGTTAATGACAGACTAGTTTTATGAAGGTTTAATAATATGTAACTAATAATACATTTTTAGGTATCAGCCTTGGCTTACCTCTGAGTCAAAAGGTTGTGGGTTCAAGTCCTACTCATAGAAACATAGAAACATAGAAGATAGGAGCAGGAGTAGGCCATTCAGCCCCTCGAGCCTGCTCCGCCATTCAATGCGATCATGGCTGATCATCCAAATTCAGTACCCGGTCCCTGCTTTCTCCCCATACCCCTTGATCCCTTTAGCCTTAAGAAATATATCCAACTCCTTCTTGAATATATTTAATGTATTAGCCTCTACTGCCTTCTGTGGTAGAGAATTCCACAGGTTCACCACTCTCTGGGTGAAGAAATTCCTCCTCATTTCTGTCCTAAATGGCCTACCCCTTATCCTTAGACTGTGACCCCTGGTTCTGGACTCCCCAACCATCGGGAACATCCTTCCAGCATCTAGTCTGTCCAGTCCTGTCAGAATTTTATAAGTTTCAATGAGATCCCCTCTCATTCTTCTAAACTCCAGCGAGTACAAGCCCAATCGACCCAATCTCTCCTCATACGTCATTCCTGCCATCCCAGGAATCAGCCTGGTGAATCTTCGCTGAACTCCTTCCATGACAAGAACATCCTTCCTTAGGTAAGGTGACCAAAACTGCACACAATACTCAAGATGTGGTCTCACCAAGGCCCTGTATAACTGCAGCAAGACATCCTTGTTCCTGTACTCGAACCCTCTCGCTACGAAGGCCAACATGCCATTTGCCTTCTTAACCGCCTGCTGCACCTGCATGCTTACCTTCAGCGACTGGTGCACAAGGACACCCAGGTCTCGTTGCACTTCCCCTTCTCCCAATCTATTGCCATTCAGAGATTTGAGCACCAAATCTAGTCTGGCATTTTGGTGCAGTATTGAGGGAGAGCTGTATTGTCGGTGGTGCCGTCTTTTGAATGAGACGTTAAGCTAAAGACCCATCTGCCCTCTAAAGTGGATGTAAAAGATCCCATGGCACTATTTGAAGAAGAGCAGGTGAGTTCTCCCAGTGTCCTGCCCAACATTTATCCCTCAACCAACATCACTAAAATAGATGAGCTGGTCATTTACTTCATTGTTGCTGTGGGAGTTTGCCGTGCGCAAATTGGTTGCTGCGTTTTCTACGTTACAACAGTGGCTTACTTAAAAAGTATTTCACTGGCTGTAAAGTGCTTTGGGATGTCCTGAGGTTGTGAACGATGTTATATAAAGGCAAGTTATTTATTTTCTTTCTTTAAAAAGGTGATCATGCTCTCATACTTGCATTGGCCCGCTGAATTGATGTTGACATTAAATTTTCAAATATGCCTGCATTTTAATAACAGTGCTGCTCCTAATGTTATCAAATAGTTACTGTTGGCATTTCTATTCAATGTAATCTGCACAGGGGACTGTAAATCAGGCTAACTAATATCTGCAGAGTGTTTCCATCAACACTTTATTACCACATACTATCTCTGAAGTCATTATTTCCAGTGATCATGACAAATACTTACTCAGTATGTGTTATTTTAATGGTCTTCAATCAATACTAATTCTATAAAAATGTAAAATCTAAAAGCAGTATAATAACTATGAAAAATAAGTTAGCACCAAGCTTTGGAGCACAGTAATCCATGATAAACTAATGCACAAAGCTAAATGAATCAATTCTGCACTTACAGTTTGAATACTTAAACTGCGCTGACAGAAACCATCTTATTTCTTTTAGTTTCAGCCTTGAAATTACAGGTAGACTATCCTTTATCCGAAAACCTCGGGACCAGCCGAGTTTCGGATAAAGGAGAATTTCGGATTTCGGAAGGTGGGTCGGCGGGGGTCCGCGGGGGGTCGGCGGGGGTCCGCGGGGGGGGTCGGCGGGGGTCGGGGCTGGCGGGGTCGGCGGTTGTCGGGGCCGGCGGGGTCCACGGGGGGGTCGGCGGGGGGTCGTGCGCACGACTTACCCTTTATCCGAACTCGGAACCCTCTAAAAACCGAAGGTTTTTTCGTTCGTACGCACGACTTACGCTGAACGAAAAAACCTTCGGTTTTTAGAGGGTTTCGGTTTTCGGAAGTCCGGATAAAGGGTAGTCTACCTGTATTGTGCAAATGTTTTCTCTCCTGTCTTCTATTTTATGTTGATAGCGGATCAGCCATGATCATATTGAATGGTGGAGCAGGCTCGAAGGGCCGAATGGCCTACTCCTGCTCCTATTTTTCTATGTTTCTATATTTCTTACAGAGGTATTAACCCTTTCAAATAGGTTGACACCTCTGTTAAAATAGCAGATGGAGAATATCTAAACAGAGGAAACTACAAGGGTATGAGGGACAAGTTGGCCATGGTAGATTGGGAGACTACACTAAAAGGTATGAAGGTGGACATACAATGGCTAACATTCAAGGAAATAATGCATAATTTGCAACAAACATATATTTCTCTAGGCCATAAAAACCCAAAAGGAAAAGTGATCCAACCATGGATAACAAAAGAAATTAAAGCTAGTATTAAGTCAAAGGAGGAAGCTTATAAAGTTGCCAGAAAAAGCGGTCAGCCTGAGGATTGGGATCTTTTTAGAAATTAGCAAAGGGGGACCAAGAAATTGATAAAGAAAGGGAAAATGGAATATGAGTACAAACTAGCGAAAAATATGAAAACGGATTGTAAAAGCTTCTATAGGTATGTGAAAAGGAAAAGACTGGTGAAGGTAAATGTAGTCCTTTACAGTCAGAGACAAGAGAATTTATAATGGGGAATGAGGAAATGGCAGAGAAATTAAATAAATACTTTGTTTCTGTCTTCATGGAGGAAGACACAAAAAATCTCCCAGAAATATGAGAATACCAAGGATGTGGCGAGAATGAAGAACTTAAAGAAATTATTATTAGTAAAAAAACAGTTCTAGCAAAATTAATGGGACTAAAAGTCGATAAATCTCAAGGACCGGATGACCTACATCCTAGGGTTTTGAAAGAGGTGGCCATTGGGATGGTGGACGCATTGGTTGCCATCTTCCAAAATTCTATAGATTCTGGAATGGTTCCTGCAGATTGGAGAATAGCAAATGTAACCCCGCTATTTAAGAAAGGAGGGAGAGAGAAAACGGGGAACTACAGATCTGTTAGCCTCACATCAGTAGTTGGGAAAATACTGGAATCTATTATAAAGGATGCAATAACTGGACACTTAGAAACTAATAGTAAGATTGGGCAGAGTCAACATGGATTTATGAAAGGGAAGTCCTGTTTGACAAACCTATTGGAGTTCTTTGAGGATGTAACTAGTGGAGTAGACAAAGGGGAACCAGTAGATGTGGTGTATTTGGATTTTCAGAAGGCCTTCGATAAGATCCCACACAAGAGGTTGGTGAACAAAATTAGGGCACATGGAATTGGGGGTAATATACTAGCATGGATTGAGAATTGGTTAACAGACAGAAAACAAAGATTAGGGATAAACGGTCTTTTTCAGGATGGCAGGCTGTGACTAGTGGGGCACCACAAGGATCGGTGCTTGGGCCCCAGCTATTCACAGTCTATATCAATGATTTGGATGAGGGGACTCAATGTAACATTTCCAAATTTGCTGATGACACAAAGCTAGGTGGCAGTGTCAGTTGTGAAGAGGATGTGAAGAGGCTTCAAAGGGATCTCGACAGGCTCAGTGAGTGGGCGAGAACATGGCAGATGGGTTATAATGTGGATAAATGTGGTTATCCACTTTGGTAGAAAAAACAGAAAGGCAGAGTGTAGTGTCCGTGTGTTGATAAAGACACTGAAGACAGCAGTTGGTTCATAGGTATTTACTAAGCAAAGTCTGGGGGGGGGGGGTTTCTAAAGGATATACACAATACACAGGCTTATATAGCCCAAGTGGCAATTACCGGCATTACGCACACCTGGGGCTCTTAAAGGCACATACACCACAATTCCTCCCCTTTTAGCTAACCAGTACATCATATTTTAAGTAATTATTAATTACATGTTATATGCAAAATAATATACATTGCTGTAATTAATTAATTATAAGTTAGTCTCTCAGGAGGCTTCCTGACCCGGTCCGGATAACGCCTCGGGGGTGTAGTAGTTTCTGGTGGTGTAGTAGGTTCTTCTGGCAAGGCTGATTCGGCTTGAATGCCAGTGTCGGGTTCATCGGGTTCCAGTATCACCGGATCGGAGGTAGATATGGGTATCTCTACTTCATCGTTAGATGTATAGCGTGGTGGTGTAGGTTGTCCCTTTTCGGATGACTTTATGATTTGGTCAGCATGGCGCCTTATTATGCTTTCTCCGATGTCCACGGTATACATCAGTGGTCCTAGTCGTGTGCAGATAGTTCCAGGCTGCCATTTCTCGGTACGGTAGTCCCGGGCCAAAACCTGTTGGCCTATCTGGAAGGCCCTAGTTGGCCTTTCATTCATGCCTTGAAACTGTCAGTTCTCCACGTCCCTTCGGATGTTGGGCTTGACCAAATCCAGCCGGCATCTTAGGTTTCTATTGAAGAACATCATGGCGGGAGTTTGGTTGGTAACCATATGTGTTGCTTTCCTGTATGCGAATAAGAAGTTATCCACCTTGTGCTGAAGTTTTATGTCTTCATTACCCATGTCCTTTATGGCCTTCTTGAAGGTCTGGACAAACCTTTCAGCCAATCCATTGGTGGCGGGATGGTATGGGGCAGACGTGTAGTGCTTTACCCCATTGTTTTTTAAGAACTTTCTGAATTCTTCGGACACAAATTGCGGTCCATTATCAGAACATATTTGTTCCGGCAGCCCATTCCTGGGAAATATGGTCCTTAATACTGTGATGGTTTTTTCCGTGGTGGTGGAGGACATCTTTATTACCTCCGGCCACTTGGAGTATGCATCAACCGCGATTAAGAACATTGAGTCCATAAATGGACCAGCAAAGTCGATGTGCACCCTTTGCCAGGGAGATGAGGGCCACTCCCATGGATGTAGAGGGGCTTGTGGTGGAGCGTTTTGGACCTTCTGGCATCCTAGGCAGCTCTTGGTCATTTCTTCGATGTCTCCATCGATACCTGGCCACCATACAAATGCCCTGGCTAGGTTCTTCATTTTCACTCCACCCAGATGCCCCTCGTGAAGCTCCTTTAGCACTTTATCCTGGAGTTTGGGTGGAATCACCACTCTGGATCCACACATCAAGGTTCCTCGGCACACTGACAGCTGTTCTCTTCTTTGCGAGAATGCTGGCAACAGTGGTTCGCCATGTGCTGGCCATCCCTTCACTGTTAAATCGTAGACCCGTGAGAGAGTCGGGTCATTTCTTGTCTCCCTTTCAATGGCAGAATTTGTCACTGGTAGACATTCCACTATGGTAGAGTGGACTATCTCTACTGGGTCTACTGTAGGTGCCTCTTCTATCATTGGCAACGGTAGGCACGATAAACCGTCAGCATTCCCATGCTGTTTTGACCCTTTGTATTCTATGTTGTATTGGTGTGCCCCTAGAAAAAGGGACCACCGCTGTAGCCTTTGTGCTGTCATAATGGGAACACCCTTTTTAGGGTTGAATATGGAGATGAGGGGTTGATGGTCAGTCAACAAGGTAAATTTTTGTCCGTGTAGGTAATGGTTGAATTTCTTTACTCCCCATACCAGGCTGAGTGCTTCCCTGTCGATTTGGGCATAGTTACGCTCAGCTGAGTTCAATGAGCGTGATGCAAAAGCTATCGGCCGTTCCGAGCCATCAGGGAATTTATGCGATAATACTGCTCCTATGCCATAAGGGGATGCATCGCACGCCCGTCTGATTGGCAGTGATGGGTTGTAATGAGCCAAAACTTCTTTGGATGTGATTAAGTCTTTGCATTTACGGAAGGCATTTTTGCAGTCTTCGTTCCATTTCCAAATTACTCCTGTTTGTAGCAGTTCATTAAGAGGGTGTAGAAGAGTTGATAAGTTCGGTAAAAGTGTATGATAGTAATTTATTAATCCCAGGAACGACCTTAATTGTGAAACATTTTCAGGTGCTGGGGCTTTTATGACCGCCTCAATTTTTTCAGGTGACTTATGCAACCCTTCCTTATTTATTATGTGGCCACAATATGATATTTGATTTCGGAAAAATTCGCACTTGGGGCGATTTGCTCGTAGGCCCCGTTCTCTCAGCCTAGTGAGCACCTGCTCTAAATTGGCAAGGTGCTCGTTGTCGTTTTCTCCTGTTACAAGGATGTCGTCTAGGTAGCATTGAGTCCCCGGAATCCCTTGGAGGACTTGCTCCATAGCTCTTTGCCAGATAGCTGGAGCGGATGCTACTCCGAAAACCAGTCGATTGTACTGGTACAGACCTTTGTGTGTATTTATCGTGAGATATTTTTTAGAGGCTTCTTCAACCTCCATCTGTAGATATGCCTGTGCCAAGTCAATTTTGGTGAAACGTTTCCCTCCGGATAGTGAGGCGAAAATATCTTCTATCCTCGGAAGAGGATACTGTACCATGTGAAGGACCGGGTTTACAGTCACCTTGAAGTCTCCACAGATGCGAATTTTTCTCTGTTCTTCAGATCCATCACCCTTCAATGCTTTCTTCATGACTGGGACAATGGGTGTTGCCCACTCGCTCCAATCTATTTTAGATAATACGCCTGCCTTTTCCAAATTCTCCAGCTCTGCCTCGACTGCTGGACGAATTGCGTATGGCACCGGTCTTGCCTTAAAAAACTTGGGAATTGCTGCATCTTCTACTTTTATTGAGGCGGTGATGCCTTTCAAGGTTCCTAGTTTCTCTTGAAACACTTCCTTGGCGTTGGCCAAGATGTCTTTCAATCGTTCAGGTATGACGTCATCATCATCTTTTTCCTTACTGGTCACCATCAGTGCCTGAATGGAGTGCCAGTCTAAACGTATTTTTCTGATCCATTCACGTCCCAACAGCGGTGGACCACCATCTTGTAGAACGTATAAATACAACTTCTGTATTTCCTTGCCGTTGTATACAACAGGCACCCTTATTTTTCCTTTGGGGTATACTTTCTGCCCCGTATATGTTTTCAAGATAATGGATGTGTCTTTCAAAGGTATATGCGGAAATAGCCGCTCGTAATCCCGTCGATTTATGACGGTCAGAGCTGATCCTGTATCTAGCTCCATTTTAACTGGGGACCCTGCTATTGTGAGGGTAACCCAAATGGTCTGGTAATCTTCTTTGGCAATTACATTATGTAATTTGAGAGAGCTCAGTCTCTTGTTCCCGGAGTCGCTATCGCTCTTCTGGTCCTCGGAGCTACTGTCCATCATCATTTGTACCTTTCTGTGCTTTTCCTTATTGATTCTTTTCCCGTTAGTGGATTTTTTATTTTCAGATCGGCACACACGTGGAATGTGTCCCATCTTTCCGCATCGCCTGCATGCTTTTTCCCTGAACCAGCAGTCCCTCTGGTCATGGGTGGATCTGCCACAGTGATAACATCTCTCGAAACCCCATGTCATTTCATGGGTGCCGAAGTCCTGTGGCCTTTGTTGTATCTTTGCAGCTCCTATTGCATTGAAAACCTTGTCCAGTGTTAAATCTTTTTCAGAAGATACCTTTTTTTGTGTTTCTACACTTAGGGGATCGCAGATGAATTTGTCTTGCAGAGAATCTGCCAGTCCTGCCTCGAATTGGCAGTGTAGGGTATCAACAATCTCCTCAAAATTCTTGTCCATCGGTTCGGCTGGAGTGATTAAGTTTCGTAACAGCTTGTATGTCTTCGCGCCCATTAGATCCAGAAGCACTGAAGCTTTTTTTTCATCTTCTATTCCATTTGCGGTGCAATATATCTCCACTCTTTCCACATATGTGGTCCAATCCTCTATCTTGTTGTCAAAAACATCAATATTGCCAAAATTAGGCTCTGTTTCGCTATCAAAAGCATCAATATTGCCAGACTTAGGCATTTCAGAAAAGATATGGCGCTTCCCGCCCTTTTTTTTTCTCTTTTCTGTAGCAAGATATGGCGCTTCCCGCGCTTTCCCGCCGCTGCTGCCGATAACAACGCTGTTTACTGCGGTTCCCGTTCTCTTTATGTTTTCTTTTTAATTCACTGTTGGAGACTTGTTCCCGCCGGAGGTCTGAGCGCTGGCCTGCTTGCCGCGCCGGCCGTCTCCCGAGTGCTCCCTCCCAGTCAGTTATTGCTTGCCTCCGATTTCGCTGCCTGTCTCAGCTGTTAGCGCCCGCCGCTGGAGCCCCAGCCTGACGCCCAGGAAGGATTAGCGCAGTACCTGCCAGCTGGTAAAACCACAGCTTCTCTCACTTCCTTGAGTCTTCTGGACGCCGGAGGAATCGATGTCCTTGAGGTGCTGCCGAATTGCCGGTAAGTCCGTTTCCACTTCGTCGCCACTGTAGTGTCCGTGTGTTGATAACGACACTGAAGACAGGAGTTGGTTCATAGGTATTTACTAAGCAAAGTCTGGGGGGGGGGGTTTCTAAAGGATATACACAATACACAGGCTTATATAGCCCAAGTGGCAATTACCGGCATTACGCACACCTGGGGCTCTTAAAGGCACATACACCACACAGAGTATTTCCTAAATGGTGAAAGATTGAAGAATGCAGATGCTCAAAGGGACCTGGGTGTCCTTGTACATGAGTGAAAATGAATGTGCATGTGCAGCAAGCCATTAGGAAGGCAAATGGTATGCTGGCCTTCATTACAAGAGGATTTGAGTACAGGAGTAAAGAAGTCTTACTCCAATTATATAGGGCCTTGTTGAGACCACACCTGGAGTACTGTGTACAATTTTGGTCTTCTTACCTATGGAAGGATATACTTGCCATAGAGGGAGTGCAACGAAGCTTCACGAGATTGATTCCTGGGATGGTGGGACTGTCATATGAGAAGTGATTGAGTAAACTAGGCCTGTATTCTCTTGAATTCAGAAGAATGAGAGGGGATCTCATTGAAGCATACAAAATTATTACAGGGCTTGATAGGGTGGATGCTGGCAGAATGTTTCCCTTGGCTGGGGAGTCTAGAACCAGTGGCCACAGCCTCAAGATAAAGGGTAGGCCATTCAGGACTGAGATGAGAAGAAATTTCTTCACACAGAGGGTGGTGAATCTTTGGAATTCTCTACCCCAGAGGGCTGTGGAGGCTCAGTCATTGGGTATATTCAAAACAGAAGTCGATAGATTTCTGACTAGTAAGGGCATCAAGGGATATGGCGATAGGGCTGGTGAATGGAATTGAGGCAGAAGATCAGCCATGATCTCATTGAATGGCGGAGCAGGCTCAAGGGCTGAATGGCCTACTCCTGCTCCGATTTCTTCTGTTCTTATGTTCTTATGTTAGCATTGCCTGATAATACTGTGCACAGTAACTTGTAGGGTTTTAAGTTTTCAACAAGAGTGTAATAATGAGTTAGGTTTTGCAAAGTTCTAACATTGTGCCAGATTTTGTCCATCTAAGGGTGTATTTACACTACAGTTTTAACGTCACGATAAAGCATTTTCTGCTTTGCACCAACGCTAATGTCACAGTATAAATCCAGGTTCAGGGCACAACCTGACTTCAGGCGAAGTAGTGCAGTTACCAACCTGACACTGCTGGCTGCAACATAAATGCAGCAGAAGTGTCATATCACAACTATTGCCAAGCACAGTTATTGACATAAACATGAACAGATGGGCAACAGCAGCACAAATGCTAAAATTAGAATGATACAGAAAAGATTAGCATGGCCCCTGCGCGAGGATGACGAGCAAATTTGGCTGCCTCGGGGCAAATCAATGTTGCAAAGAGTGGCTCAAACAGGTGTCAGCCCACTTATTTGCATATGCAGGGGGCCTAATGGCTGTTGCAGGCACTGGCCCTGGACGCCTATTTTTTTTTTGCCAACACCAAGGTGGCAGGTGGCGCACTTCTGACTCGTAATGAGTGTGTGTTCCTGCCTGCCATATTGGAGGCTTAAGTGCCTGTTGAGCACCCGAAAAACGGGCATGCCACCATCAAAGTTCTAGGCTTATACAGGAGACTTTGGTTTATCCGGAGGTTGTATGTCCGGAAACCTCGATCTACCGGCAGAAATCAGGAGCCGTTCTGTTAGGTTGTTTTCCTTCTCATGGCTTTTTTTTCCAACAGTCAGGCTTTGGAAAGTCTCTCTGAAGCTGTTGCTAAGCTACAGAGACGCTTCCAAGGTACGGGCCGACTGTTTGGAGCTGTTGCTAAGCAACAGTGTTTGTTGTCAGATACGGGTATGCTTCAACATTAACTTTGTATGTCCGGCAATTTTGATAGATCGGCAACAGCTCAGTCCCGTCGGTGCCGGATATAACAAAGCTTCCTGTATGTGTTTAATTGAAAGTCTTCTGTTGGGTTCTTTAGCTGGCTGTGGTAGTAACCTATTTAAAATAAATGGTTTAATGCTAGCATTAGAATAACGGTTGGAGGAACGTCAGCCGAACCTATTAAGCATTCATCTGCTAATATCACCAGCAGTAATTTCTAGGCTATTGAGATCCTATAAACCCTTCTGCAAGATATATTAAGTATATTTCCCATTAGCACTCATTATTTTTGTAAATGTAGCCTTTGTGCCCACAAACTAAATGTTCCCCAGGTGCTAAGAGACAGAAAAAAGGAACAAAGACCCAAATCGCAAGGTCTCTGTCTCTTTAACGCTGCCCAGGATTCTCAGGGTTTTCCTGTGGAACCAAAACTTGGCCTGTACCATCTACAGGTCGAGGCCAGACGGAACCAGCTAAATGAGGTTGGGGGAACATATTTGGCCTCCCACCTCTTTTTCCATCCTCTCCACTCAAATGCAGGGGCGCGCAGAAAAACGTGATACTATGGTCTTTCCCCACAGCCCCACAAACCAAAGGGCCATGGGGGCCCAAGGGGTAGGCAGAATATCTGAAGGTAGGCTTTTGTTTTTACTTTTTGCCCTAGCCCGGCCCATGATTGATTCAGGACCAATCATCTAGGCCTAAAAGAGCTGCTGCTGCCTTTGAATTTACAGACCCTACCACCAGCGCTAGGCCCGTTTAAAGAGCCAGGACAGGAAATAGGGACAATCCTGGGGCTTGTCTATCGGTGCACTGCTCCCCTTTGTTCCATCAGCAGAGAAGGCCCAGAAGAATTGACCTTTACGTGCTCAAATCCTGGAATGGGACTTAAACCACAAACTCCTGACTCTGAGGCAAGGGTGCTTCCAACCGAGGCAAGCCGTCACTAATAAAATGATGTTGCGTATAAAATATTGTCCTTCATGGCTACTTTGGGAAATTATTTTTTTCAGGTTTATCCTAATGCAGTCAATTTTAAAATAAAGTAAAGATCAACTGATAAGCAGGAAAACTTTGATTAAATCCAAACTCGAAATGAACAATTGCAACAACTGCTCTGAAATGGCTTCAGTTTTAATCTGTGTCAATACATCATACCTTGAAATATCTTGTTTGCCAAGTTATTCATTTGTTGATTAAGATTTTGAAAAATCCATTTTAGATATTAATCTGTTGTCGTCATCTTTTTATTGCAGAATTTGCCCTTTGTCCTTCATCCTGGGTTGAACAGTTAAGGGGGAATGGGCTCGCAGTTAAAACTGTTGTGGAGAGACTTACTGCCCCATTCCCGCTCGATTCCTCCCTGCCGCCATAGAAACCATGAACTTTTCTTTAGGTGTCTGTGGCACCCGCCGGAAGCAGGTGGGAGCCTCGTGAATACATGCAAACCAGGGTCCTATGATGTCATTAGGACCCCAATGTGATTTTAAAGCATCAGAAAGGAATTCCTGCACAGCGGTGAACCCACTCATTAAAACCTAGTGGGATTGGTTTCAGAGGGCCATTGGAAGTAATATTTAAAGGGGCACTCACCTACAACCACTAACATCATAGGGATCTGCCTGTTACTGCATTTTTTGGAGTTCCACAGGAGAGGTTGTCTTGGAGATTGATTTTACTCCATCTATACATGCTCAACAAGTACATAGGCCCTATCTTAACTCTAGGTGGATTTGCCGCTCAGGCACGAGTTAAAATTACAGTCGGGTCTCAATGATGTCATCAGGACACAACATGCATATATAAAGAAGGACCCTGTTGGCTCTGGGCATATGACCTTGCTGCCTGCTCAGGAGAGCAGGTTAACATTGTAGATGTTGCAATCATGGCAGCTTTTGGACAGGTAAGAACCAGGGCGAATTTAACTGCCCACCCGCCAGGTTTGTGCTGAGCGAGTAGGGTTAAAATCGCCCCCGCCGTTTATGATGGGTGCTCTTCTTGCTACTTTAATCTGGGTGCATGAAGAGGAGGAGGAAGAGGTGTAGTAGGAGGCTGTCCTGCCAAAAGGAGGAGCAGTTGCCTCTTAGAAGACAACAGGTGCGTGAGAGCTGCTTGACAAAGACCCTACCCAGCCCAGAGGGTCTACAGGCCCAGAGCAACTTTCCTGGATCTGTCTGAGGTGCAGTGCATGAGTAAATTGCACTGTTCCAGGCAGGCTGTCGCAGACCTCTGCAACCTCCTGCAACAAATCATGCTTTGCCGCTGGCTATCACAGTCATCAGAGCCCTTAATTCTTCACCACAGGATCTTTCCAGGGTTCTACAGAGGACATTTCCCACATCTCACAGTCTGCAGTTCATAATTGCATCAAGCAGGTCATCAATGCCTTCTTTGCAAGGGCTAATGACTACATCTCCTTCCCAATAGACACCAGCAGTCAACAGGAAAGGGCTCTGGGAGTGGCTGCGGTGTCTAGCTGCCCAGGGCATTGGAATGGGGAGGTGGGGGGGGTCATAGACTGCACACATCTAGCCATCAAGGCACCAGAAAACTAGCCAGTAGCATTTGTTAATAGGAAGGGATTTAATTCCATGAATGTTTAACTAGCAAGGTATGATTTTTAAAGACATTTAATGATTTCCATGTGGTTCAGGAAGAGCAGGTATGGTCCAGTAGGGAGCAGGTGTGGCCCAGGAGGAGCGGGTGTGGCCCAGCAGGGAGCGGGTGTGGCCCAGCAAGGAGCAATGTGGCCCAGCAGGAGCGGGTGTGGCCAAGCAGGGAACGGGTGTAGCCCAGCAGGGAGTGGGTGTGGCCCAGCAGGGAGTGGGTGTGGCCCAGCAGGGAGCGGGTGTGGTCCAGGAAGAGCCCCACAAGGAAACCTTGTGCCTCCCCTGCCCCTCAACCCCCTCCCAGCCTCCCCACCCCCGGCCCATTTACCTGACTGTGGAGGACCATTCCCTAAAGTCCCAGGCAATAGCCTCCTGCCCAAAATGGCCCAAAAGTCATCTCCCGTCCGCCGGCCAGGTAGATTCTGGCCGGGTTCGGGTAGGAGGCCTGTCTCTAACGTGCAGATGAAGCCCGGGTGATAAAATGGCCTGGGCTTCACACCAGTGTGGCCATGTGAATTATCTCTCACTGCACTTCCCCGAGTTAAAACTGGGGCTCGAATCATTACTAGTAGAATAGAACAGGTATTGCGAGCACCAACAACGCCATCCTTTAGAGTCTAGATGATAAATATCGTGCCTGTAGCAAGCTGCAATGACACAAGATAATTTTACCTTGATTTCAATAGGAAAAGTGTGGCTGCTGCTGCCTACCAATAGTTATATCCACAGTTATATTTACAGAGTATAGATGCTCTGACGGTGGCTCCAGATTTCATTAACATCAACAGGGAATTGTTCCTTTTTGGTTGCAGCAAACTGAAGGCATATAGCCTCATCAGCAAGATGCAGCAATATTCTCAGAAGCTGTGGTGCAACTTGATCACTACACGCTGCTTTGCTGATACTATTTTATACAATCCCAGTCTACTTTGTACAACGTCAGTGATAGGTAGGTTTATACTGCAGAGTGGAAATAAGAGCAGCCTGGTATCTTCCAAATCCAACCTTTCCTTTTCAATAGAAGAAAAGTCAAGAGGGCATAATCTTAGAATAAGGGGCTGCTCTTTCAAAACTGAGATGAGGAGAAACTTCTTCACTCAGAGGGTGGTAGGTCTGTGGAATTTGCTGCCCCAGAGAGCTGTGGAAGCTACATCATTAAATAAATTTAAAACCGAAATAGACAGTTTCCTAGAAATAAGGGGAATTAGGGGTTACGGGGAGCGGGCAGGAAATCGGACATGAGGCTAGGTTCGGATCGGTCATGGCCCTGTGGGTGGCGGAGCGGGCCCAGGGGCCGTGTAGCCTGGTCCTGCTCCTACTTCTTGTGTTCTAATTCTGTGTTAGATTTCAGGAGATGGTTCTATTCACAGGGATTAGTGGAGACCTCGGGAACAGGCTGCCAGCTAGGAGTCCTTCAAGAGTAAATTGGGCCTGTTCCTGGCTGGGGTGGAGATCACCTCTTACAGAAGGTAAGTACTGTAGGAAATATAGGGACAGAGTGATCTCCTGGATGAGTTTCGATCGCCTAGATGGGTCGGAGAGGAATTTCCCAGATTTTTTCTCCCAAATTGGCACATTGGGTTTTTATCTGGTTTTTCGCCTCTCCTGGGAGATCACATGGGTTCGGGTGGGATGGAGAGTGAAAGTAGATTTGAGGTTAGGATCAGATCAGCCATGATCTTATTGAATGGCGGAGCAGGCTCGAGGGGCCGATTGGCCTACTCCTGCTTATGTTCTTATGACAGGAAAAGAGCCATTTGGTCCACTGGATCTCATCCCTCTCTTAACCTAAACCTTCCATCTTATCGACCAAAAAGCTTTCTGAATGTCCGTAATGTCTTTGCCTCCTCTACCCTTCCTGGCAAATTATTTCTAACATTTTAACACTCTTTTAGTACCTTCTATCTAGACAGTGATGCAAAGAGCAATATGTCAGGGTACATATCTGCAGTGAGTCATATTACACAGTTCCTGTGCATGCCATGGTAAGTAAATAATATATGAGACTGTTGCCGGTTCTTTATATCAACATACCTTCACTGAAATACTGAGGAAAAATAAAATCGTACAAAATAGCATCATTGACTATACATTTTCACTAAGTAATTATCATTGAATTATCAGCTCAGGGCCATCTAGGGATATGCTACAAATAACACAATACAACAACTTGCATTTATATAGCACCTTTGATTTGGATAATATATAAAACCCAAAGGTATTTCCAGTACATACTGCTACACTGGAACCATGGCTTTGCACAACATTATAGAGTAATTCACACATATTAGTAACTTGGCTACAATTAATGGGCCAGAATTTGCTGTCAAATTAATAGCAAGGCTAATGGCGCTCTCCCTTATTTATGGCTAAATGGTACAGCAACTTCAGGCGAGGAGCAGATGCGCGTTTAAATGTGACTATCCAAATGTTGCTCTCTGAGTTGTGCCACTCTGCTGTTAGCTTCGCAAAATTGGCATCTCGCCCTTAGCCTCCCTGTATTTCTTTTTAGGAACTTGCTGTATTTTCCTATTACTTGCCCATTAAACACCACAGAAAGTTAAGTCTTGTCTTTACAAGCGTATGTAGTCTTTTAACGACATAGGTGTTAATTACTGCCAATCGACCCCTCTGGTACCAAAAATGAACTATTACAATTGTGGAATCTCATTCCTTCAGGTTTTGAACTTTTGGGGGAGATTTTAAAAATGTCAAATTAAAAAAAATTCTTACTTTTCCTTTCTGTCCCTTTTTTCTCTCTCTTAATCTAAACTTTATTTCCTTCTCTTTCTGTATCTGATTTGACATTGAATTCACCCCTTTTAGTTTACCCTCCTTCTCAGCCCTTCCTGTGTTTATTTTCCAATCCTTAAATCTCATTGGTTAAGGAGATACCCTGTTGGTTTCCCTGTTCACGCAGATCCCAGCTGCCCCGTTTCCCTCGCTGTGCCGTTATCAGCTCGCACTTTCAGCCACTTTGTGGGCAAAAATGTTTTCAGCTAAAGGGTGCAGGGGCAAGTTTAACTAACAGCAGATGTCGTTAGATGCCCCGCTATAGCAAACTCTAGCCCACTATGTCCTACTCTGTACTGGAGATGTTTAAAAACACTACCAGAACATTGTGGATTTAATTTGCATTGTCTGCTTTTGCAGCATTCTCGTCTGATTCCAGTTCTTTATTTGCATCTACTAGTCATTTTTGTCTAAACAGACTTGTTGCTCTCAAATATTATGGGAGTGTGGTGTCGTCAGGAAATAAATGCCTGTGTCATTTCACTTCACCAGACAGCATTATTATCCTTTGAGGCACCCAAATTAATCTTCCACCACCACACACTGGGCAAATGATAGTTAAAATATCACTGCTCTACACACAAATCACCATCGTCACCTTGGGAATGGCTTTAGAAGACACAAACATAGTGACACAATGAATATGCTGGGTCTGTAAGTAGATAAATCAATACAGCCACTCCATTAATGTGGCTCCATTACCTCTCACATGCAAGGTGGAGTTAACAAACTTATATGAGCTTTATCAGGCCAACCAGTATTTAAATCCCAAACATAATAATGCTTAATTGTGTTTTCGTAAAGACTGCATGCAGTTTGTAAAAGTAAATAAATCATTCGCACGGTACCACTTTTGTTCAGCAAATTGCAAACCTTCTTGTTGAAACTTATTTTTATGTAATGATAAAAAATAATGATGGTAGTTTAATATTGTGGGAGTGAACTATACTTTCAGTATAAGTATTTAAACCATACATAAGCAATGCTCTCGGTAATTTTGCTTTGGTGCGCGGGCCCTTTAACTGGCTGTGCGGCCCATTCAATTTCTCACGCATGCGCGGCTATTTCAATTGTAAAGCCGTTGAGCGGCCTGTGTGGGGCCTCCAGGCCACTGCACAGCCGCGCGGCCACACAGCTTAACAGGAACATTAAACACAAGTATATAAGCCATCCTAGTCCTACTTTCCAGGGTGGAAAGTTTGCATTCCCAGCCAGCAACAGAGCGGTAAGCCTGTGGAACTCGCTACCACAAGAAGTAGTTGAGGCGAATAGCAGAGATGCATTCAAGGGGAAGCTAGATAAGCACATGAAGGAGAAAGGAATAGAAGGATATGCTGATGGGGTTAGATAAAGAGGGGTGGGAGGAGGCTCGTGTGGAGCATAAACACTAGACTGGACCAGTTGGGCCGAACAGCCTGTTCCTGTGCTGTAGCTTCGATGCAATGCTATGCAAAATATTTGCTGCAGCTTTCAAATGCTCATGCAGTCTGGCAGCAGGCAAATAGAGCAATATAAACTATAAATAATGCTAGTGTGCTCATGGCAGGGTAAAATACTCTCTGTGGGCTAAAAATTCAGTTGCGTAGGGCCCGTTGTTTGCTGCCTGCATTACATTGAATGGGCACAGGCTAATCACGCATCGCGATCCCCACGGCTGTTTTCGGGGACTATCCAGTTTTTACCCCTGTATATCTCTGTAGTTAGTCATGCACCCCCCCAAGGGATTGGGATTTTTTTAGCGAAGGTTTTCTAGCTCAATATTTTAATCTACCATTTGGAGCACTGGTGCAAAGAGGCACTCTGCCTTGAATATGTTGACTGGATATTTTTTAGTCAGCCATGTACAGACAGAAAATAATATGGGGCAATATAAATTCAAAATGACTTTTAAAGTACTTGTGAGTCTTGGATCCTGAGACATGATAGGAGTGAACAGCGCTCACCTGTTGAACAGAGAAACCCACAAAGGACAATTGGAGGTCTTTCCTCGGACACCAAGTCACACAGCAGCCAGTCCTAATCACATTTTTATATCGGTATAATCACATAAAAATATAGAGAATGACAGATATCTGGGAGTGATTATGAGCCAATAATCTTATCAAAGGTTTCAGATGACGTCATACAACTCAAAAGCAAAGGTTGAGTGGTATATAAATGTCAGTAGAACTCTGAGATGAGATTACAGCTCTGCGATCACTCCCATGTGTGTCTGTTAGTTTTTTTTAATAACATAGACAACAGAATTTGTGGGGACAATTTTTTTTCTATTTTCTGTTTTTTTTTAAATCTTGCTGGTGCCAGATGCAAGAGTGAACCTCAACAAGAAGACCAAACATGTAGTTGATGTATGTTAACATTTACACCAAGAGCAACTTTATGGAGTGATAATCCCCAGCAAAAGGACACTGTTATTATGTCTTTTCTCTATTTCACACACACACTAAAAGGATTTGGAGTTCAAAATATATCAGGGAAAAATTGGACCTCATTCTGCCTGTTTTCTGGGCAAAAATGGGGGCACAGCGGTCCAATTTAGGGGGCCAAAGTCCCACCCACAAACACCTTCAGAAATACGTTCAATGCCATATTGATTGGGCGCTGTAGAGGTGTCCCTGGTGGAGGTTCTAGGCTCCTGGCCAATATTTATCCCTGAATCAACATCACTAAAACAGATTATCTGGTCATTATCACATTGCTATTTGTGGGGCCTGGCTGTGTGCAAATTAGCTGCCGTGTTTCCTACATTACAACAGTGACTACACTTCAAAAGGTACTTCATTGGCTGTAAAGCGCTTTGGGACATCCTGAGGTCGTGAAATACCCTATATAAATACAAGTCTTCTTTTCCTCGAATATGCTAATAAAGGGTCTATTGCTTTTTTTAGGACCCATTCTGGAAATACATTTGCGCTGAATGAGTAGTTATCAAGCGTGCTCCGCTCAATATTATTTAGTCTGCATGCGGCCTAACCAGTGGTCCTTAAAGGGACCACTGAAGGCAGCCACAAAAAAGATACGTTTTTAAAAAAAATACTAAACTTTATGTGGAACCGGGACAAGCAGAATTGCTCCTCCTGGGCCCTTAGCTGTACGACAAGCTACTGCAGGCCACTTCTCAGCTCACTTACCCACCCAGGACCTACCAGAGTGCTGCTTTTGGCATCGCAGTGGACCGACATTCATCCTCATTTCCTCGGCGGGCTGCCTGGGGAGGTGCAGCAGGCATCTGCAGCTCGACGGTCTAATTAAAATGTGGCCCGAGGCCAATATCTACCCGCTCCAGCGCAGGTATTGTTCTCTATACCCAGTTCACACTGGTCTGCCAGTGCAAACCGGTTTCTACCCCATGGTATAAGATCCCCACGGAAGCACTGTAAGTGTTCTTTAATAGTGCCTCGGTGCGCTTGAGCACGGTTCGATGACAATTCCTTTGCTTTTGAAAATAGAACGGTCATTGGGGGTGGGGGGGGGTGGCACGAAATTGGTCATGGGCGGAAATACAAAATGGTAGCACAAAATGGTCGATAAGAAATCGGCCGCCTGATTTGACTTCAGTGGAAAAGAAAATCAGGCGGGGTGTAAAATGGGTTGCAAATTCGCTGTTGCTCGTTTTGCTCTACTGCCCAATTTCACCCCCAACACGTCTGCAGCATGAGGGAGTAGTCTGGATTAGGTCTTGCTCCCTGCTACTTTCCACAATGCTGGAACTGTTTTGTTATTCACACAATTCACTGATCTCTGGAGGGAGTGATGGATAAATGAACTTAAACAGTTGAAATCAATAGCTATACAGTTAGGTTGCCAGTATATCCATTGTTGTTTTGAGAAATTATATTTATTCCTGCTGCTCCATTGGAATATTGGAATTAATAAAACAAGATTCCGATGATCATTAAGTAGGCTTTAGATACTGTGGCCTGGGACATTAAAGTTACAGCCACTCAAAACAACTCTCGATGGGAAAATTCTACACAGAGTTTAACATTTTTCAACCAGTAAAAAAAACCACTGCTGTCCCTATGCGACTCCAGAACTAGAGTATAAGCTGCTCCCTCCGTGCCCACCCTCTCCACCTCCTTCCCCCAACACTTGGACAAAACATAAGACACAAAACTTCCTGAGAGTCTGCTTTGCCTTGGTAAGTGCAGCAGAACTGAATCCCAGCCTGCCTAACCCCTCAAACTGGAGAATCCATCCATAATCATGGGAATCAGTTTATTGGCATGATGACTGGGGTGGGCCTTGGGCACTTGCAAGGGCCACATCAGTGGCACCCGCCCCAATCTAACTTTGTAAAGCAGAGTGGCCCACATCTGCTTCGCCTGAGATCCCCTGCAACCCAGCAAGGGTGAAGAAATAACTTCAGCTCCAAAGGAATCATTCTGCCTCTAGACAAGATAGTCGGTCATCTCTAGCTAAGGCTTGGGGCCTTTCAGAACACCTCAAAGAAATTCGCATTAGCTTTCAGCTTTTAAGGGCGTGAAAGGTGGAATTCCTAGGGTCGCCTCGGGACTCCCCCTGACACATCTCCTTGATATGGGAGGGAGGACAGACGGAAGATCTGCCAGCGACCCCAGCAGAAAATGGCTGCACCAAAAAAGTGGTGTGGAATCCTGGTGGAACCGGGTTCAGAGAAACCCCACAATGCAGATAGAGGCCATTTCGGCCCATCGAGCCTGCACCGACACATATCCCACCCGATCCCCGTAACCCCTACACCAACACATATCCCACCCTATCCCCGTAACCCCACGTATTTAATCCCCCTAACACTAAGGGTCAATTTATCATAGCCAATCAACCTAACCTGCCCATTTTTGGACTGTGGGAGGAAACCGGAGCACCCGGAGAAAACCCACGCAAACACGGGGAGAATGTGCAAACTCCACACAGACAGTCACCTGAGGCTGGATTTGAACCCGGGTCCCTGGCGCTGTGAGGCAACAGTGCTAACCACTATGCCACCGTGCTGACAGCAGTGGGTTCTACCCCAGATCTCGACTACAGGCGACCCTTCCGTCCCATCTACACCATTGGTTTAGGCCGTAATTTCAGGATCTCAGAGTAATTAGAAATGCAAGAACATCGCATGCATCTGATGCCATCCAAAGTGGCTAGGGTTTTACTTCATATTCAGTGAGTTTTCCATACAATGTACCAAGGTATAAACACTGACTCATTTTACAAAGTTTTATTTGTCTTTTTTTAACCTTTATTGCTTTATTGCAATGGGATTTTATGACAAATCTTTTCCATTTTCCCCATTTTCCTCAAGTCTACATCTTAAGAGAATTTTCTTCTTTTTGTTTCTCATGTAAACTTTGAGGTAATTCCACCCTTTCTTTCATGCACCATTGTGTGCCTGTATATAATGACTTGTAAACTGTGTCAATAAATTCTTAGATAGGATCCTGTGCCACTGTATATGTAAATCTCCTTCATTTGTCTACCAGAATTTGTCGACAATAATCAGCCTAGTCCGATTATCGATTTAAAAAACATCCTGCATTCAGCAGAAAAAAAATGGGCAAACTTACAAAGTAATGACCTGGAAATAGATTGACTTTGCCGTAATGATGAAATGGAACAGTGAGAGAAAAGGGCACAAAATGCTGTATCTAAGCTTTAACTGCATATTCAAAAGTTATAATCTAAATTGCTTCATAAATAATTTTCACAATAACATTGCTATGGTTGTTTCTTCTTTCAATTTAAAGTTAAAATTATTTAAAGTTTGACCACACTAACAAGAACAAGTAAATGTAAACAGTGTTCTAAATTACCAGTAGTCATGCTAGTAATTGAGATGTCAAAGGCTCCTTGAATAGCAAAGCTCAGTCAGCATTGTTCTATGCATTACATATTACAATGGATCGATTTATATTCTGTCACCTCCAGCACAGAAGACAAACAGAATTTGTGGAAGAGTGTAAATGCAGAACATTTTTTAGATTTAAAATCTCACTTCATTATTATTCTACCTGATTCATTTGCCAAAGTAATTTTCAAAGCAAATCCAAATAAAATCCAAATCTTTTATTGTGCCTATGTGAGAAACTAGTAACCCTAATGGTACAATACACCAAACACAACAAAAGCATTAATTTCAATCAAGGGCCTGATTATCTCTGTCAACTTACTCTGAATTCATGCTGTATCTGTTTGGCTGGAAAAGCTGGCAGTGAGGCCTATTGATATTTCAATGGGTACTGTTGACGCTAACTCCTTGTTTGAAGTAGGGGGCTATTTGGGTGGTGCAGGAAGCGCCCCCATGCTCTCACAAATATTCCCTTTCTCCAAGGTTGGTGAAGATGCCCATTCAAAAAGAAACAGGCACAGATATCAACAGCCTGGGATTCAAATTGATCTCCCTGTCAGAGCTCTACAGGCTACACTCTAATTCTATCATTGCCATATCACTTTTTGGCTCTTAGTCAAAAAAGGTTTTTATTTAACAAACATGTTTATTTTTGTAATTCTACGCACCATAAATAAACTGACTGCAGTTCTGTAGTGAACAATATGCAAAGAGACGACCTGCTTTTGCCACCTCAACTTCACCAGGGAGGCCGTGACCAAGTTATACTGTCTGCTGGAGCCTGACCTGTGGATAATATCTACCCAGCCCATTGCGGTGAAAGTCATCAGTGTAGTGTATGTAACGTTCTACCTTTAAGAGAACTATTGTATGTAACCGTCCACCTTTAAGAGAACTATTTTAGGGGTTGCACTACTTTATCTTGGCTGCTGTATACTGTAATACCGGTGGTGACCACACCGGTATATAAGTGCTGTGTAATGAGTTATTGGGCAGATTCGCCCTGACCTTCGAATAGTAAAGTCCTGTTAAAGTTTACTCTTGTAGTCTGTGTAATAATTCGCAATATAACACACAGACTTTACAGTGGCGACGAGTTCGATCTTACCCTGCGGCAGCGATACATCCGAAGCAGTTAACGAGCGTCGAGAAGAGGCATCCGCCCTCGTCGTTCTGCTGAGAGAAGACTCGAGTCTGCAGAGCAAGGAAGAAGAAAGAATTCTGACACGGAGCCCTCCATCAGCAACAGGCAGTGATCGTCCCTTCTGTCATGGTGGTGAGTGCGCCGATCAGCCACGAGAAGCAAGTCGGCCACGTTGACTGTGAGTAGGGGGGAAAAATAAAAATAAACGGAGGACAAGGGCGGTGAACTCGACCACGGCCAGGGGAAAGGAGCCGGACAGAAGTCGGGGCCAGAGGCGCTGAGACTGGGGCAGCGTAGGGCACGGAAGCCGCAGTACAAGCGGGAACGCAGCCGGTGTGAGAGACCGGGCTACAAGCGGGAACGCAGCCGGTGTGAGAGACCGGGCTACAAGCGGGCTGGGAGACGCGACAGCGTCGTGAGACAGCTCGACCGCGACCGGTGAAAAAGGCCAGGCAGCTACCGAGGCCGCGAGGCGCTGCGACCGGGATCGTAAGGCGCGGGAGATAATAATAAATAATTCAAACCGCGGAGAACTCAGCCGCAGCTGGGGGAGGAAAGGACCGGACTGCGAGAGGGCTGGGAGGCGCAATTGGAAGCCGCTGAGGGAGAGACAGAGCCCGAGTGAGCGGGAGAGCTTCAGAATAAACTGAAGCCGGCGCGCCGCGGAGAACTCAGCCGCAGCCGGGGGAGGAAAGGACCGGACTGCGAGAGGGCTGGGAGGCGCGATTGAAAGCCGCTGAGGGAGAGACAGAGCCCGAGCGAGCGGGAGAGACAGAGCCCGAGCGAGGGGGGAACGGGACCGAGCGAGGGAGACCGAGCGAGACTCCGCCCAGCGGCTTACAGCAGCTTCCATAAAGGATCGGGAGCTGGAACTGTTCGCCGCCAACTGGTTGTCCCCAGCGCCCGGGTGCCCTGCCGAGAGAAGGGAACAAGGAGCGCAATCAGCTGTTCTCGCGCTTCGGAATAAACTGAAGCTGGCGCGCAGGCTGCGAACCCCGAAAGCCAGCGGTCGTCACCCGAGGGCAAAGCTTACCCCTCCCGCCAGGGGAAGAAACGCGGGAAGCCGCCAGTAGGCGGGGAAGAAGACAGGAGCGGGAAACCGCCATTTTGAAAGTGGGCGGGGAAGAAGACAAGCGCAGGAAACCGCCATTTTTGGAAAAAAAAAAGTAACGAACAAATTCGTTGTTGTTTCCCAGAAAGATAGTGAAGATGCCTAAGCATGGTAACATCAACGACTTCGATTCCGAGGTGGAAGATTGGGCCACGTATGTAGAACGCATCGAGATATATTGTGAGGCCAATAAAATAGCAGATGATGATAAAGCTCTAACCTTATTAAACGCAATGGGGGCGAAGACATACGGGCTATTGAAGCATCTTCTATCACCAGCTAAACCGGCGGATCAGACTTTCGCTAATATTGTTGCTGTCCTGAAGGATCATTTGAACCCCACACCGCTGATGTTGGCGGAACGATTCAAATTTTATGCGAGAACGCAACGGAAAGAGGAAAGCAACGCGGAATACTTGGTTGAACTGCGTAGACTAGCGAAATACTGTCAGTTTGGGGAAAATCTGACAGAGGCATTGAGAGACAAGTTCGTGTGCGGGTTGTCGAAGGAAGAAACACAAAAGCGACTGCTCGAAGAGAACGATCTTACACTTGATAAGGCTGTCCTTATTGCAGCATCGCACGAAGCCGCAGCGAGAGGCACTGCAGAAATGCAGCTGAAGGCAGCGGTACTCAGCGTGGATCAAATGACTTCGGGTACAACGAAATGTTATCGTTGTGGGAAGACAAACACACGACCAGAACCAATGCTGGTTTAAAACTCAGGAATGTAGAAAATGTGGCAAGCTTGGTCACATAGCTAAAGTATGCCGGTCAGGAAAGAAGACCAGCAACAACAAAAAGTCACCGCAGGAAAAGTACAGCAAGGTACACAAGGTGGCTGAGAAGAATTCAGATGAACAGAATTCGGATTCAGACTCCAACAGCCAGGAACTGGGTAGTCTGAGAATTCACAACGCGAGTAAGGAAGCTGACCTACAAATTATCTGGGTCACGCTCAAAATAGCCGGAGTCCAAGTGAAAATGGAATTGGACACAGGATCAGCCCTAACAGTCATAAACCGAAAGGACTACAAGAGGCTATTCTCACATATTCCCTTGAGAGATACCAAGATTGTATTGCAGACATACACGGGGCGAAGAGTATACCCCATCGGAAAGATAAAAGTCAAGGTGAGAGACAAGGGCAAAGAATACCAAGGAATGGACTTATATGTACTACCTGAGGGGGGTCCACCACTTCTGGGATGGGAGTGGATCAAGAAAATAAATATGGACTGGCACTTCCTAAAAGCCATAAAGAGTGAGAACTCGGTGAAGACAATCAGCTCAGACTCTGGAACTGATGATGGTAAGACCAACCCATGTGCAAAAGACAAGGCTAAAATGGACTTGCAGACTAATGTTGGAAAAACGAAGGAGTGCATAAATGCTTATGCTTCAGAGGAGGACAAAGTTTCAGAACAGAATTCCACTGAACAACAACAACATAGTTTGACAGAGAATTCTGAGTCTGTCCAGTCTACAAACATGCACATTTCTGAGGAACACCGGGCTCGAACTCAACTCCATTTCAAACTACAACAGCAATTAGAACAAATGATTCGCCGTCTTGAGCAAGAGATGAATGCAACAAAAAAGTTCTTTGACACAGAGTGGGAGAATCTGGAAAGACAACAGAAGCAGCTGATGGAGAAAATGGAGCAGGAGCACACAAACCGTCTGCGCGAGGAGGCCAAACGAATCAAAGCTGATTCGGTTTCTGAAGGTGCGTGCTCTAATCTGGTGGAGCAAGATGTTCAGCAACTGAAGGCGCTTGTTAGCAGGTTGCAGGCAGAAAAGGCTGATTTGGTTGCCATGAATTCCGAGCTCCTACTGAAGTTGGGTGCAGCATCACCGGACGATTCATTTGTTGAAATTCGAATGGTGGAGGCTGCAGATGATGGAGAATTAAAAGCAGCAAAGGGGCCCCAGTGCAAGGTTACAAACAGCCCTGTAGCCTATCCGTCAAAAACACAGGATGACGATACTGGGAAACGTCTGATGTCAGAAGAGTTAACGGTCAGCCAACTCCTTCATATGCTGAGGGACAAGACTCTGAAATGGGAAGAACTTGAACACGAGCTTCAATCTTCAAAGGAAAGGGGTTCGGAGCTCTCAAAAGTTATTGAAATAGCTGAGGTTGCAACACAGACTGAGAAGACTGCAGCAGAGCAGCCCTTGGATGCCAAAAGTACGCTGACTCACGTCAATGTAGAACAACAGAATGCTGAAACAGCTGCTCCAGTAGAGGGATTGAATAGTCCGATCAATCAATCTCCGAATGAAGTTGAAGTATTGAAATCACAAATGATGTCATTAGTAAAAGACTTGCAGAAAGCCCAGAAAAAGCTGGATGAAGCTGAACGCATGAAGAAGTCTCTTCAGGAAAGATGTCTGGATTTGGAACAAAAGCTGGCTAACGTCCAGCTGGGTATGGAGGAAATAGAAGACCCTCTCGCTAGCCTAGCTCAGGACGACACCGAATATTACCATGACCTGTTGGACGACACCGAATATTACGATGACCTGTTCTGCCCAGCTTGTGATGAAAACTCCCAAAGTGCAAAAACCATGAAGAATCACAAAAAGTCTAAGGAACACCGGGAGATGGTGGCGCTACTACGGAAAAAGGAGGAAGAGAAGGAGGAACTGTGCATGCAGCTGGCAGCTGACAGTGGAGCCCAGAGAGTCTCCAAGAAGCAGAAAAGGAAAAGACGAAGCAGAAGATGATGACCCATCTGAACCATTATCACCTCTACCAGGTCACGCACGTGGTCCTTCCGAACTGAGTCAAATCCGTTTGGAAGTAGAAAAACTTCCCAAGGTACTCGAGCCTTTAGAAGTCAGCAAGGCTGGTTCTGAAGTTACGGAAGTTCAAGCTGTTAAGTCTAGCGAGGGACTATTAGATGAGTCACCCCAGCAACGTGAACCTACTACACCACCGAGGCGTTATCCGGACCGAGTCAGGAAGCGCAGGAGGCGCTTCCGCAGAGACTGAATCTGTGAACTGTTTTCCGCAGAGACTGCATCTGTGAACTGTTTTTACATGAAGTTGGATATATGTTATGATGTTATGTTTAATGGGGAATAGGTATATTGTAAGCTAAAAAGGGAGGATTGTAGTGTATGTAACGTTCTACCTTTAAGAGAACTATTGTATGTAACCGTCCACCTTTAAGAGAACTATTTTAGGGGTTGCACTACTTTATCTTGGCTGCTGTATACTGTAATACCGGTGGTGACCACACCGGTATATAAGTGCTGTGTAATGAGTTATTGGGCAGATTCGCCCTGACCTTCGAATAGTAAAGTCCTGTTAAAGTTTACTCTTGTAGTCTGTGTAATAATTCGCAATATAACACACAGACTTTACAATCAGAGCATTAACCTTTTATGTTTGTGGATGCTTTCAGACCAGTCTTCTGACATATCAAACAGGACACTGAGGCCTTTCTTGCCAGGGATAACATTTTATTCACAACTTTTCTTTTTCTTAAATAATAAAACAATCAATTCCAACTGGGATATCTTTGAAAGGCCGTTCTATGGTAAAGGATACTGCATTTGTAGGCAGTAGTAGATACTTTCCAGACCTAAATGGGGTATTGTATGAGCCGCCACTGAAGCCTACATACTGAGTTGTGTTAGAAATCCTTAGATATCACAGATTAAATTAAATATGAATTTTCAATTTCCATCTAAACTTTCAGAGCAATACTAAGGTCACGGACCATCATCAAAGACTCTACCCACCCCAGCCACAGTCTGTTCGCCCTCCTGCCATCTGGGAGACGCTACAGATGCATTCGCACCCGTACGACCAGATTTAGGAACAGCTTCTTTCCCAGGGCTGTCATCCTACTGAACTCCACAAATAAACTCTAAAGCCTGCACATCTGCCAATGCACTTTATTATGGTTATGTTTATGTTAATGTATTACAAGCCAAATGTATGTTGAATGTTTAAATGTCTTAATCTAAATGTACGCTCTCAGGAGCCGCAAGCCTACATTTTGTTGTACTGCACTTGTGCACTAACAATGACAATAAAGTTGATTATTATGATTATTATTATTATTATTAAAGATGCAGGTAGCAATGAGTTTTCTTAGGTGGACATAAAAGATCCCAAGGCACTATTCGAAGAAGAGCAGGGAAGTTCACTGCTGTCCTGAGCAACATTTACTCCCCAACCAACACCACCAAAAACAGATTTACTGATTATTCAGCTCATTGATGCCATCTTTGCCTACAAAATAACCGTGACTACACTTCAGAAGTAATTAATGTGCTGTAAACTACTTTGGGGAATCCTTAGGATGTGAAAAGCGCTATGTAAAGGCATGTTCTTTCTTTCTTATCATGTTTCTCATCACATCCAGAATCCTGCTTTACTTTTCTTACCCAGGTTAAGGTATGGTTGCATAGGGACTGACCTTCCCTCATGACCTCACTAAACTGGCCATTTTTCATGTGTCAAACTAGGGGCAGATAACACAAAATCAGCAAATTTAAATGATATCTGTGTGTTCCTATGCTTAAAAAGAAAATAAAAAGTAATTGCATTTATATAGCGCCTTTCACAACCACCGGACATCCCAATGCACTTTACAGCCAATGAAGTACTTTTTGAAGTGTAGTCACTGTTGTGATGTAGGAAACGCGGCAGCTAATTTGCGCAAAACAAGCTCCCACAAACAGCAATGTGATAATGACCAGATAATCTGTTTTAGTGATGTTGATTGAGGGATAAATATTGGCCAGGATACTGAGGATAATTCCTCTGCTCTTCTTCGAAAGAGTGCCATGGGATCTTCTACGTCCACCTGAGAGAACAGACAGGGCCTCAGTTTAATGTCTCATCCAAAAGATGCCACCTCTGACATTGCAGCACTCTGTTAGTACTGCACTGGAGTGTCAGCCTAGATTTTTGTGCTCAAGTCTCTGGAGTGGGACTCGAACCCAGAACCCTCTGGCACAGAGGCAAGATTGCTAGCAACTTTTTTTTGGGTCTGCCACCTGCTCCGCTCCTCCGGCTGCTCCACTCACACCTCCTGCTCCTTCTCCCATCTCCTCATCACTTATGGGTCTTCCTTCTGCCTCACACTCACAGCAGGTGGGGCCTTTGTGACACACCCCACAGCTTGCCGCCTTGCAGCTCTGAGCGACGTGTCTAGACTCGTCGCAGTTATAACAGTACAAGTCTGGACAGCTTCTTACAAGATGCTCGTGCCCAAGACAATAATAACAAACCTTCACCTGGTTATCGTACAGTACCCGGAAGTACTGCACTCCTTCCATTGTCTCTAATTTCTTGCTATACAGCAATGACCTCACCCCCCTCTGAGAACCGTACCTTTACACAACGGGTTCCATCTGCTACCCACGTTTCTGGATAGTAGCTCCTCTTTATTGCCGAGCAAATATTAATGTCCCATGACTCCAACTTTTCTATTAGTACATCATCCTCAATATAAACCGGCCAGTTTAAGAATGAGATCACCACCTCTTCAGAATATAGCAGAGATCCCTCCAAGAACTAATCTCCAACCTTCAAACTCAGTAAAAGTCTTTCCACCTCCTCTCGGCCGCTGACCATCATCTCAAACCCAACATTCGGCTTTGGTCAGCCGGCAAAGCAACTTCCTTCACCACAGGCCTCATGTACCGCCTGGATAATATTCCAAGCCCATATCTCCTTATCCTCGCAATGAACCACCACTGTGTTTTCTTTTCCAAACCTCCTGGAGTCCCAGCCCGAATCTTTGGGCCTTTTATTCTCCCTTCCCCAACATTTTCACCCCTGATTAAATTCATCCTGGGAATATTGTTCTCTGAGGGGCCCGGCACTCCAGACTGATGGCTGCTGTTTATGGACCAAAAGGACCCTAAAAGCTGAAGAAAAAACAACCACCAACTTTTTACAAACTTAGTCAAACTGCCTGCAGTAATTAAGCATCCAGCAGCACCTGCTCACTGCTAGCCCCATCCCACCTAGTGAGTGCTACCCACTGAATCACAGCTTAGAGCACAATTCTTTAGAAACCTGTGATGGAGGGATGTATTATGGGGTGTGACCAGGCAGCAATTAAGGGATGAGGGCACTTAAAATATAAATGGCCACATAGGGGGAAGAAAAGAAATCTTCCAGAATTTACAGACTCCTACCTCCATCTCAACACAATAGAGACAAGAAAAAGCAGAGTTGAACAATTTGGAAGGGACAGGAAGTTCAGGTACAACTTTAACAAGGCTCAGCAGTACTTCTATCACTCTACACAAGAAATCCCATTTCCTCAGCCTCTCCTAGGCATTTAAGCAAATAGTTCTGGGAGCACACTACTAATACATAAAAGATGGGTCAGTGGAAAATCCAGGGAGGTTCAGCAACATGAAATACCCTAGCAAAATGGATTTGTTCTGCCAATGTGCCATGAACGCTAATTCAGGCCCCCTCACTCCCTTTCCAAATGGGCACCGAAGGTAAAAAGAGCAAAGCCAGTAAAATGAGTTATTATGGTGCTATGTGCGCTTTAAATATTTTTTAATGTAATCTGAGGCCTTAATGAGGCTTGTGACTGGTGTGGAAGCTCTCAGCATTACTGGCACTTTCCCACTGGATCGTACCATTCTGTGTGTTACGGGAGCAGGCTTTTGCCCTCGCCAATATGCCCGACTCAGCACCTGTAGCGCAGCAGGTACACTGGAACACGGGAGTGTACTATCAGCCTCCTGGAGTGTGAACAGTCTATTCGAACATGATGAAGAGATAATTACTAGTCCTAGCCCTTTTCGGGCTACCCCAGATCAGGCGTATTCCCCAGACGTTCACCTTCAACTAAAGTTAGAGATAGCCGAATTCTGTAAGATGCTTAATTGGGTCTAAAGGTTCAAACTATCTCTCCCTAAAGGAAAGGAATGACGTGAAGATGTTACCGTCCTTCGGATAGCACTTTTAATACGTTTAACTAGACTGTAACCTTCCGGATATTATGAGGGTCCGGAATACCCCCCAGAATTCTGCAGCTCCTTACAAAAGAGTGTACAGAAATTGAGTTTGTGAGATTGATACAGAAATACTATTTGAGACAATTCTAAAAATATATAGATTTATTTAAGAGCTGACATACCGTTAACAGCTGTTGAGTCAATCACAACATTAACAGTTCAAAAACAAATAGCTTACATTTCTTATCCTCAGAGATTCTTATTCTCAAATCTTAACTTCTTATATTTTTACATTTCTTATTATTCTAATCCAGGATATCCACCAAAATCAAATACCTTGATTACCCGAGACTCAGAGTTGTAGGCTTACAGAGTGGTTCTGAAGCCGAGAATCGCTTGCCCCTTCCCAGTGACTTCTGACTTTCTATCTGCAAAAGCTCTATTTTATACCTTTTTTTAGTGGTTTATCCTTTGAAGTTTTCTGCTGATGTAAGCTAATTATCTTTATTCATTCTCCCTGTTGAATTCTTTCTATTCTTACTGTCAATTTAGCTGCTGCATGCATAATTATGTCTCTACCTTTAGGTGTTCCAAAAACTTATCAAAAAATGGCTACAACAGATTTATCTCTTTGATGTCATTCTTATCGAAGGTCTTCCATTCAATTCTTAATATTGGCTTAACTGGTTATTAGCAGGCATTGTCTCCGTGGTGTTCCAAGTTCTATACAAAAACCATTTGATTGCTTGGTGTCATCTATTGAAGTCATATCTTCAGTATCATATTTACAACATGTAAATTAAAGACACTTCAACCAGGGTGTTTGTTTTCCTCGCCATCTTAGTTGGTTATATTATTGACTTATGTTTCCTGTCTTTCAAGTTTAACATAAAAACTATTTGACCAGCAGGTGTTTCTTTTACTTGATGTCATCTTTTCAAAGGCACATGCCTCTTTTAATGTTTCTGTGTTCCTGTTCAATGTGTTAGTTTTTAACACTTTACTTGGGTCATTCCATTGTGTTTCTCCCAAACTCCAGACCTTCTGGAAGCGCCAAACTGCTATTTCAATAGGGCCATTGTTTTAGTATTAACAATCAATTCCCATTTCAAAAGCTTGTGGTGTTTACAACTTTTGTGTTATCAAACCATCCCATCTCAGAAGACTGTATTGACACAGCTTGTGTCACCGATGCTTTCCAGACTTTTAAACCCAGTATATCATGTATTAATAAAATCAGAATTCTGTTCATATGATGGTGTATTTTTCTGAAATATGGCTTATTCCTTCACAGTGAGTCTGATGCTGTTCTCATCTGATGCTCGCACACATGCATTTTCTAGCAGGTGTTACTGGATAGCAATCAGGCGCACGAGCCTCGGCTGATTTTTCCTCTCCCTATCCTGGGGAATGTGTGGCCAACTGTAGCGTCTGTGCTGCCACCCCAACTCAGACCAGCCAACTGAACGCAGACCTGGGATCAAGCCTTGGACCCACCTGGCCTGCGTGCTAGAGCTCCACCCTTGCTGAGGTATCTGTACTCTTAGATTTCCAGTGTCATTGTTGAAGTTGTGCCTCTGCAGTTCAGAAAATATAGATTATGCCGAAGTGCCATTTTGCATCCATTAGTAAAATGCAATTACAAAATAAGAAAGGATCAAAGCATGTTTAAGATAAAATCCCCATGCAAAATATGACAAAATCCCCTACCTCAATGCTAAGCTAAGCTATGACTTCATTGAAATTTATTACATACTCAACCTATTCAGTTTCTTTTGTTGTTCAAATCTATGTTAGTATAAAATCAATCTGACATTAACATTCAGAGCTGCATTGAGCAGCAAAGTACCAGCATCAGTCAAACCTCAGTTACATGCATGAGTGGACGGAAAGGATAAAGCTGAATCAGATCCTGATGCAAAATACATAAGAAGGTGCACATCACTGCCATTGTCGCCAACAAAGGAAAATAAGTCAATTTAATAGCAATCAGCTTCCCAACATCACAGCTCAGTAACATGTCATTTTCTGCATACCTTTATTACACTACTTACTCTTCTATTTTTCAGCATTGAGTAGAGATCATGACCATTTTGCTGCAGTTCAATATTTTACCTCCTATTATTCTAGATTTGTTCCTATTCAGTCAAAAAAAACCTAAAAAGAGCAAAGTTAACATTGCAGCAGTTATATTTTAAAGGCATCTGTTCGCAATAGTGATGAAGTTAACAAGGAACTGTTGCTGCGGATTATTTTAAGAAATCGCAAAACACACATTAAAAATTTTATATTAGCTCCCTCTTTAATAATAAAATTGATTTATTTTTGTGTTGTATCAATAACACGTCCCTGTTTTCAACGCATTTTACAGCCTGAACACGTGCTTATCTGTTCAAGTTAATGACTGGACACCATTTTCCTTTTAATTCTTCTCAGTTATACCCTGGAGTTCAAATGTAGACTTTTTACAGCACCATCTTATTGTCGTATCTGTCCCTTGGTGGCACAGGAGCAGGAGGCATTTAACTAATATGGAAAAATAATAGAAAGGGATATTGACAGATTATAATTTTTTTTTTATATCTTCTCCATGCAACTGATTCTCTCCTTCATTTCCCATATCCTCAATTCCCCATGCTCGCATTCACTTCTCTATCACTTTCGTTTGCTTTTGTTCCCCCCTCGTTATGTCACTCCACACCCCAGGTCTTATGCCCTTATGTTACTTTGCACCCCTTGTCTTCTTTTAGTTTAACGTGCCTGGTTGTCTATTCATATTTCATGCACGATTATGTTTTACAGGCCTGTTTGTTAATGTTTTTATGTTTTCCTTCTTTTGTTTTGAGGAGAGACAATACATGCTAAATGGTACAATTTTAAAGAAGAGAGAGACCTGGGGGTGCTTGTGCACAAATCTTTGAAGGTGGCAGGACAGGTTAACAAAGCAGTTAATAAAGCATATGGGATCCTGGGCTTTATAAAAAGAGGCATAGAGTACAAAAGCCAAGAAATTATGCTAAACCTATGTAAAACACTAGTTCGGGCCTAGCTAGAGTATTGTGCCCAATTCTGAGCACCACACTTTAGGAAGGATGGCTTTGGAGAGGGTACAGAAGAGATTTACTCGAATGGTTCCAGGGATGAGGGATTACAGTTATGTGAATAGACTGGAGAAGCTGGGGTCGTTCTACTTAGAGCAGAGAAGGCTAAGAGGAGATTTGATAGAGGTGTTTAAAATCATGAAGGGTTTAGATAGAGTAAATAAAGAGAAACTATTTCCAATGGCTGAAGGGTCGATAAAGAGAGGACACAGATTTAAGTTGATTGACAAAAGAACTAGAGGCGACATGAGGAAAAACCTTTTTACGCAGCGAGTGGTTAGGATTTGGAATGCATTGCCTGGTAGAGAGGTGGACACAGATTCAATAGTAGCCTTCAAAAGGGAATTGGATAAATACTTGAAGGAGAAAAAATTGCATGGATATAGGGAAAGAGCGGGGGAGTGGGACTAACTGGATTGCTCTTCGAAAGAGCCGGCGCAGATTCGATGGGCCGAATGGCCTCCTTCTGTGCTGTTCCATTCTATAATTCAACAGGTTTGTGATTGACAAACATTAATTAGTTCTATTTTAGGATTAGTCTATCAGAGGAAAGACAACCAAATAACAAGATAGAATTGAAAGTATAAAATGCTAAATAACTGGTGTTGAGGGTTGAACAAAAAAGGTGGGGGAAAAAAATTGAAGACATCATTTGAAGGGCTCAAAACGTAGAAATCTAAGGGTGTATTTTTAAGACCCAGTGCTAGAGTAGTCGAGACAGTTGTACTATAAGATAATACAGTACTTGCTGATTTCCCTCTCAGCTGAACTGCTAGGATTTTCCAGCGTTGACCCTAATGAATTATTCATGGTAACTCCTGGCCTACATCGAGCCTGGTGGGGGAGGGAGAGTGCAGGAAATTGTCCACATCAGCAGCCCTTAAAGGGCAGGAGCTACTTAATGGTGAGGAGGTATGAACTGTTCCAACTTTTAGAAAGGCTGTACACATCTTAAAATATTGGGGAAATCTTCTACTTTGGCACTTTTGGCATTCACTGGGACTGCATATCGGGAAGTTGGGCACCTGCAGCCAATAGTTTTCTGCCTATTAAAATGAATGCAAAGAAAATTCCTGGGTTGGGGGTGCACAATTTCCCCAGGGAGTCTTAGGGGTCGATTTTCATTGACCCATGGAGTCGGGATTGGAGGCGTGCGGGGGGGGGGGGTTAAAGTCCCGAATTCGGGGGTCCCGACACCATCCTGCCCTCAACCCGCCTCCATGTAAGTTTCAAAGGAGGCGGGTACCCGCCCTGCACTGGGACCCGCCTACCCGAGGCGGGAAGGGATTAGTGCCTGTTAACAGGCAGTTTTTAGCCTAATCCCTATTTTAAAGCTTGAAGTGTGGGATTCCCGACGGCTCCAAACGACGCCAAGTTAGAGGAGTGGGGCCTTCGGGTTGAAGGACTTGGAGGGGTCGAGATGTCGGTGTTCAGGTGAGTGATGGGTGCATGAGTGCAAAGGTAAGTGTGTTTGGTGTGTCTAAAGTGTGTAAAGAAGTTTAAATTACCTGTACTTACCTTTTCAGCCTTCCTTCCTCTAGGTTTCAGGAGTCCATCATCTAACCGGCACAGAAAGCAGAACGGCTGCAAACTGTCAAAAGTGACAGCCTGCAGCTTTCTGTGCCGGTGAGATTTCTAACTGAGTCTGTGTAGAAGGACTCAGGTTAGAAGTAAGAATGTCAGTGTTTGACAGCTTCAAACAGCTGTGAAACACTGATATTTCATCTGTCAAAACGTCTTGACAGATGAAATTTCAGTCTGTGATGTCACCTGTTGCCGGGTGGCCCTTAATTGGCCTGCTGAGCCCGCTGGGCAGGCTCAACAAGGTCAATCAAGTTAAAATCGCGTAGATTGGCCGCATCTCGATGGAGGCGGGACAACAACCCCGAAAGTTGTAGTCCCGCCTCCTTCCCGACTTCTGAATGAAAATCACCCCCTTAATCTCCACTTATATTTCAGCTTTTCCAAAGGCTTTAATCTAGAATAAAAATGGCTAACATAAATTGGATGTGCGAATACACGTGGGCACATGATGCAGCAGTGCAGCACCTGAACCATTAGTCTGATGACTGGTGAAGTTGCTGCTCCATGAGGTGGCTGCAAGAAGAGTTAGCCTATCTAAAACTCTGGAACCCCTCCCCAGTGTAGCATGTCTGACAGGAGGTGGTGGCCAGGGTCAATGCAGTGCACAGCATCCACATGATTTGGGAACAAATGCAGAAGTAGCTGTCAAAGTAACACTACCCAACAGTAGCATTTCTTAGGTAAATGACTGAAGTATGCACGCTACAAACTGTTGCTCGTTAGTATGTTCCATATTTCCTGTTGACCTGTGCTAAGCTCTCACACAAACTTGCAGCTCTTTCACTGCCTGTCATGCTTGCCAATACTTCAGCAAGGCACAGATTCAAGTTACAACTTGCAATTGACACCCTTGGCACTTTCACATTTTCAAAGGGTTTGACATATAAAATACTTGTAAGACAATCTATCTGCATAATGCATGGTCCCTTACAAGCACACAGTTGCAGGATGGCCATATGACTTTTATTTTGGGAAATGCAGCAATGCAGTGGTGTCAGAAGACTGCCATGCTGCTATCGCTATTTAATGGGTGTCATGAATCTTACCATTCATGTAGAAATGTCTCATGAGATAACATTGGGCGGCCAGCTGGTGCCGCCGTCCAAGGAAAGTATAAATACTCGGGCGTGGGCCCAGCTTGCTCAGGATGTTTTTGTAACCAGGAACTAGTGATGTAACTAGAATTCATGGTTGCGAAACAGTTGATTAAAGCCTTGTTTTATACTCAAACCAAGTGTTTAGTAGTTTTCTTACGTCAATTTAATCAACTGTGTATTGGCTCCACGCTCTGAGTGATTTCGGGAACAGCCAGCTATGACTTCAACTGTAGAAGGGAACTCCAGCGTAGTAATCAATCCATCATGGACAAACTACTCAGACCCGCCCATCTTGACCTGGACCCGAATTCACCTACAACTGCTAAGGTATGGAAACACTGGTATCGTACCTTCAGCAACTTCCTCAGGGTGTGTTGTGAGAATGTTCCTGATAAATTAGAGATACTTGCCAATTATGTATCTCCTCATGTGTTTGACTATATCAAAGACTGTGTAGACTATGACTCCGCTATCTTAATATTACAGCGATTATATGTTTATGCCCCAAATGAAATTTTTGCTTGGCATCTACTGGCCACAACTCGACAACAACCTGGGGAATCACTTGACGAATTCCTTCAAAAGCTTCGCAGGCTCAGCAAGGATTGTAATCTTAAAGCTGTCGCAGCTGAGCAGTACCAGGAGGAGTTAATTCGTGATTCCTTTATTAATGGGATTGTGTCTCCCTTCATACGCCAGCGTCTGTTGGAGAATAAAACCCTCGAGTTACAGGCTGCCTATGACCAGGCATGTTCTCTGGACTTAGCAAAGAGGAATGCAGATACCTATCTTTTACCACATGCACGGGCTGCTGCTATCACTTTTAGTGACTCCTTCGATAGGCTTCGGGCGGAAGACCTCACTGATGATGACTCTAACCTAGCTGATGACAACCCTACCCCAGAAGCCTTCACTGATGACAACCCTGCCCTAGCGGCATCTTGGCAATCTGGAAGGAAGTGCTTCTTCTGTGGAGGTGCATTCCATTATAGGGAATTTTGTCCTGCCCGTAATGCAATCTGCAATCATTGCAGTGAGAAAGGTCACTTTTCCAAGGTATGCCAGTCAAGAGCCTCTGTTAGTAAGAAAGGCCACTTTTCTAAGGTATACCAGTCAAGAGCCCCTGTTAATTTTGTAGCTACTATCTATAAAACTGCTCCTCCCCCAAGAACCACTACTAAGGTTACAGCTGTCAAGGGTAAAACTGCTCCTCCTCCCATCACAGCTGTTTTCCCCCAAAGTCTGTCCCATGCAGCCACAAAGGTTTCAGTAAATGGACCCATTTTGAGTGCACTAATCAACTCATGCAGCTATGACAGCTTCATTAGTGAGCGGGCTGTCAGTAAGTTAAAACTGCGTATTTACTCCTCGGATAGGGAAATTGCAATGGCTCTGACGACACTGACCACCAACTCTTCCGGCTTTTGTCTTGTCGACCTTATTCTCAATGGCCGCACTTATTTCTCCACCCAGCTCGGGGTGCTCAAGAACCTATGCAGTGATGTGCTCCTGGGATAGTATTTCCAGAAACAACACAAAAGACTCATTTTCGAGTTTGGAGGGTCAAAGCCGGAGCTTACTATTTCCAAAGTACCGGTTTGTGCGCTTTCGGTGGCTTTGCTCGACAAGCCCTCCTTGTTTGCCAATCTTTCCCCCCCGATGTAAGCCCATAGTCACTAAATCATGACGTTTCAGCCAAGATGATCCATCCTTTATCGAGACAGAGATCTCAATCTCTTGCCTTCTAGCTGACAGTATCATTGAGCCATGTTCATCTCCCTGGTGGGCTCAAGTCGTCATTGTTAAAAATCCTCTGAAGCAACACAAGAAACGTCTTTGCATCAATTACTCGCAAACTATTAACCAGTATACCGACCTGGATGCCTACCCACTACCACGCATCGATGACATGGTCAATAACCTTGCCAACTACAAGGTATTTTCAACTTTTGACTTAAAGAGCACGCACCATCAAGTACCGTTAAAAGACTCTGACAAAAAGTATATGGCCTTTGAGGCCAATGGTCGGCTTTACCAGTTTTGTCGCCTTCCATTTGGGGTCACCAATGGGGTGGCCGTCTTTCAACGGGCAATGGATAGCCTAGTCAAACAGGAGAACTTAACGGACACTTTTCCATATCTGGATAATATCACTATTGCTGGTCAGGACCAGAATGAGCATGATACCAACCTCCAGAAATTTTTTGACGTTCTCCGTCATCGCAACTTAACCTTAAATGAGTCCAAATCTGTGAAATCAGTACCATCAGTCAACATCCTTGGCTACTGGGTGGGCAATGGTGTCATCAAACCAGATCAGGAACGACTTTGTCTACTTCAGGAGCTCCCTCCCCCTACGATTCTCGGTTCGCTTCATCGGGCACTCGGCATGTTCGCCTAATATGCGAAGTGGATACCCCACTTCTCCGACAAGGTCCAGCCCCTGCTTCACACAAAGTCATTTCCGTTGGAGGCAATGACTATTTCAGCTTTCACCCTCCTCAAGCGACAACTGGAAAAAGCCACGCTTCGTTCCATCGATGAAAATCTCCCTTTCGATGTCCAGTGCGATGCATCAGAGGTGGCGATCTCGGCTACCTTGAATCAAGGTGGTCGACCCGTTGCATTTCTGTCCAGAACTTTGCAGGGTAGCGAGCTCCATTATCCTCCTGTCGAGAAGGAGGCTACGGCCAGCAGCGAAGTGGTATGTAAATTGAGTCATTTTCTCGCTCGTCGCCATTTCACCCTTATAACCGATCAGCGCTCCGTGGCCTTTATGCTGGATAACCAGAAACACACTAAGATCAAGAATAACAAAATACAGCTCTGGAGGATGGAATTGGCCGCTTTTGGCTACACCATACATTATCGACCCGGCAAAGAGAATGTGGCCCTGGATACCCTCACGCGTGCATTCTGCTCTTCTATGTCAACTTCGGCTCTTGCGGATCTTCATACTGACTTATGCCATCCTGGCATTACCCATATGTTGCACTTTGTGTGATCTAAAAATCTCCCATTTTCTACGGAAGACGTGAAAAGAACATGTTCTGCTTGTAGAATTTGCGCGGAATTAAAACTGCAATTCTTCCGTCCGTCGGATGGCTCGCTCATACATGCTATACAGCCTATGCAGGGACTCAGCATTGACTTTAAAGGGCCATTGCCTTCCTCAACGCGAAACACCTACTTGCTTACTATGGTGGACGAATATTCATGCTTTCCCTTTGCTTTCCCCTGTCCCAATATGCTTACTTCCACAATGATCAAATGCCTTGATCAGGTCTTTTCTCTTTGTGGTACGGTCAATTTCATCCACTCTGATCGGTGTCCCTCCTTCATGTCAAGCGAACTCAAAAGTTATCTTTCCCAACAGGGAATCGCCACAAGTAAAATGACACCGTATCATCCATCGGTAGCGGACAGGTTGAGAGGTACAATGCTATCATTTGGAACGCTGTTCGTCTTGCACTGAGGTCACGCAACCTACCAGACCAGCAGTGGGAAACTGTGCTCTCTGACATGTTGCATTCCATTAGGTCTCTTCTTTCTATGTCCACCAATGTTCGAATGATTCTTCGGGTTCCAGCATCGCACCACTCATGGGACGTCCCTACCATCATGGTTGGCAGCTCCCTGCTCTGTGCTGTTCCGAAGATTCGTTCGATCTTCCAAGAACGATCCCCTCGTCAACGAGGTGGAACTAACAGATGTTAATCCCACATACGCGCACGTGCGGTACCCTGATGGCCGGGAGTCCATCATTTCACTCCGAGATCTGGCTCCCTGTCCAACCAGTCCCACGGACCCCACCAATAGAGGGATCCATATTAATGATGCCGATACTCTGCGCTCCTTTGAGGATGACGCCCTACCTGGGACATCAAGGGATCTGCTGGCTACTCCGCCAAATCAACTCAGGGAGCAGAGCGCTCCCCATGGGATGGCCACCCGAAGACAGGACGCTGGACAATCACCAGCTATCAAGCAAGATGAAGCCAGCTCTGCGCCTGTGGGGACCCACACCCGGAGTCACGATCTCCCAGTCCCCCTCAGGTCGATCAAGGCGACACGGGCCCTGTCAACCTACCGGTACAAACCAAGCAACCCAGGGACCAAGACACGGTCTGAGGAGACGTGCCCTCCGGCCACAAACAGAAATCGAAACGACCGCGGCTCTTCGTGGTCCGTTTAATCCGCTAGAAGGAAGTCGTCAGACTTCCAAATCTTTCAGGCAGGAAGAATGTCATGAATCTTACCATTCACGTAGAAATGACTCATGAGATAACACTGGGTGGCCAGCTGGTGGCGCCGTCCAAGGAAAGTATAAATACTCGGGCGTGGGCCCAGCTTGCTCAGGATGTTTCTGTAACCAGGAACTAGTGATGTAACTAGAACTCATGGTTGTGAAACAGTTGATTAAAGCCTTGTTTTATACTCAAACCAAGTGCTTAATAGTTTTCTTACGTCAATGGGAAAGGAGATAAAAGTGTTGGCCATGTTGACCTATGCATCAGTGACCTCTTTGGGCAGCACATTGGCTGATACTGCAAATGATCCCAACAGAGCCTGGAAAGAGGCAGCAAAAAAGGTGGAGAGAGGAGGTGACCTTGACTACCATTGTCATTATTATCCTTATGGTGCAAGTTGGTTGCAACTGGAACAGATGGCTACTCTGCACTGGACTTGGAGCCTGCGGAGCCAAGTACCCATTGCCCATTGTTATTTTCAGGAACACATGACACGCCAGCAGATATGCTTGGTAGCATAATGTCAGGTAGGAGCAGTCTGGCTCTTATGCTTGCTAATCTCGCTGGTAAGCTTTCTTTCATCTTGTACAACTTTTACCATGACATACTGGCCTGGATTCACCTCTGAGTTACTACAATGGATTTAGGGTTGTAAACAAAGGAAAATACTTTCTTAAAGGCTGCCACCTCAAATCCGCCACAGAAAAAAGGCATCTGAATTGTCCTCCCAAAACACCGCCAGTACCCTTTCAAGGGGATCAAGAGGGCAAGTGTTAGGGTGAAAATTATATAGCTTAAAGCAGCAACATAAAGAGTTAAAGAATGTATTGTAAGAAGTGAACTTGTAAATAAGAAACATGGGCACAAGACAAAACAAACTCAGCTTAAGACGGGGCAGGAATTAACTGTTTGTGTCTGCTCCCATTAAAACCATATTGCTTGACATTATTGTTGAACAGTTATTGAATGTGGGAAACACTAAATGTTTCACAATTATTCAGTGGTGCAGCCTTCTGCAAACTGTTTGCTGAAAGCCCTTTGGATGTATTAATGTAATTCTACTATTCTATAATGCAAAGTCGATGAATCAAAATTGTGTGTATTGATGAGTTACAGTAATTGGTAGCTGCACAACTGCCCAAAGTTCTGGAAGGTTCCATATCATTCCTGTGAGGACCGAGGAGTTGTTGCTGGGGGAGCATGATTGGTTGAAGACACCTGTGTGTAATATTTTGCTATAATGTATAAAAGAAGTTTCAATACCTTGTTGCTGGGGGAACGTGATTGGATGAGGACAAGAGAATTGTTGCTGGGGGAACATAATTGGATGAACACATTTGTGTAAAGTTTCAATACCTTGTTGCTGGGGGAACATGATTGGGTGAACACATTTGTGTGTAGTGTATTGCCTGTATAAAAGAAGTTTCGATATCACTGTAATGGTGAGAAGGTGATCACTAGACCGCGGGGTCTATGGCTCTTCTCCCAGAGCGCTCTGACCAATAAACTGTGAGCTTCTACTTTGAGACAGACTCGAGTGAATCTATTTTTCACCAACAATTGGCGTAGTTGGCAGGATGCTCCGGAACTGAAAGACCGCCCGTACCAGTGAACCCAGACGAGAAGTCAATTTTGACCATCCAGAAATTGAGTCACCTGGGAAGGCAGAGTGACAGTGCCGTAGCATCACGAATCAAGGAAAGTCTGTGAGAGGTAGGGGAACACAGTTGTGAGTGTGGATCGCGAGTGCTAAGGGAACACTGTGTAGCGATAAAGGTCACGAAGGAATGAGTGATTGACTGATCGACATGGACAAGGAGGGCGCCTGTCTTATGCACCTAGCCTGAGCTGGAATTAAGAGGGCGATTGGGCCCCACGTCATGGCCAGGATCAAGTAGGCGTAAAGGCTCCAAAGCACCCTGGGATCGTGATGTCAATAAATATATGTGTGTGTTGTGACTAATTAACCGCTTAAAGTCTTTTTAAGGTATCAAGAACAAACCCGAGTAGAGGAACTCAGCATTTGGTAAGACTGTAAGTTGGACTACAAAATGGCGTCGGGGAAAGAAATAGAATGGGGACCAGTGGGGTCCCTTACTAGGTTCTATGCAGACGACTGGAAGGGTTTAGTTGATAAGATGAGAAAGGAGGGGTGGGACCCGCTCCAGAATCTGAAGGCAAAAAGAGAGTGGTGGGAAGGTCAGAAACAGGAAAAGACAAAAAAGGCGGGGGTGATACTAGTGCACCAGTTAGTCGCATTAACTAATAAGGTACAGCGACTCCACACTAGACTTGCAAGTAAAAATGAAAGTATCCTTGAGCTAGAACAGGAAGTAGAGTTTTTAAGAACAGGAGAAACAGTTATCGACGGATATCGAACGGATAAATCCGAATATTGGAATGAACAGGCGCACCTTTGCGCCCCTGTAGGGATATCAGGCCCTGAATCAAAAGGTGAAAAACCACCCCCCTATGCCCCGGCAGCATCGACACTGCCGCCGGACCTAGAAGATAGTGATGATGATGATTTAGGTAAAACACAGGAATACCAAAGGTAGTAAAGGCCACCCCCTTGAAAAGAGGGGGGACAGTACTAGCGCCCACAGCAAAATATCAGGTTTTCAGCCCCTTAGAAAAACAAATAATATTAAAAGATTTGGGAACATTGAAGCCCCGTAGTACAAATGGGGAATTTTGGAGAAATCTTGAGGAGATGTGGGACATCCACGATCTCCACCATCGGGACATCCACCAGTTAGTACGGGCTAAATGCCCGGCTGACAAATGGAGGGAGGTGGACAATCAACAAGGGCACTGAGACGGTGGTTGGACCGATCGCATAGCCCTAACCGCAGACAGGGCAGCCCAACTCGTGGGTTACAACCCCTTCAAAGCCCTGGGGGGATCCTCACCAAATTGGGGATGCATAATAATGATGATAAAGCAGAGAAAGGAGGAAAGCAGTAGTGATTACGGCGAACGATTGTTTGTCGCATATCGGGAATCATCGGGGCAGGCAAACCCACAAATGACCGATCAGCCATTTATCCAAATGTTTAAGGACGGGCTATCCCAATCCCACCAAGCAATAATAAAAATGGGAGTGGTGGCCGCTAATACATATGATGCAGTGGTCCAATGGGCATGCCAGGTAGATGCCAAAGAGGCGGAACGAGCCCCGGCAATAAAACAAGAAAGAATGGGGGCTGCCAACACTAACTCGGGAACTGTCCCAAAGAAGAGGGGGGCTTGTTTTAATTGTGGAAAACTGGGTCATATGGCTAAAGAATGTAGAGGTCCCAAACAAAACCGACTGGTGTGCGGTAACTGTGGAAAACTAGGACACCCGACCGATAGGTGTTGGACAAAAAGGGAGAACCCAAACCCGATCGAGACCCCTGATATGTATCAAAAGTTCCTGCAGTACGTAAAGGAACAAGGTAGTGGCCACTGACTTGCAGCGGCCCCCCATTAAAAGGGAAAATGAAGATCCCAGAGTCTATGTACCGGCACTGTTAGGGGGCCGGCATTGTGATATGTTAATAGACACGGGAGCTTCTGTATCCATCACCGATTTACCGCTTCCCCTCACCAAACACAGGATAGATATAGTGGGGTTGGGAGGGGAACGTTTACATGCATTTAGAAGTGAGGTACAAGTATTGGAGTTAGCGGGACGATTACTACCCGCACAATTTTATGTATGTCCAAATAGTGAAGGGACTATCTTAGGAATAGATTTGTTAAAAGAATTTAATTTGCTAGTAAATTCAAGACAAGGAAAGTTAACCTGGGTACAGGAAGATGGAAATAAGGCAAATTGGGGACAACCACTCTGCTATTTGGCAACAGTAGGAAGTGCGAAACTCGTGGCCCGGGACTGGAAGGAGGATGGAGACTATGGGATCATATGCAAGGCAATAAAGTCAGTATGGGCGACCTCAAAACAGGACACTGGATTGGTCACCACAAAACCCATATGTGTCCCTGGACCCAAACATAAACCCCATAAGCAGTACCCAATCCGACCCGAGGCAAAGGAAGCTGTATCAAAAATTGTACATCAGTTAGGGGAGTTAGGAAAGTATTAGGACTCTTTAACTACAGCCTGGGGAAGAAGGGGGTTTGTAACAACAGGAGGGGATCGTATAAAACACTAGCAGCGAATAGAGGCCCTCTTGGAAGCTGCAAAAGCCCAGCACAAGCAACAGTAATAAAATTAAAGGCGCACCAGAAAATACAGAATCAGGAACAAAGAGGGAACCATGCTGCTGATTTAGCAGCACAGCAAGCTCTTGAACAAGAAATGGTTGAAGAAAACATAGTGAGTGCACAGGTGGAAGAGATAGATATTAGTAAATTACATAAAGATACCTCAGAAGGAGAAAGACAGGAATGGTACCGAGTAGGAGGTAGACCAGACAAAGAGGCCATATGACAGAAAGATGGGAAGGTGATAGCCCCCGCATGTATACAAACGCTCTTAGAACTACACCATGGAAGCGCCCATACGGGAAGGGGGCCAATGATTGAACTAATAAGTAAAGAATGGTGGCGGCCTGGGCTAGGAAGAGATGAGCCCTATGTTCGCTAACAATGACATGGCAATTGAAGTTTTTGATCTAGCAGAGAATGAAGATATGCTTTCACCGGTAGAGATGGACCCTGAAAAGCTGGTGCATAAATTCAAGGAGCTTCAAATAAAGCACGCTGTAACGGAAGCAGAGATTCAGCAACTGAAAAGAAAGACAGGAGAATAGAATCTATAAGCAACAAACAGTTAGGTTGGCGATATAGCCTTTGGAACGTTGTTAACATAAAGTGATAAGATGACGCGATATCATGTGATAGTTTGCTTGTTTGTGTAATTATAATATGTAGCCTCGGGAGGACTCAGGCCAGAGTACCCCCACGGGCCAAAAGAGAGTTACATGTGAACACCTTTTTATACATGTCATACACCTATGCCAAGAGAGTTAACGTTGCCAGCTGTTGGGTCTGCGTCGATGTCGCCATGCAATCGGAGGAAGGAATTCCCCTACAACCAATCCCACTTAGTGATGATGAGACGGTCAGTTGGATGTTTGGAGTTAGAACAGGATGCACAAGCGTGGGCTGTTATGCCGCCGAGACAGACGGCAGCACCATAACAAAGCTCCAAAGTCATGGGTCCGACCCAGAACATTATAGTGGGTGGACACGGACAACCTATAATGATTCCTATCTACCACCGTTCCTGAGAACGAGGAGTAAGAAGAGACAAGGAGGGGGGCTATGTCTCACAAAGAAGGGACATCCGGCAGATCCTATTGTGGGCTACAGTAATTGCGCATATAACATTATCTTGCCTGTCAGAGGGGGTAGTGTGAAACTCCGGTCATTAAATGAAAACGGTGACTTTTCAGTACAATGGGACCCCCCAGCGATAAATGAGTATACGCCCTACAATGAGACTTATTTTGTGTGCGGTCGCAGGGCCTACCCCTGGTTGCCCCGAGAATGGACGGATTCTTGTTATCTGGCTTATATCATACCCTACATATATCACCTGGGTTCTCTGAAGGACCTCCACCGGAGAGCCAGACGAGCCATCACGGAGACTGAAAGGTTCTGGGCCATTGTGTTTCCCTGGTATGGGGTGGGTAACTTGGCAAGGGAATCCATTAACATGGCCTCCATCCTGGAACAGGTGGCCAACGATACAGCTGAAGCCCTTAAGGTTAACACAGAGATGGTAGCCCTCCACACAGTAGCTCTACAAAATTGGATGGCCCTTGACTATGTGTTGGCAGAAAAAAGGAGGCACCTGTGCTCTCATAGGTGTAGAATGTTGTACCTACATACCAGACAGCTCGGAAGAAGTAACTAATTTGGCAGAACATATACAGGAAGAAGTAAAAAAGTTAAAACAACCTCCGGCATCCACCCTTTGGGGCTGGGCAACTGGATGGTTGGGGTCACTCGGGACATCAATAGTACAAGGATTGATTTTGTTCTTTGTTATAATATTAGTGATGTATGGCATGGTCCTATTGTTAAAATGTTGTTACGCTCAAATGTCACGGCCTGCTGTAAGTGTCATGGTAATTAACCGAGTGAGACCCGAAGAGCGAGGTGTGTGGCTATAAGTCCCTACAAGAAGTATTGCCAAAGGCTGTATCAAAGACCTACTTACATTGCCTGAAATCCTTATGATGGTTCCCTGTCACAAAAGGAGTTTTGATCAGGGACCAACAGGAGGGACTGTTAGGGTGAAAATTATATAGCTTAAAGCAGCAACATAAAGAGTTAAAGAATATATTGTAAGAAGTGAACTTGTAAATAAGAAACATGGGCACAAGACAAAACAAACTCAGCTTAAGACGGGGCAGGAATTAACTGTTTGTGTCTGCTCCCATTAAAATCATTATGCTTGACATTATTGTTGAACAGTTATTAAATGTGGGAAACACTAAATATTTCACAATTATTCAGTGGTGCAGCCTTCTGCAAACTATTTGCTGAAAGCCCTTTGGATGTATTAATGTAATTCTACTATTCTATAATGCAAAGTCGATGAATCAAAATTGTGTGTATTGATGAGTTACAGTAATTGGTAGCTGCAAAACTGCCCAAAGTTCTGGAAGATTCCATATCATTCCTGTGAGGACCGGGGAGTTGTTGCTGGGGGAGCGTGACTGGTTGAAGACACCTGTGTGTAATATTTTGCTATAATGTATAAAAGAAGTTTCAATACCTTGTTGCTGGGGGAATGTGATTGGATGAGGACAAGAGAATTGTTGCTGGGGGAACATAATTGGATGAACACATTTGTGTAAAGTTTCAATACCTTGTTGCTGGGGGAACATGATTGGGTGAACACATTTGTGTGTAGTGTATTGCCTGTATAAAAGAAGTTTCGATATCACTGTAATGGTGAGAAGGTGATCACTAGACCGTGGGGTCTATGGCTCTTCTCCCAGAGCGCTCTGACCAATAAACTGTGAGCTTCTACTTTGAGACAGACTCGAGTGAATCTATTTTTCACCAACACCCTGTAAGAGATTCCGAAGAGGACCAAACCGATATGGTGTGTAACGGTTATATTTTATTAATAGATTTAAAAGAACACACAGCAGTCACAGAGTTAACAAGCTGACTCACTAGTAAAACACAATTCTTATGCTCAAGAATAGCCTAGTACTTAACAAGTTACAGCGATTAATACAACAGACATGATATTACCAGGTTCCACTGGGAGGAATGTTGACATCAGGAATCTCTTCCTTCTCTGCTTTTATGTGGAACTTCTTGCACTGTTTTATATCTTGTTTTATCTTGTTTGTATTCTTTTTAGTCTAGCTATTGTGGGAGAGTGATAGCTTCCTAGATCTAATTAAGGACTTTCCTCTCATCTTGTTATTGGCAGCCTGTTCGCCTGTCTATCGTGGGAGATCGATAGCTGCTAGATCTCATCAAGGGCTTCTTGGCATGTTGGAAAAGCATGCTGGGATACGTAGCCTTTCCAATATGTAAAGTATCTAAATAAGCATGTATAGGCATTTTAGGCTATATCTTACACTCCTCCATCCTATTCCTCGTCATTTGTAGCCCGAATCTGTCCCAAATTAAATATTGCCACTCTATCAGTAGTGGAAGAGTTGCTGCAAGTTATTACTGAGGCAGACCACATTGAGGAGGCCAATTTGTGTAATGGTACTGAAGATTGGTGTTTCTTTGCCTATATAGCAATCTTTTTACTACTTGGGGGGGGGGGTGGAGGGGGCAGCTGGGGGTTGAGCCAGGACCTTTGCTGCCACTTTTACTCAGCTCTGCGCAATGTACTGCTTTGCATTCTAAACATGGGTTTCTCAATGGGAGTACCTTTATTTTGATGTTATGAAGAGGAGTAAGATGAACACATGGAAGTGGCTAGGTTGAAGGTCCATAATCAGACATAACTGAAGGTATATGGAGACACTCACTCAGCAGGCTAACAAAGTCTTGGTTAGCCACCTCCACAAAATAAGGAGGAAGCTCAAAAAGGAGAAGTGGAACAGGAGAAACAGCAGTCTGCTGCCAGGGCAAGGATGAGAGCCCAGAGCTTCCAATAAATAAATAAAGGTTCTCTTATCAAATAAGCTCACTTCACAGCTGTCGGTTCTTTCCCCCCCCAGTCATTCACCAAGTCCCTCACTTTACAAGAAATCTGCATTTCCCTCCCATCATCTCTCTGCCAAAAGTTGAAAAGCAGACACAGAAATGAACTTATGTGGTCAAGCCATGTTTACTTAATAACATTCACCAGGAAGTGCCACAAAAATCTATTCTCTCTCTCTACAACTACTTCTTCACACTGTGACTATCCTTTTCAGGTACCGTGCCAAGATGGATGTGGTGACAACGTGACAGCAGCTGTTGATCTCAAACTGCCCGGCTGGTCCTCAAAGCGGTTGGCCTCGTCCTCCAAAGCACCCTGTATGACGTGAAAGACAGAAGAGCTCGTTTAGCTGATGTAAGAAAACTACTAGGCACTTGGTCTGAGTATTAAACAAGGCTTTAATCAACTGTTTTTCAACATGGAGCTCTAGTTGTGTCCTTCACTAGTTCCTGTTAAAGAATGTCCTGAGCAAGCTGGGCCCATGCCCGAGTATTTATACTCTCCCTGGACAGCGCCACCAGCAGGTCGCCCAGTATTATTTCATAAGTAATTTCCACATGAATGACAAGGTTCATGTCAGTGGCATTTGCCCATGATGAAATAATGAGTGCAAGGGCTTTGTAATACTTTAAGAAAGCACAAGAATCTGAAACTACACATGATGAACCTCGCGCAGGCTTTACCAACTTTCCCTTGGCAGCTCACCCTCTCCTACAGGCTCTCCTGTCCATCTGCTGCTATATCTAATGCCTCCTCCTTCGGCGGACTCGGAGTTTTCTGAGATTGTGGTCCTCCCTCAGTTTTCCTTCAGTGGTATTAGTTGTACGGCTTTTTGTCCCTTGACTGGAGAGAGGACAATATTACAGGCAAGTGAGTATCATGGAGGGTTGCCACATATCATGCCATGTTGTTGAGGTGAAGGTGTCTTGTCCTTTTAAAAGAAGTGTGCTTGAGGATTAGCAGATGCTCTTGTGACAGGCACAGTGAGTGGAGAGAATGGCTTTGAGTAAAGGAGGTGCTTGATGTTTGGAGAGGTTGCCCTTAGCAGAAATGAGTTTTCCTGCCACCCAGTTGCGGAAAGAGAAAGAGTATGATAGGGAAAGAGGTGAGTGATGCAGTCTGAGTGGTAGAGGGTGTGTATTGGCACTGGAACCTTAACTTACCTTGGCCAATCTTGTGAGGTCATTGAGTTCTTGAGATGGTGGAGGTTGCACTGACTGCCTCTGCCACCTCTCTCCAGAGAGGTGTCTGCACCACTCTCCTATAATGGCCTCCAGCAGTCCTCAAGTGCTTGTTTTCATCCTCCGCTGCCAGCCTTTGTGACCAGAAAATATAGGCTCCAGTTAAAAAAAAATAGTTTTAACATCTAAATAGATAAACATTTGTGAGTGGTGAGTTATACAGAAAAGCTGCATAGTCATAACATTACACTGGACCCTTACTGATGCACAGGAGGAGGAAACAAGTATGACCCCCAAGTGCCAATGTAATAGTTCGAAGTTCTCCATAGCAGAGCTTGAAACCCTTGGTACAGGAGAGTACAATGCTGAAATTGAACATTTTAAAATTTAGAAAAAGTTAAAATTTTGTTGAAATGAGCACTAACCATGTCTTGACATTGTGGAAACGACATCACATTAACAATACACCGCCAACCCCATATGACCTTGGATTAAAATGGTTTCTAAATATACCTTACTACCATTTTCAGAATTCAGTGTTCAAACTCAAACTGTAAACTCATCTGAGTATCTCAGTAGACCTCATGCAGCATGTTATTTTTCAATTTCTAAATGACACAATGAGGCTAAGCTTATTAACAAACCAATATCTTATGAACTATTTTTAGTTCTCTGGCTACACCAACTTCTTAATGGACGTATTTGTGTCATTAAAATGTTTGTTGTGCCCAAAAATATATTTGTTAAAATAGTTCTGCAGATTCTGTGCAGTATATCCCCTGTGAAGGTATAATTATAATGAGAATTAATTCTCATAGGCGGCACTGGCAGAAATCTGATTTTAACTCAGCCCCTATGATGTCGTCAGCATGAAGCTGGCGCGATTTTAACTGACGGGCCTCATTTTCATTTGACTGACGGGCTGTCCTTTCGATTGCGTTGGGGATCAGGCCGCCCCACATCTGCCACGCACAATTCCTGGTGTGTCCCCCACCACCTATTTAAAGTGAGGATGCACCTCTTAAAGCGAGGTCACAAGTCCCTGCTTGGATTTTTCATCGAAGAATACCGGAAGATACCCTGGCTGCTGAGATGAGTAGCAGGTCTGTCTCCAAGCTTTTCTGGTGCCTCCCTGGAGGTCCTAGTGGACAAAGTCAGGCCAAGGAGGGAGGTCGTCTTCACCAGCAGCTGTAGGAGCCTCCCCAAAGCCATTGTCGAGCAGGCCTGGGCAGAGGAGGCTGATAGGGTCAGTGCCACCAGCATCACACTCAGGACCTGGTTTCAATGAAAAATAAGTTCAATGACCTTACAAGAGCAGCAAAGGTGGACACAGCACTTCACCTCTGCAGCTCTGTCAACAGCACCTCACAACATTCCTTTCACCTGTAGTGTCCGTGTGTTGATAGAGACACTGAAGACAGGAGTTGGTTCATAGGTGTTTACTAAGCAAAGTCTGGAGGGGTACTAACGGATATAACACAATATACAGGCTTATATAGCCCGAGTGGCCATTACCGGCATTACAGCACACATGGGGCTCTTAAAGGCACATACACTACATCACCCCTTCCCCCAAGCACTCAGCAATTCATTCCCCTCCATCACATCCTTTGCATGCTGCAAAATTCTATGTAACCACCAACTCCTCCCAGCACTCCTTCCTCACTTCACATTACACACACTTGCCTTTACATTCAGCCCCTCCCCCATCCTCATTCCATCTTCTCCACCTCTCAACACATGCAGTCCAAGTCCCACATATCTCCACTTTCCTTTTAGGCAGCTACTCACTAACTCTCCCTCAATTTTCCTGCAGGACAAAAAAGCTCATAATGTGAGGGAGAGAACTCAGACCCGGGGGGGGGAGGGGGGGAGGGGGGGGGGGGAGTAGTCATCAAGTTCAGGCGTTGCCACTGCTCATGGGTTAGATAGTGAAGTAGCGGGGTCTGCACGTGAAGAAACACCCAGCACCAGTGAGCAGCAACAGGTACTGGTGACAGGAACAGCCCAGCAGACAACTGTCTCCCAAGCTATGGGTTGCCTTTTCCCCAGGTAAACAAAAATATAAAACAATGCCAAGCCAGCCATTTTATACAGAGAATTTCAAGGAAGTTTACTTTTTTCTTTATTCGTTCCAGGGATGTGGGCATCGTTGGCAAGACCAGCATTTATTGCTCATCGCTAATTGCCCTTTGTTAGATCCGTGATTCTTTAAATAGGATGTTTCCCCAAGAACTACACGGAGGCTGTAACTTAACAATCAACAGGTGTTTACTAGAGTAGAGTAGTCTCACGACTGAAGTACCGAAGCCTGCTCCGGCTTTATATACAGGTGTGGTCACTGCCGGTACTACAGTATACAGGAACTGTAAAACAGTTCTCTCTTAAAGGTATATACACAACAATTCCTCCCCTTTTAGATTAACAGTACCATAACATTCATTTAACAATTAACATTTTTAACATGCAACATTAACTGAAAATAGTCCATTTATAAATTCAGTCTTTGGGGCGGCTTCCTGATCCTTTCTGGATAGCGCCTTCCCTGAGGTTCTTGTTCTTGGTGCGGAGGCGATTCTGGCCCCCTTTCGTCAGTTAGTTCATCAGTTTCCACTGCTATTGTTTCTGAGGTAGATGCTACTGGTATGTCGGGTTCATCCCCAGGTACGCGAGACATGGGGTTGACTCGTTCCTGTGACACTAAGATCTGGTCGACGTGGCGTCTCACAATGTTCTCCCTGACATCCACTGTGTACATTAATGGCCCCTGCCGTGTGCATATCGTTCTGGGTTGCCATTTCTCTGTTCAGTAGTCACGGGCCAAGACTGGTTGTTCTACATTGAAGCTCCTTGTCGGCTTCTCATTGATGTGCTGGAATTGTTTATCCTCAACATTTCTTCGCACATTTGGTCTGAGCAAATCCAGACGAGATCTCAACCTTCGGTTAAAGAACATCATGGCCGGGGTCTGGTTGGTAACTGCATGTGTCGCATTTCTGTAGGCTAACAGGAAATTGTCCACCTTATGCTGTAGTGGAATTTCATCATCGCACATGGCCTTTATCGCCTTTTTAAAGGTTTGTACGAACCTCTCAGCCAATCCATTTATGGCTGGATGATACGGGGCGGATGTGTAATGCCTTACCCCATTCTCATTCCTTCTCATAAATTTCCGGAACTCTTCGGACACAAACTGTGGTCCATTATCAGAGCAAATCTGCTCTGGCAAGCCGTTCCTGGCAAATATGGTCCGTAGGACTGCAATCATTTTCTCTGTAGTGGTTGAGGACATTTTTATCACCTCAGGCCATTTCGAGTGCGCATCCACTGCTATTAAGAACATTGAGTCCATGAATGGACCAGCAAAATCAATATGCACCCATTGCCATGGAGAGGAGGGCCACTCCCATGGGTGTAGAGGGGCATGTGGTGGTGCATTTTGGACCTTCTGGCATCCTGAGCAGCTCTTGGTTAGGTCCTCGATTTGTTGATCAATCCCCGGCCACCACACATAAGCCCTAGCAAGGCTTTTCATTTTTACCCCTCCCAGATGCCCTTCGTGAAGCTCATTGAGCACTCTCTCCCTTAACTTGGGTGGAATTACCACTCGAGATCCACACATCACTGTCCCCTGGCATACTGACAGCTGTTCTCTTCTGGATGAGAATGCTGGCAACAGTGAGTCGCCATGTGCTGGCCATCCCTTCAACGTCAAATCATATACCCGATACAGCGTCGGATCATTGCGGGTCTCCTTCTCTATATCCGCGTTAGTTACTGGCAAGCGTTCAATTATTGACGAATAAAATATCTCGATAGGGTCCACTGCTGGTGCTTCCTCCACAGTAGGCAGTGGCTAGCGTGATAGCCCATCAGTGTTTCCATGCTGTTTCGTGCCTTTATATTCTATTTCATATTGGTTCACCCCTAGAAAAAGGGACCATCTTTGTAACCGTTGTGCAGTCATCACCGGAACGCCCTTCTTTGGATTAAAGATGGAGACAAGTGGTTGGTGGTCAGTCAGCAAGGTGAACTTCTGCCCATGCAGATAGTGGTTGAATGTTTTTACTCCCCATACTAGGCTGTGGGCCTCCCTGTCGATCTGGGCGTAGTTTTGCTTGGCTGAGGTTAGTGACCGAGACGCAAAGGCTACTGGCCTCTCCAACCCGTCTGGGAATTTGTGCGACAGCACCGCTCCAATACCATAGGGTGATGCATCACATGCCAACCGAATTGGTAGTGCTGGGTTGAAATGGGCCAACACCTCTTTTGATGTGATCAATTCTTTGCACTTCTGGAAAGCTCGTTTACATTCGTCATTCCACTTCCATGGTACCCCCGTTTGCAGTAGGGTATTCAGTGGGTGTACTACTGTAGACAAATTTGGTAAGGACTTAAGGTAGTAGTTTACCAGCCCGAGGAATGACCTCAGTTGTGACACATTTTCCGGTGCTGGAGCCTTGACTACTGCCTCAATCTTTTCAGGAGACTTATGTAACCCTTCTTCATCAATAATGTGGCCACAATACGAGATCTGCTTCTGGAAAAACTCACACTTGTGGCGATTAACTCGTAGCCCATATTCCTTTAATCTAGTGAGCATCTTCTCCAAGTTGGCGAGGTGATCACTGTCATTTTCGCCCGTGACCAGGATGTCGTCCAAATAACACTGGGTCCCTGGAATCCCTTGCAGGACTTGATCCATCGCCCTTTGCCAAATAGTCGGAGCCGATGCTACCCCGAACACCAGCCGGTTGTATTGATAGAGACCTTTATGAGTGTTAATCGTGAGGTATTGTTTCAAGGCTTCTTCTACCTCCATTTGCAAGTACGCCTGGGCTAGATCAATTTTGGTGAAGCGTTTACCTCCAGATAACGAGGCGAAAATATCCTCAATTCGTGGAAGCGGATCTTGTACCGTGTGAAGGACTGGGTTCACTGTCACCTTAAAATCCCCACAGATGCGGACCTTCTTTGGTTCCCCAGGCGTATTACTCAACGACCTCTTCATTACAGGAACGATGGGTGTAGCCCACTCGCTCCAGTCTACTTTGGACAGTACTCCTGAACGTTCCAACCCTTCCAGCTCTGTTTCGACGGCTGGTCTGATCGCATAAGGCACTGGTCTGGCCTTAAGAAACTTTGGGCTTGCATTTTCCTCTATTTTAATCATTGCTGTTATGCCTTTTAGTGTTCCAAGTCCCTCCTGGAACACTTCTTTTGCATCAGTTAGCATTTTTGACAGTCGTCCAGGTGTGACGTCGTCATCCTTTTTGGCCTCAACCTTCAGTGCCTGTATGGAATGCCAATCTAATTGTATCTTCCGGATCCATTCACGTCCTAGTAGTGGTGGTCCTCCATCTGGCAATACATATAGGTCCATTTTAGGTATTTCCTGGCCTTTGTATATCACTTTCACCCTTATTTTTCCTTTGGGGTAGACTTTTTGCCCCGTGTACGCCTTCAAGACAATCTCTGTAGCTTTCAAGGGTATATGTGGAAATAGCCGCTTGTAGTCCCTTTGGTTTATGACTGTTAGGGCTGATCCAATGTCCAATTCCATTTTCACTTGGACTCCGTCTATCTTGAGTGTGACCCAGATAGTCTGGTGATCCTCCATTTTGGTTACCTTATGTAGTTTCAGACAACCCAGCTCCTTGCTTCCGGAGTCTGTATCATTTCCCTGTTCATCTGAACTACTGTCCATCACCTTATGTACCTTTTTGTACTTCTCCTGTGAAGATTTCTTGCTGTTGGTTTTCTTCCCTGACCTGCAGACTCTTGCTATGTGTCCTGTTTTTCCACACTGTCTGCACACTTGGTCCTTGAACCAACAATCCTTCTGATCGTGTGTTGTTCTGCCGCAGCGATAACACTTCCCTGCTCCATAGGACATTTCATTGGTGCCATATTCTTGCGGTCTCCGTTGTATCTCTGCAGCGCCCCGTGCAGCTGCTTCATGTGATACTGCCATGCTGAAAGCCTTGTCCAGCGTAAGATCCTTTTCTGATAAAAGCCATTTCTGGGTTCCTTCACTTTGAAGCCCACACACAAACTTGTCCCTTAACATATCTGCTAGTCCCGCTCCAAACTGGCAGTGTTTCAATAACTTGCGCAGTTCCGTTAAGTACTCAGCATTACTTTCGTCTTTATGCTGGTTCCTTTTGTGGAACTTAAATCTTTCTGCTATCAGCAGCGGTGTGGGGCTTAAGTGGTCCTGTAGGATTTCTACTATTCTTTCGAAATTCTTCTCCATGGACTTATCTGGGGTTATCAGGTTTTGCAGTAAGCCATAAGTTTTTGCACCCATGGAATTTAACAAAACCAGTGCTTTCCTAACATCTGGCACTTCATTCGCCCTGCAGTACACCTCAATGCGTTCCACATATGTCGCCCAATCTTCGACTTCATTGTCGAACGCCGTGATACTGCCATTCTTCGCCATCCCTGGGTGTAATTTAACTGTCTAAATGGCGTCTCCCGCGCTCTCCCTTCTTCTCCGCTGGAACAAAATGGCGTCTCCCACGCTTTCCTTCCTTCCCGCGCTCGCCCTTCTTCTCCGCTGCGGCTTCAAAAAAAAATGGCGTCTCCTGCGCTCTCGCTTCTTCTCCACGGCCCAATGGAGTCTCCCGCGCTCTCCCTTCTTCTCCCCGCGGACGCGGTTCGGCCCTTGAGCCCTGGCTGTGCTCTGTGCGTTCTCCTGTGCTCCTTTCCCGTTGCCGTCGCTCGGTCCTGAACCCGGCTGCTGCTTTACCCTCTCTCTCTCTCTGCTTGTTTTTCCTCGACGCCGCTCGGTTCTTTAACCCCCGGCCGCGCCCTGTGCGCTTCACCCTCTCTCTTACCCCGTCGATGCTGCTCGTCTTTTCTACGCCGTCGGTCGGCTCCCGCCGCCGCTGTCCGGGAAGGGTGTGCGCTGCACCTGTTGCCAGTCTGTTGCTGGATTGTTGTGGCTCTCAACAGCCACTCCTGCGATGTTCACTTGCTGCCGGATGACTGGGTGGTTGCTCGTGGTCGACGCCCGTGCTTCTGGCCTCGACTTTCTTCCACCGTCCTCCCGGAGCGACTCCTTGATGGGAAATGCAGAGTTGCAGGCAGATTCGAATCAACCTCGTCACCGCTGTTAGATCCGTGATTCTTTAAATAGGATGTTTCCCCAAGAACTACACGGAGGCTGTAACTTAACAATCAGCAGGTGTTTACTAGAGTAGAGTAGTCTCACGACTGAAGTACAGAAGCCTGCTCCGGCTTTATATACAGGTGTGGTCACTGCCGGTACTACAGTATACAGGAGCTGTAAAACAGTTCTCTCTTAAAGGTACATACACAACACCCTTCAGAAGGTGGTGGTGAGCCACCTTCTTGAACCGCTGCAGTCCGTGTGGTGAAGATGCTCCTACAGTGTTGTTAGGGAGGGAATTCCAGGATTTTGTCCCAGTGACGATGAAGCAACGGCAATATATTTCCAAATTATGATGGTGTGTAACTTGGAGGGAAACTTGGAGGTGATGGTGTTCCCATGCGCCTGCTGCCCTTGTCCTTCTAAGTGGTAGAGGTCATGGGTTTGGGAGGTGCTGTTGAAGAAGCCTTGGCGAGTTGCTGCAGTGCACCTTGTAGATGGTACACACATATTCAGAATAATGCCATCAATAAATGCTCTAACATTAGAAAAACACTAGCCTTATTGCAGAGTCAAAAGGCTTGGGGGGGAAATTGGGTTGATTTGCACCTCTCGTTAGTGCCCCCAGGGAGCACTAACAGGGCGCAAATCCCCCAGCGCCTGGGCATGGCGCCACTAGCGCCTCCTGCGAAATTCAGCGCAGCATCCCGCTTGCGCTCCGGCCGCAAACTTTGCTTGCGCCCCCGACCTATCGCTGGACGGTATGTCTGACAGGATCAGGAAAGTGTTTTTGCAGCGGCGCCACCGCTAGTAAAAGGGGCAGGTGTCGGACGGCCATTTTTTTTTGTCCGACTGCCCGCACCTGCCCCCTTCCCCTTTTTTTCCTTGGGGTGCTGGCTGCGATCGCTGAGCCTCTTGAGTGCCGAGCTGTTTTCACAGCACCCCGATCCCTGGCGGTCTAGTGGTGCTAGGCCCCTCCCCTTTAATCGGGGCGGAGGCCTGCAATGTCGCGGCGTTACGCGTCAACACGTGTGGCGCTGTTGCACGTAGCGCTGCGATCTTCAGTTGTAGCGCCCCAAGAAGGAGGTGGCGCGCTTCCAGTAGCATTCCACCTCCTGCTTGGGGCGCTACTACTGAATTTCCAGAGGGGGGGGTTAACATTTTTGGGGTGCTAAAATTAGTGCCCCGGTGACATTAGCGCCCTAATAGGGGTGCCACCCAATTTTTCCCCCAGTCCTTAAAATATATAATATTGCTAATATTTTGGATCCATTCTGCAATAAGAGAAGGATATCAACTTCCAATGTTCTGTTATGACGAGGTTTCCAGGCAGCAGCAAAGCCAATACTATCCTACTCACATAGCTTATAATACAAAGTGTAGCATTATCTCCAAGGACCATTAACTGAAAGCATATTGGTAACTGCTCTTTGCTATTATTTCCTTGATCGGAAGTACGGTGTCCCATAATTCAAATATGGGCCATTACAATATCAGCCTTTCTTGGTAAATCATGTCTAATATATTAAGTTTAATGAGCCCATGTAATTGTAATTATAAAATGTTGATGCTTACCATATATGTTAGTGGTGTCATATCAATATTTTAAAAATCATCTTCAATATACTAGTCATGAAAATATGCTGTGGTATACTAATGCACAAATACTTAATATGTTCATTTGAAATTTCATTCCGTGTTATTTTAGTGGCGTTGTTAATCCTTTTAGTGGAGGAAGAAATTTCAGACAAATGTGTTAAGTGTTCATACATTGGTATCTCATGGTGTAATTTCAAGGTCACTGGATTTAGTGATATCTTTTTCTCATGTTTCTGTTCGAATCTGATAAAAATACAGCAGGGGGAAAAAAAAAGAATAATCTAGACAGCTCAATACATTTACAAACCATGGGTCAAAGTATTCCCTCACTGAACAGTAATGATTTATCATCGACAGTCAGGCTACCCCCGCCCCCCCTACCACTTGGTGTATTCTGCACAATTAATGGTAACCAGCAGATTGAAACAATAAAGAGACTACATGTTGTTGCTTAAATCAGAAATCCAGCCAGAACATTTCTGACTGAGCAGTGATCGATTTTTTTTAAGTGAACATTTTCTGTGAAGATAACTGTGTATCCAAAAGAAACAAAAACGCAGAATCACGCAAAGTCATTTATACAAACGTAATAAACAGTATTATGTAAGAAAACCCCCCTTTATTGAAGGCACAAGTCTAGCTTTACTTTTAATTTTCATTAACTATGAGAATATTTGAATGGGGCACTTCAATTTCTCCTTGCTTCAGAGTTTCTGATCTCAGCTCCACTAAAATCTCCCTGCTGAATTCCTATTCTTTCTACTTCCTACTGTTTGAACACAACTGAAATCCTGACTTACTGAGCACTGTGGCGGTGTTGGGTGATTGGGGTGAATCAGCAATGAAACCTTCACCGCCTCATTCCAATTATACTATTGTTATGGTTTGGCGGTAATAAGTATTCATGATAATGAGTTAAATAACATTGATTTCCCCACCTCTGAAAAGGTTCACCTCTTGGTGTTCATAGAAATTATTGTTTGTGAGATTATCATACAACACTTGATGCACTTGTAAGATATTCCTCCAACAAAATAACAAACAAATGGATGTCACAAATGGAAGTATATATTTGACGGCATAATATGTTGTATTGGATGAGATGGTATCCATTTGTGTATTATCTCCAATAGGTATAGAAGTCATATAATTTGTGTGTAAATGGTGTTTGTGCTCTGTATAAATGATAACTACCTCCCACACAACACCTTTGTGATTTGTATGGTTTTTCTCGCACTTTGTAAATCACCTGCTTCCACCTCCTTGGGTGAATCAACACCATGCATTATTCATTGACCGAGAGAACAGGCAGCAGTCAATGTAATTCATAAACTGGTCAGTAGGAGGTGCTGATAATGGTGTGTACCAACTTTCCCTTTATTTTTGACTCTGCCTTCTCAAGAAGTAACAAGAAAATGTTGCCCTCTCCAAATCAGCTGAGATCAAGAACTCTTAAGGAGGAGAGACAGATTCATGTTCTATGACTATACAGTATAGTGTCAGTGCACTATCTTTCACTGTGATTTGTATACTGCATTAGTGGTGGTATTCATTTGATTTCCTATTGCAAATACATATCAGATTAAGCTAATGTGCACAGATTTGTGATGCCATGTCAGGTGCATGCTATCTTTATGTCTTTATAAAGCAAATGTTCACACTATTTAGGCTGAGTGTGCCTGATTTAATTCATCTAGAAACTACTTACGACCCCTTCCTTCTAATAGGGAGAGGCCATGGCATATCAGATGGTGAATGCATGAGTTAGAATCTCACTGTTCATGTTAAATCACCACTGTACAATAAGAATAGATTTATGAAGAGCATCCTTATCTAAATTGAATCTTACTGATTGTTTGCTATTATTCATTTATCATGCCATCTCTAATTAACATTGATACCGTTTGAATAATAACCTGAAGAACATTTAAACCGCCTTAGCTCTGAGCCTGTGCCAAGTGTTTAATAATTGCTGGATGCAATTAGTAAAGGTATGTGTATAACAGTAATCTGGTTGGCTCTATACAATATCCCTGTAGCTTTAATGCAATTTTTAAACATGATATAATTGAAATATTTACTTAGGATATATATTGTGAATCAATAAAGTTCTGTGCATCTCTTTAAACTTTCTTAATTCAATGTTTAGACTACAGTCAGACATTTTTCCTGCATATCTATCTATAATATTGTAAAAACTTTAGCTACGCATACACTTCCTGTCCATCACAATTCAAACATCACACGCTGCCTCATGGAAATGTTCCCTGTCACATTTTCTTAAAAAATATAAAGGAACAAAGGCAGTCAGTTGCAAAGTACAGTAAAACTCTCCAGGAACAGAGCATATCATCCACAGGCTCCTAACTGACCTGTCCACAAACAAAGCCCAAATAGTAATTAACCTTTGAATGAACTCACACAATGTTTACTTAACAACAATTAGACATTGTAGCCCAACACTTGGGAATCCCTGGCCCAAGACGGCACAAAGTGGAGGAGAAGCATCCGGGAAGGTGCCGAACACCTCGAATCTCTTTGCCGGGAGCAAGCGGAAGCGAAGCGCAGGCAGCGCAAGGAGCGCACGTCAACCCAAGCACCCCACCCACCCGTCCCTTCAACTACCGTCTGCCCCACCTATGACAGAGACTGTAGGTCCCGCATTGACTCATCAGTCACCTGCGATCTCATTTTTAATGTGGAAGCAAGTCATCCTCGGTTCCAAGGGACTGCCTAAGTAGAAGAAGAAAAGGTATACACACCAGCACTTCACCAGCCACAGAATTGTGTTTTACTTGGTAAAGTATTCCTGTCTTTATAAAAATAATGTTTTCTCTGACTTCTCATGAGCGGTGCTATGGAATTATAGCATGGGTCTTGCATCTAACACATGCCCCTCACACTCCAGATATCACAGGCTAGTTGTCACACTTATTTGCAGATGCCAAAGAATCCTAATAAAAGAAATCCATTCATTGACCAAAACCCTGAAATGTACAAGCCGTTACAACTTTTTTCTGATTGATCTCAATAATTTATAAGTAGCTCTAATTACCTGCATTTGTCTATTTTGCGCAGTGGCTTAAAAGAAGAGTGCAATTTAGCAGTTAAACATCATAACCGTGCTTCAGACCTGAGACTGCCCCTGAGCAACATCACAGTAAATCCTAAGAGTTATATACGGACATAGACATTCATTTATATAGCACCTTAATGCATCCCCAGAAACATCTCGAAGCACTTAACATACAATTAAATTACTTTGTAGTTCTATGGTTCTTGTTACATAGGCAAACAGAGTGGCCATTTTACACATAGCAAGATCCAACAAATAGAGATATAATGGAAGATATTTTGAACAATATTTTGGAAAAGATCCAGAAGTCAAAGATTAATGGCATTAACTTAAAATAAATAGAATTCCACACTTTTATTATAGGCACAAAGTTGAACATGAGCATGAATCAGATGAAAGGACAGTTTGTACTTGGGTCTGAGACACAAACAACTTTTGTAGCAAAACTGTAAACTTGTTCTTTATATTTGCATTTACAATTTTACTACAAGTCATGAACAAAGGATGTCTGCCCCCAACATTGCAAAACATTGTGCCACCCAGTCCATCAATTATTGTCCTGTATTTGCCACTATTTACTAGTGAATATGCATGAATAGTACATATTTATAGATATCATCTGAGAAGAGTGGTTTCTGAACTTCCACATGGTAATTTACTGCTAGCAGTAAGTTGTTTCATCCAATTAGTTGAAATTATGATAAGTTACCATCCTAATAACTGAAGATAAACAATTTGACCTTTGCTAAAATGTTTGGCTGAGTTGCTGCTGATGGCAAATCCTCTAAAATGGCACTCAGACCAAATTTCTGGAGGAAATCACAAAAACGTTTTGCAAAACTACATTTTTCAAATGACAGAAGGATGTTACTTAGTATCCACAACACATGCAAAGCATCAGCATGTCTCATTCAAATGAGAATTCAATTGCCTTGAATTGTGATTATAGTCAATATGCACTAATCTATTAAAGCTGAAAAATGTGAAGGCAGGAATTACAGTATGTAGTAAAACATATGGCAATCAGTCGTAAATGTGCAGTGATATTACCCTACACAAAACAACCTAGGTGTACATGCTTTCTTGATGACCAATACATAATACATTTGAGGCAAATAACAGGCATGCATGTATGTGTGCAATACATATTGAGGATTGGGGGAGTTTCAGAAACCAGCACAGGATGACCAAAAAATTTATAAAAAGGGAAAAATAGAATATGAGAGAAAACTAGCAAGAAATATAAAAACAGATTGTAAGAGCTTCTACAAGTATGTAAAAAGGAAGAGAGTAGCAAAAGTAAATGGTCCCTTAGAGGCTGATTCAGGAGAAATTATTACGGGGGATAAGGAAATGGCAGAAATGTTAAACAAATATTTTGTGTCTGTCTTCACAGTAGAAGACACAAAAAGCATACCAAAAATGGTGGGGAACCAAGGGTCAAATGATGGTGAGGAACTTAACGTAATTAATATAAATAGAGAAAAAGTACTAGAGAAAGTAATGGGACTAAAAGACAACAAATCCCCTGGACCTGATGGCCTACATCCTAGGGTTCCAAAAGAGGTGGCTGAAGAGATAGTGGTTTTGATCTTCCAAAATTCCCTAGATTCTAGAACGGTCCCAGTGGATTGGAAGGTAGCAAGAAAGGAGGGAGAGAGAAAACAGGGACCTACAGGCCAGTTAGCCTGACATCAGTCATCGGGACAATGCTGGAATCCATTGTTAAGGAAGTGGAATCAGGGCACTTAGAAGATCATAACATGATTAGGCAGAGTCAACATGCTTTTATGAAAGGGAAATCGTGTTTGACAAATTTATTAGTGTTTTTTGAGGATGTAACTAACAGGGTAGATAAAGGGGAACCAGTGGATGTAGTATATTTGGATTTCCAAAAGGCATTCGATAAGGTGCCACATAAAAGATTATTACACAAGATTAGGGCTCATGGGTTTGGAGGTAATATAGTAGCATGGATAGAGGATTGGTTAACGGGCAGAAAACAGAGAGTAGGGATAAACAGATCTTTATCAGGTTGGCAGGTTGTAACTAGTGGGGTGCCGCAAGGATCAGTGCTGGGGCCTCAGCTATTTACAATCTATATTAATGACCTAGATGAAGGGACCAAGTGTAATGTGTCCAAGTTTGCTGATGATACAAAGCTAGGTGGGACAGTAAACTGTGAGGAGAACACAAAGAGTCTGCAAAGGGATATAGATAGACTAAGTGAGTGGGCGGTAAGGTGGCAGATGGAGTATAATGTAGGGAAATGTGAGGTTATTCACTTTGGTAGGAAAAATAGAAAAACAGAATATTTTTTAAATGGTGAGAAACTTTTAAATGTTGGTGTTCAGAGAGATTTGGGTGTCCTCGTGCAAGAAACACAGAAAGCTAGCAGGCAGGTATAGCAAGCAATAAGGAAGGCAAATGGCATGTTGGCCTTTATTGCAAGGGGGTTGGAGTATAAGAGTAAGGAAGTCTTGCTACAATTGTACAGGGCCTTGGTGAGACCACACCTGGAGTACTGTGCACAGTTTTGGCCTCCTTATTTAAGGAAGGATATACTTGCCTTGGAGGTGGTGCAACAAAGGTTCACTAGATTGATTCCTGGGATGAGAGGGCTGTCCTATGATGAGAGATTGTGTAGAATGGGCCTATACTCTCTGGAGTTTAGAAGAATGAGAGGTGACCTCATTGAAACATACAAGATTCTGGAGGGGATTGACAGGGTAGATGCTGAGAGGTTGTTTCCCCTGGCTGGAGTGTCTAGAACTAGGGGGCATAGTCTCAGGATAAGGGGTAGGCCATTTAAGTCCGCGATGAGGAGGAATTTCTTCACTCAGAGGGTTGTGAATCTTTGGAATTCTCTGCCCCAGAGGGCTGTGGATGCTGAGTCTTCGAGTATATTTAAGGTTGAAATAGATAAATTTTTGGACTCTAGGGGAATCAAGGGATATGAAGATCTGGTGGGAAAGTGGAGTTGAGGTTGATGATCAGCCATGATCTTATTGAATGGCGGAGCAGGCTCGAGAGGCTGAATGCCCACTCCTGCTCCTATTTCTTATGTTCTTATCTTTGTCTTAAAGGAAAACTATTCTCATGAAGAAAAAAATGTCTGGCTAATTTTCTTTTGTTTAGAGAGGCAAGGAAACAAGGAACTGTTGTAATCACAATAATGCCATGTCATGTGACACCATCTCATGGTTTAATCTAATTTATTTTATCACATTGTCAGGCCAATTATGGTCTCTGTTACTGGAACCAGAAAGAGGTGAGCATAATAGGAATAGTCCCAGTCCGAGACTACAAGCATCATATCCAGTCAGGTTTCCGGGTTCAGCATAATTAATATAATGGGCCAGATTTTGCTGTAGTGGGGCATCTAACAGTGTCTGCTGTTAGTTAGACTTGCCTCTGCAGTCTTCAACTTTTTTGCCCACAAAGTTGCTGAAAGTGCGAGCTGATAACCGCGCAGTGAGGGAAACAGGGCAGCTGGGACCTGAGTTAACAGGGCAACCAATAGGGTATCTCCATAACCAATGAGATTTAAGGATTGGGAAATAAACAGCGAAAGGTCTGAGAAGGAGGGTGAATTAAGGGGGTGAATTCAATGTCAAACCTGGCACTGAAAAAGAAATAAAGAGAGGGAAAGAAAGGTAGGATTAAAAGAGAGAGTGATTTTGGTAGGAAGAAAAAGGAGGCCACGTACCCCTTGGAAAATAAGAGTCTAATTGGGGTAGAGGAGCAAAGGGATCCAGAGGCACAGATACAGAAATCACTAAAAGTAGCGACACAGGTTAATAAGGCCATAAACAAAGCAAACAAAGTGCTGGGGTTCATTTCTAGAGGGATAGAATTGAAAAGCAGAGAAGTTGTGTTAAACTTGCACAGAACCTTGGTTAGACCACACTTGGAGTACTGTGCACAGTTCTGGTCTCCATATTACAAAAAGGATATAGAGGCACTGGAGAAAGTGCAAACAAGATTCACAAGGATTGTGGTATCTTGAGCGGGCCATAGATGGAGCCAGACACAGGTTAACTTCATAACATGGTTTAATCAACTCTTGCACATAAAAGCTTCTGCCATGAGGCAGCAAAAACAAAGAGTACAACAGTACAGATCAGACTTAACTCAGGAGAGCAATTGCCACAGCACCACCTGGTGGATCAGGTTACACATAACCTCCCAGGTTACTACACTCCTCCCCCCTTAAGATTGCCATATGCAATTCTTAAACAATAACCCTTACTAGGTACTACATTTTAACTAACCAGTATGCTGTAACCATGGTTAACCCCTGACTAATTTAACAGGTTTGTATAAGTCTTTCTGGTTGCTTGCGAATCCTTTGTGAACGTCTTAATTCCACTTGTGGTGGATTCTCAGATTCATTCGCACTTGAGATTGGAGTAGTCTCTGATGTTGGTTTTACACTGTCCCGCTGTGGCCTGGCAGTACCAGTGTCCACTGGCACCTTATAAGCCGTGCTGGGTCCTGGAACAGCCTCCTCGACTGCCCTTTATTCCATCTGGGGCAGTTCCCCCTGCTGCTGGCTGAAAAGCTGATCCACATGCCGACGAACCCCTCGACCATCCCCTAGTAATACAGAGTACGACACAGGTCCTGTAATGTCCTGGATTAGTCCTGGTATCCATTTAGGTCCATAACCGAAGTTCCGGGTGTACACAGAGTCCCCTATGGCGAAATGGCGAGCTTTAGTATGTTTGTCATGGTACGCTTTTTGGTTTGTTTGTTTTGTCTCAACCTTGCTTTTGAGATCTGGGTGTATCAGGTCTAACGTGCACCGCAACTTTCTCCCCATCATCAACTCAGCCGGAGAAAGCCCCGTGGTAGCTTGGGGTGTTATACGATAACTAAACAAGGCTCTATTGAGCTTGGTCTCCAGGGTGTCACCTGAGCTCTTCCTCATGAGCTCCTTAAAAGTCTGCACGGCTCGCTCGGCTAACCCATTTGAGGCTGGGTGATATGGAGCCGAGGTGACATGTGTGATTCCATTCCTTACCATGAATTCTTTGCTCCCTTCACTAACAAAACACTGTGCATTGTCAGATACAATCATTTCTGGAATACCATGCGTGCTGAAGCTGTTCCTGAGACAATTCAGTGTGGCATCAGTCGTTGCAGAGCTCACTGGATAAACGTCGATCCACTTTGAGTGAGCGTCTACCAGCACCAAAAACATTTTGCCCCTAAAAGGTCCCGCATAGTCTATGTGAATTCTCCTCCAGGGTTTGCTGGGCCACTCCCAGGGATGGAGTGGTGCCCCAGCAGGTGCTTTCCTCTGTTCCTGACATATAGTGCATGACTTTACCTTTGACTCAATTTCAGCATCCAAGTTAGGCCACCACAGGTAGCTCCTAGCCAGTCCTTTCATTCTAGTCATTCCTGGGTGCGATTGATGCAACTGTTCCATCAAAGTAGAGCGTCCCCGCTCTGGGACTATGATGCATGCTCCCCATAGCACACATCCATCTTGGACACTGAGCTCGTGCTGTCTCTGTCTGTACGGCGCGAACTCCGGTCCCTCACGGTGATCTGGCCAGCCTTTCAACACATACTCACGGACCCTTGACAGAACGGGGTCCTTGGCTGTCCAGCCTGGATTTGCGCTGAAGTCATCAGGGGACTGATCTCCTGATCCAGCATCAGGACGTGCTCCTCAGGGGAAGTACTGCAAGGAGATTTTAAGAGGGGCAGGCGGCTGAGAGCATCCGCGTTCCCGTTTTCCTTGCCGGCTCTGTATGTGATCACATATTCATAGGCTCTTAGTATTACTGCCCATCTCATTATTCTCTGTGATGCCATTTGAGGCACCACTTTCATCTCATTCAGTAAGCTAATAAGAGGCTTGTGGTCAGTACTGATTACAAACTTCCTCCCATATATGTACTTATGGAATTTCTTTACTCCAAATATAATGGCCAACCCCTCTTTATCAAGCTGTGAATAGTTCTTTTCCGCAGCTGTGAGCGTGCGTGAAACAAACCCGATGGGCCTTTCCGCTCCATCTGGCATGCGGTGGGCCAAAACTGCCCCCACTCCATAGGGTGATGCGTCGCAGGACATTATCAGCTCCTTCTTCTCGTCATAATGCACTAACACCCTGCTGGACTGAAGTAGCTCCTTTGACTGCTGAAACGCTTTCGCTTGCTCTGGCCCCCAACGCCATGGCTCCTCCTTTCTCAGCAGTTTGTGCAGGGGTGCCAGCAGCATCGATAAGTTTGGAAGAAACCGGTTATAATAATTCAGGAGCCCTAGATAGGCTTTCAGTTCAGTCACTGAGGTGGGTGCAGGTGCATCCTGCACTGCCCGCACTTTCCCTGGTAATGGATGGAGGCCTGTGGCATCCACCCGATGTCCCAGGAATGTAACTTCCTTCTCCATGAAACTACACTTACTCCGTTTCAGGCATAGCCCCGCCTCTTCCAGCCGCTGTAGCACTTTGTCCAGTGTTTTTAAGTGACCCTGATCGTCACTTCCTGTTAGCAGAATATCATCTAAGTACACGGCCACCTTTGGAATGCCCTGCAGAATGCCTTCCATAGTCCGTTGGAACATTGCTGGGCTAGAACTGACACCAAATGGTAACCTGGCATACGTGAACAGCCCCTTGTGCGTGTTCACCGTGACAAACTTTTTTGATTCTTCATCTAGCAATATCTGCTGATACGCATGACTCATGTCCAGTTTGCTGAATCTTTGTCCCCCAGCGAGCGATGTTAACTTGTCCTCCATTCTCGGAATGGGGTACTGTTCCAGTGATGATACTCTGTTCACTGTTAACTTATAGTCACCACACACCCTTACGTTACCGTCGGGCTTCAATACCGGGACTATTGGTGCCGCCCAGTCTGAAAATTTCACTGGTTCTATTACTTTGTCCTTTAGCAGGCGATCTAGTTCCGCCTCCACCTTGGTTTTCATTGCAAAAGGTACCGACCTTGGTTTAAAGAAACGAGGCGTGGCATCACTGGCTACATGAATCTTGGCTGTGGCTCCCCTTAAGGTGCCCAGTTCGTCCTTGAACACTAACTCATGCTTCATCAGCACTTCTTGCAGTGCCTCTGTACTGTCCTCCATTTTATTCATTGCCTGCCAGTCCACACTCAACTCACTGATCCACCCTCGCCCTAACAGGTTTGGCCCTGACCCTGCTACCACTACCACCGTAAGCTCTTTGGTGACTCCTTTGTGTTCCACTTGTACTTCGGCCACCCACAAAATGTCCACCTTCTGTCCTGTGTAGGTTTTGAGACTAATGGGGCATGTACCTAACTCTGGTACTTTTGCTTCCCCCCATAGCTTGGCGTACTCAGTCTGCGACATTATGGTTACACTACATCCGGTGTCAATCTCAAACTTTACTTGACCTCCGTTCACTATCAAATACTGAGTGAGAGGGGGTACGTTGGGCCTTGAAGTGCCTATACTGTAAATAGTGAAAACCTCCTCACTAGACTCTTCCTCCTCTTGTATGTAATTTGCCCGCTTTGTGTACTTCTCCCTCCCCCCTTTAGCATGCTTTGCCCCTTTAGCACTGCTTCTCTCGCTCACTGCCCTTTTACAGACTTTCTTTAAGTGCCCTATTTTTCCACAATTGTGGCACTTTGCCTTTGCAAACCTGCAGTCCTTTGCATAATGGCTCATCCTGCCACATCGGTAGCAATCCCCAACCCCGACTGGTGGACTTTTCGCGCCAGCTTCCATCTTGAAAACAGCTCCTCCCACTGGTTTACTCCATTTCTCCTTGCTCATACTGTTTAAGTCCTTAATGTCCTTGTTAGCCATCTCCATGGCTTGTGCTTTTTTAAGTGCCGTCTCAATCGTTAATCCTTCTTCTGACAGCAACCTTCGCATACTAGTCTGTCCCTTAACATGACTGTGAGTGTATTTCCAAAATTACAGTCCTGTGCGAGCTTCCGAAGCTCCTCCACATACTCAGTAACGCTTTCTTCCAGCCTCCTAATCCTCGAATTGAATTTCCATCTCTGTACTATTTCACTAGGTTTCGGATTGAAATGATTCTTTAGTAGACTCACCAACTCGTCAAAAGATTTTTCTCCTGGCCGCTCCGGGCTCAGCAGATTCCTCATCCGTGTATAGGTTTGCGCTCCCACACAACTCAGTAAAATGGCCCTTTTCTTTTCAGCACTGTCCACCTCGTTTGCCATAAAGAAATGGCTCAGTATTTCAATATACTCCTCCCAAGACTGCGACTTGCTGTTAAAAGGTGCCACGGAGCCTACCGTTCCTGCCATCCTTGGAGTTCGGTCACTTCAGCCAAAAAATCAAACTCCGTTTTGACTCCCACGGCCTAGCCTCGTGCTTTTCCGACTAGTTTGCTAACCAACCCGAGCACCTCTTCCGAATACTCCAAAACTTTTCCGTCCTTTATTCTCGTCGCCATATGTGGTATCTTGAGCGGGCCATAGATGGAGACAGACACAGGTTAACTGCATAACATGGTTTAATCAACTCTTGCACATAAAAGCTTCTGCCATGAGGCAGCAAAAGCAAAGAGTACAACAGTACAGATCAGACTTAACTCAGGAGAGCAATTGCCACAGCACCACCTGGTGGATCAGGTTACACATAACCTCCCAGGTTACTACAAGGATGGACTGAAAGGATATATTTATCAGGCTCTTTTTTCTAGAAAAGAAAAGGCTGAGGGGTGAACTCACATCTCTTGTTTTGACTGTGAATGCCATGATCCTTGCCATTGCCTGCACATCATTTGATAGTACCTTAAAAGCTTGCACGTTTGCCCATTATGAATAGGGAAGTCTTTTGCTGCACTTCTCTTGTGCTGTCTCACACTCTGAAGTGCTGCTCCCTCTCCTTCCATCCATTATGATACCACAATGCTTGTTCTCGGAACCATATGCACTATGGTCAAGACGCTGATACAGCAACAGCAACTTGAATTTACAATACCTGGATAAGGCTGAGCACTCTCTGGCCAGTGTCAATTATTTCAGTCCTTCTATTTTTCTTGCAGGAGCAGAATGCCTATGATAACATAGGGATTGAAGCCACACCAGGGTAGCCCTCCTTAAACTGAATACTGTCACTCCTTTGTGGAGACAGCCCAGGAGATACAAGGCAGGGACAAAAGGAAGGAAGCAGGATACGGCAAAGCAGGAAGTTTGGTCCCAGAAGAGTGTTTGTGGACAACTTTTCCTCATCATTCTTTCTTTGCCCATACCTTAACTCTGCTGATTGACGCACTGCAACCACATCAGAAAGTGAACATCAATCCTTATCTGTCATTGTGTGTAAAGCAAACTGAGATGCCATTGTTGTCAAAGCGATATCCTTACCTTTGTTCCTCTTCTCTTTATCTTAATTTGCCACATGACTCAAAGCTGGGGTCCAACAAAATGTTAGTGGAAAGCTATTTAAAGATTTACCATCGCTTAGTCTAACCCTGCCAAGCACTAGCTCAGCAATATCCACTCTGTAGGATTTAGACAATGACTTTGGAGGGAACTGGACTGGATAATGCATGGCGCACAAGTGAATAGGAGTAGATGGCAGCAGAAAAGGAGGGAAAAAGCCAAGTGACCAGCTGGCCATCTCACATTCATTCTGTGCTGAAGAGAACATACATGCAGAAGTCAGGCCACAGCTTTTTGAGCGTGATAGATTGCTGCAGGCATTGGAGAGTGTGGCTAGAAGCTTTCAACACAGTACAGCTAATGTGGAGGATTCCACAACCCACATATCTGGGCTTCTGATGTATATGATTCAAACTCTGCAGTCCATCCTGGAGTGTGTGATTACTTCAGGGACATCTACAGCAGTGCCCCCATGGCCAGCCTGTAATGTCAGTAATAGCAGGCCCCGAGCTCCACTGTCTCCTCCTCCTTGGACAGGCCAGATGATATGGATAGGGCTTCAGTAATCTCAGCGCTCTTATTGAGTCTGCTCTTGCCGAGGTCAGAGGCTGCGTTGAGACAGAGCATAGTAGGAGGGTAGGCATGCAATGGGCACAGATGATATTGCTGCCTCTCTGGATTACAATCATTCTTTCCCCTTTTGTGTCCCCCTCATCTAATGTCTGCACTGGTACCACAACGTGTAGAGGGCCAGGCTGCCCCTGTAGCCGTGATGCAGCTTGTAACTGGACTGTCTTAAGCCCGTGCTCATGGAATTCAATGACAGTTACCACCTCAGGAACCTTTGACTAAGACACAACAGCCAGCCAACTCCCATGCTGCAGCCACTGGGAGAACATGTAATATAAGCATCAGACTAGGGAGTAGAGTGCTATATTCAAGCAGCAAAGGCAACCAACTGGGTGGCAAACAGTAGCAACAGACCATTGTAGGGCAGTAAAATGTGGATTGCATTATCTCCAGAGAGTGTAATGGCATTATTCATTGTATTCTGAACAACAACTTGTATTTATATAGTGCCTTTAGCATAGTAAAACAACCCAAGGCGCTTCACAGGGGTATCGTAAAATAAAATTTGACACCGAACCACGTAAGGAGCTATTAGGACAGATGACCAAAAGCTGAATGGGTTACTTGGCAGTTGTGAAATAATTGCTAATTGTCATGCTTGAAGGCACATTTCTTTCAGGGAATGGTGATGATGTTTGGGAAGACTGTTAATGCAAGGGAGCCAAGGTGTCATTATCTGAAGGATTGCTTTTAATCACATCTTGATGGATGCTTCTGGTGGCTGGCGCCTGTCTCACGGTCCTTAATGTTACTTGAGTCTTCACTCTTCGTAAGCTGAGAGCCCTTCTCTCCAGTACCCCCACATGTATTCCCCATTTCACAGCAAAGGTGGGCAGCATGAAGCAAACCATTATGATGCATGGCACATTGGCTGGGTTCTATTGGAGGAGCCCCCAGATTTATCAGTGCATCAGACTGTTGCTTCAACAGTCCTATCGTGTGCTTGTTAATGACTTTCATAGCTGCATGGACCTCAGTAGACCTTTTCGCAGTAGGTGTATGTGGGTGGCGATAGGTGATATTAACCAAAGGGTAGAGTTTCCGCTTTGGGCGCAATTGGGAAATTAACTGCGCTGGTTAGGTTACAGTTCAAGTCTCCACTAAAATTATTTGCATAATCATTAAGGTAAGAGCTTCCATGAACCAGCGCAATCGGGCACCGTAATAGAACGTAGTTGTTTCTTTTTTTTCCATTAAAGAGGTCTTCCTTGATGTGTTTAAGAGTGATAACCTGGTGCAATTTTATTAATACAGCTGAGAATGGGGTTACCAGCAAAAATAAGGATTTTTAATAAGAGTGTCCAGTCCTCCATCCGTGTGTAACCTGACTTAAATCACTGAAAATTGTAATGTATATACCTTTAAGGGGGGAACTATGTTTTACAGCTCATGTATACTGCAGTACCGGCAGTGACCACACCTGTATATAGCACTGAGTAGTAATCTGTACAGATCAGTTGCAGTGTGAGCCACGTTGAGTAAACACCTGTTGTACCGTTCTCCGCAGTCTGTGTCTTATTATACACGGACGCAACATTGGCGACGAGGCAGGTTTGAACCTACCTGCAACTCTGCATCACCTCCTGGGGATTCGTTCCTGGAGATCAGTGGATTGGAGGTCAAGGCCAGAGACTCGGGCGTCGACCACGGGCAACCGCCCAGTCATCCAGCAGAAACTCGAGAATTGCGGTGGAGGCTGTCGAGAGCCAGGCTTGGCTTTCCAGTCGAGGTGGTCCAGCGAAATGGGCTGGCAACAGGTAGTGCGCAGACCCTTCCCGGACAGCGGCGGGCTAAAGCCCGACCGAGCGGCACAGCAAAGGGCCGAGCAGTGTCGACGGGGGAGAGAGAGAGGGCAGAGCGCACAAGGCACAGCCGGTGTTCAGGACCGAGCGGCGTCAACGGGGAGAGAGACGAGAGGGAGCAGAGCACAGCCGAAGAGTGGCAGTATCACTGCATTTGACAATGAAGTCGAAGATTGGACTACATATGTCGAACAAATAGAGGTGTACTGCAAGGCAAATGAGGTGTCAGAAGACAAGAAAGCGTCGGTATTGTTAAATTTAATGGGTGCAAAGACGTATGGTTTATTACAAAATCTAGTAACCCCAACGAAGCCAATGGAAAAGAGTTTTGAAGACATAGTAACAATACTACAGGAACATTTAAACCCCACACCGCTGCTGATAGAAGAAAGGTTCAAGTTTCACAAACGGAACCAGCATAAGGATGAAAGCAATGCTGATTATTTAACAGAACTGCGCAAACTATCGAAACACTGCCAGTTTGGAACGGGGCTGGCAGATACCTTAAGGGACAAGTTTGTGTGTGGGCTTCAAAGTGAAGGAACCCAGAAATGGCTTTTATCTGAAAAGGACCTTATGCTGGAAAAGGCTTTCAGCATTGCGGTATCATATGAAGCAGCAGCACGGGGCGCTGCAGAGATACAACAGAGACCGCAAGAATATGGCACAAACAAAATGTCATATGGAACAGAGAAGTGCTATCGCTGCGGCAGAACAATACACGACCAGAATGACTGCTGGTTCAAAGACAAAGTGTGCAGACAGTGTGGAAAAGTAGGACACATAGCACGAGTCTGCAGGTCGGGAAAGAAAACCAGCAATAAGAAACCTACCAAAGGAAAGTACAAGAAGGTACATAAGATGACGGAGAATAGTTCAGACAAACAAAAGAGTGATAACGACTCCGAAAGCAGGGAACTGAGTTGTCTGAAACTACATAATGTGATCACAACAGAGGATCACTGAACCATTTGGGTCACTCTCAAGTTAGCAGGAGTCCAGGTAAAGATGGAATTGGACACAGGGTCAGCCCTAACAGTCATAAACCGACGGGACTACGAGCGGCTATTGTCACACATACCCTTGAGAGACACAAAAATTATTTTGAAGACGTACACGGGGCAAAAAGTCTACCCCAAAGGAAAAATAAGGGTGACCGTTATATATAACGGTAAGGAAACACCAAAACTAGACCTGTGTGTATTGCAAGATGGAGGACCACCATTACTGGGACGTGAATGGATCCGGAAAATACAACTGGATTAGCATTCCATACAGGCACTGACTGTGGCTGACAAAAAGGATGACGACGTCACACCTGGGCGACTGTCAAAGATCCTAACTGACGCGAAAGAAGTGTTCCAGCAAGGACTCGGAACACTAAAAGGCATAACAGCGACGATTAAAATTGAAGAAAACGCAAGCCCCAAATTTTTTAAGGCTAGACCGGTACCTTATGCGATCCGCCCAGCCGTCGAAGCAGAGCTGGAGAGTCTGGAGCGTTCAGGTGTACTGTCCAAGGTAGACTGGAGCGAGTGGGCTACACCCATCGTCCCTGTGATGAAAAAGTCATTGAGCAGCACGCCTGGGGAACCAAGGAAGGTTCGCATCTGTGTGGACTTTAAGGTAACAGTGAACCCGATCCTTCACACCGTACAATATCCACTTCTGCGGATTGAAGATATTTTCGCCTCGCTATCTGGAGGGAAACGCTTCACTAAGATTGATCTGGCCCAGGCGTATCTGCAAATGGAGGTAGAAGAAGCATCAAAAAAATACCTCACAATCAACACCCATAAAGGTCTCTACCAATACAATTGGCTGGTATTCGGGGTAGCATCAGCTCCGGCTATTTGGCAGAGGGCAATGGAACAAGTCCTGCAAGGGATCCCAGGGACCCAGTGTTATTTGGACGACATCCTGGTCATGGGCGAAAATGACAGTGATCACCTTGCCAACCTGGAGCAGGTGCTCACTAGATTGCAGGAATATGGGCTCCGAGCTAACCGCCCCAAATGCGAGTTTTTTAGAAAACAGATCTCGTATTGTGGCCACGTTATCGATAAAGAGGGGTTACATAAGTCCCCAGAGAAGATTGAGGCAGTAGTCAAGGCTCCAGCACCGGAAAATGTGTCACAACTGAGGTCATTCCTCGGGCTGGTAAACTACTACCATAAGTTCTTGCCAAATTTGTCTACAATACTACACCCACTGAACACCCTACTGCAAACTGGGGTGCCATGGAAGTGGAGTGATGAATGTAGACGAGCTTTCCAGAAGAGCAAAACACTAATCACATCGAAAGAGGTATTGGCCCATTACAACCCGGCATTACCAATTCGGTTGGCATGTGATGCGTCACCCTACGGCATTGGAGCGGTGCTGTCGCACAAATTCTCGGACGGCTCAGAGAGGCCAATAGCCTTTGCGTCACGATCACTAACCTCAGCCGAGTGTATCTATGCCCAGATTGACAGGGAGGCCCTCAGCCTAGTGTGGGGAGTGAAAAAGTTCAATTACTATCTGCACGGGCAGAAATTCACCTTGCTGACTGATCACCAGCCTCTTGTCTCCATTTTTAATCCGAAGAAGGGCGTTCCGGTGATGACTGTGCAACGGCTACAAAGATGGTCACTTTTTCTAGGGGCGCACCACTATGAGATTGAATATAAGGGCACGAAACAGCATGTAAATGCTGATGGGCTATCACGCCTGCCATTGCCTACTGCGGAGGAAGCACCAGCAGTGGATCCTGTCGAAATATTCCATTCGACTATAGTTGAATACCTACCGGTAACTAACGCTTGTATCGAAAAGGAAACCCGAAATGACCTGACACTGTCTCGGGTATATGATTTGACGGTGAAGGGATGGCCAGCACATGGCGACTCACTGTTGCCAGCATTCTCGACAAGGAGAGAACAGCTGTCAGTGTGCTGGGGGACCTTGATGTGTGGATCCCGAGTGGTAATTCCACCCAAGTTAAGGGATAGAGTGCTCAATGAGCTTCATGAGGGTCATCTGGGGGAGGTAAAAATGAAAAGCCTAGCCAGGGCTTATGTGTGGTGGCCGGGAATCGATAAACAAGTCGAGGACCTGACCAAGAGCTGCTCAGGATGCCAGAAAGTCCAAAATGCACCACCACAGGCCCCTCTACACCCATAGGAGTGGCCCTCATCTCCATGGCAACGGGTGCATATTGATTTTGCTGGTCCATTCATGGACTCAATGTTTTTAATAGCCGTGGATGCGCACTCGAAATGGCCTGAGGTCATCAAAATGTCCTCCACCACCACGGAGAAAACTATTGCAGACCTACGGACCATTTTTGCCAGGAATGGCTTGCCAGAACAGATTTGCTCCGACAACGGACCACAGTTTGTGTCCGAAGAGTTCCGGAGGTTCTTGAAAAAGAATGGAGTAAGGCATTACACATCCGCCCCGTATCATCCAGCCACAAATGGATTGGCTGAGAGGTTCGTACAAACCTTTAAGAAGGCAATAAAGGCTATGTACAATGACAACATTCCGCTGCAGCACAAGGTGGACAATTTCCTGTTCGCCTACCGGAATGCGACACATGCAGTCACCAACCAGGCCCCAGCCATGATGTTCTTTAACCGAAGGTTAAGATCTCGCCTGGATTTGCTCAGACCAAACATACGAAGAGATGTTGAGAGTAAGCAATTCCAGCACATCCATGAGAAACCAACAAGGAGCTTCAATGTAGGGCAACCAGTCTTGGCCCGCGACTACCGAACAGAAAAATGGCAGCCAGGAACGATATGCACACGGCAGGGCCCACTAATGTACACAGTGGACGTTGGGGAGAGCATCGTGAGATACCATGCTGACCAGATCCTAGAGTCACAGGAACAAGTCAACCCCATGCCTCGCCCACACGTACCTGGTGATGAACCCGACGTACAGGTCGCATCTACCCCAGAAACAGTAGCATCGGAAGCTGATGAACCAACCGACGACAGGGGGCCAGAATCGCCTCCGCACCAAGAGCAAGACACTCGGGAAAGGCGCTATCCAGAAAGGATCAGGAAGCCTCCCCAAAGACTGAATATATAAATAGACTATTTTCAGCTAATGTTGCATGTCAAAAGTGTTAATTGTAATTATTTTGATATTTAATTGTTAAATGAGTGTTATGGTACTGTTAATCTAAAAGGGGAGGAATTGTAATGTATATACCTTTAAGGGGAGAACTATGTTTTACAGCTCATGTATACTGCAGTACTGGCAGTGACCACACCTGTATATAGCACTGAGTAGTAATCTGTACAGATCAGTTGCAGTGTGAGCCACGTTGAGTAAACACCTGTTGTACCGTTCTCCACAGTCTGTGTCTTATTATACACGGATGCAACAAAAATGACTTAAAAAATTATGCTGAACTGTTTAATAGTTTCTTTGGTGTACACTTGTCAGTTTCTTAGTAAATGAAACAATTTTTGCTAGGCAAAATCATGTCTACTAGTGCCTGTGTGCTTAAGAAAATGAGTGCAATTTGAAGAGCCTTGCCAAACCAACGCAATCAGCGGAAACTCGCAATTTCGACCCAGGTGTGTGGCCAGTTTTGTGGGCGGGACCTGATTCAGGTGAAGTGAATCTCGGTAAAACATGAATGTAAATGGGCCTTTTTGTCTAACTCATTTACGCTTAAAGTTCCCCGATCTTTTGCGCTGGTTCAGCCGATTGCATTGAAAGCTGGGTGCAAAACCAGCGGAAACAAGCAGTAGGTTTGTCTGGTCTCCAACGAGCCAACCTTGTATTTTTTTTGTCCAGGGACAAACAATGGTGCAATGACGTAAGAAAAAAGTGTCATGTCAGCTGCTAGGAAACTAAGAATTGGACCTGCATGGTCCTGTGCAGATGGTCACAGTCAAACTGCACATTGATGGAGTGGATGCCGTTGCAATTTATGAAAGCTGCTATATTGAAGACAGGAGCATGCAGGACGAAATGTGTGCAAACCTTCAATCTGAGCAAAACCCAGAGCTCTCTCCTGCTGTTCCCAGTTGTACATGAGGGAAATGATGAAGGCGTTTGCTCTGGCAAACAATGCATCAGTCACCTGCTTTATATTTGTATGGACTGCAGATTGGCTAACGTTACCGATGTCCCTTGTGGCAGCCTTAAAGGAGCCAGAAGCTAAAAATTTCAGGCCTGCAGTGATCCTTATCGCAACAGCTAGTCCGGTGCTTGTCCTGGAGGGTGGTTGCAGGCCATCTTACAACGAACAACATAAGTCTGTTACTGGTGAAGCGTAGCCTTCGTATACATTGCACCCTGTTAATTGCAGGAATGTTCATGTTGGCCAGTACACTTGGTTGGGATGGAAAGGTGGGTATAAGCAATTTGATTGGCACCCCATCCACCACCTTAAACATTCACTGACTTCACCACCGGCGCACTGTGGCTGTAGCGTGTACCACTGCTGTAGCAACTCGCCAAGGCTTCTTCGAAAGCACTTCCCAAACCCGTGATCTCTGCCACCTAGAAGGACAAGGGCAGCAGGCACATGAGAACACCACCACCTCCAAGTTCCCCTCCAAGTTACACACCACCCTGACTTGGACATATATCGCCATTCCTTCATCGTCACTGGGGCAAAATCCTGGAACTCCCTCCCTAACAGCACTGTGGGAGTACCTTCACCTCACGGACTGCAGCGTTTCAAGGGCAATTAGGGATGGGCAATAAATGCAGGTCTTGCCAGCGACGCCCACATCCCATAAATGAATAATAAAAACAAAATCATCCTGCAAAATCTTTGACCCTGCCCAGCATTCCTGCTTTTTTGTTCTTCCTTCTCCTCTTCCTCCAAGCATGCCAGATAAAATGGGATTCTCAAAGGGACACTCATGGTGCAATGGGATAGGAAGGTACCAAAAATGGCAACACCAAAATCTGTCCTGAAGACCCTCTTTACACACAGTAAGATTTGCAATAGTAAGTTACAGAAAGAAAAAAATAATTTCACAAGTACCTGCTGAAAGCTGCATGGTCTTCAGATATCTCCCATTTTAATCATCCATCTTCACTTTGTCACTTCACTGACGTTTCTGGGCATCTGCAAGAACTGGGGTGAATCCCAGTGGGAAATATGTGAAATCGTGTTGACATCTAAATTATGTCACTTCCACTTTTTCATTCTAATTCATGAATACACCCATGAAGTGCCCACCTGCTTTGGAGAGGAGCTTTCAATGCTGGACACAACACCCAGCATGAAATTGGAAGCCTCCATAATTGGAACTAATCACTGTCTAATTTCCCAATCTGTTATTCACTATCTATGCCCATATTTGGACCAGATAGAACACCAAATTGTATATTTTGATAGCATTTTCGATAAAGTTATTGGCTCTTTAATGTAACAGATATATCTATATCTAAACATACAAGAGACAAAATACTGTATCAATGTTATTTTGAAATACAGATGTAACTTCACCCAGTTTATCTCATCCTTCCAGAATGCCAACCCTGTTAGAGCATCTAGTTGTTTCTTAAATGAATTCATTTTCCAAGCTTTAACCATCCATCTTAGAAACCTGCTCCAATTGTTGATTACATTTCTTGATGTCTGTTCTAAATTGTGCTCCTGTGTCCCGTTGATCCTTACATATATGAAAGTATTATTATGGGCTCACATTCTTTATCCCATTAAGCATCTTGTATATCTCTATAAGGTCCCCCTTCAAGACGTCTCTTCTTGAGGCCGAAGAGCGCTAGCTTATCATAGAAGCATAGAATCTTACAGCACAGAAGGAGGCCATTCAGCCCATCATGTCTTTGTAAAAGATATCCGATTAGTTCCATTCTTCACAAATCATCCCTCTGGAACCAGGGAGCAGTTTGTTTGCTCTCTCTGCAGCACCTCTAGGGCCTAGATGACCCCTTATGTAATGTCGATCTGAAGAGTACGCAGTTCTCCATGTGTGGTCTGATGGGGGCACTATACACCTTCAGGATAACTTCTGGGAATTTAAACTCAACCGATTTAGCAATAGAATGCAATATCCAATTTGCTTTGTTTATTGCCTTATTACACTGTTTGGACATTATGAGTGATGAGTCAACCCACATCCTGAAGCCTCTTTCAACTTCCCACATGGGAAGAGCCATCTGACCCATGAAGTACATGCACCTCCTTTTTATATTCCCAATAAGCCTTGCATTTGTCCATATTGAACTGTATTTGCCATTGATTAGCCCCGGTGCAAGCCCTGTCAAACTCTCTTTCAGATCTTGCTGCCTCCTGTGAGTCCACAGTCCCTCCCTCCCCCACTCTCCTAGATTGGTGCCACCTGCAAATTTAACTACCTTGCACAAGGTGGGTCCCAGCACAGGCCCTAAGACACTCCACTCAATCCTTTCCCTGTTGTGACCTAAGTCCCTTTTCAATGATTCTCTGCTTCCTTTTGTTTAGCCTGTTGCTAAACTATGTCTACATTTTAAACTCAAAACTCACTAATCTTAGTTTGTAAAGAAGTCGCTCATACATCACTTTATCTGAGAACTCTCAGCTTCTCCTACTCACAGTAATAAACTTCTCCCATCTCCCCAATCAATTTAGGATGCCATCTCTTCTAAAAAGGTCTTCGAACTTAGTCAGGCAAGATATACCTCTTCTAAAGTCATTGGGTTGATTTTCATTGACCTGTGGAGTCGGGATTGGAGGCATGCCGGGGGTTAAAGTCCCGAATTCGGGGGTCCCGACACCATCCCACCCCCAACCCGCCTCCATGTAAGTTTCAAAGGAGGCGGGTACCCGCCCCACACTGGGACCCGCCTACCCGAGGCGGGAAGGGATTAGTGCCAATTAACTGCCTGTTAACAGGTAGTTAACAGGCAGTTTTTAGCCTAATCCCTACTTTAAAGCTCGAAGTGTGGGATTCCCGACGGCTCCAAACCACGCCAAGTTAGAGGAGTCGGGCCGTCGGGTTGAAGGACTTGGAGGGGTCGAGATGTCGGTGTTCAGGTGAGTGATGTGTGCATGAGTGCAAAGGTAAGTGTGTTTGGTGTGTCTAAAGTGTGTAAAGAAGTTTAAATTACCTGTACTTACCTTTTCAGCCTTCCTTCCTCTAGGTTTCGGGAGTCCATCATCTAACCGGCACAGAAAGCAGAATGGCTGTGAACTGTCAAAAGTGACAGCCTGCAGCTTTCTGTGCTGGTGAGATTTCTAACTGAGTCTGTGTAAAAGGACTCAGGTTAGAAGTAAGACTGTCAGTGTTTGACAGCTTCAAACAGCTGTGAAACACTGATATTTCATCTGTCAAAACGTCTTGACAGATGAAATTTCAGTCTGTGACGTCACCTGTTGCCGGGTGGCCCTTAATTGGCCTGCTGGCGGGCTCAACAAGGTCAATCAAGTTAAAATCGCGTGGATTGGCCGCATCTCGATGGAGGCGGGACTACAACCCCGAAAGTTGTAGTCCCGCCTCCTTCTCGACTTCTGAATGAAAATCACCCCCATTGGGTTGATTTTAACTTCCAACCGGTTTCCAGCGGGAAAATGCAGAAGTCAGTTAATTTCTCGCTAGCCCACAGCAGAATGAGGCCATGACTATTTTAACCAAAATAGGCAGGAAGTAGGCAGGCAGAAGCTGCCAATTTGCAGAAAATCATGCGATCCCTGGCTGTCGGCAAAAACAGATGGAAACGGGGGTGGGTTTCAGGGGAGTCTCATGATAAGGAAGATGGGGGGATTGCAGTGTAAGGGAAGCCTAAACTTTCCTTGTTGGGTCTGATCCTCTTCTCCCCTGCTCAGGCCTGAGTTAAAATTGTAGCGGGCCCCAATTACATGATCAGACCCTGCTCTGCATATTTAATGACGGACCCCGCCAGCTTTGGGTGATGGCTTATATGTCTGTCCAGAAGTGCTGGTAAAAATTGGCAACGGTGATCAGGACGGAACATCGGCAAGTAAATCATCCGATGGATTTTTACTACTTACACTCCCGATTTTCACCGAGCGGGTAGGGTTATTGATTCCATTGTTTCTTTTTTATTATTAAGCTCATGTTAATGCAGTTGCAAATTATGGCTGTGTCATCCTTCTTGAACATAGAGCTAAATTTCCTATCATTCAAAACCCATCCAATGTCCAATAACTTACTCAAAAAAACCTTTAAATACTTCACAAATCTCCTCCTTTGTCTAAGTACCTCGGGTATAGTTCATCTGTTCCAGGCGATTTATTCATTTTCAGCCCCTTCAGCCTATCTAGAACATGTTGCACTAATGTCAATGTTGTGGAATAGATATGATGTGTGCTTCATGTCGGAGGGTGTATTCTTAGTCGCCCCCCAGTAAAAACCTCCACGAAGTAGTCTTTTCACTATGGATGGGAATGGGAAGTTTTGATTACAGTCCCAGAATCACAGGATTTCGCTATACTGGTTGCTGTTCCTTTTTTTGATGCATCCATACTGAAATCTATAACATGATGAAGGGCACTATTATCCATTTGATTTTCTGCAGTAAGTTCTTCCCTATCATTTTTCTTGTAAGAGGTATGTAAATGTTATTGCCGTAATCTACTTATTAACTCCCTGTCAGCACAGAGATCATTGGTTTACTGATTCTGAGTCCAAGAAATTGACTTGCAATTGGCAAGTTTATCACTGGAAAAGGGATGAAGCAGTTTTAAAACATCAGCTGCTGCAATCAATCAGCAATTATTTCTCATGCTTAGTCACACCATTTGAATTTTTTCAGTCACAAAATATATTCCCTTTCTATCAGTATATACTTTATGAATGCTGGCAGGCCAATGGAGGTCAAACACTATTCCGCAAACCAGGAGCCCCCATAATTCACTAATGCTGGCAGAGCATATGCTGAAAATGTATGGATCAGCATTTGGTCAGCCAACAAAATGACGAACTGATCAAGCTGTATGCATGCTCTGCTTTATATACTGATAGTATTTTGCCGTATCATGAATCATTCTAATAACTTTTCCTACTACAGTATAGCATTCTATAATTTAGCTAGAAATGAATGCTGCTTACTTTAATCTGACTTGAAAAGCATATGTGAATATACAAAATTGCAAATATATGCATGTACTTTTTAAATTGTTGGTATGAAAGGAGGTGCAGAGTGCACACTTTACTTTGTTTCTTTGTTGCTGGACAAAATCAGCCCGTTAATAAATCTTTACTTGTCGAAGCATGCTTTCAATGTCGCAAGTACCTATTTCTTTTGTCTATTACGACGCAACCAGCGTATGTCTGCAAGGAATTATCTCTTAGCTCCCTCTCATTAATAAGACATTATAATTGAGTCTCTGCAAAGTTATAGCTTCACCAGCAAGTGCAATACAGAATGCTTTCTCTTATAGGTACTTGGAGAACAAGGATCGTCAGTCACACCAGCAGAATAAGGTTACAATTGTTAACCATTTTTCACATTAATTCTTCACTATGAACTAACAGATGATGTGAAGAAATAGACTGAGTGTGCAGAACAGCAGTGCAATCTAGTGCAAGGTTCCCTGCTTAATATCCCAGCTGGTTATGAGTTTTATAAGTTGTTCAGATAATTTCATCAATACTTTCTACTGAGCATAACATAGCAGCTATTCTCTAAAGTCTTAGAGCAAACTTCCCTATTATAATATGGCAACCAGATTCTAAATTTTAAGGTTATTTAGATCATTTCATCAATACTTTGGGATGATTTAATCCTACCTGGCTGACAGAAACTTGGCGTGTGAGCAGTTACCCACCATGGAGTCACCTGGATCTTGCCAAATACAATTTTTTTACGCGGGCTTTTGAACGGACGACTAGGCCACCCACCCAAAGCCGGGAGGGGTCCTTCTTTGAATATGTAAATCTGGCCTGACTGCAATTTTAACTGAGCGAGGAAGCCACTGTGGCTTTCCCAATAGGCTGAAGAGAGTCGGGACCAACTGGGAAGATGAAGAAACCCAAACAGGTACGTTTTTTTACTTTCCTTTGTGGGTCCAGGAGGAACAGGAGTGCTCCGCTATGCTTGAAAAGAAAGTTTAGGCCTCTCCTGTCCCAGACTCCCACCCGTGGGACACTCCTACAACCTCCTGCACCGCACATAGAGTCATAACGGCACAGAAGGAGGCCATTTGGCTCTCTGTAGAGCAATCCAGTCAGTTCCATTTCCCCTGCTCTATCCTCGTAGCCCTGCAAGTTTATTTCCTTCAAGTGCCTATCCAGTCTCCCCTTGAAAACTTTGAGTGTCTCCGCTTCCACCACGTCCGTCGGCAGCGAATTCCAGGTCATCACCACTTGCTGTGTAATAAAGTTTTTCCTCACATCCCTCCTGTATCTCTTGCCCAAAACTTTAAATCTGTGTCCCCCTCGTCCTTGTGCCATCAACTAGTGGGACCAGCCTTCCCCATCTAGCCTATCCAAACCCGTCATGATCTTGTACACCTCTATCAAATCACTCCTCAATCTCCTTTGCTCTAATGAAAACAAATCCAGCTTCTCCAACCTGTCCTTGTAGCTAAGATCCCCCATCCCCGGAACCACATACCCAAGAGTCGCCCAATTTTCCAGAGGTCAGCTGGCACCTCCTGCCCAATGGGCAGGAAGTGGATCGGCAGCACGTTAATGAGGCCCGGGAGTTAAAATAACATGGGCCTGATTTCTGCAACCCACCTTGCCACCCACCTGCCCATCACCCACCCTAAGTTAAAATTGGCCCCCTTTATATACTTATATAATAGTTATTCCCTAAAGCCTTGTTGAATATTTATAACTTTTCTGCTGCATAGGAAAACTGCTCTAAATACTGATATTCTGCGTCATTTATCCTCTTCTTCTACCCTTCCATGCCTAGCGACACGAGGCAATCCATTTCTTCCACTGCTTTTACATCCAGCAGATTATACTCTGAATTGTTTCCGTAATGAAGACCCCTTTTTATGTAAACAGAATATAAGTCTGAGCAGGGGGAACAGACTACAATAGATCTCTATTACCACACCCATCAGACGTGAGTGACCCACTGTATATCAACTCAGTATTCAGAGGCTGGAGCTCTGGTCTCCTGCTCGCTGTGACTATGATGGGGGTCACTCTGTTCTCATCACATGAGACTACATAGCAGCAGCAGCGGCGGCGGCAGTGCGGACCTGGGAGGAGTGGCGAGGCGGCAGCGGCGATACCAACTCAGTACTGGCAAAATTTTCAAAGAGTGATGCCAGAAGTCAAAAGTGACGTCGGTACAAGGGGAGGGAGCTGATTGAGGCCAGTGTCGGGGGCGGAGAGAGCGGCTGTACAAGGGGAGGGAGCTGATTGAGGCCAGTGTCGGGAGCGGAGAGAGCGGCGGTACAAGGGGAGCGAGCTGATTGAGGCCAGTGTCAGGAGCGGAGAGAGCGGCTGTACAAGGGGAGGGAGCTGATTGAGGCCAGTGTTGGGAATGGGGAGGGCGGCTGTACAAGGGGAGCGAGCTGATTGAGGCTAGTGTCGGGAGCGGAGAGAGTGGCTGTACAAGGGGAGGGAGCTGATTGAGGCCAGTGTCGGGAGCGGAGAGAGCGGCTGTACAAGGGGAGCGAGCTGATTGAGGACAGTGTCAGGAGCGGAGAGAGCGGCGGTACAAGGGGAGGGAGCTGATTGAGGCCAGTGTCGGGAGCGGAGAGAGCGGCTGTACAAGGGGAGCGAGCTGATTGAGGCCAGTGTCGGGAGCGGAGAGAGCGGCTGTACAAGGGGAGGGAGCTGATTGAGGCCAGTGTTGGGAATGGGGAGAGCGGCTGTACAAGGGGAGGGAGCTGATTGAGGCCAGTGTCGGGGGCGGAGAGAGCAGCTGTACAAGGGGAGCGAGCTGATTGAGGCCAGTGTTGGGAATGGGGAGAGCGGCGGTACAAGGCTTATCGATCTCACAGACCGGCAGCGGCGTTCCAGAGCCACGTCATGATTCAAAAAGTGATGCGGGCAAGAGGAAGCAGCTGATTGGGTGAGTATGGCTAGGTGAGTATTTATACTACTCTATAGTTTAACAGTTAAGATTAATAGGCCTAGAAATTCAGTATAGCCACTTTTGGGGCGGTAAAGTCGGGTGGGCGCTAAAGTTTGCGCCCTGCACAAAGTCGATGGCACTTCGCCGATATTCAGTAGCTTCGCCCTAAGAGGTTGCTTGAGCGCTAAAACTGGCGATGCACGCCTATCTTTAGGCGCTAAGCCGGCAGTGCTGAGGGATAGCACCGAGGCCGGGCGCAGCGCAGGTGTGGTCATTTCTTGATTGATAGCAGACACCGTGGCGCCGGCCAGCTCTTAAAGGGGGAAGGGTCGACTTGCTCTGCTGCAACGGCCTGCACACTGCAGCCTTCCAGCTAGGCCTGAACACTGCTGGTGATCAGAAGGAGCCATGGCAACGGTACAGAAGGCCCGTGAGCGTGCCCTGCGCTTCTCAGCCCATGACTTGAAGGTGATGGTGAGGGCCTTGGAGAAGAGACAGCACATCTTGTTCCCGGAGACTGGCAGGAAGCCTCCCACCAGCGTCTATAGGAAAGCCTGGAGGGAGGTCGCCCGCTGGGTGTCGGCCACCGGCGATGCCCCCAGGGACAATGTCCAATGCCGGAAGAAGTTTAATGACCTGACCAGGATTGTCAGGGTGAGTACTCTTTCCAGTCTCCTCCTCATCCTTGCATGTACACCTGACATGATGGGCGAAGGGACCTGAAAGCCCTAATGGCCAGCCCTCAGCCAGCAGCTATGGGACAGTCATGAACATCATTTGCACATTCTGCACTTTACACCATGGGAGGCAGTGCACACCACATCAGGGCTACACACTGGCCAAGCTATTCCACCATGGGAGGCAGTGCACACCACATCAGGGCTACACACTGGCCAAGCTATTCCACCATGGGAGGCAACGCACACCACATCAGGGCTACATACCGGCCAAGCTATTCCAACATGGGAGGCAGCACACACCACATCAGGGCTACACACTGGCCAAGCTATTCCACCATGGGAGGCAGCGCACACCACATCAGGGCTACACACCGTACTTACAGGCCGTCCTTTCTCTTGCAGGCAAAACTTGCCAACAACCGAAGGCACCAGGAGCAGACCGGGGGAGGCCGCCCCCAGATCCAGGAGCTCACTCCCCTGGAGGAGCGCGTGAGTCGCCTCATGGGACCCCGGGTGATTGGGCCCGTCGCCTGTGGAGATGCCGACCCTCTTCTGGGCCACAATGGTATGGACATCACCTTTTGGACCTCTCTCGTCGCACTTGCGCATCCGATCTACCTCCTTTGCCATTGTCCGACCAATGCGCTGAATGCCACCAGTCATGCCTCCCTCGCTGATGCCCTCTCCTCACTCTAAAGCTACTCTTGTGCCTTCCTGCTTTCAGCTGGTGACGAGGAGCTCCCTGAAGCTGCCAGTGACAGCCCCTCCGAGGAGGAGGAGGAGGAGGAACAGGAAGGCGGACCATCAGGGCAGCAGTCAGGTGCGGCTGCAGATGCCGAAGTAGTGGACACGTCTTCCCTGGAGGAGAGCCTGGAGGAAGTGTCGGAGGGGAGTGGAGCTGCTGGGACCAGTGGCGTCCAGCAACCCAGGACGGCTGCGGTTGATCCGCTGCCTTCCCCTCAGAGGGGGGAAGGATCGGAGGGGAGTGCAGTTGCTGGGCCCAGTCGCCGTCGGCAACGTGGCAAGGGTCGGGCAGCTCTGCCCCCTGCTCCCCAGCGGGAGAGTCCGGACTCCAGTCCGGCCACGTTCAACTCAGAGGAGGCGCGCCACCTCGATCAAATGGCCCAGGATTCGGATCGCCGGCACACCGAGCTGATGGGGGTAGTGGCACGGATGCCTGAGGCGATCGAGTCCCTGGCTAGTAGTGTGCGCGAGTTCGGGGCCTCACATGCCGCGAGTGGCCGGCTGATCAGTGATGCCGTCCAGACAGTGGCTGCTCTGTTGCGGTCGCAGACCAGGGCAACAGGGGCACTGACTGCTGCCACACGCGCTGCGTCAGCCAGGCATCGCCTGGACACCCGCCGCACTGCAGCAGCACAGCGGGCTGCCCTTCGGCAGATTGGTGCGCATGCTGCAGTGCGGGCCCGGGCGAGTGCCAGAGTGCCACATCACCAGCCAGGGCCTACCATCCGCCAGATTGCACACATTCCTCCAGCCGTCACCGCCACTCCCCCAGTGGTGCCTCAACGGCAAGCGGCTGCGAATGATGTTGGCCAGGCACAGCTGCGCCAATCACCAGCCGACCCCTCGAGGGCCAAACCCCGTCTAGGCCGCCCCCCAAGGGCATCTGCCGGAAGGACATCTGACCCTCAGAAGCCTTCCCCCAGCCTCGCAGCAGCCACTGGGCAGAGCTTGCGGAGGAGCAGCAGGCCGGGCAGGGGCCCCAAAAGGCTCGACAAGGTCTCGCCCTCGCGGCCCAATAAGTAGACGGTGTGGCCAAGTGTTATTTTATATGGCGATGCCTATGTTTCTTTTGGGGATGGTTGTTTTGTTTCTGGGGATGTTTTTTGGGTTAAGGCCGAGGATGAAGGCCATTTTTGTCCAAATGTTCAGTTATTCCTCCCCAGGTTGTGGGAGTGAGTCATTTGATGTACTGTTTTTTGGGGCCGTTGAATGTTTCTGGGTTTCATGTGGGAAGGGGTTTCATTGGTCTAAAATAAAGATTTCTCTTTATTCAGAGAGTGTCCATGTTTGTTGCTGTAAGTGTTTGTTGCCTTCGCCGGCTGAGGGCTTGCGGAGCGGCTGCGTTCATGTTCCTTCATGGCCACAAGGCATTCCCTGACAGGGGGCTTAGAAGTGACGTTCAATAAGCCGCCGACGGACGGCCCTTGGACCTTCTCGCTCCCTCCTGGGATGGTACTCCTCCTCCTCCTGCTCCTCCTCCTCATGCTCCTCCTGCTCCTCCTCCTGAGGTGGTGGTCCAACGTGAGGTGGCAGTGCCTGAGTCCTGCGGAGAGCCAGGTTGTGCAGCATGCAGCAAACAACGACGAATTGGGACACTCGGTCCGGGGAATACTGCAGAGATCCGCCGGAACGATCCAGGCAGTGGAACCGCTGCTTGAGGATGCCAATTGTTTGCTCGATTATGTTCCTGCTCGCTTGATGACTCTCGTTGTATGCCTCTTCAGCAGGGGTCCTGGGCGCGCGGAGCGGGGTCATGAGCCAGGTACACAAAGGATAGCCTTTGTCCCCGAGAAGCCATCCTCTTGGGGGAGGCTGTGCCTCGAACATGTCACGCACAGTTGTCTGCCGCAGGATAAAGGCATCGTGGCTGCTGCCTGGAAAGCGGGCATTGACAGCTAGGATGCGCTGCTTGTGGTCACACACCAGCTGCACATTGAGGGAATGGTAGCCCTTCCGGTTGCAGTAATCCTCGGCATGCTCCACAGGTGCCCGCAAAGCCACATGCGTACAGTCAATGGCGCCCTGCACCAAGGGGAAGGCCGCGAATCTTGCAAATCCCAGTGCACGCTGATGCTGCCTCTCCAGGGGCATGGGGAAGGAGATGAATTGGCGTCTCCTTCTGAAAAGGGCATCGGTCACCTGGCGGATGCAGCAATGCACGGCGAACTGGGATATGTTAGCAATGTCCCCAGCAGCGGATTGGAAGGAGCCGGTGGCATAGAAGTTCAAGGCCACCGTCACCTTCGCCTCCACCGACAGAGACGTCCTGCTCCTGAGCTTTGGACGCAGATCTCTGCGAAGCAGATGGCAGATCTCTCCAACCACCTCCTTTCGGAATCTCAGCCTTTTTACACATCGCGCGCCACTCATGTTGAGGTAGGTGCGCTGCTGGCGGTATGCCCTGACTGGGTAAGGCCTATGTTGCCGACGCCTGTTGCCCCCTCTGCGTCTAGCCAGGGCTGCCCCTCTCACACCGCGTCTGCGAGCCCTACGGACATGACGCTGAAACTCAGCGTTGGCACCCCATGCAGCCCCCATAATATGCTGCCAAACAGTCAAATATCCAAGAGGCCACTTGCAACGCTCTGGCCTGAAGCCAAAAATACCTGAGCTAGTGTTGGCCCAAACCAGAAAGCTGTCTTCCTTGGTCTCTGATGTAAGAAAAAGGAGGCTTACCATCAAGTAACTTTAAAGTAAGCTTTAAGTAACTTATAAACACACTATATACAAGAGAGGTCTTTACCATGCCTCTGGTAGAAGCCTCTTACAATACTGAACAGACCAGTATTTATACCAGTCCAACAGGAAGTGACACATGACAGGAAGTGAGGTATGTACACAGTTCATAGTTCATAGTTCACAGTTCACCGTTCACAGGAAGTGATGACATAACTTCCCGGAAGTTATTATTTTTATCACATTCTTCCCTCCTGCAGGTTTAGGAGACTGTGGTCTACCTTTTGGTCCGCAGCCGCCGAACAAGGAAGAGTCGCACCCGTTTGGATTCCCGTCGTAGAGGGTCGCTGGTCCGCTTACATGCGGTTGGCCATTGGCCAGAGTCCGTGTGGCCTGGATTGCCCTGTGAAGGGTCGGGGAGATCATGGCTTCGAGTACGAGCCCCAATAGGTTCAAAGCCAGACTGCCTCTGTTCAGAGGAAGGTGCAGAGCTGGTCTGTGGCAGACCAGTACTTTCATGCGTGGTACTGGGAGGGTCGCAACCTTGAGCACGGGGTTCTACCGGCACCAAGCTAGTTGGTGTCCGATCAGGATCCTGGAGAGGGGTACCCGATAGGTCCCAAGAGTTTCCTGGTGAAATGCCATCACCCGATGTCCCACTAGGTCCTGGTGGGCAGGGAGCCAGATCCCGTAATGATACGGTAGATTCTCGGCCGTCGGAATATCGTATGTTTGCATAGGTGGGGTTGGCATCGGTTAGTTCGACCTCGTCTACAAGAGGGTCATTTTTAGACGTCCGAACGTATCTTCGGAGTAATACAGGTCCAGGAGTAGTTAGCCATGACGGGAGTGATGTCCCATGAGATGAGCGACGCTGGAATCCAAAGAACCGCTCATGAGGTATAGTATTTGTGGCTGTAGAAAGCAGGGACCGTATAGAGTGCAATGCATCCGGAAGCACTGTTTCCCATTGCTGGTCTGGTAGGCCCCGAGATCTTAAAGCGAGACGTACGGAATTCCAGATGATACCGTTATACCTCTCTACCTGCCCATTTCCGATGGGATGGTATGGTGTTGTTTTGCTTGTAGCAATTCCCCGTTCTGAGAGGTAGTCCTTGAGTTCCCTCGACATAAAGGATGGACCCCGATCTGAGTGAATATAAGCCGGCATGCCACAGAGAGAAAATACCTGCTCAAGGCAGGAGATTACTGTGGACGCCAGCATATTGGAGCAGGGGAAGGCAAACGGAAAATGTGAATATTCGTCGATCATGGCGAGCAAATATGTGTTCCGAGTTGAAGAGGGCACTGGGCCCTTAAAATCGATGCTAAGTCGTTGCATCGGTTGGGTTGCATGTATGAGTATACCATCTGAGGGGCGGAAGAACTGAGGTTTTAATTCCGCACAAAGCCGGCATTCTGAGCATATTTTCTTTACATCTCCAGTGGAAAAAGGGAGATTCCGTGATCGTACGAAATGTAGCATGCGCGTAACGCCAGGATGGCACAAACCATTGTGGACATCCATGAGGGTGGAGGATGACATAGTGGAGCAGAATGCCCGTGTGAGGGTGTCCGGGGCCACATTCTCCTTGCCAGGCCGATAGAGAATGGTATAACCAAAAGAGGCCAGTTCCATCCTCCAAAGTTGTATTTTATTATTCTTAATTTTGGTTCGTTTTCGATTATCGAGCATGAAGGCGACTGATCGTTGGTCCGTGATCAATGTAAAGTGCTGGCGAGCTAGAAAATGGTTCCACTTCCGTACTGCCTCTATGATGGCTGTGGCTTCTTTCTCAACCGGAGGATAATGTAGCTCGGCACCTTGTAAGGTCCTGGACATAAATGCTACAGGACGACCTTCCTGATTCAGAGTAGCCGAGATCGCCACCTCCGAGGCATCACATTCAACCACGAAAGGGAGATTCTCATCAATGGAGTGAAGAGCCGCTTTCTCCAACTGTTTTTTGAGAAGGTTAAAGGCTGCAACAGCCGCTGTTCCCAGTGGAAATGATCTAGCATGCAGCAAGGGTTGGATTTTGTCCGAAAAATGAGGAATCCATTTAGCGTAGTATGCAAACAGACCGAGAGCCCGACGTAAAGAAGCCGGATTCTTAGGTGACGGGAGCTCTTGGAGCGGGCGAAGTCTTTCTGGGTCTGGCTTAATGATACCATTGCCTACGCAGTAGCCAAGGATGTTGATGGTCGGTTGCGACTCAACAGATTTGGATTCATTCAGGGTCAAATTACGGCGATGGAGGGCATCCCGAAATTTTTGGAGGTTGGAGTCGTGTTCCTGTTGATCGTGACCTGCAATGGTAATGTTATCAAGATAGGGAAAAGTGTCCCTTAGGTTTTCCTGCTTAACCAGGCCATCCATTGCCCGTTGAAAGACAGCCACTCCATTAGTAACCCCGAATGGGAGGCGACGAAATTGGTACAGCCGTCCATTAGCCTCAAAGGCTGTGTACTGCTTATCTGAGACCTTCAAGGGCAACTGATGATAGGCACTTTTTAAATCGTAAGTTGAGAACACTTTGTATTCGGCCAGTTTATTAACCATATCATCAATGCGTGGCAATGGGTAGGCGTCCAAGTCGGTATATTGATTGATGGTTTGCGAATAATCGATGCATAGTCGCTGTTTGTGAGGTTTCAGAGGGTTCTTGACAATGACGACTTGAGCCCGCCAGGGCGACGAACATGGTTCAATGATATCCTCTGCTAGAAGTCGAGAGATTTCAGCCGCAATAAAAAGATTGGTCTTCCTGATTAAAGCGCCGCGATTTCGTTATTATCGGTTGGCATTGAGGCGGAATACTGGCAAATAATGAGGGTTCATCAAGTGAAGCTGCTGATAATGCACAAAATGGTAATTTAGACGGTATATTAGAAATAGTAAGTCCGGGTTTGGATCCACCAAACTCAATGGTGAGTTTCTTATGCTGTTTTTGGAAGTCCAGTCCTAAGAGGAGATCACTACATAAGTCCTTGAGCACCGAAAGTCGGGTGGAGGGATACATACGACCATGAAGTGTCATATCAACAACACAAAAGCCGGAGATTCTGGTATTAAGTGATGACTGGGTCATCGCAATTGCCTGGTCCGATGGGAAGACATGTAGTTTCAATTTCGCAACAATCTGTTCCTTAATGAAACTATCAGTACTTCCTGAGTCAATTAAGGCATCTAAGGTATGCCCTTTAATTGAAATTTTTGTGGCAGCATGAGACAGGTTCTGTGGGCAAGCAGCTGTAATTGGTGTCGTTGCACAGAGAGTGGCTAAAACTCTCGGTGTGCTTCTTCGGGAGAGAGCTCGAGAGGAAGCTTGATAGGTCCTAGCTGGAGCATCTTGATAGGCCCTAATTGGGGCAGTTCGGTAGGCCTTAGCTGGATTGGCCCTCGTAGAGGCCCTTGATAGGCAAACTTTAGCAAAGTGTCCTTTTTTCCCGCAATAACTGCAGATTGCATTGCGAGCAGGGCAGGTTTTCCTAGGGTGAAAAGCATCTCCACAAAAGAAGCATTCCTTCCTAGATTGCCAAGAGGCTGCTAAAGTGGGGTCGTCCTCCTCTTCTTCATCAGAATTATCAGAATTAGATTCCCCCATGATAGGGTTCACCTGAGACCGCTTGAATTGTCTGGTTGCAGCTACAGCAGCAGATCGAGATCTGGGCAGCTGATAGAGGTCTGCATTTCTCTTTGCCAAATCCAGTGAACAAGCTAGGTCAAAAGCTTTTTGTAGCTCAAGTGTTTTACTTTCTAGTAGACGCTGGCGTATAAATGGAGAGGCAATCCCGCAGATGAAAGCATCACGAATCATTTCTTGGCGGTACAGCTCAGCTGAGGCTGCCTGAAAGTTACAATCTACGCTGAGCCTGCGAAGTTCTTGCAGGAATTCGTCAATTGATTCCCCTGGCCCTTGTCGGGCTGTGGCCAGTAGATGTCTAGCATAGACCTCATTTGGGGTCTTGGCATACAGTTTCTTAAGTGCCCGAATCACCTCATCGTAATTATCCCATTCATCAACATATTCGAACACTTTTGGGGTCACATAATTGATAAGTATCTTCAATCTAGCAGGAGCATCCGCTTCACATTCATCCAGAAAATTCTCAAAAGTACGGTACCAATGCTTCCATACCCTGCCAGCTGCTGGTGCATTCGGGTCCAAGTCCAGACGAATAGGTCTAAGGATTTTCTCCATGATGGGTGGTTCCCTGGATCCTTAATTCCGAGTTTGTCCGAAGGTCTAGTATTCGTGAGTGTAAATACTAAGTTACTTAAATTGATGTAAGAAAAAGGAGGCTTACCATCAAGTAACTTTAAAGTAAGCTTTAAGTAACTTATAAACACACTATATACAAGAGAGGTCTTTACCATGCCTCTGGTAGAAGCCTCTTACAATACTGAACAGACCAGTATTTATACCAGTCCAACAGGAAGTGACACATGACAGGAAGTGAGGTATGTACACAGTTCATAGTTCATAGTTCACAGTTCACAGTTCACAGGAAGTGATGACATAACTTCCCGGAAGTTATTATTTTTATCACAGTCTCTCTCCAGAAATCCGTTGCACAAGAGTGTTTGCTGCAAAATGCCTGCCCTTTATAGTGCAGGGTAAGTGCCCTTTAATTTACGCTCCCCGGGGCCCGCGTCGGCTCTGTTGCGTTCCACTAAACAAGCGTGCGGGCCGCCGGCCGCACAATGGGGCGGTCCCACTGAAGTTCTGGATCGGGGCGCACAAAGGGCGTTGCACGAGGATATGACGTCATTTTCTGCGCGCACAGGTGAGCGCACGCTAAACTTTGCGCTGGCGCTAAATGTCTACTTAATTTGGGGCGAGGCGCAGATCGCGCTGCGCCCAGACGCTACACGCATAGCGCCCGAAATTCACTTCTCTTAAGGCGTTAACGGCTGGCGCAAGCAACTGAATTTCTAGGCCATAGTTTATAAAATTTAGAAGATCTTAATTTTTGTGGTTATAGTTTCGAAGGTCCCTGTTGTGTATCGGGGAGTGCTAGTAACCAAGGGTCCTTGAGTATATTATTTAATGGTAGTGTAATTAGTGGTATTGATTTGATTTAAATTAATTTAAATTAATTAAAGGGTAAGTCATGGCAGGACAGCTCGGCCCGGTGGCATGCTCCTCCTGCACTATGTGGGAAATCAGGGACACTTCCTGTGTCACTGACGACCATGTGTGCGGGAAGTGTATCCAGCTGCAGCTACTGACAGACCGAATTGCGGCACTGGTGCTGCGAATGGATACATACTGGAGCATTCGCGATGCTGAGGACATCGTGGATAGCACATTCAGGGAGTTGGTCACACCGCAGGTAAAGGCTGCACAAGCAGGAAGGGAATGGGTGACCACCAGGCAGAGTAGTAGGTGCAGGCAGGTAGTGCAGTGGTCCCCGGTGGCCATCCCCCTCTCAAACAGATATACCAATTTGGATATTGTTGAGGGAGATGGCTTACCGGGGGAAGGCAGCAGCAGTCAACTTCCTGGCACTGTGGGTGGTTCTGCTGCACAGGACGGGAGGAAAAAGAACGGGAGAGCTATAGTGATAGGGGATTCTATTGTAAGGGGAATAGATAGGCGGTTCTGCGGCCGCAAATGAGACTCCAAGATGGTGGTGTTGACTCCCTGGTGCAAGGGTCAAGGATGTCTCGGAGCGGCTGCAGAGCATTCTGGAGGGGGAGGGTGAACAGCCAGTTGTCATGGTGCATATAGGTACCAACAATATAGGTAAAAAATGGGATGAGTTCCTAAAAGCTGAATATAGGGAGTTAGGAGGTAAATTAAAAAATAGGATCTCAAAGGTAGTAATCTCAGGATTGCTACCAGTGCCACGTGCGAGTCAGAGTAGAAATAGAAGGATATTTCAGATGAATATGTGGCTAGAGGAATGGTGCAAGGGGGAGGGATTCAAATTCCTGGGGCATTGGAACCAGTTCTGGGGGAGGTGGGACCAGTACAAACTAGACGGTTTGCACCTGGGCAGGACCGGGACCGATGTCCTAGGGGGAGTGTCTGCTAATGCTGTTGGGGAGGGTTTAAACTAAAATGGCAGGGGTTTGGGAACCTGTGCAGGGAGACAGAGGAAAGGGAAGCAAGGACAGAAGCAAAAGAGAGGAAGGAGAAAAGCAAAAGTGGCAGGCAGAGAAATCAAGGGTTTAAATCAAACATGGCCACAATAAATAATAATTCTAAAAGGTCTAAGAGTGTTAAAAAAACAAGCCTGAAGGCTTTGTGTCTTAATGCGAGCAGCTTTCGTAATAAAGTAGATGAATTAGCTGCGCAAATAGATGTAAATGGATATGATATAATTGGGATTACGGAGACATGGCTCCAGGGTGACCAAGGCTGGGAATTCAGCATCCAGGGGTATTCGATATTCAGGAAAGACAGGCAAAAAGGAAAAGGAGGTGGGGTAGCATTGATAGTTAAAGAGGAGATTAATAAAGGAAGGATATTCGCTCTGATGATGTGGAATCTGTATGGGTAGAGCTGAGAAATACCGAGGGGCAGAAAACATTAGTGGGAGTTATATACAGACCCCCAAACAGTAATGCTGAGGTTGGGGATAGCATTAAATGGGAATTAGAGATGCATGCAATAAGGGCACAGCAGTTATCATGGGTGACTTTAATCTACATATAGATTGGGCTAAGCAAATTAGTAACAATACTGTGGAGGAGGAATTCCTGGAGTGTATACGGGATGGTTTCCTGGACCAATATGTCGAGGAACCAACTAGAGATCAGGCCATCTTAGACTGGGTATTATGTAATGAGAAAGGATTAATTAGCAATCTTGTTGTGCGAGGACCCTTGGGGCGGAGCGAACATAATATGATAGAGTTCTTCATTAAGATGGAGAGTGAAGTATTTGACTCCGAGACGAGGATCCTGAATTTAAATAAAGGAAACTACGATGGTATGAGGTGCGATGGATGGATTGGGGAACGTTACTTAAAGGGTTGATGATGGTGGATAGGCAATGGCAAACATTTAAAGATCGCATGGATGAACTACAGAATTTGTTCATCCCTGTTTGGCATAAAAATAAAACAAAGAGGGTGACTCAACCATGGGTAACAAGGAAATTAGGGATAGCATAAGATCCAAGGAGAGGACATATAAATTGGCCAGAAAAAGCAGCAGACCTGAGGATTGGGAGCAGTTTAGGATTCAGCAAAGGAGGACAAAGGGATTCAATGAGATCATGGCTGATCATCCAAACTCAGTACCCTGTCACTGCCTTCTCCCCATATCCCTTGATCCCTTTAGCCTTAAGAAATATATCTAACTCCTTCTTGAATATATTTAATGAATTGGCCTCAACTGCCTTCTGTGGTAGAGAATTCCACAGGTTCACCACTCTCTGGGTGAAGAAATTCCTCCTCATCTCTGTCCTAAATGGCTTACCCCTTATCTTTAGACTGTGACCCCTGGTTCTGGACTCCCCCGCCATCGGGAACATCCTTCCTGCATCTAGTCTGTCTAGTCCTGTTAGAATTTTATAAGTTTCAATGAGATCCCCTCTCATTCTTCTAAACTCCAGCGAGTATAAGCCCAATTGACCCAATCTCTCCTCATACGTCATTCTTGCCATCCCAGGTATCAGCCTGGTGAATCTTCGCTGCACTCCCTCCATGGTAAGAACATCCTTCCTCAGATAAGGCGACCAAAACTCAAGGTGTGGTCTCACCAAGGCCCTGTACAACTGCAGCAAGACATCCTTGTTCCTGTACTCGAATCCTCTCGCTACGAAGGCCAACATACTATTTGCCTTCTTAACTGCCTGCTGCACCTGCATGCTTACCTTCAGCGACTGGTGCACAAAGACACCCAGGTTTCGTTGCACTCCCCCTTCTCCCAATCTATTGCCGTTCAGATAATAATCTGCCTTCCTGTTTTTGCCACCAAAGTGGATAACCTCACATTTATTCACATTATACTGCATCTGCCATACATCTGCCCAATCACCCAACCTGTCCAAATCATACTGGAGTTTCTCGGCATCCTCCTCACAGCACACATGCCCACCCAGCTTTGTGTCATTTGCAAACTTGGAGATATTACATCTAGTTCCCTCATCTAGATCATTGATATATATTGTGAATAGCTGGGGCCCTAGCACCGATCCCTGAGGTACCCCACTAGTCACTGCCTGCCACTCGGAAAAAGAGCCGTTTATTCCAACTCTTTGCTTCCTGTCTGCCAGCCAGTTCTCCATCCAAGTCAATATCTTGCCCCCAATCCCAAGTGCTTTAACTTTACACACTAATCTCTTATGCGGGACCTTATCGAAAGCCTTCTGAAAGTCCAAATACACCACATCCACTGGTTCTCCCTTATCTTTTATAATGGACTCTAGCATTTTCCCCACTACTGATGTCAGGCTTACCGGTATATAATTCCTATTTTTTCTCTACCACTTTTTTAAAATAGTGGGGTTACATTAGCTACCCTCCAATCCATGGGAACTGTTCCAGAGTCTATAGAATTTTGGAAGATGACCAGCAATGCATCTACAAATACTGATTTCATTCAGTTCCTCACTCTCATTAGACCCTATGTTCCCCGACATCTCTGGGAGGTTATTTGTGTCCTCCTTTGTGAAGACAGAACCAAAGTATGTAATTAATCGGTCTGCCATTTCTTTGTTCCGCATTATAAATTCCCCTGATTCTGACTGCAAGGGACCTACGCTTGACTTCACCAATCTTTATCTCTTCACATATTTATAGAAGCTTTTACAGTCAGTTTTTATGTTCCTTGCAAGCTTACTCTCATACTCTATTTTCCCCCTCTTAATTAATCCCTTTATCCTCCTTTGCTGAATCCTAAACTGCTCCCAATCCTCAGGTTTGCTGTTTTTTCTGGCCAATTTATATGTGCTCTCCTTGGATCTTATGCTATCCCTAATTTCCCTTGTTAGCCACGATTGGGTCATCTTTTTTGTTTTATTTTTATGCCAAACTGGGTTGAACAAATTCTGTAGTTCATCCATGCAATCTTTAAATGTTTGCCATTGCCTATCCACTGTCAACACTTTAAGTGACATTCCCCAATCCATCCTACCCAACTCGTGCCTCATACCATCATAGTTTCCTTCATTTAAATTCAGGACCCTAGTCTCTGAGTCAAATACTTCACTCTCCATCTTAATGAAGAATTCTATCATATTATGATCGCTCCGCCCCAAGGGGCCTCGCACAACAAGATTGCTAATTAATCCTTTCTCATTACATAATACCCAGTCTAAGATGGCCTGATCTCTAATTGGTTCTTCGACATATTGGTCCAGGAAACCATCCCGTATACACTCCAGGAATTCCTCCTCCACAGTATTGTTACTAATTTGGTTAACCCAATCTATATGTAGATTAAAATCACCCATGATAACTGCTGTGCCCTTATTGCATGCATCTCTAATTCCCATTTAATGCTATCCCCAACCTCAGCATTACTGTTTGGGGGTCTGTATACAACTCCCACTAATGTTTTCTGCCCCTTGGGATTTCTCAGCTCTACCCATACAGATTCCATATCATCAGAGCTAATATCCTTCCTTACTATTGTGTTAATCTCCACTTTAACCAGCAATGCTACCCCACCTCCTTTTCCTTTTTGCCTGTCTTTCCTGAATATTGAATACCGCTGGATGTTGTATTCCCAGCCTTGGTCACCCTGGAGCCATGTCTCCGTAATCCCAATCATATCATATCCATTTACATCTATTTGCACAGCCAGTTCATCCACCTTATTATGAATGCTCCTCGCATTAAGACACAAAGCCTTCAGGCTTGTCTTTTTAACACTCTTAGGCCTTTTATAACTGTTATTTACTGTGGTCATGTTTGATTTAAACCCTTGACTTCTCTACCTGCCACTTTTCCTTTTCTCCTTCCTGTCTTTTGCTTCTATCCTTGTTTCCTATTCCTCTGTCTCCCTGCACAGGTTCCCAACCCCCTGCCATTTTAGTTTAAACCCTCCCCAACAGCACTAGCAAACACTCCCCCTAGGACATCGGTCCCGGTCCTGCCCAGGTGCAAACTGTCCAGTTTGTACTGGTCCCACCTCCCCCAGAACCGGTTCCAATGTCCCAGGAATTTGAATCCCTCCCCCTTGCACCATTCCTCTAGCCATGTATTCATCTGAAATATCCTTCTATTTCTACGCTGACTAGCACGTGGCACTGGTAGCAATCCTAAGATTACTACCTTTGAGGTCCTATTTTTTAATTTACCTCCCAACTTCCTATATTCAGCTTTTAGGACCTTGTCCCAGTTTTTACCTATATCGTTGCTACCTATATGCACCACGAGAACTGGCTGTTCACCCTCCCCCTCCAGAATGCTCTGCAGCCGCTCCGAGACATCCTTGATCCTTGCACCAGGGAGGCAACATACCATCCTGGAGTCTCGTTTGCGGCCGCAGAAATGCCTATTTATTCCCCTTACAATAGAATGCCCTATTACTATAGCTCTTCCACTCTTTTTCCTCCCATCCTGTGCAGCAGAACCACCCATCGTGCCAGGAATTTGGCTGCTGCTGTCTTCCCCCGATAAGCCATCCCCCCCAACAATATCCAAAGCGGTATATCTGTTTGAGAGGGGGATGGCCACAGGGGACCCCTGCACTACCTGCCTGCGCCTACCACTCTGCCTGGCGGTCACCCATTCCCTTCCTGCCTGTGCAGCCTTTACCTGCAAGCAGCAATGAGATAATGACCCGATAATCTGTTTCTTTTAGTGATGTTGGTTGAGGAATAATAAGCTTATAAATAGTTTAGTTGCTAAGATGATAGCAAATTGCTCAATTAACACTAACAGTGCAGGTTCAGTAAAGCATGGTGGCTTCAACAGTGCCCTCGCTGTCATTGTGTTCTTTTTATTGGCTCATGCCATGAAATAACATCTGTTAGCAGAGAATAGCACATATAAGGTGCCTCATTTTGATTTGTTGTGGTTTGAATAATGTGAAATGCTGTTTGATCGCCAGTGTTAAATTAACCTGCTGTATTTCGATAGTTGTGATATTCCAACCTGGACAGTAAGTAAAGAAATTTACTAACTTATGATTGTTTAAAGAATTTCAGCACCTGAGAGTCAAAATATCACTCTGAAACTCTTAAGTTTGTTTCAGTTTTAGATCTTTAACTGTAACTTCTCAAAATAAATGTTTTCCTGAGGTACTTTTGATGATTCATTTCAATTGAATATGAAAATATTTGATTGTTCCTATGAAAACTATTTTTCAGGTACATTGATTAACACCAGCAGTAATATTATTGCAATACATCAAATGGAAAAAAATCAATTCTATAGCTTTTACTATTGAAGGATATGTCTCAGCTGTAAAGTAACAGCATTTGGTGGAAGTTTTGTCATAGTGTATGATTAAATGGAGGGATACTGTTCGATTTCTTAGTCATTAATTCAGTCGGAATGCAGTTGTCACAAAAGTTGCCTGTCAGCTGTTTTCTTTTACTTGGAGTGCTTTGTTCAAGTTGGATGCAGTATACCCACAGAACTCTGACAAATATCACTTCCGAAATGATTTAGATAATCGATGGCCCAGGAGCTCAGCGTTCAAGCACTTGACTTCCAACCAGAAGTTCATGACTTGACTTCCAAGGGCTATTTATCAGTCTAACTCATTTAGGGGAGTTTTGTCAATTCTTAGTTAAGACCCTAAAATGATTGCCAAATGGTCAAGGCAGAACGGTGAGTGGAAATTGAGAAGATCCTAACTTCAAGTCAGCCATTGCGCAGTTGGTAGCACTCTCGCCTCTGAGTCAGAAGGTTGTGGGTTCAAGTCCCACTCCAGAGACTTGAGCATAAAAATCTAGAATGGCACTCCAGTGCTGTACTGAGGGAGTGCTGCACTGTCAGAAGTGCCATCTTTCGGATGAGACGTTAAACCGAGGCCCTGTCTGCTCTCTTGGGTGGACATAGAAGATCCCATGGCACTATTTCGAAGAAGAGCAGGGAAGTTATTCCCGGTGTACTGGCTAAAATTTATCCTTCAATCAATATCACTAAAAAAATAGATTATGTGGTCATTGTCACATTGCTGTTTGTGGGAGCTTGCTGTGCGCAAATTGACTACCGTGTTTCCTACATTACAAAAGCGACTACGCTTCAAAGGTACTTCATTGGCTGTAAAGCACTTTGGGATGTCCTGAGGTCGTGACAGGTGCTCTAGAAATGCAAGTCTTTCTTTTTTTCTGATTAAATATCTTCTGTTCGTCAATATCTTTTTTTCTGATAAAATATCTTTTGTTCGCCAATCATGGAAAAGGTCCAGAGTGTCTCAACTTTCTAACTAAGGAAGAATGCAAGGTACAGGAAACTCTTTGGTATCCGGCACCAACGGGACTGCGATGGTGCCAGTTGATTAAAAATTCTGGATGACGGAGAGGGTTATCTACCGAGGCTATTTTTAACAAACAAAAATTTTAAAAATCAAGAAATGTGCAGTATACAATAATTGGGTACTCACCTACAGAATGTTGTGCTAAATAGATGGTGGAAGACGCTTGATTAAGTACAGTACTGCCAGTTGAGGGTAATCCATAACTCTTTAATTACTTAACAGTAAAACAAAACTTATACAGTAAATGGGAGACACACAGAAAAATGGCGGATCGGAAGAGACTACCGGCAGCGCAGGAGAGTCAAACTCCTGTTATTGAGGTGTTCGGACTTCCGACAGCGCCAAGAAGCCAAGTAGTGGCAGTTTGGAGAACTACCCCCAGTGACTAACTCAGCCACCGCGGGGGACTCGGACTTGGCAACATTTCCGGTTATTGAGGTGCTGTTTTCGGAGTATGAATTTTGCCAGTTAATAGAGAATTATGGATATTTAGGTGCCGTTTAAACGAGAGTTTCCTGTAGTAAATAGTGCTTTCTGGCCACAAGACTTAGATCCAGTTGTCATAATTTCTGATCGTGCTTTTCTGTCAACTTTGCCCATTTAATTTTTCTATGCTGACTGCCATGAAGTCGTTGTGTGCAGTTTTGGTCGCCTTATCTGAGGAAGGATGTTCTTGCCATGGAGGGAGTGCAGCGAAGATTCACCAGACTGATACCTGGGATGGCAGGAATGACATATGAGGAGAGATTGGGTCGATTGGGCTTATATTCACTGGAGTTTAGAAGAATGACAGGGGATCTCATTGAAACTTATAAAATTCTAACAGAACTAGACAGACTAGATGCAGGAAGGATCTTCCCGATGGCGGGGGAGTCCAGAACCAGGGTTCACAGTCTAAATATAAGGGGTAAGCAATTTAGGACAGAGATGAGGAGGAATTTCTTCACCCAGAGAGTGGTGAACCTGTGGAATTCTCTACCACATAAGAACATAAGAACATAAGAAGTAGGAGCAGGAGTAGGCCATACGGCCCCTCGGGCCTGCTCCACCATTCAATAGGATCATGGCTGATCCGAATCTAGACTCACGTCCACTTCCCTGCCCTCTCCCCGTAACCCCTAATTCCCTTATCTGCTAGGAAACTGTCTATCTCCGTTTTAAATTTATTTAATGTTGCAGCTTCCACAGCTCTCTGGGGTAGCAAATTCCATAGATTTACTACCCTCTGAGTGAAGAAGTTTCTCCTCATCTCAGTTTTGAAAGGGCAACCCCTTATTCTAAGATTATGCCCCCTAGTTCTAGTCTCACCCATCAGTGGAAACATCCTCACCGCATCCACCCGATCAAGCCCCCTCACAATCTTATATGTTTCGATAAGGTCGCCTCTCATTCTTCTGAACGCCAATGAGTAGAGTCCCAACCTACTCAACCTTTCCTCATACATCAACCCCCTCATCTCCAGAATCAACCGAGTGAACCTTCTCTGAACCGCCTCGAGAGCAAGTATATCTTTTCTTAAATATGGAAACCAAAACTGCATGCAGTATTCCAGGTGTGGCCTCACCAATACCCTGTATAACTGCAGCAAGTCTTCCTTGTTTTTATACTCCATCCTCCTTGCAATAAAAGTCAAGATTCCATTGGCCTTCCTGATCACCTGCTGCACCTGCATACTAACTTTTTGTGTTTCATGCACCAGGACCCCCAGATCCCTTTGTACTGTAGCACTTTGCAGTTTCCCTCCATTTAGATAATAACTTGCTCTTTGATTTTTTCTGCCAAAGTGCATAACCTCACACTTTCCAATATTATATTGCATCTGCCAAAACTCTGCCCACTCACTTAGCCTGTCTATGTCCTTTTGCAGGTTTTTTATGTCCTCCTCACTCACTGCTTTCCCTCCCATCTTTGTATCATCGGCAAACTTGGATATGTTGCACTCGGTCCCTTCCTCCAAATCGTTAATATAGATTGTTAAGAGTTGGGGTCCCAGCACTGACCCCTGCGGAACACCACTAGTTACTAATTGCCAGCCCGAGAACGAACCATTTATTCCAACTCTGTTTTCTGTTAGATTGCCAATCTTCCACCCATGCCAGTATATTACCCCCAATCCCGTGATTTTTTATCTTGATCAGTAATCTTTTGTGTGAAACCTTGTCAAATGCCTTTTGGAAGTCCAAATACACTACATCCACTGGTTCCCCTTTATCCACCCTGTATGTTACGTCCTCAAAGAATTCGAGCAAATTTGTCAAACATGACTTCCCCTTCATAAAACCATGCTGACTCTGTCCTATTAAATTATGTTTATCGAAATGCTCTGTTACTGTTTCCTTAATAATGGACTCTAACATTTTGCCAACCACAGATGTTAGGCTAACTGGTCTGTAGTTTCCAGCTTTTTGTCTACTTCCCTTCTTAAATAAGGGTGTTACATTAGCAGTTTTCCAATCTGCCGGGACCTTTCCTGAGTCCAGGGAGTTTTGGAAAATAATCACCAATGCATCCACAATCCCTACCGCCACTTCTCTCAAGACCCTAGGATGTAGGCCATCAGGTCCGGGGGATTTATCCGCCTTAAATTGCATTATTTTACCAAGTACCATCTCCTTAGTGATTTTAATCGTGTTTAGCTCCTCCATTGCCCCCTGTTTGTCCAGTGTTGGGATATTTTTAGTGTCCTCTACTGTAAAGACTGATACAAAATATTTGTTCAGCGACTTTGCCATCTCCATGTTCCCCACCACTAGTTTCCCGGTCTCATCCTCTAATGGACCAATGTTCACTTTAGCCACCCTTTTTCTTTTTATATAGCTGTAGAAACTCTTGCTATCTGTTTTTATATTTTTTGCTAGTTTACTTTCATAATCTATCTTCCCTTTCTTAATTAATCTTTTAGTTATTGTTTGCTGGCCTTTAAATGCTTCCCAATCTTCTATCCTCCCACTAGATTTGGCTACTTTATATGCCCTTGTTTTCAGTCGGATACTATCCTTTATTACTTTACTAAGCCACGGATGGCTGTCTTTTCTTTTACTCCCCTTTTTCCTCAGTGGAATATATTTATCTTGAAAGATGTGAAATATCTCCTTCAATGTACACCACTGCTCTTGTACCGTCTTACACTTTAATCTGTTTTCCCAGTCCACTTTAGTCAATTCTACTCTCATACCTTCATAATCTCCTTTATTTAAGCTCAGTACGCTGGTTTGAGATCCAACTCTCTCACCCTCAAACTGAATTTGGAATTCAACCATATTATGGTCACTCATTCCAAGGGGATCCTTTACTAGGACATTTTTTATTAATCCTGTCTCATGACACAGGACCAGATCTAAGATTGCCTGCCCCCTGGTTGGTTCAGTTACATACTGCTCAAGGAACCCGTCCCTAATACACTCTATGAACTCTTCCTCAAGGCTGCCATGCCCAATTTGATTAGTCCAATCAATATGAAAGTTAAAATCCCCCATGATTATAGCTGTTCCCTTATTACAAGCCCCAACTATTTCCTGATTTATACTCCGACCAACAGAGTTGCAACTGTTAGGAGGCCTATAGACTATGCCCACTAGTGACTTTTTCCCCTTATTATTCCTTATCTCCACCCAAACTGTTTCACTATCCTGATCCTTTGACCCAATATCATTTCTGACTATTGCAGTGATTCCATCCTTGATTAACATAGCAACCCCACCTCCCCTTCCTTCCTGTCTGTCCTTCCTAATTGTCAAATACCCTTGTATGTTTAGTTCCCAGTCATGATCATCTTGCAGCCATGTTTCCGTAATGGCCACCAGATCATACCCATGTGTAGTTATTTGTACCGTCAACTCGTCTATTTTGTTACGAATGCTGTGTGCATTCAGATAAAGAACTTTCAAATATGTTTTCTGACAATTTATTCCTGCTTTTACCCCTTTTACTACTTTACCTTTATCATTATACATTCTGTCCCTTCCTGACACGCTCTGGTTTTTAATTCCCCCACTGCTACCTTGCTCTATTGCCTTCTCCGCTGTCATTTTTATTTTTTGCTCTCTTAAAACCTCCCCCCCACTAATTAGTTTAAAGCCCTCTCTACAGCCCTAGTTATTCGATTCGCCAGGATTCTAGTCCCAGCATTGGCCAAGTGAAGTCCATCCCAACGGAACAGCCCTCTCCCGTCCCAGTACTGATGCCAGTGTCCCAAGAAGCAAAGCCCATTTCTCCCACACCAGTCTTTGAGCCCACGCATTTAACTCTCTAATTTTATTTACCCTAGCCAAATTTGCACGTGGCTCAGGTAGTAATCCAGAGATTATTACCCTTGTGGTTCTGCTTTTTAATTTGGCCCCTAGCTGCTCAAACTCCCTCAGCAGAACCTCTTTCCTTGTCCTATCTATGTTGTTGGTACCAACATGGACCACGACAACTGGATCGTCCCCCTCCCACTCCAAGTTTCTCTCCAGCCCAGAGGAGATGTCCTTAACCCTGGCACCGGGCAGGCAACACAGCCTTTGGGACTCTCGCTCTTGGCTGCAAAGAACCCTACCTATCCCCCTAATGATACTATCCCCTACCACTACAACATTTCTTTTAACTCCCCCCACTTGAATGGCCGCCCACTCCACGGTGCTGTGGCCAGGTTGCTCATCCTCCCCGCAGTCCCTGGTCCGATCCTCACAGGGAGTAAGAGCCTCAAGCCTGTTGGACAAGAGCAAAGGCTACGGCTCCTCCAACACTACCTCCTGGATCCCCGTACCTGCCTCACTTCTAGTCACACCATCCTGTCCCTGGCCACGGATTATATCTGAATTAATTAATCTAATTGGTGTGACTATCTCCTGAAACAGAGTCCAGGTAACTCTCCCCCTCCCTGATGTGTCTCAGTGTTTGAAGCTCGAACTCCAGCTCATCAGCATGGAGCCGGAATTCCTCGAGCAGCCAACACTTACTGCAAATGTGATCACCGTGAGCATCAATGGTGTCCACCAGCTCCCACATATTGCAGCAGCAACACATCACCTGTTCTCCCATTCTATGTAATTAATTAAATTTATTATTATTATTTTTAAATACCCTCTGCCCCGATTCTAGATGATGAATATCACACCTTAGAAACTCTAAACCACAGAGTTTAAGTTTAAAAAGAGAGAAATACTCACCAACCAATCACTTACCTGCTTTCTGGTGACATCACACTTCAATTATTTTTTACCTCTCTCCTTCCCTCTGAGTTCCGAGTTCAGAGATTAGTAAGCCTTACCTGGTCTCTGGAGCCTTTTATAGCCCCGCTGCTGCCGCTGAATTCCCGCCGAAGGCAGTTGAGGCCAATTCATTAAATATATTCAAGATGGAGTTAAATATATTTCTTAAGACTAAAGGGATCAAGGGATATGGGGAGAAAGCAGGGACAGGGTACTGAATTGGATGATCAGCCATGATCTCATTATATGGCAGAGCAGGCTCGAGGAGCCAAATGGCCTACTCCTGCTCCTATCTTCTATGTTTCTATGTTGAAGACTCTAATCCCTAGATGATTCTGTGGAGCAAGTTTTTGAAGTCTCTCCCTCCCATTACCATCTTGCATATAAAAATTACTTATATTTATAAACTGAATTTACTGGTAATACAAAGTTGATTGGTGAAACATGTGAGTGAGACCATAGAGTGACATTGGAGTGCAGGATTTATGTAAAGTTCATACATCATATGGGCCCAGAAATTCGGGTCTCCACGGGTGAGTACGCGCTGGGCACTCACCCGTAGACCCAACGAAAGTGCCAGTTTCGTGCATGCACTGTGCATGCGCGGGAAACTGGAACTTCCGTTCCCTTAAAGGAAGGAGTTCACAGGTCGAACACGTGCGCCGGAGAGGCAGCGCGTGCGCCTAGAACTTACTTTTTTTTGCAGGTTTCTCCGGGAGGGTAAGTCTCCAGGAGTTACACTTTTAAAAGCAGTCGCGAGGCCTGCTTTTAACAAGGTAAGTGGTGAATTAAGAAAATTAAAACATTTTTTCCACAGGTTTATTATTTTTAAATACTTTAAAGAAAGGTAAGTTTATTTTTAGCCCCATTAGAAACCGTAATTAATTTTTTCAAAAATTTAAATTATTGTTTAAAATAGTTATTTTATGTAATTTATAGTTATTTTAAAAATGTGATTAAAAAAAATAATTATTTGAAGTTTTAGTTATGTTTTGGGGCTGATTTGTATTTATAGCTTTGACAGCTCTTCCTGTCAAATTTATGAATCGGCATTCCCTGCTACCATTGGCTCTCCATGGCCCACGTGATCCCAGGGTATGCTTCGAACTAACTGCGCCCCTGGGATACGCAAGCACTGCGCGCCGGCAGTTGGAGGAGGCCCAGGATCAGAATCCCACGCGGGCCCACAGCTCAACGGCCGGCGCGCTAGGTAAGTGCAGGTCGGGGGCTTGCACCCACGGGAAGACACCGACCCGAATTTCTGGGCCCATGGTTTTTATACACTGCTGCTAATTTCTCCCTCAATATTTTAATTTCACAGCAGTTGCACTATTTTGCATTTTGATTGATCTAAAGTGATTTACCACTTGTGTAACTGTGTCAGTAAAGGAAAACATGTATGTGAGATATTTAGTTAATTGATAAACTAGACGAAGCTTGCTGTAGCTGGTAGGTTTCCAGTTGTGTATTCACAGTTTCTGGGTATTATGTGATGGAGCCTAATGCTGCTGAACAAGTTGATCTTGGGTAATGGGTCCTTCTTTATATATACAGAGCAGGGTGTACATGACTGCAATTTTAATCAGGCCTGAGCGGGAAAGCCGCTGTGTCATTTCCAACAGGCTGAAGAGAGTCACGATCTGCCAGGCAGTTGAAGAGGCCCAAACGGGTATGTTTTGTCCTTTCTTTTCTGTGTTGAAGGAGTAGGAGTTCTCCTTTGGGCTCACAAGGAAAGTTTAGGCCTACCCTACCACAGGCTCCCCACTTACCTCCCGCTAAGATACCTCATGGAACCACCTTGCCCGCACGTACCTGCGTGCCAGCAGGTGGTTGTGGGCCGCCCAATTTTCCGGAGGCCGGCAGCCATTTCCTGGCCCATTTCCCACGTATTCTGGGCAGGAAGGGGACCGGCAGCATGTTAATGAGGGTCGGGAGTTAAAATAGCCCGGGCCTGATTACTGCAGCAGTGGGTGAGTTTCCAACTCCCCTCGCTCATCGCCCGCCCAAAACCTGCCCGGAGTTAAAATCAGGGCCAGCATTTCATTCAGCAAAAGGAATGTTACTACCTTCACAGAAGCCACCTTGTGACAGTTAAAACTCTATCATTGAAACAGGCAGTCATATCACCAACATATCATTTATAAGACTGCTGATTCAATTTCAGGAGTAGAATAAATCTTTCTGTTGGCATTATATTGAAGATGAAAAAGTAGTAGTAAAGCTGATTGTAAACGTCTTGAGGAGACAGAAGATCAGCCATTTTCACACACAGTTTGTTGTCACCAGAATCAACTGCCAAAAGCTTCTGGACTTCATGAACAATCAATAAAAGAAGAAAGATTAACATCCTTTCCATTCTGTTAGTCAGAGACAAGAGAGAGAATTTCAACATGAAGCATAGAGTTGGCTGACAATGAGCAAGGGACAATTGTGACAAAGGATTACAACTGAAAGAAAATGCTCAGCCAAAGAAGTGCCTGTCTGGAAAATAAAACTCTGTCAGGAAAAAAGCAGGAGATGCAGATAGCATTGGTCAAAAAGTGAACATCTCCAAAGAAATATAAACCAAGTGGTATTGGATGGTAGAATGCTTAAATTCTTATCCTTCCATTTTTAGGATCTTGATTCTGTTCAAGCCAATTAAATGAATGTCTACACATCCCTAAAAATGGAATCCTAAATAAAATGAGTCTTTGCACACAGTTTAATATTAATATGGCGATGTTATTCCAGTTGGCAGAGTTCATTAATATTTCAGTGTTTCAATCCGAATGAGCAGGTTGTTTGAGGATCACAATTATGCAACAATCAGAAGACCATACTTTAATATAGGGGCACCAAACTGCACCCCATAGGCCATATGTGGCTTGTAAGCCCAGGCAATCTGGCCCTTGAAGTCCAGTCCTATTTGTGCGTATATTCCTTATTTGTGAGTTTATCGTGTTTGAACTGTAACAACCTGGAAAGTTTTTTTTTAAGAATTCATTTAATGCTGGTGCCTCAATGTTGGATAAATTATTGATAATAACAAGAACATAAGAAATAAGAGCAGGAGTAGGGCATACGGCCCCTCGAGCCTGCTCCACCATTCAATAAGATCATGGCTGATCATCGAACTCAACTCCACTTTCCCACCCGATTTCCATATCCCTTGATTCCCCTAGAGTCCAGAAATCTATCTATCTCAGCCTTGAATATACTCAAAGACTCCTCTGGGGCAGAGAATGCCAAAGATTCACAACCCTCTGAGTGAAGAAATTCTTCCTCATCTCAGTCTTAAATGGCCTACCCCTTATCCTGAGACTATGCCCCCTAGTTCTAGACACTCCAGCCAGGGGAAACAACCTCTCAGCATCTACCCTGTCAATCCCCTTCAGAATCTTGTATGTTTCAATGAGATCACCTCTCATTCTTCTAAACTCCAGAGAGTATAGGCCCATTCTACACAATCTCTCATCATAGGACAGCCCTCTCATCCCAGGAATCAATCTAGTGAACCTTCATTGCACCACCTCCAAGGCAAGTATGTCCTTCCTTAGATACGGAGACCAAAACTGTGCACAGTGCCTGAGGTGTGGTCTCACCAAGGCCCTGTACAATTGTAGCAAGTCTTCCTTACTCTTATACTCCAACCCCCTTACAATAAAGGCCAACATGCCATGCCATTTGCATTCCTTATTGCTTGCTGTACCTGCATGCTAGCTTTCTGTGTTTCTTGCATGAGGACACCCAAATCTCTCTGAACACCAACGTTTGAAAGTTTCTCACCATTTAAAAAATAATCTGTTCTTCTATTCTTCCTACCAAAGTGAATAACCTCATATTTCCCTACATTATACTCCATCTGCCACCTTACTGCCCACTCACTTAGTCTATCTACATCCCAAGGTCTGTTAATATCCATAGCTGGAGGTATATGTGTTAGATCCGTGGTTCAGTGGATAAAGAATTACACGGATGCTGTACTTAAACAAACAACAGGCCTTTACTGGAGGAGGGTCATCTCTAGACTGGAGTACAGAGGCATGCGCACAGCTTATATACAGGTGTGGTTACTGCCGGTACTACAGTATACAGGAGCTGTAAAAAGTAGTTCTGACTTAAAGCACATACACTACAATTCCTCCCTTTTTAGATTAATAATACCATCTTAATATTCAAATAACAATTACATTTTTACATTTACATTCAACAACAAAAAGTCCATTTATAGATTCAGTCTTTGGGGCGGCTTCCTGACCCTTTCGGGATAACGCCTTTCCGGAGGTTCTTGTTCTTGGTGCAGAGGCGATTCTGACCCCTTTTCATCGGGTAGTTCATCGGGTTCCACTGCTACTGGGTCTGAAGTAAATGCTACCGGTATGTCGGGTTCATCCCCAGGTACTCGAGACATGGGGTTGACGCCTTCCTGTGAGGCTAAGATCTGATCGACGTGGCGTCTCACAATGTTCTCCCTGACATCCACGGTGTACATTAATGGCCCCTGCCTTGTACATATCGTTCCGGGTTGCCACTTCTCTGTTCGATAGTCATGGGCCAAGACTGGTTGCCCTACATTGAAGCTCCTTGTCGGCTTCTCATTGATGTGCTGGAATTGTTTGTCCTCAACATTTCTTCGCACATTTGGTCTGAGCAAATCCAGACGAGATCTCAACCTTCTGTTAAAGAACATCATGGCCGGGGTCTGGTTGGTAACTGCATGTGTCGCGTTTCGGTAGGCTAATATGAAATTGTCCATCTTATGCTGTAGTGGAATTTCCTCGTCGCACATGGCCTTTATCGCCTTCTTAAAGGTTTGTACGAACCTCTCAGCCAATCCATTGGTGGCTGGATGATACAGGGTGGATGTGTAATGCCTTACCCCATTCCTTTTCATGAATTTTTGGAACTCGTCGGACACAAACTGTGGTCCATTATCAGAGCAGATCTGCTCTGGCAAACCGTTTCTGGCAAATATGGTCCGTAGGACTGCAATCGTTTTCTCTGTAGTGGTTGAAGACATCTTTATCACCTCAGGCCACTTTGAATGAGCATCCACTGCTATTAAGAACACTGAGTCCATGAATGGACCAGCGAAATCAATGTGCACCCGTTGCCATGGAGAGGAGGGCCACTCCCATGGGTGTAGAGGGGCATGTGGTGGTGCATTTTGGACCTTCTGGCATCCTAAGCAGCTCTTAGTTAGGTCTTCGATTTGTTGATCGATTCCCGGCCACCACACATAAGCCCTAGCAAGGTTTTTCATTTTCACTCCCCCCAGATGACCTTCATGTAGCTCCTTTAGCACTCTCTCCCTTAACTTGGGTGGAATCACCACTCTGGATCCACACATCACTGTCCCCTGGCATACTGACAGCTGTTCTCTTCTGGATGAGAATGCTGGCAACAGTGAGTCGCCATGTGTTGGCCATCCCCTCACCGTCAATTCATATACCCGTGACAGCGTCGGATCATTGCGGGTCTCCTTCTCTATATCCGCGTTTGTTACTGGCAATCGTTCAATTATCGACGAATAAAATATCTCGATAGGGTCCACTGCTGGTGCTTCCTCCACCGTAGGCAGTGGCAGGCGCGATAGCCCATCAGCGTTCCCATGCTGTTTCGTGCCTTTATATTCTATTTCATATTGATTCACCCCTAGAAACAGGGACCATCTTTGTAACTGCTGTGCAGTCACTACTGGCACGCCCTTCTTAGGATTAAAGGTGGAGACAAGTGGTTGGTGGTCAGTCAGCAAGGTGAACTTCTGCCCATGCAGATAATCGTTGAATTTTTTTACTCCCCATACTAGGCTGAGGGCCTCCCTGTCAATCTGGGCGTAGTTGCGCTCGGCTGAGGTTAGTGACCGAGACGCAAAGGCCACTGGCCTCTCCAACCCGTCTGGGAATTTGTGCGACAGCACCGCTCCAATGCCGTAGGGTGATGCATCACATGCCAAACGAATTCGTAGTGCTGGGTTGAAATGGGCCAACACCTCTTTTGATGTGATCAATTCTTTACACTTCTGGAAAGCTCGTCTACGTTCGTCATCCCACTTCCATGGTACCCCTGTTTGCAGTAGGGTGTTCAGCGGGTATAGTAATGTAGACAAATTTGGTAAGAACTTGTGTTAATAGTTTACCAGCCCGAGGAACGACCTCAGTTGTGACACATTTTCCAGTGCTGGAGCCTTGACTACTGCCTCAATTTTGTCAGGGGACTTATGTAACCCCTCTTCATCGATGACGTGGCCACAATACGAGATCTGTTTCTGGAAAAACTCGCACTTGTGGCGATTAGCTCGTAGCCCATATTCCTTTAATCTGGCGAGCACCTTCTCCAAGTTAGCGAGGTGATCACCGTCATTTTTGCCCGTAACCAAGATGTCGTCCAAATAACACTGGGTCCCTGGAATCCCTTGCAGGACCTGATCCATCGCCCTTTGCCAGATAGCCGGAGCCGAGGCTACTCCAAACACCAGCCGGTTGTATTGATAGAGACCTTTATGGGTGTTGATCGTAAGGTAATGCTTCAAAGCTTCTTCTACCTCCATCTGCAAGTACGCCTGGGCTAGATCAATTTTGGTGAAGCGTTTACCACCAGATAGCGAGGCGAAAATATCCTCAATTCGTGGAAGCGGATATTGCACCGTGTGAAGGACTGGGTTCACTGTCACCTTAAAATCCCCACAGATGCGAACCTTCTTTGGTTCCCCAGGCGTATTACTCAACGACCTCTTCATTACAGGGACGATGGGTGTAGCCCACTCGCTCCAGTCCACTTTGGACAGTACTCCTGAACGTTCCAACCCTTCCAGCTCTGCTTCAACCGCTGGTCTGATCGCATAAGGCACTGGTCTGGCCTTCAGAAACTTTGGGCTTGCATTATCCTCTATTTTAATTGTTGCTGTTATTCCTTTTAGTGTTCCTAGTCCCTCCTGGAGCACTTCTTTTGCGTCAGTTAGCACTTTTGACAGTCGTCCAGGTGTGACGTCATCATCCTTTTTGGCCTCCACCTTCAGTGCCTGTATGGAATGCCAATCTAAATGTATCTTCCGGATCCACTCACATCCTAGCAGTGGTGGTCCTCCATTTGGCAATACATATATATCTATTTTAGGTATTTCCTGACCTTTATATGTCACTTTCACCCTTATTTTTCCTTTGGGGTAGACTTTTTGCCCCGTATACGTCTTCAAGACAATCTCTGTAGCTTTCAAGGGTATGTGTGAAAATAACCGCTTGTAGTCTCTTTGATTTATGACTGTTAAAGCTGACCCTGTGTCCAATTCCATTTCCACTTGGACTCCGTCTTTCTTGAGTGTAACCCAGATAGTCTGGTGATCCTGTTTTCGGTTACATTATGTAGTTTCAGACAGCCCAGCTCCTTGCTTCCGGAGTCTGTGTCACTTTTCTGTTCATCTGAACCACTGTCCATCACCTGGTGTACCTTTTTGTACTTCTCCTGTGGAGATTTCTTACTGTTGGTTTTCTTCCCAGACCTGCAGACCCTTGCTATGTGTCCTGCTTTCCCACACTGTCTGCACACTTGGTCCTTGAACCAACAATCTTTCTGGTCATGTGTTGTTCTGCCGCAGCGATAGCACTTCCCTGTTCCATAGGTCAATTCGTTGGTGCCGTATTCTTGCGGTCTCCGTTGTATCTCTGCAGCGCCCCTTGCGGCTGCTTCGTGTGATACTGCCATACTGAAAGCTTTGTCCAGCGTAAGGTCCTTTTCTGATAGAAGCCGTTTCTGGGTTCCTTCACTTTGTAGCCCACACACAAACTTGTCCCTTAACGTGTCTGCTAGTCCCGCTCCAAACTGGCAGTATTTCGATAGCTTGCGCAGTTCCGTTAGGTACTCAGCATTGCTTTCGTCTTTGTGTTGGTTCCTTTTATGGAACTTAAATCGTTCTGCTATCAGCAGCGGTGTGGGGTTTAAGTGGTCCTGTAGGATTTCTACTATGCTTTCAAAATTCTTGTTTACCGGCTTCTCTGGGGTTATTAGATTTCGCAGTAACCCATAAGTTTTTGCACCCATGGAATTTAACAGAACCAGTGCTTTATTAGCATCTGGCACTTCATTCGCCCTGCAGTACACCTCAATACGTTCCACATATGTCGCCCAATCTTCGACTTCATTGTCGAACGTAGAGATACTGCCACTCTTCGGCATCCTTGGTTGTGCGTTAACTATCACCAATAGCACCTCCCGCGCTTCCCCTTCTTCTCCGCTGGCACAAAATGGCGTCTCCCGCGCTTTCCTTCCTTCCCGCGCTCGCCCGTCTTCTCCGCTGCGGCTTCGCAAAATGGCATCTCCCGCGCTCTTCCTTCTTCTCCGCGGCTCAATGGCGCCTCCCGCGCTCTCCCCACTTCTCCGCCGCTCAATGGCGTCTCCCGCGCTCTCCCTGCTTCTCCACGGCTCAATGGCGTCTCCCCTTGCTTTGCCCCGCGGACCCTGATCAGCCCGTGATCCCTGGCTGTGCTCTGCGTGTTCTTCTCTTGATATTTGTCGACGCCGCTCAGTCTAGAACCCGGCTGTTTCTTACCCTCTCTCTCTCCGGTTTTGCAGTATTTTTCCACGACGCCGCTCGGTGATCAACCCCCGGCTGCGCCCTGCTCTCTTCACCCTTTTTCTTACCCCGTCGACGCTGCCCGGCTCTCTCTCTCTGCCGTCGGTCGGCTCCAGCCGCCGCTGCTCGGGAAGGGTCTGCTCAGGACCTGTCTTCGGTCTCTTACTGCTCGTTGTGGCTGGGGAACCAAGCCCGGCTCTCCACAGCCTCCCCAGCAAAGTTGGATCTCTGCCTGACTGCTGGACAGTTGCTCGCGGTTGACGCCCGCGTTCCTGGACTCGACTATTTTTAAAAATATTTTTGTTTAATGTTGCAGGTAGATTCGCATCAACACTCGTCGCCACTGTTAGATCCGTGGTTCAGTGGATAAAGAATTACACGGATGCTGTACTTAAACAAACAACAGGTCTTTACTGGAGGAGGGTCATCGCTAGACTGGGGTACAGAGGCATGCGCACAGCTTATATACCGGTGTGGTTACTGCCGGTACTACAGTATACAGGAGCTGTAAAAAGTAGTTCTGACTTAAAGCACATACACTGCAATATGCAAGTCAATTAAACTTAATGTGTAGCCCCCGAGGATCCATGATAGACACCTACACAACCGAAAAAGACACAAAACCTGGGGACCCCTGCTTTAAAGCATGTTTTTCTGAGGTTGGGGCAACATAGGAGGAGTTTTAAGCTTCATTTAAGCTATGTTATATTACAGCTGATCTAAAAGAAGGTGGTGTAGCCACCAGGATCAAAATGTGTCACCAACATGGACAGCCTAATGAGCATAACATTCCCAAGTGGATAAACAAAATGAGTTACAAGGTCAGGTACAAAAGACAGGGAGAGGACGAGACTTGTACTTTGAAAATGATCATCTGCAGATCAGAAACAGAAGAATGAATAGTCTCCCCTCATTAATATACAAAGTACTCATTAACTCAATGCAGAGAGAGCAAAGGGTAAACCTGTTGACATGTTTAGACCAAAATAGAAAGTGCAGTAATTATAGATGTTACTAAAAGTACTGAAGGAGGCAAAGGAATAGAAACTCAGTTGAAATTTGTCATAGCAAACAGTATTGCTTTAATTAAACCTTAATATGTTTTAGCTCAGCAACAGCTACGTCACCTGCCACTAAAAATGGAATCAAAGTTGCCTCAACAGCTGAGAATTACGTGTGATGTGGACAAGTGGTTAATTAGCTTGAGTGGTTGCAAACTGGTTGTTATTGGAAAAGCTAAACAAGTCCAACCAAGACCTTAAAAGAGAAGCTTAGTCAGTTCACTGCAAAGAAACAATGTAGCAGATACCTTAAAACTTTAAAATAAATAAACTGGGACAGTTAATATGAATTTGGAAGTATGGATTTTGAACAGAATGCAAATCAAACTATGAAAATAGGTTGTATGCTCAGACTGCAAAATCTCAGCAGGCACTACCAGATAGAGGAAGTTCAGATTCTGCTAAAATTTGCAAAGAATTCAAAGATCACATCTAGATCAATAGGTTATTAATTTACATTGAAATATCTATCTTCTTACTCTAAAAATAAGAAGACTTAAGTTAGTTGAAGCAGAATTGAAATGACTGAAAAAGTTGGCGTTTCAACCGAAGATAACACGAAGCTGATAACTACTACATTTCTCAGGTTCTAAATCTGTGCTAGCTAAGGGCACTCTCATATACAGGTTGACTATCCCTTATCCGAAAACCCTTGGGACCAGCTGTGTTTCGGTTTTCGGAAATTTTCGGATTTCAGAAGGCATTATTTCAGACTGGGAAACTCTGAACATTAAATTAATTTGGTAACTAGTATTTGTAGTTAATATAAATTTTAAAAGTTCAGGCTACCTCTTGCGACTGTTGCGTGTCTCATTCCCCTTCCTGCTTCTCTGTGCTGCTGCTCCCAGTCTGTTTACAGCTCCCCCTGCTCCGTATCTGAATTCCTTGACTTAGCGGGGGTCTGGGGCTCGACTGCCGCCGCCAGTTGTGGGAAAGCCGGATATTGGCTGACTCCTACGCTAAGCTGGCCCGCAAATCAGGTCAAATAAGCATCGGCCGCGTCGGGTCATGTTTGGCGCCACTCGGGTTATGTCGTGCGCACGACTTACGCTCCACAAAAAAGCGTTCGGTTTTCAGAGGTTTTCGGTTTTCAGAAGTGCGGATAAAGGATAGTCTACCTGTAAAAGCTAAAAGCAGAATTTGAGGAAAGGTAATAATAGAAGTAGTAAAACCAGAATTTAGAAAAAACAGGAAGAACAGCAACTGGGAAAGTTAAAAGGCATAACAACAACTGCACGAAGCAACAAGTGAAAGTGCCCTGGTAGAAAGGGGGCTGGGCAGGGGGAGGGGAAATGTTGAAAATGTTACAAATGCTATAGAGTACTGCGTGCAGTTCTGGTCACCACATTACAGGAAAGATAGGATAGCTTTAGAGAGGGTACAGAGGAGATTTACAAGAACGTTGCCGGGAGTAGAGAATCTTAGCTATGAGGAAAGACTGGGTTTGTTTTCCTTGGAACAGAGGAGGCTGAGGGAAGACCTTATTGAGGTGTATAAAATTATGAGGGGCCGAGATAAAGTGGATAGAAAGGACCTATTTTCCTTAGCAGAGGGGTCAAAAACCATGGGGCACAGATTTAAAGTAATTGGTGGAAGGTTTAGAGGGGATTTGAGGGGAAATTTCTTCACCCAGCGGGTTGTGGGGGTCTGGAACTCACTGCCTGAAAGGGTGGTAGAGGCAGGAACCCTAACTACATTTAAAAAGTACTTGGATATGCACTTGGGATGCTGTAACCTGCAGGGCTACGGACCAAGAGCTGGGAAGTGGGATTAGGCTGGAAAGCTCTTTGTTGGCCGGCACGATGGGCTGAAATGGCCTCCTTCCGTGCTGTAACTTTCTATGATTCTATGCTGACCCAGTTAACTGGCTCTCATAGCACACCACTGAAAGTTAGACAAAGGGCTAGATTTTCAGTTGCTTGCGCCAGCAGTTAGCGCCTTAAGAGAAGTGATTTTCGGGCGCTATGCGTGTAGCGCCCGGGCGCAGCGCAGTTTGCGCCCCGCCCCAAATTAAGTTGCCCATTAGTGCCGGCGCAAAGTTTAGCGGCCGCCCGGATGCGCGCGCAGAAAATGACATCACATCCTCGTGCAACGCCCTTTGGCCGCCCCGAATCCAAACTTCAGTCGGACCGCCCCATTGTGCGGCTGGCGTCCAGAGCGTTTGTAAAATGGAACGCAACACACCCTGGGGAGCGCAAATTAAAGGGCACTCCTCCTGCACTATAAAAGGCAGTCTGCATGTGTTGTGTGGAAGGATCCAGTGTGTTGTTGTGAACGGTGTATTTATGTTTCCGGCCTCCACCACCACCTCCTCCTCCTCCTCCTCCTCCTACTACTACTACTACTACTCCTGTTTACCCCCCCCCCCCAGACTCTGCCTTTGAAAAAAACACATGCACCCTTCCCCTTTAAGAGCTCACTGGCACCAGAGTGTCTGCCGTGCGCTGCGCCCGAGCTCGGGTGTTGCGCTCTGCACCGCCGGCTTAGCGCCTAAAGATAGTAGTGGAACGCCTCTTTTAGCGCTCCACCAACCTCTTAGGGCGAAGCCACTGAATTTCCGGCAACGGGGCGCTACTTTGGGGCGGGCGCTAACTTCGGGCGGGCGCTAAGGTTAGCGCCCCAAAACTGTCTATACTGAAAATCTAGCCCAAAGTGTTTTCTGCATCAAAGCCTAGGGATAGTGCCTAACATGCTGAGTTTCCATTATTTTCTGTTTCCAAACCTAGATTGGACATTTTAAATTGGAAAGACAGCAGCTCCTCTATCTTTCAGCTGATAACTGAGTGAACAGTGCTAAAGCTGTTTGTGTGGCAGCTCTGCATGATGAACTGATTGATTGTCACCTTGCTGCGATCCTGAGTGATTTGGATCACCACGATAGAATAATTCTTGCGTTGGTTATGAGCCTATTGCAATAAAATTTGGAATTAAGAAACAAGATTTGAGCCATGTGGCTAAAGCATATTTTTGTTCTCAAACGATTGATGGGTTGTAATTAAAATAATATTTAATAAGATTGTGACTGTTCTTCTTTAAGTGGCGGTCCCTGGCAGATTTATTTCTGTAACTGTCAGTTATGCTCTGGTACAAATTGGCATTTGTCTTCGGAAAGGTCTGCAGATTAATAAACTCCTTTACCCTCAATCTACTTGGCGCATTTAAACTTACCACAAGCTTTGTGCAGCAGCTATACCAAAGGCACTTTGATCAGTGATAAAGGAAACCAAATAATTCCACCTCTTTTTATCAATGATATCACTTAATTTTCCAGTCTGACAAATCAGTGCAATATATTAAATCTCTAATGAATGGAATAATTTCTATAAGCCTATATCTGCTACAAAACAGTACTTTTTGAAGCCAACACCTGTAATTCTCTGTATTAACTGTACAATCTTGGTAATCAACAACAATAAGCATTTATATAGCACCTTTAATGTAGTAAAACGCCCCAAGACGCTTCACAAGAGCGTTATCAAACAAAATTTGACACCGAGCCACATAAGGAGATATTAGGACAGGTGACCAAAAGCTTGGTCAGGGGTAGGTTTTAAGGAGCGTACTCTCTGCTGCCCGTATCCTAATTCGCACCAAGTCCTGTTCACCCATCATCCCTGTGCCTGCTGACCTATATTGGCTCCCGGTACGGCAACGCCTCAATTTTAAAATTCTTGCACATCCCTGATTTTAATTGCTCCATCATTGGCAGCCTTCCGCTGCCTAGGCTCTAAGCTCTGGAGTTCCCTCACTAAACCTCTCTCTCCACCTTTAAGATGCTCCTTAAAAACTTTTGGTCATCTGTCCTAATATCTCCTTATGTGGTTCGGTGTCAAATTTTTTAGATAATGCTCCAGTGAAGCACCTTGGGATGTTTTACTACGTTAAAGGTGCTTCATAAATGCAAGTTGTTGTTGTAAAGGAGGAGAGCGAGGCTGTAATTGGATGAGGGTAGGGATCGAGGAGGTTACAGAGGGTGAAACCATGGAGGGATCTGAAAACAAGGAAGAAAATTTTTAAAACGAGGCCAATGTAAGTCAGCAGGCACAGGGGTGATGGATGACTGGGACTTGGTGTGAGTTAGGATATGGGCAGCAGAGTTTTGGATGAGCTTAAGTTAATGGAGGGTACATGGTGGGAGGACAGCCAGGAGAACATTGGAATAGTCGAGGCTATAGGTAACAAAATCATGGATGAGGGTTTCAGCAGCAGATGAGCTGAGGCAGGGGTGGAGATGTGCAATGTTATAAAGGTGAAAGTAGGCGTCTTGGTGATGGAGCGGATATGGGGTCAGAAGCTCAGTTCAGGGTCAAATAGGACGCCAAGGTTGCAAACTGTCTGGTTCAGCCTCAGACAGTGCGGGCTTTGGTCTTGTCCTAACGGGAGCATTGATTTGTCGACTATTTTGTCATTATCCAATGAGTTGTACTTCAGCTGAGAGCAAACAAATAAAAGAAAGTGCAGTAAAGACTCCTACTCCTTTGTTTGCCTCTCCCGTAACTGAAATTGTCAACTTGAATATATTACAGCTGGTATGATTGTCTCTAGTATATCCTATCGTAGAAGTTTTTATTACAATTTTAAATCTTCAGGATAACTCTTGACTTAATGCAAAATGCTGAAAATGTTGCAGATGCATTATTAATAAACTCATAGTTATTTTACAATGAATAAATTTCCATTGCATGTACCAGCAACCTGAGGTTCTCTAATAGAAATTATGGAAGTTATAAGAACCTAAACATTTGGCAGATATCAAAATGGTAGTTCACTGTAAACTCATCATGACTAAAGAATACCAGCCTCAGTCTGGGGCAAACTTTTGGATATTGATTTCTGTATCTAACAGCATGGGTTTATCCAGGACTTGATTGCACTCAACCTCGTTGGATATTGATAAAGTATCCAAACAAATAGCAGTTATTGAGCCCTGAAGGATGTACAGGTTTTATCTCACTGATTAGGAAACTAGGTTCAGGTTCTGAAAATCCTAAATCAGGTAAGTTGCCTGCAACACTTGAAATTTGTTAACTGTATGAAAAGCACTTTAAGAGTTTCTGAGATAAGGTACTTTACAATGAATGTGTTTCTTAATGGCCCAGAAATTCGGGTCTCCACGGGTGAATACACACGAGGTATTCACTCGTAAGCCCAATGGAAGTGCCGGTTTCCTGCATGCACTGCGCATGCGCGGGAAACCGGCACTTCCGTTCCCCTGAAAGAAGGGGTTCAGAAGTCGAACGCGTGCGCAGGAGAGGCTGCGCGTGCTCATCCAACTTACGTTTTTTTTTGCAGGTTTTCCTGGGAGGGTAAGTCTCCAGCAGTTAAACATTTAAAAAGCAGTCGCAAGGCCTGCTTTTTACAAGGTAAGTGGTGAATTAATTAAAATGAAAACATTTTTTCCACAGGTTTATTATTTTTAAATACTTTAAAGAAAGGTAAGTTTATTTTTAGCCCCGTTAGAAAATAAAATTACTTTTTTCAAAAATTTAACTTATTGTTTAAAATAGTTATTTCATGTAATTTATAGTTTATTTAAAAAATGGGATTTAAAAAAAATGTATTTGAAGATTTAGTAATGTTTTGGGGCTTGTAGTGTTTATAAGTTTGACAGCCCTTCCTGTCAATCTTACGAATGAAGCATTCCCTGCTCTGATTGGCTCCCCATGGCCCACGTGATCCCAGGGGATGCATCAAACTAACTGCACCCCTAGGATACGCAAGCACTGCGTGCCAGCAGTTGGAGGAGGCGCAGGATCGGAATTCCACGGGGGCCCACAGCTCAACGGCCGGTGCGCAAGGTAAGTGCAGGTCGGAGGCTTGCACCCGCGGGAAGCCTCCGACCCGAATTTCTGGGCCAATATATTTTTAAAGATGTGTAAGGGCATCTGAATTTTGGCTGTTTCTGTGAAACTGATAGTCTAGCCAAATCAAATGGCGCAAAGCCAAGGTTTTGAGTTGTTCAGTTAGTTTGAAATCCCATCTGCCCAAAACAGAACAGTAAGGAGACTTTGGGATTAAATTTATAAAATAACAATATGAATTATTGAAGTAGGCCAAAAGAGAGCCTATTTTTCATGTTCCTTATGCAGTCATACTAACGACAACCTACACAAATTAGCAAGAAAATTGTAATGATAGTTAGGAGATCTTTTATGAGGGAGAAGAGGCAACAGTCATAAAAGTTGATAGATGGGGGATGGACTCCTGAAAATCTGAATTGCTGTAATAGTCATTGTGATAACATGCAATCAAAACTGAATTGTGAAGAATGTCACAACTGTTTTGGACAAGTCTTTTGTTACTATGAACTATTACTACTACTAAATTCCCGTCCGTTATCTCAGCAGTGATGATGGGGCCGAATTTGGTTTCAGAAGTCTGGAATTTGCCAAGTGTTCGACCATTACTCCTTGGCTACTCTCACTAGGTTTAGCATGGCAAACGAGGCAAGATCCTAGGGTGTGGCACGCTTGGAGGCACAAGTGAGTGCTGGGTAAGTTGGCAGGACCAACTGCTAGTAAAACCACCCTTCTGGGCACACTTGTTTGCCATGCAGAGGTGATACCTTTAGGGTTCACCTCATACAGCCTACTGGAAATACCCACTGGAGCAGAATGAAATAATTGGATTCAAATGACTTGTGAGGATAGTTGTCTGTGAAGCATTCTTAAGAATCTTGATGAGTGCCTGAATGTTAGTGATTGAAGCAACTATGCATGGGAGATTTGTAGGATACATGGATTGGGAATTATTCTGATGTCTAATTTAGCTTGAGTAATTCTAAGTAAACGAACACAAATATTTTAGCCTTTGAAATAAATGCAGTAAAGTATTGGTTGACATACTATTTAACTCAGTTCATCTGAAATATATCAAAGACTGAACAGGACACAAATTGATGTATAACTCACAACCATTTTATTTCACTACATCTGCACAGGCAATAATAATATTTTCAACAAAGTCTTGACAGCAAAACAATAATTTGCTTTCAAACCTGCATTATCACTGGGTTCAACTTAATATGCAGAAGCTAAGTTCTGAATTACAGTATCATAACATCAGTTGGGTTCAACTTAACATAATAGTAACATTCAGTTTTGAGGATTACAGTACATGCTTGGCAAATTAAGTCCTTTACAGTTTGTTCAGCAATGTAACAGGTAGCAATTCTATTCTTTCTGTTGAAACAGTGGTGACTTTGGACAGTATATTGGTATAAAGAAGGCAATGAAAAATCAGAAGGCAGAGCCATTAGCAAGTTCCGAACAACTGTTACTTTCACCTCCGTGAGTCTGATGAAGGAGAGAGAGGCAATCCTTCATCTATTTCAGTAAGGAATGTAGAGTCATACATGTGATGTGTAATAGGAACCCTGGAAACTTTATTGAGTGGGCAGGAGGCAAGATAAACTTAGACATGTTGATTGTAAAACGTTGTGCTTTGCAAAGATGACAAAACACTTCAATGGAACTAAATCGTTTCTGTAGAATCTGTTGCCAGCAAGATAAATCAAGTATATCAGCAGGCAGAGCTGGCTTCCAATGAATAAAGGAGAGCCACTGTAAGTGAAAACAACATGGGGCTCTAAACAGCCCAGTGGTCACCTTTGTTAGAATAATGAAATTTGAATGTAGGATGTCTAAAAATTCCATATAATATTTCACATGTAGTCTCACTAATGATTTAGACAAACCTTTTTGGCTTACAGTCAAATGCCCATGAGATCAGTCCTGGTATTTGATCAGCTTTGTTCATGGCAGCAGTATAATGATTGGAAACTTTCAATAAAAGACCAATATTTACATGCAAATCATTATCTAGCTTTGTTAATGAATACCTTTTCAATGTACATCAACTTCATGTTTCCTATTCCAATATGCACTACATTACAATTATCTGCATTAATAGCTGTCCACCCTTTATTAGCCATTGGTCTGATCTCTTGAATGTTGTTGAGGTCCCTTGGACTTGTAATTTGACCACATGCTCCTCAAAATCATTTATGGATAATGCAAATAGTAGGGGACCCAGAACAAGCCTCCACAGATTCCATTGGGCAGTTTTCTCCAGGTAGTCTTTTCCATTTATGGCAATTTTCTGCTTCCTGTCACCAAGTCTGTTTTTAATCCAGCTAGCCAGCTATTGATTCCATCAGCCTTAACCTTTTGTAAAATTCTTACATGTGGAACTTTATCAAATGCCTTCTGAACATTAAATAGTCCTTATTAACTAATTTAGTTGCATTCCATCGTGGAGTGATAATTGATCGGGTTGGCTATCTGCTCCACCAGATTACTACCCAAATAGTAAAGACGAACATTACCCACAGGGCTATAACTCTGTAGTACCGATTCTCTGACTCGTAATTCCATCAAACGAGGCTTTATGCTAGGAGTTTTGGGCTGCTGAAGAAACCTTATGAAGTGGGACATTGTAAAGGTCTACTTTTAAGAGGCCAAGTTAATGAATGCCCGCTGCCCATGGGGAGCATCGTCTTGTGTAAAATCAGCACTATAATACATGCAAAGCCGTGATTTCTCCTGAAAGTAGTCTGATTTATGGTATATGCCTATGTCACAAGCGTAATGTCTTTTTAGTCCCATATTGTTAAATTGATGTTCCATTAGATCATATGGGCAGCACGGTGGTATAGTGGTTAGCACTGTTGCCTCACAGCGCCAGGGACCCGGGTTCGAATCCGGCCTCAGGTGACTGTCTGTGTGGAGTTTGCACATTCTCCCCGTGTTTGCGTGGGTTTTCTCCGGGTGCTCCGGTTTCCTCCCACAGTCCAAAAATGTGCAGGTTAGGTTGATTGGCTATGATAAATTGACCCTTAGTGTTCGGGGGATTAAATATGTGGGGTTACGGGGATCGGGTGGGATATGTGTCGGTGCAGGCTCGATGGGCCGAAATGGCCTCTATCTGCACTGTGGGGTTTCTGTGATTCTGTGATATGACATCTCATCAACCGAAACAGAAATGTGACACCATAATAGTGACAAGAAACAATTATAAAGAAAATTTGTAACTTAATATAAACAAAATAACTGATAATTTTCTATAGTTTTATGGCAGTGATCAAGACTTAAGTGATAGCATTAAACCATTTAAGGTTAGTTCTTAAGGTTGATGATGTAAACAGTTCTCCTCAACTGCAATATTGTCTTATAATTTACCTTGAGCTATCCAATATCCTCCATGTATCAGGAATTCTTTCAATTTTGACTATAATTAGACTTCATTGTTTTCCTTCAGGAGAATATAGGAATGTACAGCACTGGAAAGACCATTGAAGCCCATCAGGCTGGTCTCAATGTCTAGTAAGTATTGTATTTCACAATACCTGTTATACCCACTTTTCACCTGATACCTATCCAACTCTATATCGAATTTGCTGATGCAATAAGTCCATAACTGCTTTCCTTTAGCAGTGCATTGCATATGCTCATCACTGTCTGCATGAAGTAGTTCAATCTAAACACAGAATGGAATTGAAAGAGTTAATAATCTTACAAACATATGAACATAAGATAAAGAAGGACAGGTAAAACTAGCTGGTCCATCGGTTTTTGTCACACCCCGGCATGATGTAATTTCTGTGCACCATCACTCCCCCACCCACACAGCCATGCAATCTCCTGGGAGAGGCGAAAAAACCTTAGGGCAATTGAAGAAAAAAAACTCTCCGAAATTCCTCTCTGACCCCCAAAGGCAATCGGGCAAGCTCCAGGAGATCATGGTGCTTGAATGTTACAACCACCAATGACCACATACCTTCTGTTTGTAGATATGTTAGTCACTCTCAAGAACTCATCCAGCTCACTTTTTAAGGCTCGATTACCTTCATAGGAAAATCTTGTAGCAAGGCCAGAATGTCTGCAGCAAATTTGCACTCACTACACCTGCTGGCAACTTATTCCAGTGGAAATCCACAAAATAAATAAAAAGGAATTTTCTGAGCCTAGATACCGCGGCCATTTTAACTGCAATCTATTTTAAAAGCTAATATGATGATCAAACTCTTCTTTCAACATTCTGCAGAATCAAGCCCTCATCCAATTGCAGATGTCATAAGTGTGATCTGGCTGTTTCCATTCATAAAAGGGAGGCAGTGTGCCCGATAATCAACTTATTTTCCCCAGAGCCAGACTTGAGTTCTAATTAACCAACAACATTCGAATTACCTCAAATTTCTGGCTTTGCTATGAAGAATATCAACCATCCTTTTTTCAACAACAGAATAAAAGTGAGAAGATGTTGATTTAACAAAGCCACTTCATGTGAAGTGGTCACCTTCTAATCTAACGGAATAGCTGCATCACCTCCTGTCAACGTTTTTAACACTCCAAGAACTACGAAAGTCCATTTTCTGATGGATGGGCAGGATCTTTGCCTCAAGTGCCTGTCTCTGGATCACAACCCTTATAATTGCCAACTCTGCATCAAGTTTTCATGTTATACCCATAAGGACAGGGATCTGTAACTCAGACCTTCAGTGGAATGGTCATGACAGATCCAATAAATATAAAAAGAGTGCTTAAACCGATGATAGGGGAGTACAAAGATAATCTGCTTCAGGCTCCAAGTCCAGATCAGTGTTCGTAGCTTTGACAAATCTATCACTGCCATCTTCAACGTTAATCTCTTTGGCACACAGCAATGCTGAAAAATGAACTGCTACAATTTTAATTTTTTTGCTCATATTCTTCTAGTGCTGCTCTTCAAAGACCACTCCCATAAGTGGGCCTTTACTCTATACAATTCACAAAATGTTTTCCTACACCTAATACCTCGTAAAATAGCAATGTCATAGATTGAACAGAAACCCTTGTCAGTGTATTTAGCTTACTGGATACATCTCCAGTTATCTTATGATGATCTCTCAGACTTTGGAAAGCAGTAGAATAAACATTCTACTGGACTGTGGCTGAAGCTATAAACTACAGAACTGGTTTGTTGAAATAATAACATAAGTAGTAGCAATAAACAATTTGCAAATGACCACAATTTACAGAACATGTCTGCTCCTCCTCAAATACAGAAAATAATAAACCTAATCAATCATTCACCAATGCCCCTGGTAATACAGGATCTGGGATAGCATCCTTGAGCAATGCCTTTAAGTGTGGTTCTTTACTTATTCCTCCACAGAGCCTCCTGTTTTTCTCTGGATAGCTTTAGCTTCAACTTTCAATTATGTCAGATGCATCCCTGATAGGACAGGAAACTCACTACCAAGGAAACTGGATACAAGGCAAGTGGCTTCCATCTCAGTCTAAATGACACATCAAGCATCTCAAATTGAGGGAAATACAATTGGCTCTACAAAATGTTCTGCCTTTAGTTTGGGGAAGGATTGACTAACAGCATCTGCCATCCAAACAAATAAGGAGTTATTTGTTACCTCGGCACTTCCATCTAAGTAAGGAAAACATTGAGAGTGAAACAATGCCCAATTTTCATCAATGACCAAAATAATTCTCAGCCAAAACTTAAAAATAGAAGGCTCTGTGGCTCTGAAAATGAATGAATGAATGAATCCATCTAATGGGGCTTTTATTCATGTGGGTTCTGTGGATTGGAGTGAGTTCTGTGGACTGGAGTAGTGCTAAGAGATTTGTGATGTACTGTACTATTTGAGGTTTTCATTCAAAATGGAAGGTCTGACTGCACAAACACTACGAGTTGTTCCACATAAATCAAGGGAGTAGCAGTGCATCATTCCCTATGAAGTAACTAAACAGTAGTTAATTACAATTACATGATTAAATAGCCATTCATCTGTTTCAGTGCTCATTAATAATGTTCGTGTTAGGATTCAGTTCAAATCACAAGATTAAACAGAATTTGATCTTCCAGTATTTACCCTAAATTATGGGATGCATGGTATCAAATTACTCTTTGTCACTCTCCAACAAAGCAGTATTGTTTGTGCAGCACTGTTCAAAATGCCTAGATTCATACCATATCATTTCAACCAGAGTGATTTCAATCAATTTAAAGTGGCATTATCTTAAAACTAGATTGTTGCGGCCCTTTATGGGTAAATGCAACATCCTGTGTGGTACTGAGCCAAACAGACCAGAATGTTCCACCCTGTTCTGTATTGAATTAGTTGATCTCAGCCAAGTTCTCAGATGGAGCATGACAATTGGCCTCAGTATTGTTGGGCTTGGAATTGTGTTATTGAACGACCATTGCTGACATATGCATATGTGTGGACAACAGAAAAGGGTCTCCAGTATCAAAAGGCCTGCTGACACTCACTGTGTAGACTCACACATGTGCAATGATCACTTGAGTGCGGTATCTGTAAGCAGCTAGCACCCACTAAAGCACACCACCTGAATATTTTCATTTGATTTCTTAATAATATCATAGTGGTAATATTCATTTCAATAGTGCCTTATTGCATTAAAATATGCCAAAGTGCTTCATACGCAATGAAGTACTTTTTGAAGTGACTCTTGTGCAGAAACACAGCTTTTACTTTATCAAATAGTGCCGTGGGACCTTTAATGTCCATCTGAATAGATGGAAACAGCCTCAGTCTTGAATTTCCATGGGGTTCTCCCGATCACCTGCCATAGTAGAAATTCTAAAGAAATGGTGTAAACGGCCATTTTTAACTGTTTATACCATTTCTCCGGGAATTCCGCCGATCTCACACTGGAGAAACCCACGGCAATTTCAGACACTGAACTCAATGACTGTATCCCTCACAGATCAAGAGAGAAATCCAGAAACTGGAAATTTTGCTTAAAACAATGGAGATTAATCTCCAGAGTACAGATCTGTATATGGGCATTTAATCATTTCACAACACCATGGCCTCATCACGTGAATAATATAAAAAAAACTTTTTACGGTTTCTTTTCTATTCTGGTTTTTTTTTTAGTCAGATAGTTCCTGTATAATGATCAAGTGAAGAAAGACTGCTGTGTGTGGATAGGAGGCAATGTCCACATTTTCCCGGCCTACCAGCTCAGCAAAAACACCTGAGGAAAAGGACCTGGGAACAAGGACACCAGATTTAAACATGCATTCCACCAAATCAAACATCATTTTATTAATAATAATAATAATAATTCAACTTTATTGTCATTGTACAATGCACAAGTACATGAACAACGAAATGTGATCTTGCAAGCTCCCATGAGTCCAGTACAAATAACATTAACATTAAACGTAAATAGCACCGTCCTGGGAGAAGCAAAGCCACTGGCGTCTGTGCGCGCCGCCATTCCATTTCCACCATTCCTCCTGTCCGACAATCTTCAGCCCAACGCCCGGGCCTGCTCACCAGCCGCCCCTCCCGGGGCTCCTTCCGTGACCTTCTCACCAACCGCCCCTCCTCGGGGCTCCTTCCGTGACCTTCTCACCAACCGCCCCTCCTCGGGGCTCCTTCCGTGACCTTCTGCACCTGGTCTTCCCTGATGGTCACCCCTTCAGGTACTAACCAGGCCTGGCTCTCGCTTAGCTTCCAAGCACTTGCCAGTGACCCTGTCCCTAGTCCCAGGAACCATTATAAACCAAATGACATATTACTGACCAACATAAGTCTTAATGGAAGCGGATTTTGCAGCAAGAGGCTAATGCAATATAGCATAAGAGAACATAAAATAGAAAGATGTCATTCAGCCCACAAACAAAGTATTATTTAAGGAAAGCGTTTTATGTGATTCAATGTGAATATAAAATGAGAAGTAAACCAAACAAAAGAAGTTGGGTAAAAAGAGGAATGTCTGAAACATGAAAGGAAATGCAGCAGTAATTGATTATAATGGGTATAAGATTATGGGGGAAAAATTCAGTATTGTCCCGTTTGGGGCGCGATTATTGGCCGTGCGCAAAGTTTAGCGCCTAGCGCTAATTATCGCCTCCGACGGCAAACTTGGCTTTGATCGCCCCTGGAGGTGATTGGAGCGCTAAATCAGGTGCTACACACCTCTCTTAAGGCGCAAAGGCCGAGGAGCGAGGCGCTACCTCAGAGCGCTGGCGAAGCTCATGTGATGTCAGTCAGCAATGGAACACAGACATACTGGCGCCGGACAGTTCTTAAAGGGGAGGGTCGATCTTGCTCTCCAGCCACACCCTGCTCATTGGAGCCTTGAATCTCGGCCTGGAGAGACCTGTGTCTAAATCTTGCAGCCAAGGACTATGGAGAGGGCCAGGGAGCGAGCACAGCGCTTCAGCGAGCGGGTCTTGGAGGCTCTGGTTGGCGCAGTGGAGCGCAGAAGATCAATACTGTACCCAGAGAGTGGCAGGAGGCCTTTGCTGCGCGATTACAGAAGAGTGTGGAGGGAGGTGGCACAGAGCGTCTCCTCCAGGAGCATGGTGCCTAGGACCCAAATACAATGTAGAAAAAAGTTCAATTACCTCACTCAGGTCATCAGTGTGAGTGGCTTTTTTTCAATACCTCTCCATCCCTCCATCTCAACCTCAGCGGAACCGTTGCTTGAGCATGCCGATTGTGTGCTCAACGATGTTCCTGGTAGCTTGATGGCTCTCGTTGTACCGCAGCTCAGCAGGGGTATTGGGCGTACGGAGTGGTGTCATCAGCCAGATGCACAGTGGATATCCCTTGTCCCCGAGAAGCCAACCACCTGGATGATGTGGTGCCTGGAAAAGTTCTGCCACAGTAGTCCGGCACAGGATGTATGCATCGTGGCTGCTGCCATATTGCAGGCATTGACAGCGAGTATCAGCTGTCTGTGGTCATGACCAACTGCACATTTAAGGAATGGAACCCCTTTCGGTTGCGGAAATCCTCTGCATTCTCATGCGGAGCATGCAAAGCCACATGCGTGCAGTCAATGGCGCCCTGCACCATGGGGAAGGCCGCTATCCTCGCAAAGTCCATAGCGCGTTCATGCTGCTTGGCCGGGGTCATAGGGAAAGAGATGTACTCTCGTCTCCTTTTATAGAGGGCATTTGTGACCTGACGGATGCAGCAATGGACCGCGAACTGGGAGATATTGGCGATGTCCCCAGTAGCTGATTGAAATGAGCCGGTGGCATAAAAGTTGAGAGCCACTGTTATCTTCATTGCCACCGACAGAGACGCCTTGCTCCTCAGTTGAGGCTGCAGATCTGGCTGCAGCAGGTGGCAGAGCTCAGTGACCACCACCTTGCTGAAGCGCAGCCTTCGCAAACACTGCTCCTCAGACATATTAATATTGGAGAATTGTTCCCAGAATACCCTGGGAGGGTAAGGTCTCCTGTACAGAGGCCTGTTGGCCCTCCTCCGTCTGGCCATGATTGCCACTCTCTCTCTGCATCTCTGGGGCCTCCGAATCTGCTCACGCAGGACAATGCCCCCAATTAGTGCAGCCCCCATAGTCTCTTGGCAATCAAAGTAATGAAGGTCAAAAACCAAAGTACCTGCAAAGTTATGGTCAGAAGCCAAAACTACTTCACACAGTGTTGACTCAATGCAGAAGTCTCTCTCTCTCTCTCTCAGAATCTCTCTCTCTCTCTCAGAACGAGTGGTGCAAAAATGTCTACCACACAAAAAGCCAGGAAGAGGCCCCCTTTAAATAGCGCCCCCCCAGCCCCACAGAAACTGGGAAGCATTCCAGTCTACCTGTCGTTGGTTGCGCCAGGCAGAAAGGAGGGGGGCGCCACTCAATTTCTGTTCCGGGGCACCACAAGGGCGTTGCACACTCGAATGACGTCAAGATCTGCGTGCACAGGAAATTGGGCGGGATTGTTTAGCGGCACCACAAAATGTCTGGTCAATTTCACGAGAGGCGCAGATATCGCCACGTCCGGGCGCTAGTTGCTTTGCGCCGCATTAGTGCCCTCTTAAGGCGCTAACGGGAGGCGCAAACCAACTGATTTTTCACCCCTATAATCGGTGCAAGTTAAGTGTGAAAGGATTGTTAATATATATGAAGTGCAACAGCGGCTAGTTAAGGAAGTTAAAAAAATGGGTTTCAAGGAATTCCTTCTTCAAAAGGAAGTAAGATTATCTAAAAAATAGACCCGGCGAGAAAGAGCTGAAAAAGGAAAGGATAGACACCATAATAATGGGGAACAGGGAAATGGCAAAGACTTTGAACAAATATTTTGTATCAATCTTCACTGTTGAAGACACTAAAACCATCCCAATAATACATAATCAAGGGGCTATAGGGAGGGGGGAACTTGAAATAATCACTATCACTAAAGAAAAAATACTCGGTAAAATAATGGGACTAAAGGTGGACAAGTCTCCTGGACCTGATGGCCTGCATCCTCGGGTCTTAAAAGAAGTGGCTGCAGAGATAGTGGATGCATTGGTTGCAATCTACCAAAATTCCCTAGATTCTGGAGAGGTCCCAGCGGACTGAAAACCGCAAATGTAACGCCCCTATTTAAGAAGGGAGACAGAAAGCAGGAAACTATAGACCAGTTAGCCTAACATCTGTCATTGGGAAAATGCTGGAGTCCATCATTAAGGAAGCACTAGCAGGACATTTAGAAAATCATAATACAGTCAAGCAGAGTCAGCATGGTTTTATGAAAGGGATATCATGTTTGACAAATTTGCTGGAGTTCTTTGAGGATGTAATGAGCAGGGTGGATAAAGGGGAACCAGTGGATGTGGTGTATTTGGATTTCCAGAAGGCATTCGATAAAGTGCCACATAAAAGGTTACTGCACAAGATAAGAGATCACGGGGTTGGGGGCAATATATTAGCATGGATAGAGGATTGGCTAACTAACAGAAAACAGAGAGTCGGGATAAATGGGTCATTTTCTGGTTGGCAAACAATAACTAGTGGGGTGCCGCAGGGATCAGTGCTGGGGCCTCAACTATTTACAATCTATATTAATGACTTGGATGAAGGGACTGAGTGTAATGTAGCCAAATTTGCTGATGATACAAAGATAGGTGGGAAAGCAAGTTGTGAAGAGGACACAAAGAATCTGCAAAGGGATATAGACAGGCTAAGTGAGTGGGCAAACATCTGGCAGATGGAGTATAACGTGGGTAAGTGTGAGGTTCTCCACTTTGGTAAGAAAAATAAAAAAGCAAATTATTATTTAAATGGAGAGAGCTTACAAATGCTGCAGTACAGAGGGATCTCTGGGTTCCTTTTGCATGAAACACAAACAGTTAGCATGCAGGTACAGCAAGTAATCAGGAAGGCAAATGGAATGTTGGCCTTTATTGCAAGGGGGTGGAGTATAAAAGCAGGGAAGTCCTGCTACAACTGTACAAGGTATTGGAGAGATCACACCTGGAGTACTGCGTACAGTTTTGGTCTCGTTATTTAAGGAAGGATATACTTGCATTGGAGGCAGTTCAGAGAAGGTTAACGAGGTTGATTCCTGAGATGAAGGGGTTGACTTATGAAGAAAGGTTGAGCAGGTTGGGCCTATACTCATTGGAGTTTAGAAGAATGAGAGGTGATCTTATTGAAACATGTAAGATACTGAGGGGGCTCGACAACGTAGATGCAGAGAGGATGTTTCCCCTCATGGGGAAATCTAGAACTAGGGGGCACAGTTTCAGAATAAGGGGTCGCCCATTTAAAACTGAGATGAGGAGGAATTTTTTCTCTCAGAGGGTCGTAAATGTTGTGTATGTAACCGTTTACCTTTAAGGGAACTATAGAATGTGACCGTTCGCCTTTAAGAGCACTACTTCAGGGTGGCACTATTTATTGGCTCATGTATACTGTAATACCGATAGTGACCACACCAGTATATAAGGGTTGTGATACGTTAACTAGGGCAGAAATCGCCCAGACCTCTGAATAGTAAAGACCTGTTTTGTTTGTACTCCTAAAGTCTCTGAAGTTATTTACTGCACAACTTACAGACTTTACAATGGCGACGAGGCCGATCGTACCCTGCGGCAACAGTAGTTCCTAAGCAACTAAGGAGCGTCGAAGTGAGGCACCCGCCCTCGTCGTTCTGCTGGGTGAAAACTCGAGGCTGCAGCGATAGCAAAGAGGAAGATTTTGGCATTGAAAACTTCCATCTGCAACAGGCACTGACGGTCCCTTCTGCCACAGTGAGGAGCGAGCCGATCGACAAGAGAGGCAAGGCTGCCACGGACTGTGAGTAAGGGAACAGTAAAAGAAAATAAGGAAGGAGTAAAACCAGAGGATAAGGGCGGTACACTCGACCACGGTCGAGGGGGAAAGGAGCCAGACAAAGTCGGGTCCAGAGGCGCTGAGACCGGGAGCAGGCCGGGTGAGACAGAGCCGAGAAATCGGGAATTGGCCGAGAGCCAGTTCAGAGGCTGTAACTGTCCGCCGTCATCGGGGGTACCCGGAGCCGGTTGCCTGCCGCGGGAAGGAGAACGCTGAAGCCGACGCGCGGGCTGGGGATCTGAAAGCCAGCGGAGAGCGCTGAAGCCGACGCGCGGGCTGGGGATCTGAAAACCAGCGGAGAGCGCTGAAGCCGACGCGCGGGCTGGGGGTCTGAAAGCCAGCGGAGAGCGCTGAAGCCGACGCACAGGCTGGGGACCGGTAGCCAGCGGCCGTCGCCCGCGGGGGAAAGTGTACCCCTCCCGCCAGGGGAAGAAGCGGGAAACCGCCATTGCCGTGGGCGGGGAGAACAGAAAAGCGCGGGGAAAACCGCCATTAAAGTGGGCGGGGAGAGCCGAGAAGCGCGGGAAAGCCGCCATTTTTCGCGGGAAAACCGCCGAAGAAGAAGGAAGAAGCGGGAAACCGCCATCTTGGAAATTATTAAGAATTTCAGAAAAGTAATAAGATTTTTCAGAAAGGCTGGTGTGTTCTCAAGAAGAGAGAAGAAAATTAATAATAAGTAAAGTAATACTTGTACTGTTCTCAAAAAGAGAAGAAGATGCCTAAGCGAGGAAATATTAATGACTTTAATGCAGAAATAGAAGACTGGGCCACGTATGTGGAACGCATAGAAATATATTGCGTAGCCAACGAAATTGAGGATGACAACAAGGCAATAACTTTGTTAAATTCGATGGGAGCAAAAACATACGGGCTTTTGAAACATCTAATAGCACCAGTTAAACCAGTGGACCAGACCTTCGAAGAGATCGTAACAGTGTTGAAGGATCACTTGAACCCCACACCGTTGATGCTGGCTGAACGATTTAAATTTTACGCCAGAACCCAGAGGCAAGATGAAAGCAATGCGGAATACTTAGTCGAACTGCGTAAGCTAGCGAAATACTGCCAGTTTGGAGGGAATTTGACAGAGGCGCTGCGGGACAAGTTCGTATGCGGCTTGGCCAAAGAAGGAACGCAGAAGCGACTTCTGGAAGAAAACGACCTCACACTGGACAGGGCTGTCCTCATAGCTTCATCGCACGAAGCCGCAGCGAAAGGGACGGCGGAAATGCAGCTAAAGGCGGCGGCACTCGGGGTGGACCAAATTACAACAAGCACTCCCAAATGCTACCGTTGTGGAAAGACAACGCACGACCAGAATCAGTGCTGGTTTAAGAACCAAGAGTGCAGGAAATGTGGCAAACTGGGTCACATCGCGAAGGTATGCAGGTCCGGAAAGAAGACCAACAAGCAAAGGAAGCCACCACCACAAGGAAAGTACAACAAGGTGCATCAGGTGGCTGAAAAGAGTTCAGACGAACAAAATTCAGACTCAGACCCAAACAGCCAGGAGCTGGATAGTCTGAGAATCCACCATGTGGGTAAAGTAACTGATCTACAGTTGATCTGGGTCACACTAAAAATAGCGGGAGTCCAAGTACGAATGGAGCTGGACACGGGATCAGCTGTATCCGTCATCAACCAAAAGGACTATCACCGGCTATTCTCTCACATACCCTTAAGAAATACAAAATTCGTATTACAGACATACACGGGGCATCATGTATACCCCCTGGGAAAAATACGAGTCAAGGTGAGAGATAGGGGTAAAGAACACCCACGAATGTATCTGTACGTACTACCTGAGGGAGGACCACCACTTCTGGGACGGGAGTGGATCAAGAAAATAGACATGGAATGGCACTACCGACAAGCAATGACGAGTGAGGACTCGGTGCAGACAAGCAGCTCAGACTCCGAGCCGGAAGACGATAAGTCCAGCTTATGTATGAAAAACAAGATTAACATGAACTCACGGACTAAGGTTGGGAAATCGATGGCGTGCATAAAGACAGAGAATTCTGAGTCTGTTCAAGCTACAGACAGATGCATTACGGAGGAACACCGGGCTAGAACTCAACGTTATGTCAAAGTACAACGACAATTAGAACAGTTGAGTGCCCGTCTCCTACAAGAGATGGAAAAGGTGAAAAAGTTCTGGGACACCGAATGGGAGTCCCTGGAAAGACAACAGAGACAGCCCGCTCAAGCAGAGAGCGACCATAGAGCCATCATGGTCAAGTACCAATCACATCTCCCTGAGGCTGTTCAGGAACTAGAATATACACAGAACGATCCAAAGGAAGAGGAATCTTCAGGAAGTCAGGATGGTATTCCAGTTCACCTCTACGACTTGTTGCAAGCAGAGTGTAACGAGTTGAAAGAACAGTATGAACAGGCTCGGACTACAATCCTGGAAGGGGTTAACTTGGCAACTTCCGAAAAGCTCGTGTTAGTGAAAGAACATGAACGACTAAAGGTTGACCATAAGCAAGAATTACAAAGTCTGCAGGAAATGTTTGATGAGCTTCAGGCCAAGGCTGACTCATCGTTAGGGATTCAATCCATAGGAAAAAAATTAGTGGTGGAAGACATACCAGAACAGGGAATACAGGATGTCCAAGAACTCGTTAAATTATTAAAGGAAACACAAAATAAATATGAAGCGGCAATGGCCGAGGTCCAACGACTTGAAGAACAGATGCAACTGGAAATCTTTTCAGTGGAAGAAAAGGGAACTGTAAGAAACACAGAGACCGTAAGAATGGGCCATGAACATGAGCTTAAATCGTCAGAGGAGAAGGGTTTGGAGCTCTCAAAAGTTATTGAAATAGCCGAGGTTGCAACACAGACTGAGAAGATGGCAGCAGAGCAACCCTTAGATACCAAAAGTACGCTGACTCATGTCAAGGTTGAACAACAGAACGCTGAAACAACTGCTCCGGTAGAGGGATTGAATAGTCCGATCAATCAATCTCCAAAGGAAGTTGAAGTATTAAAATCACAAATGAGGTCATTAGTAAACAACTTGCTGAAAGCCCAGAAAAAGTTAGAGGAAGCGGAACACGTGAAGAAGTCTCTTCAGGAAAGATGTCTGGATTTGGAACAAAAGCTGGCTGATGTCCAGCTGGGTAGGGAGGACATAGAAGACCCTCTCGCTGGCCTAGCTCAGGACGACTCCGAATATTACTATGTCCTGTCCTGCCCAACTTGTAACTTCGACTCCCACCATACAGAAATCATGGAGGAGCACCGAAAGTCTACGGAACATCGGGAGAAGGTGGCTCTACTACGGAAAAAGGAGGAAGAGAAGGAGGAACTGCGCATGCAGCTGGCAGCTGACAGTGGAGCCCAGAGAGTCTCCAAGAAGCAGAAAAGGAAAAGTCAAAACAGAAGATGACCCATCTGAACCATGATTACCTCTACCAGATCACACACGTGGTCCCTCCGAACGGAGCCAATTCAGTTCGGAAGTTCAAACTGTTAAACCCATGGAAGGACTATTGAATGAGTCACTCCAGCAATGTGAACCGACTACACCACAGAGACTGAATCTATGAACTGTTTTCCACAGAGACTGAATCTGTGATCTGTTTTGACATGAAGATATATATGTTATTATGTTATGTTAAACATGAAGTTATATGACGTTGACTCCATCGAGAGTATATCTGTAAATTGTTATATGACGTTGACTCCATCGAGAGTATATCTGCAACCTGTTTATATAAAATTGAAGATTGTATGTTTAACGGGATTCTGTAAGTAATAAGCTAGGAAGGGAGGAGTGTTGTGTATGTAACCGTTTACCTTTAAGGGAACTATAGAATGTGACCGTTCGCCTTTAAGAGCACTACTTCAGGGTGGCACTATTTATTGGCTCATGTATACTGTAATACCGATAGTGACCACACCAGTATATAAGGGTTGTGATACGTTAACTAGGGCAGAAATCGCCCAGACCTCTGAATAGTAAAGACCTGTTTTGTTTGTACTCCTAAAGTCTCTGAAGTTATTTACTGCACAACTTACAGACTTTACAGTAAATCTGTGGAATTCTCTGCCCCAGAGAGCTGTGGAGGCTGGGTCATTGAATATATTTAAGGTGGAGATAGACAGATTTTTGAACAATAAGGGAGTGAAGGGTTATGGGGAGCGGGCAGGGAAACGGAGCTGAGCCCAAGATCAGATCAGCCATGATCTCATTAAATGGCGGAGCAGGCTTGAGGGGCCAAATGGCCTGCGCCTGCTCCTGCTCCTATTTCTTATGTTCTTATGTTCTTATATTACCACCCTATTCTCCTGTAACCCCATCAGTCTCCACATAGTTCTTTTGCCTTGTATATGATGAAGAATGTACTGTCCAGGCAATACAGTTTTGTACTTAGTCATAGTTGCACGCCTTGGCTCAGTCAACCATTCTTTGAGATTTTTTTTTGCTTGTGGATGAGCAATTTATAATGCTCTCATAGCCTGGACACCATCTTTCTTCAGGTCTTTCCTGTAGAGAAGAGTAACAAAGTACAGGAGTGAGTGCAAGAACAATAGCTGGGAGACAAAAATGGAGTGTAGGAGAACATTGAGAGGAATATAGCTGGGATATTTAGACACAAAGGATAAGCAGATTGGGAAAGTGAGCCTCAAGCCTTACTTATTTCTTAGTTCTCTCCCTTGTGTTGCTTGCTCTCCTCCTGCAGAAGGGGAGGAGAGAGTTCTGAGTGGCTACTGAGAAGGTAAGTGGAGATGTGTGGGGCTTGCACATGTAGTGCATAAGCTGAGAGGGGAAAGAAACAAGATGTTAGGAGAATGGGGATGTCTTGAATGGGAGGTGAGTGGCTTGAGTGTGCATTGAAGAAGGAGTCATGAGAGGAGGTGCATGTTCATCAATTGAGAGTAGGTGAGAAGAGCATGATAGTGGAAGCAGCATTAGTGGAAGCAGTGAAAGGAGCAAGCGGCAGGTGAGTGTGGTTGGAACGAGCATGAGTTGTAGTACAGGGTTCCCTTGTGATTAGTGGTGATGGAAGTAATGCAGGGGTAGTGATTGGTCTGAATGGTGGAAGAGGGAGGAGAGCGACTGTGAGCAAGTGCAAGCAAGAGATGGGGATAGGAGAAGGTTCACTCACCTTTCCTTTTCTAGTGATATCATTAAATCTCTTGCAGCCCTGGATCCAGGTCCTCTGGGTGATGCTCCTGCTACAAACTTCCTCTGCCACCTCCACCCAGGCTTTCTTGGTCAGGCTGTGCAGGCAGCTCAATAAGAACAAGAAGAAGAACTGGAACACAAGCAGCGATGTTACCGAAGTGGAAGAGTTTCTGGAGAATGTGCGGCTGCATGAGCGGACGGTCGGTGGCCTTGTGTCTGAAAAGACAAATGACAGCCTGTAATTCATTGACACAGGAGACGAAAAGAAAGATCTGCTCCATAATAAAGGAAAATTAAAGCCTCTGCGGATCGACCTCATTCTACATCCTCTTGTCACTTTGTGGGAACAGCACTTCACTCTTGGCTCTGACTGCTGCCAGCAACACCTCCAGGGAGGCACCCTAACCCCTCCTTCCAGTCATCTCCTAACTATAGCTCAGCAATATTGTAGTGTATGTAACCTGTACCACCTTAAGAGGATACCTTATGGTGATGGACTACTTTTTGATGGCTCCTGTACATTGTAGTACCGGTGGTGACCACACCGGTATATAAACCCTGTGGAGCAAAGTGTATCCCAGTTCAGCCCTGACCCTCAACCACTAAAGACCTATTTAATTATTTCTGTAGTCTGTGTCCAGTTATTCAGCATAACTACATTTGAAAACACAGACTCAACAGTGGCGACGAGTCTGATCTTACCTAGCGGCAGTTGCATCAAAGGAAGCTTCGCCTCTGAGACGGGCGTCGAACAAGGCCATCCACCCTCAACATCCTGCTGGGCACTGCATAGCACGGGAGGCCATCGGGAACCCGGGTTGGTTTCTGGCCACGAAGTCTAACATCAGTGAACATCCCTTCGACGACAGCGGCGGGTAAACCCGATCGAGCGTCACGGGGGTGGGGGGGGGAAGTCGGCCGAGTTGTCAGTAAGAGAAGGGGAGGGAAACGACGAAAAGGGCGGAGAACACAACCGCAGCCGGTGTCAGGGGCTGGACTGCAATCGGGGCAGAGACGCGCAGCAGCCAGAAAGGCGTTTATGTCCACAAGGACCGCGGGAGCGGCGGGGAACAAGAGCAGCAGCGTCGGGGAAAATAAAGGACCGCTGGGAGGCGAGAACGGCAACAGCGCGGTAATCGCCATTTTTAGTCGGCGGGGGAAGAAGACAAGCGCGGGAAAAGCCGCCAAGCGCGGGAAGCCGCCATTTTGAAAAAAATAAAAAATAAAATAAAATAAAATAATAATCATATCCGAAGGAAAGGAAACTCAACAAGGATGCCAAAAACGGGTAACATCACGGCTTTTGATAGCGATGTGGAAGATTGGGCCACTTATGTGGAACGCATCGAAGTTTACTGTACAACGAATGAGGTACCGGAGGATAAGAAAGCACTAACCCTATTAAACTCGATGGGTGCGAAGACGTATGGGTTATTAAGGAACCTTGTAACACCAGATAAACCGGTAGGGAAGAGTTTTGCGGATATTGTTACTATCCTGCAAGAGCATTTAAACCCCACGCCGCTGCTGATAGCGGAACGATTTAAATTCTACAAAAGAATTCAACTTAAAGAAGAAAGCAACGCTGAATTCTTAACCGAACTGCGCAAGTTATCAAAGTACTGTCAGTTCGGTACAGGACTAGCAGACGCACAGAGAGATAAGTTTGTGTGTGGGCTCTTAAGGGAAGGTACCCAGAAGCGACTGCTAGAGGAAAAGGATCTTATGCTGGACAAAGCTTTCAGCATTGCAGCATCGCACGAGGCAGCAGCACGAGGCGCTGCAGAGATACAGCAAAGACCATTGGAGTTCAGCACCAATGAAATGGCATTGGGCGCAGTAAAGTGCTATCGTTGCGGAAGGACAACGCATGACCAGAACCAGTGCTGGTTCAAAGATAAAGAATGCAGGCAATGTGGCAAACTTGGTCACATAGCGAGAGTATGCCGGTCAGGAAAGAAGACCAGCAGCAAAAAGTCGCCGCAGGAGAAGTACAAAAAAGTACACAAGGTGACAGAGAACAGTTCGGATGAACAGAAGATGGATTCAGGCTCCAGCAGTAAGGAACTGGGTTGTCTAAAAATACATAATGTGGGTAACGCAGCAGACCACCAAACTATCTGGGTCATGCTTCGGATAGCAGGAGTCCAAGTGAAGATGGAATTGGACACTGGATCGGCATTGACAGTCATGAATAAGCAAGATTACAAAAGGTTATTCTCGCACATTCCCCTGAGGGATACGGAGATTGTATTGAAAACATACACGGGGCAAATAGTATGCCCCATCGGAAAGATAAAAGTAAATGTGGTCTACAATGGCAAAGAAAGTTAGGAAATGGACTTGTATGTGTTACCTGATGGAGGTCCGCCACTACTGGGACGGGAATGGATCCGGAGAATAAATGTGGACTGGCATTCCATACAAGCACTGACTGTAGATTCCTGTAAAGAGGACGATGTCAAACCTAAACGACTGTCCAAAATATTGGACGATGCTAAGGAGGTGTTCCAACAGGGACCGGGAACACTGAAAGGAATTACGGCAAACATCAAGGTTGAAGAACATGCAAACCCAAAATTTTTCAAAGCCAGACCAGTACCTTATGCGATACGACCTGCTGTGGAAGCAGAGCTGGAAGGGCTAGAACGTTCAGGAGTACTGTCAAAGGTGGACTGGAGCAAATGGGCCACACCCATTGTTCCTGTCATGAAGCGTTCGTTGAGCAACAAGCCGGGGGAACCTGGGAAGGTTCGCATCTGTGGCGATTTCAAGATCACTGTTAATCCGGTTCTTCACACGGTGCAATATCCGCTTCCGCGGATTGAAGATATCTTCGCTTCGCTGTCTGGCGGGAAACACTTCACCAAGATAGACCTGGCGCAGGCGTATCTACAGATGGAAGTTGATGAAGTGTCACGCCAGTATCTCACGATCAACACACATAAGGGCTTATATCGGTATAATAGACTGGTTTTTGGAGTGGCATCGGCTCCAGCGATTTGGCAAAGGGCCATGGAGCAGGTATTGCAGGGAATTCCAGGCACACAATGCTACCTGGACGACATCCTGATTACAGGAGATGATGATAAGGATCACCTCGCGAATTTGGAGCAGGTGCTCACCAGATTGAAAGAATATGGGCTCAGAGTTAATCGCCAGAAATGTGAGTTCTTTCAAAAGCGAATCTCATACTGCGGCCACGTCATTGACCAGGAGGGGCTTCATAAGTCACCTGACAAGATCGAAGCTGTTGTGAAAGCTCCTGCTCCGGAAAATGTATCCCAGTTGAGGTCGTTCCTTGGGTTGGTTAACTATTACCACAAGTTTCTTCCAAATTTATCCACGGTGTTACACCCGCTGAACACTCTTTTGCAAATGGGAATACCATGGAAGTGGAGCGATGATTGTAAGCAGGCTTTTCAAAAAAGCAAGGCACTGATCACCTCTAAGGAAGTGATGGCTCACTTTAACCCAACGCTGCCTATTTGCTTAGCTTGTGATGCCTCTCCATATGGTATCGGGGCAGTGCTCTCACATAAGTTTCCAAATGGTGTGGAAAGGCCAGTCGCGTTCGCATCCAGATCATTGACCTCCGCAGAGTGCAACTATGCTCAGATAGATAGGGAGGCTCTCAGCCTCGTGTGGGGAGTTAAGAAATTTAACCATTACCTGCAAGGCCAAAAGTTTACGCTGCTGACAGATCACCAGCCGTTGGTTTCCATTTTTAACCCTAAGAAGGGTGTTCCGGTAATGATGGCGCAGAGGCTTCAGAGATGGTCCCTTTTCCTAGGGGCCCATCAATATGATATCGAATTCAAAGGTACAAAGCAACATGGTAATGCTGATGGGCTGTCGCGCCTGCCACTACCTACAGCGGAAGAGGCACCGGCAGTTGACCCTGTCCAGATATTTCACTCGACCATCATCGAATGCTTACCAGTCACCAATGCGGGTATTGAGAGAGAGACCCGAAATGACCCGACACTGTCTCAGGTCTACAACTTGACAGTGAAGGGATGGCCAGCACATGACGACCCACTGTTACCAGCATTCTCAGCCAGACGAGAACAGCTGTCCGTATGTCAAGGAACATTGATGTATGGAACAAGGGTGATTATTCCTCCTAAATTAAGGGAGAGAGTTCTGAAGGAATTGCATGAAGGTCATCTGGGGGGAGTCAAGATGAAAAGCCTTGCTAGGGCTTATGTGTGGTGGCCAGGTATCGACAAACAAATAGAGGATCTGACTAAAAGCTGCTCAGGGTGCCAAAAAGTTCAAAACGCACCTCCAATTGCACCGCTGCATCCGTGGGAATGGCCTTCAACCCCATGGCAACGTGTGCATATCGACTTTGCAGGTCCATTCATGGATTCCATGTTTTTGATAGCAGTAGACGCACATTCTAAATGGCCAGAAGTGATTAAGATGTCGACCACTACCTCGGAGAAGACGATCGCAGTTCTAAGAACCATATTTGCAAGGAATGGGTTGCCGGAACAAATATGTTCAGACAACGGACCACAGTTCGTGTCAGAAGAATTCCAGAAATTCATGAAAAAGAATGGGGTGAAACACTATACATCTGCCCCATATCATCCGGCTACAAATGGGTTGGCCGAGAGATTTGTACAAACGTTCAAAAAGGCGATAAAGGCCATGAGCGAAGACCATATTCCACTACAACACAAGGTGGACAATTTCCTGATGGCATATCGAAACGCCACGCATGCAGTGACAAATCAAAGCCCTGCCATAATGTTCTATAACAGGAGGTTGCGGTCCCGGTTGGATTTGTTAAAACCCAATGTGCGTAGGGAAGTCGAAAACAAGCAATTCCAGCACGTAAATAACAAGGCCACTCGGAGTTTCGAAATAGGACAACCAGTGTTGGCCAGAGACTATAGGAATGATAAATGGCAATCCGGAACAATTCGTGCCCGACAAGGACCCTTGATGTACACGGTAGACGTTGGAGAGAACGTAATACGACGTCATGCTGACCAACTTGTGGAATCGAGAACAAGGGTCGACCCCATGTCTACGGCAGAGACACCAGTTGAAGAAGTTATTGAGCCTGTAGCATCTACCTCAGACTCGAACGTACATGATGATGTTCAATCCATAGGAGATCAAATGGATGAGTCACCCCAGCAACGAGAACCAGAGACCCCTGAAAGGCGTTATCCGGCCCGGATCAGGAGGCCTCCTCAGAGACTGAATCTTTGAACAGTTTTCACAGAATCACAGAAATCACAGAAACCCCACAGTGCAGATAGAGGCCATTTCGGCCCATCGAGCCTGCACTGACACATATCCCACCCGATCCCCGTAACCCCTACACCAACACATATCCCACCCTATCCCCGTAACCCCACGTATTTAATCCCCCTAACACTAAGGGTCAATTTATCATAGCCAATCAACCTAACCCGCACATCTTTGGACTGTGGGAGGAAACCGGAGCACCAGGAGAAAACCCACGCAAGCACGGGGAGAATGTGCAAACTCCACACAGATAGTCACCCAAGGCCGGATTCGAACCCGGGTCCCTGGCGTTGTGAGGCAACAGTGCTAACCACTATGCCACCATGCTTTTGTGTGAAAGTTGTATATATGTTATCCATGTAATGTTTAAATTGGGGTGTACACTGTTAAGCTAAAAGGGGAGGAATTGTAGTGTATGTAATGAGTACCACCTTAAGAGGATACCTTAAGGTGATGGACTTTTTGATGGCTCCTGTACTTTGTAGTACCGGTGGTGACCACACCGGTATATAAACCCTGTGGAGCAAAGTGTATCCCAGTTCAGCCCTGACCCTCAACCACTAAAGACCTATTTAATTATTTCTGTAGTCTGTGTCCAGTTATTCAGCATAATAACTACATTTGAAAACACAGACTCAACAAATATGGCAAGCTGAAAGCAGTCTTAGGCAACCTCCCTTTAAGAGTTGCCTCCACCCTTTAAATAGTGGCCTGGGACACCTGCTGGAAATGGCGGAGTCTAAGTCGGTGGGCTGATGCAATTGGCCGGCCTGCCCACCAATCTTTATGTAATGAGGCCAGGCCATTAAACTCGGCCAGACTCACTTAGTTTCCGAATTCCAGGTGTACCGTTTGCTTCAGGCCCTATCTTGCACCAATCGCACCTCTTGTTAAAATTGACCTCATTGTATCACAAATATTATACCTGTTATCTATCATAATATGTAATGCGTGGAATGTTTTACCTCATGACAGTCAAGTGATATATTACCTCAGTAAATTGTCTGTTCTCCAGTGATGGACAAATCGCTGTCATGTTTAGGTTGAAGCGACGCCACAATAAACGTCAGAAACAGCACTTCAAGCTGCCCATTAGCAACGTCACAGGAGATCTACTATTATTAATAAATATCTCCTGTTCTTTCCTCAGATGCTTCGATACCTGCCTTTGACATTCAACGAATGTAGAAGCCATTTATTACCTGGAACACTTCTGACAATCACTTAATTAAGTTCAAAAATAATTCAAAACCTTTGGGCCTCAATGGGTGGAAGAGCATAAATCCCACTTTTACAGATCCAAGGACCAAAGTAAAGATATTTTAGCAATTCACTCCTTCAGTACCTTGTTAGCAACACACCTACGCAAAGTAGTGCATCATTGAGTTGAATGAAGGTTATCAGACAATATTCTTTAAATTGTTCACACCCAAATATATGTGCAGATAAACACTGAGAAAGATTTGGTCTTGTTTATGGGCTGTAGCCAGTTAGATTTTTAAATGATTACATTTTTTGTGTAAAAAAAAACACTTTGAGGATGGAATTTATCTCGGGCGTTGCAAAAATCAGGCGAGAGCGAATCGGCAGTCCATTTTAGACTCCACCCAATTTTATATTTTGTTGGTTTAAATGGAAAGAAAATCGAGTGCAAAACAGATTGCAGGTTCGCTATCGCCCGTTTTGTGCGACCAACCGAGGCGAATTTCACCCTCCCATGCGCACAGCAAGATACAAATTTAATTACGTATTTTTGGAAACATTTTGGAAAACATAAACCTGACCTGAAAAAGCATTCAGTTTGTACACTGTGCAGAAAAACTGGCACTGTATATATTAATGCAGTTCTAATGCACAATATCTTCATTTAAATATGATTAAACAGAAAAGATCACAAACAATACTGTACCTAGTGGAAAAATGACATGTCCTTATGGCAGGAACGTAAATTAGAAGCATTTGCGTAAACGTTAGGCTACTGAGGCTCTGAAATTCCAGAGCAAGCAAAAGAGATAGGCCGGAATTTTGTTTACCTGGGCGGGTCAGGTGCGGGCAGTCGGCATGCCGGGTTGCGACCCCGTTCCCCATTTCATGCTGCTCCTCAGAGCGACTTTCCCTTAATGCGGCCTATTAAGGCAGCCCTGCGCGTTACCTGGCCCTATTAAATGGTGCAGGTCTGATGGCATCACCGATGACTCATTTCCAGCCAGGATATTTAAAGGAGCCTTGGCCACATTGCATTTGAAGGTTCATCTAGAAAAGTGAGCAGGCACTGTATTGGAGCACTTGAGTGTTGCTAAGCCTTGCACACGTGGCTCCACAGCAGCAGAGGGCTGCACCCAGGTTCTCAGATGACACCCTCCATATGCTAGTGGAGAGAGTGAGCGCACGCAAGGTGGTCCTCTTCCCTTCTGATGAGCGGAAAGACCTCCCCAGGAGCCAAAACGAGCCTGGCTTCAAATAGCAGAGGAGGTCAACAGCAAGGATGTTGTCAGGAGGATGTGGGTGCAGTGCCAGAAACGTTTCAATGATCTCATTAGATCAGGAAAGGTGAGTGCAAAGCCACACTCAACTTCATCCTTTTTCTTTTATTTGCTTATGGGATCTGGGTGTCGCTGGCAAGGCCAGCATTTATTGCCCATCCCTAGTTGCCCTTGCGAAGGTGGTGGTGAGCCGCCTTCTTGAACCGCTGCAGTCCGTGTGGTGAAGGTACTCCCACAGTGCTGTTGGTAGGGAGTTCAAGGATTTTGACCCAGCGACGATGAAGGATCGGCGATATACTTCTAAGTCAGGATGGTTTGTGACTTGGAGATGGTGGTGTTCCCATGCACCTGCTGTCCTTGTCCTTCTAGGTGGAAGAGGTCGCGGGTTCGGGAGGTGCTGCCGAAAAAGCCTTGGTGAGTTGCTGCAGTGCATCTTGTAGATGGTACACACTGCAGCCACGGTACGCCAGTGGTGGAGGGAATGAATGTTTAAGGTGGTGGATGGGGTGCAAATCAAATGGGCTGCTTTGTCCTGGATGATGTCGAGCTTCTTGAGTGTTGTTGGAGCTGCACTCATCCAGGCAAGTGGAGAGTATTCCATCACACTCCTTATTTGTGCCTTGTGGATGGTGGAAAGGCTTTGGGGAGTCAGGAGGTGAGACACTTCATCCTGCTCTGCCTCTCATCACATCCCCATCACTCTGCCTTGCCAAGCCTACTCATTCCTCACACCAACATACCTTGCATGTCCACCCATCCCTCTCTGTCTATCTACATTATCACATCCCCATCTGACTAACCACCACTCACACTCACCCTCATCCTAATGCAATCATACCAACTAACACCACACAAGGAGGCCATTTGGCATTGCTACCCCAATCCAACATAGTCACCCTCTAAAAATGTAACCCATCCATTCCTTATACTCATTCCATCACCCTCACTCAAACTTCTCTTCTTTCCTTCCTTGCAGGTGAAGAGAGCCCACAATAAAAGGGAAAGGAAGAGAACCGGAGATGGCTTACCATCATTGGCGACTTTAACTGCAGCAGATGAGGTCGCCCTGGAAGTATCAGGAGTCGTAGAGCAGCTGGCAGTGGGAGACAGAGAGAGGGGGACATCTCACCAACCCGGTGACAGAATTACATCTCATACAGCCACGTGGCATACAGCAGCCAGTGAATGTTCATCATGTGCATAATGGTATCATTACCCATTCTTGATATGACATTTCTAAATCATCTCTTTACTCTCCCACAGGTCCATCAAGAGCCTTCCCCACTCAAGGAAGAAGAGGAAGACGACTCCTCAGAGGAGCCTCCAGCCTCTGAGGATGCACTGTCACCAGGCCTAAGCACACCCAGCACCAGCACAGATACGCACACCTTGGTGAGTTCCATGCGAGATAGAGTAGTGTTGTCACCTGGTGTCTCACAAGTCACAAGTGAGCAGTGGGAGATGGTGGAGACAGGGACAGCAGTGGAGAGTCTTTGTCGGAGGGTGCAGGACGCTCCCAGCTCTGCAGTTGACAAAGACTCATGGGTGATGATGGGGTGCCCTGATGGCCACATGGGTGCAGTCGATGACGCCCTGCACCCGTGGGAAGGCAGCCAGAGTGGTAAAGCTGAGCGTCCGCTCAGTAACATTGGCTTCATCAGTGGCAAAGTTGATATAATTGGCTGACTTGTCAAAAAGGGCATCGGTGACCTGGGTGATGCATCTCTGGGTGAAGAAGTTGAGGACACGCTGGCAAGGCATGTCCATCAGGCCCCCTGGGCTGCAGGTCTTGCTCCAGCAAGCTGCAAGTGTCTGCGACAACATAGTGCGAGAGCCTGAGCCTCTTTTGGCACTGCTGCTCAGTCATGTTGAGGAAGCTCATCCTCTGCTTGTATACCCTGTGTTGGTGGTATCGCCTCTGGCGTGGTGCTGCCCTGCGCGGATGCCCCCTGTCCTGTGGAGCATCAGGTCGTTGAGGAGAAGGTTGGTAGTGTTGTTGGCGTTGCTGGTGTGCCTGGTGCTGCTAGTGTTGGGGCTCATCGCAGTCCGATTCTGAGGACCAAGTTGAGACAGTATCAATGGCACCCATGCTGATGTAATAGAAGGCAGGTCAAGTAGAGATCAGAGAAGCAATCTGTCAATGGTGTGATAGGTTGTACCAATGAGGTGACAGTGGTTGCAGAATTTGCTAAAACATTGCAACCTCTGGAAAGCTAAATCTGTGCTGACAATGCACTCAGCAACAGCATCTGCCTTAGTAAAGTAACCAGTTGTCAGGTGGGAGTATTTATTGTGCCTTCCATGCTGTGCAGTAATGGGTTCCATCAATGGCCACTGAACTTCTGGCTCAGGTTCACAGACGTGGTTCCTGAGCTGCGTAATTCCCGTGCTCATGCAGTGAAATTGGAAAGTTAGGGTGAAAAAGGCGATTAAGGGTCTGTCAATTACCTAATAATGATCTAAGTTAGCTCGGCCGCCTCTGCCGTTCAGGTCACGGCCACGCTAGCAAACACGCCCAAGTGAAAGACGCGAGAAGGTGGGATGACAGTGGGGTCCCGACCCGTTCCACTTTTATTCAACTTTCACTCCCGACCCGCCTCCAATCCCGCACGCACGGCAGCTGGAAAATTCCGGCCATAGACTTTGAGGTCAAAATAGAAATGCATTTAACTCTTGCCATGTATTAACAGCACTATGTACAAGGTAACTCACCCAGCAGTATTGAGTCTATTTGATACAAGGAAATCATGTCAGGTCATTTGTCAGAATTCTAGACCTTGATTAGTTCAATGTTGTTCCCAATTCTAAGATATACACAGGAGGCTAATAAAGAAAGTAAGCAAATTCTTTCAATTTCTTAAGGAAAGAAATAGAATTGCTAGAACTGGTTAAATTAGACAGAAATCCAGTTAAAGTGAAGTTCTAATACAAATATAAGGGCAATATCACAGTGATTAACTGATTCATAGTGTATGGTAGCTTTATTACTGTAATAGTAGCATTTCTTTCAACATGACAGTGTGCTGAAAACTTAAAGCTGCTAGTCTACTGAAGGGACAAATCAGCTCCAGTTCCCACTCCCAGTTTCTCCTCCATGAATCCTGCTGGAAAGTGAGGACGTGTAGACATCAGGTAAAGATAGGATCCGGATCAGTTATATATAACTCCCCCTGTGGTCAAAGAATTTGCCAACGCATTCTGTCTGGGTTCACACATGAAGACCTGTGAATTTGGCATGGTACTGAAAGGCTTATTGCCTATGCAACAATACCCAAGCATCAGCCTGTGCCTACTGGAGATGAGGAAAGAAACGTTGGTATGGGGAAGGGGAGGAGGTTGGCTCAGAGTGTAAGATTTGCAAAATTTCTACATTTCCCCAAAGGTTGTTACTAAAAGAGACCCTGCGTGGACATTTTAAATCAAAAAGGGTACCCAAGATGGCGTCCGTGCCTCGTGGCAGAAAGCCTGTGAGATTTTAAAACTGGACTCTGCAATGCAGACAGCTTGTGGATCGAAACCAAAGCTGCAGTTTCTGTGAAGAGAGACTTTGTATTTTGAAACCAGACAGGACTTTGAATTATGTATTAGACCGAATCTAAATTCAGTTAGGCCTATAGTTAAGACCATCAAGCAGTTTACATATATAATCGGAAACAGATTAAGAGAGCCATCGAGGCTGGACAGGCCCATCAAGGAACATTCATGACAAAAAAGTCAATTATCGGGCCGGTAGATGCGATTGCCGGCCATCTAAAAACAGTTAGTATAGATTGCTACCATTATTTAAAGTAGCCTGCCAAGATTAAGACAAAGCACTAACCTGATTTGGCGCACAGGTAAGGGTTTTCGAAAAGAGTATAATTGAAGGCCCTGGGTAGCAATCGCTCTCTTATCTTCTCTCTCTGCTCTGCTCGGCTATTCTGCCCCTCGCCTTAGTGGCTGTCGCTCTTTCCCCGTCCCGCGCTTACCCCCTGGTCTTTGCCCGTGCCTTTTGCAACTCCATCTGGAAATTGCCCCGGCACTGCATCGGGTGGACACGGACAATTCAGGCCACGCGAGGCGGAACGCGATGAGGGGAGGAGGGAAGACCAACAGAGGGAAGACCAACTGAGGAGACAAACTGAGGGTAGGCTTCGAATCATCGGGCCTTTAGTCTCAGCCAACCTGTGACTATCTTTATGCAAACTCAAACTGTCGGCCGAAGAAGAGGAATCATCCTTGCAAGGTAAAGTACCCAAACAGAGACTTTAACTTTGGGGTACTCGAACCTGGACAACGCCCTTGCAGCACTCGGAGACCACGTGATGACGGCAGGTTCCAGAGAGCACCAAGAACGAACCCCGAACCCCACCGCTGTTTTGAGTCCAACAAACCCTTTTGATTGATATAGTTATTTGTATTTGCCTGTAATTTTATATACTGGTAACTTCTCTTAAGACTGTATTACAGAAAAGACTTGAGTAGACAGGTGGTTTGGATGTAAGCAAAACTCAGGATTTTATTAAACAGGAAAAATTAATACAGTCTTAAGAGAAGTTACCAGTATATAAAATTACAGGCAAATACAAATAACTATACTTATACAGGGAATGGGGAACACACGGCACATCGAGGGAAAACAACTATCTTAACAATCCCCTTATCCTTATCCCACCCCCTATACCTAACTAGATTAAGCTATGAGGGGCCAGAATTTATGCTCACCAATCAAAAGGGTTTGTTGGACTCAAAACAGCGGTGGGGTTCGGGGTTCGCTCTTGGTGCTCTCTGGAACCTGCCGTCATCACGTGGTCTCCAGGCGCTGCAAGGGTGTTGTCCAGGTTCAAGTACCCCAAAGTCAAAGTCTCTGTTTGGGTACTTTACCTTGCAGGGATGATTCCTCTTCTTCGGCCGACAGTTTGAGTTTGCATAAAGATAGTCGCAGGTTGGCTGAGACTGAAGGCCCAATGATTTGAAGCCTACCCTCAGTTCATCTCCTCAGTCGGTCTTCCTTAGTTGGTCTTCCCTCCGTTGGTCTTCCCTCCGTTGGTCTTCCCTTCTCCCCTCATCGCGTCCCGCTCGCCTGGCCTGAATTGTCCGTGTCCGCCCGATGCAGTGCCGGGGCAATTTCCAGATGGAGTGGCAAAAGGCACGGGCAAAGACCAGGGGGTAAGCGCAGGATGAGGAAAGAGCAACAACCACGAGGGTGAGGGACAGAAGAGCCGAGCAGAGAAGAAGAGAAGAGAGTGATTGCTACCTGGGGCCTTCAATTATACTCTTTTCGAAAACCCTTATCTGCGCGCCAAATCAGGTTAGTGCTTTGTCTTAATCTTGGCAGGCTATTTTAAATAATGGTAGCAATCTATACTAACTGTTTTTAGATGGCCAGTAATCGCATCTACCGGCCCGATAATTGACTTGTTTTGTCATGAATGTTCCTTGATGGGCCTGTCCAGCCTCGATGACTCTCTTAATCTGTTTCCGATTATATATGTAAACTGCTTGATGGCCTTAACTATAGGCCTAACTGAATTTAGATTCGGTCTAATACATAATTCAAAGTCCTGTCTGGTTTCAAAATACAAAGTCTCTCTTCACAGAAACTGCAGCTTTGGTTTTGATCCACAAGCTGTCTGCGTTGCAGAGTCCAGTTTTAAAATCTCACAGGCTTTCTGCCACGAGGCACGGACACCATCTTGGGTACCCTTTTTGATTTAAAATGTCGACGTAGGGTCATTTTTATTAATAACAACCTTTGGGGAAATGTAGAAATTTTGCAAATCTTACAAGAGAGACTGGAATTTTCCTGGACCTGCCCATAGAACTAACAGCTAATACTGTGACTGGTAACATCAATAGATATGGGCACTAATTTAAAGATTAAGTAAACGTAGGTTATCCAATTGACACTACATTGTTGGGAAGAATTGTGAAATCAATCCAATGACACTGCTTTTATAGATGAACCACTAAATGATAAAAGTACCCAGGGAAGGGAAATAGTTTAACTGCAAGCCATCTGGTGTGTATGACATTAAAAAGGGAGTGTGTAATGCTGGTGTTGAAAACAATGAAGTGGTGGAAACATTTATTCACATTCAGGTCACAGAAAATGTAGCCCAAAAATTATAAGGATGCACTTACTTTAGTTCTATTGCAGAAAGGGAACAGGTGGCTAGGCTAGTAAAGGGACAAGTCTGAGAGAAGTTCTGTGTCAGTGGCTCCCTCAACATTTTAAAAAAGCCTGCATCTCAGCATTATTCCTTCGTTTAAGCCCTTTCACTGACAGAAAGCTAAATAGAGGTTGGAACCAAATGCCCTCTTGACAACATTAACTCCAAGAGGTTTGAATAGCATTCACATAAGATATTAGCACAGAGTACTGCAATACAAAATAACAGAGTGACCTCGATATGCCAAATGGCTTTCCTTCATTGCGCAATTTCCTGTGTTCTTAATACTTGCCATGCCAAAAGCAGTGGCAGTAACTCATCTGGTCAACAAATGGATTAAACCGTCTATCAGTCAGAAACTTCACAGCGTTCAATGCAGTTTCACTGAAGACCAAGGCACTGTTGGTCATTTATCAGCACTTTGGCCGAGAAAGCTGATCGCGCCACAACCACTTTTCAGGCATAAAACGGGCGCCAAATTGTTCAATATGGCAGACGACATGGGAGCTGGATCTGGCTCCTAGTGGGTGTGGTTGCACAGCACAAAGCTGCCCCTAATTCAGGACTAATTGGCAATCTTACTTGAGAGATCACAGGATGACAAAGGTGGGAAATTGATATATATATTTTTTTACTCTGCTGCAGTATATGTGCTCTTCTAAGGGTTGGGGCTGAGTTTTACTCTGCATCTTACCATGCGATTCATGATCTGGGATTCTATGATTTTAACTAAAACATGCTCCAGTCTCCATCACACTAATATCCCTTAAACAGTTTTAATATTCAATTTTATTTGAAAATATAGTAAAAGTATGTAATATAATATTATAGCCAGCAGTGTGATGTGACAGATTTCTCTTCCTGTGAGGTTCGCCATAACCAGTCAGCCTCACTTGTGAAGATATTTATCATATAATGCTGCTGGCCATGACTTATCCTCTACATCTGTGTTCTACATTCTCCAATGACAATGCTGTGTGTGATGACATTTATACTTCCAGTTTAAATTTCCACTTGCAGCTGTTATTGCCTATAGCATATTGAACATTTTCTCGGAGGAGTTTTGATGGTTTAGTGAAATTGAAAGCTTTATGGTTATTTTTCCTGACATCCATGGAGTACATTTGGACAAGTATTTAGTGCTTGAAGTTATGCCAAAGCATGTGTCCGCAGCTACTATTTAGCATATCCATGTGCGATAGGATGTCAAATACCTACCAACATTCCACCGAGGCATGAAAGGGTACATCAGAACGCTAAAACTGCTGGGTCACTTGGACGCATGATAATAATTGACTTGACAATAGACTGCTCTTCTTATGTGTGCTCCTGGTACACTATACTTTGGTTAGCACCCACATGCATCGGGCATACCAAGAGAAACATAGAAACATAGAAGATAGGAGCAGGAGTAGGCCATTCAGCCCCTCGAGCCTGTTCTGCCATTTAATAAGATCATGGCTGATCATCCAAATTCAGTACCCTGTCCCTGCTTTCTCACCATACCCCTTGATCCCTTTAGCCTTAAGAAATATATCCAACTCCTTCTTGAATATATTTAATGTATTAGCCTCTACTGCCTTCTGTGGTAGAGAATTCCACAGGTTCACCACTCTCTGGGTGAAGAAATTCCTCCTCATCTCAGTCCTAAATGGCTTATCCCTTATCCTTAGACTGTGACCCCTGGTTCTGGACTCCCCCGCCATCAGGAACATCCTTCCTGCATCTTCTCTGTCTAGTCCTGTTAGAATTTTATAAGTTTCAATGAGATCCCCTCTCATTCTTCTAAACTCTAGCAAATATAAGCCTAATCGACTCAATCTCTCTTCATACGTCATTCCTGCCATCCCAGGTATCAGTCTGGTGAATCTTCGCTGCACTCCCTCCATGGCAAGAACATCCTTCCTCAGATAAGGCGACCAAAACTGCACACAATACTCAAGGTGTAATAAATTCAGTAACAGCTCGGTTTAAGTGACTGGTGTACTGGAGAAGGAAGTTCACTTGCTGCTCCGATGGGGCAGCTCAGCATTGCTTTAGATGGTGAATTGTTCACTTGTTGACTAGCCAGTGTTCCTGCAGAGGCTGATTAAGTAGAACTGATAACCTGGCTCTTTTACAAGAGTCATTTTACACCACTGTGATAATCCATGTACAGTTTCATCTAAGTGTCAGCCCAGGTATTAGCCATGGCTCAGTGATTGCACTCTCACTTCTGAGTCAGAAGGTTGCGGCTTCAAGCTCCACTCCTGAGACTTGAGCACAAAATCTAGGCTGACATTCTAGTGCAGTATTGAGGGAGTTCTGCATTGTCAGAGGTGCCGTCTTTTGGATGAAACGTTAAACTGAGGCCCCATTTGCCCTCTCAGGTGGACATAAAAGATCCCATGGCATTATTTGGAAGGGGAACAGGGGGGAATTCTCCTGTGTCCTGGCCAATACTTATCCCTCAACTAACATCACTAAAAAACAGATTATCTGGTCAGTATCACATTGCTGTTTGTGGGAGCTTGCTGTGTGCAAGTTGGCTGCTGCGTTTCTTACATTACAACAGTGACTACACTTCAAAAGTACTTAATTGGCTGTAAAGCACTTTGGGACCTCCTGAGGTTGTGAAAGAAGCTATATAAATGCTAGTCTTTCTTTCTAATTGCAGTTGGTCAAATTATGCTTTATTCATTTTATCTTATAATATTGGCAAACTAAAGAAGCAGTATATTTATTTGAAGTAACAGCATAGTGTGGTCCTTTACTTGGCTCGTTCAATAAGACTAACTGAGGCTGTGAGCATTTGTAGAACCAGTTGACGTAAAAGGTTGAACATCGATAAATCACCAAAAAATTTTCAAAAAGCTTGTGTAAGATGACAAAAATCGATTTCTATAATATATACACTGTGTAACTTAATGACCAGAAAAGTGCTGCTGCAAAGTGTACTAATGCTACAGGTCCTGAAACATAACAGTAAGACTCTAATCAGCAACCTCCTAGATTCAACATTGCATTTCTCAACCATGCAATCATCAGCTCAGTAAACTTAGTGCAAAAAGCAGTAATACTATGAAGCAAATTCAGTGCTCTGCACTGCCAGTGAGGAGCCTCACTCGAGGGGAAGTGTACGTCAGAGATAGGGCTGTAGCCGAGCCAATTCTCTGATCCGTGCTCCCTTTGAGCAAAGCTTCCCGCTGGGAGTGCGGGATCACTAAATTTACCCTATTAGCAGACAATACATAAAATAACAAATCCCTGGGAGTGAGTTAAAAGGCTATGCTCCAATCTCTGTATGATGTTGCCTACACCTCCTCAATTGAATTATTGCCTTTTAACTCACCCCCCATATGCCTATTAATTTGCATTTATCAACTTTTTGCTACTCCTGCTCATAATACCTAGTCAGTTATTGATTATTGAAATTATCAACTGGCTTCTCTAAAATCAAACATTACTTTAAATAACTTAAATAGCACTGATAAGTAGGAATCATAAGCATAATTGGATATGTTGACAATTTAATTACCAATCTCCAATGCTGCAGAACTGACAGCACAAGAAATCCTTGGTCATTCATTACAGTCCTGATATTAATGCATCACCTCATACTGCCAGCAAGCTACTTAATCCATAAAACATACAACAAGGCAGGCGGTTTCAGGACACAATCAGCTGATGCTTGGGTATTATACAAGTTCCCAATAATACATTCATACGATATGCATTTAAATGGATTGTTTCAGATCCCCCACAAGGAGTCCTGCTAAGAGCAGTAAGCATTGATGCTAGTCTGATGCTGTAAGATGATAATAAAAATACTGATAGTATAACCATGAATCCTCTTGTAACACTGACATATTTTATAGCACAAGTGAGCTTTTGAAACCTCAGCGGTTCCTTCTTCAGATGATAAAGTGTCTCAAGTGCTTATTTATGACTAATATGGGGATACCAATGACTCCATAATAAAAAAAATAGAACTCATTAGGACAAAAACATACTACAGGAAACTCTTTGGTATCCGGCACCGACGGGACCGGGATGGTGCCGGTTGATAAAAAATTCTGGATAACGGAGAGGGTTATCCGAGGCTATTTTTAACAAACAAAAATTAAAAAATCAAGAAATGTGCAGTATAATTGGGTACTCACCTACAGAATGTTGTGTTAAATGGATGGTGGAAGATGCTTGATTAAGTACAGTAATGCCAGTTGAGGGTAATCCATAACTCTTTAATTACTTAACAGTAAAACAAAACTTATAAACGACTGTATACTGTAGTTTTCGGAGTGAGAATTGTGCCGGTTAGAGAGTTTCCCGCATACCACAGAAATGTTTTGTTCCTGTTCTTTCATTTTTATTTTAACATACCATTGTTAGATTTTCTTTTTTCCATTTTAATAAATGAGAACTATATTAGTTATGCTTTCGATCACCCTGGTTTCTTGTTGGTTGACTATTCCAACGCACTCGTGGCCGGCTGCCTATGTTCTACCCTCCATAAACTTGAGGTCATCCAAAATTCTGCTGCCCGTGTCCTAACTCGCACTAAGTCCCATTCACCCATCTGTGCTGGCTCTCGCTTAATCAATGCCTTGATTTTAAAATTCTCATCCTTGTTTTCAATTCCCTCCATGGCCTCGTCCCTCCCTATTCTCTGTAATCTCCTCCAGCCTTACAACTCGCCGAGATATCTGTGCACCTCTAATTCTGGCCTCTTGAACATCCCCGATTTTAATCGCTACACCATTGGTGGCCGTGCCTTCAGCTGCCAAGGCCCTAAGCTCTGGAATTCCCTCCCTAAACCTCTCCTCCTCTCTACCTCTCTTTCCTCCTTTAAGCCTTTAAGACGCACCTTAAAACCTACCTCTTTGACCAAGCTTTTGGTCATCTGCCCTAAAATCTCATGTGGCTCGGTGTCAAATGTTGTTTAATAACACTCCTGTGAAGCATCTTGGGATGTTTTACTATTATAAAGGTGCTATATAAATACAAATTTTTGTCATTGTTGGTGATGCTCACTTGAGTGTCTCATACAAGAAAAATTTGCAATCAGGAACAGTACTAAAAGTGTTTTCATCCAATTTTTCAGCTGCAATAGGTACTTAAAAGGAGCAATTTTCACCCTGTACACACTTCATTAAATATTAACAAATAGATTAATAAATATAAATATATAAGCTGATATGTTATAAGTGGCAGTTTAATCTGCGTTATTTTTTTCTCAATTGATTTGAATTTCAGTAGGATATATGCTAATAACTAAAATAAATGATCCATTTGGTCCTATTCTGGAATAGAGGATCCTAAACATGATAAAATAGCCTGATCTCCACTCCAGGATCAAATTTAATAGAATATATATTACAGCCTGATTAGGAATTACTGTTCTACTAATTTGAAACAACCCTTGTAATCATTTCTTCCCTGCCCAGTTGTATTCTTTATTTTATACTATTCTTGATTGGCTTTCAGTAACATCAGAAGCTATATATAGTGGATAGAGATGGCTATAGTCTGGATTTCAATTCAAAGTCTCATTTATTGTTTCGTTCTAATTTTCTCTACTGCCTATTTCTCCCAAAGGCATTAGTGGGGCGCAGTTTTATGGTACCAGTAAGTCTCAAATACATTGCCCAAGTGGTCATTCTTCATATGCAAGCCTAGACAGTGAGTGTCAATAGTGAGGCATCATAATTGAGCCCGATTCTGTCCTCACTTGATAGTCACGTGTATTTTCCACCAGGGGGTCACTGGAAAGCATTTAGGAGTGAAAAACTTCGTTGCTTTCCACCCTCCACCCCACTGCTGTTTTAGGCTGAGGATACTGAGGCATAAGAGGTTAGCGTGCAAAATTAAGGCACATGGGATTGGGGGCAAGGTATTGACTTGGATAGAGAACTGGTTGGCGGACAGAAAGCAAAGAGTTGGAATAAACGGGTCATTTTCCGAGTGGCAGGCAGTGACTAGTGGGGTACCGCAAGGATCGGTCCTAGGACCCCAGCTGTTCACAATATATATTAATGATCTGGACGAGGGAATTGGATGTAATATCTCCAAATTTGCAGACGACACAAAGCTGGGTGGGAGGGTATGCTGTGAGGAGGATGTCGTGAAACTCCAGTACGATTTGGACAGGTTGGGTGGTTGGGCAGAAACATGGCAAATGCACTATAATGTGGATAAATGTGAGGTTATCCACTTTGGTGGCAAAAACAGGAAGGCAGATTATTATTTGAATGGCAATAGATTGGGAGAAGGGGAAGTGCAAAGAGACCTGGGTGTTCTTGTGCACCAGTCGCTGAAGGTAAGCATGCAGGTGCAGCAGGCGGTTAAGAAGGCAAATGGTATGTTGGCCTTCGTAGCAAGAGGGTTTGAGTACAAGAACAAGGATGTCTTGCTGCAGTTGTACAGGGCCTTGGTGAGACCGCACCTTGAGTATTGTGTGCAGTTTTGGTCACCTTACCTGAGGAAGGACGTTCTTGCCATGGAGGGAGTGCAGCGAAGATTCACCAGGCTGATACCTGGGATGGCAGGAATGACGTACGAGGAGAGATTGTGTCAATTGGGCTTATACTCACTGGAGTTTAGAAGATTGAGGGGATCTCATCGAAACCTATAAAATTCTGTCAGGTCTGGACAGACTAGATGCAGGAAGGATGTTTCTGATGGCTGGGGAGTCCAGAACCAGGGGCCATAGTCTAAGGATAAGGGGTAAGCCATTTAGGACTGAAATGAGGAGGAATTTCTTCACCCAGAGAGTGGTGAACCCGTGGAATTCTCTGCCACAGAGGGCGGTGGAGGCCAGTTCATTAAATATATTCAAGAAAGAGTTGGATATATTTCTTGAGGCTAAAGGGATCAAGGGATATGGGGAGAAGGCAGGGACAGGGTACTGAATTTGGATGATCAGCCATGATCTCATTGAATGGCGGAGCAGGCTCGAAGGGCTGAATGGCCTACTCCTGCTCCTATCTTCTATGTTTCTATGTAATTGTAGCTCTGTCCCCACCACCCCCCCCCCCCCAACCCTCAATGCCCAACTAAGCTATACAGACCTAGGACTTCCAGTGCCATACCAGATGGTACATCTACCCATTGACCATTAGGAGCGCATAAAGTGCCATTATTTCTCAGCAATGTTAGGCTGTCCTGTTCCTAAGATGGCTCTTTGCTGTGGTATAGTTCCATCAGTACCTGCCAATTTTGGCCAAAGGACCAGTCTTCAGATCTGAGCCTTGATGGTGAATGTCAGCAGGCTATTCACTCATGGGAAGCAGCAGTATTGCACTGAAGCCTGAGCCAGTCCCATCTTCTTTAGCCCATGCATGCTGAAGCCAATTATAGAGCCCCTACTGTCTCCTCAGTTGAGTTCAGCCTATTCAGCACTGCTCAGAGATCAAACTTAGTGCGTATGGTTCAACAGCTCAATGATAAGCTCACTTCAGCTATTGGGGGAGCAAAGTCTCATTTAAAATATGTGTTTTGTTCTATAGAGAATGCCTGATTCAATTCTCGGGTAAGCGTTTTATAAAACTCCACGCAACACACACTGGGAGTAATTTTGACTTTGGATGACGGTGTACAACAGGTGATATCAGATTAGGCGGCCGTTATACATCTCTCCCGATTTTCATGCCCGGTTCACACTATCGCCCAAAGACAAAATGACCCCGCTAACTCAAAAATCTAGTCCTCTTGGCTGTGGGATTATTACATCAGTTTTAACACAATGGAAATGTAGTTTCAGTGTGATATTAGAGTCCACATTGCAGCTGTACTGCTTATCCCTAGACAATAAGGGATGCCAGTGTGGTGACATGGTATGATATCATTGCATTACCATCTGCCTGACCTTAGACCTTATCTCAGTGGTACCTGAAGTGCCTCATACTGGAGTCACACAGGGTACAAGTATTAATGGGACTTAATGTAACTGTTTATTGCTATAAAATCAATTCTGTATTATCAATTTCAGATTTACCACAAAGTTCAAGACATAAATTAAGTTGAAAGAATGACTGATACTGTCGGCTTTATTTCAAGGACCTTAGTAATGTACATTCCTGAGTTTCAGCTACATTCTCAAGGAAACAAATAAGCATACTGAGATTTTACTTCTGGTTGAATCAGTGTCTTGTTAGGTGCAGTTAAAAGGGAGAAAATAGAAAACTGGTAAAAACTGTATTACTAAATAAATCCAAACTAAAATTCTAATGATGAAAAGTCAGGGAAAGAATAAAAACAGATCTTTTAAGAATCCCTCAGTGACTGTTGACATAAGTAAACATTAACAATATTTCTAACCTCCTTTTTGCCTTTCCTCCACCTACTTATTTTTCTTCGATTTTAATTTCCTTCTACCTGCATTCAGTAAAGACAGCATTCTATGAATAGCTGCAAGAGAATCAATATCCCAAATAAAACAGACCCTTTAATACCATTAAAGTATCGTTCCCACTCCACCCTGCACAATATGGAAACTGAAATAAAGGTTGCTGTTCGTACACATTGTATAGTAGTGTGTTATGCAGACAAATTATGCACACAGTTTTCCTTTGTTTCCCTTCTTTGAGAATGATACAACATTTAATATGAAAACTGGCCTGAAGAGAAATCTGTAAAATGCATCTCAGAAACAAGGTACACCTCTGCTTATGAATGTTTACTGTCTAATGAACAGGGGAAAAATCAGAAATAAACATTTCTCCTTCAGTGTGTGATATCAATTCTCCTGTGAAAAAGGTAATGAATTATCCATATAAATGATGGATGGAAAAAAATTAGTGGCCGTGCTTTCGAAGCCATGGGACACAGCAATTCTTAATAGATCTATCTGAGAGCATATTAAAGCAGTGCAATTTTTGTTCAACACACTCTCTTAAGGGTTAAAGCGGCAATTTATTGTTCAGGAAATAAATAATATTTGACATGTTCCCGGCCTTACTATAAATCTCGCATTATATTTCTAAAATATAGGCATTGCAAAAATCAGGTATTAAAATTATTACCTATGCTTTACTTTCTTCCCACCTCAACCGGGAATCATTAGGGGATAATATATAGATCATTCCATCCAAGTCAGTAAGATTTCTCTGCAGTGCATATCCTTGAGAAAGCGAAAGGTAGGAAATTAATAAGATCTTTTGTCACGAACAGTCTAATGCACCTCAGTTGTCTTAAATGTATGATTTATCTCACCAGTAGCTGTGTGCAATGCAAACCAAACTAGCTGCATTGTTTGTGCTAAATATATTCCTGCAGTACACCATAGCTTCTAAATATCCATAGGCTTTTCCAGATGGCCTACCTTTCCCAGAAATGCTGCAGATAGTTGTGTGGAAATTAAAGCAGTTTAGTGCATGTAGAGATAGGTGGCTGTGTGTGTATTTGTATATTGGTCTATATTTATGTCTACTGTATAAAGATTGATGTAAATCATAACGAAATGTGACTGAATGCATTGAAACCAGTTCAGGCAGCTGTACTTTGCAGTTTGCATGAAAATAGCAAAATCCATAGATAACAGATGAACATTAATCTGCTATTTGCAGTACTGTGGCTGTTGTATGGTGCAGTTGTGTCATGGCATAAAATCAGTCACAAGAACAGGAAGCCTGGGACCAATAATGAAGATCAGAAATCCTCCTGCTTTTGGAGCATGTTACAAAAATATTGCATAGATTATGGCTCACAGGGGAAAGGTGAAACCTCGTTAGCTTTACAGCTACGCGCTTACATTTTAACCCCCTGCTCGCATGCTTTCTCTTAGGGCTGAACAGCTGGCTGTTCCGAACAAATAAATCAACGCTCTCGTTACCCCCCAACTCTGCATAAAGAATCCGTCATTAAACACAACATTCCCTCTGGTCTTATTCATGGGCAGTTATCTTTGGAGCCTAATGCTGAGAGTTCTGGAGTCTGGAGACCCTCCCCTGGTCAGTGATCACTGGTGACCTAAACTGCCACCTCTGGAGACTTACACTATTCAGCTCTGATAGGTAGTCCTACAGTAGATTAGTGCTCACCAGTGCAGTTCAGGAGGACCCAAGGGGAACTTTCACAGCGCGCTATCTAAACTGATCTTCCGGCCACTGTAGGTAATCGACCACAAGGATAACAAGTGCTATCCCATTGTTATTGAGGAACATCGTTACAAAACTAATGAACGAAGCCCAATTCACAGAGGGGTGGCCGGCCCAGTTGGCTTGTGTCTTTAATATTAGTCATCCCCCAAGTATTTTGCATTTAATCGCACAAGCAGATGAAAGGAGCGAGAAGGGGAAGTAAAAAAATCAATTTCCTTTCAAGTTCCACCCTTTCAAGACATTTCCATTGTTTCCTTCGGCAAAAAAAGAATAAAGTTCAACAGATTCAGCACGGTTTCTGTCAATATCTATTATTATATCGATGCTTACCATACATAGTAGGGACCTACTGAATCACCAGGACACGTTAGTGGTAAGATGAGATACCTCTTTATTTGGCCTGGCTAAAAATAGCAGTCAAATGGCAGAGTTAGGACACTGCAGGACAAGTAGTCAATGGGCTGAGCGAGCGATTCAACTCCAAATACTCCCGCCTCGGCAATCTGCAGCTGACGGGCTATTTTTTGCCATGGTTAACTAAATATGGTCAGGGAGGGAGCAACACTGAAGAGACTGGTTGCCGGTAGTGCATGTTTCAGATGCTTAGCTGGGTATATAAGTACTAGAAATGTGGTCCCACTTTCTGATTAGAAAGTATTCTCAGCAGCCCCTCCTGCGTGTGTGAGTCCTGACCTCTACTTCTGTCTGACCTCTGGAGGGGAGAAGGTAGCCCGCTGCGGTCCTGTTCAGCGCGGCTCATATGTATCAAGGTGCAGCATCCATTCAAGTGAAGGTTGCCTCTCCTGAACTCCTGGTTTTGTCCTTCAGCGTGGTCTGCCTCTCTTGTCTCTGTCTCTCTCTCTCTCTCTCTCGCTTGCTCTCTGTCTCTCTCTGCCTTTCAGCTACCGCTTGTATGCTATACCTTTTAACACCCAACAACGTGGCAAGTCTGTGCTGCAGCAGGATAGAAGGAGTTGGGGGCTGCCAAATTCAGAAGAATTTCTACATCTGAGGACTAATACCATCACAGGGCCCGTTTTCTGCATAAGAGATTGGCTATGAGAGAAGGCTGCCGGCTGCTGCATGAAGTGCATTATTACCTCGTGATACTGTGACCCTCCTCTATGCATCCCTAACTCTCCAAAGCTGATTCAGCTTTCAGCTAGTGCTCTGGTGACACAACTGCTGCAACAGAATCTCTGATCTGGTATGTCTTTCTCTTCTATCCTTCTCTTCTAACTGCACTTGTGTCTGACAGTGGGGCTCAGGCAGCCCCTTGTCCATACAACATGCTCCCAGATATACGTGTCTGCGTGCCAGTGGGTCTGTATCTGTAGATATTTTAGTGTGATGGTGGGAGCCCGTGTGTGTCTGTGTGTGTGAATGCAGGAGGTTGCCAGGGTTTAATTCTGCCGTGGTGTATTTCGTATTTTTAAAAAAAAACTGCAGAGCAAGCAATGGACTGGAATGATCTAAACAGAAATGTGAGACCTCTGACATGCGATCACTTTGAAAGGTTAAAAAGCCTTTTATGCTTAATGCTGAGACAGGCTGCTTGATGGATGCTGACTGAAGTGATGTAGTTAAAAAATAAACAGTGATAAATAACAATAATAATAATTACTTAATAGCAACAGATCTTACAATGTGACTAGAGTGAGTAAAAGCCCACGTCCCTTAAATCTTAGCTTAATAAAAACTTTCATCCCACGTCCTGCCTGGGGAATTCTTAAAAATTTATGTTGAAGCTCAGAACGCTATTTATAAGGGGGGGGGGGCAGGGGAGTTGTGTCAATTTCCTGCCATCCTCGTGTTCATTGCATGTATGCTTCCTTAGTGAGCTCATCTATAGCCAGCTTCTGATTTCATTTGTTTCTCATCGTCTGCCCTCTTCATTTGTCAAATGGGAGAGGAATCTGTCACACATTCATCTTCACCTTCCTGTGCTTCCATTATCATGTGAAATTTGAAAGGTGCTGACCAGTGTTTGAGAGAATGCAGTGCAGCTGAACTATCCCTGACATCTGAGGAAAGTTAGTGTGTTCATGAATAGAAATACATTTCAGACAAGTTCTCTCTCTCTCTTTTTAAATGAACTACTAAAAAATGACAAGTAACAGTAAAAGGAAAAAAAACCCAGCAGGGCCTTTTTGAATGTTTATTCTTTTGGAAAATGAATTATTTCCTCCCAGCTTTAAATGGTCATTGCTGAAGTTTGTTTAAAGCCTCCCCGGTAGTTTTGATCAGAAGAATGTGTGAAATTGTAAAATTCATTAACACCAAGACATTTGCTCTGCATTTGCCTGTAAATTGGTATTGATCTGTGAGGCTTGGACGGAGTAGCAGTCAACAAAGCAGGTGAGTGGACGAACAGAGCATACCATTACAGCAGTGCTGAATGAGCATTAAGTGCCCCGTGTGACCTCTTGCTTTTGCCTTAGTGCCTAAATCCTGCCCATAATAGCCTTTTTATTCAGTCTGATCATCATTTTCAGCGTCGCCACTCTGGCCACATTGTTAGGGGAGGTTTAAAGCTCAGCCTGGAATGACTGTGCAGCAGACAGAGAAAGACAGAGACGGAGAAAGAGCGACTGAAAGCAGAGGATGGGACTTGAAACCACGAGGGGCTGAACCCAGCACTCCGTCCGGCCTTATGAAATCTCTGTTTTGTGGGGAAGCCTCGCTGTCTAACAGCGACTTGCGAGTGAACTGTCCGCAATGGCAACAGATGTGTGTTTCAGCTGCGCCAAACCTAAAAGTGCACGCACCCTGAAATCAAGAAGTAGTCCCGGGAGCAACAAAACATCCACCAGTCAAAAAAATGACTAGAGACCCCCTAATAAATGGAATTTGTCACGTTAACCTAGGTAAGCAAAATTCTTTTTTTTCTAAACTGCGTGATGAACAACCAGTTTGGATAATTAAATGTCTTTTTTGATCTTGGTATGAATTAAAATATGCAACACGGCATGGCTGCAAGAATGTCTTTTACTTAAAGCGTTGTGAAATGTAGCTTTTCCCCACCATCCCCGTTTGCCCCCCCCTCCCCCCCCACCCCCGAACCCCCACTGTCAAACTCTACTGTATACTAATCCATGGGAAATATGTGAAGCAAACTGCATTTCCATATTGTAGTTCTTAACAATAGTTTTAAAACAAAAAGGAGGGGTGGGGAAACACTTTTAACAAGTGCTTTAAATTCATTGCATGTAACCCAGACTCTGGGAAGCAAGGATTCTGAATCAGCATTTTTTTTACATGAAGGATGCGCATCCAGCAATTACCTACTTGGAGCACATACTTCTTTATATGCCCATATGAACATTGCAAGCTATGGAATGTAAAGAAGTATGTATTTCTGGTAGGGAATGTTCAACAAAGAAGAGTGACCATTCCAGAAAAAAAAAATTTTGCCTGACAGGGCAGCCTGAATGTGAAGTCAATTGATGAGCTTGTTGTAGTGCATGTATTGTTCTGTCACTTTTCCTGTGTCAGCAGGTGGAATTGCTCATCAGGACATTAAATATTCAATATGCTGACTGCGGCAGTGCTTTGAAATGCAAGGCTGGAGGAAAGCTCTCTGTCCACATTTGTTTTAACAAACCAGAATCAAAATAGCATTCATTTTATTTATTTTGAAAGGGGGAATAATGTCAAGTAAATGGTGACAATTGTGTTTAGTCAGGCAGTGACCACATTGTACTACCGTACTTCAAATTGCAGGCGTACCCTCATCTCTAGATAAGTCTAGCAGCATATAGCAGCAGGCTTAATTCTTTTGGCACCCGGAAGAATGCATTTAAATCTGTTTTTCTTCAGCATGAGATAGTGACTTTTATATTTTGCTGTTATTATTACCAAAATTAGCAATTTAAGAATTCCCAGCAAATTTTCAAATATTTTGCAAAAATTAATTTATTACTAAACCTTGAAGACATCTTTTTTAATGTATATTCCAAAACGCAATTCAGCGAGAGTTGCACTCCTCCCAAATTGGAGGCTGTGCCATTTGGAGAGCCTGATCTAAGTTAGAAGACAACTTGTATACAAATTAAAAAGTTTTGCCACAAAGTCGCACTAGACTTTCCAGATTTAACTGATTATGTAGCTCTTCACTCTTGATGTTTTTTGGGTAACATAAAGAACATAGAGTAAAATTGTATGCCTATATGTCACTACAAGTCTTCTTTATTTTAAACTGCATTTTATGATCATTTTTAAATGGTAGATTTTGCCTTAATTGGATGTTAACGTGAAACTAGTTCATTACTGAAAAACAGAAATTGAAACCCTGCAAGTCCTTCTGGAAAGATCGGGTTGTATTTGTGATACAATGTTGCGAATTAGATTTTTTTGTTGTTGATGTGTTACATGTGGCATGTTTCTTTACCATAGTTTGCTTCCATCAGGCATGGCTATGAATGCATTTTTAGGAAGTATACATTGAATTAAATTGCAGGTCATGTCTTACGATTTTGACTCGTTAGTTAGGAAGAGACTAGCTAGTTACAAATGAAAACCACTAATGATTTCTAAAACAGGATTATAAGATGTTAAAATCCGGCAAAAGAAAATAAATCAGTTTTGTGATGTACCGTTATGGAAAGGCAATTGCGCTTTGAAGTCGGCCAGTTTTGAAAAAGGTCGGAGGGTGTAAATGTTGTTGATTAGCCAATCGTCATGTGATATCAGTTGGATTCTCCGAAAGAACAGGTGTTAAGCCCTGCAGAGAAAATGCGGCAGCAACAGGTGTGAAAGAGACTAGATTGAGAACTTTCTGCGGTATAAAAGGATGACCTTTGACGAGCATGACAGAAAGGCATTGTGGGTTACATTCAACCCAACTTGACAGGCACAGTCACACAGAATAAATCTGCGTTCTCGGCTAAGGCATTGGTCCATTTGGCCATTGAAAAGCATTTTATGACCATATTGGGCTATTTCGTTAATGCATTTTATCTACTACTCAGTGCCAGCACCTCCAGAGAATTTATGATTTATTAATGGGAAAGTAGAGGCTACTGCTTTTGAGACATTTTTCTTGACTGTATCATCATCTTTAATTTACCAATTAATTCTGATTTTGAATTTCAATATGCAGGATCTCATATCAAAATATCTCATAATTGTAACAAGTATCCTGCCCTTTACACTGCTTTTTCAAATATATGCTATATTCATTAAAGTTTTAGATTTTCTTTCCTACTTAATAGCTTAATTCCAAAATTGTAACACATCCGATATGCTTTTCAGTGCAAAATATCTAAAGTGAATCCAGCAAAGGAACCCTTTATGAAGTCAATTTATTATTCATCTATTACACAACCAAGAAATGCCAATGGGATCTTTCAATGAATGTTAGTTGGTAAACTAGCAATCCAGTAAATTTTAGTATCTACAAAAGATAAGAGAGCTTACAATTCAAACTTAATAGCTCAACTATCAAAAGCAGTAACCATTTTATTGCGCAAGTGTTTAAAACCCTAGACTTTGCCCCAGTGTAAGCATTAGTGAATGGCGCATAAGCAATTTCATTTTAAACTGTCGCCCCGAAGTGAAAAATGTTGTGCTGAGAAGTAAACCACTATTAAGCATGATTAGATTGACCCAAAGGACAGATACTTCAGCTGTTGCATTAGAGGTCGATCGGTTCTCTCACATCATGATGGAGAATCGTAAGACATTTTGGTTTTTTTTTTTAAAAAGGGGCGCAAGTGGAATCAGAAGCACGTGTTCGGAATTTAAGGATGGGAGGCGTTTGATGTAGAATGCCCAGGGTTAGCAGAAGTGTGTATTTTATGTGTGGCAAAAGGTTAAAGAAGGGAAGCGCCAGCTGCCGTTTTAGCATAAATTGAGAGTACGGTACCTGGATCAACAAATCAAAGAAAAATCTGCTGAGTCAGAGTTTAGGCTGTGCACGTCCTATTGCAGAAAGATTAGCACTGCAGTGCAGTATCTCTTTATGCGTCTGACACTGGCCTGGCTATTTAATCTTGCCCTATTTCCACTGTTCTATTCGGTTAAAAGTAGGGAAAAGGCCAGCTAGTCCCTCAAAGACACTCCACCACACTGGCGTAGTTGCATCACACATACTCTCTGCTAAGGGCCTTCTCTATCAGTGTGATTAACTTTCCCCCTTGCCCCCACCCACCCACCCTCTCCTCTATTCACTCTTTCCACCCCCCTCCCAAAAGGTGTAGCAGTCTGAATATTTTGCTGACACCGTTGTAACTGAAGGATTTTGTCTGGAAGCCTGATTGACGTTCTGAACAGATGCAGCTTTTTATGAAATGCTCTGCTGCCTGAGCAAGTAGCTCGCCATGCCCTGATATGGGCAGTGCATGGAAGTGCGCTGTTGTCTAAATAAGCACCCTGGCGTGTCCAAGAACGCCATGACAGCTGATATAAATAGTCCTCATTCTCAGCTGCCCTCTGTGCCGAAATCCCACTTAACCAGCCCCTGTAATGGAACAGCGAGATGCTTTTCATGGTAACCAAATGCAGTCGTGTATAGTGATTGGTAGCTGAACAGCTGGGTGAGATAAATCTGAAATATTCCTGTTGTCGCCCATCATGGCTTAAATTTAAAGCTGTCAAAACCAATTTTTATATATGGAATATATATTATCTGTCAATTACCATACCTAAACCAGCAATATTTGAATGTTTAAGCTCCAAAGTAATAACTTAAATCATAAGTATTGACGTTTTTCTTTATTTTAAAGCTGTTGGAGCTATCTGATTTTATAAGGACTACGTACATAAAAGATAGCACGCATTAACAACTATAAAGAGCTTCTGTATTATTTGTGGTCATTTTTAACCTATTTATATCAACCAAAATGAGTACTACATAGAATTACATAGCCTTGGCTTTAGAGTGAAATTCTGCATGATTACAATTTGCCTAACAAGATTGGTATATCGTACACAGCTGAAACAATCCTATTTAATGCATACTTTGCACTATAGCATTCAATAAGCTTTATTCAATGTCATCTTTAAAAGGGTCGTATGGAAAAACTTTTACAACTTTCTTTTACAAGCATCATTTTTTAATATGTTGGAATTAGATGCTGGTAGCCCAGTGGGTTATGCGGTTATATGATAAAGTCACCCGCACAGTCAATTGAGCACACTAGATGTGACACTTAAACTCTGCATTTTTCTTCCTTGGGCCTGTTTCAGTTTATTGAAGTAGCTACTTTCTATTTGTTCAGCTAAACAGTACAAGTGCTCTCTGATAGCCAAATCCAGGCCAGTTGGCAGGAGGAACTCTGAATCTATTCAGCGTTGTACAAAGAGCAACAGAAAATAGATGTGCTAGCTCATTTCTGTCCTGAGTGCTCGTTTAAACCATTTGAAGTCAATATGCTTTCTCATTGATTTGGTTCAATGTTGTGAGCAATTTTTTTTCATGAGATTTTAAGTGAATAATTAATATTTTATCAGAGCAGCTTTCTCATTAAATAATTGAATTTTTGAAGTCAAAAGTTCCTGGGTTTTGTTAAGTTAATTTTTTCAGCACATATTGCATTAATAAAGCAAATGATGTTGCTGATTCAAAGTTAAAACATTCGCTGTCTCAGACATGAAACTCTTCACCATATTCATAAATTAATGTAATTTTTATGCATTAAAATTTAATGTAACAAGTGTTGGTAGAGAGGTAGTAATAGTATTATGAAGGACCTCAAAAATGACTGTTTTATATTTGCCTTTTAAAAAACATTGAAAAGGTTGAAGGGTTGAAATGTTAAGCATTCTGCAGAGGTTACCTTGGATTTTTATCAGTTAATTGATACTATTACTTTTTGAGGCAAATTCACACTTATTTTGATAAAATTAGGTTAAAAACATTTCATTTCTTCGAATAAACATAATAGCTCAATAAATGTTCAAGGTAGCAGCTGCGGGAACCAGTTTCACCTTTTACAATTAACACATTGCGCTTTGATAATGGCCCTATCCCAGCTGATGATATCATTGTGATCCAAAAACCTAACTCACAAAGAATGTCCATGTCAATCGCGCAAAATGGATTTTGCAGCAAACACTCTGCTTTCTTACCTAAAATAAGTATTTAAAAGATGACAAAAAAAAGCTAAAATCTTTGAAATGCAGTTCTTCTTGTGTCTAAATTGTTAGTCTTCAGCCCTAAGAGTACTGAAGCATCAAACCACTGTAGCTTTTAAAACAATGTATAATTTCTGCCATACAGCACGTGCAAACATTTGCAAATGCATTTTCTATAATGGCTAACATAAAATAGTAACACTTCTTATTCATTAATGGTGGAAACCATTTGAAATGCTTTACATGCTTTAAATGCTTCCTTTAACAATAATAGTTATGTAGTGCATCTCTTGTAAAAAGAAAAGTTCAGTGCATCACATGCTTCCTCCTTTTAAATCTATGGGCTTCAACTTTGTTTATAACAGATTACTCTATTTGCTTATTAGGAGAGTTACTTGGTTTAGAGGTTGTCAATAGTGAATGATATACATTGAGGATTAAGTCGTCCTACAGGGAGGTTTTATTGCCAGCCTGGACACTGCCAGCATTGAGGTCGAAGACGGAATCTCAATCGCAATCCCCCAAAATATCTCTGATTTTCTTTTCTTAGTCTGTAACCTATTTTGGGGGCAATATCTTCTGTTCTAAATTTTTGTTCTATGCTTTTTTTAAATTGAAAAGTTCACCAATATAATCTTTAAAAATGCATTTAAAATAGTGTGGTGAATAAAATGAATACTGGGAATCTGAAACTAAAACAGCAAATGTTGGAAATACACAGCAGGGCAGTCAGCATCTAAAGGAGAAAGATGGGCTAATATTTAGAACAATGGTTTTAGCATCTAATGTCCGCAGCTTTTATTGAGTAAGCACTGAGAGGTGGAAGAGTGGTCGAAGGGTATGGTTCAACTAACGCAATAATGGCCATTTCTGAAACTTGTGAAGTCTGACTCTATTTCTCATTAACAAAGCTGATTATGGGAAGCCTGACTATTTTAATCGAGATATAAACAGGGATCTGCCCCTTGTTCAGGAAAATATAAATGAGACCGAAAGATCAACGCAAGCTCTCTGCCGCCCTTGTACCAACTGTAGCTATGAAGTCAAGTAGCTGACCTCCCAACCTCTGACCATTCCACTCTTGTGTTGACTGCCAAGAGGTAAGATTCACTCTGTAATTGCCACCCCGCCCACTTCCTTTGCTTCTATTCAGCGTCTTTCTCCAGTATACATCTGAAACCAGGAGCGGAACAGCCTAGGGAATTCAAACTTGTGTCTCTCCACAGCTGGGTTACAATAAAGATGTGTCAAAAAACGTGTCACTGCACTACCCCAGTGCCTCCATCTTCCTATTTCTTTGCAGTCAAAATTGAGCCTTATCTGGTATTCGGTGAATATACTACAAATAAAAAGGGTAGAATTCAAGAGGAATTTTAACAGAATTCGAAAATAGTTATCACCACAATAAAAGATAACATTTAAATTAAGTAACAACCAGAACTCTGTGCCTTAATGACAGTGTCTGCACAGGCACAGTATGGCCACCAAAGGGTTTCATTCAACTGACAATTAGTTGGCCACAAAGAGCAATATGATTTGTGGCATTCATTTTTATGGGTTTGCATCATTAAACTGGGACGTGTTTTGAAGTATTTTAATTTTATTTCTCACAAGGAGAGAATCCATTTGTTTTCATCAAGAAAAAGTACAAAGCACATCAGGATTTGTTGTATTTTGGAGGCACAGAGGTAAAATCAGGAGGGGGTATTCCCTACAATGGTTGCACTGAATGAATTAGTTAATAAATCACAGGCTGGCAAACTCCCATTGAAGCAATCTCTGTGCAAAAACATGTAAAATTGAAAGTAACTCTAAATTATGAGAGAGAAATTTTATTCAAGAGCAATTATTCTGTTAAATTTTAAGTATTGCTACTTTTCTGTTATTATTGAAATGCTTGTTACAGCTTTACTATTGTAAAATTTACCAACAAACTTTTGAAAATCATAGAATCTTATAGCACAGGAGGAGGCCATTCGACCCATTGTGTCTGTGCCGGCTCTTTGAAAGAGCCATCCAATTAGAACCACTCCCTTGCTCTTTCCCCATAGTTCTGCAAATATTTCCTTTTCAAGTATATATCCAATTCCCCTTTGAAAGTTACTGTTTAATCTACTTCCTCCACTCTTTCAGGCAGTGCATTCCAGATCATAACTCACCGCATAAAAAACTTTCTTCTCATCATTCTTCTGGTTCTTTTGCCAATTATCTTAAATCTGTGTCCTCTGGTTACCGACCCTCCTGTCAGTGGAAACAATGTCTCCTTATTTACTCTATCAAAGCCCCTGATTATTTTGAACACCTCTATTAAACTCCCCTTAACCTTCTCTGCTCTAAGGAGAACAATCTCAGCTTCTCTAGTCTCTCCAAGTCCCTCATCCCTGGTATCATTCTGCTAATGACTGGAAATATCCATATGCCCTTTTATTCATGCTTCTAATAGAGTCATGGGGGGGAATTTTGCCAGCCCTGGGGAGGTGGGTTTGGAGGCAGGACTGCCGGGAAAATGGCAGAAACTGGGAGCAGGTACCGAACCCGCTCCCAACCCACCTCCGTGCCATCTTCCCGGGAGGCGGGTCCCAGACTCCCGCAGGGACCCGTCTCCTCGAGGCGGGAAGGGGATTACAGCCACTTAACTGCCTGTTAACAGGTAGTTAACAGGCAGTTAAGAGGATTAACCCCATTTTACCTACACAAGTGCGGGCTTCCCGACGTCGGGGTAACCTCGCCAGGGTCAGCAAGGTGAGCAGTGGGTCTGCGGGGGTGAGAGGGGTCGAAAAGTGCGCTGTGGAGGTGAGTGATGGGTGCAAGTGTGGAGAGGTAAGTATGGGAGGTGAGTGAAAAGTGTTAGACAAAGTTTACTTACCTTTGCTTCTTCCTGCAGGTTTCAACCCTTGGGGATCCGGAGGCTCCTCATCTCCACGGCAGAGATGACAGAATGGCTGCTGCATTCTTCGATGCAACAGCTATCTGATTTCTGCTCGGGAAAGAGGTTTGGTGAATCTTGAGTACAAAGACTCCCCAAAGAACCGAGATTGTCAGTGTTTGACAGCTTCTCAAAGCTGTCAAACAATGACAATTCATCTGTCAAAAATTTTTGACAGATGAATGCGTCATACGCTGACGTCCTCTGTCATCGGTTTTCCCTTAATTGGCCTGCTAAGCCCGCTGGGCGGGCCTAACAAGGTCAATCAAGGGAAAATCACATGGGTTGGCCGAACGTTGTTGGGGACGGGACTGAAACCCAACGAGCAGTCCTGCCCCCAATGCACCCCCATTGATAAAATTCCCCCCATAGTTATAACAGCACAGAAGGAGGTCATTCAGCCCATCGAGTTCTCAGTGTTGTAAAAAATTAATTTCAATAAACCTAAAGATGATCAATGTTCCATTTTATTAATTTTGTCTTGATTGTGATACATTGCCCAAGTAACTGATTTACCCATTGTATAAAAATAATTTGCACACGCCTCAGACTACATGTAGTGGCAGATACATAGCAGTATTCTTTCTTCAATAGGATAGTAACAATAAGTGGCAAAACTTACCAGTAGATGCATATCAGAAAGCCAGGAGAATAACGCAGTATGAGCCCACCTACTGTACATTTGATATTTTAGATTCATTAACAGTACTGATCGATTAATAGTTTCCAGAAATTTTGGCATCCTCCAAATGTTGCTCTCCTCATTATAAAGAGCATTGCAGTTCCAATTTGCCACGTAAGTTGCACCTTATCAAATGAGAAGAGGAACTAGCAACTGGTACAGTCACAAGGGACACTAGTTGCCTGAAATGATAGGAACTACCATTATCAATGTTCCTGAATGTATAGAGAATTGCTTAAGTTTAAAACACCATAAAATGACATTACCTGTAAAGATGGAGACTGGTTTTAAAACACACTATTAAATTGACAACTTAGATGACTGTTATTGGATAATTCAATATGTACTGTTGATCTGTACTTAAATAGAAATCCTTGTTATTTTTTTAGGTAAAACTGTTAGGCTCATTGTAATATATTGGAACTTTGTTTACCTTGCATACAATAACCATATACCTACCTACCCATATTTCATATATCTCCGCCTCAATTTAAGCAAACGTGTAAAATGTATCTGAATTTCACTTATTTTATGTCACAGGAATGTTTCAGTGTTTGAAAAGGACATCTTCTGCATTGTGCTGCGATATGGAGATCTCCAGACTGTTCAAATGTGTTTAATGCTGTTAAGTTGGTGGAACCTTACTGAAAAATTAACCCCTTGATTACTCAATTTAAGTGAACTGCTATTTTTCATTTTGCACATTTGTGGCAAATAGATTTTAATTATACTTGTTAATGTTCTAGTTAATCACATGAAAATATACAACAATTCCTAGAAAATGTCATTTCATACATCATGGCATTTTTATGAAGCAAACCGATTTGAACGTCAAATGTAGTTTACTTAAATTATGCACAGCAGATTTATTGAGGTTTATTACCTATGAAAATAAAAATTAACTAATTAAATAGCCAATTGAACAAACTCCAGTAAGCAAGTAGCCCTTAAAAGCCCCCTAGCCCCTTCCAACCCAACTTCCTTCTGCGTCGACACCAGAAAGATACTCTCCAAGTTGTTCCCAACTGCACTTTCAAACTCTCAACTGCCTAGCCGTTGGCCTTTGATTCACCATGATACGCCTGCAGTTGTTGATTTGCTCATCCACTCTCTCATCCCCACTTTTGATGCCCTTGTCCACAGCAAAACCATCACTTTCATCTTGGTGGTTCTTCATTTAACAGTCCTCATCTTTGCTCCTTCAGTTCAAGGGCCACAGACTGGAACTTGGCTGATACACAATTGACTTAGTCATCCATTGGCAGATTTGACTGTGTCAAGCCCTACTGAACCTCACTATCCTCTACCAAAACCAATCACTTCTCCATGATCATTCTGGAGATCCAAGATAATCCCCAGCTGCTTTTTTACACTACCAAATGCCTCCCTCTCCCATGCATCTTCCACCCTAACCTCTAGCAAGTGCCAAGATTTATTTGTCACCAAGATAGAGTCCTTCCATTCAGTTGCTTCTGCTGCTTCCTCCATTCCATTTACCCATGAACCCTGACCTCCCTTAGCCCCCCCCCACCCTAGTCCTGAGCCCTTATCTCCCTAGTTTCTCTCCAATCTCCCATGCTTGCTTCAAGCTCATCTTGTCCATGACACCCACCTCATGCTCTCTCAAACCCATTTTAACTGAACTGCTATCCACCAAACTTCCCTTTTAATCTACAATGATAGCTGACAATATAAATGGTACTGTCTCCTCAGGCACTGGCCTCATCATTTTAAAAACTGCCACCATCATCCCCTTCCTCAAAAAGCCCACCCTTCGTCCTACCATTGGCAGCCTTGCCTTCAGATGCCTGTGCCCTACACTGTGGAGTTCCCTCCCACCTCCCTCTCCTCCTTTTAAGACACTTTTTAAAACCCACCTCTTTGACCAATCTTTTGGTCACCACTCCTAATATCTCCTCCTTTGGTCTGGTGTCCTTTTATCCTTAGATCTTAATGTAGTGCTGTTGGTTTTGTTCTTGCTTTAAAGGCAAGTTGTTTGTTGTTAAGGTTAAGGAAGTAGAGTTCATTGCCACAAAGAATTCCACACAACTGTCTTAGATTTGTTTTGGTTAATTTTGTGGCAATCTGAATCTCTCCATTGCCCTAGGTTAATTGTAGAGTGTGTTTTCCTGAAATTAGTGTTGATTTTTGTGTGTTTATTCTGGGGTGCCATTACAGAAAAAGGTGCTGTGCTATAAGGAAATAGTTTAACCTCAATAGCATACTAGAATGGGAATCGGTAGCACTGCATGTTTAGTTTTAGTAATTGCAGAGACCATGTAAGATGGCAGCACGGTGGCATAGTGGTTAGCACTGTTGTCTCACAGCGCCAGAGACCCGGGTTCGAATCCGGCCTCGGGCGACTGTCTGTGTGGAGTTTGCACATTCTCCCCGTGTTTGCGTGGGTTTTCTCCGGGTGCTCCGGTTTCCTCCCACAGTCCAAAGATGTGCGGGTTAGGTTGATTGGCTATGATAAATTGACCCTTAGTGTTAGGGGGATTAACTACGTGGGGTTACAGGGATAGGGTGGGATATGTGTTGGTGTAGGGGTTACGGGGATTGGGTGGGATATGTGTCGATGCAGGCTCGATGGGCCGAAATGGCCTCTATCTGCACTGTGGCGTTTCTGTGATTTCTGTTTCTGTGAATTACCCTTTATGTATTTCCTGCTTAATTGCCATGTGCATACATTTTCCACCTGTCAGTTTCTGGATGTCATAGCTTTTCCTGCATCATGTTGATATTGTAACTTTTTTTTCCTCCTTTTTAACTATTCATTTTATTCCATTTTGCCTTTCCTAATTGCGATATATTTCTCCCAAATTCCTGTTAATTGCTTGAGTGGAGGAGACTGTCTAACACAAGCACTTTAATGTTATCTGAATATATGTTTAGCTACCTCTTGATTTATAGGTGTTTTAATGCTGATGGGTAGTTATGATAATGTGTAGCTCTTATATTCATCAGAGGTGAACAACTGAAGAGATGGTGCTGGTTACAGAGATCGCAAACTGATCTGCAGAAAACAATAACCACCTTTTGCTTCTAATTTTATTCCTATTTTTTTTTCTGCCCATGACTAGGAAACCCTGAAGAGGACAAAAGTGCCAGCATCCAACTTTCTAGGATACAATATTTTTTTGTGCTTAAACTTTCACAAGGGAGATAATTATCTATTAGTAAATAAGATGTAAAACAGTCAAATACTTAGAGAACCATGTATAAGAAATGAGCAGTAATAGGCTAAAAATATCAATAAAAGATTGATGTGACTGAAATTTTATCAGTGCAATTGATAAGTACAATATTATTCTATATGGCAGTGGATTTGCAAGTGTCTTTATGGTGATTAAAAGATGATTGTTTGATTTCATTCTTGCATAAAATGTGAATGTATCATTTATTTTTAAATTGATAAATCAATATTTCAGATAAACATCTGCCCTTTCTTGAGCCAAATGCTTTGCTAAAGCTGGTAAAATGGAACCAAATCAACTCTTCTATGGATTTGGTCCCCTTCAACCAGCTGTAGCTGTGCATTGATCGCCACAGCATGAGCTGGAGACAGAGAACGTGCCTGAGCTGACACTGCCAACGAATGCTGAAGATAAACAGCTATGAAGACATTTGTCAATAGGGACATTATGACGCTTGACATCTGCAAATACATCATGCATGTGTAAACGGGTAGACTGAACCCTAGTCATCAAGCAGGCCTGTACAAATCTAAGAGCATATGGAAAGCGAAACCTCTAACCTGGCATTTTCTTCTGAGGTGTCTCCCCCCCACCTCCAACAAGAGAATCATGATGCATCAAAGCAATATCTTTTTTATGTAGCTGGCTTGTAATATTAGTTAATCAATACTTGTACAAGTTGTGTGTTGATTATATAAATAAATGATTTAATCTCTTTTATCTGGTTCACTGGAGTCACTACAACAATTTTCTTCCATTATAGTCAAGGATTTTTCTTATACTCATCAAAGTGAGGGATGTTAGGAACATAACACTTAGGCCATCCAGTGTCTACGTCAAGCACTTCCAGGATGGATATAACATGATTAGATGCAGAGTAAAACTCCCTTACTCTGACCCTGCTGCCATCTCATAATATCACCTCATACTGCATCAATTTTTCATTTCTTTCACCAGCCACATTGTGCCCTTTCAAAGTGAGATTGCTAGTTTAGTAGCAATTAGTGCTGAATTAGGGTTAGTTTTGTAGCAGGGGTCCATGCCCATTCGGAACCTGATTGCTCAAACCTATTTCACTTTGTACCCTTACAGCCAATAGACAAGAGGGGGTTTATGTCCCAGCGTGTCCATACTGGATGTGAACCCAAGCTTCGATTTCAAAGCTTAAAAGCCAATATCTAACCCACTGCACCACCCAGTCCATCTTCACCCCAACCAGTCAGTTGAGCCATGTTAGCAGAAGGTTCCACCTTTTCACAGTTTTGGCCTACTTTACAACGACCTATCAGCAAATACAAAAACAAATGGGTAACAATGAGCTGTTATGAATTCCTGGAAAGTCAATATGTTTTAAAAAAAAAAAACAAGTATGACTCGACCAAATTAATTTCTAGGTGCATCCACAAATGATAATAAATGTGTGCTTCCTCTCTCTCTGACGTTTTGGATTCTCAGTACTGGGATCCAGGTTCGAATGCTGCAACCTTACCAGCCGAAAGGAATCTTTATTTTGCAGTTCTAGTTGGCCGAGAGGGGCATCTTGTCGGCCACTCTCGCTATTTACACTTACATTCAGCACGTTTCTCCATCAGATGCCAGGTAAAAGCGGAACTAGTGAATTCAGTGACAATTTACAAGGCCCATCAAAAAAAGTAAGCCTCTCTTGCTGCCAAGACAAGGTAAGTGGGCTCTCTTGTAAAGGTAAATTCACCAACCTCATACTCCCAGCAAGGAGCCATGCGTGAAGGATACGTGGGTTGGAGAATCAACACTATCTCTGATACGTGCTCTCTTTAAGCATCTCTCCCTGTGCGGAGTGCTGGATCAGAGAATTTTACCCTATATTTTCCAGGTACTGCCAGTGGTGGGAGAGCCATACTTGTGCTGTCTGCTACACTCCTATATCGTACAACCTTAAAAGATCTTTTCAGGTTAGAACAAGCTTGTTTGAGAATGCCCAACAACCCTGCTGTTGAGGTGCATTACACACTGTTCTAGCTGACTCTTGAAGGCCGAAATATTCATTAGATCCGTCCATGCTCAGCTCATTTCAAAGGCAAGAAGAACACACCCAACTCTCAAAATTCCAACTCCCAAAATTCCAACTCTCAAAATTAACTGCAGCTCAGATTTAAATCGCTTTTAAAGCTTGATAGAAGTGCAGGCTCAATTTACAATGCAACAAACCTTCCAGCAATGCTTCTCAAATTATAGCAGCAACAGAACTGAACATGATTCATGATGTGTCAAAATACTAAAGCAAGACAAAAAATGCACCTTATTAACAAAACTGACTGTATCATCTCATCTGTAATGCATCCACGTTAGGGCTTGTCAAGGATAAGAACCATTATTTTTATCCGAATATAGGCTAGAGAACTTGAAAATTATTTTTCATGTGTTTTTAAAAATTCTCAACAGCAACCAACAGAAGCTGCTAATAATGGCTGTTCATCAGTGAATCCACAAACACAACGATGAACAATTTGTTCTCTTGAAGTGGCCACAGCTTGTACACATATGTTTTAAGATCTTAGAGGGGAAAATTTGGGTCGCCCCAACGTCACCGGGGCGCTAATTTTAGTGCCCCGAGAAATTTAGTGCCTCTCTGCCTGAAATTCAGTTGTAGTGCCCCAAGCAGGAGGCGGGCGCTACTGGAGGCGCTCCAACTACTTCTTGGGGCGATACAACTGAATATCGCACGTAGCGCCGCGTCATTGCAGGCCTCCCGCCCCTGATTAAAGGGGAGGGGCCTAGCGCTGCACGCACCGGGGTCCTGCTGGACCACCGGGGAGCGGAGTGCCGGGGTAAACAGAATGGCACTCGAGGAGTGCCGGGCTGAGCGATCGCGGCCGGCACCCCGAAGAAAAAGGGGAAGGGGGCAGGTGCTGGCAGTCAGCCCAAAAAAAATGGCTGCCTGACACCTGCCCTTTAAGTAGCACCGCCGCGGCTGCAAAAACGTCACCCTGACCCTGTCGGACATATCGTCCGGCAATAGGCCAGGGGGGGCGCAACCCAAGTTTGCAGCCGGGGCGTAAGCAGGCTGCTGGGCATAGCGGTGACTTCATCGCCGGTGGCGCTACCAGCTACCGCCGCTGCTAACCTCCCGCTGAATTTCACGGGAGGCGTTAGCAAAACTGCACCCGGGCACTAGGGCATTTGCGCCCCATTAGCGCCCCCGGGGGTGCTAACGAGGGGTACAAATCAACCCAATTTTCCCCCCATAGTGTCCAACTAAACTGTCCAGTGGAAAATGAAGATTCTGTACTCCTTAATTCACTACATTAAAACAAAATCATATGAAGAATATCATCAAATATTATATTACAATCAGCTTAATATATATATATAAATAAATAAAAATTCTTCACATATGGCAGGGCGGATCACCCGACCTTTCTTGAACCTGTCCGATTTTCATATCATTCCACTCTGCCAGATTCTCGTTCAGGTGATGAAGACACAAATCTACCCTAATAAAGTCTTGCATTTTGCATAGGGCCATCGGTCTCTCACTCTGTTATAGATGCAAAACAATCTTAAGATAAAAGAGAAAGAAAACCAGTCATTTACAGAAATTTACAATCGGTTACAATTGCCCTCTAATTGGTCTCATAAGTGTACAAGCAGTTGCTATGGGGGGGATTTTGCCAGCCCTGGGAAGGCGGGTATGGAGGCGGGACTGCCGGGAAAATGGCAGAATCTGGGAGCGGGTACCCATCTCGCCCCCAACCCGCGCCGGGTCCCATCTCCTTGAGGCAGGAAGGGGATTAGTGCCAATTAACTGCCTGCTAACAGGTAGTTAACAGGCAAGTTTTTTGGCTAATCCCTATTTTGAGCCTTAAAGTGTGGGCTAACCGACGGCTCCAAACCTTGCCAGGGTCAGCAAGGCGAGCCATGGGTCGGCGGGGGTCTGCGGGGCCGAAATGTCCAGTATGCAGGTGAGTGATGAGTGCGGGTGTGGAGGGGTAAGTCTGTGAGGTGAGTGTAAAGTGTTTTAATAAGATTACTTACCTTCCCTTCTTCCTCCAGGCTTCATCCCTTTAGGCTGCGGAGCTGCCTCATCTCCAGGGCAGAGATCACAGAATGGCAGCATTCATCTGATTTCTGCTCAGGAAAGAGGTTTGGTGTGTCTTGAGTACAAGGACTCACCAAAGAACAGAGATTGTCAGTGTTTGACAGCTTCTCAAAGCTGTCAAACGATGACAATTCATCTGTCAAAAACTTTTGACAGATGAAACGTCATACGGTGACATTCTCTGTCACCAGCTTTCCCTTAATTGGCCTGCTAAGCCCACTGAACAAGGTCAGTCAAGGGAAAATAGCGTGGGTTGACCGGACGTCGATGGAGGCGGGACTGAAACCCGACAAGCAACAGTCTTGCCTCCATCACGTCCCCATTGATAAAATCACCCCCAATGACTCAGTTTAATCTATTTAGATCCCTTCCCCATAGAGCGTACTTGGACAATGACCTTAACGGGACTGGTCCGGTTAGCTGATCAAACTTGCTCCAGAACTCAATCTACTTATGAACAACACCGTGGGAGGTCCTTCAGCAACAGGCAATATCCGCACAATAATACATATTCTGACTAACTCCTGGTTATTATCAATTAACTGCTAAAATGACCCATTCGCGCCACCATAAAATATTATTTTACTTGGGAATTTTAGCTTCTCATGAACAAATCAGTACAGAATTCTCAAGAAAGAGCTGCTCAGAAGAAACAGAAAAGGGTTGGTGTAGGGTATCCTTTATTTCATCAATTATTTCCTTCGCTAAAGTAATTCAATAATGCAAAGAGATCAAAAACTGTACCTGGTCCAAGTCAATCAGAAGGTACAAAATGAGAATTACAGTGTTATTACAATAACACACAAGATGCCCAGATAAACACTGAAAGTCTTCTGTTGCTCCAACTTTACAAATTACTATGGTGGGGATCAGTGCTTGATCTATAAAGGAAATAATTCAGCTGACTAATTAAATCTTCTGTGCTCCACCTGGTTCTTTATACAAAAAAAATCCAGTGTAGTCTACAAGTACCTCAGCTATGAATTTGGACTGTGACATACAACAATGACTATTGTATTTATAAAGTGCTTTTAATGTAGTAAAACGTTCCAAGGCGCTTCATGGGAGCGTTATCAAACAAATTTTGACACCAAGTTGCATAAGGAGATATTAGGACAGGTAACCAAAAGCTTGGTCAAAGAGGTAGGTTTTAAGGAGCGTCTTAAAGGGGGCGGGAGAGAGGCAGAGTGGCTTAGGGAGGGAATTCCAGAACCTAGAACCCAAGCAGCTGAAGGCACGGCCACCAATGGTGGAGCGATTAAAATTGGGAACGCGCAAGAGGCCAGAATTGGACTGGGTTAGTACTACATATGAGAAAGGTTTGCTTCCACAGCAGTCAAACACGTAAAGCTCTAGCATTTCCAATTTTGCACTGCTTAATCTGCAGAATGTAAACACAACTCCCATACTAAACAAGGTAATGCTAGAGTTCCTAACTCCCCCAATATAGGTGGGAGGCTCAAATTTTCAATTGAGACACATCAATCATTTTGTATTCAGGCAAGTCTGAGAAGGTTGCTTTTAAACAAATTAGCTTAATTGCAATTCAACTTCTGAATAAATTATGTACAATATGTCAACAGTAGGGAGGTAGAAAAAACAGTAAATTAGGTATCATTTTGAGATCAATTAGACTGCCACTTCCATGTGCAAATAAGTCATGCTGCATGCACACAGAATTTCTTGGCATTCTGTATTTAAAGTATAACATAATACGCTAAAATGTGAATTTTTCTTTTGTGAATTAGTGACAATTGAACACAAAAACTTGTACAACTCTTTCAAAATTATAATGCAGACATCAGCAGCCAGTACTCTCTTATTTGTCAAACAGCCTTCTATGTGACATTACATGGGTAGGAGCTTTTGAAAGCAACATTGCCAATGTATTAAATAATGTTGTACAACCTAAAATGGAAATAGAATTGAAAAGCTGATGCCATGTCTATTTAGAAGAATGAGAGGTGATCTTATTGAAACATATAAAATTCTGAGGGGGCTCGACAAGGTAGATGCAGGGAGGATGTTTCCTCTCATGTGGGAATCTAGAACTCGGGGGGCATAGTTTCAGAATAAGGGGTCTCCCATTTAAAACTGAGATGAGGAGGAATTTCTTCTCTCAGAGGGTCGTGAACCTTTGGAATTCTCTACCCAGAGAGCTGTGGAGGCTGAGTCATTGAATATTTTCAAGGCGGAGATAGACAGATTTTTGAAAAACAGGGGAATCGAAGGTTATGGGGAGCGGGCAGGAAAGTGGAGTTGAGACCAAGATCAGATCAGCCAGGATCTTATTGAATGGCGGAGCAGGATCGAGGGGCCAAATGGCCTACTCCTGCTCCTATGTTCTTATGTTCTATCTCAGTAGACAACAATAGCAATTTAAAGAGAATTTAAAGTGAAATAGCATTACTTTCCATATGTCTAGTGCACTGAGATTAGGTGAAGAATAGACTCCTAAATAGACCATTCTGCACACATGTACCACCCTGGTGTGACATTTATTTTTTTGGTGTCTATTATAATCACTGAATTAGGAATGACACAACCTTTAAGTGACCTATAAACTCTAACCCTGATATTTTGATTAGAAACCCTGAATTCAAGTTCCATTCTCAAAGACGTTCATGCTCAGCTGCCTCTTCAGCTGTTTTGCCTGGGAACATCTGAGCAGGTTTAAGCACAAAATTCTGAGTACATTTCCTTCCAGGTAGTCAACCAAGGCGCAGTAGGAACCAATTTCACAGAGATATCACTGGCTAGCCTGTCCTTTCCTCCTACTTGCAGATAGGAGCAAAAATAGAGGAAAAATCATAAGCAAATATCAATTAAGATAATGACAACAGCAACAACCTGCATTTATATAGTGCCTTTAATATGGAAAAAATGTTCCAAAGATACAAATTTATTCTGACCATATCAAAAGTTTTCAATACCATTAGAAATTTTAGGTACACCCATCTTTCTTTCAATTCAGTTCAGTTCTGAAGAGAATTGATCAGAGCTGGGTTTTGGGCCCTTTAACTGATCCATCCATTACATCATCTAGAAGTTTGGCACAGCCTCAAAAACAGAATTTTCAACCTTCCTCTCCGCAGTCTCTGTGCACATTGTGGCAACAGGGTGAAAGTAAACACTTGGCACCAGCACAACTACTGACAGCAGCCGAATGGTTCGACAAAAAAAAAAATCAAAATTTTAGAGTTGTGGGTTGTGCCAAATAGAGACACAAATGTTCAGATAGTAATGGTTTATTTCATAATTCATCAATCAGGAGCCACATTTTGCCTTGTCAAAATATGTTTGTATCTGTGTGTAGTTTGGCACATGAAAAAAGATACTCTCAGCTGTCTGAGAGCCACATGAAATGTAGGCCGCGATTTTGCAAATCGATGCGGCTTGGGAGCGGGCCAGCTGGTTTCCGGGTTCCAGTCCCGCCCCCAACTGCATCCGGCCCACGGATGTGATTTTACGTCGATTGGCCTTGTTAAGCCTGCCCTGCTGGCTTGCCGGCCAATTATGAGGAAACCAGTCATATGACGTCATTTGATGACGCGTCATCTGCCGGCTTTCTTAAAAGGACCACGCACAATTTTTCCTTGACAGCTCATTTTTCAGTGTTTGACAGCATTGAGGTGCTGCAAACACTGACAATCACTGTACAAAGATGAGCTCTTGCACCCAGGCTCTCCAATGACTCCCTCCATAGGCTAGAACAGATGGCAGCTGCAGGTGAGGTGACAGAAGTGATCTGTCACGGGTGAGAGAGGTTCTCCCAATGAGGTGGGACGAGACTGCCAATTCAAAACTTGTTTCCTACAGAAAAGTGTAAATGCATTAAAAATGATTTCCCCAACATTTTCTTACCTCTGAAACTCACCAGTGCACCATTTGATCCTTCACACCACTTCTGCAGCTGTCAACAATGCAGAAACATTACAGCAGACTCACAACACACCACACTTACCCGGCGTGGTGTCTGGACGTTGGAGAACCCGAGGCAGAAGTGGCAAAATTGAAAAAGAGCCTGTTAACTATTATGTCCGTGTATAATTGAGACACGGACGGCAGGAGTTGGTTATAACAGGTCTTTACTGAATGGAGACAACCTGGAACTACTATGCAAATGTTACTACACAGGCTTATATACAGGGGTGGTCACCACTGGTACTGCAGTATACAGGGGCTGCAGAATATAGTTCCTTCTGCAAAGTACATACACTACAATTCCTCCCTTTTTAGCTAAACAGTACATAACATTCGATTAACAATGAAATAACATATTTACAATTACAGTTGCTAGATACATTAGTTGAAGTTAAGCAATTATAAGTTCAGTCTTTGAGGAGGTTTCCTGATTCTGTCTGGATAACGCCTCTTTGGGGTATCAGGTTCTTCTGGCAAAGTTGAGTCGGGATCAATGTCATTGGTTGGTTTGTCTGCTTCCAATATCACCGATTCTGAGGTAGATGCAATTGGTACTTCGGTTTCATCGCCAGGTGTATCAGATCGTGGTGTGGAGTTGACGTTTCCCAGTGACTCTAGAATCTGGTCAGCATGGCGTCTTACAATGCTCTCTCCAACGTCCACGGTATACATTAGAGGTCCTTGCCGTGTACAGATCGTTCCTGGCTGCCATTTCTCTGTGCGGTAGTCCCGGGCCAAAACTGGTTGACCTATCTTAAAACTCCTGGTCGGCATTTCATTCATATTCTGAAACTGCCTGTTCTCCACATCTCTTCTGACGTTTGGCTTAACCAAATCCAAGCGGCATCGTAGTCTTCGATTGAAGAACATCATGGCTGGAATAACAACAGAAAATGCTGGAAAAACTCAGCAGGTCAGGCAACATCCGTGGACAGAAATTTGAGTTGACGTTTCGGGTCGAACCCTTCTTCAAACATCCGCAGTATTTTGCTATCATGGCTGGAGTTTGGTTGGTAACCGCATGTGTCGCATTCCAGTAGGCAAACAAGAAGTTATCCACCTTGTGTTGTAGGGGTATATCTTCATTACACATTGCCTTGATAGCCTTCTTGAATGTTTGAACAAACCCCTCGGCCAATCCATTAGTGGCTGGATGATATGGGGCGGATGTGTAATGCTTAACACCATTGTTCTTTAAGAACCTCCGGAACTCTTCAGACACAAACTGTGGTCCATTGTCAGAGCAAATCTGTTCAGGCAGCCCATTCCTGGCGAATATGGTTCGTAAGACTGTGATAGTTTTTTCTGTGGTGGTTGAGGACATTTTTATTACCTCTGGCCACTTTGAATGTGCATCCACCGCAATTAAAAACATTGAGTCCATAAATGGACCAGCAAAATCAATGTGCACCCTTTGCCATGGAGATGAGGGCCACTCCCATGGATGTAGTGGGGCTTGTGGTGGGGCGTTTTGGACCTTCTGGCATCCTGTACAGCTCTTGGTCATCTCTTCGATTTCCCTATCGATTCCCGGCCACCACACAAACGCTCTGGCTAAGTTCTTCATTTTTACCCCTCCCAGATGACCCTCATGAAGCTCATTGAGCACTCTATCCTTCAATTTGGGTGGAATTACTACTCTGGATCCACACATCAAGGTTCCTCTGCACACTGACAGCTGTTCTCTTCTCGGCGAGAATGCTGGCAGCAGTGGTTCGCCATGTGCTGGCCATCCCTTCACCGTTAAATCATAGACCCAGGAGAGTGTCGGGTCATTTCGTGTTTCCTTTTCTATGTTTGCATTCGTCACAGGGAGACATTCGACGATGGTCGAGTGGAATATCTCCACTGGATCCACTGCAAGTTCTTCTTCCACCGTCGGCAACGGTAGGCGCGACAATCCATCAGCATTCCCATGCTGTTTAGTTCCTTTGTACTCGATGTCATATTGGTGTGCCCCTAGGAAAAGGGACCACCTCTGTAGCGTTGTGCTGTCATTATCGGTACGCCCTTCTGAGGGTTGAAAATGGAGACAAGAGGTTGATGATCAGTAAGTAGAGTAAATTTCTGTCCGTGCAGGTAGTGATTGAACTTCTTCATCCCCCACACTAGGCTGAGGGCCTTTCTGTCAATCTGGGCGTAGTTACGCTCGGCTGAAGTTAACGAGCGTGACGCAAAAGCTATCGGCCTCTCTGAACCATCAAGGAATTTATGTGACAGTACCGCCCCAATGCCGTAGGGAGACGCATCACACGCCAGTCTTATCGGTAGTGATGGGTTGTAGTGAGCCAATACTTCTCTTGAAGTGATTAGGTCCTTACTCTTCTGAAAGGCCCGCTTACATTCATCGCTCCATTTCCATGCTACTCCCGTTTGTAGTAGGGCGTTCAGTGGGTGCAGAATTGTGGACAAATTCGGCAAAAACTTATGGTAGTAATTCACCAATCCGAGGAATGACCTCAGTTGCGACACATTTTCAGGCGCTGGAGCCTTAACTACCGATTCAATTTTGACAGGAGACTTATGTAACCCCTCTTCATCAATCACGTGGCCACAATACGATATCTGTTTCTTAAAAAACTCGCACTTGGGGCGATTGGCTCGTAGCCCATGTTCTCTTAGTCTAGTGAGCACCTGCTCTAGGTTGGCAAGGTGTTCACTGTCATCTTCACCTGTCAGTAGGATGTCGTCCAAGTAACACTGAGTCCCCGGAATCCCTTGCAGGGCTTGTTCCATCGCTCTTTGCCATATCACCGGAGCTGATGCTACTCCGAATACCAGTCGATTATACTGGTAAAGACCTTTGTGAGTGTTTATCGTGAGATACTTCCTAGAGGATTCTTCAACCTCCATCTGCAAATATGCTTGTGTTAGGTCAATTTTTGTAAAACGCTTCCCTCCAGATAGTGAGGTGAAGATATCTTCTATCCTTGGAAGAAGATATTGTACTGTGTGAAGGAGTGGGTTCACCGTCACCTTGAAGTCCCCACAGATGCGAACCTTCCTTGGCTCCTCAGACTTATTGTTTAACGTTTTCTTCGTGACAGGAATGATGGGTGTCGCCCACTCGCTCCAGTCTACCTTAGATAACACACCTGCATTCTCCAGATTCTCCAGCTCTGCCTCGACGGCTGGGCGAATTGCATATGGTACCGATCTTGCTTTGAAAAACTTGGGAATTGCATTCTCTTCTATTTTTATCGAGGCGGTTACGCCTTTAAGAGTTCCCAGTCCTTGTTGAAATACCTCTTTGGCGTTAGCTAAGATTGTTGACAATCGTCCAGGAGTGACGTCGTCATCCTTTTTACCAGCCACCGTCAGTGCCTGAATGGAGTGCCAGTCTAAACTTATCTTTCTGATCCATTCATGTCCCAATAACGGTGGTCCACCATCTTGCAGTATGTAGAGATACAATTTCTGTATTTCCTTGCCGTTGTATTCGACAGGCACCCTTATTTTTCCGCTGGGGTATACTTTTTGCCCCGTATACGTCTTCAAGACAATGGATGTCTCTTTCAAGGGTATGTGTGAGAATAGCCGCTCGTAGTCTCGTCGATTCATGACGGTTAGAGCTGATCCTGTATCCAATTCCATTTTGACTTGGGACCCTGCTATCGTGAGGGTGACCCAAATGGTTCGGTGATCCTCTTTTGTGATTACGTTGTGAAGTTTGAGACAGCTTAGTCGCTTGTTCTCGGATTCACTATCGCTCATCTGGTCTTCGGAACTATTGTCCGTCATCTTTTGTACTTTCCTATACGGTTCCTTAGTAGCCTTTTTGTTGTCGTTGGTCTTCTTCCCAGACCTGCAAACTCGTGCAATGTGTCCCATCTTTCCGCATTGTCTGCATATTTTTTCCTTGGACCAGCAGTCCTTCTGGTCATGGGTTGTTCTGCCGCAGCGATAACATTTTGCAAATCCCCGTGTCATTTCGTGGGTGCCGTATTCCTGTGGCTTTTGCTGTATTTCCGCAGCTCCCCTTGCTGCTGCTTCGTACGATACTGCCACGCTGAATGCCTTATCTAGCGTCAGCTCTTTCTCTGAGAGTAACCTCTTCTGGGTTCCTTCACTCAGGAGTCCACAGATAAATTTGTCCCGTAAGGTATCTGCCAGTCCTGCTCCGAACTGGCAGTGCTTTGATAGCTTGCGTAGTTCCGTAAGGTAATCAGCATTGCTCTCATCTTTATGCTGATTTCTCCTGTGGAATTTAAATCTTTCTGCTATCAGCAGCGGTGTAGGATTTAGGTGTTCCTGTAGGATAGCAACAATTTCGTTAAAATTCTTCGCCTTCTGTTTGGCTGGAGTAATCAGGTCCCGCAATAGGCCGTACGTTTTGTGCCCATTAGGTTTAGCAGTACCGATGCCTTTTTCTCATCGGCTACTTCGTTTGTCTCGCAATATACCTCGACTCTTTCCACATACGTGGTCCAGTCTTCTATTGCATTATCGAAGGCAGTGATATTGCCAGTCTTCGGCATCTTGGAAATCTAAGATGGCGCCTCCCGCGCTTTGCCTTCTTCCCCGATTTAACAAAATGGCGCCTCCCGCGCTTTCTGTCTTCTCCGCTGTTGCTAGCGCTGTTGCTGGCGTTTTATGCCTTGATGGCGACGCCCTATGGTCTTCGCGCACTTCCCCCCACGCTGCTGCTAACGCCGCTCTCCGCGGTTCCCGTGGTAAACTGCAGCTCCTCGCAGCTTTCTGCGCGTTTAATTTTTATTATTTCCCCGTCGTCGGAACAACCCTGCAGGACACTTGCCTCCCTCTTCTCGGGTCTGTACGCTGCCCGGCTTCGTAGCACCGGCCGCGCCCTGTGTGCTCCACCCTCTCTCTCTCTCCTCTTCCCGACAACGCTGCTTGGCCCCGTTGCAAAGCCACCCGCTCGAGCTCTAGACTGCCGCAGCCCAGGAAGGATCAGTGTACTACCTGCCACCAGCCCGATTAGCTGAAGCACCATCGACAGGATAACCAAGCCCCGCTCTCGACAGCCTCTCCTGCAAATCTTCAACTCTGCTGACTCAGAGGCGGATGCCCACGGTCGACGCCCGTTTCTTCTGTTTCTTTCTTCCTTCTGGCCTCGACCTCTGATAACTTCGCTTCAGGGATGGATACCCATGAGGTGGTGCAGACTGCAGGTAAGTTCGTATCTGCTCGTCGCCAGTATTATGTCCGTGTATAATTGAGACACGGACGGCAGGAGTTGGTTATAACAGGTCTTTACTGAATGGAGACAACCTGGAACTACTATGCAAATGTTACTACACAAGCTTATATACAGGGGTGGTCACTACTGGTACTGCAGTATACAGGGGCTGCAGAATATAGTTCCTTCTGCAAAGTACATACACTACATTAACAAGTATCAAGTACCTATTAACAGTCAGGTAAGTGGCTAAAATCCTCTTCCCGCCGCTAGGTGTCGGGTCCATGCGTAAACCGGGGACCCGACACTTGGGAAGATTGATTGGAGGCGGGTTGACAGCGGGTTTCCTACCCGCTGTCGATCTTTGTGATTTTGACAGCGGTCCCGCCTCCAATCCCGCACTCTGAGGACCGGCAAAATTCCGGCCGTAGACTCTTGCACAGAATGCATCCCAGTTCTATGCCAGCTCTCAATCTGACCATGTAATGATTTAATCAAGGACTGCTGAACACTCATGACAATCTTTGAGGACAGAGTTTATTTTCCAAAGGTCTTGGATAATATGTTTGAATGAAGTTCAAGTGATTTTAGAATCAATCTTATTTATTTTGTTAGCAACAATTTATATATATTTTTTAAAATAAGAAAAACATTTCTAACAGTGAGAGAGGCTTCATTTCATGAACTGCTCAGTTGATGTTTGCCACCTCTGGATAGGCGGAGCTCTTGAGAGACACCCTCAATATGAGGAAAGTATCTCAGTGTGTTCTTATAACATATTATAATCTTCTTCTTCTTCTTAGGCAGTCCCTCGGAACCGAGGATGACTTGCTTCCACATTAAAAATGAGCTCGCAGGTGACTGATTAGTCCAATGTGGGACCAACAGTCTCTGTCACAGGTGGGGCAGGCAGTGGTTGAAGGGGTGGGTGGGTGGGGTGCTTGGGTTGACGTGCGCTCCTTGCGCTGCCTGCGCTTGGCTTCCGCTTCATATAATGTACACAACTTGGGTACCAAAGCTGGTGATTTGTAAGTGAAACATAGTCCAAGTCCAACTGTAATGAGCATTGATGTGATACTAATGAGTTAATGAGAATTACTATAATCTTATTATCTCCATAAATGGTTAGTGCAAGTGACATGTCATCTTGATTTAATTTGCAGTTACAACAAGCTGATTAAACATGATCAGTTTTGCTTGCAGTATATAGGTGATACAACATGCACCGCTTTTATAATGAAAGCTGTGATCTCCACTTTGTTTCTTTTGCCGTTTTTATAACTACCTAAACTTGGATCGTACTCTGCCAAATCATCAAATATAGGATTTCACTGACTGCAGCTTCAGACTCTGAGACCTGTAGGTACAAAGATTAAATTAAACTTTTCTAAAATGCTTCATGTCTTATGACAAACCCATGCTCGGTTTTGAAAGTCAAAAGTTCTGATTGTGCTTTAAATTTGTACAAATATAATTTTCTTTTGGCTTATGGTGACTAATTCAGTATACTCACGCTGCATTTTTAATCTTTTCTGCGATAGTTCAGTGTATGAGCTAGGCAATGTTAAATTACCCGTAGAATATACCAGCATTTGAGGTATTTTCTCCTCTTTTTCTTTCTTTTTTTCATGCATTACACCAGCATTGGTCCAGAGGACAGGCAGGCAACATGTTTCCAGGACCCCATCGATGTCACTTTGGACTTGGCTTCATCCCCAGGAGCAGTCCAGGCTCATGGGAGACTCACCTTCCCATTTTTCCTGTCTGTGGGAAAATGCTCTGTGCCTCCCAAACAACAGCACGTTTCAGATTGGTAATTCACTGCCTGAATGGTTATGCGTGAAAGTTCAAACTTTGTCATCTCATAACACAGGAGTCTGGGGTTGGCCATGAACCTTAAACCTGATGAATAAAGACGCGTCTGCACAGTTTATGATATAAGAGAAAAAAAGAAAAAGGAAGACTTGCATTTCTATAGCGCCTTTCACGACCACCAAACATCCCAAAGCGCTTTACAACCAGTGAAGTACTTTTTTGAAGTGTAGTCACTGTTGTAATGTAGGAAACACGGCAGCCAATTTGCACTCAGCAAGCTCCCACAAACAGCAATGGGATAATGACCAGATAATCTGTTTTTAGTGACGTTGATTGAGGGATAAATATTGGCCAGGACACCGGGGATAACTCCCCTGCTCTTCTTCAAAATAGTGCCATGGGATCTTTCACATCCACCTCAGAGAGGGCAGACAGGGCCTCAGTTTAATGTCTCATCCGAAAGACAGCAGCTCCGACAGTGCAACACTCCCTCAGCACTGCACTGGAGTGTCAGCCTAACTTTTTGTGCTCAAGTCTCTGGAGTGGGACTTGAACCCACAACTTTCTGACTCAGAGGGATAAGCATGGGATTAAATAGTTCTGATGGTGGTAGGAGGGATAGGGAGTGGCAGAAGAGGTAAAAGCAAGTTACCAGTTTATCTGCTCTCTCTAGCAGTCATGATAAGAAACTACCAGTAGAGTTTGGGAAAGGGTTGAGCTGATCAAAAAGGGGATTGGTCAGCAGTACTACCAACCCACCACATCATTTTCCCCATAGAATGTAAGCACAACTGGGAATGGAGATGAAAGCAGTTGAAGGTTGGTCTTATAACAAGTACATTCTTTTCTGCATGTATCCCTCACACTCTCCCCATTTATGTGGCCTTCACAGTCATTTTTTAATGGTAATCTGAGAAACAACTTTGGTTTCACTTTCTATTTCAGTGACCTGTCTTCCCATTACACCAGCTAGTAGCAGCTAAGAAAACGATAGCCACGATGTAAGAACAGGAGACGTTTGAATAAATCAATTCTTTTAAAGTAGTCAGCCAAAGAAAATACTAAGGGGGGAGAAATTTGGTACCTTAGTGCCTCCCGTTAGCGCCTCCGGGGGCGGAAACGGGGTGCTACCAGCTTTGCAACCGGGCGCGGCGATAGTACTGACGCCTGCGAAATTGATGTGGAGGTTTGCGGTGGAGGTAACCGCTAGCGCCACGCTCTCCTGCACCCGGAGATCGTGACATCATCCAGTTGCGCAGTGCCCTGGTAATGCCCCAGCTCAGAAAATCACTCTCGCCCCCTGCCTGAGCGCCTACCGTTAGCAACGACAGGCAGAGGAGGCAGTCTGCAGTCGGATAAGCACTGGAGGAGCGCTATATAAAGCTGTCAACATCCGGTTTATTTTTAGTTGGCAAAGAACGCTGCCTTGTCAGTTTGACATAGGCAAACAGGTGTGTTGAGCGATTTCAGCGTTTTTCACTTGAAGGAGTCTTCTGCCTCAGAAATATTATTCAGTTTCAGTTAGGTGAGATTTTAAAGTGCAACATTTCCATACTTTAACGGGTCTGTACTGGCACTGGACTTCGCCCTCCAGTGTCAACGTCGGAGGCAGCGGAGGCAGAGAGAAAGATTGCAAAATATGGCCAGAGGGAGGAGGGCCAACAGGGCTCTCAACAGGAGGCCTTACACTCCCAGGATATACTGGCAGCATTTCTCCTACGTCAATTTCACTGAGGAACAGTGTCATGGAAGGCTCCGCTTCACCAAGGACGTGGTCAGAGAGCTCTGCCACTGCCTGCAGCCAGACCTGGAGCCTCACAACAGGAGCACCACGGCTCTCTCAGTGGCAGTCAAGGTCACCGTCGCCCTTCCAGTGTGCAACAGGAGACATGTCTAACATATCGCAGTTCGCCATCCGTTTGAGGTCACAGGTGCTCTCTACAGCAGGAGAAGGGATTACATTTCCTTCCCCATGATCAGAGAGAAGCAGTGCGAGCTTGCATGTGGCTTTGCCAGGGTAGCAGGCTTCCCCATGGTGCAGGGCACCATTGACTGCACCCACGTGGCTTTGCGGGCACCGCATAACAATCCTGAGGTATTCCGTAACCGCAAAGGCTACCACTCACTTAATGTGCAGTTGGTGAGCGACCACACACAGCAAATCCTCACCGTCAATGCTCACTATCCTGGCAGCAGCCACGATACCTTCATCCAGCACCCTTCCAGCCTGCTGCTGCTCTCCACTTGGCTCATGACTCCCCTCCGCAACCCCAACACTCGTACCCAGCACTCATACAATGAGAGCCATGCCGCCACCAGGAACATCATCAAACAGGCTATCAGAGTGCTCAAGCAACGTTTCCGCTGCCTTGACTGCTCGGGAGGAGCCCTCCAGTACTCGGCTGAGCGGGTGTCCCTTTTCGTGGTGCTCTGCTGCATGCTCCACAACTTGGCTATCATGAGGATGCAGCCATTGCCACCAGGCATCACTCCACCACCTCAGGAGGATGAGGAAGAGGAGGAACAGGAGCACGAACAGCAGCGACAGAGAAGCCAGCTACTCCATCAGCCTTGTGGAAGGGCGGTCTGTGACTGCCTCATCAAACTTCGGTTCCAATGATTTCGAGGCCACTTCTTGGTTGCTCAGCCTGTCCCCATCAATCCATCAATTTCTCATTCCATGCCACACCCCAAAGCTGAAATGAGACACATCACCATTTCTGCAACATTAAATTTATCCAAAATCAGAAATCACATATATACAACAACAAAATGAACGAATCACCCTTATGCAAACAATTACTTCCCCTCCTTACAGTGCCTTTTCCTAATGTGCTGCTCCTCTGTAGTGACTCCCCAGTGGCTAGCGGAAGAGTTGGTGGAAAGCTGCTGAGTGTTGGTGCCAGAGACTACAGATGGCCTTGCAGAACACCCTTGACCAGAAGGCCCGGCTCTACACTGTACCATCTCAGGATGGGCGGGGGCAGTCTGGGCTGGCTGGATGGCAGGCAGCGGCAAGTGCAATGGCGGGGTGGCAGTGGTGGGATCAGGAATGCTGTCATCCTGAGAGAGGACAGGAGGTTCCTGCTCCACTGACCCACTGCCACTGCCCCTGGGGCAGCACCTCCTCATCCCTACCAATCTGTTGGAGCACAGATTGCTGGCCTGCTGCAACACAGTGAGATCCCTGGTGGACTGTGATGGACCCAGAGATGATGGCAGCAGCCAGAGCTTGCGTTGCATCAAGCTGAGACTGCATGAGAGCAGTCTGAGACTCGATGGCAGCAACCATTGACTGCATTACAGCACTAAGACGTTGCGTCGCATCTGCCTGTGCTGCAATTTAAGCTGCCACATCACATAGAAACACAGAAGATAGGAGCAGGAGTAGGCCATTCGGCCCCTCGTGCCTGCTCCGCCATTCAATGAGATCATGGCTGATCATCCAAATTCAGTACCCTGTTCCTGCCTTCTCCCCATATCCCTTGATCCCTTTAGCCTTAAGAAATATATCCAACTCCTTTTTGAATATATTGAATGAATTGGCCTCTACTGCCTTCTTTGGCAGAGAATTCCACAGGTTCACCACTCTCTGGGTGAAGAAATTCCTCCTCATCTCTGTCCTAAATGGCTTACCCCTTATCCTTAGACTGTGACCCCTGGTTCTGGACTCCCCGACCATCGGGAACATCCTTCCAGCATCTAGTCTGTCTAGTCCTGTTAGAATTTTATAAGTTTCAATGAGATCCCCTCTCATTCTTCTAAACTCCAGCGAGTACAAGCCCAATCGACCCAATCTCTCCTCATACGTCATTCCTGCCATCCCAGGTATCAGCCTGGTGAATCTTCGCTGCACTCCTTCCATGGCAAGAACATCCTTCCTCAGATAAGGCGACCAAAACTGCACACAATACTCAAGATGTGGCCTCACCAAGGCCCTGTACAACTGCAGCAAGACATCCTTGTTCCTGTACTCAAACCCTCTCACTATGAAGGCCAACATACCATTTGCCTTCTTAACCGCCTGCTGCACCTGCATGCTTACTTTCAGCGACTGGTGCACAAGGACGCCCAGGTCTCGTTGCACTTCCCCTTCTCCCAATCTATTGTCATTCAGATAATAATCTGCCTTCCTGTTTTTGACACCAAAGTGGATAACCTCACATTTATCCACATTACATTGCATCTGCCATGCTTCTGCCCAATCACCCAACTGTTGTATCCGTGTGTTAATGGAGACACGGAATGCAGGAGTTGGTTTAACAGGTGTTTACTGAACAAAGTCTGGAGGTGAACTAAAAGATACAAGACACTATACAGGCTTACATACCCGAGTGGTCACTACCGGTATCACAGTAGACAGGGGCTCTTAAAGGTACATACACTACAATTCCTCCCCTCCTAGATAATTGGTACATAACATTTTAAGTAATCATTAATTAACATGTTTACAAGAACAATAATCTACACATTTGCTGCAGTTAATCAATTATAAGTCAGTCTCTCTGGATGCTTCCTGACTCGGTCCGGATAACGCCTCGGTGGTGTAGTAGTTTTTGGTGGTGTAGTAGGTTCTTTTGGCAAGGTCGATTCGGCTTGAATGCCAGTGTCGGGTTCATCTGGTTCCAGTATCACCGGATCGGAGGTAGATACTATGGGTATCTCTGCTTCATCATTAGGCGTATAGAGTTGTGGTGTAGGTTGTCCCTTTTCGGATGACTCTATGATCTGGTCAGCATGGCGCCTTATTATACTTTCTCCAATGTCCACGGTATACATCAGCGGTCCTAGTCGTGTGCAAATAGTTCCAGGCTGCCATTTCTCGGTACGGTAGTCCCGGGCCAAAACTTGTTGACCTATCTGGAAGGTTCTAGTTGGCCTTTCATTCATGCCTTGAAATTGCCGGTTCTCTACGTCCCTTCTGATGTTTGGCTTGATCAAATCCAGCCGGCATCTTAGTCTTCTATTGAAAAACATCATGGCGGGAGTTTGGTTTGTAACCACATGTGTTGCATTCCTGTACACAAACAAGAAGCTATCTACCTTATGTTGTAGATTTATGTCTTCATTACCCATGGCCTTTATGGCCTTCTTGAAGGTCTGGACAAACCTTTCAGCTAATCCATTGGTGGCGGGATGGTATGGGGCGGACGTGTAGTGCTTAACCGCATTGTTTTTTAAGAACTTCCTGAATTCTTCGGACACAAATTGCGGTCCATTATCAGAACAGATCTGTTCAGGCAGCCCATTCCTGGCAAATATGGTCCTTAATACTGTGATGGTTTTTTCCGTGGTGGTGGAGGACATCTTTATTACCTTCGGCCACTTGGAGTGTGCATCAACCGCGATCAAGAACATTGGCCTAGAAATTCATTGACGCCACTTTTGGGGCGCTAAAGTGGGGCGTCTGCTAAAGTTTGCGGCCGCCGCAAAATCTAGGCCACTTCTCCGATATTCATTAGCTTCGCCCTACTAGTTCGGGCGAGCGCTAAAACTGCTGTTGGACACCTCTCTTTGGGCGCTAAGCCGGAGGTGGTGCTCGATAGCGCCGAGGCCGGGCGCAGCGCAGGTGCGGCCATCTCGTGACTGACATCAGACACCCTGGCGCCGGCCAGCTCTTAAGGGGGAAGGGTCGACTGTGTCTGCTGCCATGCCCTGGATAGTGGAGCCCTCCAGCTAGGCCTGAACACTGCTGCTGGACCCAAATAGCGCCTGAAGACATGGAGAAGGCCCGTGAACGTGCGCAGCGCTTCTCAGAGCGTGATCTGAGTGTGCTGCTTGCTGCTGTGGAGAAGAGGCGCCATGTTTTGTACCCGGACAATGGCAAGAAGGCGACGGTCCGCGTCTACAGGAGAGCCTGGAGGCATGTCGCCAGCAAGCTGTCAGCCAACAGCGACGTCCCCAGGACCGGTGCCCAATGCCGCAAAAAGTTAAATGACCTCACACACATTGTCAGGGTGAGTACCCTTTCCAGTGACCTCCTCATCCTTGCATGTGCACCTCACATTATGGGCAAAGGGACGTGAAAGCTCTAATGGCCAGCCTTCATCCAGCAGCTATGGCACAGGCATGAGCATCAATTGCACATTCTGCACTGAACACACTGGCCAAGCTATTCCACCATGGGAGGCAGTGCACAGCAGATCATGGCGACACACTGGCCAGGCTATTCCACCATGGGAGGCAGTGCACAGCAGATCATGGCGACACACTGGCCAGGCTATTTCACCATGGGAGGCAGTGCACACCAGATCATGGCGACACACTGGCCAGGCTATTCCACCATGGGAGGCAGTGCACACCAGATCATGGCGACACACTGGCCAGGCTATTCCACCATGGGAGGCAGTGCACACAAGATCACGGTGACACACTGTACTTAGAGGCCGTCCTTTCTCTTGCAGGCCAAGCTGGCGAATAATCGCAAGAGCTGGACTGCGACCGGGGGAGGACGACCCCATGTCCAGCCACTCACCGACCTGCAACATCGCGTGGAGCGCCTCTTGGGTGGCCGGGTGATTGGGCCCGTTGCATGTGGAGATGCCGACCCTGTTCTGGGAAGCAATGGTAAGGACATCACCTTTTGCACCTCTCTCGTCCCACTTGCGCATCAGATCTACATCCTTTGCCACTGTCCGACCAATGCGCTGATGCCACCACTCATGCATCCCGCACTGACGCCCTCTCCTCACTCTAAAGCTACTCTTGTGCCTTCCTGCTTTCAGGTGGTCAAGAGGAGGTCCCTCAACTTGCCAGTGACAGACCCTCCGAGGAGGAGCAGGAGGAGGAGCAAGAGGAAGGCGGCCCATCAGGGGAACCCTCAGCCGCGGCCACCCAGGCCAATGTAGGGGACACGTCTTCCCTGGAGGGCAGCGTGGCGGAAGTGTCGAAGGGGAGGGGAGCTCCTGGGACCTGCGTGCTGCAGAAAGGCGGGAGGGGGGTGGAAGCTCGGCGGCCTTCTCCCCAGAGGGGGGATGCGTCGGAGGGGAGTCCAATTGCTGGGCCCAGCGGCCTCCAGCAATGCAGGAAGGGTCGGCCAGCTCGGCGGCCTTCTCCCCAGAGGGAGAGTCCGGCCTCCAGTCAGGAGATGCTCTTCGCCGAGGAGATGGAACGCCTCGAAGACTTGTCCGCGGACTCGGAGCGCCGGCACACGGAGCTCATGGCGGCAGTGGCACGGTTGCCTGAGTCCATCGATTCCCTCTCTTGGAGTGTGGCCGAGTTCGGGCCCTTAGAGGCCACCAGTCGGGCGGAATACCGGGCAGATCTTTCAGCGACTGGCCAGGTGATTAGTGGTGCCGTCCAGTCACTGGCTGCTCTGCTGCGGTCAGTGAACAGGTCAACATGGGCACTCACTGCTGCCACACTCGCTGTGTCAGCCAGGCATTGCCAGGGCACCCGGCGCGCTGCAGCAGCACATCGGTCTGTCCCTCGGCAGATTGGTGCGCATGCTGCAGTGCTGGCCCGGGCGAGTGCCAGTGTCTCAGGCGACCAGCGAGCGCCTGCCATCCGCCAGCTTGCCGCCATTCCTCCAGCCGCCACTGCCACTCCCCCAGTGGAGCTGCCAGGAGCTGCTGCAGCGACTGATGCTGGCCAGCCACAGCTGCAGCAATCAACAGCCGGCCGCTCGACGCCCAGACCTCGACTAGGCCGACCCCCAAGGGCATCTGCCGTCACGACATGTGCCCCTCAGGAACCTGCCCCCAGCCTTGCAGCAGGCAATGGCCTTACTTTGAGGCGGAGCAGCAGGGCGGGCAGGGGCCACCCAAAGATGGCCAAGGCATCGCCCTAGCGGGCCAAATAGTCGAATGTGTGGCCATTTGTGTTTGTTTCTTGAGGCCGAGAATTGGATGTTTGTTTTTTGAAGGCCGATGATGTGATGTTTGTTTTGGACAAAGGCCGAGAATGACGGCCATTTTAGTTGCCCTATTTTGTTAATCCTCCCCAGGTTGTGGGAGCGAGTAATGTGTTTGGGTGTTTTTTGGGGGTTTCCTCTGTTTTTGGTTTTCATGTGGGAAGGGCCCAGAGTTTGTACAATAAAGCATTTTATTTATTCACATTGTCCATGTTTGATCTTTGAAGTGTTTGTTGCCTTAACCGGCTGAGGGCTTGCGGAGCGGCTGCAATCATGTTCTATCATTGGCACAAGCCATTCCCTGACAGGGGGCCTAGAAGTGACGTTCAATAAGCCGCCGACGGGCGGCCCTTGGACCTTGTGCATCCCTCCTGGGCTGGTACTCCTCGTCCTCGTCATCCTCATGCTCCTCCTGCTCCTCCTCCTGAGGTGGTGGTCCAACGTGAGGTGGCAGTGCCTGAGTCCTGCGGATAGCCAGGTTGTGCAGCATGCAGCAAACGACGACGAATTGGGAGACTCGATCCTGCGAATACTGGAGGGCTCCCCCGGAGCGGTCGAGACAGCGGAACCGTTGCTTGAGCACGCCGATTGTTTGTTCTATGAGGCTCCTCGTCGCTTGATGGCTCTCGTTGTATGCCTCTTCAGCAGGGGTCATGGGCGCGCGGAGCGGGGTCATGAGCCAGGTACACAAAGGATAGCCTTTGTCCCCGATAAGCCATCCTCTTGGGGGAGGCTGTGCCTGGAACATGTCAGCCACAGTTGTCTGTCGCAGGATAAAGGCATCGTGGCTGCTGCCTGGAAAGCGGGCATTGACAGCTAGGATGCGCTGCCTGTGGTCACACACCAGCTGTACATTGAGGGAATGGTAGCCCTTCCGGTTGCGGTAATCCTCGGCATGCTCAAGAGGTGCCCGCAAAGCCACATGCGTGCAGTCAATGGCGCCCTGCACCATGGGGAAGCCCGCTATTCTTGCAAACCCCACTGCACGCTGCTGCTGCTTGTCCAGGGTCATGGGGAAGGAGATGAATTGATGTCTCCTTCTGAAAAGGGCTTCGGTCACCTGGCGGATGCAGCAATGCACGGCGAACTGGGAGATGTTAGCGATGTCCCCAGTTGCGGATTGGAAGGAGCCGGAGGCATAGAAGTTGAGAGCCACCGTCACCTTCACTGCCACCGACAGAGACGTCCTGCGCATCAGCTGTGGCTGCAGATCTCTCTGAAGCAGCCGGCAGATGTCTGCAACCACCTCCCTTCGGAATCGCAGCCTCCTAACACACATCGCGGCAGACATGGTCAGATAGGAGGTCTGCTGGCGGTATACCCTGCGTGGGTAAGGCCTCCGTTGGCGACGCCTGTTGCCCCCTCTGCGTCTAGCCAGGGCTGCCACTCTCTCACGGCGTCTGTAAGCCCTTCTGGCATAAGGCTGAAATTCAGCGTTGCCACCCAATGCAGCCCCCATTATATGCTGGCAAACACTGAGCTCTGAATGAAGGCTAAGATAATTGGTAAGCTCTGGCCTGAGCCAAAAATACCTGTCCAAGTGTTGGTCCAAACCAGTAAACTCTCCTCCTTGGTCTCTGTCCAAAAAACCGTTGCACAAGAGCGAATGCTGCAAAATGGCTGGCCTTTATACTGCTGGGTAAGTGCCCTTTAATTAGCGCTCCCCCCGGCCCGGCTGGCCAGTGTACTATTCCACTTCACAGTCGCTTGGGACGCCCGGCGCACAATGGGCCGGCGCGAGTGAAGTTCCGGTTTGGGGCGCAGAAAGGGCGTTGCACTATTATATGACGTCATGATCTGCGCGCGCAGCAGGGCGCGCGCTAAGACTTTGCGCCGGCGCTAAATGTGTCCTGAAGTTGGGGAGAGGCGCAGATCGCGCTGCGCCCGGGCGATAAGCGCCTAGCGCTCGAGATCTACTCCCCCTAAGGCGCTAACGGCTGGCGCGCCCAACTGAATTTCTAGGCCATTGAGTCCATAAATGGACCAGCAAAGTCGATATGTACCCTTTGCCATGGAGATGAGGGCCACTCCCATGGATGTAGAGGGGCTTGTGGTGGGGCGTTTTGGACCTTCTGGCATCCTAGACAGCTCTTGTTCATTTCTTCGATGTCTCCATCGATACCTGGCCACCGCACAAACACTCTGGCTAGGTTCTTCATTTTCACTCCACCCAGATGCCCCTCGTGAAGCTCCTTTAGCACTTTATCCTGGAGTTTGGGTGGAATCACCACTCTGGATCCACACATCAAGGTTCCTCGGCACACTGACAGCTGTTCTCTTCTTTGCGAGAATGATGGCAACAGTGGTTCGCCATGTGCTGGCCATCCCTTCACCGTTAAATCGTAGACTCGTGAGAGAGTCGGGTCATTTCTCGTTTCCTTTTCAATGGTAGAGTTTGTTACTGGTAGACATTCCACTATGGTTGAGTGGAACATCTCCACTGGGTCCACTGTAGGTGCCTCTTCTACCGTTGGCAATGGTAGGCGCGATAAACTGTCAGCATTCCCATGCTGTTTTGATCCTTTGTATTCTATGTCATATTGGTGTGCCCCTAGGAAAAGGGCCACCTCTGTAGCCTTTGTGCTGTCATAATGGGAACGCCCTTTTTAGGGTTGACTATGGAGACGAGGGGTTGATGGTCAGTCAACAAGGTAAATTTTTGTCCGTGTAGGTAATGGTTGAATTTCTTCACCCCCCACACCAGTCTGAGTGCTTCCCTGTCGATCTGGGCATAGTTACGCTCAGCTGAGTTCAATGAGCGTGACGCAAAAGCTATCGGCCGCTCCGAGCCATCAGGGAATCTATGCGATAATACCGCTCCTATGCTGTAAGGGGATGCATCGCATGCCAGTCTGATTGGCAGTGATGGGTTGTAATGAGCCAACACTTCCTTGGACGTGATCAAGCCTTTGCATTTATGGAAGTCACGTTTACAGTCTTCGCTCCTTTTCCAAATTACTCCCGTTTGTAGCAGTGCGTTAAGAGGGTGCAGAACAGTTGACAAGTTCGGTAAAAATTTATGATAGTAATTTATCAATCCCAGGAACGACTTTAATTGTGAGACATTTTCAGGTGCTGGGGCTTTTATGACCGCTTCAATTTTTTCAGGTGACTTATGCAACCCTTCTTCGTTAATTATATGGCCACAATATGATATTTGTTTCTGGAAAAATTCGCACTTGGGGCGATTTGCTCGTAGGCCCCGTTCTCTCAGCCTAGTGAGCACCTGCTCCAAATTGGCAAGGTGCTCGTTGTCGTTTTCTCCTGTTACAAGGATGTCGTCTAGGTAGCATTGAGTCCCCGGAATCCCTTGCAGGACTTGCTCCATAGCTCTTTGCCAGATAGCTGGAGCTGATGCTACTCCGAAAACCAGTCGATTGTACTGGTACAGGCCTTTGTGTGTGTTTATCGTGAGATACTTTTTAGAGGCCTCCTCAACCTCCATATGTAGATATGCCTGTGCCAAGTCAATTTTGGTGAAACGTTTCCCTCCGGATAGTGAGGCGAAAATATCTTCTATCCTCGGAAGAGGATACTGTACCGTGTGAAGGACCGGGTTTACAGTCACCTTGAAGTCCCCACAGATGCGAATTTTTCTCTGTTCTTCAGATTTATCATTATTCAACATTTTCTTCATGACCGGGACGATGGGTGTTGCCCACTCGCTCCAATCTACCTTGGATAACACGCCTGCCTTTTCCAAATTCTCCAGCTCTGCCTCGACTGCTGGACGAATTGCGTATGGCACCGGCCTTGCCTTAAAAAACTTGGGAATTGCCGCATCTTCCACTTTTATTGAGGCGGTGACGCCTTTCAAGGTTCCTAGTTCCTGTTGAAACACTTCTTTGGCGTTGGCCAAGATGTCTTTTAATCGTTCAGGTATGACATCATCATCATTTTTTTTCTTAATGGTCACCGTCAGTGCCTGAATGGAGTGCCAGTCTAAACGTATCTTCCTGATCCATTCACGTCCCAACAGCGGTGGACCACCATCTTGCAGAACGTATAAATACAACTTCTGTATTTCCTTGCCGTTGTATACAACAGACACCCTTATTTTCCTTCTGGGGTATACTTTCTGCCCCGTATATGTCTTCAAGATAATGGATGTGTCTTTCAAAGGTATATGCGGAAATAGCCGCTCGTAATCCCGTCGACTTATGACGGTCAGAGCTGATCCTGTATCTGGCTCCATTTTAACTGGGGACCCCGCTATCGTGAGGGTAACCCAAACGGTCTGGTAATCTTCTTTGGCAATTACATTATGTAATTTGAGGCAGCTTAGTCTCTTGTTTCCGGAGTCGCTATCGCTCTTCTGGTCTTCGGAGCTACTGTCCGTCATCATTTGTACCTTTCTGTACTTTTTCTTATTGATTTTTTTTTGTCAGTGGATTTTTTGTTTCCAGATCAGCATACACGTGCAATGTGTCCCATCTTTCCGCATTGCCTGCATGCTTTGTCCTTGAACCAGCAGTCCCTCTGGTCATGGGTGGATCTGCCGCAGTGATAACATCTCTCGAAACCCTGTGTCATTTCATGGGTGCCGAAGTCCTGTGGCTTTTGCTCTTTCTCTGCAGCTCCTCTTGCTGCTGCTTCATATGATACAGCCACACTGAAAGCCTTGTCCAGTGTCAAATCTTTCTCAGAAAGTAGCCTTTTCTGTGTTCCTTCACTTAGGAGACCACAGATGAATTTGTCTCGTAGAGAATCTGCCAGTCCTGCCCCGAATTGGCGGTGCTTTGACAGCTTTCTTAATTCGGTGAGGTAATCAGCGTTACTTTCATTCTTGTGCTGATTCCTCCTGAAGAATTTGAATCATTCCGCTATCAGCAGCGGTGTTGGGTTTAAGTCCTCCTGTAGGGTATCAACAATCTCCTTAAAATTCTTGTCCATCGGTTTGGCTGGAGTGATTAAGTTTCGTAACAGCCCGTATGTCCTTGCGCCCATCAGATTTAGAAGTACCGATGCCTTTTTATCATCCTCTACTTCATTCGCTGTGCAATATACCTCCACTCTTTCCACATATGTGGTCCAATCCTCTATATCACTATCGAAAGCAGTAATATTGCCAGTCTTAGGCATCCTGAAAATCAAAAATGGCGCCTCCCGCGCTTTCCTTTCTTCCCTGCCGAGAAAAAAATGGCGCCTCCCGCGCTTTCCCGCCGCTGCCGCTGCTGACAACGCTGTTCTCCGCGGTTTTTATTTACACAGATATTTTTAATAGTTGGAGACTCGTTCCCGCCGGACTCTCTGGGACTTTTCCCTCCCTCTGCTTGGTCCAAACGCTGACCTGCTTTGTAGCGCCGGCCGTCTCCCGAGTGCTCCACCCTCCGTCTCTGTTTGCCTCCGCCTTCCGACTCGCTGCTCGGTCCCGCTGCAGAGCCACCCGATCGAGCCCCAGCCCGCTGACCAGGAAGGGTTAGTGCAGTACCTGCCACCAGCCTGGCTAGCTGGTGAAACCACAGTTTTGTTTTGTTTTTCTCTTCGACCTTCGTCTGAGGAATCGATCTCCTTGAGGTGCTGCCGAATTGCAGGTAAGTCCGATTCCAATTCGTCGCCACTGTTGTATCCGTGTGTTAATGGAGACATGGAATGCAGGAGTTGGTTTAACAGGTGTTTACTGAACAAAGTCTGGAGGTGAACTAAAAGATACAAGACACTACACAGGCTTATATACCTGAGTGGGCACTACCGGTTTCACAGTACACAGGGGCTCTTAAAGGTACATACACTACACCAACCTGTCCAAATCATACTGGAGCTTCTCGGCATCCTCCTCACAGCACACACGCCCACCCAGCTTTGTGTCATCTGCAAGCTTGGAAATATTACATCTAGTTCCCTCGTCCAGATCATCATTAATATATATTGTGAATAGCTGGCATCCAAGGACCGATCCCTGCAGTACCCCACTAGTCACTGCCTGCCACTCGGAAAAAGAGCCGTTTATTCCAACTCTTTGCTTTCTGGCTGCCAACCAGTTCTCTATCCAAGTCAATACCTTGCCCCCAATACCATGTGCCTTAATTTTACACGCTATTCTCTTATGCGGGACCTTATCGAAAGCCTTTTGAAAATCCAAATACATCACATCCACTGGTTCTCCCTTATCTATTTTACCAGTTACATCCTCAAAAAATTCCAGTAGATTAGTCAAGCACGATTTACCTTTTGTAAAGCCATGTTGACTTTGTCCGATCCGGTCACTTTTTTCCAAGTGCTCTGCTATTACATCCTTTATAATGGACTCTAGCATTGTTCCCACTACCGATGTCAGACTTACCGGTCTATAATTCCCCGTTTTCTCTCTACCACCCTTTTTGAACAGTGGGGTAACATTAGCTACCCACCAATCCATGGGTACTGTTCCAGAATCTATCGAATTTTGGAAGATGACCAGCAACGCATCTATTATTTCTAGGGCCACTTCCTTAAGTACCCTAGGATGTAGATTATCAGGCCCTGGGGATTTATCGGCCTTCAATCCCATCAATTTCCCTAACACCATTTCCCTACAAATACTGATTTCTATCAGTTCCTCCCTTTCATTAGACCCTATGGCCTAGAAATTCAGTTGGGCGCGCCAGCCGTTAGCGCCTTAGGGGGAGTAGATCTCGAGCGCTAGGCGCTTATCGCCCGGGCGCAGCGCGATCTGCGCCTCTCCCCAACTTCAGGACACATTTAGCGCCGGCGCAAAGTCTTAGCGCGCGCCCTGCTGCGCGCGCAGATCATGACATCATATAATAGTGCAACGCCCTTTGTGCGCCCCAAACCGGAACTTCACTCGCGCCGGCCCATTGTGCGCCGGGCGTCCCGAGCGACTGTGAAGTGGAACGGTAAACAGGCCAGCCGGGCCGGGGGGAGCGCTAATTAAAGGGCACTTACCCAGCAGTATAAAGGCCAGCCATTTTGCAGCATTCACTCTTGTGCAACGGTTTTTTGGACAGAGACCAAGGAGGAGAGTTTACTGGTTTGGACCAACACTTGGACAGGTATTTTTGGCTCAGGCCAGAGCTTACCAATTATCTTAGCCTTCATTCAGAGCTCAGTGTTTGCCAGCATATAATGGGGGCTGCATTGGGTGGCAACGCTGAATTTCAGCCTTATGCCAGAAGGGCTTACAGACGCCGTGAGAGAGTGGCAGCCCTGGCTAGACGCAGAGGGGGCAACAGGCGTCGCCAACTGAGGCCTTACCCACGCAGGGTATACCGCCAGCAGACCTCCTATCTGACCATGTCTGCCGCGATGTGTGTTAGGAGGCTGCGATTCCGAAGGGAGGTGGTTGCAGACATCTGCCGGCTGCTTCAGAGAGATCTGCAGCCACAGCTGATGTGCAGGACGTCTCTGTCGGTGGCAGTGAAGGTGACGGTGGCTCTCAACTTCTATGCCTCCGGCTCCTTCCAATCCGCTACTGGGGACATCGCTAACGTCTCCCAGTTCGCCGTGCATTGCTGCATCCGCCAGGTGACCGAAGCCCTTTTCAGAAGGAGACATCAATTCATCTCCTTCCCCATGACCCCGGACAAGCAGCAGCAGCGTGCAGTGGGGTTTGCAAGAATAGCGGGCTTCCCCATGGTGCAGGGCGCCATTGACTGCACGCATGTGGCTTTGCGGGCACCTCTTGAGCATGCCGAGGATTACCGCAACCGGAAGGGTTACCATTCCCTCAATGTACAGCTGGTGTGTGACCACAGGCAGCGCATCCTAGCTGTCAATACCCGCTTTCCAGGCAGCAGCCACGATGCCTTTATCCTGCGACAGACAACTGTGGCTGACATGTTCCAGGCACAGCCTCCCCCAAGAGGATGGCTTATCGGGGACAAAGGCTATCCTTTGTGTACCTGGCTCATGACCCCGCTCCGCGCGCCCACGACCCCTGCTGAAGAGGCATACAACGAGAGCCATCAAGCGACGAGGAGCCTCATAGAACAAACAATCGGCGTGCTCAAGCAACGGTTCCGCTGTCTCGACCGCTCCGGGGGAGCCCTCCAGTATTCGCAGGATCGAGTCTCCCAATTCGTCGTCGTTTGCTGCATGCTGCACAACCTGGCTATCCGCAGGACTCAGGCACTGCCACCTCACGTTGGACCACCACCTCAGGAGGAGGAGCAGGAGGAACATGAGGACGACGAGGACAAGGAGTACCAGCCCAGGAGGGACGCACAAGGTCCAAGGGCCACCCGTCGGCGGCTTATTGAACGTCACTTCTAGGCCCCCTGTCAGGGAATGGCTTGTGCCAATGATAGAACATGATTGCAGCCGCTCCGCAGCCCTCAGCCGGTTAAGGCAACAAACACTTCAAAGATCAAACATGGACAATGTGAATAAATAAAATGCTTTATTGTACAAACTCTGGGCCCTTCCCACATGAAAACCAAAAACAGAGGAAACCCCCAAAAAACACTCAAACACATTACTCGCTCCCACAACCTGGGGAGGATTAACAAAATAGGGCAACTAAAATGGCCGTCATTCTCGGCCTTCGTCCAAAACAAACATCACATCATCGGCCTTCAAAAAACAAACATCCAATTCTCGGCCTCAAGAAACAAACACAAATGGCCACACATTCGACTATTTGGCCCGCTAGGGCGATGCCTTGGCCATCTTTGGGTGGCCCCTGCCCGCCCTGCTGCTCCGCCTCAAAGTAAGGCCATTGCCTGCTGCAAGGCTGGGGGCAGGTTCCTGAGGGGCACATGTCGTGACGGCAGATGCCCTTGGGGGTCGGCCTAGTCGAGGTCTGGGCGTCGAGCGGCCGGCTGTTGATTGCTGCAGCTGTGGCTGGCCAGCATCAGTCGCTGCAGCAGCTCCTGGCAGCTCCACTGGGGGAGTGGCAGTGGCCGCTGGAGGAATGGCGGCAAGCTGGCGGATGGCAGGCGCTCGCTGGTCGCCTGAGACACTGGCACTCGCCCGGGCCAGCACTGCAGCATGCGCACCAATCTGCCGAGGGACAGACCGATGTGCTGCTGCAGCGCGCCGGGTGCCCTGGCAATGCCTGGCTGACACAGCGAGTGTGGCAGCAGTGAGTGCCCGTGTTGACCTGTTCACTGACCGCAGCAGAGCAGCCAGTGACTGGACGGCACCACTAATCACCTGGCCAGTCGCTGAAAGATCTGCCCGGTATTCCGCCCGACTGGTGGCCTCTAAGGGCCCGAACTCGGCCACACTCCGAGAGAGGGAATCGATGGACTCAGGCAACCGTGCCACTGCCGCCATGAGCTCCGTGTGCCGGCGCTCCGAGTCCGCGGACAAGTCTTCGAGGCGTTCCATCTCCTCGGCGAAGAGCATCTCCTGACTGGAGGCCGGACTCTCCCTCTGGGGGGAAGGCCGCCGAGCTGGCCGACCCTTCCTGCGTTGCTGGAGGCCGCTGGGCCCAGCAATTGGACTCCCCTCCGATGCATCCCCCCTCTGGGGAGAAGGCCGCCGAGCTTCCACCCCCTTCCCGCCTTTCTGCAGCACGCAGGTCCCAGGAGCTCCCCTCCCCTTCGACACTTCCGCCACGCTGCCCTCCAGGGAAGACGTGTCCCCTACATTGGCCTGGGTGGCCGCGGCTGAGGGTTCCCCTGATGGGCCGCCTTCCTCTTGCTCCTCCTCCTGCTCCTCCTCGGAGGGTCTGTCACTGGCAAGTTGAGGGACCTCCTCTTGACCATCTGAAAGCAGGAAGGCACAAGAGTAGCTTTAGAGTGAGGAGAGGGCGTCAGTGCGGGATGCATGAGTGGTGGCATTCAGCGCATTGGTCGGAGAGTGGCAAAGGATGTAGATCTGATGCGCAAGTGGGACGAGAGAGGTGCAAAAGGTGATGTCCTTACCATTGCTTCCCAGAACAGGGTCGGCATCTCCACATGCAACGGGCCCAATCACCCGGCCACCCAAGAGGCGCTCCACGCGATGTTGCAGGTCGGTGAGTGGCTGGATATGGGGTCGTCCTCCCCCGGTCGCAGTCCGGCTCTTGCGATTATTCGCCAGCTTGGCCTGCAAGAGAAAGGACGGCCTCTAAGTACAGTGTGTCGCCGTGATCTTGTGTGCACTGCCTCCCATGGTGGAATAGCCTGGCCAGTGTGTCGCCATGATCTGGTGTGCACTGCCTCCCATGGTGGAATAGCCTGGCCAGTGTGTCGCCATGATCTGGTGTGCACTGCCTCCCATGGTGGAATAGCCTGGCCAGTGTGTCGCCATGATCTGGTGTGCACTGCCTCCCATGGTGGAATAGCTTGGCCAGTGTGTTCAGTGCAGAATGTGCAATTGATGTTCATGCCTGTGCCATAGCTGCTGGATGAAGGCTGGCCATTAGAGCTTTCAGGTCCCTTTGCCCATAATGTGAGGTGCACATGCAAGGATGAGGAGGTCATTGGAAAGGGTACTCACCCTGACAATGCGTGTGAGGTCATTTATCTTTTTGCGGCATTGGGCACCGGTCCTGGGGACGTCGCTGTTGGCTGACAGCTTGCTGGCGACATGCCTCCAGGCTCTCCTGTAGACGCGGACCGTCGCCTTCTTGCCATTGTCCGGGTCCAAAACATGGCACTTCTTCTCCACAGCAGCAAGCAGCACACTCAGATCACGCTCTGAGAAGCGCTGCACACGTTCACGGGCCTTCTCCATGTCTTCAGGCGCTATTTGGGTCCAGCAGCAGTGTTCAGGCCTAGCTGGAGGGCTCCACTATCCAGGGCATGGCAGCAGACACAGTCGACCCTTCCCCCTTAAGAGCTGGTCGGCGCCAGGGTGTCTGCTGTCGGTCATGAGATGGCCGCACCTGCGCTGCGCCCGGCCTCGGCGCTATCGATAACCACCTCCGGCTTAGCACCCAAAGAGAGGCGTCCAACAGCAGTTTTAGCGCTCGCCCGAACTAGTAGGGCGAAGCAAATGAATATCGGAGAAGTGGCCTAGATTTGGCGGCGGCCGCAAACTTTAGCGGACGCCGCACTTTAGCGCCCCAAAAGTGGCGTCAATGAATTTCTAGGCCTATGTTCCCCAACATCTTTGGGAGATTATTTGTGTCCTCCTTTGTGAAGACAGAACCAAAGTATGTATTTAATTGGTCTTCCATTTCTTTGTTCCCCATTAAAAATTCCCCATATTCTGACTGCAAGGGACCTACGCTTGACTTCACCAATCTTTTTCTCTTCACATATCTATAAAAGCTTTTACAGTCAGTTTTTTTGTTCTCTGCAAGCTTACTCTCATACTCTATTTTCCCCCAATTAATTAATCCCTTTGTCCTCCTTTGTTGAATCCTAAACTGCTCCCAATCCTCAGGTTTACTGCTTTTTCTGGCCAATTTATATGTCCTCTCTTTGGATCTTATGCTATCCCTAATTTCCCTTGTTAGCCACGGTTGAGTCACCTTTTTTGTTTTATTTTTATGCCAAACTGGGATGAACAAATTCTGTCGTTCATCCATGCGATCTTTGAATATTTGCCATTGCCCATCCACCATCAACCCTTTGAGTGACATTCCCCAATCAATCCTACCCAACTCCCACCTCATACCATCGTAGTCTCCTTTATTTAAATTCAGGACCCTAGTCTCTGAGTCAACTATTTCATTCTCCATCTTAATGAAGAATTCTATTATATTATGGTTGCTCCGACCCAAGGGGCCTCACACAACAAGATTGCTAATTAATCCTTTCTCATTACATAATACCCAGTCTAAGATGGCCTGATCTCTAGTTGGTTCCTTGACATATTGGTCCAGGAAACCATCCTGTATACACTCTAGGAATTCCTCCTCCACAGTATTGTTACTAATTTGGTTAGCCCAATCTATATGTAGATTAAAGTCACCCATGATACCTGCTGTGCCCTTATTGCACGCTTCTCTAACTTCCCGTTTAATGCCATCCCCGACCTCCGCATTACTGTTTGGAGGTCTATATACCACTCCCACTAACATTTTCTGCCCCTTGGTATTTCTCAGTTCTACCCATACAGATTCCACATCATCAGAGCTAATACCCTTCCTTTCAATTGTGTTAATCCCCTCTTTAACCAGCAATGCTACCCCACCTCCTTTTCCTTTCTGCCTATCTTTCCTGAATATTGAATACCCCTGGATGTTGAGTTCCCAGGCTTGGCCATCCTGGAGCCATGTTTCCGTAATCCCAATCACATCATATTCGTTTACCTCTATTTGCGCAGCTAATTCATCCACCTTATTACGAATGCTCCTCGCATTAAGACACAAAGCCTTCAGGCTTGTTTTTTTAATGCTCTTAGATCTTTTAGAATTATTATTTACTGTGGCCATGTTTGATTTAAACCCTTGATTTCTCTGCCTGTCACTTTTGTTTTTCTCCTTCCTGTCTTTTGCTTTTATCCTTGTTTCCCTTTCCTCTGTTTCACTGCTCAGGTTCCCAACCCCCTGCCATTTTAGTTTAAACCCTCCCCCAGAGCATTAGCAAACACTCCCCCTAGGACATCGGTCCCGGCCCTGCCCAGGTGCAATCCGTCTATTTTGTACTGGTCCCATCTCCCCCAGAACCGGTTCCATGACACGCGTTAGGAGGTCTGGATCCACACGGTCTCTTTGGGAGTCCACCATCCTCTGCAGAGTGGAAATCTTAGGGGATCTTATTGAACATGTAAGATTCTGAAGGGGCTTGACAGGGTAGATGCAGAGAGGATGTTTCCCCTCGTGGGGGAATCTAGAACTTGGGGACATAATTTCAGAATGAGGGGGCACCCTTTTAAAACGGAAATGAGGAGGAATTTCTTCTCTCAGAGGGTCGTGAATCTTTGGAATTCTCTTTCTCAGAGCTGTGGAGGCTGGGTCATTGAATATATTTAAGGTAGAAATAGACAGATTTTTGAATGGCAAGGGAGTCAAGGGTTACGGGGAGCGAGCAGGGAAGTGGAGTTGAGGCCAAGATCAGATCAGCCATGATCTTATTGAATGGCGGAGCAGGCTCGAGGGGCAAATGACCTACTCCTGCTCATACATCTTGGCCCTGAAATTAGGATCGGGAGCTCGCCGCGCGTGCAAGCCCCCGATGTGCACTTACCCGGCGCTCTGACATTTCAATCCTGGCCCGCATTGCATTTCCTCTCACTGGCCCGCTTGAGGTCCTGCCGCGCTGTGCGTGCGTGACCCAATGGCGTACTTAGTGCGATGAGCCGGCTGGGATCACGTGAGCACAGGGCAACCAATGGGAGGTTGCAAAAGTTCATTCATGAGTTTGATAGTGAGAGCTGTCAAACTCATGAAAACTCCTGGCCCCAAAACACTACATAAACTTGAAAGAAAATTTAAAAAAAACATTGCACTACTTAAATGAACCATAAATAACTGTAAAAAACTATTTTAAACAATAATTTTAAAATTTGAAAAAAATTATTATATAAAAAAATCGGGGCTAAAACTAAACTTACCTTACTGTAAATTCTTTAAAAATAATAAACCTGTGGAAAAAAAAATTATAAATTGTATTAATAGACCACTTACCTGTAAAACTAAGTACTTACGTGTGGTTTTTCAATGCGTAAAAACCGGAGGCCTTTACACATGCGCAACTCTCTAAAAATAAAGGAAGTCCAAGTCGCACGCGCTGCCTGTGTAGTCGCACGCGTTCAGCCTCTTAACCCCTTGGGTCAGAGGAGAGGAAATGCCGGTTTTCCCCGCATGCGCTGTGCATGCTGAAAACCGGCAATTCCTCCGGGCACACGCGTGAGTACCCCGTCCGTACTCACGCGTTGGGAGAGGAATTACTGGGCCCTTGTGTTCTTATGTCTTATGTAAATGATGGGCTCCATGGTGTGCACAGAGATCTGTGCAATGTTGGAGGTGGACTCCTCCACGCTCCTTACCATTGCCGAGAGGCTTTCGGGCACCCTTACCTTTGCACCTATCATCTCGACGTGCATGGCCACCACCCTTCTTGTGAATGCCTGCCCATCGAGGTCCTCATCTGAGACCTGTGCAGCAGAACTCGTGCGCGAACTCGCCCTCCAGGGAGCTGGCCCCGAGCTACCCTTTCCCCTTGGCCTTGCTGCAGCCTGCTCGTCCCCGGTGCATCACTCAGTGCAGACCCCTCTGCTAAACTTGCCTCTAAAGATCGTGTAGTGCCAGTATCTGAGGTGACGCCTGTGGGTGAGAGATGCAGTGACGCGGTGCTTTGCTCCTCCTCCTCTTCTCCTTCCTCACTCTCAGTGGGGGGCTCAGGGACAGGCTGGTCATCTGGTTGCTGATTCTCTGAAAGTGTAAAGGCACAACACTCGCGTTAAGGTGTGGGCAGGGGGCAGGAATGGAGCAAGGAATGCAGACATTCTCAGGAGGTGGAAAGTGAGAAAGGTTTGTGGTGTGAGGGGGAAGTGGGATGAGAGAAGGAGAGGGGCTGAACATACCGTTGTTGCCCCCAAGGGGGTCGACGTTGCTGACGGTCACGGTGCCCAGTGAGTCACAGCACTCGCTCCTCCAGGTCTGAGAGCTGCTGGAGCTGCGCATCACCCCTGCCTCTGTTCTCTGCTGCTCCCTCCTATTGTGGGCCACCTTGGCCTGCAAGAGAAACAAATGTGTGTGAGTCAGAGTTCAGCTATGTGCTTGGGAGATATGCCTGCCATAGTTGAATAGCTGTGATTGTAGGCAAGGCGTAGGTTGTGGATGTGAATTTGAGTAGGTGCAGATGCTTCGTGGATGAGTGTTGGGTGTGTGGTGGTTTGTGCAGTGTGTGCAGACTGAGATTCAGATGCTGGTATGTAGGACCTGTTGAAGCATGTACTCACCTTGACCACCCGAGTGAGGTCGTTGAATTTCTTCTGGCACTGTGTCAGGCTGCGTTCCACCACACTACTGGCCGAGACCACCTGGGCCACTTCCCTCCACATTGCCCTGAAGACCTGGGGCAATGGCCTCCTTCCAGTGTCCGGGAACAGCACTGCCCTCCTTCGCTCCACTCCCGCGACCAATGCCTCCAATGCCTCGTCTGTGAAACAACGAGCTCTCTCCCCAGGAGTGGGAGCAGCATTCATGATCAGGGGGTTGAGTTGGTTGCAGGTCACCTTCACAGCCCGCAATGCTGATAATGAGGATCGGCACAATGATGCAACCTCCCCTTTAAGAGCTGGAAGTAGCCAGTGTGAAGGATCATTCCTGATTGCATTGCACCTGAAACTCATTATCGCTCTGCTGGTAGCGCCTCTGTAGCGCCCTACAGAGGTCATTAAGTGCTTGATTTAGCGCTCCAGGTCTTTCCTGGAGTGCTAACAGCCAATTTAGGAGAAGCTCAGAATCCTTAGCCCCTGGCGCTAATTTTTCATCATTTCAAAAATTAGCACCCCAAACGGGCGAGACTGAATTTCTCCCCCTAATAGTCTTCACACACTTGTCGACAAAGGAAAAATGGCTTGTATCTGGCAGTTACCCCATCATAATAACCTGCTTGTTTTGACACCTGACAGTAATCAGAAATTATGGGGGAGACTTTCAACTGCTGGCCACCTGTTTCTCACCTGAAAAACAGGCGATCAACAGTTGAAAGTCTGGTGGGGATCTTGTGCACCCATTTTGCCCAGGCCATTAAATGGCCACCCAGCCCTCCCATCCAAAACAGGTGGGAGGCTGTTTAGATATACAAATCGAGGTCCTACACCCATTGTAGGATCCCAATTGTAATTTTTAAGAAGAAATGGGTGAAGCATGCTAGTCCCATTTCTTCAGGCATTGAGAGGCCTAACCAACCTCTCAGGAGTGCTCCTCCAGGCCCCACAAAAAACATCTGGCCCACTGGTAGCCCATTCTCTACTGACAGCGAAGGCAGTGGATGTAAAATGGGCTGCCGACTCCCTATCACCCGCTTTACACTATCGCACAGAGTCAAAATCTACCCCATCTTGCGGTGTTTCACAAATGGGCATAAGGAAAATGGATGCCAAGCTAGGAAGGAAGCAGTTAGAGGTGTGACCAGGACCTTAGTCAAAAGGACATGTTTTTGAAAGGTTTTTAAAGGAGGAGGGAGATAGAGGCGGAGAGGTTCAGGGAGGGAATTCCAGAGAATAGGACCCAGGCAACTGAAATCTCTGTTGTCAATGGGAAGACGAAAGAAGGGGAGAATGCATAAAAGACCAGATTCAGATGAATGGGATGTTCGGGGGTAGGGGAAATATATGGGTGGAGGAGATTGCAGAGTCAGAGTGGGGTAAGGCACCTGGAGGAAGGCAATAAAGCGATTTACAGATGACAACAAGGATTATAAAATTAAAGCGTTGGGAACGGGAAGCAAATGTAGGTCAGTGAGGATAGGTGTGATCAGCGAGCAAGATAGTGCAGGGCAGGATGCTTGTGGCCGAGATTTCCACATATTGGAGTTTACGGAAGGTAGAAGAAGGGAGGCCAGTCAGGACAACCTTGGAGTACTCAAGTCTGGGGTTATTGAAGGCATGTATGAGGGTTTCGGCAGCAAAGGGACTGAGTGGTGATGAACAGTGTTGCAGAAGTGGAAATAAGCAGTCATCAGGAGAAGCAGGGAGGGTGGAAAAATGGTGTGGAAAAAATCCATGACAACAATTACAAATTTACTCCAGTAGCATAAAAGGACTGAAACCTCAGGCCCAAGCAGGTTGTCAGGTGCATTCCCTCTAGTCTCGTGCAAGAAATACTAATCAGTTTGACGCAAGACTTTCTAGCTTTCTCCAAACCAAACGGTTTTCCCACAGTTCTAACCAAATAATTGTTTAATTGAAATCCAGACAACTACCACCTGCCGAGTTGAATAAACAAACTTGAATGAGTTTACTGGGGAATTTGGGCAATGTTTCTTCCACTCACTGATCTTCTTACCTTGTAGCCTTTGAACTGCAGCACTAGGTGTTCAAATTGTTATTTATCTGATTTACTGGTCTACTAAAAATACACAAACTATACGTATTTCAAAGTTAATAAAACAGGATTATACATCTAAGGACAAATAGTTTTACAGATTTTACAGTTTACAGATTTTTTTAAAAATCAGTGAAATGTTGAACATTTTCAATAAGAGTGTGGGAGCATTTTAAAATAAAATCATTAAGAAATTATGGCGTTTGTTTTTCTAAGCTTCGAAGTGCATTTATTTAATATCTGGGAATAAGATCACAGCAAATAATTTTCACAGCTGGATGCAAAGGCCTTCATTAGTCTTAGAAACCCAGTGACCCCATTTACCAATCTATTGGGTTTCAGGAGCTCAATAAAAATATAGCCTATAGAATGGAATGCAACCACAGTACAATGATATTAATTAAACAGTAATGAATTGTATATAATAGTCAGTTCCTCAGAGAGGTGCTCCTCTTGCGAAAAGAAGTTAATGAAAATTTTACTAGTAGGTGTCCCAATAAAATCAAGTTCTGATGCACCACTGGGGCCAAGGAGCAAAGTAATTTGGTCATTGAGTTGGCACTTTAGGAAACTGAACACTCTTAAGCATCTTTTTGCATCTGTATTATCCCCAAGATGCCTGTTTATTACACAATCTTATGAAATAGTGATGACAACTTACTAAATAACAAGCTGCCATATGAAGCATTTAATATACAATTAATCATGGCATGCTGTCATTGACAAGTTGCCATAACAAATCTCATCCAGCAAATTAACTAGTAAAGGTTAATGCACTACCACGACCTTGCTTGAAGTGAAACCCACTACTCCCAAAATCACAGACCATTGGTCTTCTTTATACACAGCCCCTAATGTTCTCATTCCTTAAAGAACCACAAGAGTTCTTTAAAAAAAAAATGCTGAAAAAATTACAGGGGACGCCAGTTCCTTTCTCCAGTTGTGAGATATAGCACACGGGGGAACATTTGTCATTGACTGCAATAATTGGGCTGATCACAGCAGTGATCTGTTCTCGGCTTTCCCCGAGCAGCTTTTCCCAGTGGAATATTGAACATTCCTCCTTGCTTTAGCACCAGCAGCATTGTCAAGGTTCTGATATTTACACCATTTAAAGATCTTCACACTCAGAAGACCATCAAAAACCTTAATCACCCCTTCACTCAATCTGCATGAAGTTTCTTTTCTTGCGCAAGTCTTCATTTGTATGTAGATAATGTGGAAAGAGGCCAGAGATCTTAAAGGAACACCTCCCCTTTTTGCAAATTTGTACATAGGCTGTTCCACCAAACACAAATATATTTCCTTTTGAGCTACTTTTGAGAAATTCAATGATGTTTTCCTGAATCATCTACAAATATTTAGCATCGTGTTCAAATTGGTTTATGATCAATCATAACGGACTGGGGAAGCATGGGAAATGGAGACAGAAGACTGAGGGTCAAAGGTAGAGAGGGAGACTGGCGAATGGGGATTGGGTCTCAGGCAGGGGGGGTGGGGGGGGCGGAGAAGGAGACTGGGTACTGGGGTGGGCATGAAGCCCAGTATTTCCTACAGAGCTGGGAGCAACAGCAACGTGGGGAGTGGGAGCGGCACCAGGAGAAGAGCAGCCAGTAAAGGGGTGAGTGAAAAGGAGATGGAGGCTCAGGATTCTCACTGAAAAAAACCAAGGGAGAAGGAATGTTCTTGAAATGAGGGCTATTGGACCATGGGCTGTGTGGTATCTTGAGGTGGCCATAGATGGAGATAGACACAGGTTAACTCCTTAACATGGTTTAATCAACACTTGCACATAAAAGCTTCTGCCATGAGGCAGCAAAAACAAAGAGTACCACAGTACAGATCAGACTTAACTCAGGAGAGCAATTGCCACAGCACCACCTGGTGGATCAGGTTACTCATAACCTCCCAGGTTACTACACTCCTCCCCCCTTAAGATTGCCATATGCAATTCTTAAACAATAACCCTTACTAGGTACTACGTTTTAATTAACCAGTATGCTCTAACCATGGTTAACCCCTGACTAATTTAACAGGTTTGTATAAGTCTTTCTGGTTGCTTGTGAATCCTTTGTGAACGTCTTAATTCCACTTGTGGTGGATTCTCAGATTCATTCGCACTTGAGATTGGAGTAGTCTCTGATGTTGGTTTTACTCTGTCCCACTTTGGCCTGGCAGTACCAGTGTCCACTGGCACCTTATAAGCCGTGCTGGGTCCTGGAACAGCCTCCTCTACTGCCCTTTGTTCCATCTGAGGCAGTTCCCCCTGCTGCCGGCTGAAAAGCTGATCCACATGCCGACAAACCCCTCGACCATCCCCTAGTAACACGGAGTACGACACAGGTCCTGTAATGTCCTGGATTAGTCCCGGTATCCATTTCGGTCCATAACCGAAGTTCCGGGTGTACACAGAGTCCCCTATGGCGAAATGGCGAGCTTTAGTATGTTTGTCATGGTACGCTTTTTGGTTTGTTTGTTTTGTCTCAACCTTGCTTTTGAGATCTGGGTGTATCAGGTCTAATGTGCACCGCAACTTTCTCCCCATCATCAACTCAGCCGGAGAAAGCCCCGTGGTAGCTTGGGGTGTTATACGATAACTAAACAAGGCTCTATTGAGCTTGGTCTCCAGGGTGTCACCTGAGCTCTTCCTCATGAGCTCCTTAAAAGTCTGCACGGCTCGCTCGGCTAACCCATTTGAGGCTGGGTGATATGGAGCCGAGGTGACATGTGTGATTCCATTCCTTACCATGAATTCTTTGCTTCCTTCACTAACAAAACACTGTGCATTGTCGGATACAATCATTTCTGGAATACCATGCGTGCTGAAGCTGTTCCTGAGACAATTCAGTGTGGCATCAGTCGTTGCAGAGCTCACTGGATAAACGTCGATCCACTTTGAGTGAGCGTCAACCAGCACCAAAAACATTTTGCCCATAAAAGGTCCCGCATATTCTATGTGAATTCTCCTCCAGGGTTTGCTGGGCCACTCCCAGGGATGGAGTGGTGCCCCGGCAGGTGCCTTCCTCTGTTCCTGACATATAGTGCATGACTTTACCTTTGACTCAATTTCAGCATCCAAGTTAGGCCACCACAGGTAGCTCCTAGCCAGTCCTTTCATTCTAGTCATTCCTGGGTGCGATTGATGCAACTGTTCCATCAAAGTAGAGCGTCCCCGCTCTGGGACTATGATGCGTGCTCCCCATAGCACACATCCATCTTGGACACTGAGCTCGTGCTGTCTCTGTCTGTACGGCGCGAACTCCGGTCCCTCACGGTGATCTGGCCAGCCTTTCAACACATACTCACGGACCCTTGACAGAACGGGGTCCTTGGCTGTCCAGCCCTGGATTTGCGCTGAAGTCATCAGGGGATTGATCCCCTGATCCAGCATCAGGACGTGCTCCTCAGGGGGAGTACTGCAAGGAGATTTTGAGAGGGGCAGGCAGCTGAGAGCATCCGCGTTCCCGTTTTCCTTGCCGGCTCTGTACGTGATCACATATTCATAGGCTCTTAGTATTACTGCCCATCTCATTATTCTCTGTGATGCCATTTGAGGCACTGCTTTCATCTCATTCAGTAAGCTAATAAGAGGCTTGTGGTCAGTACTGATTACAAACTTCCTCCCATATATGTACTTATGGAATTTCTTTACTCCAAATATAATGGCCAACCCCTCTTTATCAAGTTGTGAATAGTTCTTTTCCGCAGCTGTGAGCGTGCGTGAAACAAACCCGATGGGCCTTTCCGCTCCATCTGGCATGCGGTGGGCCAACACTGCCCCCACTCCATAGGGTGATGCGTTGCAGGACATTATTAGCTCCTTCTTCTCGTCGTAATGCACTAACACCCTGCTGGACTGAAGTAGCTCCTTTGACTGCTGAAACGCTTTCGCTTGCTCTGGCCCCCAACGCCATGGCTCCTCCTTTCTCAGCAGTTTGTGCAGGGGTGCCAGCAGCATCGATAAGTTTGGAAGAAACCGGTTATAATAATTCAGGAGCCCTAGATAGGCTTTCAGTTCAGTCACTGAGGTGGGTGCCGGTGCATCCTGCACTGCCCGCACTTTCCCTGGTAATGGATGGAGGCCTGTGGCATCCACCCGATGTCCCAGGAATGTAACTTCCTTCTCCATGAAACTACACTTACTCCGTTTCAGGCATAGCCCCGCCTCTTCCAGCCGCTGTAGCACTTTGTCCAGTGTTTTTAAGTGATCCTGATCGTCACTTCCTGTTAGCAGAATATCATCTAAGTACACGGCCACCTTTGGAATGCCCTGCAGAATGCTCTCCATAGTCCGTTGGAATATTGCTGGGCTAGAACTGACACCAAATGGTAACCTGGCATACGTGAACAGCCCCTTGTGCGTGTTCACCGTGACAAACTTTTTTGATTCTTCATCTAGCAATATCTGCTGATACGCATGACTCATGTCCAGTTTGCTGAATCTTTCTCCCCCAGCGAGCGATGTTAACATGTCCTCCATTCTCGGAATGGGGTACTGTTCCAGTGATGATACTCTGTTCACTGTTAACTTATAGTCACCACACACCCTTATGTTACCGTCGGGCTTCAATACCGGGACTATTGGTGCCGCCCAGTCTGAAAATTTCACTGGTTCTATTACTTTGTCCTTTAGCAGGCGATCTAGTTCCGCCTCAACCTTGGTTTTCATTGCAAAAGGTACCGACCTTGGTTTAACGAAACGAGGCGTGGCATCACTGGCTACATGAATCTTGGTTGTGGCTCCCCTTAAGGTGCCCAGTTCGTCCTTGAACACTAACTCATGCTTCATCAGCACTTCTTGCAGTGCCTCTGTACTGTCCTCCATTTTATTCATTGCCTGCCAGTCCACACTCAACTCACTGATCCACCCTCGCCCTAACAGGTTTGGCCCTGACCCTGCTACCACTACCACCATAAGTTCTTTGGTGACTCCTTTGTGTTCCACTTGTACTTCGGCCGCCCCCAAAATGTCCACCTTCTGTCCTGTGTAGGTTTTGAGACTAATGGGGCATGTACCTAGCTCTGGTACTTTTGCTTCCCCCCATAGCTTGGTGTACTCAGTCTGCAACATTATGGTTACACTACATCCGGTGTCAATCTCAAACTTTACTTGACCTCCGTTCACTATCAAATACTGAGTGAGAGGGGGTACGTTGGGCCTTGAAGTGTCTATACTGTATATAGTGAAAACCTCCTCACTAGATTCTTCCTCCTCTTGTATGTAATTTGCCCGCTTTGTGTACTTCTCCCTCCCCCCTTTAGCATGCTTTGCCCCTTTAGCACTGCTTCTCTCACTCACTGCCCTTTTACAGACTTTCTTTAAGTGCCCTATTTTTCCACAATTGTGGCACTTTGTCTTTGCAAACCTGCAGTCCTTTGCATAATGGCTCGTCCCGCCACATCGGTAGCAATCCCCAACCCCGACTGGTGGACTTTTCGCGCCAGCTTCCATCTTGAAAACAGCTCCTCCCACTGGTTTACTCCATTTCTCCTTGCTCATACTGTTTAAGTCCTCAATGTCCTTGTTAGCCGTCTCCATGGCTTGTGCTTTTTTAAGTGCCGTCTCAAACGTTAATCCTTCTTCTGACAGCAACCTTTGCTGTATACTGTCGTCATTAACTTCGCATACTAGTCTGTCCCTTAACATGACTGTGAGCGCATTTCCAAAATTACAGTCCAGTGCGAGCTTCCGAAGCTCCTCCACGTACTCAGTAACGCTTTCTTCTGGCCTCCTAATCCTCGAATTGAATTTCCATCTCTGTACTATTTCACTAGGTTTCGGATTGAAATGATTCTTTAGTAGACTCACCAACTCGTCAAAAGATTTTTCTCCTGGCCGCTCCGGGCTCAGCAGATTCCTCATCCGTGTATAGGTTTGCGCTCCCACACAACTCAGTAAAATGGCCCTTTTCTTTTCAGCACTGTCCACCTCGTTTGCCATAAAGAAATGGCCCAGTATTTCACAATACTCCTCCCAAAACTGCGACTTGCTGTCAAAAGGTGCCACGGAGCCTACTGTTCCTGCCATTCTTGGAGTCCGGTCACTTCAGCCAAAAAATCAAACTCCGTTTCGACTCCTGCGGCCTAGCCTCGTGCTTTTCCGACTAGTTTGCTAACCAACCCGAGCACCTCTTCCGAATACTCCAAAACTCTTCCGTCCTTTATTCTCGTTGCCATATGTGGTACCTTGAGGTGGCCATAGATGGAGACAGACACAGGTTAACTCCTTAACATGGTTTAATCAACACTTGCACATAAAAACTTCTGCCATGAGGCAGCAAAAACAAAGAGTACAACCAGTACAGATCAGACTTAACTCAGGAGAGCAATTGCCACAGCACCACCTGGTGGATCAGGTTACTCATAACCTCCCAGGTTACAACAGGCTGTTTCAGCACAAGTGGTTATTGAGACAGAGACTAGAACATCCTTTAAAAGGGGATGGGATAAGTATTTGAAAATGAGAAATATAAAAGGATCTGGGAGCAATACTGTTACAGGAAAGAACGCCAACATTGGCGCAGGTACCAGGGGTGAAATGGCCTCCTCCAATCATTCTCTTTTATTGAAACTCAGCCCAGGGTGTGTTTTAGAAATGTTGTTGCTGAGCTGAGTTTAGGACGATGTAGCCAGAGAAGTACCCAAACAGGAAGCCCGTTGCCCTTTGTGCGATCTCTCAGTTTGGTTCAGGTCGGTCTGTGCCGGCCACTTTCGACGTATGAAGACCAAGTATTGCTTGGCTCTGGCTGAGGCTCCCAGTTCTGAGTTGTCAGCTTCATACAGAATCTGTGTCCAAATCAGAGACCAAGGAGGTAGGGAGAGAGATGGGGGCCTGTTAAAAGTGGCATCGACTGAGAAGCCTGACCACACCGGGGAATTCTGGCAGTAGTTACAGGATAAATATCAGTAGGTAATAGGATTTCTCCTCATCTCAGTCCTAAATGTTACACCTATTACTACCAGTAACATATGGACTATCAGTGAGGTATGGTATTACTGTTGGTTGTGAGTTGAATTTGAGTGTTACCAGTATTACTATTAGTTATTGGTGCAATTTTAGTGGGTTACTATTAGTTACTGGTGGAATCAAAGTTCCTCTCACCTCTGCTTTCGCCCTGATAATCCCTCCCCCGCCCTCGGTTTCCCTTCTTCGCCTGCTTGTTCATGGCCTCCTGGTTATCGGAACTTCTTGCACAATAGCTGCTGGCAGTAAACCACGAGCAAAGCTACTCAACTACTGGAGACCCAACCCAGATAAACACACTAACACTCGCAGACGTTACATGATCAGATGTCATGTGAGCAGGTGTCACATGGCCCGATGTCACGTGATCAAACCCCCAGGAATACCTCCAATCAGATTTGGCAATCCTAGCAGACACACAAACCTCGTGGCACAGCTACACTGAGAGTGAACCATGTACAGAAGAGAGAAGAGAAAAAGGGAAGGACAGACTTACAGAAAACAGGAAAAGGATTTGATGGTGGATAGATACAGGGACAACATGAGGAAAAGCTGACTCACACCCATACAGACAGAAGCAAGGAAAAAAAGAGAGATAGATAAAATGGGAACATAAACATAGAAACATAGAAAAATAGGAGCAGGAGTAGGCCATTCGGCCCTTTGAGCCTGCTCTGCCATTCAATATGATCATGGCTGATCCTCTATCTCAATACCATATTCCTGCTCTCTCCCCTATACCCCTTGATGCCTTTTGAGTCTAGAAATCTATCTATCTCTTTCTTAAATATATTCAGTGACTTGGCCTCCACAGCCTTCTGCAGTAGAGAATTCCACAGGTTCACCACCCTCTGAGTGAAGAAATTTCTCCTCATCTCAGTCCTAAATGCCCTACCCCGTATCCTGAGACTGTGACCCCTTGTGCTAGACCCCCCCAGCCAGGGGAAACATCCTTCCTGCATCCAGTCTGTCTAGCCCTGTCAGAATTTTATACGTTTCAATGAGATCCCCTCTCATTCTTCTAAACTCTGGTGAATACAGGCCTAGTCGACCCAATCTCTCCTCATACAACAGTCCTGCCATCCCAGGAATCAGTCTGGTGAACCTTTGCTGCACTCCCTCTATGGAAAGTATATCTTTTCTTAGGTAAGGAGACCAAAACTGCACACAGTACTCCAGGTGTGATCTCATCAAGGCCCTGTACAACTGTAGGAAAACATCCTTGTTCCTGTCCTCAAATCCTCTTGCAATGAAGGCCAACATACCACTTGCCTTCCTAACTGCTTGCTGCACCTGCATGTTTGCTTTCAGTGACTGGTGTACAAGGACACCCAGGTCCCTTTGTACATCAGCATTTCCCAATTTATCACCATTTAAATAATACTCTACCTTTCTGTTTTTCCTACCAAAGTGGATAACTTCACATTTATCCACATTATACTGCATCTCCCATGTATTTGCCCACTCACTCAACTTGTCTAAATCGCCTTAAAACCTCTTTGCATCCTCCTCACAACTCAAAATTCCGCTTAGTTTTGTGTCGTCAGCAAACTTGGAAATATTACATTTGGTTCCCTCATCCAAATCATTGATATATATTGTGAATAGCTGGGGCCCAAGCACTGATCCCTGCGATACCCCACTAGACACCACCTGTCACCCTGAAAAAGACCCATTTATTCCTACTCTCTGTTTCCTGTCTGTTAACCAATTTTCAATCCATGCCAGTACATTACCCCCAATCCCATGTGCTTTAATTTTGCACACTAACCTCTTATGTGGGACTTTATCAAAGGCCTTCTGAAAATCCAAATACACCACATCCACTGGTTCTCCCTTATCTATTCTACCAGTTACATCCTCAAAAAACTCCAGTAGGCTTGTCAAACACGATTTCCCTTTCATAAATCCATGTTGACTTTGTCTAATCCTGTCGATATTTTCTAAGTGTCCTGTTATCACATCCTTTATAATAGACTCTAGCATTTTCCCTACTACTGATGTTAGACTAACTGGTCTGGGACACAAATTTTACTTTTATCCATAAGCAAAGCCGAAAAAGGTCAATGTGTATGTTTTAAATTGTCATATGGCAGCCATTGTGGAACAGGTGACTTTCGAACGAATCATGCGCACATTTTCACATTTATACTGATCTTGTACAAATGAGAGGGGATCTCATTGAAACTTATAAAATTCCGACAGGATTGGACAGACTAGATGCAGGAAGGATGTTCCCGATGGTTGGGGAGTCCAGAACCAGGGGACACAGTCTAAGGATAAGGGGTAAGCCATTTAGGACAGAAATGAGGAGGAATTTCTTCACCCAGAGAGTGGTGAACCTGTGGAATTCTCTACCACAGAAGGCAGTGGAGGCCAATTCATTAAATATATTCAAGAAGGAGTTGGATATATTTCTTAAGGCTAAAGGGATCAAGGGGTATGGGGAGAAAGCAGGGACCGGGTACTGAATTTGGATGATCAGCCATGATCGAATTGAATGGCGGAGCAGGCTCGAGGGGCCGAATGGCCTACTCCTGCTCCTATCTTCTATGTTTCTATGTTATACAGCACGATATCACAAAAAATTTGCTTGAAGTGATATAGAGTGCTAATTCCATTTAACACTCAACACCTTTAGTAATAGGAAACCCAGTAGGTCTTCTCATGCTATTTCTCTGCCTTCCTCTCTCCCTGTGGGGAAGTGCCTGACCTCAGCTTTGTGCCTTAATGCTACGATCAAGATTGGGAACCGGGACTGGAATGCTCCAGGGTGAACTATGCCAAAAATACCAACATGGTCTGTCACTGTGCCACTGCTAACTGTTTTAGAGGGAAAACATTTTAAGTCCATTTACCAGAAGCTATATTGAGTAAAACAAAAAGCAAGACTGATAGAAAAAGAAAAAAAAACTGCAAATGCTGGAACTCTGAAATAAAAACAATCTTTCCAACATTCCTCTTCTATATAAAAGAGTATCAAAGAAAGCTTAAGCATGGGGGAAGTTGCTACAGGCTTTATATATAAATGATGTAGAAATGGGAGTCTGTCAGCTGCTGTGTGCATGTCTATCTGTATATACAGCCTTCTGCACTAGGGTGAGGAGCTACTCAAAGCTTTTTATACAGTTAAAAAGTGGAGAAACAAAAGGAAACTAATACATGGATCATACTTGTGTTTTATTAGGCATTTACTGATTTTAAAAAGAATCAAATCCAGAATGATTGATAGAAGTGGATATGATTTTTGTTAAATTCTGACAAAGACCTATCTTCACCTGTATGTCTGTTTTGCCCTCGGTTACCTCTCTCTCCTACTTTAAGATGCTCCTTAAAACCTACCTCTGATCAAGCATTTGGTCGTCTCCCCTAATCTCTCCTTATTTGGCTCAGTGTCAAATTTTGTCTGCTAACGTTCCTGTGAAGCACCTTGGAATATTTTTACTACATTAAAGGCGCTATATAAATGCAAGTTGTTGTTGTTGTTAATTGATATTTAATAGAGGGTTAGGGATCATTAATTATGAAAATAAATGACATTAAAAGGTATCAAGTGCTTTCTTTAATTTCCACAGAAACTTCTGTGAATACATTTCTGACATTTTAACACTAGCTTTGTTAACACGCACAATTCCATTAACAATTTATTGATTTTGCACTATTGTATTGATGCACGTGATTCATGGAGAATAAAGAAAGAAAGAAGACCAGGGAGTATCCCAGTGTCCTGAGCAACATTTCTCCCTCAACACCACCTTATAAATACCCTTATAATATTCTCAGGATGTCCGAAAACATTTCACATCCAACAGATAACTTTTTGAAGTGTAGTCACTGTTGTTAAACAGGAAAGAATGGCAGCCATTTTGTGCACAGCAAGGTCCAGCAAACAGCAAGTGAGATAATTGACCAGTTGAGCTATTTTTGTTGATGTTGGTTCATAGAGAAATGCTAGCCAAGACACCCTGAGAAATCCCTATTCTTCAAAAAGGGGTACGGGATCTTTTACATCCGCCTTAACAAGCCTTGGTTTAACATCTCATCTGAAAGGCAGCACTTCTAACAATGTTGCGTTCCTTCAGTACTGCACTGCATCAGCTGAGCTTATCTGCTCAAGTCCTGAAGCGGGGCTAGGAGGGAGAGAGAGAGAGAAACTATAAATTGCTCTCCTCTCTATCTCTGTGTATTGTACACAGTAAAACAATAGTTCAAAATCAACATATTTGGGGCGATTTTAACCCTACTCGCTCAGCAGGAACATGGGGGATGGGCAGTTAAAATCGCCCTGGCTCTTACCTGTCCGAAAGCTGCCATGATCGCAACATCTGCAATTTTAACCTACTCTCCTGAGCAGGCAGCAAGGACACACGCCCGGAGCCAACAGGGTCCTTCTTTACATATGCATGTTGTGACCCGATGACATCATTGAGACCTGACTGTAATTTTAACTCCAGCCCGAGCGGAGAATCCACTTGGAGTTAAAATCGGGGCTAATTTACCACAAGCGTTGGCAACCCTGATATCACTTTAATATGTTCTCCACCTTTTACCAATATCCTGGCTCCATCCAATGTTTAAAATTGTACCACTGGCCAGTAACATTAATTGGCATACTCAGGTCATTGATGGGCTTTTATTCACCAATGATGGATGTCGTATTGAATAAAGCAGACAGTTTTAGCATAGGATATTAAACATTAAAGTAACTCATAAACTATTCTGTCATTTTCAGCCACTAGTGTCTGCAACACAGGCTTTCTCAGAGGCTATATTTAATCACCGCAGATTAGAATAATTAGAAATTTTCTTACTGAATAATTTGTATGTCATACATGAACAGGAAATATGTCACCCCATTATATAAATTGAATCAGAGTTGCTGTAGCATTGCTTTTCATTTGAAGTCAGTACAGTACCAACATATAATCAACACTTGGAGGTTAACTATAGCCGAACCCTGCTATAAATTGGACATTGCTGGTATCAGTCTAGGTTCAACTAGTCCAGAGTCTGCCTCTGTCAATCCACATGCAGCAAAATCAATGAAACTGAATTTAAAAGCGAGAGTGATGCTGTTTGTTTTCTCTGAAGAAGCATCTGTGCTCAGACAATACTGAAAGGAAGGAATTCTTTTATCTGACCTTGGACTACTTTGAAATCGATTTCTGAGCATAATTAACCAATGGCCAAATTAGCTCCTCAAATCTGACACTGATCTTTATTTCAGAAACAAATTCCATACATGCCTGGTGCTAATCGATCATTACCCAGCCAAGTTCTGACTTAAACATTGTTGACAAGGAGCCTTATCTTAAGCAACTTCTTGATACAACAGTAATCAGGAGAACTAAGTCAAATATTCATAGGCTTCAACATTACACCGTGGAAATTGAAAATACATCCTCACCTTTAGTTTCATTTTTTTACTCATTTACTTCATCCCTGCAGTGAAGCCTTTGATTCATACTTCAATTAACTAATAATAAAATGCTGGTTTTATTAAATGCCTTTGTTACCCATAGACTAAATGATTCAAATGCTCTGCTGGCTGACCTCCCACCCACTGTAAACTTGAGTTCATCCAAAACTGCTCTGACAGTATTCTAACTCGCACCGAGTCCTGTTCACCCATCACCCCTGTGCTTGCTAACCTACATTGGCTCCCGGCCTGGCAACGCCTCGATTTTAAAATTCTCGCCCTTGTTTTCAAATCCCTCCATGGCCTCGCCCCATCCTGTCTCTGTAACCTCCTCCAGCTCTCCTACCCTTTGAGATCTTGGTGCTCTTGCGCATCCCTGATTTTGATTGCTCCACCATTGCCTTCAGCTGCCTAGGCCCCAAATTCCCTCCCTAAACCTCTCCACCTCTTTCTCCTCCTTTAAGACGCTCCTTAAAACCTATCTCTTTGACCAAGCTTTTGGTCACATGTCCTAATATCTCCTTATGTAGCTCGGTGTCAAATTTTGTTTGATAAAACTCCTGTGAAGCGCCTTGAGACATTTTACTACCTTTAAGTCACTATATAAATGCAAGTTGTTGTTGTTGTTGTTTGCAATCAATTCAACAAGTGTTCATTTTAATAATGAAAAGAAATACCATACATGCTGGAAATTTGAAATAGTAACTGAAAATTCAGGAAATGCACAGTGAGTCTATCAGCAATTCGAAAGAGAAAAATAGTATATTGTTTTGGGTTGGACCATTCATCAAGCAATGATCAACTAATATCAGGCATGATATATACAGTGAAAACAGTAGAATACAAATTGGAGGAAATCATGCTTAAACTGCACAGTGTTCTGGTCAAACCACACTTCGAGTAAGAACATCAGTTCTAGCACCAGGACATAAGGGAAACAGTCAGGCACTGGAGTACAGAGAGGAGACATGAGACTGATCCCTGGGGGGAAATTTTTCGGGGGGTCAGCGGGCACGTTTGGTGGTGGGTTGGGTGGGAAATGTTTTTTTTAGACAGCGGGTTGGGAACCCGCTGCCAACCGGCCGCCACAGGCCTTTCCCAGATGTCAAGTCTGTCAGCGCTGACCAGACCCAACACGGAGCGGCGGGGGAGGCAATTCAGGTCATTATGACCTTGTTAACAGCCCATTAAGAAGTATTTTGAGCTCACCTTTACATTTTATGAGGACACCCACAGGATCCATGCTGCGCGGGGATCACGTTAGGTAAGCAGGTCAGGAGTTATATGCCCATGGAATCATCTCATTACTTGACAGCTGCAAATGTGCTATAAAAGCTCCCAACTCACAGCTGTTCACTTTCCAAGCTCAAAAGCTGTTGCTTACTGCATTTGGAAGACAGATTGTGCTTTATGCAGGTTGCAGGTGTTTGGAGTAAAAACTCTATCCTGCGTCACCTCATTGGAACAACCTCTCTCGCCAGTGACAGATCGCTTCTGTCATCTCTACTTCACTTGACATCTATTACAGGAAACTCTCTTTTAACCGGCACCTAAATATCTGGAAATCGCTCTTAACCGGCAAAATTCAGGAGTAGGTTCAGGTAAGTTTTACTATATATTAGTGGCCATGTAACCAGGGTTCCTGCACCTGTGGCCGTGTAACAGGGACTCCTGGATCTGTGGCCGTGTAACCGAGGCTCCTGCACCTGTGGCCGTGCAACAGGGACACCTGGATCTGTGGCCATGTAACCGAGACTCCTGCAGAAGTGGCCGTGTATGGGGCTCTCATACCTTGGTAAGTGTACCTCTCTGTAATCCGGACTTTTTGATCAACCGGCACCACGCCGGTCCTGTCGATGCCGGATAAAAAAGAGTTTCCTGTACATCAGCATCGGTGCCCTTGAAACTTGGATCACCTTTGTCCTCAGAATCCCACCACAATCAGCCCCAACACCAGCAGAACCAGGCACACCAGCAGCACCAACAACAGCACCATCCTCCTCCACAGTCAACTGCACAGGATAAAGGGCATCAGCACCCGATCACATTGCTGCCCTAGAGGCCAGGGATGGCCTCATCATGGCCACATTTACTTCACTTGACGCTGTACACTCTGGCTGCCACATGATGCACCAGGTTGGCACCACCCCACACCAACACCATAAAGTATCCCGACAATGTCCAAGCCATTCCTTTCACACTCACCACTATTGCAGGGGGTACCGTTATGTCTCACCATTCACTGCAACTCACTAAGCCACTTCCAAAGGTGCACACAGATCTGTCCAAGAACGCAAAGTGTTGAAAATAAAGGTTTCAATGTTTGACACCACATTAACAGAAACTTTATATGAACATTGCATAAAACACACAAGTGCCTACCCTTGTGTGTTGCTGGTTGGTATGATTGCACTAGGATGAGCGTGAGTGTGAGGGGTGGATAGTGAGATGGGGAAGTGATAATGTAGATAGAGAGGGATGGATTGAGGTGCAAGGTAGCAATCTTGTTGTACGAGGCCCCTTGGGTCGGAGCGATCATAATATGATCGAATTCTTCATTAAGATGGAGAATGAAGTAGTTGACTCAGAATCAAATCAAATCAAATCAAAATCAAATCAACTTTTATTGTCATTGTTAGGGCACAAGTGCAGTACAACGAAATGTAGGCTTGCGGCTCCCGAGAGTGTACATGTAGATGAAGACATTTAAACATTCAACATACATTTGGCTTGTAATACATTAACATAAACATAACCATAATAAAGTGCATTGGCAGATGTGCAGGCTTTAGAGTTTATTTGTGGAGTTCAGTAGGATGACAGCCCTGGGAAAGAAGTTGTTCCTAAATCTGGTCGTACGGGTGCGAATGCATCTGTAGCATCTCCCAGATGGCAGGAGGGTGAACAGACTGTGGCTGGGGTGGGTAGGGTCTTTGATGATGGACCGTGACCTCCGTAAACAGCGTTTCTGGTATATGTGCTCTATGGTCGGTAGCCGGGTGCCGGTAATGCGTTGGGCAGTTTTGACTACCCGCTGCAGGGCTTTCCGGTCATAGTAGCTACAGCTGCCATACCATACTGTGATACAGTTTGTCAGGATGCTCTCTATTGTGCAGCGGTAAAAGTTAGAGAGGATCAGGGGTGACAGGTTACATCCCTTCAGCCTCCTTAGGAAATATAGGCGCTGCTGGGCCTTCTTCACCAGAGAGGAGGTATTGAGGGACCAGGAGAGGTCTTCCGTGATGTGGACTCCGAGGAACTTAAAGCTGTCCACCCTTTCCACCACAGCCCCATTGATGTGGATGGGGGTGTGACTTCCGCCTTTAGACTTCCTGAAGTCCGCAATGATTTCTTTGGTTTTCTTGATGTTAAGGGCCAGGTTGTTATCGGCGCACCACTTCACGAGATGCTGGACCTCCTCCCTGTAGGCTGACTCATCGTTGTTGGTGATCTGGCCTACTACCGTGGTATCATCCGCAAACTTGATGATGGTGTTGGAACCATGAACAGCCACACAGTCGCGGGTGAAGAGGGAGTAGAGGAGGGGGCTCAGCACACATCCTTGTGGGGCCCCCGTGTTCAGGGTCGGCGGGGGGGGAGGTGTGGTTACCTAATTTGACAGACTGGGGTCTGTTTGTTAGGAAGTCCAGGGTCCAGTTGCAGAGGGAAGTGTTCAGGCCAAGAGTTTGGAGTTTGGTGGCCAGCTTGTTGGGGACGATAGTGTTGAATGCTGAGCTGTAGTCTATGAACAGCATTCTGATGTAGGTCTCTTTACCATCTAAGTGATTCAGTGCCGAATGTAGAGCAGTTGTGATTGCATCCTCCGTTGATCTGTTTGCATGATAGGCAAACTGGTGCTGGTCAAGAGAGGTGGGAACACTGGCTTTGATGTGAGCCAGGACCAGTCTCTCGAAACACTTCATTATGATGGGTGTGAGTGCGACAGGTCGATAGTCGTTCAGGCACGTCACAGCCGTTTGTTTTGGCACAGGAATAATGGTAGCGGTCTTGAAGCATGTAGGGACTACTGCCTGGGCCAATGACAGATTGAAGATGGCGGTGAAGATATCAGCCAGCTGATCAGCACATTCCTTGAGTACCCGTCCAGGGATGCTATCCGGTTCAGCAGCCTTTCGTGTGTTCACTCCGCGTAGAACACCCCTTACGTCGGAGGTCGACAGAGTGAGCACCTGGTCTTCTGGGGGTGGCAAGGCTTTGGTAGCCGGCTCCCTGTTGTCCCTGTCGAAGCGAGCGTAGAAGTTGTTAAGCTCCTCTGGAAGGGAGGCATTGCTAACCGGGGGGCTGGTGTTTTTGCCCTTGTAGTCAGTGATGGACTGGATGCCTTGCCACATGCGCCGGGGGTCTGAGTTGTTGTGGAAATGATCCTCTATCCGCAGTGTCTGTTTCCTTTTGGCAGTCCTGATACCCTTTTTTAGGTTGGTCCTAGCTGCACTGTAAGCCGCCGCGTCGCCAGATTTAAATGCTGCGTCGCGTGCTTTCAACAGCGAGCGGACCTCTCCGTTCATCCAGGGTTTCTGGTTGGGGTATGTCCTGATATTTTTATGGGTCGTGACAACCTCGACGCAGCTGTTAATGTAGAATAGCACTGTGGATGCGTATTCCTCGATGTCATTATGGGCAAACATGCCCCAATTAGTGCGTTCGAAGCAATCCTGAAGCTCCGAGACTGCCCCCTCTGGCCATACTTTCACTGCTCTCACTGATGTTCTCACTCTTTTGGTGAGCGGTTTGTATGCCGGGGCTAGAAACAGGGAGAGGTGGTCAGACTTCCCAATGTGGGGGCAGGGAATGGCCTTATAAGCGTCTACAATGCTCGTGTAGACTTGCTCCAGTGTGTTCTCCCCTCTTGTGGGGCAGGAAACATTCTGGTGGAATTTCGGTAGTACAGTTTTTAGGTTTATGTGATTGAAGTCCCCCGCGACGATAAAAGCTCCGTCTGGGTGCGCAGTTTGTTGTTCGCTGATGGCCCTGTAGAGGTCCTTCAGCGCTAGTTTGGCATTAGCGTGTGGTGGGATGTAGACCGCAGTGATGATAACAGCCATGAATTCCCGAGGCAGGTAGAAGGGTCTGCACCTTACCATGAGGAATTCCAAATCAGCCGAGCAGGATCTATCGATTATGTCCGTGTTAGTGCACCAGGCATTGTTAGTGTAAATGCACAAACCGCCTCCCTTGCTCTTACCGGAGTCTGCAGTTCTGTCGGCGCGGAAGACCGTGCGTCCTTCTAGTTGGATGGTGGTGTCAGGGATGCCGTTGTTCAACCAGGTCTCTGTGAAGATCATGGCGCAGCATTCCTTTGTCCTTTTCTGTGAGGAGAAATCAAGTTTCATCTCATCCATTTTGTTTTCTAGTGACCTGCCGTTGGCCAGGAAAATACTTGGGAGGGAGGGTTTGTGTGGGGCCCTCTTCAGCCTGTTTTGAATACCGGCCCTCTTACCCCGCTTCTGCTTGCGTTCCCTGCGCGGTCTGCGCCGACTTCCGGCTGGGGAAGGACGCCACGCTGGTCCCGGGGGTCGGGCGATGTCGGGAGGCAGATCGATGTCGCCGAGTGTGAGCCGCACGCAGTCGGCCCCGATGTCGAGGAGCATCTGCCGGCTGTACAGTAGGTCTGCCCCCAATTCCCGTATTGGAACTAGGGTCCTCACTTTAAATAAAGGAAACTACGATGGTCTGAGGAGTGAGTTGGGTAGGATTGATTGGGGAATGGCACTCAAAGGGTTGACGGTGGATAGGCAATGGCAAACATTCAAAGACCGAATGGATGAACTACAGAAGTTGTTCATCCCAGTTTGGCATAAAAATAAAACAAAAAAGGTGACTCAACCGTGGCTAACAAGGGAAATTAGGGATAGCATAAGATCCAAGGAGAGGACATACAAATTGGCCAGAAAAAGCAATAATCCTGAGGATTGGGAGCAGTTTAGAATTCAACAAAGGAGGACAAAGGGATTCATTAAGAAAGGGAAAATAGAATATGAGAGTAAGCTTACAGGGAACATAAAAACTGACTGTAAAAGCTTTTATAGATATGTAAAGAGAAAAAGATTGGTGACGTCAAGCGTAGGTCCCTTGCAGTCAGAATCGGGGGAATTTATAATGGGGAGCAAAGAAATGGCATACCAACTAAATACATATTTTGGTTCTGTCTTCACAAAGGAGGACACAAATAACCTCCCAGAAATATCGCGGAACATAGGGTCTGATGAAAGGGTGGAACTGAAAGACACCAGTATTTGTAGGGAAATGGTGTTAGGAAAATTGATGGGACTGAAGGCCGATAAATCCCCAGGGCCTGATAATCTACATCCCAGGGTACTTAAGGAAGTGGCCATAGAAATAGTAGATGCATTGCTGGTCATCTTCCAGAACTCGATAGACTCTGGAACAGTACCCATGGATTGGAGGGTAGCTAATGTTACCCCACTATTCAAAAAAGGTGGCAGAGAAAAGTGGGGAATTATAGACCGGTAAGCCTGACATCGGTAGTGGGGAAAATGCTAGAGTCCATTATAAAAGATGTAATAGCAGAGCACTTGGAAAGCAGTGACAGGATCGGACAAAGTCAACATGGGTTTACAAAAGGTAAATCATGCTTGACTAATCTACTGGAATTTTTTGAGGATGTAACTGGTAAAATAAATAAGGGAGAACCAGTGGATGTGGTGTATTTGGACTTTCAGAAGGCTTTCGATAAGGTCCCGCATAAGAGGTTAGCGTGCAAAATTAAGGCACATGGGATTGGGGGCAAGGTATTGACTTGGATAGAGAACTGGTTGGCGGACAGAAAGCAAAGAGTTGGAATAAACGGCTCTTTTTCCGAGTGGCAGGCAGTGACTAGTGGGGCACTGCAAGGATTGGTCCTAGGACCCCAGCTGTTCACAATATATATTAATGATCTGGACGAGGGAATTGGATGTCATATCTCCAAATTTGCAGGCGACCCAAAGCTGGGTGGGAGGGTAAGCTGTGAGGAGGATGTCATGAAACTCCAGTACGATTTGGACAGGTTGGGTGATTGGGCAGAAACATGGCAAATGCACTATAATGTGGATAAATGTGAGGTTATCCACTTTGGTGGCAAAAACAGGAAGGCAGATTATTATTTGAATGGCAATAGATTGGGAGAAGGGGAAGTGCAAAGAGACCTGGGTGTTCTTGTGCACCAGTCGCTGAAGGTAAGCATGCAGGTGCAGCAGGCGGTTAAGAAGGCAAATGGTATGTTGGCATTCGTAGCAAGAGGGTTCGAGTACAAGAACAAGGATGTCTTGCTGCAGTTGTACAGGGCCTTGGTGAGACCGCACCTTGAGTATTGTGTGCAGTTTTGGTCACCTTACCTGAGGAAGGACGTTCTTGCCATGGAGGGAGTGCAGCGAAGATTCACCAGGCTGATACCTGGGATGGCAGGAATGACGTACGAGGAGAGATTGTGTGAATTGGGCTTATACTCACCGGAGTTTAGAAGATTGAGAGGGGATCTCATCGAAACCTATAAAATTCTGTCAGGTCTGGACAGACTAGATGCAGAAAGGATGTTTCTGATGGCCCGGGAGTCCAGAACCAGGGGTCATAGTCTAAGGATAAGGGGTAAGCCATTTAGGACTGAAATGAGGAGGAATTTCTTCACCCAGAGAGCGTGAACCTGTGGAATTCTCTGCCACAGAGGGCGGTGGAGGCCAGTTCATTAAATATATTCAAGAAAGAGTTGGATATATTTCTTGAGGCTAAAGGGATCAAGGGATATGGGGAGAAGGCAGGGACAGGGTACTGAATTTGGATGATCAGCCATGATCTCATTGAATGGCGGAGCAGGCTCGAAGGGCCGAATGGCCTACTCCTGCTCCTATCTTCTATGTTTCTATGTTTCTATGTAAGTTGGTGTAAGAATGTGCAGGAGTAGGGTAGGGAAAGTGATGGGGATGTGATGAGTAGCACAGCAGGATGAGGTTGAGTGTGACTTTGCAGTGACGTTTCGTGATCTACTGAGATCATTGAAAGGTTTGCGCCACTGCAGACTGGACCTCCTGGTGACATCCCTGCTTGTGTCCTCCTCTGCAATGTGCAACCAGGCTGCATTGATCTCCTGGGGAGGTCTCTTCTGCCCATTGGATGGAAGAGAACCTCCCTGTGTGCTGTGACTCCCTCCATAAGCATATGGAGGGAGTCATGGGAGAGCCTGGGTGCAACCCTGCACCTCTGTGCAGTGCTTGTCAGTGTTTGCAGCACCTCAATGCTGTGGAACACTGACAGCACAACTGTCAAACTAAATTTGCGCATGGTCCCTTTAAGGAAACCGGCTGATGATGCATCATCAAATGATGTCATCAGATTCGCTTCCGTCAATTGGCTGGGAAACGTGTTGGGCAGACTTAACAAGCCCAATCATTTTGGACAACGGGCTGGAGCCAGCAGTGGGGTCGGGACCCGCCAACGACATCGCCCGCCCGCCCGGTTAGGGGAAATCGCGGCCCTTGTGTCAGAGTTGTGAGGAAAGAATGGGGAAACTTTGGTCTCTAAGCCTTGAAATTTAGAAGTGATATTTAAGATAGCATAGAAAAAGTAAATCCGGAACATTAAACTGTGACAAGGAGACACAAGTTCAAATAATAATAGTTATAATCAGGAAGATCTTCAGATTAAGAGTGATCAACATGTGATGGACTACCTCATCGTCAGTGGAATCTGGAATCATTTAAGAAGCAGTTGGATAACATGATGAGGGGGTTGGGGAGAATTGTCGGATTGTCTGGATGGATGGGGCTGAATGGCTTTCTTCACCTGTATCTCTCTTATGATTTTGAGATATGAGATATGTGTTTCTGAAATAAAGGTGCAAAGGTCTGCATCAGACTTGAGTCCCACTCAAAACATTAACCTCTCTTTCAAATGATAACTGACCAGTTGTGAATTTCTGTTGTTATTCGACTTGCAGCATTTGCAGTTTTATTTTTATCTAAAAGAGAAAGATAGGTTAGCATTTCATCAGAACTGATGGGAACAGTTCAGCAGAAGAGTTGTAATCGATGCTCACACCTGAAATGTTATTTACACAAGATATATTTTAAAGTAAAATATCACACGAAGTGAGGATAAGCTAGAAGGTAACAAATTATTGCAAAGTAAATATTCAATAGCTGCTCCTTGGAGAAATAGGCAAACTTTTTTACTGAGTGAATTACAAAACTGCCATCAATGCAAAGGAATGATATGGTTAAGTACCCCAGCCATTAGCCCATTAAATATAGTTAATTAAGCTGATTACACAGTAAACTTTGCAGTGGCAGTTATACAGACTCATTTGAACAACACATGAAGTTAAGCGCCTGTAATTAGTATTGATTGAAGAGTAAACCATTGATTAACTATTTGTTGTCTGTTACTGAGTAAAATTATGAGTCCAGAAACGACTTTTTATTTCAGGGCTAAACGCAAAGAGATATCAATTCAGAATTTGTATTAGAAACATAAAGGGAAGGTTGGATTTTTTTTAACACAGCAGGTTATTAGGATATGGGATGCTTTATAATAGGTAATTTTGACATTTAAAAAATTGAAAATATTTAAGGATATGGGGAAAGAGCATGAGCATAAGGGGCCAAATGGACTTCTCGTGGATTGAAATTTGTGCTATTATGATTAGTGTATGTTATTATTTCCTTTTATTGTTTATCACAATACACTAGCTATCTTAAATCAAACCAATAATATGGAGATTGCCACGCACAGCATATCAGAGAGCATGACAAAGTGGTGCACTGGGCAGTGACATAGATTAGCGTATGCAACCAATTTAGTATGTTTCCCATATCCGTTGAAAACAATGGGTGAAATTCGCCCCCTTTTTTCAGAAAAACAGGGGAATGATTTGCTCCATAGTTAACAATCGGCTAATGAAACCACATTTTCAGACATTGCACATTTCAAAGCCGCGAGTTTCTGCGATTTCATGACTAGATTCTTAATTATAGAGAAAATGTCTTTATTCCATCTTTTATTCAGAGAGGGATTTCAGACCAAATTAAAGATACCTAAATGCCATGTATTTTCTGAGCACTGTATTACAATAAACAGAACACATCCTTATATCAAAGTGCAGATCATAATCCTGTTATTATTTTACCACTGACCTCGGACAGTTGTTGTACCTGTGATGCTGATTGCAAATTTTCCTCACTACCAGAGGCCTCATCGCTTGTAGTAAGCTCATCCTGATAGGACACTTGCTCTTGTCAACTGAGCAAGCAACGCGGTCAGGATCAATTAAAGGTGTCTATGAACTCTCTTTACTTTAGGCCGTGAAATTATACTTAGAATGGCACAGTTGATGCATGAACCAGCCACAGACCAATTCAGGATCACGTATATGTCTGAGGGTTACTCTAGACTATCCATTATTAGTAGCATGCAATAAAACAGAGTTCATTATTTTTCAGTAAATCACTCTCTTTTGTCGAGATAGTGCAATTACAACCCTAAATTAGCATCATAATCTGGCAATTCCCCAGCCTATTACATGATGCAAGGCCTCTGGGCCTGCTGAAACCTACTATTGATAACAGTGGAGCTAACAGTTAAAGGAAGAAATTGATATCCGTACAATAAGATGCTGTTATTGAAATAGAATGAGAATATGTTATTCTATGAAGAGTGGTTGGGAATGTGTTGACGGATATAATGCATTCCCACCAACTTGTTACTCTCTAAACACTGCATACCAACAACAAAAAACAACTTGCATTTATATAGCACCTTTAATGTAGTAAAGCATCCCAAGGTGCTTCACAGGAGCATTATCAAACAAAATTTGACACCAGGCCACACAAGGAGATATTGGGACAGGTGACCAAAAACTTGATCAAAGAGGTAGGTTTTAAGGAGCGTCTTAAAGGAGGAGAGAGAGACAGAGGGGCGGAGAGGTTTAGGGAGGAAATTCCAGCGCTTACGGCCCAGGCAGCTGAGGGACAGCCGCCAATGGTGGAGCGATTAAAATCGGGGCTCCGCAAGAGACCAGAATTGGAGGAGTACAGAGATCTTGGAGGGCTGAAAGGCTGGCGGAGGTTACAGAGGTAAGGGAGGGGGGGGGGGTGGGGGCAAGACCATGGAGAGATTTGAAAACAAGGATGAGATTTTTTAAATCAAAGTGTTACCGGGCTGGGAGCCAATGTAGGTCAACGAGCGCAGGGGTGATGGGTGAACGGGACTTGGTGTAAGTTAGGGTACGGGCAGCCGAGTTTTGGATGAGTCACACTGATCATTCAGCTTGTAAATTGTTTCTCAATACACTAATGGTGTTATATTCATTAATACTTCAGTAAGAATATCATTATACATCAGTAATTTGAAAAGTTCTAGTGGTTGATTTCTGTAACAATGACCATCAACAGACCAAAAGTAGAGCTAAAACTGAATAAACGCCCTGCTTCATAATGCATACTCTACAGTGTAAAATTTATGCTTCTGTGCTCCCAGCAGGGAGCCATGTCTGCCTGGAGTGCATATCGGCAAATCACAAGTGGGTAGCTCTTGATGTTCCAATATGTGCTGTCAGTGGCCATGTACCTCACTGGAATTACACGGTGCAAAATTTACCTGTATATTTTTTTTATTCAGTCTCAGGATATGGTACCCATCCCTGGTTGCCCTTGAGAAGGTAGTGGTGAGCCGTCTTCTTGAAGCGCTGCAGTCCATGTGGTGAAGGTGCTCCCACAGTGCTGTTCGGCAGGGAGTTCCAGGATTTTGACCCAGTGATGATGAAGGAATGCCGATATATGTCCAAGTTGGGATGGAGTGTAGCTTGGAGGGGAACTTGGAGGTGATAGTGTTCCCATACACCTGCTGCCCCTTGTCCTTTTAGATAGTGAGGTCAGGGGTTTGGGAGGTACTATCGAAGAAGCCTTGGCGAGTTGCCACAGTGCATCCTGCAGATAGTACACACTGCGGCCAGTATGATCAAATTATAAAAGTATATGGCTAAAGTAATAAGATTTCAAACAATAAGCTCATTTCTGGAATGAAAACAGAAAATGCTGGAAAACACTCAGCAGGTCAGGCAGCATCTGTGGAGTGAGAAACAGAGTTAACGTTTCAGGCCGATAACCTTTCATCAGAACTGGAAGATCCTTTGCCTCTCCCCTTTCAGCATTTGGAAGAGACTGTTTCCACCACGACACCTTGGTCCACTCTTCTATATCCCCCAACAACCACTCATCTACCCCAGGCACCTTCCCATGTAAGCGCAGGAGATGCAATACCTGCCCTTTCACCTCCTCCCTTCCCACCGTCCAGGGCCCCAGATACTCCTTCCAGGTGAAACAGAGATTTACTTGTACTTCTTCCAATGTGGTATACCGTATTCACATTGGGAAGATCAAACGCAGATTGGGTGATCGCCTTGCAGTATTTTCCTTTGGTTTGAGCCCATTTCTGAGTTAGGTGATGGCTGTGATATCTTTTCAACATGTCAGTTCAACTAATCACTCCATGTCATTCTCTATGAAATCCCTCTAGCCGCAGCATCCAAGCATTTATCTTGATGGGCCACTTAAACACACAACACAGAGCCCTGCGCGGCACATATAAAATTCAAATCAATGTCATCACGGATTTGCATATATCTAAAGCTGACAATAATGACACCTTTTCGAGTTCAGGTTTAGGAATTATCCACCAGTAGAGCAAAGGTATTATAAACAGCTCTTTTCAAACTTCCAGGTGCATGAAATGCAAAGTCAGTGAATAAGAAATAAAATTTGCAGATAAAAATGTAACTGCCTGGGCTTCATGGGGTGGGTTGCCAGGGGCCATGGGTGGTCTACATGCTGTAGTTTGGGCACCCCAGCCTATTGTATTACATGCAAGCTAGCCTCTGTAATTATTCCTTTGCACTATCACTGTATCATTATATCACAGCTCCTCCATTAAGCATCCACTTCATCACCACCCACCTAAGGTCAATTCCCCGTAATATGATGCCCACAGTTTTGTAATTAGAAAGTAGATATGCTGTTGGCTTGAATATATGGCCTTATACAAATAATGAATCGTTGAGATTTAAACAGTAGCATGGGAACTTTACATATATTTTGGTTTTCAGCCTCTCATGTAAGAAGTATGATTAAGAAGTTTGCAGATGATACAAAAATTGGCCGTGTGGTTGATAATGAAGAAGAAAGCTGCAGACTGCAGGAAGATATCAGTGGACTGGTCAGGTGGGCAGAACAGTGGCAAATGGAATTCAATCTGGAGAAGTGTGAGGTAATGCATTTGGGGAGGGCTAACAAGGAAAGGTTATAATTGGTAGGACACTGAGAAGTGCAGAAGATCAGAGGGACCTTGGAGTGCATGTCCACAGATCCCTGAAGGTAGCAGGACAGGTAGATAAGGTGGTTAAGAAGGCTTGAACTGTATAAAACACTAGTTAGGCTGTAGCTAGAATACTGTGTGCAGTTCTGGTTACCACATTACAGGAAGGATGTGATTGCACTAGAGGGGGTGCTGAGGAGATTTATGAGGATGTTGCCTGGGCTTGGGAATTTTAGCTATGAAGAAAGATTGGATAGGCTGGGGTTGTTTTCTTTGGAACAGAGGAGGCTGAGGGGAGACCTAATTGAGGTGTATAAATTTATGAGGGGCCTAGATAGAGTGGATAGGAAGGACCTATTTTCCTTAGCAGAGAGGTCAATAACCAGGAGGCATAGAATTAAAGTAATTGGTCGGAGGTTTGGAGAGAATGTGAGGAGAAAATTTTTCACCCAGAGGGTGGTGGGGGTCTGGAACTCACTGCCTGAAAGGGTGGTAGAGGCAGAGACCCTCATCACATTTAAAAAGCACTTGGATGTGCACTTGAAGTGCCGTAGCCTACAAGGTTACGGATCAAGTGCTGGAAAGTGGGATTAGGGTGGATAGCTCTTTGTCAGCCAGCACGGACAAGATGGGCCGAATGGCCTCCTTCTGTGCTGTAAATTTGTATGATTCTAGGATTCATATAAATGCTAGCTGAAGACGAGCTTGGGAGCAGGTTCATATCTGTAAATCACTCTGTGCCATCAGGTATTCTATATGTAGTGCTGTGTAGAAGCAGTACATTAGCCATTCCTCCCCTCCCCCAGTCCTTGGATGTCCTTTCATCCAACATCCTGACAATACATTTTTCTATGCATTTTTAACTGTGTAGTATCAGGCCATTGAAATTTCAATAAAGTCAGTCCCTCGACACACAAATTACACCCAGAGTATACTGTATAATGTTTATACCTACAGCAATATTATTTAACGCCTTTCCTTTTACAAATAATATGCATAAAAACATGTTACTGTACTTGTCGTGTTTAATTTTATGACTAATTGCAGACCTAATTATCATGCAAATTATCCATGCAACCATTTTCTATGATGTGGATTTTAAAATATCGCAGGTAAATAGCCACAACATCCAAACATTCCAAGCACAGAAATTCTGCTGAGGATCAGCTGAAAATAGAACAATCTGAAGCAATGCCAGGCCATAACGAGGCTTTCCCTTGCATTTATTTGTCTCTTTTTTTTATCTCTTGCTCTCTCTTTCTGTCATATTTCCTCCCTGTGGTAATTTTGCCCCCTAAGTGAACTGTTACAAAATCTCCTTGCACTACCAGCTAGTAACTTCTTCCTTCTTTTTGACAGAAATTACATCAATGTCGGTGATTTTATTTATGCTGAGCTTTTGGCTTTGAGCGAGGCACCAGAACAAACCCTCAGCACCCAGTCCTATTTGTACCAATGAATGCATTCATTCATTGGCAGAAAGGTACAGCTAGGGCTTTGTATTCAATTTTCCCCTCAATTAACCAACGCAAATCACTGGACATTGTTAAAAATACATTTTCTTTGGCCTTTGCTTAAAGCGGTACTGAAAGCGTGCAGATGTCAGCACAGATTTTCTGAAGCATGTCATACGTATGTATCAGGGAAACCAAAGGGACAATGACAGGTATGGAAAAATGATTGTGTCTGTGCTGCATTTTAAAGGTGAGACATCTTTTAATAAAATATTATTTCTCTTTCCCCTTGGCTGAGTGTCTCTGTACCATATAGCATCCCTGGTAGTGAGGGTTGGCAGGTGACCTGCCTTTTTTCCCTATGCAGCTCTAAAACCAGTAATGAAGTGATGTATAAGAATGCCCTAAGATGACTCTCCCTCCCGTCTTTCTTTCATAGAGCCATAGATTCATAACGACACAGAAGGAGGCCATTCGGCCCATCGAGTCCGCTCCGGCTCTCTGTAGAGCAATCCAGTCAGTCCCATCCCCCTGCTCTATCCCTGTAGCCCTGCAAGTTTATTTCCCTCAAGTGCCTATCCAGTCTCCCCTTGAAAACATTGAGTGTGTCCGCTTCCACCACTTCCGTCGGCAGTGAATTCCAGGTCATCACTACTCGCTGCGTAAAAAAGTTTTCCCTCACGTCCCCCCTGTATCTCTTGCCCAAAACCTTAAATCTGTGTCCCCTAGTCCTTGTACCATCAACTAGTGAGAACAGCCTTTCCCTGTCTAGCCTATCCAAACCCGTCATAATCTTGTACACCTCTATCAAATCACCCCTCAACCTCCTTTGCTCTAATGAAAACAAATCCAGCTTCTCCAACCTGTCCTTGTAGCTAAGATCCCCCATCCCCGGAACCATTCTGGTAAATCTTCTCTGCACCCTCTCAAGGGCCTTCACATCCTTCCTCCTAGTGGGGAAGCAGGAGGGCTTTGCCATGATGAGCTTCAGAACTCAGTGTACAGAATCACTGGCAAACTGTATGATTTTTGGGCTTATCAAGTGGGAGACATTTGCGCACTTGGAAGTCACTGGCTGCTAATTTGGGGAGATAGGGTGTGTGCAAGATTGTGCCTGGAAATTGGTGCTCCCAACTCTAATTTTCTGCCCAAAAAACAGTCATAACAGGAACCAATTTCTCCCCAGTGTCAGCATCACAAACTCCCAGGCCGGCTGTAGTCTGATTAGATACCGAGAGCAAAACTCCCCTTATTCTGGCCCAGTAATGTGCCGCAGTTCCAACTTCAGGAGAATATATCAAACTGCATCAGTGTGGCATTCTTCTCGTTACCACACCAACCTCACCCTATGGGTGAGTTGGTTAAAACTCGACCTAGTTGTTGCAATAGTTCAGTTAAACGTCAACGATCACATGGCACTATTTAGAGAATAGCAGGAGATCATTTGGTATTCTAGGCAACATTCCTCCACCTACCTACATCACCAAATACAGGTTATCTATTGCCAATTATAGAATCTTGCTGTGCACAAATGGCTGTCACATCTGCCTACAAAACAACATTTACTGCACCTCAAAGTAATTAATTGTATGCGAAGCACTTTGAGATGTTTATGAGAGATATACAATAAGGGCTATACAAATGAGAGCTTTGCTTTCTGACAGCTTTTCTGTGGCCTCTGATTAACCAACGTAGGGGCCATTAATACTGAATTGGTAGTAGGTTTGTGCTGTGGGCTATATCCACATTTATTTAATTATTTACCCCAAATCGTGTATTATTTGTTTGTTTTACCATTGATAATCAGTACTTACTTTTCTGAATGTTAAATGCTAGCTGATATTCATCTATCTGTAGTGAATGAAAGAGCTAAGGCATTCTTTCTTTTGTTTTAAAATACTCATTTATTTTGATAAATGTTTTACTTCATTATGGGAATCATTACAAGTCCTAAAAGGAAAACCGACAAACATTTAACAATTAACAGTCAAGGTACAAGCAGGAGTTATTGAAGATACTTTAAAGTGATCAATCTTACATTGGTTTGCATATTGGTGAAATTGTAGTATATTTTCTTAACACTGTATTTACAGGAGCATACACCGATGGTATCGATGTGCATAAGTAGCTTCACATGATTCAGGGTCAGGGTGACCATAAAGGTGGGATAGATAGTCAGGTGTGGGTGCACAAAGATTGTCCTGCATTGTAGTGTTGGGTCACTGTTCTTTTGCACCCGAGAGGTGGTAATGTGCTTTCACTTTCTGCGTGGTACTAACCTGTCTCTCCCTGTGCACTACTGTGTTGTAAGGTTAGCGAGGGGGAGACTTGTCTTGTCCAGGAAGGAAGGGAAAACTGATAATTACTTTCCCAGTTACATAGAATTACACAGAATATACAGCACAGAAACAGGCCATTCGACCCAACCAGTCTATGCCGACGTTTATGTTCCACTCGAGCCTCCTCCCATCCTTCTTCATCTAACACTAGCAGCATAACACTCTATTCCCTTCTCCCTCATATGCTTGTCTAGCCTCCCCTTAAATACATCTATACTATTTACCTCAACCACTCCCTGTGGTAGTGAGTTCCACATTCTCACCACTCTCTGGGTAAAGAAGCTTCTTCGGAATTCCCTATTTGATTTCTTGGTGACTATCTTATATTGATGGCCTCTAGTTTTGCTCTTCCCCACAACTGGAAACACTCTCTCTGTGTCTATGCTATCAAAATCAAAATCTTTCATAAATTTAAAGAGCTCTATTAGGTCATCCCTCAGCTGAGACCCAGCCTGTTCATCCTTTCCTGATAAGTATAACTTTGCATTACTGGTATAAACCTTGTAAATCTTTTATGCGAAAATCAGGGAGGGTGTCATTTTAGGCAAAGGTTCTACTCCGTACGCTCTGAGTGCTTAATCCATGTCTGTAGTGGGAAGTTTGGCTGGTTCTCAGACAATATATTTAATTACACCAAGGCATGGCACATGGCTCTTACACAAAAACACCCCCCCCCCACCTCATATAAATATAGGAAGCATAAACCTTCACATGGTCAGTGTAAAACTTTCCACCTATAAAATGAACTCCCCCTAGGCAAATATGCACACCAACTTAAGTACAGGAAACTTTTGTTTAACCAGAGGTTAAATGTCCAGAAAGCTCTATCTACCGGCAATTCAGGAGCCGTTTCCTATAAGTTTTTTTACTTCTCGTTGCTTTTTTTTTCCAGTCAGGCTCTGCAAGGTCTAGCTGAAGCTGTTGCTTAGCCACAGAGATGCTTTTAAGCTGCGGCCGACTGTTTTGAAGCTGTTGCTAAGCAACAGGGTTTGTTGATTCACACGGAGCTCAAAAGCTCCGTATGTTTTAACATTAGCGCTGGTTTCTACGGCAGTTTTGATGGTACGGCACCAGCTCAGTCCCGTCAGTGCCGGATACCAGAAAGTTTCCTGTAGATGGAATAACCTGTCCATATCCCTCCCTGGACAATAGAGACAAATGTGCAGTGCCAACCCTTTATTTCTTCCACATGCAGCAGTTCTGTGATGCTTAGATGCTTAGATTAGGTTTCATTGGGCAGGCCAACATCCAGACTACTGAGTTGCCTATGTCGGCTGTGCCACTGTGGCTTTATTTGAGTGGATGTCTATGTAATATATGTGTGTGTGTGTGTGTGTCTATTATAGAGAAAATTTAATAAAGAAAGTACATATTATGTCCGTGTATAATTGAGACACGGACTGCAGGAGTTGATTATAACAAGTCTTTACTGAATGGAGACAACCTGGAAACTGAAACTACAGAAGCCTGCTAGGGCCTTTTATACAGGGGTGGTCACTGCCGGTACTGCAGTCTGAGACCAGTTATTCCCTTAAAGGTACATACACAACAATTCCTCCCCTTTTAGATAAACAGTACATAACATTCATTTAACAACTAAATAATAACTAATTACAATTACAATTATGGTTGCTAGATACATTGGTTGAAGTTAAGCAATTATAAGTTCAGTCTTTGAGGAGGCTTCCTGATTCTCTCTGGATAACGCCTCTTTGGGATGTCAGGTTCTTCTGGCAAGGTTGAGTCGGGATCAATGTCGTTGTTTGGTTCGTCTGCTTCCAATATCACCGATTCTGCGGTAGATGCAATTGGTACTTCGGTTTCATCGCCAGGTGTATCAGGTCGTGGTGTGGAGTTGACGTTTTCCAGTGACTCTAGAATCTGATCAGCATGGCGTCTTACAATGCTCTCTCCAACGTCCACGGTATACATTAGAGGTCCTTGCCGTGTACAGATCGTTCCTGGCTGCCATTTCTCTGTGCGGTAGTCCCGGGCCAAAACTGGTTGACCTATCTTAAAACTCCTGGTCGGCATTTCATTCATATTCTGAAATTGCCTGTTCTCCACATCTCTTCTGACGTTTGGCTTAACCAAATCCAAGCGGCATCGTAGTCTTCGATTGAAGAACATCATGGCTGGAATAACAACAGAAAATACTGGAAAAACTCAGCAGGTCAGGCAACATCCGTGGACAGAAATTTGAGTTGACGTTTCGGGTCGAACCCTTCTTCAAACATCCGCAGTATTTTGCTATCATGGCTGGAGTTTGGTTGGTAACCGCATGTGCCGCATTCCAGTAGGCAAACAAGAAGTTATCCACCTTGTGTTGAAGGGGTACATCTTCATTACACATTGCCTTGATAGCCTTCTTGAATGTTTGAACAAACCTCTCGGCCAATCCATTAGTGGCTGGATGATATGGGGCGGATGTGTAATGCTTAACACCATTGTTCTTTAAGAACCTCCGGAACTCTTCAGACACAAACTGTGGTCCATTGTCAGAGCAAATCTGTTCAGGCAGCCCATTCCTGGCGAATATGGTTCGTAAGACTGTGATGGTTTTTTCTGTGGTGGTTGAGGACATTTTTATTACCTCTGGCCACTTTGAATGTGCATCCACCGCAATTAAAAACATCGAGTCCATAAAGGGACCAGCAAAATCAATGTGCACCCTTTGCCATGGAGATGAGGGCCACTCCCATGGATGTAGAGGGGCTTGTGGTGGGGCGTTTTGGACCTTCTGGCATCCAGTACAGCTCTTGGTCATCTCTTCGATTTCTCTATCGATTCCCGGCCACCACACAAACGCTCTGGCTAAGTTCTTCATTTTTACCCCTCCCAGATGACCCTCATGAAGCTCATTGAGCACTCTATCCGTCAATTTGGGTGGAATTACTACTCTGGATCCACACATCAAGGTTCCTCTGCACACTGACAGCTGTTCTCTTCTTGGCGAGAATGCTGGCAGCAGTGGTTCGCCATGTGCTGGCCATCCCTTCACCGTTAAATCATAGACCCAGGAGAGTGTCGGGTCATTTCGTGTTTCCTTTTCTATGTTTGCATTCGTCACAGGGAGACATTCGACTATAGCCGAGTGGAATAACTCCACTGGATCCACTGCCAGTTCTTCTTCCACCGTCGGCAACGGTAGGCGCGACAATCCATCAGCATTCCCATGCTGTTTAGTTCCTTTGTACTCAATGTCATATTGGTGTGCCCCTAGGAACAGGGACCACCTCTGTAGCCGTTGTGCCGTCATTATCGGTACGCCCTTCTGAGGGTTGAAAATGGAGACGAGAGGTTGATGTTCAGTTAGTAGAGTAAATTTCTGACCGTGCAGGTAGTGATTGAACTTCTTCACCCCCCACACCAGGCTGAGGGCCTCTCTGTCAATCTGGGCGTAGTTACGCTCGGCTGAAGTTAACGAGCGTGACACAAAAGCTATTGGCCTCTCTGAACCATCAAGTAATTTACAGAAACATAAACATAGAAACATAGAAGATAGGAGCAGGAGTAGGCCATTCGGCCCTTCGAGCCTGCTCCACCATTCAACGAGATCATGGCTGATCATCCAAACCCTAGCACCCGGTCCCTACACCGACAGCCATCCCACCCAAGCCCTATCCCCGTAACCCCACGTATTTAATCCCCCCTAACACTAAGGGCCAATTTTTTTTTATCATGGCCAATCAACCTAACCCGCACATCTTTGGACTGTGGGAGGAAACCGGAGCACCCGGAGAAAACCCACACAAACACGGGGAGAATGTGCAAACTCCACACAGACAGTCACCTGAGGCCGGATTTGAACCCGGGTCCCTGGCGTTGTGAGGCTAACCACTATGCCACCGTGCTGCACAGTACGCCCCAATGTGACAGTACCGCCCCAATGCCGTAGGGAGATGCATCACACACCAGTCTTATCGGTAGTGATGGGTTGTAGTGAGCCAATACTTCTCTTGAAGTGATTAGGTCCTTACTCTTCTGAAAGGCCCGCTTACATTCATCGCTCCATTTCCATGCTACTCCCGTTCGTAGTAGGGCGTTCAGTGGATGCAGAATTGTGGACAAATTCGGCAAAAACTTATGGTAGTAATTCACCAATCCGAGGAATGACCTCAGTTGCGACACATTTTCAGGCGCTGGAGCCTTAACTACCGCTTCAATTTTGTCAGGGGACTTATGCAACCCCTCTTCATCAATCACGTGGCCACAATACGATATCTGTTTCTTAAAAAACTCGCACTTGGGGCGATTGGCTCGTTGCCCATGTTCACGTAGTCTAGTGAGCACCTGCTCTAGGTTGGCAAGGTGTTCACTGTCATCTTCACCTGTCACTAGGATGTCGTCCAAGTAACACTGAGTCCCCAAAATCCCTTGCAGGACTTGTTCCATCGCTCTTTGCCATATCGCCGGAGCTGATGCTACTCCGAATACCAGTTGATTATACTGGTAAAGACCTTTGTGAGTGTTTATCGTGAGATACTTCCTAGAGGATTCTTCAACCTCCATCTGGAAATATGCTTGTGCTAGGTCAATTTTTGTAAAACGATTCCCTCCAGATAGTGAGGCGAAGATATCTTCTATCCTTGGAAGAGGATATTGTACTGTGTGAAGGACTGGGTTCACCGTCACCTTGAAGACCCCACAGATGCGAACCTTCCTTGGCTCCTCAGACTTATTGTTTAACGTTTTCTTCATGACAGGAATGATGGGTGTCGCCCACTCGCTCCAGTCTACCTTAGATAACATGCCTGCATTCTCCAGATTCTCCAGCTCTGCCTCGACGGCTGGGCGAATTGCATATGGTACCGGTCTTGCTTTGAAAAACTTGGGAATTGCATTCTCCTCTATTTTTATCGAGGCGGTTACGCCTTTAAGAGTGCCCAGTTCTTGTTGAAATACCTCTTTGGCGTCAGCTAAGATTGTTGACAATCGTCCAGGAGTGACGTCGTCATCCTTTTTACCAGCCACCGTCAGTGCCTGAATGGAGTGCCAGTCTAAACTTATCTTTCTGATCCATTCACGTCCCAATAACGGTGGTCCACCATCTTGCAGAATGTAGAGATACAATTTCCGTATTTTCTTGCCGTTGTATTCGACAGGCACCCTTATTTTTCCTCTGGGGTGTACTTTTTGCCCCGTATACGTCCTCAAGACAATGGATGTCTCTCTCAAGGGTATGTGTGAGAATAGCCGCTCATAGTCTCGTCGATTCATGACGGTTAGAGCTGATCCTGTATCCAATTCCATTTTGACTTGGGACCCTGCTATCGTGAGGGTGACCCAAATGGTTCGGTGATCCTCTTTTGCGATTACGTTGTGAAGTTTGAGACAGCTTAGTCTCTTGTTCCCGGATTCACTATCACTTATCTGGTCTTCGGAACTACTGTCCGTCATCTTTTGTACTTTCCTGTACGGTTCCTTAGTAGCCTTTTTGTTGTCGTTGGTCTTCTTCCCAGACCTGCAAACTTGTGCAATGTGTCCCATCTTTCCGCATTGCCTGCATATTTTGTCCTTGGAACAGCAGTCCTTCTGGTCATGGTTTGTTCTGCCGCAGCAATAACATTTTGCAAATCCCTGTGTCATTTCATGGGTGCCGTATTCCTGTGGCTTTTGTTGTATTTCCGCAGCTCCCCTTGCTGCTGCTTCGTACGATACTGCCACGCTGAAAGCCTTATCTAGCGTCAGCTCTTTCTCTGAGAGTAACCTCTTCTGGGTTCCTTCACTCAGGAGTCCACAGACAAATTTGTCCCATAAGGTATCTGCCAGTCCTGCTCCGAACTGGCAGTGCTTTGATAGCTTGCGTAGTTCCGTAAGGTAATCAGCATTGCATTCATTTTTATGCTGATTTCTCCTGTGGAATTTAAATCTTTCTGCTATCAGCAGCGGTGTAGGATTTAGGTGTTCCTGTAGGATAGCAACAATTTCGTTAAAACTCTTCGCCTTCGGTTTGGCTGGAGTAATCAGGTCCCGCAATAGGCCGTACGTTCTTGCGCTCATTAAATTTAGCAATACCGATGCCTTTTTCTCATCGGCTATTTCGTTTGCCTCGCAATATACCTCGACTCTTTCCACATACGTGGTCCAGTCTTCTATTGCATTATCGAAGGCAGTGATATCGCCAGTCTTTGGCATCTTGAAAATCTAAGATGGCGCCTCCCGCACTTTTCCTTCTTCCCCGCCGAGTTAAGATGGCGCCTCCCGCGCTTTCCCGCCACTGCTGCTGCTGCCAACGCTGTTGCTGGTGATTATATTTATTTTACTATCCTGTAATGGCGACACCCTATGGTCTTCGCGCCTCCCCGATTGCTGCTGCCAACGCCGCTCTCCGCAGTATTTTTATTTTTCTATCGCGCTTCAATATTTGCTCCGTCAATTGAAGAGCCGTTCCCGTCATGGAGCGGACCCTCTGGGACACTTCCCTCCCTCTTCTTAGGTCCGAACGCTGCCTGGCTTCGAAGCACCGGCCGCGCCCTGTGTGCTCCACCCTCTCTCTCTCTCTTTGCTTCCCGACTCGCTGCCCGGCCCCGTTGCAGAGCCACCCGATTGAGCTCTAGCCCGCCGCAGCCCAGGCAGGATCAGTGCACTACCTGCCACCAGCCCGATTAGCTGGGAAACCACAGACTGGAGAACAAAGCCTGGCTCTCGACAGTCTCTCCTGCACTTTTCAATTTGATGATTTGGAGGGCGGTTGCCCACGGTCGACGCCCGTTTCTCGAGTTTCTTTGGATTATTATTATTTTTTTCTTTCTTCTGGCTTCGACCTTCAATAACGTCGTCTGAGGTGCTGCCGAGTTGCAGGTAAGTTCGTTTCTTACTCGTTGCCAGTATTATGTCCGTGTATAATTGAGACACGGACTGCAGGAGTTGATTATAACAAGCCTTTACTGAATGGAGACAACCTGGAAACTGAAACTACAGAAGCCTGCTTGGGCCTTTTATACAGGGGTGGTCACTGCCGGTACTGCAGTCTGAGACCAGTTATTCCCTTAAAGGTACATACACAACAGTACACAGACTACAAGTTGTGGAGATGGATCCTTTACTCTGTGCCTTCCTGTACTTTTCCTGTACAACTGGCTTGGACTTGCTTTCACTAGTTACGCATTTAAGCAAACCATGTTGATTACCTGTTTAACAGCAAGAGAGGATGTAACCCAGTGCATTCTTAAAGTAATATTACTAATATACTGGATATTACAGTCCAATGCTTTCCTACATTCGAGGAGCAAAATTCAGGGAGGGTGTCATTGAGCAGTGGCCTGAGAGCAGACAACCCTCCCGGCTGATATTGGTGTTACAATTACAAAGTATTTACAGCACAGAAACAGGCGATTCGGCCCAACAGGTCCATGCTGGTATGTGGACTGATGAGTAAAGGGCAGCTTCATTTTAGAAATATTAGTTTGTTTTAGATGTAATTTTGTGTGACCTGATTACAAGCCTGCTTGAAATTCCACAGTGAATAAAGCTGGAATGGTGCACAGCTGCTAAATAAAAGTGCATCTTCTTTAAAATGACTAAGCTAACAACAACAACAACAACTTACATTTTATATAGCACCTTTAACGTAGAACAATGTTCCAAGGTACTTTACTGGTAAAATAGAAGCTAAGCCAAAGAAAGAGAGATTAGGAGGGGGCGACCAAAAGCTTGGTCAAGGACCTGTGAGGGTCTCAAAAGAGGAGCGAGAAGTGCAGAGGTGGATGGGGTCCAGCGAGGGAAATCCAGAGGCTGAATTCTAGGCAGATGAAGGCACGGCGGCCAATGATGGGGCGAAAGGAGGGGCGAATGTGCAAAAGACCAGAGTCAAAAGAACCATCTTTCGTTTCTTTACTTGTCCCATTACCACCCTTTTTTGCCTCGCACAAACATCCCTTTTGTCATTTCCTCCCCTCGCTCCGTTCTCTGCCTCTGTACTTGTTTAAAACCTGTTACATCTCGAACTTTTGCCAGTTCTGACGAACGGTCAACAACTTGAAACTTTAACTCTGTATCTCTCTCCATGGATGCTGCCTGACCTGCTGAGTGTTTCCAGCATTTTCTGTTTCTATTTCAGGTTTCCGGCATCTGCAGTATTTCGCTTTTGTTTCAGAATCAGAACAACGGTGAGTTTGGGTGGGGGAACGAGTAGAGCTAGAGGATTTAAGAGAGATAGGAAGAGGTGAGGTCATGGTGGGGTTTAAACACCAAGGTGTAGGTATTCGGGTTCACCTAAGTAGGTACTGGACGAATTCCTACTAAATAATCGAGTTTGACTTCAGGAGACAATCAAGAAGTTCTTTAATTCAAGAATAACCGAATTCCAACAGGTAGGTACAGGAAACAGATGAAATACAGCAGGTAAGCGAGATGGATGCAGGAGAGCCTTGGAGTAGGTCTTTCCCCAACGGGGACGCCACGAGGACTGAGTCCGCAGTCCTGTGGATTGCGTGATGACGTCATCACGTTCGGCCGCGTTTTCCCACGCCTTGGTGGTCACGTGACTTGCATCGTGATGTTGACGCGTTTGCCCGCGCTTGGGCGGTCACGTGACCCGCATCGCAACATCAGCGCGTTTACCCGGTACTGTGGCTGGCCATTGCGGCCGAAGTCACGAGAGCGAGAGGCATCCGGCACTGCGGCTGGCCAATGCGGCCGAAGTCGCGGGAGCGTTTTCCCGGCACCTGGCACTGTGGCTGGCCACTGCGGCCGTCGAGGGAGCAGACGGCCGAACTGGGCCGGCGGCCGATGCGTTTTGGTGAGTCACGTGATGCGTGACGTCAGTGCGTTAGGTCGCGTTCTTAAAGGGGCAACAGCCCAAACAGGTAAGTTAAGCTAAGTTAAAGGGAATTATGTATATTATAAGTAAGGGACACTCAGTAGTACCGCCACATACGCCCCCCAGAATTCGCTTTAACGAAAGTCCAAAAATGAGGTGGTCTGACGAGCTGGTGGTCTCGGCGGTCGTGCTGTCGCGTCTTGGCGGGCGAGATCGAAAGGTGCTGGTCGTGAGCGGACCCTTGCGTGCGTCGTGGCGGATAAAACGTATCCAGCCATGCGAAGGATCGTGGTGTCATGGCGAACAAAACGCATTTAGCCATGCGAAAGACCATGGCGACGTGTGACCTCTGCAGCCCCTGGTTCGAAGCAGGCGCCGGGGCGAAACAGCTGACTGGCAGGTTGGGCATACGCGGACCACGGCTCTGTTGATGTTGGAAAAATTCCCCAGTCTGACGAAATCTATAGGAACGCCGAACGGGCGATCCAGGAGGATTGGCGGGCGAGGTCGGTGAACTCCTAACAGCATTGTGGGTGTACCTACACCATAACGACTGCAGCGGTTCAAGAAGGCGGCTCACCACCATCTTCTCAAGGGCAATTAGGGATGGGCGCTAAATGCAGGCCTAGCCAGCGACGCCCACATCCCATCAATGAATTTTAAAAAAACTCGCCGACAGGTGAGCGAACCGTTGCTGCGTTGATCAGTGATCGGTGATGCGTGACGTGACGTCAGTGCGTTAGGTCGCGTTCTTAAAGGGGCAACAGCCCAAACAGGTAAGTTATATACATACATAGTTAAGTTAAAGGGAATTATGTATATTATAAGTAAGGGACACTCGGTAGTACCGCTACAAAGGTATCAAATTTAAATATGAAGCATTGGAGGACCATAGAGCTGATATAGGTTAGCAAGGACGAGGATGATGGGTGAAGGACTTGGTGCGGACAGCAGAGTTTTGGAAGTAAATCCTAACAGTTTTATCCAATTGCTTTAGTGTGGCTACTGAGTCAATATTGACCTCTTATTTTGTTTTATTTTGCTTTGTTCTTTTAGCATTTATTTACTGCCTCTATTTTTCTCCTGTAGGCATGGACTCCTTGCTGGAGTAAAGTTGCAAGGTGTCAGTTGACAACCAATACCTTGCCCAATTGGCCATTGTTCACTTGTCAGCAAGCTGTTCAACCACAACAGCATCACGATCCTAGTCTCACCCGATGTTAACATGAGCATTTTTCCAGTGGGTGGTATATAGAAGTCAGGAGCAGGAGCCCCAGCTGATTCTCCTCCTCCCCCACTCCCTAATTCAGGGGTGCTTAACATGACTGTAATGATCTTACCATCACCCTAGCAGAGACCAGGGCTCCAACCTGGGATCTCCCTGCTCCATGTGGCTCAGCTATTCACTGCTGTAACCAACTGAGCCATCGATGAGCATATAGCTTCAATGTTTAATTATCTATGGATTGAATATCTCAACTGCCGTGCCTCTAGCCAGACTGTTCCAGTACAGCTATAACACTGGCATCTATCCGACAATGTGGAAAACTGCCCAGGTATGTCCTGTCCACAAAAAGCAGGACAAATCCAATCTGGCCAATTACCGCCCCATCAGTCTACTCTCAATCATCAGCAAAGTGATGGAAGGTGTCATCGACAGTGCTATCAAGCAGCACTTACTCAACAATAACCTGCTCACTGATGCCCAGTTTGGGTTCCGCCAGGACACATCGGCTCCAGACCTCATTACAGCCTTGGTCCAAACATGGACAAAAGAGCTGAATTCCACAGGTGAGGTGAGAGTGACTGCCCTTGACATCAAGGCAGCATTTGACTGAGTGTGGCATGAAAGAGCCCTAGTAAAACTGAAAAACTGAAGTCAATGGGAATCGCGGGGGGGGGGGGAAACACTCCACTGGCTTGAGTCATACCTAGCACAAAGGAAGATGGTTGCGGTGGTTGAAGGTCAATCATCACAGCCCCAGGACATTGCTGCAGGAGTTCCTCAGGGCAGTATCCTAGGCCCAACCATCTTCAGCTGCTTCATCAATGACTTTCCCTCCATCATAAGGTCAGAAGTGTGAATGTTCGCTGATGGCTGCACAGTGTTCAGTGCCATTCGCAACTCCTCAGATAATGAAGCAGTCCATGCCCGCATATAGCAAGACCTAGACGACATTTAGGTTTGGGCTGATAAGTGACAGATAACATTTGCGCCACACAAGTGCCAGGCAATGACTATCTCCAACAAGCGAGCATCTAACCACTGCCCCTTGCCATTCAGTGGCATTACCATCGCCGAATCCCCCACCATCAACATCCTGGGGGTCACCATTGACCAGAAACTTAACTGGACCAGCCACATAAATACTGTGGCAACAAGAGCAGGTCAGCCGCTGGGTATTCTGCGGTGAGTATCTCACCTCCTGACTCCCCAAAGCCTTTCCATCATCTACAAGGCTCAAGTCAGGAGTGTGATGAAATACTCTCCACTTGCCTGGATGAGTGTAGCTCCAACAACACTCAAGAAGCTCGACACCGTCCAAGACAAAGCAGCCCGCTTGATTGGCACCCCATCCACCACCTTAAACATTCACTCCCTCCACTACTGGCATACCGTGGCTGCAGTGTGTACCATCTACAAGATGCACTGCAGCAACTCACCTAGGCTTCTTCAGCAGCACCTCCCAATCCCGTGACCTCTACCACCTAGAAGGACAAGGGCAGCAGACACATGGGAACAGCACCATCTCCAAGTTCCACTCCAAGTCACACACCATCCTGACTAAGAAGTATATCGCCGTTCCTTCATCGTAACTGGGTCAAAATCCTGGAACTCCCTCCTTAACAGCATTGTGGGAGTACCTTCACCACACGGAATGCAGCGGTTCAAGAAGGTGATTCACCACCACCTTCTCAAGGGCAATTAGGGATGGGCAATAAATGCTGGCCTTGCCAGCGACACCCACATCCCATGAACAAATTTTAAAAAAAAGCAACTGTAGGGTACAGTAGCATAGTGGTTCTGTTACTTGTCTAGTAATCTAGAGGCCTGGACTAATGAACTGGAGACATGAGGTCAAATGCCCACGACCCCGTAAAATTCAATTAAATAAATCTGGGGGAAAAGAACTAGTATCAGTAATGGTGACCATGAAACTACTGGTTTGTCATAAAAACCCATCTGGTTCACTAATATCCTTTAGGGAAGGAAATTTGCTGTCCTTACCTGTTTGGCCTATATGTGACTCCAGACCCACAGAAATGCGGTTGACTCTTAACTGTCTTCTGAAATTGTTCAAGAAGGTGGCTCACCACCACCATCTCGAGAGCAAATAAGGACGGGCAATAAATGCCGGCCTTGCCGGTGACGCCCACATCCCATGAATGAATTTAAAAAAAACTGTTTGTTGGAATACAACAAATAAATACATGGGTATTTAAAACAGATTTAAAACAGATGCCATATAGAATCATACAGCACAGAAGGAGGCCATTGGGCCCATCTTGCCTGTGCCGGCTCTTTGAAAGAGCTAGCCACGTAGTCCCACCGCCCTTTCAATACAAGGTTTGTTCACCCAAATATAAAGAACAATGGCATTCAGCATTGATATTCACACCTGAAAGACCTTGCCCTTGTGCTCACGTGTGCTCGTGCATCCTGTGTCCTAGACGCAGTTCTTTATCTTTTCGGATCAGCAGGAACTGAACCACATATTCACGCATCACATGGGTGGCAAAGCATTCAGAGACTGCTCTCCCTCCACAGAGACGTGTCTCAAATCTATTACAAGTAAAAATCTAATACTTTGATTTGTTAATATTGATGGGCTTGATCAAAAGGATAGTGATAAATTTCTGATTCAATGTGCTGAAATGTTTTGACCTTGGAAAAAGAACCAATTATTTTACAAGTCTTATGTTACCATACTTTCATCTTTAACCGAATTCATCTCAGTTGACCTGAGCAGACTGTCAAAATTCATTTGTCTTTTCATGTGTTTTTTTTTGGTATGTTCACGTTCTAATTTTAAATTATATATATATATATATACATATACGTAAATTGCTTTAAATGTGTAGTTCATCTTAATGCTAAAACAAAAAGATATTTGGATTAAGTTTCATTTCATAAATGTTTCTGTAGATTGTGATGACTGTCAGGGTTAACTACATATTTGTAGTCCCTTGGTTTTGTAAGATAAATGTATTGCATTTTATTTATTATATATAATGCATACATTGTCCTCAGTTCTGGTTGAAATTGGCTTGTTAATTTTCCCAACGTTTAAAAGATTTACGTAACATCAGGAGTCTTTGGCCTTTTGAGTGCCACCAGTGATATAATGTGCCCTTTTTGTGTAGATGATCTACTTTCATATGACCTTTCCTGTTGTGGAGCTGCAAGCTCTGAAACTGAATGGGCAAATTTAAAGTGGTTAACTCCATCTGAGGGCTGGGGAGACATGAGGTAAACGAAAATGAGGGATTCTTTTTAGTTGGGCAGACACACCTTATGTTGCAAATACTCAATTGTGAGTGCAGGAGCATTTAATTCAGCATTCATTTTCACAGTTGAATCCATTTCTTTTCTAAGGGTGAGGTATCGACAAAAATAGCACCGTGGTTAACCTAAATATAACAACAGCTTGGGACTATATTATCACCGTGTTCATGGTCCCGTGGAACGCGGTGTTTGTTTAACCATACTGGGTTGTACAATTTTATTTGTATTATGTTTGACCTGTTTCCTATTCAGAAAAGCTGCTCCTGCTGACATCAACGTCTCTGTGAAGACAAAGGCTATTCCTTACACTGGCCTCCCACTGAACATCAGTGAAACAAAACATTTTACTGTTTAGACAGCTAGTTTAAAGTCCTTTAAGAAGTCCTATGGGCAGCTGAGAGTTTAAATTTGGCCTACGGAATAATTAATGTCTGCAGTACTAGACATAGATCAGTATTTTAAACAAAGAATATAAAAGGATGGCGAGAAAAGGCAGGGAAATTAAGCTTTTTGATTCAGTAAATAGGGAGAAACTGTTTTCACTTGCAGAAGGGTCGGTAAGCAAAAGACACAGATTTAAGGTAATTGGCAAAAGAACCAAAGGGGAGATGAGGAAAATGTTTTTTCGCAACGAGTTGTTATGATCTGGAATGCAGTGCCTTCTTAGGCAGTCCCTCGGAACCGAGGATGACTTGCTTCCACATTAAAAATGAGTTCTCAGGTGACTGATGAGTCCAATGCAGGACTTACAGTCTCTGTCACAGGTGGGGCAGACGGTGGTTGAAGGGGCGGGTGGGTGGGGTGCTTGGGTTGACGTGCGCTCCTTGCGCTGCCTGCGCTTGGCTTCCGCTTGCTCCCGGCGAAGAGACTCGAGGTGTTCGGCGCCTTCCCGGATGCTTCTCCTCCACTTTGTGCGGTCTTGGGCCAGGGATTCCCAGGTGTCGGTGGGGATGTTGCACTTTTTCAAGGAGGCTTTGAGGGTGTCCTTGAAGCGTTTCCTCTGCCCACCTGGGGCTCTCTTGCCGTGCCAGAGCTCTGAGTAGAGCGCTTGTTTTGGGAGTCTCGTATCGGGCATACGGACAATGTGACCCATCCATCGGAGCTGATTGAGCATGGTCAAAGCTTCGATGCTGGGGATTTTGGCCTGAGCAGGAACACTGACGTTGGTGCGCCTATCCTGCCAACGGATTTGCAGGATCTTGCGGAGGCAGTGTTGGTGGTACCTCTCCAGTGCTTTGAGGTGCCTGCTGTGCATGGTCCATGCCTCTGAGGCATACAGCAGGACGGGTATCACTGCTGCTCTGTAGACCATGAGCTTAGTGCCGGGTTTGAGGTCCTGGTCTTCAAACACTCTCTTCCTCAGGCGACCGAAGGCTGCACTGGCACACTGAAGGCGGTGTTGGACTTCATCATTGTAATGCAGTGCCTAAAAGGGTAGTAGAAGCAGATTTAATAGTAACTTTCAAAAGGGAATTGGATTTAATATAAGTAAGAAAATGGTAATGGAGAACATAATAGGACTTAAGATAGACAAATCCCCAGGACCAGGTGATTTCCACCCCAGGGTATTAAAAGAAATGGAGGAATAAATTATCGCTTTTCAAAGCTCTCTAGATTCAGGGATTGTGCTTAATCATTGTAAAATTGCAAATGTCACTCCATTGTTTAAGAAAGGAGGGAGGGAAGGAGAAACTAAGCAACTCTCGATCCATCAGTGTAACATCAGCTGTGGGGAGGTTACTAGAATCTATCATCATTGAGGGGTGATCTAAACATGGTGTTTAAAATGTTAAAAGAATTTGATAGGGTAGATATAGAGAAACTGACATGAATCTTGTCATTCATGTGGAAATGACATATGAAATAATACTGGGCGGCCTGCTGGTGGCACTGTCCAGGGAGAGTATAAATACTCGGGCACGGGCCCAGCTTGCTCAGGACATTCTTTAACAGGAACTAGTGAAGGACACAACTAGATCTCCATGTTGAAAAACAGTTGATTAAAGCTTTGTTTAACACTTAGACCAAGGGCCTAGTAGATTTTTTATGTCAGAAACTATTTCCTCTGGTGGGTGAGTCCAGAACAAGGGGGCATAACCTTAAATTAGAGCTAGGCCAGTTAGAAGTGAAATCAGGAAGCATTTTTTCACACAAAGCGTAGTGGAAATTGTTGGATCCGTAAATCTTAAGGTATGGTGTTCTTCAATAACTAGACGGAGGCTGTAGATTAACAATCAACAGGTGTTTACTGGAGGAGGGTAGTCTAAAGACTAACAGTACAGATGCCTGCTCAAGGCTTATATACAGGTGTGGTCACTGCCGGTACTACAGTATACAGGAGCTGTAAAAGTAGTTCTCTCTTAAAGGTACATACACTACAATTCCTCCCCTTTTAGATTAACAGTACCTATAACATTCAAATAACAGTTAACACTTTAACATGCACATTTAACTGAAATAGTCCATTTATAGATTCAGTCTTTGGGGCGGCTTCCTGATCCTTTCTGGATAGCGCCTTTCCTAAGTGTCTTGTTCTTGGTGCGGAGGCAATTCTGGCTCCCTTTCGTCGGTTAGTTCATCAGTTTCCGCTGCTACTGTTTCTGGGGTAGATGCTACCGGTATGTCGGGTTCATCCCCAGGTACGCGAGACATGGGGTTGACTCGTTCCTGTGACGCTAGGATCTGGTCGACGTGGCGTCTCACAATGTTCTCCCCGACATCCACTGTGTACATTAGTGGCCCCTGCCGTGTGCATATCGTTCCGGGTTGCCATTTCTCTGTTCGATAGTCGCGGGCCAAGACTGGTTGTCCTACATTGAAGCTCCTTGTTGGCTTCTCATTGATGTGCTGGAATTGCTTATCCTCAACATTTCTTCGCACATTTGGTCTGAGCAAATCCAGACGAGATCTCAACCTTTGGTTAAAGAGCATCATGGCCGGGGTCTGGTTGGTAACTGCATGTGTCGCATTTCTGTAGGCTAACAGGAAATTGTCCACCTTATGCTGTAGTGGAATGTCATCATCGCACATGGCCCTTATTGCCTTTTTAAAGGTTTGTACGAACCTCTCAGCCAATCCATTTGTGGCTGGATGATACGGGGCGGATGTGTAATGCCTTACCCCATTCCTTCTCATAAATTTCCGAAACTCTTTGGACATAAACTGTGGTCCGTTATCAGAGCAAATCTGCTCTGGCAAGCCGTTCCTGGCAAATATGGCCCGTAGGACTGCAATCGTTTTCTCTGTAGTGGTGGAGGACATTTTGATCACCTCAGGCCGTTTCGAGTGCGCATCCACTGCTATTAAGAACATTGAGTCCATGAATGGACCAGCAAAATCAATATGCACCCATTGCCATGGAGAGGAGGGCCACCCCCATGGGTGTAGAGGGGCATGTGGTGGTGCATTTTGGACCTTCTGGCATCCTGAGCAGCTCTTTGTTAGGTCCTCGATTTGTTGATCGATCCCCAGCCACCACACATAAGCCCTAGCAAGGCTTTTCATTTTCACCCCTCCCAGATGGCCTTCGTGAAGCTCATTGAGCACTCTCTCCCTTAACTTGGATGGAATTACCACTCGGGATCCACACATCACTGTCCCCTGGCATACTGACAGCTGTTCTCTTCTGGATGAGAATGCTGGCAACAGTGAGTCGCCATGTGTTGGCCATCCCTTCACCGTCAAATCATATACCCGAGACAGTGTCGGATCATTTCGGGTCTCCTTCTCTATATCCATGTTAGTTACTGGCACGTGTTCAATTATCGACGAATAAAATATTTCGATAGGGTCCACTGCTGGTGCTTCCTCCACAGTAGGCAATGGCAGGCGTGATAGCCCATCAGCGTTTCCATGCTGTTTCGTGCCCTTATACTCTATTTCATATTGGTTCGCCCCTAGAAAAAGGGACCATCTTTGTAGCCGTTGTGCAGTCATCACCGGAACGCCCTTCTTTGGATTAAAGATGGAGACAAGTGGTTGGTGGTCAGTCAGCAAGGTGAACTTCTGCCCGTGCAGATAGTGGTTGAATTTTTTTACTCCCCATACTAGGCTGAGGGCCTCCCTGTCAATCTGGGCGTAGTTGCGCTCGGCTGAGGTTAGTGACCGAGGCGCAAAGGCTACTGGCCTCTCCAACCCGTCTGGGAATTTGTGCGACAGCACCGCTCCAATACCATAGGGTGATGCATCACACGCCAACCGAATTGGTAGTGCTGGGTTGAAATGGGCCAACACCTCTTTTGATGTGATCAATTCTTTGCACTTCTGGAAAGCTCATTTACATTCGTCATTCCACTTCCATGGTACCCCCGTTTGCAGTAGGGTGCTCAGTGGGTGTAATACTGTAGACAAATTTGGTAAGAACTTATGGTAGTAGTTCACCAGCCCGAGGAACGACCTCAGTTGTGACACATTTTCCGGTGCTGGAGCCTTGACTACTGCCTCAATCATTTCAGGGGACTTATGTAACCCCTCTTCATCAATAACGTGGCCACAATACGAGATCTGCTTCTGGAAAAACTCGCACTTGTGGCGATTAGCTCGTAGCCCATATTCCTTTAATCTAGTGAGCACCTTCTCCAGGTTGGCGAGGTGATCACTGTCATTTTCGCCTGTGACCAGGATGTCGTCCAAATAACACTGGGTCCCTGAAATCCCTTGCAGGACTTGATCCATTGCCCTTTGCCAAATAGCCGGAGCCGATGCTACCCCGAACACCAGCCGGTTGTATTGGTAGAGAACTTTATGAGTGTTGATCGTGAGGTATTGTTTCGAGGCTTCTTCTACCTCCATTTGCAGGTACGCCTGGGCCAGATGAATCTTAGTGAAGCGTTTACCTCCAGATAGCGAGGCGAAAATATCTTCAATCCGTGGAAGCAGATATTGTACCGTGTGAAGGACTGGGTTCACTGTCAGCTTAAAATCCCCACAGATGCGGACCTTCTTTGGTTCCCCAGGCGTATTACTCAACGACCTCTTCATTACAGAAATGATGGGTGTAGCCCACTCGCTCCAGTCCACTTTGGACAGTACTCCTGAACGTTCCAAACCTTCCAGCTCTGCTTCGACGGCTGGTCGGATCGCATAAGGCACCGGTCTGGCCTTAAAAAACTTTGGGCTTGCATTTTCTTCTATTTTAATCGTCGCTGTTATGCCTTTTAGTGTTCCGAGTCCCTCCTGGAACACTTCTTGTGCGTCAGTTAGCATTTTTGACAGTCGTCCAGGTGTGACGTCGTCATCCTTTTTGGCCTCAACCTTCAGTGCCTGTATGGAATGCCAATCTAATTGTACCTTCCGGATCCATTCATGTCCTAGTAGTGGTGGTCCTCCATCTGGCAATACATGTAGGTCCATTTTGGGTATTTCCTGGCCTTTGTATATCACGTTCACCCTTATTTTTCCTTTGGGGTAGATTTTTTGCCCCGCGTACGTCTTCAAGACAATCTCTGTAGCTTTCAAGGGTATATGTGAGAATAGCCGCTTGTAGTCCCTTCGGTTTATGACTGTTAGGGCTGATCCTGTGTCCAATTCCATTTTCACTTGGACTCCGTCTATCTTGCGCGTGACCCAGATAGTCTGGTGATCCTCCATTTTGATTACATTATGTAGTTTCAGACATCCCAGCTCCTTGCTTCCGGAGTCTGTATCACTTTTCTGTTCGTCTGAACTACTGTCCATCACCTTATGTACCTTTTTGTACTTCTCCTGTGGAGATTTCTTGCTGCTGGTTTTCTTCCCTGACCTGCAGACTCTTGCTATGTGTCCTGCTTTTCCACACTGTCTGCACACTTGGTCTTTGAACCAACAATCCTTCTGGTCGTGTGTTGTTCTGCCGCAGCGATAACACTTCCCTGCTCCATATGACATTTCATTGGTGCCATATTCTTGTGGTCTCCGTTGTATCTCTGCAGCGCCCCATGCAGCTGTTTCGTGTGATACTGCCATGCTGAAAGCCTTGTCCAGTGTAAGATCCTTTTCTGATAGAAGCCACACACAAACTTGTCCCTTAACGTATCTGATAGTCCCATTCCAAACTGGCAGTTTTTCAATAGCTTGCGCAGTTCCGTTAAATACTCAGCATTACTTTCATCTTTCTGCTGGTTCCTTTTGTGGAACTTAAATCTTTCTGCTATCAGCAGCGGTGTGGGGTTTAAGTGGTCCTGTAGGATTTCCACTATGCTTTTGAAATCCTTATCCACTGGCTTCTCTGGGGTTATTAGGCTTCGCAGTAAGCCATACGTTTTTGCACCCATGGAATTCAACAAAACCAGTGCTTTCCTGGCATCTGGCGCTTCATTCGCCTTGCAGTACACCTCAATGCGTTCCAAATATGTCGCCCAATCTTCGACTTCATTGTCGAACGCAGTGACACTGCCACTCTTCGGCATCCCTGGGTGTGGTTAGACTTTCTAAAATGGCTTCTCCCGCGCTCTCCCTTCTTCTCCGCTGGCTCAAAATGGCATCTCCCGCGCTTTCCTTTCTTCCCGCGCTCGCCCTTCTTCTCCGCTGTGGCTTCAAAAATGGCGTCTCCCATGCTCTCCCTTCTTCTCCGCGGCTCAAATGGCGCCTCCCGCGCTCCCTTTCTTTCCCCGCGGACGCTGCTCAGCCCTTGAGCCCTGGCTGCGCTCTGCGCGTTCTCCTGTGCATCTCTCTCGTTGCCGCCGCTCGGTCCTGAACCCCGGCTGTGCTTTACCCTCTCTCTCGTTTTGTTTTCCATCGACGCCGCTCGGTCTTCAACCCCCGGCTGCGCCCTGTGCGCTCTACCCTCTCTCTTACCCCCTCGACGCTGCTCGGCCTTTTCTGTGCCGTCGGTCGGCTCCAGCCGCCGCTGTCCGGGAAGGGTCTGCGCTGTACCTGTTGCCAGTCTGTTGCTGGATCGTCGTGGCTGGAGGACCAAGCCCAGCTCTCAACAGCCTCCCCTGCGATGTTCACTCTCTCTGCCGGATGACTAGGCGGTTGCTCGTGGTCGACACCCGTGCTTCTGGCCTCGACTTTCTTCCACCGTCCTCCCGGAGCGAATCCTTGGAAGGAAATGCAGAGTTGCAGGTAGATTCGAATCGACCTCGTCGCCACTGTTGGATCCGTAAATCTTAAGGTATGGTGTTCTTCAATAACTAGACGGAGGCTGTAGATTAACAATCAACAGGTGTTTACTGGAGGAGGGTAGTCTAAAGACTAACAGTACAGATGCCTGCTCAAGGCTTATATACAGGTGTGGTCACTGCCGGTACTACAGTATACAGGAGCTGTAAAAGTAGTTCTCTCTTAAAGGTACATACACTACAGAAATCTGGAACTCTCTCCCCCAAAAGGCTGCGGATGCTGAGTCAATTAAAATTTTCAAGACTTGAGATTGATGCACCTTTGTTAGGCAAGGATATCAAGGGAACAAAAGCGGGTAAATGGAGTTGAGGTACTGATCAGTCATCATCTAATAGAATAGCGGAACAAGCTAGAGGGGCTGATGGCCTACTCCTGTATCTATGTTCCTATTGGGGAGCAGCATTCACAGGGAATGCATCATGGGTACAGAGCATACGATGTTCCACCCATTAAAATGAATGGATGGAAAATTATGGGCTGCATCCTTGTCATGAACTGTAATGCACTCCTTACGATCTCCAATTGCAGCTGTGACTTATAATATTTGATATTTTTATGACTAACATCACTAAACCACTTTACGTTAAAACTGTGGAAATATGGAAAATAGTTTCACTGCTGCAAGGCCACACGCATATGATAAAATATTTAAAGATATATTATTGTTCCTTAGAGAACTTCATTGACTTACATGATACACAATACTGTATTAACCATACAATTATTACATATATTAACATTTAAAATTCAGAATGTGTTGTTGCAGTGTTGTATCAGCCAACACAAAATTGCTAATGAAGGCTAAGGAGTTATTAATTTAATCAGTCATCAATTGCCCTGTCTTCAGATGATCTCTTATCCTACAACATGATTCAGACTAATCTTCCTGAAGCAGCCATGTACTAGATAGGCCTGTAAAGCACAATGTGTTCAAAGCCTGGCTGTCCCACAGGAGAAATCCCAGCTGTACATTTTAACCTGTATACTCAAAGACATAGTGATGTGTAAAGATCAAGATCACAGCAGTGTACGTTACAGCTATGACACACAAGGTCAAATCCCCAACTAGCAGTATTAGGAAGGTTTCTACAGGGAACCCTCAGCTGAACGAAGTATGAAATTCATGTCTGCATGCAGTCATACTGCAAAAGGTGTATTTTCACCAGTAAACTGGCTATGACCCATGAAATGGTGTCTCACCGTTTTACAGAGTATCACTATTTTTAGTGCACTGCTGTCACCCTTAATCAAACTTTGAGACAAGATTACTGAAATGACTAATTACTCTTATTTCTGAAGTATTTACTTTGCCCTTTTATTTATTTTTTTGACCAATGTCTCATGTTTTAGATATTCAACATGGCAACAGGTCAATCTTCCAATTCATCAGTTGTTCTCTCCAATATGCCCCCGCCTCCCATGCCCTGATCACGGACCCATTGTCCTCGTTCTCCCCAGCCCCTCCTGCTGGCGAGCCGGAGCCTTCATCCTGTACTGATTAACGGGGACCGTCCCCACAGGTTCCTGGCTGCGGCCTCCTGCCACTTGACCAGACTCCCGCCTGCCGGCCAGGCTGTCAATTTGGCCGGCGGTCAGGCGCGAGTCTGCAGCAGATTATTTAAATGAGGCCTGCCGATCCCAGCGTTGCCGTGTTTTTTCCCATGCTGCAGCGCTCCCCTGCACCTTCCCTGTGAATATTGGGGCCAGTTTGTCTGTGCTAACCAATTGAGAAAATTGGTTTAAAATACACAGTGACAATGGGATGGTTCTCCGGTGCTGGACTTCATCAACTACCTTTTCTGAATAAGCAGCAAGAATTGCATCACTGCCCCTCAACCTCACCCTCATCGAAAAGAATAAACATATTGTCCCTTTTTAAAAATAATTAAAATGCCACAGTACTGTACAGAGTAGATTTCCTAATCCCACACTCTCAACACGGGACCGCATTCAGAGGGAATGTGGTGCTACAATGTTGTAGTCCTATCTCTGACTCACACTCCCTTTGAGCATGTTCCCCACTGAGTCTGTTGGATCAGTAAATTTATCAATATGGTCATATTGCTGAAGCTACAGTTAATGCCTCGTAAAGCTTCACTTAGCATTTCTCCTGCCTGTGGAACTCTCCCAGAGTCGCATGGGAATTTTATAAGCAGACATTTCAATGTAAAGTTAACCATTAGTTTTTGAACCAGGGTTGGTGCAGCATGCATTGTGCTGCAGGAAACCTGCGCCTTGTTCCTTGGTGCTCTCTGTCTTCCTGTATTCTCAACAACCACCAGAATAACATTTATGAGACATCTGTCCTTAAAACAATTTGTTCCAGCTGCACATTGCTGTTATATTCCCTTACATAAAATATATCAACAAGCAAACATCCAATAAAAATCTGGCAATAGCATCAAGTAGCTTCCTAGTATTATGACAACATAAACCGAACCATTTTCTAGTTACGTGACTGCGACTTTGATCACCAGTCTTATTTTGTGTTGTGATTGATTAAGGTGATTGGCTAAGGTGCCATTAAGGCATGCTAGATTGCCCTGTGTGCCGTAGCGTATCCATAAGCGGAATGGTGATTGCATTAAGCTACCACTGAAGATAATTCAACTTCACAGTAATTGCTCAATATATTTAGTGTAAATTTTGCTGATGTTCCCCTTTTTCCTGCTCCAGATTTTTCCCAGGACCTCAAAACAGAGATTCCTTTGCTTCCTCAGTTGTCACTTCCTTCTGCAATCAGTAAGCTTTTAAAGCCCACGCTTGATTTTACTTAATTTCTACTTCTTCATTTACCTCATCTTCTCTCCCACTCTTTCCAACCTTCGTGTTGTCCCACAATTTCAATCTTAACCCTTTATCTAGGAATCTTGCTAAAAAATAAGAATAAACCCAGCATGGATTGACTAAAACAAAAATTAATGCAATCATCAAAGTGAATCTTATTTGAATAAGCAGACTGGTAACTTCCCAATGCTTTTTGTGTGCTAAATATGTGCTATGTTAAATAGGGTTTACTTCCTACACTTTGTTACACTGATGCTCACTCATAAGTACAGGGTTCAAACGCATTGGTGTATAAATTATATAAATGCTATCAGTTTTATGAACCTATTCACTTAATAGAGATACAAACATATAGAAGCAACAATAATGTTAAATCACCACATATTCAAATAAATTGATAGTTTAGTATGCATTTGCAAAGTTAACTCACACCTATATCCTTTTGAACAACTAAGGGAATGGTTTAAGGATCCCTAATGTATGTTGGATTGCATTAAATATGGCATCTTTAAGGAAGTATTTTGATCAATGTTATTCGCTGATAGTGACTACTTTTGAATACTGGCTCAATGAATTATGTTTGCCTGAAATTGTACCAGTAATTAGGTACACCACTAATGATTTGATCTGTCTAACTTTCTCGTTAGAAGGACCCTTTCCTTTTCAATAAAAGAAGACTGCTGCCTTAACCACTAAATATATAAACTACCAGTAAGGAAGAACAGTCGATTAGAAGCCACTTTGTGATGAAAAGAGATAGTTGGGAAAATGTTACCAAAGTGGAATCAGTAAAGGTCATCCTAAAGGACATGACCTATTCAGAATCAGTGAAGACAAAAACCAGGACATTAAGGAAGAATCAGCTTAATAGTACTGAGGTAAAAATGCTTATGGTAACGTTATCCAGTATTTAAGCAAGAAATGGGAAATGTCTTCACAGCAAATTGCTTCTTGTGATTTTCTATGATGACCACTCTACAGATTACTCAAATGGCAATTTATGAAATAATGCACCAAAATGCTCAGTGGAGGACTGTGGTTCTTTGGTACCAATTAACTGTACTTTGTCACCACTATAGATGGCAATTGTTTCATTTAGCTATTTATATTTATCTAGAGACCATTATAGAAAGGGTAATTAATTTTTGATGTTTTCATATATGATTAAAATATTCTGCGGTTAAATACTACATCTTAACATTTAAAAAAAAAATTCAGATTACCTTTCGTTATAATCACATGTCTATAACTATTTTGTGTTCCTAATCCTTGGTATTTTCACCAGTTTGGAACCATGCCAAGTTCAATCAGTAACCAAGATGTAAAGTCAGTATTTGCCTGCCACATGGGATTCTGTCTAAACAAAGGCATTGGAAGTACAAATTTCAGCATGCAGGCAATGTATATACTTAGAGAGGGGTCACCTGGAAGTACAGTTAAGTAATTGGTATTATATGACTGTAGGTTATACCAAGAGCAAACAAATACCTGTACTCATACAAGAGCTATGAACATATTGGGGGAGGTGAGCCACAATAGTGATTGTTTAGGCATTAAGCAGAGCTAAATGTAAGAAAAATCTGGCATGGTGATCCCCACTAAACACATCCTTTCAAGTTTATTATTGCAATTCGATCTAATTAATTGAAATGGAGATGAGAGAAGGAACGATTCTGGTGTCTTTCTAGATCTCTGTGTTTTACTTTCATAGATCTTTGGACTCCGGGCCTAGAAATTGGGTATCGCCCCGCTTGAGGCGTTAGAACTGGCGCTGCGCAAAGTTTATAGCCAGACAAAACTTATCGCCGCCTGGCGCGATATTGGGTTGCATCGCCCCCAAAGGGGATTGAGGCGCGAATTCAGATGTTGCACGAGCCTCCTAAGGCGCAAAACTTCCGGCGCTACCCAATATCGGCGCGGACGGGCGCAGCGCAGGTGATCTCAATTACCGATAACCACGAGACTTCCAGGCGCCGGCCGGCTCTTAAAGGGGTGGGTCAGTCAGCCTCAGCTTCCACACTCAACGCCCTGTAGGCCTCAGAATCGGCGCTAGCCCTTCTCTGGCGCAAAAAACTTGGTCAGGATGGAGAAGGTGAGACAGAGAGCAGAGCGCTTCAGCACTGAGGCTCTGGAGGAGTTGGTGTCCGCAGTGGAGCGCCGTCGATATGTTCTGTATCCTGACAATGGCAGGAGGTCGAATCAAAAGGATTACCGCCGAGCTTGGAGGGATGTTTCTCAGAGGGTCAACTCCAGCAGCATGGCGACCAGGAGCCCTGTTCAGTGCAGGAAATTCAACGACCTCACTCAGGTCGTTAGGGTGAGTGTTGTTTATGCAAACTTCTGATTCCCTCCATCTGCACCTGACTTCGCGCACCCTGTTGCCATGATGCCCCAATGGCCATCTGTCAGCAAGCACCCATGGCCCTTTCTGGGCACACACAAGGACATTTGACTCAAGGCATCATGTAAGGGCTCTTGCACCATGGGGGGCATGAGATGATCTCTCAAGGCATCATGTAAGGGCTCTTGCACCATGGGGGGCATGAGATGATCTCTCAAGGCATCATGTAAGGGCTCTTGCACCATGGGGGGCATGAGATGATCTCTCAAGGCATCATGTAAGGGCTCTTGCACCATGGGGGGCATGAGATGATCTCTCAAGGCATCATGTAAGGGCTCTTGCACCATGGGGGGCATGAGATGATCTCTCAAGGCATCATGTAAGGGCTCTTGCACAATGGGGGGCATGAGATGATCTCTCAAGGCATCATGTAATAGAGCTTCCCCTTCTTTCCCCTGCAGTCCAAGCTGGCGACGATCCGAAAGGACCAGCGTCGAACCGGTGGCGGACCTCCACAAGTGGTCACTCTCACGGATCTCGAGGAGAGAGTACACCAGATTCTTGGAGGACGTTTGAGTGGTCCTGTTACCACTGCAGCTGCCGACCCCCTTCTCGACAGCGAGGGTAAGGCTCTCACCTTTTTCAGCTGTCTCCTTCCACTTGGTCCCCCCGCCAGCATGCTTTCTCAGTGTGCAGCCATGTCAGAGCCTTGCCGCAATCTGGCATGCCTTGCCGCCAACCTGACCTTTTGCTAAAGCCACTCTTCCACCTCCCTGCTTTCAGATGCTGCATCACCAACTCGGGATCTGCGCCCTGAAGCTGCAAGTGCCAGTGCCTCCGGAGGCGAGGATCAGGAGGAAGCCGGAGCATCCGTTCCAACTTCAGGGAAGCATACACATCTGCAGACTGGGCATAGTAGTTCCCTGGAGGGGAGGGGGGGGGGCGCTCTGCTGATGAGCCAGTTGCCGGAACAAGCGGCATGCAGCAGCGCGGGGGGGGGGTAGGCAAGTTCAGCCACCGGCTCCCCGGAGGACAAGGCAGGGAGTGATGACTGCTGCACAGAGTGCAGAGGAGGTGCGTAGCCTTGCTGAAATGAGCACCCAGGCCCGGCTCAGGCACACTGAGCTGATGGCTGCAGTGGGGAGGATGCCTCAGTCGATAGAAACACTGGCAAAGAGTGTGTTGGACTTTGGAGCAGCAGTGGAGAGGACTGTCCAGGGCTTCGGGGCAGCAATGGAGAGGACTGTCCAGGGCTTCGGGGCAGCAATGGAGAGGACTGTCCAGGGCTTCGAGGCTGCTATGGAGAGGACTGTCCAGGGCTTCGAGGCTGCTATGAAAAGGACTGTTCAGAGCCTCGGACAATCCCTGGAAAGGTCTGTCCAGGGCTCGTCCGAGGCAGTGGAACGGACTGCTCCAGCCTTGTCCGAGGCAATGGAAATAACTGTCCAGGGCTTCTCCGAAGCACTGGCACCTGCCACACAGATCCTCACTGCTGCCACGCAGTCACTTGCTGGCCTCGTCCACACCCAGATTGAGGCAACGCGAACTCTCACTGCAGCCACCCTATCTGCATCAGCTAGGATCACCCCGGGCCCTTCCAGTACCATACAAGGCCAGGATTCAGTGGAGCAGGCGATTGTGGCGGTTGAGCCGAACCGGTCCCCTCAGGGAGCCAGTGTGTCGTCCGACCATGGTGCAGGTGTCCTCTCTCTGCAGGTGACCATTGCTCCTGCCACCGCTGGTACGTCTGCAGTGCAGCTGCCACCACCTGCAGGGCTCACTGCTTCCAGCCATGCTCAGATCAAGCAGCCTGTGTCCGCACCCTCCAAGACCAGAGGTCGGCCAGGCCGTCCCTCAGGGGCTTCTGCGCTTCCACACAGTCAGCAGGCGTCCCCCAGCCTTGACCCCGCCACTGGGGTTCAATTACGTAGGAGCAGCAGGGAGGGAAGGGGCCGACTGCGAAAGAGAAGTCGTTCTCCATCAAGGGGCCAGCAGTAGAGGGAGGTGCAGAGACGTTTCTCTGGCCAAATTCAAGGACCCCCTCACCTGTTGTGATTGTTGGAATTGGTTTGTTTAGTTTTGCGGCTTTGCCGAAGAGTTAACTGTTATTTTGTTAGTTATGGTTTCTGTTGACATGACGTTGTTATGCTGGAAGGAAGGATTTTTGTGACAATAAAGAAAAGTTTTAATTTGCAATGGTACACGTAACTATTTACAGTCATGCTGGCCTTCAGAGCCTTTCAAAGATCCGAAGTGCGCAGGACGAATGACACCCATCATTCCGCCAGAGGGGCCTGGAACCGAGTCCTGATGAGCCTCTGACGGATGGCCCTTCCACTTTCAGGAGCCCTCCCATCTTCCTCCTCCTCCTCCTCCTCCTCCTCCTCGTCTGCATGCTCCTCCTCCTCCTCCTCGTCCGCATGCTCCTCCTCCTCCTCTTCCTCGTCCGCCTGCTCGTCCTCCTCCTCCTCGTCCGCCTGCTCTGCTGGACCTTGAGGGACAGCTGGCATTGGCTGGGTGCGTCGAATCGCCAAGTTGTGGAGCATGCAGCAGACGACGGCGATGTGACCCACTTGCTCCGGCGAGTACTGCAGGGCTCCCCCCGAATGGTCCAGACAGCGGAAACGCTGTTTGAGCACACCAATAGTGTGCTCTACAATGTTCCTGGTCACCTGATGGCTGCTGTTGTACAGCTCTTCTGCTGGGGTGGCAGCCAAATGGAGTGGTGTCATGAGCCATGGGCAGAGAGGATAGCCCTTGTCCCCAAGAAGCCAGCCTCGTGGGTGAGCCGGCCCCTCAAAAAGGTCACAAACTGAGGTCTGCCGCAGGATGAAGGCATCGTGGCTGCTCCCTGGGAATTGGGCGTTGACTGCCATGATCATTTGGCGGTGGTCACAGACCAGCTGCACATTGAGGGAGTGGAACCCCTTGCGGTTGCGGAAGTCCTCAGGATTGAGCAATGGCGCCCGCAAAGCCACGTGTGTGCAATCAATCGCCCCTGCACCATGGGGAAGTCCGCAATAGCAGCGAAGCCCTGCGCGCGCTCCGCCTGCTTCTCCAGGCTCAGAGGGAAGGTGATGAATTGACGCCTTCGTCTATAAAGGGCAACTGTAACTTGCCGGATGCAACAATGGACTGCAAACTGAGAGATATTCGCAATGTCCCCAGTGGCTGACTGAAAGGATCCGGTGGCATAGAAATTGAGGGCAACAGTCACTTTAACGGACACCGACAGAGACGTCCTGCACCGTAGATGCGGCTGCAGATCCTGAGCAAGCAGGTGGCGCAGCTCAGTTACAACCTCCTTCCCGAATCGGAGCCTTCGCACACACTGCTCCTCCGACATTGCAAGGTATGACACCTGCTGCCTGAATACCCTCGCAGCGTACCCTCGGATTGGCCGACCTCCATTGCCCCTCCTCCTTCTGGCCAATCCCGGCCCTCTCTCCCGCCGTCTCTCTGCCCCTTCACAGTGTCCGGCCATGAGGACGTGGCCATCCAAAGCAGCTCCCATTCCGATGCCAGTCGGTCAAAATGCTGTTAGGTGTAGCGCTCCAACTGCTCCAGACACGTTTGAAGGTCCCAAGTATTCTAAGGCTAAATTCGAAAAAATCTGCTCCACAGTAGCTCACCAACTCTCTCCAGCAACGATCACAATGAACAGGCCAAGTGGCTGCAGCTTTTATACTAGAGCTGTCCCCTTTAAATAGCGCCCCCCGACTACGAGAAGGGCCTGGTAACGTTCCATCGAACTGTCACTAACAGTGCTAGGCGCAAAGGTTCCGGGCGCCACCGAATATCCGGTCCGGGGCGCCAAAAAGGCGTTGCACACTGAAATGACGTCATGATCTGCCTGTGCCCGCGGGCGCGCACAAAGAGTTAGCACCGGCGCTAAAAGAATACTCAATATGGGAGGTGGCGCTATATTCACTGCGCCCGCCCGAACATTGGGTAACGCCCCAATTCTCGGGCTCTTTAGGTGCTAATCGCTGGCGCAACCAACTGAATTTCTAGGCCCATGACTGTGTTGTGGCCACATAACATGCTCTAAGTGACTGATTATATATGTCCCCACTTTACATCAGCCAGTAATCATTCACGTTATTGGATACATGAAATACCCATATGATTTTAGTTCGGTTTAATACTCTCACATAATCATTGTTTTAAAATTAGAATCAGCACGGTGTAGAATATCACTACAATTTCACAATAGGCAGTACTTTACTGCACAATAATGGCTTTTCAAAACATAATAGATGGGGGAAGGGGTTAATTCAATAGAAAGATGTGTAACTATCCTAGGTCTCCAACTGAGCGCAGGCTGAAAACGCCTGGGACACATTGAGGAGGTGCTGCAACTTGTTTGCTTCAACACAATCTAGTTTAATAATTTCTGTGCTCTGCAATCAAACTCCTTGTCAGTCTCTTCATAAATACAATAAACAGTTTTATCACAGTCCCTTGGAACTTGCAATTTTACCTTTAAACCAACCCACTGGCAAGAAAAGGCCCAGCATAATAAATAGCTTTAGGATTGTAGGACAGTTTTACACAGCAAAGAATCTGATGTCCAATTTAACCTTGATAGAGTAAAATCATTATTTGTTCCCTTAGGGCCTGCCTGTAAGGAAATGGGGTGATGGGCATTGAATCTATTATTACAGCTGTTGCAGTTACTCTGCAAATGTGCTTGTCCCTGGCAAGGCGTGCATAATGCCACCATGACCCTATGATCTGAATTCTGACAAAATATGCTGAAGCCGTGAACCCATCCAAAATCTTGATGAGACTTATGATACTTCATAAAAATAAGGTTCATACTTACAGTAAATGCTCTGCCGTTAGACTGTACTCAGAAGCCTATTAGTACAGAATGTAAAGAAGTGCTGAAGTCAGCATTCGGCATACTCTATGAGTGTATTGATTTTTTTTTCCCCAATTGGATTAGTTGTCTATTGATCAGTTTTGAGGAAAAAAAATGAAGAAATGCTGAATGCTAACTTGATGTCCCGAGATTGTAATAAAATAGTAATTTAAACATATTATACACCAATCAACAAATGGCCTTGCATTTAAAAAAAAAAAATTAAACTATGACTTTGTCATTTTTCCTGTCATTTTCCTAACCTCAACCTTTCTGCCACCACACAACAACAACAACTTGCTTTTATATAACGCCTCACCATTTCCTCAAATGGCGTAACTGGCAAGTTAGACTGAAATTTACGCCGGTTTTGCCAGAAGCAACTTAGAATCATAGAATGGTTACAGCACAGAAGGAGGCCATTCAGCCCGTCGAGCCAATGCCGGCTCTCTGCAAGAGCACTTCAGCTAGTCCCACTTCCTCGCCCTTTCCTCGTAGCCCTGCACATTTTTTCCTTCAGGTACTTATCCGATTCTCTTTTGAAAGCCACGATTGAATCTACTTCCACCACCCAAGTCCCTCATCCCTGGAACCATTCTTGTAAATCTTATCTGCATCCTCTCTCTAAGGCCTCCACATCCTTTCTAAAGTGCGGTGCCCAGAACTGGAGACAATACTCCAGTTGAGGCCAAACCAGTGTTTTATAAAGGTTCATCATAACTTCCTTGCTTTTGTACTCTATTCCTCTATTTATGAACCCCAGGAACCTGTAAGCTTTTTTAACCGCTTTCTCAACCTGCCCTGCCACCTTCAACGATTTATGCACATATACACCCAGGTCTCTCTGTTCCTTCACACTTTTCTGTGATGGATTTCATCTGCCACATGTCCGCCCATTCCACCAGCCTGTCTATGTCCTCTTGAAGTCTATCACTATCCTCCTCACTATTCTTCCAAGTTTTGTGTCATCTGCAAATTTTGAAATTGTGCCCTGTTCACCCAAGTCCAAATCATTAATATATATCAAGAAAAGCAGTGGTCCTAGTACCAACCCCTGGGGAATACCACTGTGTACCTTCCTCCAGTCCAATAAACAACCGTTCACCACTACTCTCTGTTTCCTGTCACTTAGCCAATTTCATATCCCTTTTATTCCATGTGCTTCAACTTTGTTGGCAAGCCTATTATGTGGCACTTTATCAAACACACCGAAATTTCTTAAGAATCTCATTAGCATACACAGGAAGGTACAATCAATGTTCCCTTTAAGCTGCGCAGCCATGTGAGCCAGCTTTTAAATTGAATAAACCGCGCATGCGCAGAATTTTGAATGGGCCACGCGCCCTCAAAAAGATTACCCCACGGAAAACAAGCAGAAATCAGTGTGAACAATTGGGTCCCGAGGAAATTGCGGAACTTATGGCATATTCCGTCTTTAAGTCCCCCATTATGTATGAAAATTAAAGTTTAAAGACGTCAAACCAACCTTTGTGCACATTAGACACAGCATATTTAAGAAAATGCAGTCATGGAACCTTTTCAATTTTTAATGTAACTCATCCTGATGCCATGAAAATGCATTCAAAGGTAGTGAAAATACAAAGACCTAAAGGTTGGTCAAAGAGGCGGATTTTAACGAGGAGAGGGAGGTGGAGAGGCGGAGGGAATTCCAGAGTGTTGAGCTTGGATGGTCAATGATAGGGCAAAGGAAGGGGAGGATGCACAAGTGATCAGTCACTTTCACAATGTATCCAAGTGTCATCAGAATGCATTGTGAACAGGGTTGGCTGAAATCTCAGAAAATCCATGACCAACTATTTTATTGCCCTCTGTGTTTGTCTGAGATACAAGTAATACGTGCTAAACGTCAGCTAAAATTAGTACAAATGTAGAGAGTTACTAATAAACTGAAAGAAAAATATACATGTTATCACAGCAACATGACAGTAGCATATTCAGAACACAGTAACGAGCAACGTAAGCAAGAGCGTGTATGTAGGGCTATCAGTGGGCTGTCACACTGTAGTGTCCGTGTGTAGATAAAGACACTGAAGACAGGAGTTGGTTCATAGGTATTTACTAAGCAAGTCTGGGGGGGGTTCTAAAGGATATACACAATACACAGGCTTATATAGCCCAAGTGGCAATTACCGGCATTACGCACACCTGGGGCTCTTAAAGGCACATACACCACAATTCCTCCCCTTCTAGCTAACTAGTACATCATATTTTAAGTAATTATTAATTACATGTTATATGCAAAATAATATACATTGCTGTATTAATTAATTATAAGTTAGTCTCTCAGGAGGCTTCCTGACTCGGTCCGGATAACGCCTCGGGGGTGTAGTAGTTTCTGGTGGTGTAGTAGGTTCTTCTGGCAAGGCTGATTCGGCTTGAAGGCCAGTGTCGGGTTCATCGGGTTCCAGTATCACCGGATCGGAGGTAGATATGGGTATCTCTACTTCATCGTTAGATGTATAGCGTGGTGGTGTAGGTTGTCCCTTTTCGGATGACTTGATGATTTGGTCAGCATGGCGCCTTATTATGCTTTCTCCGATGTCCACGGTATACATCAGTGGTCCTAGTCGTGTGCAGATAGTTCCAGGCTGCCATTTCTCGGTACGGTAGTCCCGGGCCAAAACCGGTTGGCCTATCTGGAAGGCCCTAGTTGGCCTTTCATTCATGCCCTGAAACTGCCGGTTCTCCACGTCCCTTCGGATGTTGGGCTTGACCAAATCCAGCCGGCATCTTAGGTTTCTATTGTAGAACATCATGGCGGGAGTTTGGTTTGTAACCATATGTGTTGCATTCCTATATGCAAATAAGAAGTTATCCACCTTGTGCTGAAGTTTTATGTCTTCATTACCCATGGCCTTTATGGCCTTCTTAAAGGTCTGGACAAACCTTTCAGCCAATCCATTGGTGGCGGGATGGTATGGGGCGGACGTGTAGTGCTTTACCCCATTGTTCTTTAAGAACTTTCTGAATTCTTCGGTCACAAATTGCGGTCCATTATCAGAACATATCTGTTCCGGCAGCCCATTCCTGGCAAATATGGTCCTTAATACTGTGATGGTTTTTTCCGTGGTGGTGGAGGACATCTTTATTACCTCCGGCCACTTGGAGTGTGCATCAACTGCGATTAAGAACATTGAATCCATAAATGGACCAGCAAAGTCGATGTGCACCCTTTGCCAGGGAGATGAGGGCCACTCCCATGGATGTAGAGGGGCCTGTGGCGGAGCATTTTGGACCTTCTGGCATCCTAGGCAGCTCTTGGTCATGTCTTCGATGTCTCCATCTATACCTGGCCACCATACAAACGCCCTAGCTAGGTTCTTCATTTTCACTCCACCCAGATGCCCCTCGTGAAGCTCCTTTAGCACTTTATCCTGGAGTTTGGGTGGAATCACCACTCTGGATCCACACATCAAGGTTCCTCGGCACACTGACAGCTGTTCTCTTCTTTGTGAGAATGCTGGCAACAGTGGTTCGCCATGTGCTGGCCATCCCTTCATTGTTAAATCGTAGACCCGTGAGAGAGTAGGGTCATTTCTGGTCTCCCTTTCAATGGCAGAATTTGTCACCGGTAGACATTCCACTATGGTAGAGTGGAAAATCTCTACTGGGTCTACTGTAGGTGCCTCTTCTATCGTTGGCAATGGCAGGCGCGATAAACCGTCAGCATTCCCATGCTGTTTTGACCCTTTGTATTCAATGTTGTATTGGTGTGCCCCTAGAAAAAGGGACCACCTCTGTAGTCTTTGTGCCGTCATAATGGGGACACCTTTCTTAGGGTTGAATATGGAGATGAGGGGTTGATGGTCAGTCAGCAAGGTAAATTTTTGTCCGTGTAGGTAATGGTTGAATTTCTTCACTCCCCATACCAGGCTGAGTGCTTCCCTGTCTATCTGGGAATAGTTACGCTCAGCTGAGTTCAATGAGCGTGACGCAAAAGCTATCGGCCGTTCCGAGCCATCAGGGAATCTATGGGACAATACCGCTCCTATGCCGTAAGGGGATGCATCGCACGCCAGTCTGATTGGTAGTGATGGGTTGTAATGAGCCAAAACTTTCTCGGATGTGATTAAGTCTTTACATTTATGGAAGGCACGTTTACAGTCTTCGTTCCATTTCCAAATCACTCCTGTGTGTAGAAGATCATTAAGAGGGTGTAGAATAGTTGATAAGTTCGGTAAAAATTTATGATAGTAATTTATTAATCCCAGGAATGACCTCAATTGTGAAACATTTTCAGGTGCTGGGGCTTTTATAACTGCTTCAATTTTTTCAGGTGACTTATGCAACCCTTCCTTATTAATTATGTGGCCACAATATGATATCTGATTTTGGAAAAATTCGCACTTGGGGCGATTTGCTCGTAGGCCCCGTTCTTTCAGCCTAGTGAGCACCTGCTCCAAATTGGCAAGGTGCTCGTTGTCGTTTTCTCCTGTTATAAGGATGTCGTCTAGGTAACACTGAGTCCCCGGAATCCCTTGCAGGACTTGCTCCATAGCTCTTTGCCAGATAGCTGGAGCTGATGCTACTCCAAAAACCAGCCGATTGTACTGGTACAGGCCTTTGTGTGTGTTTATTGTGAGATACTTTTTAGAGGTCTCCTCAACCTCCATCTGTAGATATGCCTGTGCCAAGTCAATTTTTGTGAAACGTTTTCCTCCGGATAGTGAGGCGAAAATATCTTCTATCCTCGGAAGAGGATACTGTACCGTGTGAAGGACCGGGTTTACAGTCACCTTGAAGTCCCCACAGATGCGAATTTTTCTCTGTTCCTCAGAGTTATTTTTCAATGCTTTTTTCATGACTGGAACGATGGGTGTTGCCCATTCGCTCCAATCTATTTTGGATAATACGCCTGCCTTTTCCAAATTCTCCAGCTCTGCCTCGACTGCCGGACGTATTGCGTATGGCACCGGTCTTGCCTTAAAAAATTTTGGAATTGCTGCATCTTCCACTTTTATTGAGGCGGTGATGCCTTTCAAGGTTCCTAGTTTCTCTTGAAACACTTCTTTGGCGTTGGCCAAGATGTCTTTTAATCGTTCAGGTATGATGTCATCATTGTTTTTTTCCTTACTGGTCACCGTCAGTGCCTGAATGGAGTGCCAGTCTAAACGTATCTTCCTTATCCATTCACGTCCCAACAACGGTGGACCACCATCTTGCAGAATGTATAAATACAACTTTTGTATTTCTTTGCCGTTGTATACCACAGGCACCTTTATTTTTCCTTTGGGGTATACTTTCTGCCCCGTATATGTTTTTAAGATAATGGATGTGTCTTTTAGAGGTATATGCGAAAATAGCCTCTCGTAATCTCGTCGATTTATTACGGTTAGAGCTGATCCTGTATCTAGCTCCATTTTAACTGGGGACCCTGCTATTATGAGGGTAACCCAAATGGTCTGGTAATCTTCATTGGCAATTACATTATGTAATTTGAGAGAGCTTAGTCTCTTGTTTCCGGAGTCGCTATCGCTCTTCTGGTCTTTGGAGCTACTGTCCGTCATCATTTGTACCTTTCTGTGCTTTTCCTTATTGATTCTTTTCCCGTTAGTGGATTTTTTATTTTCAGATCGGCATACACGTGGAATGTGTCCCATCTTTCCGCATCGCCTGCATGCTTTTTCTTTGAACCAACAATCCCTCTGGTCATGGTTGGATCTGCTGCAGCGATAACATCTCTCGAAACCCCGTGTCATTTCATGGGTGCCGAAGTCCTGTGGCCTTTGCTGTATCTTTGCCGCTCCTATTGCACTGAAAGCCTTGTCCAGTGTTAAATCTTTTCCAGAAGATACCTTTTTTTGTGTTTCCACACTTAGGGGATCGCAGATGAATTTGTCTTGCAGAGAATCTGCCAGTCCTGCCTCGAATTGGCAGTGTAGGGTATCAACAATCTCCTCAAAATTCTTGTCCATCGGTTCGGCTGGAGTGATTAAGTTGCGTAACAGCTTGTATGTTTCTGCGCCCATTAGATCCAGAAGCACTGAAGCTTTTTTTTCATCTTCTATTCCATTTGCGGTGCAAAACACCTCCACTCTTTCTACATATGTGGTCCAATCCTCTATCTTGTTATCAAAAACATCAATATTGCCAAAGTTAGGCTCTGTTTCATTATCAAAAGCATCAATATTGCCAGACTTAGGCATTTCAAAAAAGATATGGCGCTTCCCGCGCTTTTTTTTTTCTCTCTGTAGCAACGATATGGCGCTTCCTGCGCTTTCCCGCCGCTGCTACCGATAACAACGCTGTTTTACTGTGGTTTCCGTTTATTCACTGTTGGAGACTCGTTCCCGACGGAGGTCTAAACGCTGACCTGCTTGCCGCGCCGGCCGTCTCCCGAGTGCACCCTCCCAGTCCGTTATTGCTTGCCTCCGATTTCGCTGACTGTCTCAGCTGTAGAGCCCGCCGCTGGAGCCCCAGCCTGACGCCCAGGAAGGATTAGCGCAGTACCTGCCACCAGCTTGGCCAGCTGGTGAAACCACAGTTTCTATTACTTCCTTGAGTCTTCTGGACGCTGGAGGAATCGATGTCCTTGAGGTGCTGCCGAATTGCAGGTAAGTCCGTTTCCACTTCGTCGCCACTGTAGTGTCCGTGTGTAGATAAAGACACTGAAGACAGGAGTTGGTTCATAGGTATTTACTAAGCAAGTCTGGGGGGGGTTCTAAAGGATATACACAATACACAGGCTTATATAGCCCAAGTGGCAATTACCGGCATTACGCACACCCGGGGCTCTTAAAGGCACATACACCACACACACTTAGTATGTTTATTCAATGTAATGGAGGAAAATATCTTCTGGTTACATAGAAACATTGAAACATAGAAGATAGGAGTAGGAGTAGGCCATTTTGCCCCTCGAGCCCGCTCTGCCATTTAATGAGATAATGGCTGATCATCCAAATTCAGTACCCTGTCCCTGCTTTCTCCCCATATCCCTAGATCCCTTTAGAGTTAAGAAGTATATCTAACTCCTTCTTGAATATATTTAATGAATTGGCTTCAACTGCCTTCTGTGGTAGAGGATTCCATAGGTTCACTACTCTCTGGGTAAAGAAATTCCTTCTCATCTCAGTCCTAAATGGCTTACCCCTTATCTTTAGGCTGTGACCCCTGGTTCTGAACTCCCACGCCATCGGGAACATCCTTCCTGCATCTAGTCTGTCTAGTCCTGTTAGAATTTTATAAGTTTCAATGAGATCCCCTCTCATTCTTCTAAACTCCAGCGAATATAAGCTCAATCGACCCAATCTCTCCTCATACGTCATTCCTACCATCCCAGGTATCAGTCTGGTGAATCTTCGCTGCACTCCCTCCATGGCAAGAACATCCTTCCTCAGATAAGGCGACCAAAACTGCACACAATACTCAAGGTGTGGTCTCACCAAGGCCCTGTACAACTGCAGCAAGACATCCTTGCTCCTGTACTCGAACCCTCTCGCTATGAAGGCCAACATACCATTTGCCTTCTTAACCGCCCACTGCACCTGCATGCTTACCTTCAGCGACTGGTGCACAAGGACACCCAGGTCTCGTTGCATTTCCCCTTCTCCCAATCTATTGCCATTCAGATAATAATCTGCCTTCCTGTTTTTGCCACCAAAGTGGATAACCTTGCATTTATCCACATTATACTGCATCTGCCATGCAACTGCCCAATCACCCAACCTGTCCATATCATCCTGGAGTTTCTCGGCATCCTCCTCACAGCACACACGCCCACCCAGCTTTGTGTCATCTGCAAACTTGGAGATATTACATCTAGTTCCCTCGTCTAGATCATTAATATATATTGTGAATAGCTGTGGTCCTAGCACCGATCCCTGCGGTACCCCACCAGTCACTGCCTGCCACTCGGAAAAAGATCTGTTTATTCCAACTCTTTCCTTCCTGTCTGCCAACCAGTTCTCTATCCAAGTCAGTACCTTACCCCAATCCCATGTGCTTTAACTTTACACGCTAATCTCTTATGCGGGACCTTATCGAAAGCCTTCTGAAAGTCCAAATACATCACATCCACTGGTTCTCCCTTATCTATTCTACCAGTTACATCCTCAAAAAATTCCAGTAGATTAGTCAAGCACAATTTACCTTTTGTAAATCCATGTTGACTTTGTCCGATCCTGTCACTGTTTTCCAAGTGCTCTGCTATTACATCTTTTATAATGGACTCTAGCATTTTCCCCACGACCGATGTCAGGCTTACTGGTCTATAATTCCCCGATTTCTCTCTAGCACCTTTTTTGAATAGTGGGGTTACATTAGCTACCCGCCAATCCATGGGAACTGTTCCAGAGTCTATAGAATTTTGGAAGGTGACCAGCAATGCATCTACTATTTCTAGGGCCACTTCCTTAAGTACCCTAGGATGTAGATTCAGGCCCTGGGGATTTATCGGCCTTCAATCCCGTCAATTTCCCCAACACCATTTCCCTACAAATACTGATTTCATTCAGTTCCTCCCTCTCATTAGACCCTATGTTCCCCGACATCTCTGGGAGGTTATTTGTGTCATCCTTTGTGAAGACAGAACCAAAGTATGTATTTAATTGGTCTGCCATTTTTTTGTTCCCCATTATAAATTCCACTGATTCTGACTGCAAGGGACCTACGCTTGACTTCACCAATCTTTTTCTCTTTACATATCTATAGAAGCTTTTACAGTCAGTTTATATGTTCCCTGCAAACTCTCATACTCTATTTTCCCCCTCTTAATTAATTCCTTTGTCCTCCTTTGCTGAATCCTAAACTGCTCCCAATCCTCAGGTTTACTGCTTTTTCTGGCCAATTTTTATGTCCTCTCCTTGGATCTTATGCTATTCCTAAATTACCTTGTTAGCCACGGTTGAGTCACCATTTTTGTTTTATTTTTATGCCAAACAGGGATGAATAAATTCTGTAGTTCATCCATGCGATCTTTAAATGTTTACCATTGCCTATCCACCGTCAACCCTTTAAGTAACATTCCCCAATCCATCCTTGCCAACCCGCGCCTCATACCATCATAGTTTCCTTTATTTAAATTCAGGACCCTAGTCTCTGAGTCAAATACTTAACACTGCATCTTAATGAAGAATTCGATCATATTATGATCGCTCTGCCCCAAGGGGCCTCGCACAACAAGATTGCTAATTAATCCTTTCTCATTACATAATACCCAGTCTAAGATGACCTGATCTCTAGTTGGTTCCTCGACATATTGGTCCAGGAAACCATCCCGTATACACTCTAGGAATTACTCCTCCACAGTATTGTTACTAATTTGGTTAGCCCAATCTATATGTAGATTAAAGTCACCCATGATAACTGCTGTGCCCTTATTGTACGCATCTCTAATTTCCTGTTTAATGCCATCCCCAACCTCAGCATTACTGTTTGGGGGTATGTATACAACTCCCACTAACGTTTTCTGCCCCTTGGGATTTCTCAGCTCTACCCATACAGATTCCACATCATCAGAGCTAATGTCCTTCCTTACTATTGTGTTAATCTCCTCTTTAACCAGCAATGCTACCCCACCTCCTTTTCCTTTTTGCCTGTCTTTCCTGAATATTGATTACCCCTGGATGTTGAATTCCCAGCTTTGGTCACCCTGGAGCCATGTCTCCGTAATCCCAATTATATCATATCCGTTTACATCTATTTGCGCAGCTAATTCATCCACCTTATTATGAATGCTCCTCGCATTAAGACACAAAGACTTCAGGCTTGTTTTTTTAACACTCTTAGCCCTTTTAGAATTATTATTTACTGTGGCCATGTTTGATTTAAACCCTTGATTTCTCTGACTGCCACTTTTGCTTTTCGCCTTCCTGTCTTTTGCTTCTATCCTTGCTTCCCTTTCCTCTGTCTCCCTGCACAGTTTCCCCAACCCCTGCCATTTAAGTTTAAACCCTCCCCAACAGCATTAGCAAACACTCCCCCTAGGACATCGGTCCCAGTCCTGCCCAGGTGCAAACCGTCCAGTTTGTACTGGCCCCACCTCCCCCAGAACCGGTTCCAATGTCCCAGGAATTTGAATCCCTCCCCCTTGCATCATTCCTCTAGCCACATATTTATCTGAAATATCCTTCAATTTCCACTCTGGCACTGGTAACAATCCTGAGATTACTACCTTTGAGGTCCTATTTTTTAATTTACCTCCTAACTCCCTATATTCAGCTTTTAGGACCTCATCCTGGTTTTTACCTATATCGTTGGTACCTATATGCACCACGACAACTGGCTGTTCACCCTCCCCCTCCAGAATGCCCTGCAGCCGCTCCAAGACATCCTTGACCCTTGCACCAGGGAGGCAACATACCATCCTGGAGTCTTGTTTGCGGCTGCAGAAACGCCTATCTATTCACCTTACAATAGAATCCCCTATCACTATAGCTCTCCCATTCTTTTACCTCCCATCCTGTGCAGCAGAACCACCCACGGTGCCAGGAAGTTGGCTGCTGCTGCCTTCCCCTGATAAGCCATCTCCCTCAACAATATCCAAATTGTTATATCTGTTTGAGAGGGGGATGGCCACAGGGGACCCCTGCACTACCTGCCTGTGCCTACTACTCTGCCTGGCGGTCACCCATTCCCTTCCTGCCTGTGTAGCCTTTACCTGCGGTGTGACCAACTGATTAAACATGATATCCACGATGGTTAAATGTTATAATTAACAAAGATAAACTCAGCAAACTTTTTATTGCACCACCAATATGTTACAAGGAACTTTTTTGTACCTGATATATTTTACAATGTCAAAATGGGTTTTCTAAGGAACTTACTTTTAAGATTTCAAAAAGGTTAAAGTGACCTGAGAATATTGTAAGAAATTGAAAAGAATATCGTAAGGTCGAACATTTAAGTACTTAAAAGCAAAAATAGATGTTTACATTTGGTTCAAAGGCCATTCAATTATTTGACTACTGCAACTCTGCTAGTATTTATGACAGTTTACTCTTATCTTCTAGTAGCTGTGGTAACACAAGTTAACTACCTTAATGGTGATTTGCTACTTGTATTTTGTGATGCTGTGTGGCAGTCTTTGCTATCCAGCACCAATGGTATTAAGCTGTTGGTACTGTTCCCATTTTGAAAGTGTTGGCACAAGACCATATTCTTGTAACCAATTTTTTATCACACATTGGTAGATTTCATTTTTTTAAAAAGAGGTCACATATTACTTGATAAATTAAGAAACTAAATGGGGTATGTTGTGTCTGTGTATAATACGACACAGACTGCAGGAGAAACGGTACAACAGGTATTTACTGAATGAGGGTTACTCTAGAACTAACTCTACAGATCACTACTCAGGGTTTATATACAGGTGTGGTCACTGCCGGTACTACAGTATACAGGAGCTGTAAAAAGTAGTTCTCTCCCTTAAAGGTACATACATTACAATTCCTCCCCTTTTAGATTAACAGTACCATAACACTCATTTAACAATTAAATATCAAACTAATTACAATTAACACTTTTAACGTGCAACATTAGCTGAAAATAGTCTATTTGTAAGTTCAGTCTTTGGGGAGGCTTCCTGATTCTTTCTGGATAACGCCTTTCCCGAGTGCCTCGCTCTTGGTGCGGAGGCGATTCTAGCACCCTGTCGTCAGTTGATTCATCAGCTTCCAATGCTATTGCTTCTGAGGTAGATGCGACCTGTACGTTGGGTTCCTCACCAGGTACGTATGGCCGAGACATGGGGTTGACTCGTTCCTGTGACCCTAGGATCTGGTCAGCATGGCGTCTCACAATGTTCTCCCCAACATCCACTGTGTACATTAGTGGCCCCTGCCGTGTGCATATCGTTCCTGGTTGCCATTTCTCTGTTCGGTAGTCGCGGGCCAAGACTGGTTGCCCTACATTGAAGCTCCTTGTCGGCTTCTCATTGATGTGCTGGAATTGTTTACTCTCAACATCTCTTCGTACATTTGGTCTGAGCAAATCCAGACGCGATCTCAACCTTCGGTTAAAGAACATCATGGCCGGGGCCTGGTTGGTGACTGCATGTGTCGCATTTCTGTAGGCTAACAGGAAATTGTCCACCTTATGCTGTAGTGGAATGTCGTCATCGCACATGGCCTTTACTGCTTTTTTAAAGGTTTGTATGAACCTCTCAGCCAATCCATTTGTGGCTGGATGATACGGGGCGGATGTGTAATGCCTTACCCCATTCCTTTTAATAAATCTTCGAAACTCTTCGGACACAAACTGTGGTCTGTTATCAGAGCAAATCTGCTCTGGCAAGCTGTTCCTGGCAAAAATGGTCCATAGGACTGCAATAGTTTTCTCCGTGGTGGCGGAGGACATTTTGATCACCTCTGGCCATTTCGAGTGCGCATCCACGGCTATTAAAAACATTGAGTCCATGAATGGACCAGCAAAATCAATATGCACCCGTTGCCATGGAGATGAGGGCCACTCCCATGGGTGTAGAGGGGCATGTGGTGGTGCATTTTGGACCTTCTGGCATCCTGAGCAGCTCTTTGTCAGGTCCTCGATTTGCTGATCGATCCCCGGCCACCACACATAAGCCCTAGCAAGGCTTTTCATTTTCACCCCTCCCAGATGACCTTCGTGAAGCTCATTGAGCACTCTCTCCCTTAACTTGGGTGGAATAACCACTCGGGATCCACAAATCAAGGTCCCCTGGCATACTGACAGCTGTTCTCTTCTGGATGAGAATGCTGGCAACAGTGAGTCGCCATGTGCTGGCCATCCCTTCACCGTCAAATCATATACCCGAGACAGTGTCGGGTCATTTCGGGTCTCCTTCTCTATACCAGCGTTAGTTACTGGCAAGCATTCAATTTTAGTCGAATGAAATATTTCAACAGGATCCACTGCTGGTGCTTCCTCCGCAGTAGGCAGTGGCAGGCGTGATAGCCCGTCAGCGTTTCCATGCTGTTTCGTGCCCTTATACTCGATTTCATATTGGTGCGCCCCTAGAAAAAGGGACCATCTTTGTAGCCGTTGTGCAGTCATCACCGGAACGCCCTTCTTTGGATTAAAGATGGAGACAAGTGGTTGGTGGTCAGTCAGCAAGGTGAACTTCTGCCCGTGCAGATAGTGATTGAACTTTTTCACTCCCCACACTAGGCTGAGGGCCTCCCTGTCAATCTGGGCATAGTTACGCTCGGCTGAGGTTAGTGCCAAAAGGAAACAGACACTGCGGATTGAGGATCATTTCCACAACAACTCGGACCCCCGGCGCATGTGGAAGGCATCCAGTCCATCACTGACTACAAGGGCAAAAACACCAGCCCCCCGGTTAGCGATCTCCCTTCCGGAGGAGCTTAACAACTTCTACGCTCGCTTCGACAGGGACAACAGGGAGCCGGCTACCAAAGCCTTGCCACCCCCGGAAGACCAGGTGCTCACTCTGTCGACCTCCGACGTAAGGGGTGTTCTACGCGGAGTGAACACACGAAAGGCTGCTGGACCGGATAGCATCCCTGGACGGGTACTCAAGGAATGTGCTGATCAGCTGGCTGATGTCTTCACCACTATCTTCAATCTGTCATTGGCCCAGGCAGTAGTCCCTACATGCTTCAAGACCGCTACCATTATTCCTGTGCCAAAACAAACGGCTGTGACGTGCCTGAACGACTATCGACCTGTCGCACTCACACCCATCATAATGAAGTGTTTCGAGAGACTGGTCCTGGCTCACATTAAAGCCAGTGTTCCCGCCTCTCTTGACCAACACCAGTTTGCCTATTGTGCAAACAGATCAACGGAGGATGCAATCACAACTGCTCTACATTCGGCACTGAATCACTTCGATGGTAAGGAGACCTACATCAGAATGCTGTTCATAGACTACAGCTCAGCATTCAACACTATCGTCCCCAACAAGCTGGCCACCAAACTCCAAACTCTTGGCCTGAACACTTCCCTCTGCAACTGGACCCTGGACTTCCTAACAAACAGACCCCAGTCTGTCAAATTAGGTAACCACACCTCCCCCCCCCCCGACCCTGAACATGGGGGCCCCACAAGGATGTGTGCTGAGCCCCCTCCTCTACTCCCTCTTCACCCACGACTGTGTGGCTGTTCATGGTTCCAACACCATCATCAAGTTTGCGGATGATACCACGGTAGTAGGCCAGATCACCAACAACGATGAGTCAGCCTACAGGGAGGAGGTCCAGCATCTCGTGAAGTGGTGCGCCGATAACAACCTGGCCCTTAACATCAAGAAAACCAAAGAAATCATTGTGGACTTCAGGAAGTCCAAAGGCGGAAGTCACACCCCCATCCACATCAATGGGGCTGTGGTGGAAAGGGTGGACAGCTTTAAGTTCCTCGGAGTCCACATCACGGAAGACCTCTCCTGGTCCCTCAATACCTCCTCTCTGGTGAAGAAGGCCCAGCAGCGCCTATATTTCCTAAGGAGGCTGAAGGGATGTAACCTGTCACCCCTGATCCTCTCTAACTTTTACCGCTGCACAATAGAGAGCATCCTGACAAACTGTATCACAGTATGGTATGGCAGCTGTAGCTACTATGACCGGAAAGCCCTGCAGCGGGTAGTCAAAACTGCCCAACGCATTACCGGCACCCGGCTACCGACCATAGAGCACATATACCAGAAACGCTGTTTACGGAGGTCACGGTCCATCATCAAAGACCCTACCCACCCCAGCCACAGTCTGTTCGCCCTCCTGCCATCTGGGAGACGCTACAGATGCATTCGCACCCATACGACCAGATTTAGGAACAGCTTCTTTCCCAGGGCTGTCATCCTACTGAACTCCACAAATAAACTCTAAAGCCTGCACATCTGCCAATGCACTTTATTATGGTTATGTTTATGTTAATGTATTGCAAGCCAAATGTATGTTGAATGTTTAAATGTCTTAATCTAAATGTACACTCTCGGGAGCCGCAAGCCTACATTTTGTTGTACTGCACTTGTGCACTAACAATGACAATAAAAGTTGATTTGATTTGATTTGATTGATTTGATTTGATTTGACCGAGACGTAAAGGCTACTGGCCTCTCCGAGCCGTCTGGGAATTTGTGCGACAGCACCGCTCCAATGCCATAGGGTGATGCATCACACGCCAACCGAATTGGTAGTGCTGGGTTGAAATGAGCCAACACCTCTTTTGATGTGATCAATGCTTTGCTCTTCTGGAAAGCTCTTTTACATTCGTCACTCCACTTCCATGGTACCCCCATTTGCAGTAGGGTGTTCAGTGGGTGTAGTACTGTAGACAAATTCGGCAAGAACTTATGGTAATAGTTCACCAGCCCGAGGAACGACCTCAGTTGTGACCCATTTTCCGGTGCTGGAGCCTTGACTACTGCCTCAATCTTTTCAGGGGACTTATGTAACCCCTCTTTATCAATAATGTGGCCACAATACGAGATCTGCTTCTGGAAAAACTCGCATTTGTGGCGATTAGCTCGGAGCCCATATTCCTTCAATCTAGTGAGCACCTGCTCCAGGTTGGCGAGGTGATCACTGTCATTTTCGCCCGTGACCAGGATGTCGTCCAAATAACACTGGGTCCCTGGAATCCCTTGCAGGACTTGTTCCATTGCCCTTTGCCAAATAGCCAGAGCTGATGCTACCCCGAACACCAGACGGTTGTATTGGTATGACCTTTATGAGTGTTGATCGTGAGGTACTGTTTCGAGGCTTCTTCTACCTCCATTTGCAGGTACGCCTGGGCCAGATCAATCTTAGTGAAGCGTTTCCCTCCAGATAGCGAGGCGAAAATATCTTCAATCCGCGGAAGCGGATATTGTACAGTGTGAAGGACTGGGTTCACTGTCACCTTAAAGTCCCCACAGATGTGAACTTTCTTTAGTTCCCCAGGCGTATTACTCAAAGGGTTGACAGTGGATAGGCAATGGATAGGCAATGGCAAACATTCAAAGACTGAATGGATGAGCTACAGAATTTGTTCATCCCAGTTTGGCATAAAAATAAAACAAAAAAGGTGACTCAACCATGGCTAACAAGGGAAATTAGGGATAGCATAAGATCCAAGGAGAGGACATATAAATTGGCTAGAAAAAGCAATAATCCTGAGGATTGGGAGCAGTTTAGGAGTCAACAAAGGAGGACAAAGGGATTAATTAAGAAAGGGAAAATAGAATATGAGAGTAAGCTAGCAGGGAACAAAAAACTGACTGTAAAAGCTTTTATAGATATGTGAAGAGAAAAAGATTGGTGAAGTCAAGCGTAGGTCCCTTACAGTCAGAATCAGGGGAATTTATCATGGGAAACAAGGAAATGGCAGACCAACTTTGGTTCTGTCTTCACAAAGGAGGACACAAATAACCTCCCAGAGATGTCGGGGAACATAGGGTCTGATGAAAGGGAGGAACTGAAAGAAATCAGTATTTATAGGGAAATGGTGTTAGGAAAATTGATGGGACTGAAGGCCGATAAATCCCCAGGGCCTGATGGTCTACATCCCAGGGTACTTAAGAAAGTGGCCCGAGAGATAGTAGATGCATTGCTGGTCATCTTCCAGAACTCGATAGACTCTGGAACGGTACCCATGGTTTGGAGGGTAGCTAATGTTACCCCACTGTTCAAAAAAGGTGGTAGAGAAAAAGCGGGGAATTATAGACCGGTAAGCCTGACATCGGTAGTGGGGAAAATGCTGGAGTCTATTATAAAAGATGTAATAGCAGAGCACTTGGAAAGCAGTGACAGGATCGGACAAAGTCAACATGGATTTACAAAAAATAAATCATGCTTGACTAATCTGCTGGAATTTTTTGAGGATGTAACTGGTAAAATAGATAAGGGAGAACCAGTGGATGTGGTGTATTTGGACTTTCAGAAGGCTTTTGATAAGGTCCCACATAAGAGATTAGTGTGCAAAATTAAGGCACATGGGATTGGAGGCAAGGTATTGACTTGGATAGAGAACTGGTTGGCAGACAGAAAGCAAAGAGTTGGAATAAACGGGTCATTTTCCAAGTGGCAGGCAGCGACTAGTGGGGTACTGCAAGGATCGGTCCTAGGACCCCAGCTGTTCACAATATATATTAATGATCTGGACGAGGGAATTGAATGTAATATCTCCAAATTTGCAGACGACACAAAGCTGGGTGGGAGGGTAAGCTGTGAGGAGGATGTCGTGAAAATCCAGTACGATTTGGACAGGTTGGGTGATTGGGCAGAAACATGGCAAATGCACTATAATGTGAATAAATGTGAGGTTATCCACTTTGGTGGCAAAAACAGGAAGGCAGATTATTATTTGAATGGCAATAGATTGGGAGAAGGGGAAGTGCAAAGAGACCTGGGTGTTATTGTGCATCAGTCGCTGAAGGTAAGCATGCAGGTGCAGCAGCCGGTTAAGAAGGCAAATGGTATGCTGGCCTTCGTAGCAAGAGGGTTCCAGTACAGGAACAAGGATGTCTTGCTACAGTTGTACAGGTCCTTGGTGAGACCGCACCTTGAGTATTGTGTGCAGTTTTGGTCACCTTACCTGAGGAAGGACGTTCTTGCCATGGAGGGAGTGCAGCGAAGATTCACCAGGCTGATACCTGGGATGGCAGGAATGATGTATGAGGAGAGATTGTGTCGATTGGGCTTATACTCACTGGAGTTTAGAAGATTGAGAGGGGATCTCATCGAAACCTATAAAATTCTGTCAGGTCTGGACAGACTAGATGCAGGAAGGATGTTTCGGATGGCCAGGGAGATCAGAACCAGGGGTCATAGTCTAAGGATAAGGGGTAAGCCATTTAGGATTCAAATGAGGAGGAACTTCTTCACCCAGAGAGTGGTGAACCTGTGGAATTCTCTGCCACAGTGGGCGGTGGAGGCCAGTTCATTAAATATATTCAAGAAAGAGTTGGATATATTTCTTGAGGCTAAAGGGATCAAGGGATATGGGGAGAAGGCAGGGACAGGGTACTGATTTTGGATGATCAGCCATGATCTCATTGAATGGCGGAGCAGGCTCGAAGGGCCGAATGGCCTACTCCTGCTCCTATCTTCTATGTTTCTATGTTTCTATGACCTCTTCATTACAGGAACGATGGGTGTAGCCCACTCGTTCCAGTCCACTTTGGACAGTACTCCTGAACGTTCCAAACCTTCCAGCTCTGCTTCGACGGCTGGGCAGATCGCATAAGGTACCGGTCTGGCCTTAAAAAACTTTGGGCTTGCATTTTCCTCTATTTTGATCGTCGCTGTTATGCCTTTTAGTGTTCCGAGTCCCTGCTGGAACACTTCTTGTGCATCAGTTAGCATTTTTGACAGTCGTCCAGGTGTGACGTCGTCATCCTTTTTGGCATCTACAGTCAGTGCTTGTATGGAATGCCAATCTAGCTGTATCTTTCGGACCCATTCACGTCCTAGTAGTGGTGGTCCTCCATCTGGCAATACATATAGGTCCATTTTTGGTGTTTCCTTGCCGTTATATATAACGTTCACCCTTATTTTTCCTTTGGGGTAGACTTTTTGCCCTGTGTACGTCTTCAAGACAATCTTTGTATCTCTCAAGGGTATATGTGAGAATAGCCGCTTGTAGTTCCTTCGGTTTATGACTGTTAGGGCTGATCCTGTGTCCAATTCCATTTTCACTTGGACTCCTGCTATCTTGAGCGTGACCCAGATAGCTTGGTGATCCTCCGTTTTGATCACATTATGTAGTTTCAGACAACCCAGCTCCTTGCTTCTGGAGTCTGTATCACTTTTCTGTTCGTGGAGATTTCCTGCTGCTGGTTTTCTTTCCCAACCTGCAGACTCTTGCTATGTGTCCTACTTTTCCACACTGTCTGCACACTTTGTCCTTGAACCAGCAATCATTATGGTCGTGTGTTGTTCTGCCGCAGTGATAGCACTTCACTGTTCCGTATGACATTTTATTTGTGCCATATTCTTGCTGTCTCCGTTGTATCTCTGCAGTGCCCCGTACTGCTGCTTCGTGTGATACTGCAATGCTGAAAGCCTTGTCCAGCATAAGATCCTTTTCTGATAGAAGCCGTTTCTGGGTTCCTTCACTTTGAAGCCCACACACAAACTTGTCCCTTAAAGTATCTGCTAGTCCCGTTCCAAACTGGCAGTGTTTCAATAGCTTGCGCAGTTCCGTTAAATACTCAGCATTACTTTCATCTTTATGCTGGTTCCTTTTGTGAAACTTAAATCTTTCTGCTATCAGCAGCGGTGTGGGGTTTAAGTGGTCCTGTAGGATTGACACTATGTTTTCAAAATCCTTTTCTACTGGCTTCTCTGGGGTTACTAGGTTTCGTAGTAAGCCATACGTTTTTGCACCCATTGAATTCAACAATACCAGCGCTTTCTTGTCATCTGGCACTTCATTCGCCTTGCAGTATACTTCTATGCGTTCGACATATGTCGTCCAATCTTCGACTTCATTGTCGAACGCTGTGATACTGCCACTCTTCGGCATTTTTGGGTGTGGTTAGACTGGCTTAAAATGGCGTCTCCCGCGCTTTCCTTTCTTCCCCGCTGCGACTTAAAATGGCGTCTCCCGCGCTTTCCTTTCTTCCCCGCTGTGACTTAAAATGGCGTCTCCCGCGCTGCTGCCAACGCCACTCTCAGCGGTCCTCGTGGCAAATGGCGATGCCCTGTGTGTTTTGTGCGCTGCTCCTGCGCTGCTGCCAATGCTGCTCTTTGCGGTCCTCATGGCAATGGCAGCGCCTCGTGTTTTCCTGCGTGCCTCTCTCCCCCGTTGACGCTGCTCGGCCCTTGAACACCGGCTGCGCTCTGCGCGTTTTCCTGCATGCCTCTCTCCCCCGTTGACGCTGCTTGGCCCTTGAACACCGGCTGCGTTCTGCTCTCTCTCATCTCTCTCCCCCGTTGACGCCGCTCGGCCCTGGACACTGGCTGCGCCCTGTGCGCTCTGCCCTCTCTCTCTCCCCCATCGACGCTGCTCGGCCTTTTTCTGGGCCGCTCGGTCGGCTCTAGCCGCCGCTGTCCGGGAAGGGTCTGCGCAGTACCTGTTGCCAGCCCGTTTCGCTGGACCACCGTGACTGGAAAGCCAAGCCTGGCTCTCGACAGCCTCCCCTGCAATGCTCAAATCTCCGCTGGATGACTGGGCGGTTGCCCGTGGTCGACACCCGTGCTTCTGGACTCGACCTCCTTCCACTGTTCTCCAGGAGCGAATCCCTGGGAGGTGATGCAGAGTTGCAGGTAGGTTCGAATCTGCTCGTCGCCAATGTTGTGTCTGTGTATAATAAAACACAGACTGCAGGAGAAATGGTACAACAGGTGTTTACTGAATGAGGGTTACTCTAGAACTAACTGTACAGATCACTACTCAGGGTTTATATACAGGTGTGGTCACTGCCGGTACTACACTATACAGGAGCTGTAAAAAGTAGTTCTCTCCCTTAAAGGTACATACATTACAGGGTAGAAGAGCAAAGGGATCTCGAAGCACAAATACACAAATCACTAAAAGTAGCGACGCAGGTTAATAAGGCCATTAAAAAATAACAAGCGTTAGGGTTTATTTCTAGAGGGATAGAGTTGAAAAGTAGAGAAGCTATGCTGAACTTCTGTTGAGCCTTGGTTGGACCGCACTTGGAGTGCTGTGTGCAGTTCTGGTCACCATATTATAGGGGGGATGTAGAGGCAATGGAGGGAGTGTAAAAAAGATTTACAAGGATGATACCAGAGATGCGAGGTTATACCTATCAGACCGGGCTGGGTCTCTTTTCTCTTGAGAAAAGAAGGCTGAGGGATGACCTAATAGAGGTCTTTAAAATTATGAAAGGTTTTGATAGAGTGGACACAGAGAGAATGTTTCCACTTTTAGAGAAGAGAAAAACTAGAGGCCATCAATATAAGATAGTCACCAAGAAATCAAATAGGGAATTCAGAAGGAACTTCTTTAGCCAGAGAGTGGTGAGAATGTGGAACTTGCTACCACAGGGAGTGGTTGAAGCGAATAGTATAAATGTATTTAAGGGGAGGCTAGATAAGCATATGAGGGAGAAGGGAATAGCGGGTTATGCTGATAGAGTTAGATGAGAAAAGACGGGAGGAGGCTCGAGTGGAGCATAAATACCGGCATGGACTGGTTGGGCCGAATGGCCAGTTTCTGTGCCGCATATCCTATGTAAAAACCAAAGTGGTCTTTGCCGCACCTACACATTGAACAGAGTTGACTGGTCCATCAGTAAGTCTCATTTCATCTAGTGCACATGTGCAAAGTTCTAACAACCTCTACCATTAATTGTGGAATATAACTATAGCCACCACCAGTACTACTGGACAAATGGTCCCACCAGCACACAAACAAACACAGTATAATTACACAGACTGGAGTTTGCAAGAGACAAAGACCTAGAAATTTGATGGCACAGCTGCCCCTTTTCTGGCGCTAAACAGGTGCCTAAGCCTCTAATATGATGGGCAGGAAACCATGTTCACCACAAGCTGGAAGTGCACCACCCGCCATATTGGTATAGGCAGAAAAATAGGCATCCAGGTGTAAGAATGTACAAGTCAAGGAAGATGCGAGCAAGAGCCCATGAAGATATGGTATACATATAATTTTAATTACACTGCCTGGCAATGAAACAGTTAAAACTAAAATGCTCCAGTCCTAGGTAATGCCTTTAAAAGAATTTAGTAAGAAATTGATTTCCCATTTGACAGGGACGGATGATGCCGTATGAGGCGGCGTCAAGTTACTTAGAGACTTCAGTTTAGGAGAGAAAATGAAAATTGAAGTGTGCGATTCGATTGATGAATTACGCTGCCTACTTCGGTGCACAGAAATCTGAGGAGAAGATTAAAGTTTTGAGATGAGGAGGAGTCCACGTAAGAGAAAGAGCGGCTGAAGCAGATTCCGAGGAGGAAATAAAGTTACATTTGAGCTACACAGACACGAAGGTATGTTTATTTGTCTTGCGAAGGAAGATGCGCTAGTCATGAAGAACATGGTTCCTGGAGAGTCAGTATAGGGTGAGAAGAGGATCGGTGTGGAGGAAACAGAGATGAAGACCGAGTATCGAGCATAGAATGCTTTCAGATCGATGCTTACGGCTGCGATTCTTGGTGGCATTGTCCAGATCCACGTCAAACCTGGAGCTAGAGTGTTGTATTTGGGAGCCACAGGTTAGTGGCTCAGCCCACCCACCGAATTGTGTATACAAATGTACGTTATGAGATTGTTCCAGTTATTGTTGATTTACGCAATGCAACGCCTCAGTGAGGCTTATGTGATGTACACTATTACGAATGGGGTCAGGCTTGAGCTGCTCTGCGTGCTTGCTATGGCTGTCACCTGCTGCCAGCAGCAGTACCTCTTACAGAGGCTCTGGCATAGCACTGCCAACTTAGAATTGAAAGACCTTATCAGATCGTAGTTGGTGGGGCCTCGGGGGATTTCTTCCCCCTAGACCCCAAGATGGGGACTGTAAGAATGGACAGGTCAAGGAAGATGCAAACAAGAGCCCATGAGGTTATGGGCCAGATTTTGCTGTAGAAATAGTGGTGAGGCTATCAGCGCTCAGTTATTATAGTGTAAATTTGACAGCAACATCCAGCGACCGCACATACGCATTTAAATGCGGAAATCGGAAGATTTTTGCTGGGAGACTCTGCATTGAAATACATGGAGTGGTGTGGGTTGCTGTCCATGCATAATATATACCCACTAAGCTTGCCAGAAAAAGTTAGGGCTTGTCCGTTCCAGTGTAAGTAAACTTTTAACAGTATGGCAAGTCCAATTAAATACATATTTTGGTTCTGTCTTCACAAAGGAGGACACAAATAACCTCCCAGAGATGTCGGGGAACATAGGGTCTGATGAAAGGGAGAAACTGAAAGAAATCAGTATTTGTAGGGAAATGGTGTTAGGGAAATTGATGGGATTGAAGGCCGATAAATCCCCAGGGCCTGATAATCTACATCCCAGGGTACTTAAGGAAGTGGCCCTAGAAATAGTTGATGCTTTGCTGATCATCTTCCAGCATTCGATGGAATCTGGAACAGTACCCATGGATTGGAGGGTAGCTAATGTTACCCCATTATTCAAAAAAGGTGGTAGAGAGAAAACGGGGAATTACAGACCGGTAAGCCTGACATTGGTAGTGGGGAAAATGCTAGAGTCCATTATAAAAGATGTAATAGCAGAGCACTTGGAAAACAGTGACAGGATCGGACAAAGTCAACATGGATTTCCAAAAGGTAAATCGTGCTTGACTAATCTACTGGAATTTTTTGAGGATGTAACTGGTAAAATAGATAAAGGAGAACCAGTGGATGTGGTGTATTTGGACTTTCCGAAGGCTTTCGATAAGGTCCCGCATAAGAGATTAGCGTGTAAAGTTAAGGCACATGGGATTGGGGGCAAGGTATTGACTTGGATAGAGAACTGGTTGGCAGACAGAAAGCAAAGAGTTTGGAATAAACGGGTCTTTTTCTGAGTGGCAGGCAGTGACTAGTGGGGTACTGCAGGGATCGGTCCTTGGACCCCAGCTATTCACAATATATATTAATGATCTAGACAAGGGAACTAGATGTAATATCTCCAAATTTGCAGACGACACAAAGCTGGGTGGGCGTGTGTGCTGTGAGGAGGATGCCGAGAAACTCCAGGATGATTTGGACAGGTTGGGTGATTCGGCAAAAGCATGGCAGATGTAATATAACATGGATAAATGTGAGGTTATCCACTTTGGTGGCAAAAACAGGAAGGCAGATTATTATCTGAATGGCAATAGATTGGGAGAAGGGGAAGTGCAACGAGACCTGGGTGTCCTTGTGCACCAGTCGCTGAAGGTAAGCATGCAGGTGCAGCAGGCGGTTCAGAAGGCAAATGGCATGTTGGCCTTTGTAGCGAGAGTTTGAGTACAGGAACAAGGATGTCTTGCTGCAGTTATACAGGGCCTTGGTGAGACCACATCTTGAGTATTGTGTGCAGTTTTGGTCACCTTATCTGAGGAAGGATGTTCTTGCCATGGAGGGAGTGCAGCGAAGATTCACCAGACTGATACCTGGGATGGCAGGAATGACGTATGAGGAGAGATTGGGTCGATTGGGCTTATACTCACTGGAGTTTAGAAGAATGAGAGGGGATCTCATTGAAACTTATAAAATTCTGACAGGACTGGACAGACTAGATGCAGGAAGGATGTTCCCGATGGTCGGGGAGTCCAGAACCAGGGGTCACAGTCTAAGGATAAGGGGTAGGCCATTTAGGACAGAAATGAGGAGGAATTTCTTCACCCAGAGAGTGGTGAACCTGTGGCATTCTCTACCACAGAAGGCAGTAGAGGCCAATACATTAAATATATTCAAGAAGGAGTTGGGTATATTTCTTAAGGCTAAAGGGATCAAGGGGGTATGGGGAGAATGCAGGAACCGGGTACTGAATTTGAATGATCAGCCATGATCGCATTGAATGGCGGAGCAGGCTCGAGGGGCCGAATGGCCTACTCCTGCTCCTATCTTCTATGTTTCTATGTAAGTCTTAATCACTGCCAGGCAACCTTTATGGCACTGAAAATTAACTTTTACAAGTGTGGTGTCTCATTCCTTCAGATTTTAATTATTGTTGGAGATTTTTTAAAAATGTAGATAACATTTATTTTTACTTTTTTTTCTGTCTCTTTTATCTCTCTTAATCCCATATTTCTTTCCCTCTCTCTTTATTTTATTTTCTGTACCTGATTTGACAATGAATTCAATATTCTAACTAACACTTCCTGGTTCAGACTCTGCGCTGCTCATTAACAATTCTTCAATCTGATTGGTTAAGGAGATACATAGTTGCTTTCCCTGCTCACACAGGTGCCAGATCCGCTGTAGATGGTGTTGTGTCAAAATGGCTTTTTATTACAGTAAGTTTCAGTGCAAATCGTATAGAAAATCCTGGGCAAGTGTACGATTAATGAACGGCTGGCGCCGTTTGATCACCACTGAGAGCAAAATCCGGCCCAATGCCTTTTAAAGAATTTAGTACGAATGCTTTGTTGAGTTAAGCTGCTCATGGTCGACCAGCCTGTTCTTAGTCACTGTAGCTCTGGACAATTTCCTGTCTCTGAAAGAAATTAGTCTGTTGAGATAAGCAACTCATGGCTGAACGGCCTTGTCTCCCTCTAGTCTAAGCTCATCAAGCTGACAATAACCAATCAACCTTAGCTTCCCTGACCTTGTTATGTTGGAAAAATAATGAAATTCGGGTCGGGGGCTTCCCGTGGGTGTAAGCGCGCCGGCCGTTGAGCTGTGGGCCCGCGTGGGATTCCGATTCTGGTCCTCCTCCAACTGTTGGTGCACAGTGCTTGCGTATCCCAGGGGCACAGTTAGTTTGATGCATCCCCTGGGATCACGTGGGCCATGGAGAGCCAATGGTAGCAGGGAATGCTTCATTCATAAATTTGACAGGAAGAGCTGTCAACCCTATGAATACTATGGCCTAGAAATTCAGTTGGCGCCGCGCCAGGGCTTTAGCGCCGGAAAGTTAGCGCCGGCGCTATGTCCCCCTGCGCGCGCCAAAAATTCAGTAGCGCCGCGCCCAAACGGCTGCCGGCGCTACTGAAGGGTGTTTGCGCCTGAAAATGGGCGCTACCTGCCGCTTTGCGGCGCTATTCCGGCGCTGCGGCGCCCGATGCGGTGCGGCAGGCTCGGGAAGTGCAGGCCTCCTCCTTCAGTTAAGGAGGAGCTGCCTGCACCCGCCCGCTGGCCGGTAAACTCATCAGAAAAATGAGCCCGGCACCTCGGGGAAGTGCCGGGCTCGCAGCCCGGAAGCATCTGTTCCGCGGGGGGGGGGTGGAGGAGTCCGGGGAGGGAGGTGCGGGCAGGCGGCCAGCGGGAAAGCGGCCGGCCGCCGCGCGACCTTAAGGCGCAGGCGCTAACTGATGTAAGACTCTGTTGCCAGAGTCTTAGTTGCGGCTGCCACGGGCGAGGCGGCCGCAACTGAATTTCGGCGCTGGGGCCCGTCGGCATGGCAACCGGGACGCTGCGCACACCGATGACGTCATCGGTGCCGGCGCAGCGCAACCGGTCTCCCGCCGATTCTAGGGCCCCAGGGAATTTCTAAACTGGCCATAACTCCGGCGCTAGGCCCTCTAGCGCCTCAAATGCGGCGCTAAGGCTACTCAATTTCTAGGCCTATAAGCCCCAAAACATCAGTGAAACCTCAAATAATTTTTTTTTTAATCACATTTTTAAAATAAACTATAAATTACATGAAATAACTATTTTAAACAATAATTTAAATTTTTGAAAAAATTAATTACATTTTCTAACAGGGCTAAAAATAAACTTACCTTTCTTTAAAGTATTTAAAAATCATAAACCTGTGGAAAAAATGTTTTAATTTTAATTAATTCACCACTTACCTTGTTAAAAGCAGGCCTTGCGCTGGCTTTTTATAAGTGTAACTGCTGGAGACTTACCCTCCCGGAGAAACCTGCAAAAAAAACATAAGTTCAATGCGCACGCGTTCAACTTCTGAACCCCTTCTTTCAGGGGAAGGGAAGTGCCAGTTTCCCGCACATGCGTAGTGCATGCACAAAACCGGCACTTTCATTGGGCCTACGCGTGAGTACCCCGTGCGTACTCACGCATTGGGACCCGAATTTCTGGGCCAATATCACATTTCAAGGCTCCAGGTGCAAGGGTTGGGCTCGTACTGATTACAAGACCTGTATAAGTACAGGTGATAATAAAAGTTCAGTAGTAGAGGTAAAGCTACAGAGGAGAGGAGAATAGCAGTCGAGTTATGACTCTACTCAAGAAGGGAACAAGGAAATATTGTTCTGTTCTTATAACTGTTGCTCGGGCATTGTAATTGTCTTAATTTGTACTTGGTTTGATCATCTCAATAAAGAATCTCATCACCCCCCATAAGGTGTCAGGGTCAGATTATATTACAATAGGGACTACACTTCAAAAAGTACTTCATTGGCTGTAAAGTGCTTTGGGATGTCAAGTGATCGTGAAAGGTGCTGTATAAATGCAAGTCTTTCTTTCTTTGAAACAGGTGTTCGTCTCTTTGCGTATGCAAATACATGGTCTAATGCCCATTTGAGGTCTCCGGTGCCAAATTGGGTTGCCCTGAACATAGCCAGTGCTGAGCTAGCTGCATTCAGGAAAACCAGGTCTACATGCAGCCTAACCGGCAGTCCTTAAAGGGACCACTACAGGCTGCCACCAAAAAGATAAGTTTGTAAAAATACTTACCTACATGTGGAGCAGGGAGGAGCAGGAGTGCTCCTCCTGATCCCACATTAAAACCGGGGGCCGTTGCTGGCCATCACTTGCCTTCCTCCCAATTGCTGTCTCAGCCCCCATCGCCCGATTGCACCCCCCATCCCGATTGCACCCATTCCAATCAGCCTCCCTTTCCCAGTTGCCCCCTCCCGATCACCCTCACATTCTCGGTCGCCCCCACCCCCCCCCGCCCCCCGGGCCCTCCTGATCATGTTCTCTTCCTCTTCAATTACCTGCCCGAGGGCCACTGGCAGCAATGCATTGGCCCAAAATTCAAACCCTCTTCACTGGTGAGCTGCCTGGGGACGCCCAGCAGGTGTTTGCAGATCACCGGTCTCATTTAATGAGGCCTAAGGCCCAATATCGGGTGCACCTTGGGTCTTCTTGTTCAGGCGCAAATGAATTTCTCGGCCACAGGATCTTACAAAGCGCAATGAATTGAACCTGCACTTTACTTGGAATAAATAATGATGTATCTTGTATGTTGCTCTGATATCACAGAATCACAGAAACTCCACAGTGCAGATAGAGGCCATTTCGGCCCATCGAGCCTGCACCGACACATATCCCACCCAATCCCCGTAACCCCTACACCAACACATATCCCACCCTATCCCCGTAACCCCACGTATTTTTAATCCCCCTAACACTAAGGGTCAATTTATCATAGCCAATCATCCTAACCCGCACATCTTTGGACTGTGGGAGGAAACCGGAGCACCCGGAGGAAACCCACACAAACACGGGGAGAATGTGCAAACTCCACACAGACAGTCACCCGAGGCCGGATTCGAACCCGAGTCCCTGGCGCTGTGAGGCAACAGTGCTAATCACTATGCCACCGATACTTTAAATAAAATGATGGATTGCTTTCCGGTTTATGTTTGTCTGTTGCGTTACCAAATGAGAAATAGTCAACCAGCCACACACCAATTTAAAAGGATTGTCCTGTTTCACATGTGTTGACCATTTTCCATGGAAAGGATTTAGATATGAGTTATTTTTAACTATGTTTCTAAATTGAAGCTTGCTTTAAAGGGGCTAGTTTCTCAGGACAGCCTCATACTGGGATGCGAATCAGAAGCCAGATATACCATCTGGCTAAATGATCTCAGACAATAGAGGCTTGTTAAAATACATTCCAGCAAACATTCACATCTTGGCGATTCGAATGCCTCATTCTTTTTGAGCTTTACGTGGAGCTAATTTCAAGGGCGACGTGATTGGCACCTCTACTGATCAGCTTCGGTCCCGAAAAGAATCAGGAGTAAAACAAGCTAATTTCCTGTTCAGGGAAGCTTTGAAATCAGCTAAACTGCAAGGGTAGTCAGTTTTTGTTAAGGGAAAAGCTATTAGAGCCTTCAGTGAGGTGAAGAGGTTAGAAATACTGGAGGATAGTTAGAACACCTTCTATTGAAGTCAAGCAAGATGAACAACTGAAGTAGTGTCACATAGCATGCACATTATTTTCGTATTAATACATGGAAATAAGTTATGTCGATTAAACCATTATAACTATTGCCGTATATGTTTACCTTGTTGTGGAATAAAGCACCTTAACAAATTGAACCAAAGTTCCCCTCATAAAGGGATATGGGAACTGGGTGGGAATGTCAGATTAGGACTACTGCTCATGTGTAGGATAAACACCAACATGGACTAGCTGAGCCGAACAGTCTATTTCCATGCTGTAATTTCTATGTAGTATTAACTCAAACTGCCTTCAAAGAGACTGAGGAAATATGCATGTGAAAGATACAGTGATCTGGTCCAGATCGCAAGGAGGTTTCATTATTACACTCCTGAGCCTGCCATCATACAAGTAGATGTAAGGCAATGTGAGTCAATTCTCACAAAAGTAAGATGTGTAGACCTCTTGCAGGAGCACCGGTGCCATGGTAGACCCAAATTTGTGACAAGGGCCTTATCAGGAGTTATGAAGATAACCAGTGTTAGGAGGTGACCGTGGTATTTTATTGGTTTCATTCAACATTACATTGACCTGCAGATGAACAAATGAAGAAATGCGTGTTATGTATAGTGCACAATGAACTGGGTTTAGAATGCACTTCAAAAACTGCATTTACACTATGAATGTAGCATTGGTGCAAAGTGGTTTTGCTTCACATCAACATGAAGTAGTTGCAGTGTAAATCTGGAGTCAAGTCCTGGACCCAAAATAAAGCAGACTGAGAATCCTTGGAGGAGGGCTATTCTCACTCCACTCCAGGGTCAGTTTGAGCCTTGATTCTAGACTTACACGATAATTACTTAATGTCGATGTAATGCGAAGAATCAGAATCCTTTCCAATATGCAAAAAGCAGTTGGAGCAACTTTAGAATGAACTTCAGATTTCACCAATTAGGAATTGAATGAAAAGTGGACGTTAGAAAGGAGATTTAAAAATGTACGGTACTTGGAGAATTGAACAGTGTGAGATAGCTCGGTGAAACATTTAGTAAAGTAGTTACAAAAACTGGGAAAGGTCAGAAAATAGTATCAGCATTACAGAGAGAGGATAAAAAAAAACATAAATTCATCCAAAGCTGAAAGTGCAAGGAAAGAAGCTCAGGAGATTGTTGAAGGGGGGAGATAAAACTTTTCTAGACAAAGTCAAGTTGGAAACTAAAGAAGATAACGTGATTAAAGAAGGAAATAAGAGGCAAAGCAATTGCCACTACAAAGTAAAACTATCATCAGTGCTCATGACAAAATGAAAGAGCAGAACTGTGGAAAAGTAAATTGATGAGGACTAAAGAATTCACTTTAGGAGAAAAACACCATTGGGAGGCTAATCTGTCATAGCAAATCACCCACCCATTGTAGAACCTGCCCGATTTTCATTCCATTGAAATCAATTGGATGAAAGTCGGGTGCCTCTATAACGGGCAGGCGTTCCAGACTTGCAGATTACTGCCCAGGAGATGAAGCTGAAAATGACCCAAATTTCCTTATTCTTGAATTAGTACATAAGGACTGGTCTGTACTTTCTATAACATGCAAACTCATACAACCTTAACAAATATGAAAATAATTGAAACATAGAAACATAGAAGATAGGAGCAGGAGTAGGCCATTCGGCCCCTCGAGCCTGTTCTGCCATTTAATGAGATCATGGCTGATCATTTGTATTCAGTACCCTATCCCTGCCTTCTCCCCATACCCCTTGATCCCTTTAGCCTTAAGAAATATACCTAACTCCTTCTTGAATATATTTAATGAATTGGCCTCAACTGCCCTGTATGGCAGAGAATTCCACAGGTTCACCACTCTCTGGGTGCAGAAATTCCTCCTCATCTCTGTCCTAAATGGCTTACCCCTTATCCTTAGACTGTGACCCCTGGTTCTGGACTCCCCCGCCATCAGGACTATCCTTCCTACATCTAGTCTGTCTCGTCCTGTTAGAATTTTATAAGTTTCAATGAGATCCCCTCTCATTCTTCTAAACTCTAGCGAATATCAGCCTAATCGACCCAATCTCTCCTCATACGTCATTCCTGCCATCCCAGGTATCAGTCTGGTGAATCTTCGCTGCACTCCCTCCATGGCAAGAACATCCTTCCTCAGATAAGGGGACCAAAACTGCACACAATACTCAAGATGTGGTCTCACCAAGGCCCTGTACAACTGCAGCAAGACTTCCTTGCTCCTGTACTCGAATCCTCTCGCTATAAAGGCCAACATACTATTTTGAGTATGGAGCAGGAGTAGGCCATTCGGCTCGAAGGGCCGAATGGCCTACTCCTGCTCCTATCTTCTATGTTTCTATGTTTCTATGTTTCTTTTTAACCACCTGCTGCACCTGCATGCTTACCTTCAGCGACTGGCACACAAGGACACCCAGTTCTCATTGCACTTCCCCTTTTCCCAATCTATTGCCGTTCAGATAATAATCTGTCTTCCTGTTTTTGCCACCGAAGTGGATAACCTCGCATTTATCCACATTGGGCAGATGCATGGCAAATGCAGTATAATCACCCAACCTGTCCAAATCATACTGGAGTTTCTCTGCATCCTCCTCACAGCACACACGCCCACCCATCTTTGTGTCGTCTGTGTCGTCTGTAAACTTGGAGATATTGCATCTAGTTCCCTCGTCTAGATCATTTATATATATTGTGAATAGCTGGGGTCCTAGCACCTAGCATTCAGTCAGATATTGATTCCTATATGTATATTTGCATTATTGCTGCTCAATATTTAATATTTCTATAAACAACATACAGGAAACTTTGTGCTATCCGCACCGACGGGACCGAGCTGTTGCCGTTCCCTCAAAACTGCCGGACACACCAGCGCTGATGTTGAAACATACGGAGATTTTCAGCTCCGTGTGAATCAACAAACCCTGTTGCTTCTAAACAGTCGGCAAGCGTCTCTGTAGCGCCTCTAGCTGAAGCTGTTGCTTAGCTACAGACCTTGCAGAGCTTGACTGTTGAGAAAAAAGCAACGAAAAGAAAAAAAACCTAACGAAATGGCTCCTGATTTTTGCCGGTGGCTCGAGCTTGCCGGACATTTAGCCTCCGGATAACACAAAGTTTCCTGTATTCTGGTACGGTCCCATACAATGTCTTAATGGATATTTTAAGGTATCTATATTAGTTAACTCCAAAGCCAATTTTAACTCAAAATACTGCACTCGAAGAAAATAAAAGATCGCATGTTTGAGGAATGAAAAGCCATAATAAATGTTGTCCTTGAATGCAGAGCATCATGATGTTGTATGACTATTGTAAATGCCTACTAGTTCAACAGTTAGCTGTTGGTTTTAGTAACCATGGTAACTTGATTATATAGCTGGATTGAAAAGGCGAGAAAAGCCAAACTTGGCTCTTTCAGTTTCCCTAAAGTGAATGGTGATAGATCCTGTCTGAAGAAATATTTAAAATCTATTGATTTTACATAGAATATACAGCACAGAAACAGGCCATTCGGCCCAACTAGTCTATGCTGCTGTTTATACTCCACACGAATCTCCTCCCATTCCATCTATCTCATCTCAGCCTTTCAGCATATTGTTCTATTCCCTTTTCTCTCATACGCATTTAGTTTCCTTTTGAAAGCATCTATGCTATTTGACTCAACCACTTCCTGTGGTAGCGAGTTCCACATTCTAACTCTAAGTAAAGAAATATCTCCTTATTTTCCTATTGGATTTATGAGTAATTATCTTGTATTTATGGCCCCTAGTTTTGGACTCTCCCACAAGTTGAAATATTTTCTACACATCTGCCCTGTCCAACCCATTCATAATTTTAAAGACCTCTATCAGATCTCCTTTTTTCTGAAGTTAAAAAACTCTAACGTGTTCATTCTTTCCCAGTAGCTGTAATCTCTCAGTTATGTTACTTTTGCACTTTCTCCAGTGCTTCTATGTCCTTTTTATAGTATGGAGACCAGAACTGTCAGACTGCTCACGATGCGGTCTCCTCTACACTGAGGAGACCAAATGTAGATTGGGTGACCGCTTTGTGGAACACCTCTGTTTCTATTTTTCCTACCAATGTGCATCACCTCACATTTATCTATGTTAAAGTTCATTTGCCACTAAACTGTCCAGTCTGCAAGTTTTCTAATGTTTTCATGTATTACATTGCATTCTTCCTCAGTGTTAGCTATACCCCCTAATTTGGTATCATCTGCAGATTTTGATATTTAAAGGGAGAAATTGATTATATCCCAGGAATAGGTGGTAACTTTTGAAAAGTTTGAGAATTAGCACCAGGCGCTAATGCTTCAGACTGCACGCAAAATTCAGTCTCATTGTACAAAGAAAGGATTGGAGCGCTAAATCAAGCGCTAATGGCCTAGTTCAGTGGCGTTAAACCCGAAGCACTGACCAATATCAGGTGCAGTCTAATCAAAAGTCATCATTGCTACAGGCTCTTTCCAGTTCTTAAAGGGGAGGTTCATTGATGCTGCAGAACCTCATTCTCATCATTGCTAGCTGTGCAGCCGTCTCAGCCAGCAGCAGCAGGTCAAGGAGAAGGAGCTGGAAGACTCAAGCAGCCATAATGATGGAAGATCCACGCCCCGGGGAGAGAGCCAGCAGATTCTGTGACCAAGCATTGGAGGCGTTGGTGTTTGCAGTGGAAAGACAGAGGGCGGTGCTCTACCCGACATGTGGCAGGATGTCCTCGCCACAAGTCTTCCGCACCATGTGGAAGGAGGTAGCCCAGCACGTCTCGGGCAGCACTGTAATCCCGAGGATCCACACGCAGTGCAGGAAGAACATTAATGACCTCACTCGGGTGGTCAGGGTGAGTTAATGCTTCAACTAATGCTACATACCACCATCTGAACCACAGTCTGCACACACTGCCCAAAGCACCACACCCCCAGCACTCACCCACCAACAATCTCTACCTACCAACTCTCACACCCACGTCTCATACCTTGCACACAGTCACAGCTATTCAACTATGGCAGACACATTGCTCCACACTCACTCACACACTTTCCTTTCTCTTGCAGGCCAAGATGGCTCACAACAGGAGGGAGCAGGAGCGCACAGGCAGGGGACAAGCCGACACCCAACCACGGTGTGCACTGGTGACTAGAGTGCTGCAGATTATTGAGCACCAGGTGGTGCGCACCAGCAACATTGACCTCCTTGGGGACAACAATGGCATGTTCATCCCTACTCCTTCCTCTCATATCCCACGTCCCCCTCACCCCACAAGCGTTTCACACTTTCCAGCTAATCATGCTGCATGCATGTATTTCTCCCTTCCTGCCCCCTCCCCTTACCTTAACCTGAATCTTGTGCCTTTATACTTTCAGATAATCAGCAAGCACCTGAGCAGCCTGTCCCTGAGCTCACCATAGAGAGCGAGGCGGGAGAAGAGGAGGAGGAAGAAGAAACCGTGTCACTGCATGCTTCAATCGCAGGCACCAGCTCAGATACTGGCACTACGCGTTCTTTAGAGGATAGTATAGTAGTCGGATCTGCACAGGGTGAGGCACCCGGGACGAGTGGGCTGCACCAAGGCCAGGGGAAAAGGGTAGCTTGGGAGACAGCTCCCCGGAGGGCGAGTTCACGCGCGAGTTCTGCTGCACAGGACTCAGATGAGGACGTCTTTAGAAGAAGGGTGGTGAGCATGCACACGGAGATGATGGGTGCGATGGCAAGGGTGCCTCTCGGCAATGGTAAGGAGCATAAAGGAGTCCGCTTCCAACATTGCACAGAGTTCTGCACATTTCCAGTCTGCAAAGGATGGTAGAGTTCCAGACCTGATGCTGTGTGTGATGGGCGATCTGGCAGCTTCCATTACAGCACAGGCAGAAGCGACGCAACATCTTAGTGCTGTAATGCAGTCTATGCTTGGTAGCATCCAATCTCAAACTCCTTTCACGCAGTCTCAGCTTGATGCAATGCAAGCTCTGACTGCTGCCATCATGGCTGGGTCTACCACCGTCGACCGGGGCTTTCATGGTGTCGCAGCAGGCCAGCAATCTGTGCTGCAACAGATTGCTAGGGATGCTGAGGTGCTGCAGTGGGAGTGGCAGTGGGTCAATGGAGCAGGGACCTGCTGTCCTCTCTCAGGAGGACAGCATTCCTGCTCCCACTATTGGCCATTGTCCTTGTCGCTGCCTGTCATCCAGCCAGCCCAAACTGCTGCCGCCCATGCTGAGGTGGTCCAGTCTACAGCCGGGCCTTCCAGGGTGACCTGCAAGGCCATCGGAAGTCTCCCACACGGACACTCAGCAGCCTTCCACCAGCCCTGCTACAGCCACTAGGCCAACACTTCGTAGGAGCACTGGAGTAGGCAAAGGCACAGTAACGAAATGCACTAAGGGATTGCACAAGGGTGAATAGGTAATAATGTTGCTGATTATTGATAAATTTATTCATTTAGTTTGGATTCTTTTGTGGTGTGTCTCATTTCAGCTTTGCGCTGTGATATGGCCTGCGACAGGGATGGGAATGATGGGGATGTGGTGAGCAACTGGGATCTGGGGTTTAATTTATTGGAACCGCAGTCTGATGAGGCAATCACGGACTGCACTTCCGAAAGGCCGATTGAGTGGCTGCCTCCTCCCTCGCTCCTGTTACTCCTCCTCCTCCTCCTCATTCTCTTCCTCCTCCTCCTTCACCTGCTCCTCCTCTCCCTCTTCCTCATCCTGAGGTGGTCACGCAATCCCTGGTGGCAAGGGCTGGGCCCTCATGATGGCCAAGTTATAGAGCATGCAGCAGACCACCATGAAATGGGACACCTGCTCCAGTGAGAACTGGAGAGCTCCTCTCGATCGGTCAAGGCAGCGGAACCATTGCTTGAGCACCCCGATGGTCTGCTCGATGATGTTCATGGTGGTGGCATGGTTCTCATTATATGAGTGCTGGGCAGGAGTGTTGGGGTTGCGGAGGGGAGTCATAAGCCAGGTGGAGAGCGGATAGCCCTTGTCTCCGAGCAGCCAACCGCGAGCTTGAAGAGTGTCGGTACACCGGTCTGGCGCAGGATGGCGACATCGTGGCTGCTGCCAGGATAGCGGACATTCACATTGAGGATTCACTGTCTGTGGTCGAACACCAACTGCACATTAAGTGAATGGTAACCTTTGCGGTTATGAAAGATCTAAGGATTGTTATGCGGTGCCCCGCAAAGCCATGTGGGTGCAGTCAATGGCCAGTTACATCCTCAAAAAATTGCAGTAGATTAGTCAAGCACGATTTACCTTTTGTGAATCCATGTTTACTTTGTCCGATCCTGTCACTGTTTTCCAAGTGCTCTGCTATTACATCTTTTATAATGGACTCTAGCATTTTCCCCACTACCGTTTTCTCTCTGCCACCTTTTTTTAATAGTGGGGTAATATTAGCTACCCTCCAATCCATGGGAATTGTTCCAGAGTCTATAGAATTTTGGAAGATGACCAGCAATGCATCTACTATTTCTAGGGCCACTTCCTTAAGTACCCTAGGATGTAGATTATCAGGCCCTGGGGATTTATCGGCCATCAATCCCGTCAATTTCCCTAACACCATTTCCCTACAAATACTGATTTCTTTCAGTTCCTCCCTCTCATTAGACCCTATGTTCCCCGACATCCCTGGGAGATTATTTGTGTCCTCCTTTGTGAAGACAGAACCAAAGTATGAATTTAATTGGTCTGCCATTTCTTTGTTCCCCATTATAAATTCCCCTGATTCTGACTGCAAGGGTCCTACGCTTGACTTCACCAATCTTTTTCTCTTCACATATCTATAAAAGCTTTTACAGTCAGTTTTTATGTTCCCTACAAGCTTACTCTCATACTCTATTTTCCCCCTTTTAATTAATCCCTTTGTCCTCCTTTGCTGAATCCTAAACTGCTCCCAATCCTCAGGTTTACTGCTTTTTCTGGCCAATTTATATGTCTTCTCCTTGGATCTTATGCTTTCCCTAATTTCCCTTGTTAGCCACGGTTGATTCGCCTTTTTTGTTTTATTTTTATGCCAAACAGGGATGAACAAATTCTGTAGTTCATCCATGCAATCTTTGAATGTTTGCCATTGCCTATCCACCGTCAACCCTTTGAGTAACATTCCCCAATCAATCCTACCCAACTCGCACCTCATACCATCGTAGTTTCCTTTATTTAAATTCAGGACCCTAGTCTCTGAGTCAACTACTTCACTCTCCATCTTAATGATCGCTCCGCCCCAAGGGGCCTCGCATAGCAAGATTGCTAATTAATCCTTTCTCATTACATAATACCCAGTCTAAGATGGCCTGATCTCTAGTTGGTTCCTCGACATATTGGTCCAGGAAACCATTCCGTATACACTACAGGAATTCCTCCTCCACAGTGTTGTTACTAATTTGGTTAGCCCAATCTATATGTAGATTAAAGTCACCCATGATAACTGCTGTGCCCTTATTGCACCCATCTCTAATTTCCTGATTAATGCCATCCCCAGCCTCCGCATTACTGTTTGGAGGTCTATATACCACTCCCACTAACGTTTTCTGCCCCTTGGTATTTCTCAGTTCTACCCATACAGATTCCACATCATCAGAGCTAATATCCTTCCTTTCAATTGTGTTAATCCCCTCTTTAACCAGCAATGCAACCCACCTTCTTTTCCTTTTTGCCTCTCTTTCCTGAATATTGAATACCCCTGGATGTTGAGTTCCCAGCCTTGGTCACCCTGGAGCCATGTTTCCATAATCCCAATCATATCATATCCATTTACCTCTATTTGCGCAGCTAATTCATCCACCTTATTATGAATGCTCCTCGCATTAAGACACAAGGCCTTCAGGCTTGTTTTTTTAACACTCTTACACCTTTTAGAATTATTATTTACTGTGGCCTTGTTTGATTTAAACCCTTGATTTCTCTGACTGCCACCTTTGTTTTTCTCCTTCCTGTCTTTTGCTTCTATCCTTGTTTCCCTTTCCTCTGTCTTCCTGCTCGGGTTCCCAACCCCCTGCCATTTTAGTTTAAAGCCTCCCCCAGAGCATTAGCAAACACTCCCCCTAGGAAATCAGTCCCAGTCCTGCCCAGGTGCAAACCGTGCGGTTTGTACTGGTCCCACCTCCCCCAGAACTGGTTCCAATGTCCCAGGAATTTGAATCCCTCCCCCTTGCACCATTCCTCTAGCCATGTATTCATCTGAAATATCCTTCTATTTCTACTCTGACTAGCATGCTCCTCACTTAATTGGAGGCAGGAGAAGTGCTCTCGGAATACCCTAGGAGGGTAAGGCCTCCTGTTGAGAGCCCTCATGGTCCTTCTCCTCCCCCTGGCCACATGTTCCAATCTTTCTCGCTGCCTCCGCTCCCTCTGCCATAGATCCTGGAGGGCAAGGTCAACTGCCAGTACAGCCCCCATTAATGTAACCAAGTGTGGCACTTCGATATGTTGTGAGAATAAATGTAACCAAATTTTAGTAGCCACAACACTCCTGATACTATAAAACCTTTAAATGACTGAATGAATTGGTTTCACAATGTAAAACTGACAAGGAAGCAGTGAAACACCACTAACCTGACAGCTGTGACTCATTACTGAGGATGCCTTTAAGTAATGCCCCTGGAGCTGGCATCTGCCTGCTTGACGCCTCCTCTCCCTGTCGCTGTCGGGGCGAGGCACTAAGGCAGGGGGGCGACAATGAATTTTGCAGACTGGGTGCCCAGTGAGTGCTGCACGCTCACTGACATCATGATCTGCCTGGCGCTGTGGTCCCCGGCGGTAACTCATAGCGCCGGTACTACGGGGGTACCGGGTTAGGCGTGTGTCACTGGATTCGCCTCACCCTGGCACTAATTGGAAGTGCTAACCAACTGAATGTTTCCCCCTTTAGTTACTTATTCCTAAGTCCAAATCTATTTAGTAGACATTTGTACACGCTGTTATTTTTGTTACAATATATATAAAGGCTGTTATATTTTCCTCCATCATTCAGCTGCTTTTCAAATCACGTGATTTGAAGGAGTCTGCCATCTGTTGCTGTCTGCCATTACACCTCTGCTGTAAGCGGTTTTGATCCTAGCCCAATGGCTAGACGGACGGTTCGAATCGCCCCCGCCTTACGAAAGTTCTATACCCAGGAATTATTGTTCAGAGTGTAAATGGAATAAGTCACGGACAGGAATGCTTCGGTGAAAAATCAGACTTATATTTATTTGGTCTAACGTACAGTGGCTAAAACATGCACTACTAAACAAAATCACTGTCTCTGTGGACAATAAAATCCAGGTTACAAACAACATACATACAGTACACGACTGGGGACTATAACAAGCAGCAATTCCCTTGTTGCTATGGTGGACTCTAACTCCACCCCTACCAACGAATTATCCAGTCGCATAAACCCCTTCGCCTGGCTGAACCAAACGAAGCTCCCACCCTCGGAATAGCCCAAAAACTTCACTTCTGAGAAAACTCTGAGCCCCCTTCACCTTACCCAGCTTGCCTGGGACATCTGGTTACCGGCTTGGGACACTCGAGACTATGCTTACCACCACACACAGTCGGTCTCGATCGCTCCGCTCAGTGGCTTCTTCCTGTGGTACTTCTTGTTAGGTCGATTTTGTTGGAGCGAGGAAGCGAGAGAGAGAGAGAGAGAATGGTGGAAAAAGATCTATCTTTATAGGAGTCTTGCTACCCCTATCTTTCCCGCCAATCCTTAAAATCCTTTTGTTTCTAAGCACTCCGGTGCTTAATCAGTGATGGGTCATCATCAGACCCAGGAGTATTCAATGATTGGACTAATGGCCCTAAGTCTGGGACATATCTTTCGGTCTTTGTGTTGGGAAAAACTGGCTCCTCTTCAGCTGGCTGAGGCTAGTGGGTTCATTGTTCTGCTTCTCTTCTGAGATGGAGAAGTGCTTTTACATATTAGAGTGGCTTTCTAATAGGTTCAAGTTCAATGGGTGCCTCAGGGTCCTCAGCCCCTTCGTCAATGGCCCCCTTCCTTTTTCCAGGACTGTCGGGCGAACCCATACATTCTGGATGACTGACAGTTCTTTTGTCACAGCCAACTGCCATGCGTTCTCTGGAGTTTTAACAAACCAGTTTTTTTCACGTATCTGCACAGGGCGATCCCATCACAGGGAAAATGTCCTCAGAAAATCCCATAATGTCCACAAAATATTCTCGACTGAGTCCATTCTTCAAACAGAGACTTTGCGATCTCTTCACTGCTGGTGGGGAATTAAAAATATTAAAATGGCCATTGGAAATAGATAAAATAAGTTTGCATGTGCTATAAAGCATAATACACTCCTGAGTATGTTCCAAGGTTGTTACACATTGTAAGGCTGATAGGATGTTAATACACCACTCTGAACTCCTAATGTATTATGGGCTTGTAACCAATGTCCCCGCTAAGGTGCACACGCGTGCAGCCATGCAGTTATCTGAAAGGTCCCGTGCAGGCCGCTCACCGGCTTTTACACTGTAAATACCGCACACGCACAGAAATTTAAAGGGACCGCGCATTAAAAGAAACAAGCCGCGCAGAACACAGCGCAGCTTCCAGGGAACATTGCTTGTAACATATTATGCACTGCATATTGTCCTATATTTGTGTAGCTTTAGTAAATTGGATTAAACCAGATAGTATATTCCTGGCTTCCTAATGTAGGATAAAAGTGCATGAAGTGAAAAATGTTAGAAATGTCTGTATCAGCATAAAGTAAAGTGGCACTTTTTTAATGAATATGTACAAGTAATGTCCAACTTGTATAGAATAAACTCTGCACTCTATACATTTCGCTAATTAATAGCAACAACTCTTTAGCTCTTTCGCTTTCCATTCGTTTGTCATTACTTTTCCCTATCTCTAATATTTCATTGTTCAAAATTGTTGATTTCAGTGATCTAAACTCAAGCCAATTTTCTTTGTTGACGCTACCCTTGCCCCCTGCTCTGGCTGCAGGCTGCAGGCCACTCGTGCTTGGTGTTTCACCACGTGCAGATGTGTGGTGAAGCTATGAATGTTAGATATGAGTCCTGATTGATAGAGATTGTTGGTAGCTGAGTGATGGGGTGGTGTGAATTGAACAATGGCTGAGGCTAGTGTTGCAGTTGGTAGGATATGGCATTTGAAGATGCATTCACTGACCTTGACCACTCAAGTGACGTCATTGAACTTCTTGCGGCACTGCATCCAGGTCCTCGGGGCTTGACTCCTGGCATTGACCGCCATGGCTATCTGCTTCCATTGCCTTTTAATCGTGTGTCTGGTGGGTCTCCTGGCCCCTGCAGATAAAGGACATCTCTCCTACTTTCCACCTCCTCCACCAAGGCCTTCAGTGCAGCGTTCGAAAACCTTGGAGCCTGCTCGCTCCCATGTTGTGCCACTCTTCACTGTTTCCCAGGTCAGATTCACTTCCTGAATGACTGCTAGCACCTGCTCCAGACACAATGCACCTCCCCTTTAAGAGGGGCAGGCTAGCTTCAAGCAGTGCAGGCTAGCTTTAACTGGTGCTAGCAAGTTACGATTTTAGGCCCCTTGCTGATGCGTAGAGCCAATGAACGGTTAGTGCTGGCTGCATGCTGAAATCATTCAAATGAGCAGGCAGTACAAAGTTGGTATGCTGCCTGCATTGCGATCAACAGGCATGGGTTAATCACGCATTGCGATCCCCTCGCCCGTTTTTGGGAGCTATCCAATTTAGCCCTCGGGGTTCCATAATCTATTCTATTATTCAAATTTTTCCTTTGATCTGGTCCATGGTAGTCATGTCTATAAATTGTTAATCCATTCCTGGATCCTTCCGTACTTTCTCAGAAGTAATAACTCAATATAAAGAGATTTGAATGTTCTTTTACTGTCAAATGCAGTGTATTCCAGCCATGGGCTATAGAAAGCAGATTATGTTCTTGCATGGTCATCATTTTGAAGTTGGAATCTCCTCCCCCATTTTATTTATTTCTTGATTAATCCCATTTTTCTCCCTCTGTCTTTCCTCAAAGTGGTAACAAATGTGGGAATATGGTTGCACAGATATTGGCAGCTCTCTGAGACTTTGCCCAGTTGGCTATTCTTCAGGTTTGAGCCTAGGCAATGAGCAATGATAGACAATTTCTACTTTGTAAAGAAGTGGGTGACATGGATTTTTTTAAGCATGATAATTTTGAGGAATGTGGGGGGGAAAATTCAGTATCGCCCCGTTTGGGGCGCGATTATCAGCCGGGCACAAAGATTAGCGCCTAGCGCTAATTATCGCCTCTGACTGCAAACTTGGCTTTTATCGTCCCTGGAGGTGATTGGAGCACTAAATCAGGCGCTTCACAACTGTCTTAAGGTGCAAAGACCGAGGAGCGAGGCGCTACCTCAGAGCGCTGGCGAAGCTCATGTGATGTCAGTCAGCAATGGAACACAGACACAATGGCGCCGGCCAGTTCTTAAAGGGGAGGGTTGATTTTGCTCTCCATCTACATCCTGCTCATTGCAGCCTTGAATCTTGGCCTGGAGAGACCTGTACATCAAATCTGCTAGAAAGAACAATGGAGAGACCCAGGGAAAGAGCTCAGAGTGCAGCCCCCATAGTCTCTTCTAAATCGATACAAGGAAGGGCAAATCAAAATGAACCTGCAAAGTGCTGCTCAGTACCCAAAACCCCTTCACACAACGTTGAATCTCTCCAAAAGTCTCTCTCTTTCTCAGAATGTGTGGTGCAAAAATGTCACCAACAAAAAAAGGCAGGAAGCGGTCGCTTTTAAATAGCGCTCCCCCAGTCCCTTCCTGACTGCAAAACACTCCTCTCAACCTGTCGTTGCTAGCGGCAGGCGGTAAGGCAGGGGCGCCACTCAATATCCGGTCCGGGGCGTTACCGGGGCGTTGCACACTCAACTGACGTCACGGTCTGCCGGCGCAGGAGATCGTGGCGGTAGTGTTTAGCGCCGCCGCAAAATGTCTAGTTAATTTTGTGAGCGGCGCAAACATCGCCGTGCACAGGCGCTAGTTGCTTTGCGCCCCATTAGTGCCCTCTTAAGGCGCTAACGGGAGGCGCAAACCAACTGAATTTTTCCCCCGTGATATCTTACCCTTCTAATAATTGTGGTGAAATGGAATTTGTATCAGCATTTTTGACTTATTGACATTCATCTCAGAGGTATGGTGACAAATCAGACTGTTACAAGCTGTTGGTAGGATTTGACTAACTCCCTATACTTCTGGTACGACTATATTTTTGTTCACTCTAGCTCTACTATTCATCTAGTAATAAGCTGAATGAAAACCAGGGCTGTGCTGAATAAAAATCATAATCTACTGTTAAGATCGAGTAAGGGCAGCACATACTCCAAAATCATCATTCTTATAAAGACACTTCCAATCACTCATTTCTTTATGAACAAGAATTTCTTGCTTGCAGTCAAAAAAACTGCTGTTGATGCTCAACATTAATGCAGCCTTGCCCCAGTGGCCCGTGGATTGCGTGTACACATTCTGTACCGGTACATGCAGTACCGGTCTGGGATTTCAGCCAGTTGATTGGTAGAAGTGATTTATGGATGTAGCCCTACAACTGGGAGATGGTTAGTCCCTAACTAATAAAATCTTCACGCTGCTACTCAATGCCGTACAACTTCCAAGTGCCTACCTATTTTTGCTGTGTGGAAATAATGTATAAATGTAAGAGGAACTCCTCTAATATAGCAACCTCTCTCCTAGAAACTACAAGCTTATTTGCCAGTAGTTCCTTGTAACATATTCTATCATCTGATGTTTGTAGCAGTTTGTGATTAATTTTCACTTTATTGGTAAGAATTCCCAGTGACTGGCTAAATTGTTTCAGCCTCTACCTTTACGTTATTAACACCAATAATAATGCTCATACATATTGGAACTTTGTAGAGCAATATTACTTTCAAAGTTGTAGATTGTTCATATTATGAATTGTAATAAAGAGATTTGATGGTAATTAGTTGAAGCAGAATCCCCATCATTCAGCAATGTCATTGCATTTTAAATGCTGTACTTTGATCTTCATAAATAGAGCTGACACTGGATAATAAGAGACTGTACTGGCAAAAGTCTACAGTGAAACTTCACTCTGCAGGTTCAAGTTACTGTGTGTTTGTGTCCATTTCCTGCCCCCAGTCTCTTTGTCTTATGCTGACTTAGCATAATTCTCTCATTCTCACTGTAATCTTAAAAAACACAGCTATTCTCTCCTACAACTTCAATCACATCCCTATCAGCTAACCTAGAGGTGCAGTATCTGTACACCATCAGATCATCTATACACACACAGACTGCCTCAGTTTCCATCTATATTCTGCTGTGTTGCTTATTACATTATTTTATACAAAATTGCTCATTATTGAAGTATTTCTGGCCATGGAAGCTTACAGCACAGAGGGAGGCCATTCAGTCCATCTTGCCTTTGCCAGCTATTTGCTGGTGCAATCCCATCGCCTTTCTCTCCAAATAGCCCTGTAGCTTATTCTGCTAAAAATGTTTATCTACTCTTCCCATAAAAGATGCGATGGTCTCTGCCTTAATTACTCGCTGTGGAAAAGCATTCCACATTCTAACAACTCTCTGCATGCACAACATTTCCCCTAACCTCTCTCCTCACACTCTTAGATACAATTTTAAATTGATCCCTTGTCACTGACTCTCCTCCCTATCAAAACCTTCCATAATTTCTAAAACCTCGATTAACTCTTGGCTTTCTTCGCTTCCGTGCGAGTAGTCCCAGTATTTCAAGTCTCATCTGATAACTGTAGTTCTTCATCCCTGGTATCATTCTAGTGAACCTATGGCTTTTTTAAATCATGGGGCTCCCAATGTTGCACACAGTACTCGAACAATGGCCTAACTATTGTTTTGTACAAACTTACTGTTACCACTTTGGGGGAGAAATTGGGTCCCTTTACGCCTCCCATTATCACCTCGGGGAGGCGGGGGGGGGCAATAACGGGGCGCTAATCACTTACCAACTGGGTGCGGCGAGAAGATCGACTCCCGCTATATTCGGCAGGAGGTTTGCGCCGGCAGTATGGTGTTGCGCCCCAATCTCCTTTGCCTGGAGATTGTGATATCATCATTGGGAGGCCGGGCGCTTCTGGAGGCAATACTTAAAGGCGACGTGGCCAAGGTAAGTGGAAGAAATTCTCAAATGGTCCTTCTGGGTTTTTTTTCATTTTTCTTCTCCAGCGATCGATCAGCCCAGCACTCTGCTGCAGTACATTGGGCTGATCAGGTTGGATCACGGTTGCCGTCGGGGACCAGGTGAGTTTTTTCCTTGCAGAGCCTGCAGCAATGGACCTTCCCTTTAAGGGAGGGAAGGAGCCTTCCAACACAGCAGCGCTGCACGGCCCATTGGGCTGCGCTGTTCACCTACCACCCCGTCTGCTGCCTGTTGTGCTCCAGGAAGGAAGTGGAGCGCTTGACTTGGCGCTCCACTTCCTTCCTGGAGCGCAAATCCGAATTTTTTAAAAGTTGAAAGACATTAGCGCCTGGCACTAATTTTTTAAACCAAATTTCTCCCCCGTTGTTCTTATCAGAAGGTTGTGGGTTCAAGTCCCACTCCAGAGACTTGTGCACAAAAATCTAGGCTGACACTCCTCCAGTGCAGTGCTGAGGGCGAGCTACACTGTCGGAGGTGCCGTCTTTCAGATGAGATGTTAAACCGAGGCCCCGTCTGCCCTCTCAGGTGGACGTAAAAGATCCTATGAAGAAGAGCAGGGAAGCCATCCCCAGGGTCCTAGCCAATATTTATCCCTAATTAACATCACTAAAAACAGATTATCTGGTCATTATCACATTGCTGTTTGTGGGAGCTTGATGTGTACAAATTAGCTGCCATGTTTCCTACATTACAACAGTGACTACAACTCAACAAAAAGTACTTCATTGGCTGTAAAGCGGTGAAAGGCGCTATATAAATTGAAGTCTTTTGTTTTGTATTCTTTGCTACTATGAATAAAACTGAAAATGCTATTGGTCTTTTTTATGACTTTATCTATCTGCACTCAGAATGTATTGGAATATACATTTTCACCCTTAGGTCACTCTATTCCTCCACATCTTTCAGCATCTTTTTGTTGAGTATATACTCCCATTACTTGATTTCCCTCCTTAAACTTATTGGCCCAGAAATTGGTGTCGGGGGCTTCCCGCGGGTGCAAGCCCCCGACCTACACTTACATAGCGCGCCGACAGTTGAAGCCTGGCCCTGCATGGATTTCCTGTCAGTGGCCCGGTTCAGCTCCCGGCGTGCTGTGCTTGTGTGATCCAGTGGCGTAGTTAGTTCGATGAGCCGGCTGGGATCACGTGAGCACTGGGCAACCAATTGGAGGTTGCAAAAGTTCATTCATGAGTTTGATAGTAAGAACTGTCAAACTCATGAAAACTCCGGGTGCCCAAAACAGTGCTTAAACTTCAAATAAAAGTTTTTAAAAATCCCACTAATTAAATGAACTATTAATAACTGTAAAAAACTAATTTAAACAATTATTCAAATTTTTGAAAAAAATAATTTTTTAACAAATTGGGTCTAAAAATACACTTACCTTACTGTAAAGTCTTTAAAAATAATAAACCTGTGGAAAAAAAATTCTAACTTTAATTATTAGACCACTTACCTTTTAAAACTAAGTCCTTACGTCTGCTTTTTTCATTTGTAAAAAGTTGAGGCCTTCACGCATGGGCAAACCTTTAAAAAAAAAAGGAATTTCAGCGCGCACGCGCAGACTCCTGCGCACATGCGTTCGACCTCTGAGGAAAGGAAATGCCGGTTTTCCGCGCATGCGCTGTGCATGCTGAAAACCAACACTTCCATCGGGCCCACGCGTGTGTACCCCGTCCGTGCTCACGCGTTGGGACCCAAATTACTGGGCCATTACCTCACACTTCTCTGCATTAAATTGCATTTACTACCAATCCACCAATCTGTCTAGGTTCTCCTGAAGTCTTTTACAGCCCTCGACACTATTTGCCAGACCCCATAATTTTGTGTCATGAGCAAAGTTTGAGATTATGCTCCCTATGCCCAATCCAAATCATCTATATCGACCCACCATTGACCCTGAGGCATACCATTTCCCAAACCTTTTCCAATCAAAGCAACACCCACTTGCCCTAACCCTTTGTTTCTTGTCCATCAAACAATTTTCTATCCATGGTGCTTCACTTCCTCTTATACCATATGCCTGAATTTATGTAACAATCCTCCTGTGAGACATCTTCTGCCTTCTGAAAATCAATATGCGCTGCATATACTGCAGTCCATTTGTCTGTACAATTAGTGACTTCTAAAATTTCTATTAAATTTGTCAAACATGACTTGCCTTTAACAAATCCATGCTGGTTGTTCTAGGTTAACCCATGCATTGCTAATTGCTCACAAATTTAATCTTGAATTATGAATTCCAAGTTTGTCCACAACTGATTTGAAACTAACTGGTTTGTTTGTACCTGTCCAATTTATCTTTCTCTCCCTTCGTGAACAATGATTTCAATGGCAACTCTCCAGTCCCCTGGCACAGTTTGCACATCTAAGGAGGATTAAAACAACTGATCACAGCCTGTGCTATCTCCTTTCTGACCTCCACAAATAGCCTAGAATGCATGCCATCAGAACCCTGTGATGCATCCTAGGCTATATGCTTTTATAAACTTTGAGTACTAATTTTTTAAGAACAGTTTGTTTTTCTACAATTACCCCTCATGATTTTCCACATCCTCCTCTAATACATGTTATTTGACCATCATTTTAAAACCTTACACCAAATATTTATTTAATAGCCTTCACCCTCAATCCGTGAGCAGTCCTACCCTCTCTTTAATTATTCTTTCATTTTTAATATGCTTATAAATGCCCTTACTGTTTCCTTTTGGATTATTTGTTATAAACCAAAGAAGTAAATACTGCACTAAACTTTGATTTTTGCATTAGCCACAATGAAGTAAGTTTTTAAATCAATTTTCAGTTTAAGGACATTACTCTTTTCAGTGAAAGTGGAGCTCTGCTCATGTGTTTCCATGTATGCACAAAGCTCTGCTTACCCATGCCCAAATGGTGGTTACATTTTAAAGCTAGAAAAGAACATAAGTATAGTCAGCTCCTTGCCAACATTCTGAGGGGGATTGACAGGGGTAGATGCTGAGAGGTTGTTTCCCCTGGCTGGAGAGTCTAGAACTAGGGGGCATAGTCTCAGAATAAGGGGTCGGCCATTTAAGACTGAGATGAGGAGGAATTTCTTCACTCAGAGGGTGGTGAATCTTTGGAATTCTCTGCCCCAGAGGGCTGTGGATGCTGAGTCGTTGAGTATATTCAAGGCTGAGATCGATAGATTTTTGGACTCTAGGGGAATCAAGGGATATGGGGATCGGGCGGTAAAGTGGAGTTGAGCTCAAAGAACAACCATGATCTTACTGAGCAGAGGAGCAGGCTCGAGGGGCCGAATGAACTACTCCTGCTCCTAATTCTTATATTCTTATGTCATTATGTAACATTAGAAAGATTAAAAATTCCCTGCCTTTTTTCCTGTTAGCACTTGTTCATTGCTGGCTGCTCAGCAATTCTAGATTAATGAGGCCTAATCATGAAAACGATTTTAGCCTCCTGCTAGCGCCATAGGGAGTGTGGCGCAAGCGCTCCCTTCACTGCCTGTCCATGTACAGCCAGCCCGAAAATCCACCCCATGCTGTCCAGTGGTTTGCTTGGAGCAATTTTCAACTGGTGAGCACCAGATGTGATTAACTGCTTCCTTCTACCTGATCTTATAAATGTAATTTAAATGACTGTTTATTTATTATATACACTTCATTAACTGTAAAGCACTTTGGGACATCCTGAGGTTGTGAAAGGCGCTGTATAAATTTCCTTTTATTAATTTGGCCAGACGATCTGTTATTATTAATTATGTCTTTCTCCTGGTTGCAAGGGGCAGGATAGTGTGGGGGTGGGAGGGGGGGTTACTTTTAGATGCTTCCTGCAATCTCACCAATTGCTATGCTGTATAAAGCTAGACATTACAAAAGTAAGGAAACATCTAAGAATGCACATAATTTACTATTATAGTACTGACTCATATCCACACATGATTCTGATTAAAGCAAATTTTAATGTTCTAAATTACTTCCAAGTTCTAATCAAGGCAACATTTAAGCACATAATACTAATCCAACCATGCCCAATTCTTTATATTTTCATTATTCACTACACTGCATATTGTCACTCCAATACATGTCAGCCATCTTTCAATGCTAATAACATCTTGTAAAACCTTGCATTTTATGCAATAAAATCATTTAATGTAGAGTCAGAATCAGTATAAATTATTAATTAGGATGATACACAAATATTTTAGAGTGATCATTTTTTTTTACAAGCATTCTATAGTACTCCCAATCATAAAATTTCCTAACAAACTGTTAAGTCTTTATTAGTATTCAACTTTGCCCCATTCATTCAGCTATTTCTCTCAGAATCAGTATAAATGATTCATTCTTATGTCCTTTCCACTACCTGGTTTTGACAATTCTAATTATTACGACTTGTTACAAGCTTCACCAGCATTGAAATCAGCACCCTGTCAATTCTTAACCCAGCTGCAAATTGCATTTTGTACTGAAAATTTGAGAATTATGTTTCTATTCTCTGAAGAGTACCCATTCATGCTCGTCTATTGTAATTGCTACTATTAACAATGTTCATTCAGCTTATTTAGTTCAGGGCTCAGTGTAGAACATAGGAACAAGAGCGGGCCATTCAGCCCATTGACCCTCATCTGCCATCTTGGTTGGCCATGGTTGCTCGATGATTCCCAATATAGGGGTAGTAATTATTCTCGGGCGGTGGCACAAAGCAGGCGGTATTGGATTGGCCGCCTGTTATACACATAGAAACATAGAAGATAGGAGCAGGAGTAGGCCATTCGGCCCCTCGAGCCTGCTCCGCCATTCAATGAGATCATGGCTGATCATCCAAACTCAGTACCCTGTCCCTGCCTTCTCTCCATATCCCTTGATCCCTTTAGCCTTAAGAAATATATCCAACTCCTTCTTGAATATATTTAATGAATTGGCCTCTACTGGCTTTTTTGGTAGAGAATTCCACAGGTTCACCACTCTCTGGGTGAAGAAATTCCTCCTCATCTCTGTCCTAAACGGCTTATCCCTTATCCTTAGACTGTGACCCCTGGTTCTGGACTCCCCGACCATCGGGAACATTCTTCCAGCATCTAGTCTGTCTAGTCCTGTTAGAATTTTATAAGTTTCTATGAGACCCCCTCTCATTCTTCTATACTCCAGCGAGTACAAGCCCAATCGACCCAATGTCTCCTCATACGTCATCCCTGCCATCCCAGGTATCAGCCTGGTGAGTCTTCGCTGCACTCCTTCCATGGCAAGAATATCCTTCCTCAGATAAGGTGACCAAAACTGCACACAATACTCAAGATGTGGTCTCACCAAGGCCCTGTATAACTGCAGCAAGACATCCTTGTTCCTGTACTCAAACCCTCTCGCTACGAAGGCCAACATACCATTTGCCTTCTTAACCGCCTGCTGCACCTGCATGCTTACCTTCAGCGACTGGCGCACAAGGACGCCCAGGTCTCATTGCACTTCCCCTTCTCACAATCTATTGCCATTCAGATAATAATCTGCCTTCTTGTTTTTGACACCAAAGTGGATAACCTCACATTTATTCACGTTATATTGCATCTGCCATGCTTCTGCCCAATCACCCAACCTGTTCAAATCATACTGGAGTTTCTCGGCATCCTCCTCACAGCACACACGCCCACCCAGCTTTGTGTCGTCTGCAAACTTAGAGATATTACATCTTGTTCCCTCGTCCAGATCATTAATATATATTGTGAATAGCTGGGGTCCAAGGACCGATCCCTGCGGTACCCCACTAGTCACTGCCTGCCACTCGGAAAAAGAACCATTTATTCCAACTCTTTGCTTTCTGTCTGCCAACCAGTTCTCTATCCAAGTCAATACCTTGCCATGTGCCTTCATTTTACACGCTAATCTCTTATGCAGGACCTTATCGAAAGCCTTTTGAAAATCCAAATACACCACATCCACTGGTTCTCCCTTATCTATTTTACCAGTTACATCCTCAAAAAATTCCAGTAGATTAGTCAAGCATGATTTACCTTTTGTAAAGCCATGTTGACTTTGTCCGACCCGGTCACTTTTTTCCAAGTGCTCTGCTATTATATCCTTTATAATGGACTCTAGCATTTTCCCCACTACCGATGTCAGGCTTACCGGTCTGTAATTCCCCGTTTTCTCTCTACCAACCTTTTTGAACAGTGGGGTAACATTAGCTACCCGCCAATCCATGGGTACTGTTCCAGAGTCTATAGAATTTTGGAAGATGACCAGCAATGCATCTACTATTTCTAGGGCCACTTCCTTAAGTACCCTAGGATGTAGATTACCAGGCCCTGGGGATTTATCGGCCCTCAATCCCATCAATTTCCCTAACACCATTTCCCTACAAATACTGATTTCTATCAGTTCCTCCCTTTCATTAGACCCTATGTTCCCTGATATCTTTGGGAGGTTATTTGTGTCCTCCTTTGTGACGACAGAACCAAAGTATGTATTTGGTCTGCCATTTCTTTGTTCCCCATTATAAATTCCCTGATTCTGACTGCGAGGGACCTACGCTTGACTTCACCAATCTTTTTCTCTTCACATATCTATAAAAGCTTTTACAATCAGTTTTTATGTTCCCTGCAAGCTTACTCTCATACTCTATTTTCCCCCTCTTAATTAATCCTCCTTTGTTGAATCCTAAATGGCTCCCAATCCTCAGGTTTACTGCTTTTTCTGGCCAATTTATATGTCCTCTCCTTGGATCTTATGCTATCCCTAATTTCCCTTGTTAGCCACGGTTGAGTCACCCTTTTTGTTTTATTTTTATGCCGAACTGGGATGAACAAATTCTGTAGTTCATCCATGCAATCTTTGAATGTTTGCCATTGCCCATCTACCGTCAACCCTTTGAGTGACATTCCCCAATCAATCCTACCCAACTCGCACCTCATACCATCGTAGTCTCCTTTATTTAAATTCAGGACCCTAGTCTCTGAGTCAACTATTTCACTCTCCATCTTAATCAAGAATTCTATCATATTATGATCGCTCTGACCCAAGGGGCCTCGCACAACAAGATTGCTAATTAATCCTTTCTCATTACATAATACCCAGTCTAAGATGGCCTGATCTCTAGTTGGTTCCTCGACATATTGGTCCAGGAAACCATCCCATATACACTCCAGGAATTCCTCCTCCACAGTATTGTTACTAATTTGGTTACCCCAATCTATATGTCGATTAAAGTCACCCATGATAACTGCTGTACCCTTATTGCACGCTTCTCTAATTTCCCGTTTAATGCCATCCCCGACCTCCGCATTACTGTTTGGAGATCTATATACCACTCCCACTAATGTTTTCTGCCCCTCAGTATTTCTCAGTTCTACCCATACAGATTCCACATCATCAGAGCTAATATCCTTCCTTTCAATTGTGTCAATCCCCTCTTTAACCAGCAATGCTACCCCACCTCCTTTTCCTTTTTGCCTATCTTTCCTGAATATTGAATACCCCTGTATGTTGAGTTCCCAGCCTTGGCCACTCTGGAGCCATGGTTCCGTAATTCCAATCATATCATATTCGTTTACCTCTATTTGCGCAGCTAATTCATCCACCTTATTACGAATGCTCCTTGCATTAAGACACAAAGCCTTCAGCTCCTAATATTCAGTTCAATTGACAGCAATGGAACCGACTGTCAGGCATTGTGTATAACGGGTGGCTGATCTGATACCGCCCGTTGTGCGCCCCTGCCCGAGACGAATTTCTATGCCGTAATCTTTAATCATGACAGCTTATTCCAACCCTTTTATCTATTACTTATTTTATTTTTGCTCAAGTTCCCAGCCTTGGGTCAAGATAAAGGTGAATACTAAATTACAAAAGGTGGCAATCTGTGCGAATAGCTTCAGGTAAGAATGAATTCTATCTTTAGCTGAGAAAATCCAGGAACACAGGAATCCACGATCTTCATGGTGAGCTAATTTTAACACTTCAAATCTTAACTTTTTATAAACTTCCATTATATTTCCTACAGGTTTAACATTTATACTGTATCTAAATGTTTGGAGGTGGGTGCATATTGTATACATTACCAGGCGTTGGCGAGTGACTGCTATATGTTTCATTCCATTGGGCTGTGGAGAACATCTCTGAACCTTGATGTGCTCTCTGCCATGAAACAAAGGCTGGAATTTTCTGAGGTGGTAGCGGGCACAATCGGAGGCGGGACGGGTATGAAAGTTGTTATTTTTGACAGCGGGTCGGGAACCTGCTGCCATCTCGCTCCCTCACGCCGGTCCCCCAGGTGCGCCTGTCATCACGGAGCCGGCCCGACCGGCAGAGGCGGGCGACCCAATTGAAACCATTATCAGGTAGTTTACAAGCACGTAAGAGCCTTTTCCCCCCTTACATTTTAAATTTCCCTGCATTGCCACGGGATTCACGCAGTTCGGGAAGCTCGTCTGTCAACCTGAGGCGGCAGTTCCGTGGCCATCGCTCCAACTGATTAGTTGACACCATCAAATGTACAGTAAAAGCTCTCACCTGACAGATGATCACTTTCCTCAGGCAGAAGCTGTTGCTCAGTCCATTTCCAGCACAGATTCTGCAGGCTGCAAGTCTTTCCAGCAACGTCTCCATCCAGTGTCACCTCATTGGAAGGACTTTCTCACTAGTGACAGAATGCACCTGTCATCTGTACTTCACCTGCCATCTATTCCATCAACATGGTTGCCATTTATACTGTCTCACCTTGGTCCTCAGAATCGGCCCACGATCAGCCCCAACACCAGCAGCACCAGGCACACCAGCAGCACCACCAACAACACCAAACTTCTCTGCAATCACCTGATGCTGCACAGGACAGAGGGCATCAGCACCCGACCACATTGGTGCCCGGGAGGCCAGGGATGGCCTCATCATGGCCAGATTTAGTTACCTTTACGCTGTACACCCATATGGCTGCCATATTATACGCCAGGTTGGCACCACCCCACACCAACACTATAAAGCATCCCTACAATGTCCAAGCCATTCCTTTCACACTCACCACCATTGTGGGGGGTATCGCTATGTCTCACCATTCACAGCAACTCACTAAGCCACTTCTAAAGGTGCACACAAATCTGTCCAAGGCTGGAAAGTGTTGAAAATAAAGATTTTTATGTTTGACACCACATTAACAGAAACTTTACATAAACATTGGATAAAACATGCAAGTTGCTACCCTTGTGTGTTGTTAGTTGGTATGATTGCACCAGGATGAGGGTGAGTATGAGGGGTGGCTAGTGAGATGGGGAAGTGATAATGTAGCTAGAGAAAGAGGGATGGGTGGAGGTGCAAGATATGTTGGTATGAGTAAGGATGTACAGGAGTAGGGTAGGGAAGGCAGAGTGATGGGGATGTGATGAGAGGCACAGCAGGATGGAGTTGTGTGTGGCTTTGTACTAACGTTTCCTGATTTAATGAGCTAATTGAAACATTTGTGGTACTGCACCCAGGTCCTCCTAAACACATCCCTGCTTGTGCCCTCCGCTGCAACGTGCAACCAGGTTGTTTTGGTCTCCTGGGGAGGTGTCCTCCGCCCATCGGAAGGGAAGAGGACCTCCCTGTGTGCTCTGGCTCCCTCCATAAGCATATGGAGGGAGTCATGGGAGAACCTTGGTGCAGCCCTCTGCCTCTGTGCAGTCATTGTCAGTGATTGCAGCACTTCAATGCTGTAGAACGCTGACAGCACTATGTTAGATGAAACTTCAAATCTAATGTGGCCCTGGTCCCTTTAAAGATCCTGGCTGAAAACGCGTCATGAATGATGTCACCAGACCCGCTCCATCTAATTGAGCCGAGTAACATGCTAGGAGGGCTTAATAGGCCCTATTAAGGAAAAGTCATTTTCAACAGTGGGTGGAGCCAGCTGTGGGGTTGCGACCCGCCATGGACACCGCCCGCACCGGACCCGCCAAGGGAGGCAAAATTCCGGCCATAGAAGTCGAACCTGCAGATGAGATCAGCAAGGATTGGTCGGTGATGCCTAATTCACTAACATTTCAGAGAAAGTGGATCTCTTGCTCTGATGAAAAGTTCACACCGAAAACGTTAACATTCTGTTCTCTCCACAGAAGCTTCCTGACCAGTTGAGTGTGTCCAGCACTTGCTGTTCTTGTTTCAGATTTTTACAGTGTTTTGCTTTTTCTTCAAAGTGGGATTTCTGCTTTGTCCAAGATCTGTTGGAAGAGCAAGGAATTATAAGAAGGAGTAACTTTTTGTGTTAAAAATGACCATTGTCACTGAAAATATTCATCATTAAGCTCAATTTTATTTTCTTCTGTTAAATATGCTAGTTTCTAGGAGGTCAATCTCTCTATCCAAGCCTGGAGAATCAATGTTGAACCAGGACATTAACACGCAATGAATCAGAAATTTGCATGCTAATCCCATTGTATATTCACCAACATGCAAATCCATCCCAATTATCCAAAAGATGCCTTTCATTATTTATGATCTGATAAAATTTACTACTCTGTAATTAGCAATTTTCTTATATCTAAAAATGGACCAGTTAATATTTTCTCACTTTGTTCACCGAACTACATTATGGATCAGTTCATTGAATTAGACACCATTTTAGCTTTAAACATAAGAACATAAGAACATAAGAAATAGGAGCAGGAGTAGGCCAATCGGCCCCTCGAGCCTGCTCCGCCATTTAATAAGATCATGGCTGATCTGATCCTAACCGCCAATCTACTATCACAGAACCATCTCCTGAATCTAACAGAATTAGACACACGAAATAGGAGCAGGATCAGGCTACACGGCCCCTGGGCCCGCTTCGCTAACCACAGGGCCATGTCCGATCCGAACCTAGACTCATGTCCAAATTCCTGCCCGCTCCCCGTAACCCTTTATTCCCTTTACTTCTAGGAAACTGTCTATTTCTGTTTTAAATTTATGTAATGATGTAGCTTATGTAGCTTAATGATGTAATTTATGTAATGATGATTGGCTATGATAAATTGACCCGTAGTGTTAGGGGGATTAAATACGTGGGGTTACGGGGATAGGGTGGGATATGTGTTGGTGTAGGGGTTACGGGGATCGGGTGGGATATGTGTCGGTGCAGGCTCGATGGGCCGAAATGGCCTCTATCTGCACTGTGGGGTTTCTGTGATTTCTGTGATTTCTACAGCTTTTTGGGGCAGCATATTCCATGGACCTACCACCCTCTGAGTGAAGTAGTTCCTCCTCATCTCAGTTTTGAAAGAGCAGCCCCTTATTCTAAGACTATGCCCCCTAGTTCTAGTTTCACCCATCATCGGGAACATCCTCCCCGCATCCACCCAATCCAACCCCTTCACAATCTTATATGTTTCAATAAGATTACCTCTCATTCTTCTGAACTCCAATGAGTAGAGTCCCAATCTACTCAACCTCTCCTCATAAATCCATCCCCTCATCCCCGGGATTAACCGAGTGAACCTTCATTGTACTGACTCGAGAGCAAGTATGTCTTTTCTTAAGTATGGACACCAAAACTGTATGCAGTATTCCAGGTGCGGTCTCACCAATACCTTGTACAACTGAAGCAATACCTCCCTATTTTTATATTCTATCCCCCTAGCAATGAAAGCCAACATTCCATTGGCCTTCTTAATCACTTGCTGCACCTGCATACTAACCTTTTGAGTTTCATGCACCAGGACCCCCAGATCCCTTTGTACTTCAGTACTTTCCAGTTTCTTGCCATTAAGATAATAACTTGCTCTACGATTTTTCCTGCCAAAGTGCATAACCTCACACTTTCCAGTATTGTATTCCATCTGCCAAATCTCTGCCCACTTACTTAGCCTGTCTATGTCCCCTTGCAGGTTTTTTATGTCCTCCTCACTCACTACTTTCCCTCCCATCTTAGTATCATCTGCAAACTTTAATATGTTACACTCGGTCCCCTCCTCCAAATCGTTAATATAGATTGTAAAGAGTTGGGGACCCAGCACTGACCCCTGCGGAACACCACTAGTTACTGATTGCCAGTCTGAGAATGAATCATTTATCCCAACTCTCTGCCTTCTGTTAGATAGCCAATCCTCTATCCATGCCAGAATATTACCCCCAATCCCGTGATTTTTTATCTTAAGCAATAATCATTTGTGTGGCACCTTGTCAAATGCCTTTTGGAAGTCTAAATACACTACGTCCACTGGTTCCCCTTTATCCACCCTATATGTTACTTCCTCAAAGAACTCCAGCAAATTTGTCAAACATGACTTCCCCTTCATAAAACCATGCTGACTTTGTCCTATTAAATTATGATTATCCAAATGTCCTGTTACTGTCTCCTTAATAATGGACTCCAAAATTTTACCTACCACAGATGTTAGGCTAACCGGTCTATAGTTTCCAGCCTTCTGTCTACTGCCCTTTTTAAATAAGGGTGTTACATTAGCAGTTTTCCAGTCTGCCGGGACCTTTGCCGAGTCCAGGGAGCTTTGGAAGCTTAGAAGGTCAAATCTACCCATCTGTATTTACCCGTATATCACTTTGTCTGTTTTAGCATTGGGAAAACGGCATAAAATTTAGACATAAAGCCGTACAAGCAATATAAAAAGAAATCTGTTATTTATTTTGGTGGTTTTATTCTTTCACAATTTTAGTTGGGAATAGTAAAAGCTGGTAACATCCCGACGGAATAGCTACCAAATAGGTGTGCAGCTGTATGCGCTGGTGATCCGATGGTGCGTAACATGGATGGTTCATTTTGGCATTTGGGACAGTGGTGATGAAACATGAATGAGGTTCCATGCAACAAAGTAGGCTACAATCATGGAGAGAAAGAGAGAACCACAGATCAAAAAGCAAAATGCAGACCTTACTGTAGTATTGTGCTAATTAAGGTTGATGATTAATATATTGCTGTTACAGTAGAATGTGCAGAAATGATTTTCTCACTAAATAATGAAGGTAGTTGTCTACAGTTGAAAGGAGATGTGCATTGACATTTTTCATCAGGTTAATACTTGAGTAATGGCAATTATAGCCTAAGGTTTCTTATTTTCCCCTTCTTCTTAGGCAGTCCCTCGGAACTGAGGATGACTTGCTTCCACATTAAAAATGAGTTTGCAGGTGACTGATGAGTCCAATGCGGGACCTACAGTCTCTGTCACAGGTGGGGCAGATGGTGGTTGAAGGGGCGGGTGGGTGGGGTGCTTGGGTTGACGTGCGCTCCTTGCGCTGTCTGCGCTTGGCTTCCGCTTGCTCCCGGCGAAGAGACTCGAGATGTTCGGCGCCTTCCCGGATGCTTCTCCTCCACTTTGTGCGGTCTTGGGCCAGGGATTCCCAGGTGTCGGTGGGGATGTTATACTTTTTCAAGGAGGCTTTGAGGGTGTCCTTGAGGGTGTCCTTACTTCCACCTCCACAACATTGCCCACTCCCAATCCCCCAGTGTATCAGCTAATCAAATAATATAAAATGAGAGTGTGTGGCTCCTGGTCCCTCAACAAATCACATCCAAAATCCTTGTCCTTATCTATGAATCCCTCCATGTCTTTGCCCCACCCATCTTCTCAATCTCCTCGAGTCTTATATCCCATCCCAAATGTTCCATTCCTCCGACTCCGGCCTTCTGTGCAACTCTCCCCCTTCCTTTTCCCAGCCTCCGTGGTCCTACACATTGGAGCTCCTTACCTAAACACCTCTGTCTTGCCACCTCTCTTTCAACCTATTAAAAACCTCCTCAAGGCCCATCTCTTTGGCTAAGCTTTGTGTCACCCCTCCTAAAACATCCCCTCCAGGCTTGGCATCCATTTTCCTTACACCTATTTGCAAAGTACCTCGGGGTATTTCATACCTTAAAGGCACTATATAAATGGAAGCTGTTCTGGTAGAAATCACTGTTGGTGACATAGAAACATAGAAGATAGGAGCAGGAGTAGGCCATTCGGCCCTTCGAGCCTGCTCCGCCATTCAACGAGATCATGGCTGATCATCCAAACCCTAGCACCCAGGCCCTACACCGACAGACATCCCACCCAAGCCCTATCCCCGTAACCCTGTAACCCCACGTATTTAATCCCCCCTAACACTAAGGGCCAATTTTTTATCATGGCCAATCAACCTAACCCGCACATCTTTGGACTGTGGGAGGAAACCGGAGCACCCGGAGAAAACCCACGCAAACACGGGGAGAATGTGCAAACTCCACACAGACAGTCACTCGAGGCCGGATTTGAACCCGGGTGGACAAACACTAATGCAGTCATTTTAATGCAGGCATTAACGCCTCCACTTAAATAGCAGACAGAGGAATGTCACACAAGCATTTAAAGCATTTGTTTGTAGATATTGCAGCAGTAATTTCCAGACTTATATGGGTAATGCATGTTTCCTCTGGACACTTGAATGGAGACATAGGGGTGTTGCACAGTTACATCAGACAAATTCAGTTGCTTGGTGGACAATGCTTTGATAGTTGACTAAAAGCAAAGAAAATCAAAGCCTACTGACAGGAGATCAACACAAGTGTCTACAGGGATATAGTTAGTTTATATTTCTGCTACAAGTACAAATAGAAATTTATGTTATTACACACATTACCATTTGCATTGTTTAGTTAGCTGTAGCAACCAGAGATTATTTCCAACTCCATAATACTTGGTCACAGAATTAACCTGACACACTGGAATTGTAAACGGTAGAAGATTCTGACTATTTCAATATAGGATTCTCTGGTGACTCACTTCAGTTCTTGATTTTGTCAATTAAGGAAACCTACCAAAATGTAACAGTGAATGGAGAACAAATAAACTGGTTACACATGGTCACCACTAAGGCTGCAAAGTGAACACATTTTATATTTTTGTTACACTTTTACAGCCTATGGGGTAAATTTTCACCTTTATCATTTGGGAGCATATGTGGCAGAGTGGATCGAGTGCCCTTATAGAATCCGCCTTTTTCCATTTCCATTGAAGTCTATAACAGGAAGCCAATCTGCAGTGCCAGTTTTATGCCTGGGTAGCAAGTTGAAAATCTACCTCTACAGCTCTATTTGTAGAAATACATGAGAGAATGACTAATGTGGTAAGAACTAGTCAGTCACCCAATTTTTGTTTATTTGCGCCTGATTGTCAATGTTTTTTCATAGTTCTTCAGCCACCGTGGCCGGAATTTTTACCTGCAGACCCGTTGGGAGCGGGGGGGGAGGGGGGGCGGTCCGGTAGCGCGTGAGGAACACGGAAGTCTGGGTTTCCCCGCACACTGTGGCGATTTAACTGCACAGCGTGTGTCTGACGTCAGTGACAGGTTCCTTGCCCAGAAGTCAGCCTGATTGACAGGCTTGGCTTCCAGCCGGGCACTCTCGCCTCTCAGTCAGAGGGTTGTGGGTTAAAGTCCCACTCCAGAGACTTGAGCACAAAAATCTAGGCTGATACTCCAGGTCGGAGGTGCCGTCTTTCAGATGAGATGTTAAACCGAGGCCCCGTCTGCCCTCTCAGGTGGACGTAAAAGATACCATGGCTCTATTTCGAAGAAGAGCAGGGGAGTTATCCCCGGTGTCCTGGCCAATATTTATCCCTCAATCAACATCACTAAAACAGATTATCTGGTCATTATCACATTACTGTTTGTGGGAGCTTGCTGTGTACAAATTGGCTGCTGCGTTTCCTACATTACAACAGTGACTACACTTCAAAAAGTACTTCATTGGCTGTAAAGTGCTTTTTGATGTCTGGTGTTCGTGAAAGGCGCTATATAAATGCAAGTCATTCTTTCTAAGAGGAGGCAGCAGGACCAGGTAGGTCTGATCTCTGACCCAAGGGGGTCCGATCCCTAATCCCGGGGGTTTGTATGGGGGGGGGCCTGATAGTGGGTAGCTTGGAGGGCCGGGAGGAAGCACTCCTGCTACTCCTGGCCCACTTACCTACTCCCCGAGGCTGTCCTCGCCTCGCTGCAGCTGCCAGGATACCCATGGCCCAGGAACCATAGAATCATAGACTCATATAACACAGAAGGAGGCCATTTGGTCTGTTGAGCCCGTGCCAGCTCTCTGCAAGAGCACTTCAGCTAGTCCCACCCCCCCGCCCTTTCCCCGTAGCCCAGCAATTTTCTTTCCTTCAGGTACTTATCCAATTCCCTTTTGAAAGCCACGATAGAGTCTGTCTCCACCACCCTTTCAGGCAGTGCATTCTAGATCCTAACCACTCGCTGCCTCATGTTTTTCCTCATGTCGCCTTTGGTTCTTCTGCCACTCACCTTAAATCCTCTGGTTCTCGACCCTTCCACCAATGGGAACAGTTTCTCTCTATCTACTCTGTCTAGACCCCTCATGATTTTGAACCCTGGCCGGCGACAGTAAAACCTGCAAAGTAGGTTAAATCCGAGGCTTCCAGCCTCATTATCATATTTAAATTGCCAACCCACCTCCTGGGAGCAGGTTGGCTGCACTCCCCTTGTCCCACCTCGGGTAAAACCCGGAAGTGGGTGAGTTGGAGCCGGTTTCCCGACACGCTTCCAATTCTCCCCCATTTAACTCCCCACCCGCACCCACTCCTGCCTGCTCACCTATGTTATAATTCCCCCCTATGTTTCAGTGCAAGACCATAATATAGACACTGTTCTGTATATATTTAATCACAGGGAAGTTTAACCTTAAAAGGGGAAAATTTTATGCAAAAAAAGAATTCTTTGTAATAGTTTTCATTTGTGCTATGAGACAAGATATGTCTTCGACACAATTTAAAAAATAACACATACTCACAAAGCAGTTAGTAGCATAGGTTTCAGTTGACAGCCAACATTGTTTATTCCAAGATGCTGTGCAAGCAGGCTATGCAAAAGAGTAAAGCGTACAACGTACACCTGCCTCACAAAGAAATATATGAGATTTGCAATTAGCTGTGTGCACATAAGTTCTTCAGTGCAAATAAAAACAGATGAATCCGTCAGATCGCCCAGAATCACAACCATTTACACCCAGCAATTGTGGAGGAGAAATAACTAGTGTATGTGCGCACTAGAGAACATTAAACCACTGTGGAGCAAAGAGAAACAGTGATCAACTCTCACTGTGTTGTAAAATTAAAGTGTATGGCAACTCAGAACATTTATTTAGAAAGTTTGATTGAAATCCCATTTGTTTCCTAACCCTAACTTTTCTTAAAAAAAACTCCAGCAGGGCAAAATCACCAGTGTCCACATACCTTGTCCTCAGCTCTTGCCTGTGTAATTAAGACCCAGTAGCCTGATAGTCAAGCAACTACAGTGCTAACTAATGAGATGGTTATAGATTGGAGACCTCGGGTTGAGTGCCATTGAGATGCACATGACACAGTGATGCTGTAATTTGCCTATTTTAGCTGAGGTCAATATGTGGAGCTGTTTGTGATAGGATCGTGTCCTCCCTTGGGAAGGGAAGATTTGACCTTCTAGATCTTTGGGAAGGGAAGATTTGACCTTCTAGATCTTCCTCCATTGCAAACATACCTTCCTGTCAGCTGATCGTAAAGGAGAATTGATGTCAGTTGCGGAGACACTTACGGAAGGAAGCATCCTGATTATGAAGAGGCAGAAATCCTTTTGGGCCTAGTGGTTAGTGCTTAGTGGTCACCAGGCGTGACTCAGTCACACTACAGCGCACTTGAACTGTCAACAGTTCTTAAGTAGGTGGATGGCTTTCTGTACTGAGACAGAATGGAGGGTGTGAGACTCAACCAGCAAAATGAAATGCAGGTTGAGTTCTTCAATTGATCTGTAATCCTCAGCTCCCAGCAGAGTATTATTACAACATTTACCTGATTATATTACACTGATATAAAACTGAATCTTTTAGCAGTTTACATCTTTAAAAAATGAAAGTAAAAAAAACTGACATCAGTCTATTGATTTAGCAGAAAGCAGGGCTGCCTCAATGGAAAACCCATTCAGCACATTTTTATTTTGAATGTTATGATATCCTGAGTTGGGCATCAATAGACCTTAATATTTAATGTGTTCTTTCTCGCTACTATTTTAGCTACTAGAGAACTGTTTTTCTGGTCCTTTACAACTTTCAAGAATTGTTGTCCATCTTAAATGGTGGTGAAGTTCTCTCTGCCACCATTGCTACACTTAAACACTCCATCACTAAGACCACCTATTTCCACCTCTGTAACACCGCCCGTCTCTGCCCTTGCCTCAGCTCATCTTCTGCTGAAGCCCTCATCCCTGCCTTTGTTACTTCTAGTCTTGACTATTCTAACGCACTCCGGGTCGGCCTCCCTAGTTCTACCCTCCATAAACTTGAGGTTATCCAAAACTCTGCCCCCCATGTCCTAACTCGTACTAAGTTCCGCTCACACATCTCCCCTGTGCTCGCTGACCTACATTGGCTCCCAGTTAAGCAATGCCTCAATTTTAAAATACTCATCATTGTTTTCAAATCCCTCCATGGCCTCGCCCCTCCCTATCTCTCTAATCTCCTCCAGTCGTACAACCCCCTCCCCCTCCACCCCCCCCCCCCACAACCTCCCAAGATATCTGCGCTCCACCAAATCTGGCCTCTTGAACTTCCTCGATTTTAATCGCTGTACCGTTGGTGGCCATATCTTCAGCTGCCTACGTCCTAAGCTCTGGAATTCCTTCCCTAAACCTCTCTGCCTCTCTACTTCTCTTTCCTCCTTTAAGACACTCCTTAAAACCTACCTCTTTGCCCAAGCTTTTGTTCATCTACCCTAACATCTCCTTATATGGTTCGGTGTCAAATTTTGGTTTTGATAACACTCCTGTGAAGCGCCTTGGGATGTTTTATTATGTTAAAGGTGCTATATAAATGCAAGTTGTTATTGTTGTTGTTGTTGAAGAGGTTAAAAGGGCATTTCCCCATTATCTAGGTCAGACTGTCTTCCACTGAATTAGAAGATGAAGCATTCAGTCAATTAGATTTCTGTATTTGTAGACTGCGATTGAAAAATAAATTAATACATCCACCTTCATTTAACATATAATGAAGTGACTATTAAATATTAAAGTGTATTGATGTCCAGCTTAGAATAGCACAGCAACCAAAAAAAAATGACATCACTGGGTGTTCCATTGCGGCCGTTTCACTTCAGTTATATTAACAATCTGATGGCATTTGTTTTTAAACTTCACCTTTTAAAAATTTAAACTGGTGAAAGATTCATTTTTACATCAATGGGACGTAAGTCTGAAAATTACTGTTGACCAAATTAGATGATGAATGCTTGACCCATTCATATGATATTTCATTTCTATATTAAAATAGCGGGCAGTGCAATGTTTTATGTGTCGGTTAAGTGTTCAGCTGTTAATATCATCACAGTGGTTTCTAGGCTATAATAAGATAAGCTTTGCATGTCATTTTTGTAAGGTTTTGTAAATTATGTAGATGACTATAAAAATATTGAATACATTTATAACCATTCTCCAAGGGCAAATTACAATAATTAATTAATTTTCCTATCCATTTCTTACTCCAGCAGAGGATCGGTTTGTGGTTGTTACTGCCACCTTGTGACTGCATTTAAACAAACCTGCAATTAAACAGTACAATCCTTTAAGTGCACATTTCTCCAGCCTCTCTTATTTCACATCTGGCACCACTTCCCGAACAGTTCAATGTTTATTCTCATGTGGCTGATAAAAGCTGCTCGTACCTCCATTACAGATGACGGAGCATTGGTTGAGGCCTGGAGTCTGATGCTCAGCAGTTCAACACTCTAAAGCTGCTGTTAGATTGTGCGAGGCCCATGCCAGCGATGCTGGCTCCTCTGATGCAGCCGGCCCCAACTTGAGAGCAAACTTGCTGGAAATCACTAAGGCCATTGGCTGGGAAAATACAGTAAAATCAGGTCTTCCTGGCCACCAGCCTTAGCAAATCCCAGCAAGTTCACTTTTGGGCGGCAGCTGTAACTGGGATCAGTATTAGCCAGGACACCGGGGATAACTCCCCTGCTCTTTTTTGAAATAGTGCTGTGGGATCTTTTACGTCCACCTGAGAGCAGACAGGGCCTCGGTTTAACATCTCATCCGAAAGACAGCACCTTCAACAGTGCAGGATTCCCTCAGCACTGCACTGGAGTGTCAGCCCAGCTTTATGTGTTTAAGTCCCTGGAGTGGGACTTGAACCCACAACCTTCTGACTCAGGGGTGAGTGTGCTACCAACTGAGCCACACCTGGCACTAACAGAGTCATAGAATCATAGAATCATAGAAATTTACAGCACAGAAGGAGGCCATCGGCCCATCTTGTCCTTACCGGCCAACAAAGAGCTATCCACCCTCATCCCACTTTCAAGCATTTGGTCCATAACCTTGTAGGTTATGGCACTTCAAGTGCATATCCAAATACTTTTTAAATGTGATGAGGGTCTCTGCCTCTACCAGCCTTTCAGGCAGTGAGTTCCAGACCCCCACCACCCTCTGGGTGAAAACATTTCTCCTCAAATCCCCTCTAAACCTCCAACCAATTACTTTAAATCTATGCCCCCTGGTTATTAACCCTTCTGCTAAGGAAAATAGGTCCTTCCTATCCACTCTATCTAGGCCCCTCATAATTTTATACACCTCAATTAGGTCTCCCCTCAGCCTCCTCTGTTCCAAAGAAAACAACCCCAGCCTATCCAATCTTTCTTCATAGCTAAAATTCCCCAGTCCAGGCAACATCCTCGTAAATCTCCTCTGTACCCTCTCTAGTGCAAACACATCCTTCCTGTAATGTGGTGACCAGAACTGCACGCAGTATTCTAGCTGCGGCCTAACTAGAGTTTTATACAGTTCAAGCATAACCCCCCTGCTCTTATATTCTGTGCCTCGACTAATAAAGGCAAGTATCCCGTATGCCTTCTTAACCACCTTATCTACCTGTCCTGCTACCTTCAGGGATCTATGGACATGCACTCCAAGGTCCCTCAGATCTTCTGCACTCTCAGTGTCTTACCATTTATAGTGTATTCCCTTGCCTTGTTAGCCCTCCCCAAATGCATTACCTCACACTTCTCCAGATTGAATTCCATTTGCCACTGTTCTGCCCACCTGACCAGTCCACTGATATCTTCCTGCAGTCTGCAGCTTTCTTCTTCATTATCAACCACACGGCCAATGACCTGACAACTGTTTATTAACCTTAGAATCATAGTTAGCAGCACTTTAACACTGGGGTGAAATTAATGTTGCGCAGTAGTGCAACACGGGCGATAGCAAATTGGCACTCCGCCCGATTTTCTTTTCCATTGAAGTCAACTTTGTGCTACCGCCCAAGTCATATTCCATCCCCAGTGAGTAGACAAATGATTAATACATAGGGTTAATTGACAAAATAACTAACAGAGGTTACAATGGCGGTTCAGTTATGTGCCGGTAATTCAGCTGTAGTTTGCTGATTATAAATATACACTTGAGATCAGTGTCTGAGATTGATATAAATTGGTGAGATTAATTTAGGATTAGACTCCGTAGAGAGCAAACACGTTAACAACATTAATCTATTGAATAGATTAAAGTCTATATGCTTCCAGTTAGCAATATTTCCAGAACTTATACAACCTCGTTCTTATGAGCTGGTGCAGATGGACTGTTTGCTTCGCCTTACTTCGGAAGTATGGCGTTTGCCTCCTAAGACATCAAAGTAATCAACCCCCATTTGTAGAGTTGTTACTGTTTCCTCCTGGATCCTCTGTTCCTGAATAAATTCACCTTCTGTGTTGGTAGCTGTCTCTGGACGAGCTGGCTTAAATTTCACCTCCCTTGATTTCAGAGAAACTTGTGCATCTAAGTGACACATTTATATACGTCTGTATCTGACTGGTATCGGCGTAGAATCTTAACTTCTATAATCACTTGCTCTGTCAGAGATACCCTTTCACAGAAACATAGAAAAATAGGAGCAGGAGTAGACCATTCAGCCTTCGAGCCTGCTCCGCCATTCAATATGATCATGGCTGATCCTCTAGCTCAATACCATATTCCTGCTCTCTCCCCATACCCCTTGATGCCTTTTGTGTCTAGAAATCTATCTATCTCCTTCTTAAATATATTCAGTGACTTGGCCTCCATAGTCTTCTGTGGTAGAGAATTCCGCAGGTTCACCACCCTCTGAGTGAAGAAATTTCTCCTCATCTCAGTCCTAAATGTCCTACCCCGTATCCTGAGAATGTGACCCCTCGTTCTAGACACCCCAGCCAGGGGAAACATCCTTCCTGCATCCAGTCTGTCTAGCCCTGTCAGAATTTTATATGTTCCCCATTATAAATTCTCCCGTTTCTGACTGTAAGGGACCTACATTTGTCTTCACTAATCTTTTTTTTTACATACTTGTAGAAGCTTTTACAATCTGCTTTTATGTTCCTTGCAAGTTTAATCTCATACTCTATTTTTCGCCTCTTAATCAATCTCTTGGTCCTTTTTTGCTGATCTCTAAACTGCTCCCAATCCTCAGGCTTGCTACTTTTTCTGGTAACTTTATATGACTCCTCTTTGGATCTAATACTGTCCTAAATTTCTTTTGTTAGCCATGGTTGGGCCGCTTTTCCTTTTGTGTTTTTGCGCCAGAAAGGAATGTATAACTGTTGCAATTCATGCATTCGTTCCTTAAATGTTAGCCATTGCCTATCCACCATCATGCCTTTTAATGAAGCTCCCCAATCTATCATAGCCAACTCACTCCTCATACCTTTGTAGTTTCCTTTGTTTAGATTTAGGACCCTAGTTTCAGATTGGACTTCTTCACTTTCCATCTTAATGAAGATTCCCTAAAGGACCCCGTACAACAAGATTATTAATTAACCCCTTCTCATTGCACAATACCCAATCTAGGATAGCCTGTTCCCTAATTGGCTCCTCAACATACTGGTCTAAAAACCATCTCGTACACACTCCAGGAATTTATCCTCCACAGTATTATTGCTAATTTGGTTTGGCCAGTCTATATGTAGATTAAAGTCACCCATGATTACTGTAGTACCCTTGTTACATGCATCTCTAATTTCCTATTTGATGCCATCCCCTACATTACCACTACTGTTTGGAGGCCTATAGACAACTCCCGCCAATGTTTTCTGCCCCTTGGTGCTTCTTAGCTCCACCCAGACTAATTCTACATCTTTATTTTCTGAGCCAGTATCCTTTCTCACTATTGCTCTGAATTCATCCTTTACTAACAAGGCCACCCCACCTTCTTTTCCTTTTTGCCTGTCCTTCCTAAATATCGAATATCCTTGGATATTCAGCTCCCAGCCTTGGTCACCCTGCAGGCATGTCTCCGTAATCGCAATTATATCGTATCCGTTTACATCTATTTGCATTGTTAATTCGTCTACCTTATTACAAATGCTTCGTGCATTCAAATGCAGTGCCTTTAGATTTGTCTTTTTAACATTTTAGACATCTTAACTTTTTTTTGTACTATGGCCCTATTTGTCCTATTACCAGTTTCTCTCACCCGGACCCTATTTGTTAGTGCACTCCTTTATTTGTTCGCTCTGTCCCTTCCTGACACAATCTGGCTATCCTTACCCCAATCACTTTCCTGCACTGCTTCCTGGTCTTTTCTCTTTAGCATTCTAAATTTCTCTCCACCGGGACCCTCTCCCCCCTTATTTAGGACAATGTCACCCTTTTTATATATACTAAACAAAGTATAAATGAAAGGATGGGAACTAGGGACCGAAGACTGAAACTGAGGACTGAGAACGGAACCTGAACTTTAGTGTCAAAAAGACTAACTTATATATCCTTAATTTCCAAAGAAACCTCCCCAATTTAATTGACCAATGCATGTGTTAGATGCTGAGCTCTTTTTCTGCCGCCTTCAACTCCATGCCCACTTCTTTGGCCAGGAGTCCTCCCCCCACACAGCTGGCCCTTTCTCCCATTTTCAGAATTCTCGTTCCAACTGGACCCCTCCCTCTGGCCTCTTAACCTCTCTAGATCTTTTCATTGCAAACTGCCGGCGTGACATCGGCCGTCTCAATTTCTCTGCTCCCCTCACTCACTCCAACCTATCTCCCTCTGAACTTGCAGCACTCCATTCTCTCAGATCCAACCCCAACATTGTCATTAAACCTCCTGACAAGGATGGTGCTGTTGTTGTTTGGCGAACTGGCCTCAACCTAGCGGAGGCTGAACGCCAACTCGCCGACACCTTATCTTACCTCTGCCTGGACCATGACCCCACTACCGAACATCAAGCCACCATTTCCAGACCATCACTGACCTAATCTCCTCTGGAGATCTTCCCCCCATGGCCGTCAACCTTATAATTCCCCAACCTCGTACAGCCTGCTTCTACCTCCTTCCCAAGATCCACAAACAGGCCCCGGTAGACCCATCGTTTCAGCCTGTTCTTGCCCCATGGAACTTATCTCTTCCTATCTCGACTCTATCTTTTCTCCCCTTGTCCAGTCTCTTCCCACCTACATCCATGACTCTTACGACGCCCTCCGTCACTTTAACAATTTCCAGATTCCTGGCCCCAACCGTCTCCTTTTCACTATGGACGTCCAATCCCTCCACACCTCCATCCCCACCAGGATGGCCTGAGTGCACTCCGCTTCTTCTTTAAGCAGAGGCCCAACCAGTTCCCATCCACCACCACCCTCTTCCGCCTGGCTGAACTTGTTCTCACATTGAACAACTTCTCCTTTGACTCCACTCACTTCCTCCAAATTAAAGGTGTTGCTATGGGAACCCGCATGGGTCCTAGCTATGCCTGCCTTTTTGTGGGGTATGTGGAACATTCTTTGTTCCAGTCCTACTCAGGTCCCCTCCCTCACCTCTTTTTCCGGTACATTGATGACTGTATCGGTGCTGTTTCCTGCTCTCGCCCTGAACTAGAAAATTTCATTCACTTTGCTTCCAATTTCCACCCTTCCCTCACCTTCACATGGTCCATCCCCGACTCTTCCCTTCCCTTCCTCGACTTCACTGTCTCCATCTCTGGGGATAGGCTATTGATAAACATTCACTACAAGCCCACTGACTCCCACAGCTACCTGGACTACACTTCCTCCCACCCCGCTTCCTGTAAGGACTCTATTCCATTCTCCCAGTTTCTCTGTCTGTGCCGCATCTGCTCTGACAATGCCACCTTCCATACCAGTGCTGCCGACATGTCTTCCTTTTTCCTCAACCGAGGATTCTCCTCTACCGTGGTTGACACGGCCCTTGACCGTGTCCGTTCTATTTCCCGCATTTCTGCTCTCACCCTTTCCCCTCCCTCCTGGAACCACGTTAAGGTTCCCCTTGTCCTCACCTTTCACCCCACCAGCCTCCACATTCAACGGATCATCCTCCGTCATTTCCGCCACCTCCAGTGTGATCCCACCACCAAACACATCTTCCCCTCACCTCCCCTTTCAGCATTCCGAGGGGACCGCTCCCTCCGCGACACCCTGGTCCACTCCTCTATCACCCCCAACACCCCTTCCACTTTGCCCAGCACCTTCCCGTGCAAGCGCAGGAGATGCAACACCTGCCCTTTTCCCTCCACCCTTCCCACTGTCCAGTGCCCCGAACACTCCTTCCAGGTGAAACAGTGATTTACTTGTACTTCTTGCAATTTAGTATACTGTATTCGCTGCTCACGATGCGGTCTCCTCTACATTGGGGAGACCAAACGCAGATTGGGTGATCGCTTTGCGGAACACCTCCATTTAGTCCGTAAGGGTGACCCTGAGCTTCTGGTCGCCTGTCACTTTAATTCTCAGCTCCACTCCCACTCAGACCTCACCGTCCTCGGTCTCTTACACTGTTCCAATGAAGCTCAACGTAAGCGCGAGGAACAGCACCTCATCTTTCGATTAGGCACTTTACAGCTTTCTGGACTCAACACAAAGTTCAACAATTTCAGACCATAACCTCTGCCCCATCCTTTTTTTTTCATATATTTTATTATATATTTTTTTCTCTCCCACATGGCAGCTATCTCTTCTTCTGCCAGTGCCATTTACACTTCAATTAGAGCCATCTTTTGTTTCTTATCTTGTCCCATTACCATCTCCTTTTGCCTTGCACCATCTCTTAATGTCTCTTAATCTCTCCTGCCTTCCATCCTATCACAGCCCTTCCCCTTTTGTTCTTTCCCCCCCTCCCCCCTCTCCCAGCTCCTGCACTTGCTTAAAAACCTGTTCGATCTCCAGCTTTTTCCAGTTCTGATGAAGGGTCCCAGACCTGAAACGTTAACTCTGTTTCTCTCTCCACAGATGCTGCCTGACCTGTTGAGTATTTCCAGCATTTTCTGTTTTTATTTCAGATTTCCAGCATCCGCAGTATTTTGCTTTTGTACATGTGTTAGAAGAGTTCAGCCCTTCTGATGTTAATCACCTCACACAGCCCTGTTGGTACCCTTAATGACCTGCAAATCAATGAACCGCTGGCACCTAGACATGCCAGCTTGCTTGTTTACTGCTTCAGGTCTTTGCGAACAAAGGGCCTGACACAGTTGCAGACAAGGCAGGATGTGTCCTCCTCAATAAGCCATCTCCTGGCCTGTGGTCTTAAAGTCTTCTGTCCCTGTTAAGGAATGTTTTTTTTGTATACATCTTCATAGATAAACTAGCATTAGCTCTTTACTTTACTTTCCTAGCGTTCAGTATGATTACTGACTAAAGTTTGAGGACACATTTAAAGCAATTCTTAGGGCATTTCTCCTACTCGGCTAGTTGTGCGAGACCCTTATCATTAGTACAGATCTTAGTGCAAGACAAAAGCAGCTTAAGAGGGTGAAATACCCCTTTCAATGAAAGATGGGAGAATGCCCCATAAATATCAGACTTCTAATGACACGACGGGCACATACATAGAATCAAAGAAATTTATGGCACAGAAGGAGGCCATTCGGCCCGTCGTGTCTCTGCCAGCCAAAAAGAGCTATCCAGCCTAATCCCACTTTTCCGCTCTTGGTCCATAGCCCTGTAGGTTACAGCACTTCAAGTACATATCCATGTACTTTTTAAATGTGATGAGGGTTTCTGCCTCTACCACCCTTTCAGGCAGTGCGTTCCAGACCCCCACCACCCTCTGGGTGAAAAGAGTTCTCGTCTCCCCTCTAATCCTCCTACGAATTACTTTAAATCTATGCCCCCCGTTATTGATCTCTCTGCTAAAGGAAATAGATCCTTCCTAGCCACTCTATCTAGGCCCCTCATAATTTTATACACCTCAATTAAATCTCCCCTCAGCCTCCTCATTTCAAAGAAAACAACCCCAGCCTATCCAATCTTTCCTCATAGCTAAAATTTCCCAGCCCTGGCAACATCCTCGTAAATCTCCTCTGTACCCTCTCTAGTGCAATCACATCTTTCCTGTAATGTGGTGACCAGAACTGCACACAATACTGTAAGTGTGGCATAACTAGTGTTTTATACAGTTCTAGCATAACCTCCCTGCTCTTTGGAAAATGTGCACTGGGAATGTCCTCCCAGCGCTGGTGTTCTGGTGGGGAAGGACTTGCACCTGGCCCTCTGTTACTGCTGGAACCCTGACCCAATTTCCTGGTTCAAGGTTCATCCCGTATGCATGGTGAGCTCCCCACAAGATTCCCACCACCAAGAAGGAATCTGCCATTGCCTGTCCTCGAAATCCCGGCAGAGCTGAAGTGGGGATGCAGTTGCAGCAGCACAAGAGGAGACCGGCCAGTTAACGGAGCAGCAGTCCCCCCAAGATTGGAACACTGGCATTCTATGGTAGATATTGGCAGAGATTGAGGCCTACACAAGATGATAAGTGGTGGGGGCGGGGGGGGAGGTGGTGGTGGGGTGGATATGGATGTCGAAGAGTATGCTACAAGCAGAACCCACTTGCCACCTTAATTTGAGAACCCAGGGTCATTACGATTGCTCCCAGGGCCTACTGCTACTATTCCCATGGTGGTCCCAGGAAATGACAGTAATTGAGACGGACAGGAGGGAAATCCGCTGGTGACCCGGGCCCCAAGGGTATATCTATGCACGGGAATGCTAATCAGATGGAAAGTCCCTCCTGAAGCATTAACCTACCTTTTCTCTTTCAAATGCTAATGCTGTGCACGTCCATCATTCATGATTTTTCTTTTTATTTGTATTTGTTATTCCCCACAAGGTGGATTGACTCCTTGGTTCTCACCATCTTCACTGTTCTGAAGTGATTTCCTCAGTTACAGATGCTAATTGAGGGATTATTTTTAGTTGCAGCATCATCTGTATCACTCCCCAGCCCCAGCCTGCTAAACAAACCCAACATTGCGGTGCTTCAAGTGCACGGATAAATTGATTTTTCCCCTCTGCACGATGATGCAAGATAAGCACAGGTATCCGCAGAGATAGAGGGGGGAATTTTAACCTCAAGGAGCGCGTGGGTTTGGGTACGGGTGGGGGGTGAAAACCAGGAAAAATGCGAGTGCGCTGGAAAGCCGGCTGCAACCCCCTGACTTCCTCGTTTAACTCAAGCTCGTTAGGCTGCCTTCGCGCAAACTCTTCAGGAGAGGCGTGTTGCCTATTAACATATGCTAATCGCTCAACTGCAGCGATATTTCAAGTGACTTTCAAATTTAACGGCTCATCCACCAGGTTTCCCGGGCTTCCTGAAACTTGCCAGTGAAAGCAAGGCGAAGACATGATGGCCATTGAGGGGGATGATTCAAACTCGTGGAAATACTGCAACGGGTGAGAAGTGGAAGCACTTTGAGTGGAGTTCCAACATCCACGTCCCTTTTTGCACTCATCATCCCACTCATGGTCCAGCCACACTTCACTGCTACCACTCTGCTGCAGAGGACTTTGTTGACGGTCAGTGCACCGCAGTAAGGCCAAGGTTAAGCTTTCTGTCATCCTATGTAAGGCGATAGATATGTTGGCATCCAGAGTCTGCACAGCCATGGTCAAGATGGGCATGGACTCATTTGATTGCCGCGTTTGATGTTCCATGGGGTTGACTGCTCTATCCATGCAAGAAGACATCATCGCAATGCCCTGAAACATTATCACACTCATTTTGAGGCAGTCTCCTCCATTCTCTCTACAATCGTGGTCAGTGTGCTTGGAAGGCCTGTCAGTACATCTCACATACTCTGCTGCTGCTCAATGGTTACCCTTTTCATCGACCCAAACTGCTAACCACCCAATTTCCTTTTCTGGTTCCCATGTTAGCTGATATTATTAACGGTTCTCTCTCCTCAGTTATTGTCCCCCTCTCCCTCAAATCTAGCATTTTCTCCACTACCGATGTCAGGCTTACCGGTCTATAATTCCCCGTTTTCTCTCTACCACGTTTTTGGAATAGTGGGGTAACATTAGCTACGCTCCAATCCATGGGAACTGTTCCAAAATCTATAGAATTTTGGAAGATGACCAGCAATGCATCTACTATTTCTAGGGCCACTTCCTTAAGTACCCTAGGATGTAGATTAACAGGCCCTGGGGATTTATCAGCCTTCAATCCTGTCAATTTCCTTAACACCATTTCCCTACAAATACTGATTTCATTCAGTTCCTCCCTCTCATTAGACCCTATGTTCCCCGACATCTCTGGGTGGTTATTTGTGTCCTCCTTTGTGAAGACAGAACCAAAGTATGTATTTAATTGGTCTGACATTTCTTTGGTCCCCATTAGAAATTCCCCTGATTCTGATTGCAAGGGACATAAGAACATAAGAACATAAGAAATAGGAGCAGGAGTAGGCCAATCGGCCCCTCGAGCCTGCTCCACCATTCAATAAGATCATGGCTGATCTGATCCTAACCTCAAATCTTCTATCACTCTGCATCCACCCGAACCCATGTGATCTCCCGGGAGAGGCGAAAAACCAGATAAAGACCCAATGGCCAATTTGGGAGAAAAAAATCTGGGAAATTCCTCTCCGACCCATCTAGGCGATCGAAATTCTTCCAGGAGATCACTCTGTCCCTATATTTTCTACAGTACTTACCTTCTGTAAAGGCGATCTCCACCCCAGCCAGGAACAGGAATAAAACCATCTTCTGAAATCTAACAGAATTAGAACACAGTAGGAGCAGAACAAGGCTACACGGCCCCTGGGCCCGCTCCACTACCCACAGGGCCATGACCATTCCGAACCCAGACTCATGTCCAATTTCCTGCCCGCTCCCCGTAACCCTTTATTCCCTTTACTTCTAGGAAACTATCTATTTCTGTTTTAAATTTATTTAATGATGTAGCTTCCACAGCTTTCTGGGGCAGCAAATTCCACAAACCTACCACCCTCTGAGTGAAGAAGTTTCTCCTCATCTCAGTTTTGAATGAGCAGCCCCTTATTTTAAGATTATGCCCCCTAGTTCTAGTTTCACCCATCATTGGGAACATCCTCACCGCATCCACCCGATCAAGCCCCTTCACAATCTTATATGTTTCAATAAGATCGCCTCTCATTCTTCTGAACTCCAATGAGTAGAGTCCCAATCTACTCAACCTCTCCTCATATGACCACCCCCTCATCCCCGGGATTAACCGAGTGAACCTTCTTTGTACTGACTCGAGAGCAAGTATGTCTTTTCTTAAGTATGGACACCAAAACTGTATGCAGTATTCCAGGTGCGGCCTCACCAATACCTTGTACAACTGCAGCAATACCTCCCTGTTTTTATATTCCAACCCCCTAGCAATAAAAGCCAACATTCCATTGGCCTTCTTAATCACTTGCTGCACCTGCATACTAACTTTTTGAGTTTCGTGCACCAGGACCCCCAGATCCCTTTGTACTACAGTACTTTCCAGTTTCTTGCCATTAAGATAATAACTTGCTCTATGATTTTTCCTGCCAAAGTGCATAACCTCACACTTTCCAGTATTGTATTCCATCTGCCAAATCTCTGCCCACTTACTTAGCCTGTCTATGTCCCTTTGCAGGTTTTTTATGTCCTCCTCACTCACTACTTTCCCTCCCATCTTTGTATCATCTGCAAACTTTGATATGTTACACTCGGTCCCCTCCTCCAAATCGTTAATATAGATTGTAAAGAGTTGGGGACCCAGCACTGACCCCTGCGGAACACCACTAGTTACTGGTTGCCAATCTGAGAACGAACCATTTATCCCAACTCTCTGCTTTCTGTTAGAGAGCCAATCCTCCACCCACGCCAGAATATTACCCCCAATCCCGTGATTTTTTATCTTGAGCAATAGTCTTTTGTGTGGCACCTTGTCAAATGCCTTTTGGAAGTCTAAATACACTACGTCCACTGGTTCCCCTTTATCCACCCTGTATGTTACTTCCTCAAAAAACTCAAGCAAATTTGTTAAACATGACTTCCCCTTCATGAAACCATGCTGAGTTTGCCCTATTAAATTATGTTTATCCAAATGTCCCGTTACTGTCTCCTTAATAATGGACTCTAACATTTTACCAACCACAGATGTTAGGCTAACAGGTCTATAGTTTCCAGCCTTCTGCCTACTACCCTTTTTAAATAAGGGTGTTACATTAGCAGTTTTCCAATCTGCTGGGACCTTTGCTGAGTCCAGTGAGTTTTGGAAAATTATTACCAATGCATCCACAATCCCTACCGCTACTTCCCTCAAGACCCTGGGATGCAAGCCATCAGGTCCAGGGGATTTATCCGCCTTGAGTCCCATTATTTTACCAAGTACCACTTCCTTAGTGATTTTAATCGTATTTAGTTCCTCCCCCCCTAGAGCCCCCTGTTTGTCCAGTGTTGGGATATTCTTAGTGTCCTCTACTGTAAAGACTGATACAAAATAATTGTTCAGTGTTTTTGCCATCTCCATGTTTCCCACCATTAATTTCCCGGTCTCATCCTCTAAGGGACCAACATTTACTTTAGCCACCCTTTTTCTTTTTATATAACTATAGAAACTTTTACTGTCTGTTTTTATATTTTTTGCTAATTTACTTTCATAATCTATCTTCCCTTTCTTAATCAATCTTTTTGTTATTTTTTGCTGTCTTTTAAAGACTTCCCAATCTTCCATCCTCCCACTAGATTTGGCTACCTTATATGCCCTTGTTTTTAGTCGGATACTATCCTTAATTACTTTACTTAGCCACGGATGGCTATCTTTTCTTTTACACCCTTTTTTCCTCAGTGGAATATATTTTTTTTGGAAGTTGTAAAATAACTCCTTAAATGTACACCACTGGTCATGTACCGTCTTACCCTTTAATCTATTTTCCCAGTCCACTCTAATTAATTCCGCTCTCATACCTTCATAGTCTCCTTTATTCAAGCTCAGCACGCTTGTTTGAGATCCAACCTTCTCACCCTCTAATTGAATATGGAACTCAACCATGTTATGGTCACTCATTCCAAGGGGATCCTTTACTAGGACATTTTTAATTAATCCTGTCTCATTACACAGGACCAAATCTAAGGTTGCTTGCCCCCTGGTCGGTTCAGTTACATACTGCTCAAGAAACCCATCCCTAATACACTCAATGAACTCTTCCTCAAGGCTGCTCTGCCCAATTTGATTTGTCCAGTTAATATGATAATTAAAATCCCCCATAATTATAGCTGTTCCCTTATTACAAGCCTCAACTATTTCCTGATTAATACTCCATCCAACAGAGTTGCAACTGTTCGGAGGCCTATAGACTACACCCACTAGTGTTTTTTTCCCCTTATTATTCCTTACCTCCACCCAAACTGTTTCACTATCCTGCTCCTTTGACCCAATATCATTTCTCTGTATTATAGTGATTCCTTCCTTTATTAACATAGCCACCCCACCTCCTCTCCCTTCCTGCCTGTCCTTCCTGATTGTTAAATAACCTGGTATGTTTAATTCCCAGTCATGGTCACCCTGCAGCCATGTTTCTGTAATGGCCACAAGATCATACCCATATGTCATTATTTGTGCCGTTAACTCATTCATTTTGTTACGAAACCTACGCTTGACTTCACCAATCTTTTTCTCTTCACATATCTTTAGAAGCCTTTACAGTCAGTTTTTATGTTCCCTGCAAGTTAACTCTCATACTCTATTTTCCCCCTCTTAATTAATCCCTTTGTCCTCCTTTGCAGAATCCTAAACTGCTCCCAATCCTCAGGTTTACTGCTTTTTCTGGCCAATTTATATGTCCTCTCCTTAAATCTTATGCTATCTCTAATTTCCCTTGTTAGCCACAGTTGAGTCATCTTTTTTGTTTTATTTTTATGCCTAACAGGGATGAACAAATTCTGTAGTTCATCCATGCGATCTTTAAATGTTTGCCATTGCCTATCCACCGTCAACCCTTTGAGGACTATTCCCCAATCAATCCTAACCAACTCGCGCCTCATACCATCGTAGTTTCCTTTATTTAAATTCAGGACCCTAGTCTCTGAGTCAACTACTTCACTCCTCATCTTAATGAAGAATTCTATCATATTATGATCACTCCGCCCCAAGGGGTCTCGCACAAGATTGCTAATTATTCCTTTCTCATTACATAATACCCAGTCTAAGATGGCCTGATCTCTAGTTGGTTCCTCGACATATTGGCCCAGGAAACCATCCCGTATACACTCCAGGAATTCCTCCTCCACAGTATTGTTACTAATTTGGTTAGCCCAATCTATATGTAAAGTCACCCATGATAACTGCTGTGCCCTTAGTGCACGCGTCTCTAATTTTCCGAGTGGCAAGCAGTGACTGGTGGGGTACCGGAGGGATTGGTGCTAGGACCCCAGCTATTCACAATATATATTAATGATCTAGACAAGGGAACTAGATGTAATATCTCCAAGTTTGCAGATGACACAAAGCTGGGTGGGCGTGTGTGCTGTTAGGAGGTTGCCGAGAAACTCCAGTATGATTTGGACAGGTTGGGTGATTGGGCAGATGCATGGCAGATGCAGTATAATATGGATAAATGTGAGTTTATCCACTTTGGTGGCAAAAACAGTAAGGCAGATTATTATCTGGACGGCAATAGATTGGGAGAAGGGGAAGTGCAACGAGATCTGGGTGTCCTTGTGCACCAGTCGCTGAAGGTAAGCATGCATGTGCAGCAGACGGTTAAGAAGGCAAATGGTATGTTGACCTTCGTAGCAAGAGGATTTGAGTACAGGAGCAAGGATGTCTTGCTGCAGTTGTACAGGGTCTTGGTGAGACCACACCTTGAGTATAGTGTGCAGTTTTGGTCGCCTTATCTGAGGAAGGATGTTCTTGCCATGGAGGGAGTGCAGTGAAGATTCACCAGACTGATACCTGGGATGGCAGGAATGATGTATGAGGAGCGATTGGGTCGATTGGGCTTATATTCGCTGGAGTTTAGAAGAATGAGAGGGGATCTCATTGAAACTTATAAAATTCTAACAGGACTAGACAGACTAGATGCAGGAAGGATGTTCCCGATGGCCAGGGAGTCCAGAACCAGGGGTCACAGTCTAAGGATAAGGGGTAAGCCATTTAGGGCAGAGATGAGGAGGAATTTCTTCACCCAGAGAGTGGTGAACCTGTGGAATTCTCTACCACAAATGGCAGTTGAGGCCAATTCATTAAATATATTCAAGAAGGAGTTAGATATATTTCTTAAGGCTAAGGGGATCAAGGGAAATGGGGAGAAAGCAGGGACAGGGTACTGAATTTGGATGATCAGCCATGATCACAGAATCACAGAATCACAGAAACCCCACAGTGCAGATAGAGGCCATTTCGGCCCATCGAGCCTGCACCGACACATATCCCACCCGATCCCCGTAACCCCTACACCAACACATATCCCACCCTATCCCCGTAACCCCACGTATTTAATCCCCCTTACACTTAGGGTCAATTTATCATAGCCAATCAACCTAACTCGCACATCTTTGGACTGTGGGAGGAAACCGGAACACCCGGAGAAAAATTGGTCTGCCATTTCTTTGTTCCCCATAATAAATTCCCCTGATTCTGACTGCAAGGGACCTACGCTTGACTTCACCAATCTTTTTCTCTTCACATATCTATAAAAGTTTTTAAAGTCAGTTTTTATGTTCCCTACAAGCTTACTGTCATACTCTATTTTCCCCCTCTTAATTAATCCCTTTGTCCTCCTTTGCTGAATCCTAAACTGCTCCCAATCCTCAGGTTTACTGCTTTTTCTGGCCAATTTATAAGTCCTCTCCTTGGATCTTATGCTATCCCTAATTTCCCTTGTTAGCCATAGTTGAGTCACCTTTTTGGTTTTATTTTTATGCCAAACAGGGATGAACATTGCCTATCCACCGTCAAACCTCTGAGTAACATTCCCCAATCAATCCTACCCAACTCGCGCCTCATACCATCGTAGTTTCCTTTATTTAAATTCAGGACCCTAGTCTCTGAGTCAACTACTTAACTCTCCATCTTAATGAAGAATTCTATCATATTATGATCCCTCCGCCCCAAGGTGCCTCGCACAACAAGATTGCTAATTATTCCTTTCTCATTACATAATACCCAGTCCAAGATGGCCTGGTCTCTAGTTGGTTCCTCGACATATTGGTCCAAGAAACCATCCTGTATACACTCCAGGAATTCCTCCTCCACAGTATTGTTACTAATTTGGTTAGCCCAATCTATATGTAGATTAAAGTCACCCATGATAACTGCTGTGTCCTTATTGCACGTGTCTCTAATTTCCCATTTAATGCCATCCCCAACCTCCGCATTACTGTTTGGGGGTCTGTATACCACTCCCACTAACATTTTCTGCCCCTTGGTATTTCTCAGTTCTACCCATACAGATTCCACATCATCAGAGCTAATATCCTTCCTTACAATTGTGTTAATCCCCTCTTTAACCAGCAATGCTACCCCACCGCCTTTTCCTTTTTGCCTGTCTTTCCTGAATATTGAATACCCCTGGATGTTGAGTTCCCAGCCTTGGTCACCCTGGAGCCATGTTTCCGTAATCCCAAACATATCATATCCGTTTAACTCTATTTGCGCAGCTAATTCATCCACCTTATTACGAATGCTCCTCTCATTAAGACACAAATCCTTCAGACTTGTTTTTTTAACACTCTTAGACCTTTTAGAATTATTATTTACTGTGGCCATGTTTGATTTAAACCCTTGATTTCTCTGACTGCCACTTTGCTTTTCTCCTTCCTGTCTTTTGTTTCTATCCTTGTTTCCCTTTCCTCTGTCTCCCTGCTCAGGTTCCCAACCCCCTGCCATTTTAGTTTAAACCCTCCCCCAGAGCACTAGCAAACACTCCCCCTAGGATGTTGGTCCTGGTCCTGCCCAGGTGTAAACCGTCCAGTTTGTACTGGTCCCACCTCCCCCAGAACCGGTTCCAATGTCCCAGGCATTTGAATCCCTCCCCCTTGCACCATTCCTCTAGTCACATATTCTTCTGCAATATCCTTCTATTTCTACTCTGACTAGCACGTGGCACTGGTAGCAAAACTTAGATTACTACTTTTGAGGTCCTATTTTTTAATTTACCTCCTAACTCCCTATGTTCAGCTTTTAGGACCTCATCCCGTTTTTTACCTATATCGTTGGTACCTATAAGCACCACGACAACTGGCTGTTCACCCTCCCCTTCCAAAATGCTCTGCAGCCGCTCTGAGAAATCCTTGACCCTTGGACCAGGGAGGCAACATACCATCCTGGAGTCTTGTTTGCGGCCGCAGAAACGCCTATCTATTCCCCTTACAATAGAATCCCCTATTACTATAGCTCTACCCCTTTTTTTCCTCCCGTCCTGTGCAGCAGAACCACCCATGGTGCCAGGAAGTTGGCTGCTGCTGCCTTCCCCTGATAAGCCATCCTCCCCAACAATATCCAAAGCGGTATATCTGTTGGAGAGGGAGATGGTCACAGGGGACCCCTGCACTACCTCACTGAACTTACTTCCGGGTTTCACGCACGGTATTGGACCCGCCCGCCCCCCCCACTCCCAACATGCCTCCGAGTTAATATCAGGCCCAAAGTGACTGAAAAAATGAGTTTATCTGAGCATAATGAGAAATGGAACAATGCAGCAGCCAAATACCAAAGGAAGTCTGTATATTGGACTGTAGTTCCTGCCATGAGAGGGATGTGAGAGTCATTGTAAACTGCAGAGATGTAACTAACACTATCATCAGAAGGATTATACGCAGCCTAATTACAATATTAACTAAACAATTTTGCATCCCACAAGGAAACCTTGGGCCTCTCCTACCTGGGGATCTCCTCCCCCTTCCGTGCGATTTCCCTCCGCGAGCCTTCCGATGCACTTACCTTATGTCAGGGACCATTCCCCCGGGTCCACTGCGGCCTCCCAGCCATCAGATTTCAGTGGCTGGTGAAGGGAAAATCTGTTTTAAACATCCCTAACAACAAGAACTTTAATACGAAAGAAAACTTTAATGATGGCTACACCACATTAAACTGCAAGCTGAGAAACAGGAATATAGAGGCTCATTTAACAGACATTATCTGTCAGACAAAGGCAGCTTGTAACCAAGGACAAATCTTGAGATAAGACCCCCATTAAACTTCAACAAGTGACATGCATTATGAGGTAACCCCACTAAACTTTGAACTAACCATTAACAACAAGGGGAATAGCCACGCTTGAAGGAACCAATCATTGGGATGTGCATGTGAAAATCACAAGGGAAGTGTGGACACAAAGAATATAATAATTTAACAAATACCTAGCTCCTTTACTGCAGTCGTCTAAGACAAACACGTCCTGGTCTAACAGAAAGAAGACATCTAAAGATTCAACAGACTTCAAGTGAACATCGGTTTGGGAACTTGAAGACTCCAGGACAGGTCAAGTTGTGTTTCTTATTTTATCCGTGTGTTCGTGGTTAAATAAAAGATCAGTGTGAGAGATAGTGTATCTGTGTGTTTCTGTTAAGGTGGATTCAGGTCCACGAACCCCACTCTAACACCCAACGTTGGAGGTGTGAAAGTCATAAATAATTCCTACAGTCGGCAGTTGTTACCACCACTCCTGGGCTGTTTAGGTTGACAAGTTGGCAAGCGGCATGCTAATGAGGCCCGGCCGCTAAAATCGGCCGAGACTCCCTGATGTTGCTCCGGGATGGGCCAGCCTCTCGGTGTATAAATCAATACCTATACAGTGCTTTGATGCTTTCTGTTATGTAATGAACCCGCCCTCTACATGAAGTGAGATTGCTGCTCATCGTGAACTCTCCAATGTGCACTGTAGAAGGTGCAGAGCATACGTACAAAAGTAAACACACACAACATTCCCTGGAGGGTCATGTGCCACCTTCCTGACTGGATGGGGGGTGGGGGGTTAACTTCATGCTGGGGTACACAGAAGAAACATTACAACAATTTTTAAAGTACACAACCTGAGCAAAGTCGTTTCACAGCTGTGAGTTACATTCTCACTGGTGTTGAGCTGGGCTCTTGTTATTTAAGGTATGCTAGTCTGGAAACTTTAGATAGCTACTATCATTAGGCATGTTCTTAAAAACAGCCCCGTGGGAGTTTAACTGCCTCTTCCAGTCCTCAATCTTTCCTCTATTTGTAGAAGCATTATGCATTATTAACCAGATTTTGTCTGCTGTGATAAGTGAATGAAAAGTCTTACCATTATCATTTATTTAAAGTATTCTCCCAGCAGGCTCTTTGACTCCATATGCGCCTACCTGTCTAATTATCTGTAAAGTTACCACAGAAAATCACTCAGACTTCTTAATATAAACTGTTTAAAGAAGGTCTAGAAATCTAATCTAATGATGCAGTGCCTTGTGCACTGTAGTCCACACTCTACAATGTAACATTCAAAGCAATGCATCTTTTAACTTCCAAATACTGGATAAAGAAAGAAAAAAAAGGACTTGCATTTATATAGAACCAGTTATGTCCTCAGGAAGCCTCTCACAGCCAGTGAATTACTTTGGAAGTGCAGTCACAGCCATTCTGTAGGCAAACACAGCAGCCAATATTTGTACACAGCAAGGTCATAGATAGAGGAATGAGATAAATGATCAGTTAATCCATTGTTGGTAGTGCTGGTTGAGGGATAAATCTTGGCCAGAACGCCAGAAGAACTCTTGTGCTCTTTTTTGAATACTGCCATGGGATTTTTTGCATCCACCTGAACAGACAGACAGGGCCGCAGATTAACCTCTCAACCAAATGATAGTAACTGTACAACCTATAACAATGCCACACTCCCTCAGTACTGCTCTGAAATGGCAGCGTAGACACAAGGACCTGGATTCTCCTCTTCCTGACAGGGGAGGGGGAGGGGGCTGTGTGCTGGACTACTGCCCACTGCCTGACCTCACCGTGACCTTAACCCACCTTCGTGGGTCAGGTGTCATTTTGCATGCAGGGCAGGTTCCTGGTGGGATCACTGAAAAAAAAGAAAGACTTGCATTTATACAGTGCCCTTCACAACCACCGGATGTCGCAAAGCACTTTACAGCCAATGAAGTATTTCTGAAGTGTAGTCACTGTTGTAATGTGGCCAATTTGTGCACAGCAAGCTCCCACAAACAGCAATGTGATAATGACCAGGTAATCTGTTTTTGTTATGTTGGTTGAGGGATAAATATTGGCCAGGACACAGGGGATAACTCCTCTACTCTTCGAAATAGTGCTGTGGGATCTTTTACATCCACCTGAGAGAGCAGACGGGGCCTCGGTTTAATGTCTCATCCGAAAGATGGCACCTCCAACAGTACAGCACTCCCTCAGCACTGCACTGGAGTGTCAGCCTAACTTTATGTGCTCAAGTGCCTGGAGTGGGACTATGAACCCACAACCTTCTGACTCAGAGGCGAGTGGGCTACCAACTGTACCACAGCAGACACTAATGCCAGCAAATGAGAGCCCACTGCTGTAACAAAGGCAAGTTACAGTTCCGCCACTGCAGCAGCAGACGAAGTGGATGCCACAGGACCTTGAAGACCAAAGGTACATTTTACTATTAGGTTTTGGACTAAAGTAAAAAAAATTGCACTCTAAATATGAGGGAGACCTACCCACTATGGAACCCTCTCTCCCAAAAAGGAGCAACAGTGGGCCTTCCATTGCTGCTCCAAGGATTACCATCACCCCTCTCCTGCCAATCGCTGAGGACAGTAGGACCTCTCCCCTGGCACTTGTACGTGGTTAACAGTAATGTCATGGCCAAAGGCCTTTCCAACTGGGGTTGGAGGACTGGGTGGGACTGTGATGGTGGGCCACGCTGCCTGATTTTTCCCACCTTTTTCTGCTGCTAATCCGCCTGAGTTGGAGTGGGCTAGCATAGAAACATCCAGGCCTGTGTGCTTAACTACCTGGAATAGGGCTTCATCAAGTGTTGTAAACAATGCAACCAGCACCCCTTCAGAATACCAACTTAAGATGTTACAGGGAATCTATTGAGGGATCAGGCTTACCAAAGGGACTTTGAGTCTATGTAAATCGGTGTCAACCAACAGCCATTGTACCATTACTCCAACAAGCGAGTGTCTAAACACCGCCCCTTGACATTCAATGGCATTACCATCACCGAATCCCCCACCATCAACATCCTGGGGGCCACCATTGACCAGAAACTTAACTGGACCAGCCAAATAAATACTGTGGCAACAAGAGCAGGTCAGAGGCTAGATATTCTGCGGTGAGTATCTCACCTCCTGACTCCCCAAAGCTTTTCCACCATCTACAAGGCACAAGGAAGGAGTGTGATGGAATAATCTCCACTTGCCTGGATGAGTGCAGCTCCAACAACACTCAAGAAGCTCAACACCATCCAGGACAAAGCAGCCCGCTTGATTGGCACCCCATCCACCACCTTAAACATTCACCCCCTCCACCACCGGTGTATCGTGGCTGCACTGCAGCAACTCACCAAGGCTTCTTCGGCAGCACCTCCCAATCCCTCGACCTGTACCACCTAGAAGGGCAAGGGCAGCAGATGCATGGGAACACCAGCACCTCCAAGTTACCCTCCAGGTCACACACCATCCTGACTTAGAAGTATATCGCCGTTTCTTCATCGTCGCTGGGTCAAAATCCTGGAACTCCCTCCCTAACAGCACTGTGGGAGTACCTTCACCACACGGACTGCAGCGGTTCAAGATGGCGGCACACCATCACTTCCTCAAGGGCAACTAGGGATGGGCAATAAATGCTGGCCTTGCCAGCGATGCCCACGTCCCATAAAAACGAATTAAAAAAAAAATCACATCTTAGCGTCGCAGCATGCAAACTGGCTGGGCTCTGAAGTTTAGGCATGCTTTGGAATTTAGCCGGACATACTTGTAAGTTGAGAACTAGAAATACAAAATAGTTTTGAATGTCAGCTCGGTTTCAATGACAGCACTCTTACCTCTGAGTCAGGCGGTCACGGCCCAACTAATATCTCCTTCTTTGGCTCCGCGACTAGTTTGTCTGATTATGCCACTGTAAAGCATCTTGGGATGTTTTTCTACATTACAGGTGCTATACTGTATATGCAAATTGTTGTTGCTATGAATCATCTGTTTAGATATGAAAATTTGCCCTCTGAGTAAGACTTTTCATTATCTGAAGGAGATTAACATATCTGCTGTACAAGCCATTGCAAGCATAGTTCACAAAATGTTAGGTAGACAGGCAAAAGTGAGCATGTATAAGGATAATAATGTGTCTTTATAAGCTATAAAACATTTTATATAATATTTTATTACCACTCAGGCAGCAGAAATCTAAAAATTCAACTGAAATGTTCAGCAGAAATCCCCACATAGCCCACACTACACACAGTTAATACATTTACACAGTAAAAAAGCGTCATAAAGTTAAGGGCTAGCAACGGTAAAAGTGGCCCATAATATAATTATATTTTATTGAAGAATTCATAGAATCTCTGTAACCTTTAATGGTCTTTCTTTTTATTTCAAGCAACTCTTCTAATAGAATTTATGGACATTGAGGTTTGAAATAGGCTGTGACGAGCATTGACTTCCCCACAGATCCACTCCCCTGTCTGTTAGGCCTGCCCCCCAGGGGCCCCCAGGTCTGCCTGAGATGCACAGGTTAGCACAGCTTTCACTGACAGTGGCAAGAAGGTGCCTCCGCATGACAACACGCTACCCTACCCCAACCACAGACATGCGGATTAACACCCGTGGGGTATAATAACCTTGTGCACCAGTCGCTGAAGGTAAGCATGCAGGTGCAGCAGGCGGTTAAGAAGGCAAATGGTATGTTGGCCTTCATAGCGAGAGGATTCGAGTACAGGAGCAAGGATGTCTTGCTGCAGTTGTACAGGGCCTTGGTGAGACCACACCTTGAGTATTGTGTGCAGTTTTGTTCACCTTATCTGAGGAAGGATGTTCTTGCCATGGAGGGAGTGCAGCGAAGATTCACCAGACTGATACCTGGGATGGCAGGAATGACATATGAGGAAAGATTGGGTCGGTTAGGCTTATACTCACTGGAGTTTAGAAGAATGAGAGGGGATCTCATTGAAACTTATAAAATTCTAACAGGACTAGACAGACTAGATGCAGGAAGGATGTTCTCGATGGTCGGGGAGTCCAGAACCAGGGGTCACAGTCTAAGGATAAGGGGTAAGCCATTTAGGACTGAGATGAGGAGGAATTTCTTCACCCAGAGAGTGGTGAACCTGTGGAATTCTCTACCACAGAAGGCAGTTGAGGCCAACTTATTAAATATATTCAAGAAGGAGTTAGATATATTTCTTAAGGCTAAAGGGATCAAGGGATATGGGAAGAAAGCAGGGACAGGGTACTGAATTTGGATGATCAGCCATGATCTCATTAAATGGCGGAACAGGCTCGAGGGGCCGAATGGCCTACTCCTGCTACTGTCTTCCATGTTTCTATGTTTCTATGAGCTGGTCACAGCTCAGGATGCACCACCTCTTGCTGGAACTGGGAAAGCACCAAGTCTAGAGGCCCCTCACATAAGGCCCACAACAGCTGCAATGGTTGCCAGGCACAGAATGAGCATTGCGAGGGACAAGAAGAGTGACGCAGCAAAAAAAACACGGCCAGATAAGGCGGCATAGCCCCTGCGCGTCTGTGTCCAATTGTGCTGTCCCACCTCCTTGCCTGCCTGGAGCCAGAAGTATGTTACGCCACTGTAAAAACAAGCATAATTATATTCATCTTTATAAATGCCCTGTTGACAGTATGTATCGCTACCATATCACTGTGGAAAGCCCGTTATCATTTCTCTTTGGGATTTTTTTCTTAAACGTTTTATATCTTGAGCACTAATTGTTAAATGGTTTGACCATTTCCTGACCGAACTTGTAATCTGTTTGTAATCATTGATTTTTGAAATAAAAGCTTAATAAAGAATTCCTTGCAAAGGTTGTGAAAAGGAATTAGATTAAGGGGGGTGCAGTAAGAGCAATCGGTCACCAGAGGGCACTAGTAACTCTTACTCCACAGGCATTCAGCACTCAATTCAGGAACACAGGAAGGAAATTTGGAGGAGGAGGAGGGGTGCAAACACTTTGCATCACTATGGAAACACACATCATTAATGTAAGGCCCAGGGTTGCATAACCAGACCTCAGCTATCAATACTTTGGGCATGATAACATCATAATGCCTCATAACTTTAAAAAACTGTTTATAGCATTAATTTATAAAAGCATGGGAAATGTATCCAAGATTACAATGCACTCAATTTATAACATCACTGAACTCTTCCAATATAGAAAGACTTGCATTTTTTTAGCGCCTTTCACGACCACCAGACGTCTCAAAGCGCTTTACAGCCAATGAAGTACTTTTGAAGTCTAGTCACGGTTGTAATGTAGGAAACGCGGCAGCCAATTTGCGCAAAGCAAGCTCCCACAAACAGCAATGTGATAATGACCAGATAATCTGTTTTCGTTATGTTGGTTGAGGGATAAATATTGGTCAGGACACCGGGGATAACTCCCCTGCTCTTTGAAATAGTGCTATGGGCTCTCATACGTCCACCTGAGAGAGCAGACGTTTAACGTCTCATCCAAAAGACGGCACCTCCGACAGTGCAGCACTCCCTCAGTACTGCACTGGAATGTCAGCCCGGATTTGAACCCACAACCTTCTGACTCAGAGGTGAGAGTGCTACCCTCTGAGCCACTGGCTGACACACGTATAGAAGACATTTCTTCCAATTAAATATTGGGAAGATCGAAGCCATTGGGCTCGATTTTCATTGAGCCGTGGAGGCGAGCTTGGAGGCGTGCGGGGGGTTAAAATCGCAAAAACTGGCCGGCGGGACCCCCCCGCCTGGGTCCCGACTCCAAGCAATTTTAACTCAGGCATGTCTGATGGTCCCGACTCCGTCCCGCATCTAACAGGTGGGACTGGTCTTTAAGGCCCTTAATAACCACTAAATGGCCTCTATAATCCTATTTTAACAGGCCTTTGCAAATTTAACCCTTTTCCCACGTAAAACACGCCTGGTGGGAAACACGATGGTGAAACCTGGCGGGAGCACTATTGGATTGCTGACTATCAACTGCATGTCAACCATTAAAGAGCAGATTTGATCAGACATCATTTGCAGGTGGCAGGACTTAGTGGTCTCAGGTCTGGGGCAACTTTTAGAAGGCTTAACCACACCTGTGGAAGGTTGGAGCCTCACACAGATCTCCAGTGTGACCTCCTGGGAAACCCCTCTCGCCACCTTCACTCAGCGCTTCCTCAACGGAGGCATATACCAGAAGCATGGGAGCCATTTATTTCATTCCCATCTGGGCATTAGAGGAGCTCGAGCACCAGCCGGGGCAGCAGCAGAACCAGGAACAACAGCAGCAGCAGCAGCAGGAGCGACAGGCTGCTGCTCACCCACCTGAAGCTGCACAGGCCAGAAGGGGCCAGCGCCTGGAAGTGGCTGGAGAGCATCTTCCTGCACATCAGGGGGGGCCATGGGGACCCATATCTGCAATGGCAGTCCTACTCAGAAGGACTTCCATGAAGGTCTGGTTTCTCTGTTCAATAGATGCCCATCACTCCTCAAGAGATGTCATTCTATTCTGAACAATGACCATATTTTCCATACCCTGGCGACTAAGCTCCTCCATGGCCGTAGCCATCCTCTCCTCTACCGTAGCCATCCTCTCCTCTATGGTAGCCATCCTTTCCACGGAGGTTGACATCCTTTCCGTGGTGATGCATTCATGCGCCAATGACTCCACAAAGGCTCTGCTCATGTTCGCTATGGACTCCTCCATTCACTCCACACTCGCAGCGACCCTAGAGACAAAACCTGCCAGAGACTCCTGCATCTGTGCCTGGAGTTCCATCACCTCTGATCTTATGGATGGACCCAGAGGCAGAGGGTCGACATGCTGCTGAGCCGAGCTGGCAGAATCCTGCGCCCTCTGACTAGGACTCTCCACCGCTGTCCCTGTCTCCACAATCTGCTGATGCTCACTTGTGAGCTGTGATACACCAGGTGACAACACTACTCTATGTCCCGAAAGCCCCACCAAGGTGTGAGTGTCTGCGCTGGTGCTGGGTGCACTGAATTCTGGTGACGCTGCGCCCTCAGAGGTTGCAGCTTCCTCTGAGGAGTCTGGCTGCTCAGCCTCTTCTTCCTGGCTAGAGGGGATGGATGCTTGTGATGGTCCTGTGGGGGAGTAAAGGAAAGAGTCAGAGATGTGATGCAAAGGCTACATGCACATAGCTTTTTGCAGATGCTCATAAGTCCATCTGTTACAGCTTCACAATCATTATCAGCGACTCATGCATTGTCAAAGAGAGAGATGGGAAACTTCTCTGTCACCAGCTTGCTGTGTTGCACCCATCTGTCCGTCCCCCACGCGCGAATCATCCTCTATTCCCTTAATTTCCAGGACGGCCTCCTCCCAGGGGGTCAGGTGGGCTATTGAGGCTATCCCTCCTCCTGTCCTGGCTCGCTCTCTTTTGTTGTGAGCTCTCTTTTCCTGAGATTTCATGATCTTCAGCACACTGGAAAAGTGAGTATGAAGTTCCCATCACTCTCAATCTGATCTCCATTGCCTCTCCTCACCAGTACTCAGCTTTAGCAATCTCTTCCTCAACATCCCATTTGACACACATCCATGCACCCTTAACCATTCCCTCTCTCTCTATGCTCACATTCACCTAACTATTCGACTATGAAGTGCTCACACTCCCTATCACTCTGATGCTATGAAAATAACTGACAACACACAGGGCAGGCCCTTGGTCTTGCCACCTCACTCCATCTTTGTCTCCTTCTAAGCATCTATGCTATGGATTCTCTACACTCACTCCTTCATTCTCACTCAACCTCCACTTGTCTCCCTCATTGCAGGAAAAGAGAGCTCACAATAAAAGAGAACGAGCGAGGACAGGAGGAGGGCCACGATCAGTAGCCCACTTCACCCCCTGGGAGGAGGTGGTCCTGGTGATTGTAGGACTGGAGGATGAGGCGCAAGTGGGGGATGGACAGATGGGTGCATCACAGCAAGCTGGTGACAGAATAGTTTTCCATCTCTCTCATTGACATTGCATGAGTCGCTGATAATGATTCTGAAGCTATAACAGATGGACCTATAGAAATATAGAAGATAGGAGCAGGAGTAGGCCATTCGGCCCCTCGAGCCTGCTCCGCCATTCAATGAGATCATTGCTGATCATCCACATTCAGTACCCTGTCCCTGCCTTCTCTCCATATCCCTTGATCCCTTTAGCCTTAAGAAATATACAGGAAACTTTCTGGTATCCGGCACGGATGGGATCGACGTGTTGCCGGTTCATCAACAATTCCGGATAACCGAACGCTATAGTAAAAGATACGGAGCTCAGAGCTCCGTATAAAGCAACAAAACCTGTTGCTTAGCAACAGCTTCAAAACAATCGGCACAAGTTGCAAGCGTCTCTGTAGCTTAGCAACAGCTTCAGTTACACCCTTGCACAGCAACAAATGGAGTAAAAAAATGTAACTAAAAGTAAAAAAAGTTACCTGAACCGACTCCTGAATTTTGCCGGTGGATAGAGCGTTCTGGTTATTTAGGGGCCGGTTAATCGAAAGTTTCCTGTATCCAACTCCTTCTTGAATATATTTAATGAATTGGCCTCTACTGTCTTCTGTGGTAGAGAATTCCACAGGTTCACCACTCTCTGGGTGAAGAAATTCCTCCTCATCTCTGTCCTAAATGGCTTACCCCTTAGCCTTAGACTGTGACCCCTGGTTCTGGACTCCCCGACCATCGGGAACATCCTTCCAGCATCTAGTCTGTCTAGTCCTGTTAGAATTTTATAAGTTTCAAAGAGATCCCCTCTCATTCTTCTAAACTCCAGCGAGTACAAGCCCAATCGACCCAATCTCTCCTCATACGTCATTCCTGCCATCCCAGGTATCAGCCTGGTGAATCTTCACTGCACTCCTTCCATGGCAAGAACATCCTTCCTCAGATAAGGTGACCAAAACTGCACAAAATACTCAATATGTGGCCTCACCAAGGCCCTGTACAACTGCAGCAAGACATCCTTGTCCCTGTACTCAAACCCTTTCACTACGAAGGCCAACATACCATTTGCTTTCTTAACCGCCTGCTGCACCTGCATGCTTACTTTCAGCGACTGGTGCACAAGGACGCCCAGGTCTCGTTGCACTTCCCCTTCTCCCAATCTACTGCCATTTAGATAATAATCTGCCTTCCTGTTTTTGACACCAAAGTGGATAACCTCGCATTTATCCATGTATTGCATCTGCCAGGCTTCTGCCCAATCACCCAACCTGTCCAAATCATACTGGAGTTTCTCGGCATCCTCCTCATAGCACACACGCCCACCCAGCTTTGTGTCGTCTGCAAACTTGGAGATATTACTTCTAGTTCCCTCGTCCAGATCATTAATATATATTGTGAATAGCTGGGGCCCAAGGACCGATCCCTGCGGTACCCCACTAGTCACTGCCTGCCACTCAGAAAAAGAGCCGTTTATTCCAACTCTTTGCTTTCTGTCTGCCAACCAGTTCCCTATTCAAGTCAATACCTTGCCCCCAATCCCATGTGCCTTACTTTTACACGCTAATCTCTTATGTGGGACCTTATCGAAAGCCTTTTGAAAATCCAAATACACCACATCCACTGGTTCTCCCTTATCTATTTTACCAGTTACATCCTCAAAAAATTCCAGTAGATTAGTCAAGCACGATTTACCTTTTGTAAAGCCATGTTGACTTTGTCCGATCCGGTCACTTTTTTCCAAGTGCTCTGCTATTACATCCTTTATAATGGACTCTAGCATTTTCCCCACTACCGATGTCAGGCTTACCGGTCTCTAATTCCCCGTTTTCTCTATACCACCCTTTTTGAACAGTGGGGTAACATTAGCTACCCGCCAATCCATGGGTACTGTTCCAGAGTCTATCGAATTTTGGAAGATGACCAGCAATGCATCTACTATTTCTAGGGCCACTTCCTTAAGTACCCTAGGATGTAGATTATCAGGCCCCGGGGATTTGTCGGCCCTCAATCCCATCAATTTCCCTAACACCATTTCCCTACAAATACTGATTTCTACCAGTTCCTCCCTTTCATTAGACCCTATGTTCCCCGACATCTTTGGGAGGTTATTTGTGTCCTCCTTTTTGAAGACAGAACCAAAGTATGTATTTAATTGGTTGCCATTTCTTTGTTCCCCATTATAAATTCCCCTGATTCTGACTGCTAGGGACCTACGCTTGACTTCACCAATCTTTTTCTCTTCATCTATGTATAAAAGCTTTTACAATCAGTTTTTATGTTCCCTGAAAGCTTACTCTCATACTCTATTTCCCCCCTCTTAATTAATCCCTTTGTCCTCCTTTGTTGAATCCTAAACTGCTCCCAATCCTCAGGTTTACTGCTTTTTCTGGCCAATTTATATGTCCTCTCCTTGGATCTTATGCTATCCCTAATTTCCCTTGTTAGCCATGGTTGAGTCACCTTTTTTGTTTTATTTTTATGCCAAACTAGGATGAACAAATTCTGTAGCTCATCCATGTGATCTTTGAATGTTTGCCATTGCCCATCCACCGTCAACCCTTTGAGTGACATTCCTCAATCAATCCTACCCAACTCGCACCTCATACCATTGTAGTCTCCTTTATTTAAATTCAGGACCCTAGTCTCTGAGTCAACTATTTCACTCTCCATCTTAATGAAGAATTCTAACATATTATGATCGCTCCGACCCGAGGGGCCTCACATAGCAAGTTTGCTAATTAATCCTTTCTCATTACATAATACCCAGTCTAAGATGGCCTGATCTCTAGTTGGTTCCTCGACATATTGGTCCAGGAAACCATCCCGTATACACTCCAGGAATTCCTCCTCCACAGTATTGTTACTAATTTGGTTAGCCCAATCTATATGTAGATTAAAGTCACCCATGATAACTGCTGTGCCCTTATTGCACGCTTCTCTAATTTCCCGTTTAATGCCATCCCCGACCTCCGCATTACTGTTTGGAGGTCTATATACCACTCCCACTAACGTTTTCTGCCCCTTGGGATTTCTCAGTTCTACCCATACAGATTCCACATCATCAGAGCTACTATCCTTCCTTTCAATTGTGTTAATCCCCTCTTTAACCAGCAATGCTACCCCACCTCCTTATCCTTTCTGCCTATCTTTCTTGAACATTGAATACCCTTGGATGCTGAGTTCCCAGCCTTGGCCACCCTGGAGCCATGTTTCCGTAATCCCAATCATATCATATTTGTTTACCTCTATTTATGCAGCTAATTCATCCACCTTATTACGAATGCTCCTCTCATTAAGACACAAAGACTTCAGGCTTGTTTTTTTAACGCTCTTAGATCTTTTAGAATTATTATTTACTGTGGCCATGTTTGATTTAAACCCTTGATTTCTCTGCCTGTCACTTTTGTTTTTTTCCTTCCTGTCTTTTGCTTTTATCCTTGTTTCCCTTTCCTTTGTTTCCCCGCTCAGGTTCCCAACCCCCTGCCATTTTAGTTTAAACCCTCCCCCACAGCACTAGCAAACACTCCCCCTAGGACATCGGTCCCGGCCCTGCCCAGGTGCAAACCGTCCGATTTGAACTGGTCCCACCTCCCCCAGAACCGGTTCCAATGTCCCAGGAATTTGAATCCCTCCCCCGGCACCATTCCTCTAGCCATGTATTCATCTGAAATATCCTTCTATTTCTACTCTGCCTAGCACGTGGCACTGGTAGCAATCCTGAGATTACTACCTTTGAGGTCCTGTTTTTTAATTTACCTCCTAACTCCCTATATTCAGATTTTAGGACTTCATCCCGTTTTTTACCTATATCGTTGGTACCTATATGCACCACGACAACTGGCTGTTCACCCTCCCCCTCCAGAATGCCCTGCAGCCCTTCGAGACATCCTTGATCCTTGCACCAGGGAGGCAACACACCTTCCTGGTGTCTCGTTTGCGGCAGCAGAAACACCTATCTATTCCCCTTACAATAGAATCCCCTATTACTATAGCTCTCCCCCTCTTTTTCCTCCCGTCCTGTGCAGCAGAGCCACCCCTGATGCTAGGAAGTTGGCTGCTGCTGCCTTCCCCTGGTAAGCCATCCCCCCCATCAGTATCCAAAGCGGTATATCTGTTTGAGAGGGGGATGGCCACAGGGGACCCCTGCACTACCTGCCTGTGCCTCGTACTCTGCCTGTTGGTCACCCGTTCCCTTTCTGCCTGTGCCACCTTTATCTGCGGTGTGACCAACTGATTAAACATGCTATTCACGATGTCCTCAGCATCGCGAATGGTCCAGTATGTATCCAATCGTTGCTCCAGCACCGCAATGCAGTCTGCCAGTAGCTGCAGCTGGACACACTTCCTGCACACGTAGTTGTCAGGGACACATGAAGTGTCCCTGAGTTCCCACATAGCGCAGGAGGAGCATACCACGGCACCGGGCTGTCCTGCCATGTCTTACCCTTTAATTAATTGAAATTAAATTAAATCAAATCAATCCCACCAATTACACTACAGATAAATGATATATTTTAGGGCCCTGGTTTACCAACAGTCCCCGCTACACCACAGAGACCCTAGAAACTATAAACCACAGTGTTAGAGTTTAAAAAAGAGAGAAATACTCACCAACCAATCACTTACCTGCTTTCTGGTGACGTCACACTTCGATTACTTTTTACTTCTCTCCCTCTCTGAGATTGGAGATTGGAGATTGGTACGCTCTGAGGCCTACCTGGTCTCTGGGGGCCTTTTAAACCTCGCCGCTCGCGTTACCCGCCGCCGCCGCTGACGCTGACGCTCTGAGGCCTACCTCATCTCTGGGGGCCTTTTAAAGCCTCGCCGCTCGCGTTACCCGCCCCCGCCGCTGCCGCTGATGCTCTGAGGCCTACCTGGTCTCTGGGGGCCTTTTAAAGCCTTGCCGCTCGCGTTACCCGCCGCCGCCGCTGCCGCTGATGCTCTGAGGCCTACCTGGTCTCTGGGAGCCTTTTAAAGCCTCGCCGCTCGCGTTACCTGCCGCTGCTGCTGCCGCTGATGCTCTGAGGCCTACCTGGTCTGCAATATGCAATGTGCATATGATCATCTGCAATATGCAATGTGCATGTAACCTTGACCTCACATCTCTAACTCTTTCCTTTACTCCCCCACAGGACCATCGAGAGCCCCCGTCCCCACTGTCCAGGAGGAAGAGCCTGAGCTTCCAGACTCCTCAGAGAAATCTGCAACCTCTGAGGGCGCAGCGTCAGCAGAATTCAGCGCACCCAGCACCAGCGCAGACACTCACACCTCGGTGGGACCTTCAGGACATAGAGTAGTGTTGTCACCTGGTGTATCACAGCTCACAAGTGAGCATCAGCAGATTGTGGAGACAGGGACAGCAGTGGAGAGTGCTAGTCGGAGGGCGCAGGACTCTGCCAGCTCGGCTCAGCTGCATGTCGACCCTCTGCCTCTGGGTCCATCCATAAGATCAGTGGGGCTGGAACTCCAGGAACAGATGCAGGAGTCTCTGGTAGGTTTTGTCTCCAGGGTCGATGTGAGTCTGGAGCGAATGGAGGAGTCCATAGCGAACATGACCAGAGCCTTTGTGGAGTCATTGGCGCATGAACGCATCACCATGGAAAGGATGGCAACCTCCATGGAGGAGATAAGTCGCCAGGGTATGGAAAACATGGTGAGTGTTCATAATAGAATGACATCTCTTGAGGAGCGATGGGCATCTATTGAACAGAGAAACCAGACCTTCATGGGAAGTCCTTCTGAGTAGGACTGTCAGTGCAGATACGGGTCCCCATGGCCCCCTGAAGTGCAGCAAGGTACTCTCCAGCCACTTCCAAGCGCTGGCCCCTTCTGGCCTGTGCAGCTTCAGGTGGGTGAGCAGCAGCCTGACACTCCTGTTGCTGCTGCTGTTGTTCCTGGTTCTGCTGCTGCCGCGGCTGGTGTTCGAGCTCATCTAATGCCCAGAAGGGAAGGAAATAAATGGCTCCCATGCTTGTGGCATATGCCTCCGTTGAGGAAGCACTGAGTGAAGGTGGCGAGCGGGGTTTCCCAGGAGGTCACACTGGAGAAGTGTGTGAGGCTCCAACCTTCCACAGGTGTGGTTAAGCCTGGTAAAAGTTGCCCCAGGCCTGAAACAACAAAGTCCTGCCACCTGCAAATGATGACTGATCAAATCTCCTCTTTAATGGTTGACTTGCAGCTGATAGTCAGCAAGCCAATAGTGCTCACTCCAGGTTTCACAGGCGTGATCCCCACCAGGCGTGTTTTACGTGGGAAAAGGGTTAAAAATGCAAGGGCCTGTTGAAATGGGATTATAAAGGCCAATTATTGCTGATTAAGGGCCTTAAAGACCAGTCCCGCCTGTTGGAGGCGGGACTGATTCGGGACCATCAGACACGCCTGGGTTAAAATGGCTCGGGGTCGGGAACCAGGTGGGGGGGGGGGTCCCGACCCCCAGTTTTTGCGATTTTAACCCCCCCCCCCCACACGCCTCAAAGCCTGCCTCACGGCTGAGTTAAAATCGACCCCTAAATGTCCAAAAATTAATCATACAAATCACACTGTCATCTAGGATATAGCAACTTAGGAACAGGAGGAGGCCATTCAGCCCTTTGAGCCTGCTTCGCCAGTCAGTTAGATCATGGCTGAGCTGTACCTCAAATCCATTTACCTGCTTTAGCTCCATATCGCTTGATAACCTTAACTAACAAAAATCTATTGATCTCTGCCTTGAAAGCTTCAATGGTCCCAGCATCCACAGCCTTTTTGGGGTGGGGGGGCAGACTTTCAGTGCTTTATGTGCAGAGGTTTTCTTTTTATAAAAGGCATTAATGCCACACAGGAAATTGTGCAATTCATCGAGTATAATGGAAACTGCTGCGTGATTACAAGGAAATAATTTAGTCAATCGGCTCAAATTACATTTAAAAAGCACATCCCAAATGTAAACTGGGTCACAGACTCACTGGTGTGAAGCACAACAAATCCCTTTACATTTTACAAAATGAAAAGAAACTTGCACTTTTCACATTCTGGAATTCCCTGGCCTGGAGTTTCCGCTCGATTGCGCTGTTTTTTTGCGGAGCAATTCACCCGATATCGGCGTAACCGTGCAAGAGGTTGCGGAATTTTAAGCGCAAATTGCGTTCAGCGCAACTCGCGCTTCTGTGATCTTTTGCGCTAGTTTTTAAAAAACATCGTGTCAGAAGCAGGCCCCGCCCACAAAACTACGATAGGGTTCCCCTTGTCCTCACTTTTCACCCCACCAGCCTCCACATTCAATGGATCATCCTCCGCCATTTCCGCCACTTCCAGCGTGATCCCACCACCAAACACATCTTCCCCTCACCTCCCCTTTCAGCATTCTGAAGGGACCGCTCCCTCCGCGACACCCTGATCCACTCCTCTATCACCCCCAGCACCCCTTCCCCTTCACCCGGCACCTTCCCGTGCAAGCGCAGGAGTTGCAACACATGCCCTTATAACTCCTCCCTTCCCACTGTCCAGGGCCCCAAACACCCCTTCCAGGTGAACGATTTACTTGTACTTCTTGCAATTTACTATACTGTATTCGCTGCTCATGATGCGGTCTCCTCTTCATTGGGGAGACCAAACGCAGATTGGGTGACCGCTTTGTGGAACACCGCCGTTCAGTCCGTAAGGGGGACCCCGAGCTTCCGGTCGCCTGTCACTTTAATTCTTCGCCCCACTCCCACTCAGACCTCACCATCCTTGGCCTCTTGCATTGTTCCACGGAAGCTCAGCATAAGCTCGAGGAACAGCACCTCATCTTTCGATTAGGCACTCTACAGCCTTCTGGGCTCAACATAGAGTTCAACAATTTCAGATCATAACCCCCGGCCCCTATCATATATATATTTTTTATCCACACTTTTTGTTTGTGTCTTCTTTTCTTCTCTCCCACATGGCAGCTGTCTTTCATTCTGCCAGCGCAATTTACACTTCATCTGGAGCCATCCTTTATTTCTTAACCTGTCCCATTACCATCTCCTTTTGCCTTGAATATCTTAATGTCTCTTAACCTCTCCTGCCTTCTAGCCTATCGCAGACTTTCCCTTTTGTTCTTTCATTCCCCCCCCCTTTCCCAGCCCCTACACTTGCTTAAAAATCTGTTCCATTTCTTGCTTTTTTCCAGTTCTGCGAAAGGTCACCGACCTGAAACTCTGTTTCTCTCTTCACAGATGCTGCCTGACCTGCTGAGCATCTCCAGCATTTTCTGTTTTTATTAACCAAACCATGTTGCTGGGGGAACTGGGTGCCACAGTGAGTTAGACACTGACCTTTCACCTCTGGGGCCTGGCTTAGACTGATGGGATGAAAGTCTTCATTGTCTGATGTCTGTAATGATCCAAAGTGAAATGAGTTTGTGCAGTCTCAGTCTATACGCCCTACAATATAAAATGGTCCCTTGTTCGGCACTAATTGACAATCTTACTCAGAAAGGCCATAGTTGATGTCGGGAATCGAAAAAATAATGACACTGAGTTTAGCTCAATTGGTAGCACTCTTAACTCTGCTCTGAAGGTTTATGCTCCATCCCAGATTTTAAGCAATAATCTGTTGCAGAAGCCAGTCAAAACTTCAAAATCTGACCCAAGCTGAACCTTTAAATTCCTGAACTTCATCGCAGAATAATGCTGGGGAAACTGGGTGATACAGTGGTAGTGGGCAAGCTAGATAAGTACATGGGATTGAAAGGAATAGAGAGATATGTTGATAGGATGAGAAGGAGTAAGGTGGGAGGAGGTTCGCATGGAGCATAAACAGCAACATGGACCTGATGGGCCAAATGGCCTGTTTCCGTGCTGTAAATCCTATGTAATTCTGTGTAATACAGGGGAGAATTAGTCGTGTCTAGCTGTGCCAAACCTGATTTGAGAGTGTTTGATGACAACATGGACTGATTCCCCAGCACTAGTAGCCCGCTCCTTGATGAGCATAAAAAAATTATAGAAACAACATTCCTTATTCAGTCCGTAGGGGTGACCCCGAGCCCCGAGCTTCCGGTCACCTGTCACTTTAATTCTCCCCTCCACTCCCACTCTGGCCTCTCCCTCCTCGGCCTCTTACACTGTTTCAACGAAGCCCAACGTAAGCTCGAGGAACAGCACCTCATCTTCCGATTAGGCACTTTACAGCCTTTTGGACTCAACATCGAGTTCAACAATTTCAGATCATAACCACGGTCCCAATTGTTTCTTTTTCTCTCTCTCACATGGCAACTGTTGATCCTTCTGCCATTGCCATTTATACCTCATCTAGAGTCATCTTTTGTTTCTTAACTTGTCCCATTACCATCTTCTTTTGCCTGCACCATCATCCCTTTTGCCTTTAATCTCTCCTGCCTTCCATCCTATTACAGACCTTCCCTTTTGTTCTTTCCTCCCCTCCCCCCTCTCCCTGCCCCTACACTTGCTTAAAAACCCGTTACATCTCCAACTTTTTCCAGTTCTGACGAAGGGTCATCGACCTGAAACGTTGGGCAGGATTTTAACTCAGGTGCGGGATGGTGTCGTGTTATCCGCATTTCGTGTTATCCACCCAAATCTAAATGGATGTGGGAGATTGATGCAATTTTAACTTAATTGTCCAATTGATTTCCAACGTGTGGGAATCCTTGGCAAATGGGTTTTTCATGACTAAAAGTCGCCTCCGATGACGTCGTCATTGCTGCTGCATTTAAGGTCTACAGCAAGCCTTGCTTCTTCTGCAGGCTGCCAAGCTTTCTCCGTTTGGTGTGAGAGAGCTGCAGGAAAGATGACAAGCGGGAGGCCCAGATCAGCTCCTCGCTTCGACGAGGTGGCCCTGCAGGCATTGGTGGATGGGGCTAGGGCCAACAGGGAGGTGCTCTTCCCTTCCTCAGGGAGGAAAAGGCCTCCCAAGCAGACTAAGGCAGTGTGGTTGCAGGTGACTGAGGAGGTCAACTCCTTGGGAGTCACACGACGAACCTGGATTCAGTGCCGGAAAAGATTTCATGACCTTCTGCGCACTGGAAAAGTGAGTATGAATTTCCCATCGCCCTCAATCTGATCCCCATCGTCTTTCCTCAACCAGCACTCAGTTTTAGCAATCTCTTCCACCACATCCCACTTGATACTAACATCCATGCACCCTTACCCATTCCCTCTCTCTCTATGCTCACATTCACATAACTATTCCACCATGCAGCCCTCACACTCCCTATCAGTGTGATGTTTTGAACACAACTGACAACACACAGGGAGGGCCCTTGATCTTGCAACCTCACTCCATCTTTGTCTCCTTCTAAGTATCTATACTATGCAATCTCTACACTCATTCCTTCATTCTCACTCAACCTCCACTTGTCTCCCTCTTTGCAGGAAAAGACAGCTCACAACAAAAGAGAGCGAGAGAGGACAGGTGGAGGGACAGCCTCAATAGCCCACCTGACCGCCTGGGAGGAGGCGGTACTAGAAATAGTGGGAATCGAGGATGATGCACATGCGGGGGATGGACAGACGGGTGCAACACAGCAAGCTGGTGACAGAAAAGTTTCCCAACTCTCTCTTTGACATTGCATGAGTCACTGATAATGATTGTGAAGCTCTAACAGATGGACTTATCAGCATCTGCAAAAAGCAATGTGCATGTAGCCTTGGCATCACATCTCTGACTCTTTCCTTTACTCCCCCACAGGACCATCACAAGCATCCGTCCCCCCTAGCCAGGAAGAAGAGGCTGAGCAGCCAGACTCCTCAGAGGAAGCTGCAACGTTTGAGGGCGCAGCATCACCAGAAATCTGCGCACCCAGCACCAGCGCAGATACTCACACCTCGGTGGGACTTTCGGGACATAGAGTAGTGTTGTCACCTGATGTATCACAGCTCACAAGTGAGCATCAGCAGATTGTGGAGACAGGGACAGCAGTGGAGAGTCCTAGTCAGAGGGCGCAGGACTCTGCCAGCTCGACTCTGCAGCATGTCGACCCTCTGCCTCTGGGTCCATCCATGAGATCAGCGGTGATGGAACTCCAGGCACAGATGCAGGAGTCTGGCAGGTTTTGTCTCTAGGGTCGCTGCGAGTGTGGAGCGAATAGAGGAGTCCATAGCGAACATGACCAGTCATTGACGCATGAACGCATCACCACGGCAAGGATGGCTACCTCCGTGGAAAGGATGGCTACTGTAGAGGAGAGGATGGCTATGGCAGAGGAGAGGATGGCTACGGCCATGGAGGAGCTTAGTCGCCAGGGTATGGAAAACATGGTCATTGTTCAGAATAGAATGACATCTCTTGAGGAGCGATGGGCATCTATTGAGCAGAGAAACCAGACCTTCATGGAAGTCCTTCTGAGTAGGACTGCCATTGCAGATACGGATCCTCATGGCCCCCCTGATGTGCAGCAAGGTGCTCTGCAGCCACTTGCAGGTGCTGAGGGGGACCTGACCCATGAGAGGGAGGTTGGTGGCAGACCTCAAGGGAGTGGGGGCTCCTCTCCAAGCACTCACACTTCCATGCCACTGCAGAGCCCTCGGTCAGAGCCCCACCAGAGTCCACACCCAAGTGAGATAGGCAGCTCAACCCCTGCACAGCCGCAGGAGCAGCAGACTGTTGACGAGCCCTCACAGGCTCGTAACCCCAGATGACGCCCGCCAAAGGTATCGAGACAGGAGCAGCAGCAAAGTGAGCAAGTGAGCAGGTTCCCAACCCACTGCCATTTTAGTTTAAACCCTCCCCAACAGCACTAGCAAACACTCCCCCTAGGACATTGGTTCCGGTCCTGCCCAGGTGCAAACCGTCCAGTTTGTATTGGTTCCACCTCCCCCAGAACCGGTTCCAATGTCCCAGGAAGTTGAATCCCTCCCCCTTGCATCATTCCTCTAGCCACGTATTCATCTGAAATATCCTTCTATTTCTACTCTGACTAGCATGTGGCACTGGAAGCAATCCTAAGATTACTACATTTGAGGTCCTATTTTTTAATTTACCTCCTAACTCCCTATAGTCAGCTTTTAGGACCTCATCCCGGTTTTACCCTATATCGTTCGTATCTGTATGACAACTGGCTGTTCACCCTCCCCCTCCAGAATGCCCTGCTGCTGCTCCGAGACATCCTTGACCCTTGCACCAGGGAGGCACCATACCATCCTGGAGTCTCGTTTGCGGCCGCAGAAACGCCTATCTATTCCCCTTACAATAGAATCCCCTATCACTATAGCTCTTACACTTTTTTTCCTCCCGTCCTATGCAGCAGGACCACCCATGGTGCCAGGAAGTTGGCTGCTGCTGCCTTCCCCCAATAAGCCATCCCTCTCAACAATATCCAAAGTGGTATATCTGTTTGAAAGGGGGATGGCCACAGGGGACCCCTGCATTACCTGCCTGCGCCTGCTATTCTGCCTGGTGGTCACCCATTCCCTTCCTGCCTGTGCAGCCTTTACCTGCGGTGTGACCAACTCCCTAAATGTGCTATCCACGATGTGCTCAGCATCGCGAATGCTCCAGTATGTATCCATTCGCAGCTCCAGCGCCACAATGCGGTCTGTCAGTAGCTGCAGCTGGATACACTTCCCGCACACATGGTCGTCAGGGACACAGGAAGTGTCCCTGATTTCCCACATAGTGCAGGAGGAGCATGCCATGGGGCTGAGCTGTGCTGCCATGACTTACCCTTTAATTAATTTAAATTAAATTAAATCAAATCAATACCTCTAATTACACTACAATTAAATGATATACTCAAGGGCCCTTGTTTACCAGCACTCCCTGCTACACAACAGAGACCCTAGAAACTATAAACAGCAAAAATTAAGTTTGGAAAAAAGCGAGAAAGAGAGAAATACTCACCAACCAATCACTTACCTGCTTTCTGCTGACGTCACACTTCGATTACTTTTTACTTCTCTCATCTCGCTGACTCTGTGCCTCTCCCAGATCCGCCGCTCAGCTCCAGTCCCAGGCCTCCTCTCTGCGCTCTTTTTATCCTCCTCTCGCTGACTCTGTGTCTCTCCCAGGTCCGCCGCTCAGCTCCAGTCCCAGGCCTCCTCTCCGCGCTCTTTGTATCCTCCTCTCGCTGACTCTGTGCCTCTCCCAGGTCCGCCGCTCAGCTCTGGTCCCAGGCCTCCTCTCCGCGCTCTTTTTATCCTCCTCTCACTGACTCTGTGCCTCTCGCAGGTCTGCCACTCAGCTCCAGTTAAATTCAGCGTTTATTTACCACTGGAGGATAGAGGTTCACAACGGTCTAACTTATGACATTTGTCAGCAAAATTGCCAATGTGGGAAATTCTGGGCCGTTGATTCAACATCAAGCTTTTCAGACTCCCTAAGAGTATGAAGTGCAGTGTATAAATGCTAGTTCCTTTTCCTTACTCAAAGTAAATATGCTCAGATTTTGCCAACTTTTATAATATTGTCTTACATTGCATGCACAGCAACATGGTGACTATTTTGTAACTGCACAGATATGGCCATGTTTTGTAGGGTACTCCTTATTACTGCCATACCATAGTGCTTGCTCTGCCTTCTTACATCTAGCAAGCTATAAACACCAAGCATACTGCTAATACAAGCCACATACATGATGCATATTTCTGGACCCACATAAGGTGCCTGGTGTGCTGGGCACTTGAATAACACCTATCCCTGATCTTCCTCATTCCAATATATGTCCTTCTTCTATCATAGCAATGGCCCAGTAATTCCGGGCACAACGCGTGAGTAAGGACGGGGTACTCACGCGTGTGCCCGGAGGAATTGCCGGTTTTCAGCATGCACAGCGCATGCGCTGAAAACCGACATTTCCTGTCCTCTGACCCAAGGGGTTAAGAGGCAGAACGCGCGCAACTGCACAGGCAGCGCGTGCGCAGTGAAATTCCTTTTTTTTTTCAAAGTTGCCCAAGTGTAAAGCCCTCCGGTTTTTACGCGTGGAAAAAACAGACGTAAGTACTTAGTTTTACAGGTAAGTGGGCTTTTAGTACAATGTAGACTTTTTTTTCCACAGGTTTATTATTTTTAAAGAATTTACAGTAAGGTAAGTTGGCCTAGAAATTCAGTATAGCCACGTTCGGGGCGCTAAAGTCGGGCGGCCGCTAAAGTTTGCGCCCGGCGCAAGTTCGCGTCACCTTCGCTGATATTCAGTCGCATCGCCCCAAGAGGTTGCTGCTGCGCTAAAACAGGCGATGCACGACTATCATTAGGCGCTAAGCCGGCGGTCCGGGGCGATACCCCCGAGGGCGGGCGCAGCGCAGGTGCGGCGAGTTGCTGATTGACGGCAGACACTGGCGCCGGTCAGCTCTTAAAGGGGGAGGGTGGATTTGTTTGCCTGCCACGCCCTGCACACTGCAGCCCTCAAGCTAGGCCTGACCACTTCTGCTTCATCTGTGCAACGCCCAGGGCTATGGAGAAGGCCAGGGAGAGAGCGCAGCGCTTCAGCGAGGGCGACCTGAGGGTGCTGGTTGGCGGAGTGGAGCGCAGGCGCCATGTTCTGTTCCCTGAAGGTGGCAGGAGGCCGCTGCCCAGCGCCTACCGGAAAGCCTGGAGGGAGGTCTCAAACAGGGTGACTTCCAACTGCGTGGTTGCCAGGACTCCTGTGCAATGCCGGAAAAAGTTCAACGACCTCACTCGGGTTGTCAGGGTGAGTACCCTTTCCAGTGTCCTCCTCATCCCTGCATGTGCACCTCAGTTTATGGGCAAAGGGACCTGAAAGCCCTAATGGCCAGCTCTCATCCAGCAGCTATGGGACTATCATGAAAATCACTTGCACATTCAGCACTTTACACACTGTACAAGCTATTCCACCATGGGAGGCAGTGCAGCCAAGATCAGGGCTTCACACTGTCAGGGCCAGTCCACCATGGGAGGCAGTGCAGCCAAGATCAGGGCTTCACACTGTACTTAGAGGCCGTCCTTACTCTTGCAGGCCAAGGTGGCGCACAACCGTAGGAAGCAACGTGAGGCCGTCCTGACGTCAAAGAGCTCTCCGACCTCGACCAGCGTGTGGAGCGCATTATGGCAGGACGGCTGATTGGCCCCGTCGCCAGTGGAGATGCCGACCCTGTTCTGGGCACCAATGGTAAGGGCATCACCTTTTTGACCTCTCTCTTTCCACTTGCGCCTCAGATCAGCATCCTTTGCCACTGTCCGACCAATGCAGTGCATGGCAGCACTCATGCCTCCCTCGCTGCCGCCCTGTCCTCACTCTAAAGCAACTCTTGTGCCTCCCTGCTTTCAGATGGTGAATCGCCAGGTGAGGAGGCGGGCCCTCAAGCTACCACTGTCAGCGATTCCGAATTCGAGGAAGAGGAAGCCGGCCCATCAGTGCCACCCTCAGCCGCGCCAGCCCATGGCGATGAAGGGGACACGTCTTCCCTGGAGGGGAGCCGGGGGGAAGGGTCGGAGGAGAGTGAAGCTCCGGGGCCCAGCGGCCTGCAGCAACGCGGGAGGGGTGGGGAAGCTCGGCGGACTTCTCCCCAGAGGGTGAGTGCGGCCTCCAGTCCTGCGACGGTCAGCGCAGAGGAGGTGCGGCTCCTGGAGGAAATGGCCGTCCAGGCTGAGCGCAGGCACAATGAGCTCATGGCTGCAGTGGCAAGGATGCCTGACTCCATTGAGTCTCTGTCAAGGAGTGTGCAGGAATTCGGAGCAGCACAGGCCAGGAGTCTGCAACAATTCAGTGCAGCACAGGCCAGGAGTCTGCAGGACTTCACGGCAGCACAGTCGGCTTCTAGCCAAGTGCTCTGTCGTGCCGTTCATTCACTGGCTGGTGTCATGCGGACACAGACCACGGCCACACGGGCACTAACTGCTGCCACCCTCGCTGGATCGGCCAGGCATCGCCAGGGCACTCGCCGCGCAGCAGCAGCCCAGCAGTCTGTTCTTCAGCTGTTTGCTGCGCATGCTGCAGTGCTGGCCCATGCGAGTGCCAATGTCTCAGGCGACCAGGGAGTACCTGCGATCTGTCAGGTTGGCACCATTCCTGCAGCCGACACTGCCACTCCGCCATTGCAGCTGCCATGAGCCGCTGGACAGACTGCTGCCGCCCAAGCAGAGTTGGAGCAGTCAGCAGCCGGCCCCTCCAGGGCCAGAGCTGGTGCAGGCCGACCCCCAAGGGCATCTGCCGTCTCGCCATCTGACCCTCAGCAGCCTTCCCCCAGCCTTGCTGCAGCCACTGCGGTCCCATTGAGGAGGAGCTGCAGGGCGGGCAGGGGCCAGTCACGGATGCGAAAGGCATCGCCCTCGCAGGGCAAAAAGTAGAAGGTCTGGCCAAATACTTTGTGTTTGTTGAAAGGCCGAGACTGGTGTAGTTGTGTTTTTGTAAGGCCGAGACTAGTGTCTTTCTTTGTTTTGTAAGGCCGAGACTGGTGTCTTTCTTTGTTTTGTAAGGCCGAGACTGTTCGTTTTGTGTTTTTGGAGGGGGCTTCTCTCCATTAGTTTGTAATGTGGGAAGGGCAGAGGTTTCCAAGTAATAAATGTTCTTAAATCGCACTGCCCATGCTTTATTTTGCAAGTCCTGGTTGCCCTGCTCGGCTGAGGGCTTGTGGAGCGGCTACATTCATCTGGTGACATTGGCACAAGCCATTCCCTGAGAGGGGGCCTAGAACCGACGTTCAATAAGCCGCCGACGGGCGGCCCTTGCACTTTCTGCCTCCCTCCTGTGCTGGTCCTCCTCCTCCTCCTCCTCCTCCTCAGGTGGTCCTCCAATGCGTGGTGGCAGTGGCTGAGTCCTGCGGATAGCCAGGTTGTGCAGCATGCAGCACACGACCACGAAATGGGAGACTCGCTCCAGCGAATATTGTAGGGCTCCACCGGAACGATCCAGACAGCGGAACCATTGCTTCAGGACGCCGATTGTTTGCTCAATGATGTTCCTGGTTGCTTGATGGCTCTCATTGTATCCCTCTTCAGCAGGGGTGCTGGGCGCACGGAGCGGGGTCATCAGCCAGGTACACAAAGGATAGCCTTTGTCCCCGAGAAGCCATCCTCGTGGGTGAGGCTGGGCCTGGAACATGTCTGCCACAGAGGTCTGGCGCAGGACGAAGGCATCGTGGCTGCTGCCTGGAAAGCGGGCATTGACAGCTAGGATGAGCTGCCTGTGGTCACACACCAGCTGAACGTTGAGCGAATGGTAGCCCTTCCGGTTGCGGTAATCCTCGGCATTCTCCAGAGGTGCCCGCAAAGCCACATGCGTGCAGTCAATGGCGCCCTGCACCATGGGGAAGCCCGCGAATGCTGCAAAGCCCATTGCACGCTGTTGCTGCTTGACAAGGGCCATGGAGAAGGAGATGAACTGACGTCTCCTTCTGAAAAGGGCATTGGTCACCTGGCGGATGCAGCAATGCACGGCGAACTGGGAAATGTTGGAAATGTCCCCAGTAGCGGATTGGAAGGAGCCGGTGGCATAGAAGTTGAGAGCCACCGTCACCTTCACTGCCACCGACAGAGACGTCCTGCTCCTCAGATGTGGCTGCAGATCACCGCCAAGCAGGTGGCAGATCTCAGTGACCACCACCCTTCGGAATCGCAGCCTCCGAACACACTGCTCGTCAGACATGTTCAGATAGGAGAACTGCTGGCGGTATACCCTGGGTGGGTAAGGCCTCCTTTGCCGACGCCTGTTGCCCCCTCTCCATCTGGCCAGGACTGCCACTCTCTCACGGCGTCTGTGAGCCCTTTGAATGCAATGGAGTAGGCCAGCGTTTGCACCCATTGCAGCCCCCATTATATGTTTGCAAACAATGATATGACACTGAAGGCAAAGACAAGTGGAAAGCTGTGGCCTGAAGCCACAAGTACCTGTCCGAGTGTTGAGCCAAAGCAGAAAGCTCTCTACCTTTGCCTCTCTGCAAAGATCCGTCTCTCAGAAAGAAGGAGTGCTGCAAAATGGCTGCCTTTTCTACTGCAGGAGGAGTGCCCTTTAATTTGCGCCCCCCGCGCCCCGCATCGACTGAGAACCGTTCCCCTCTACCAGTCGCTAGGGGTGCCAGGCGCACAATAGGGCGTCGTCACTGAATTTCCGGTTTGGGGCGCACAAAGGGCGTTGCACGAGGAAATGATGTCAGGATCTGCATGCGCAGCTGAGCGCGCGCAAAGACTTTGCGCCGCCACTAAATCTTGAGTGAAGTTGGGGAGAGGCGCAGATCGCGCTGCACCCGGCCGCTAGCCGCCTAGCGCCCAACATCTCCTCCTCCTAAGGTGCTACCGGCTGGCGCAAGCAACTGAATTTCTAGGCCGTTTAGTTTTAGACCCTATTTTTTTTTAAATTATTTTTTTCAAAAAATTGATTAATTGTTTAAAACATTTTTAAAACTTATTTATAGTTAATATAATCAGTGGGATGTTTTTTAAAATTTTATTTAAAGTTAAAGTAGTGTTTTGGCAGCCTATACTTTTCATGAGTTTGACAGCTCTTACTGTCAAACTCATGAATGAGTTTCCCCTCCCCTGATTGGCTGCACAGTGCTCACCTGATCCCAGCCGGCACATCGCACTAACTACGCCGCTGGATCAGGTAAGCACATCGCGCCGATATCTGAACCGGGCCAGTGACAGGAAATGCGAGCAGGCCCGGGCTTCAGATGTTGGCGCACAGGGTGAGTGCACATTGGGGGCTTGCACGCGCGGCATGCTCCCGATCCTAATTTCAGGGCCATTATGTGCAGATGGGAGTGGGTGGGCAATACACCTACGACCTTTGACTGATTGTGAAAAGAGAACACATTAGATTTGGGCATCGAAGCAACAAAGAGGGTGGGGGAGGGGGAGATCAATGGCTTGTCAAAAGATTTCTATTTGTTACAAATCTACTCATTCATTCACTCCTTCAAACACAGGCATTTGCTACAGGACAGCACCACAACCCAGTAGAATGCTTTGCTCTGTTTCAAGGGTGTCTCACAGCCAACATTCTAAAAACATGCCCTTTTTCGAGCATGAGGCAGCAGAGCCCAGTGCCTGCTCTGAGCCGCGCATCCTCATCATTCACTCTGACAGTGTCAAGCACCAGCACAAATATATCCATGCAGTGGAGGGGGCATTCAGTTAGTCAGTTGCAGGAAGGAACTCTTTGTGAATCACTGAACCTCACCTCATCCTGTCCTCCCACTGGGAAATCACTTAGAAGGAGAACATGGTTAGGAAACAGAGGACACGCACTCACACACCATACACTTTCACAAAGAGAAAGCACCAGGATAAACTGCACCAAACACACCCTGCGCCACACGCTGTTGGGCCAGTGTAGTAGTTATGTTACTGGACTAGTAATCCAGAGGCCTGGAATATTAATCCAGAGAACATGAGTTAAAATGCCACCTGCGGCAGTTTGAGAATTTGAAGTCAGTTTAAACAAAAATCTTGAAATAAAAAATTGGTACCAGTAAAAGTGACCAGGAAGCTGTTGGATTGTTGTAAAAACCCTATTAATGTAACCACAATAATGTCATTACCCTATTAATGTAACCCCAATAAAGTCATCACCCTATTAATTCACTAATGTCCTCTAGGGAAGGAAACCTGCTGTCCTTACCCAGTCTGGTCTATATGTGACTCCAGTCCCACACTAAGTTTGATTCTTAACTGCCCTCTAAAGTGGCCTAGCAAGCTATTCAGTTGCAACTATGGGTGGACAATAAATGCCGGCCTAGCCAGTGATGCCCACGACCTGAGAATAAATAATAATCTAATTAGATTTCACTGGTACTGTTATGTGTCATGATTTGGGATAAGGCAGAATTAGATGGTTGTGGAGAAATGCAGTGGTAGTCATTGGGTCTTGAAAGAAGGCTGAGGGCATTGAAGGAATTCTGTTTTGCCTAGGGTACTGGGAACATCTGCAGATAACTGTTGTGAATTGGGCGGTATACCAAATTGACTAAAGGTGTTGTCTATTAGAGTTTGCATTAAGATTTGCGGACACCTCTTCTGGCTCCTAGTCACGTCCTCTTCAGCCACTGGTTAAAGCTACCTCTCTTCTACCTGTTTTATGACACTATCCCCTTTGCAGCGTAAAGTTGCATAAGGTGCAGCAGGCTAGAATAATCTTGGACAACTTGTCCGGACTGAGTTGTAAGACTCCCGCTGACCAGGTGAGGAGCTTGACCCTTTCTTTTAACAGCCCGATGGTCTGCTCCACTGAGGCCCTGGTAGTTGCCGATGCTTCAATGTATCTCTCTTCAGGTCTTATCTGTGGTTGTCTCGAGGGGCTCATGAGCTACAGTTCTGCTGGATAATTTTGGTCCTCTATGAGTCATCCATCATCCAATCTTCCTGGACCTTGAAATGATGGTGACATAAAGCAAAGGCGTGATGACAGCTATTAGCGCAGCAGGCATTAACATGCACGATTCTATATCAAAGGTCACAGATCAGCTGCACATTCACAGACTGCAACCCTTTTCTGTTCATGAAGGGGGTACTTTCGGAAACAGGAGCCTGTATCTGCAGACGTAACCTGCACTTTAAGGATACAGCCACACTGTGAACAGGAAGGGCTCATTTGTGTTAACATCTCTCATGGGGAAATGAATGTAATCTCTAGACCAGGGAAATATAATGCATCTGTTACCTGCATGATGCAGCTTTGTAATGCTGGTTGTGAAATTTGACATTGTTTTATTATTTGTTCTCAGGTGACACTGGAAAAGTTGCATTTATTGTCCACTGCTAGTTGTACTGAGAAAGTGGTGGTGGGCCTTCTCCTTAAACCACTGTAGTCTTTATGCTGACAGTGCGCCAACTATGGTATTAGGTGGGGAATTCCAGGATACCATGATTTTAACCCTACTTGCTCAGCAGAAACATGGCGGATGGGCAGTTACTATTGCCCTGGCTCTTACCTGTCTGAAAGCCACCAAGATCACAACCTCTGCAATTCTAACCTACTCTCCTGAGCAGGCAGCAAGGACACACACCTGGAGCCAATAGCGTGCTTCATTACATATGCATGTTGTGGCCTGATGACATCATAGAGACCCGGCTGTAATTTTAATTCAGGCCTGAGCGGGGAATCCACCTGGAGTTAAAATCGCCCCCCCCCCCCCCCCACCTCCAGCAACGATGAAGGAATGTTTTGTAACTTGTGGGGTGAACGTGTGATGAAATATGTAATTCATCAGACTCTGTAGTTAACTACATATATTGTATTGCCTGCTCCGGTGCTTTACCTTGTATACCTGGCCCTACTTAAGACAAGCCCAGGCTTGTCTTGCAGCAGAACAGCAGCATGCTAGGTGAAGCCACAGGCATCTTTTCTTTGCTAATAAAAGCCTTGTTTTATTCAGTTAACTTTGAGTCTTGAAGTCATTGAGGGGCATCAATTTTATTAGCAAACTTTAACGATGGATCAACTTTTGAAACCGGAACGCTTGGATTTGGACCCGCATGCTTCGGCTGCATCGGCACGGTTTGGACACTGGTTCCAGTGCTTGGAATTCTTTATGGCCAACTCCGAAGCCGTCACAGCCTCTAAAGCCACCGGAGATGTGAAACTCGGGATCCTGCAGAATCGGGTAAGCCACCGGGTTTTTCCACTCATCCAAGACGCCGCCACCTACCTGGATGCCTGCAACATTCTAAAGGCCCACTATCAGCGGCCTACCAACGAGGTGTACGCCAGGCACCTGCTTGCTACCTGCACACAGCGACCCGGAGAGTCGCTAGAGGACTTTCTAGTCACCCTAAAAGTGCTTGGCAAAGACTGCAAATGCAAAGACGTGAAAGCCACGGTATACACAGACGAGCTTATTCGGGATGCCTTTATCGCAGGCCTTAGCTCTAATTACATCCGGCAGAGACTGCTAGAGAAAACGGGCCTAGATCTGACACAGGCTGTGGACACAGCGCGATCGCTGGATGTGGCTCAGAAGAACTCTGACTCCTACTCATCAGGCCGCGCGGCCCACGCCGCCTCTGCTTCCCCGCCCGGTAGCCCAACACCGTCGGGGCCCTGCTCTCCCCCCAGAAGCCCTACGACTGCCACGACGCATCGGGGCCCCAAATGCTACTTCTGCGGGCAGCCGAAGCACACCAGGAACCTGTGCCCGGCGAAAGGCACCACCTGCTGTAAGTGTGGTAAGAAGGGGCACTTTGGGAAGGTGTGTAGAGGGAACCCCGCAGGCAAAACCGCCACCGCCGCGTGTGCGCCGTGGGAGCGGCCATCTTGGACGCCATCTTGTCCGACCTCGTGGGGTCCGCCATCTCGCGAGCAGACATCGTGGACGCCATCTTACCCGGCCTCGTGTGGCCCACCATCTTGTCCCGATCAGGGCCCTACAGTGGCGTCGATCACAGTGGACCAGTCCAGACCGCACCCACTATCCAAATCAATGGTGGACATCGAGGTAAACGGGTGCAAGGTTAAATGTTTAATTGACAGCGGGAGCACGGAGAGCTTCATTCACCCTGATCTGGTACAACGACTCTCTCTAACTATAGTCCCTACTCAGGGCAGGATCTCTATGGCCGACAAAACCCAGATATCGACTATTGCGGGTTACTGCGCGGTACGATTGTCCGTTAAAGGCACTGTATATAATAATTTTAAACTGTTAATTATGAAGGATTTATGTGTGAGCGTGATCTTGGGCCTGGATTTTCAGTGCCACCACCAAAGCATCACGCTCAATTTCGGTGGGACCCAGCCGCCCCTCACAGTCTGTGGTCTGGCTACCCTGAAGGTAAAGCCGCCTTCGCTATTCGCGAACCTTACCCCTAACTGCCGGCCAATAGTGACCAAAAGCAGGAGGTACAGCTGGGAGGACAGGCGGTTTATCGCGACCGAGGTAGACAGGCTCCTGAGGGAGCGCATTATTGAACGCAGCAACAGCCCGTGGCGCGCCCAAGTGGTGGTGGTGAGGGGTAGCGAGAAGAAGCGGATGGTGATTGACTATAGTCAAACAGTCAACATCTATACCCAACTAGACGCCTACCCGCTACCCCGCATATCCGAGATGGTGAACCAAATCGCCCAATACCGGGTGTTCTCCACCATCGACCGCAAGTCAGCGTATCACCAGCTCCCTATCAGACCAGAGGACCATTCATACACCGCCTTCGAGGCAAACGGACGCCTCTACCAGTTCCTCAGAGTCCCCTTTGGGGTGACGAATGGGGTCTCGGTCTTTCAGAGGGAGATGGACCGCATGGTCGATGACCACCACTTGCAGGCAACCTTCCCCTATCTCGACAACGTCACCATCTGCGGCCACAACCAACAGGACCACGACTCAAACCTCGCGAGGTTTCTGAAAACCGCACAAAAACTCAACCTCACCTACAACGAGGACAAGTGCGTTTTCAACACCACGCGCCTCTGCATACTAGGCAGCGTGGTGGAGAATGGGGAAATCGGACCAGACCCCGACCGATTGCGCCCCCTATGGGAGCTGCCCCTGCCCAACACTCCCAAAGCCCTGAAAAGGTGCCTGGGGTTATTCTCGTATTATGCCCAATGGGTCCCCAACTACTCCGATAAAGCCCGCCCCCTCTTGAAAGCATCCTCTTTCCCGCTCTCTGCTGAGGCCCATGCTGCCTTCAAAAGCATTAAGCAGGATATTGAGCGGGCCACGCTACAGGCAGTGGACGAGAACACTCCCTTTCAAGTGGAAAGTGATGCGTCTGACTTTGCCCTGGCGGCCACCCTCAACCAGGCGGGGCGGCCCGTAGCTTTCTTCTCGAGGACCCTCCAGGGGCCCGAGATCAGACACTCCTCCGTGGAAAAGGAGGCCCAAGCCATCGTGGAGGCAGTGCGCCACTGGCGGCACTACCTAGCCGGCAAACGCTTCACCCTACTTACCGACGAGCGGTCGGTAGCGTTTATGTTCAATAATAAACAGAGGGGGAAGATTAAAAATGATAAGATTCTTAGGTGGCGGATCGAGCTCTCCACCTTCGAGTACGACATCATATACTGGCCGGGGGCCCTTAACGAATCCCCCGACGCCCTCTCACGAAAGATGTGTGCCAACGCCACCGGGGATCGGCTACAGACCCTCCACAACGACCTCTGCCACCCAGGGGTCACACGGCTGTTCCACTTCATAAAGTCCCGCAACTTACCCTACTCGATTGAGGAAGTTCGGTCCCTGACCAGGAACTGCCGCACTTGCGCTGAGTGCAAGCCTCGGTTCTACCGCCCTGATAGAGCCCACCTAATCAAAGCTACACGGCCCTTCGAGCGGCTTAGCTTAGATTTCAAGGGCCCCCTCCCGTCCGTCGACCGCAATGTTTATGATGTGCCTCAATTATTCCGAGACTCGAAGTTAGCAGAACAAAAGTAAGGCTTTTATTAACTCAGAACATAACACGTAAAATAGAGAGATGTCTACCTTCAGGAGGCTGAACCCGACTGAAGTTAGATTACAAAGGAGCCAGGTATGGGCGGAGCCCTGCACACAACCAGTTCCAGCACATTCCAATACATAATACATGAGGACTGGGGGAAGGGAAAAGACACAGAAAGCAGGCAGTTACAAGACACAGAAAACAGGCAGTGATGAATGGAATATATTTCATCACAGTTTACTTCCTGAACATTGTGGACGAATACTCCCGTTTCCCATTCGCCTTCCCCTGCCCAGACATGACCTGCGCCACGGTCATTAAATGCCTCAACAGCCTGTTCTGCCTGTTCGGGATGCCAAGCTATATCCACACGGATAGGGGGGCGTCCTTCATGAGTGAAGAGCTACGCCAGTACATGCTGTCCAAGGGGATTGCCACGAGCCATACCACCAGCTACAACCCCCGGGGTAACGGTCAGGTGGAGCGAGAGAACGGGACAGTATGGAGGGCAGTCACCCTAACTCTAAGGACCAAGGGTCTCCCTATCTCCCGCTGGCAGGAAGTCCTCCCAGATGTGCTCCACTCAATACGGTCACTATTGTGTACCGCCACTAATGCCACGCCTCATGAGCTAATGTTTGTGTTTCCCCGGAAATCCACCTCAGGCGTATCCATACCGTCATGGCTCTCCACCCCAGGTCCGGTACTTTTGCGGAAGCATGTGAGGGGCCACAAGACGGACCCTCTCGTGGAGCCAGTGTACCTGCTCCACGCCAACCCACAATATGCGTATGTCCGGCACGCCGACGGACGGGAGGACACTGTGTCCATAAAAGACCTCGCCCCAGCCGGTAACAACAGCAACAACGACAACGACTACAACAACAACAACAACAACCACAACAACTACTACCCACCCACTCCACCCACTATTCTTTCATCACCCCCGGAAGAACACCAGCCAACGGTACCCCCACCACCTACTCCTTCAACAACCCCGGTGGCGCCCCCGGCAGAGACCCAGGAGACCACCCGGGACACCCAGCCGGCACCCGCGGCACCGCAACCGTTACGTCGGTCACAGAGGACTATCACACCCCCGGACAGACTAAATCTGTAGAAGGGGTGAATGTGATGAAATATGTCATTCATCAGACTCTGTAGTTAACTACATATATTGTATTGCCTGCTCCGGTGCTTTACCTTGTATTGTGTATAGTGGACCGCCCCCTTTGTGTGTCGGCTCCGCCCATACCTGGCCCTACTTAAGACAAGCCCAGGCTTGTCTTGCAGCAGAACAGCAGCATGCTAGGTGAAGCCACAGGCATCTTTTCTTTGCTAATAAAAGCCTTGTTTTATTCAGTTAACTTTGAGTCTTGAAGTCATTGAGGCGCATCACGTGGAGATGATAGCGTTCTCATGATCTTGTTGCTTTTGTCCTTGGTAGTACATAGAATTACATAGGCCGGAATTTTCCCCTATAAAAATGGTGGGTTTGGGGCGTGGGGGCAGTTAAAGTGTTAAAAATGGGATTCCCGACCTGATCCCGCCTCCAACTCTCCCAGTTCTGATTTTTGCCGGAGGCGGCGGAGGGCGGGCAGCCAACCCATTGCCAGGGGCGTTACCTCAATTTAAATATTGTAATGAGGCTGGAAGCCTATTTGTTCCCCTCCATTTTGTATTTAACTGATTGTGGATGGCTTTCACACAATTAGTGAAATCCGGCAGTTAAACAGAGGCGGGGACTGCTGCATCCAGGAGGCAACTGGCTTTTTACCTACCTCCTGGATTCAGGGTCCCGACCATACCCACTCCCCTGTGATCAGAGACCCCTTCTGAGGCCTCTGATCACCACGCAGGCCTCCTCCCCACCCCGCCCCAACGATGATGATGAGGTCAGCCACGATCCTCCAGTGGCTGGCCCCAAGCTTCTCTTCACCCCTGCCGATCCCTGGCCGACCCATTCCCCCCACCCTCACCAGCGATCCCCGACCCCTGCCTATGCTCTCTACCCACCCTGCGATCCTCGACCCCTGCTGATGCTCTCTCCCACCCCGCGATCCCCGACCCCTGCCTATGCTCTCTACCCGCCCTGCGATCCCCGACCCCTGCCGATGCTCTCTACCCGCCCCGTGATCCCCGACCCCTGCCGATGCTCTCTACCCGTCCTGCGATCCTCGACCCCTGCCTATGCTCTCTACCCGTCCTGCGATCCTCGACCCCTGCCGATGCTCTCTACCCACCCCGTGATCCCCGACCCCTGCCGATGCTCTCTACCCGTCCTGCGATCCTCGACCCCTGCCGATGCTCTCTACCCACCCCGTGATCCCCGACCCCTGCCGATGCTCTCTCCCACCCCGCAATCCTCGACCCCTGCCTATGCTCTCACCCGCCCCGCGATCCTCGACCCCTGCCGATGCTCTCTACCCGTCCTGCGATCCTCGACCCCTGCCTATGCTCTCACCCGCCCCGCGATCCTCGACCCCTGCCGATGCTCTCTACCCGTCCTGCGATCCTCGACCCCTGCCGATGCTCTCTACCCGTCCTGCGATCCTCGACCCCTGCCGATGCTCTCACCCGCCCCGCGATCCTCGACCCCTGCCGATGCTCTCTACCCGCCCCGTGATCCCCGACCCCTGCCGATGCTCTCTACCCACCCCGCGATCCCCGACCCCTGCCGATGCTCTCTCCCACCCCGCAATCCTCGACCCCTGCCTATGCTCTCACCCGCCCCGCGATCCTCGACCCCTGCCGATGCTCTCTACCCGTCCTGCGATCCTCGACCCCTGCCGATGCTCTCACCCGCCCCGCGATCCTCGACCCCTGCCGATGCTCTCTACCCGCCCTGCGATCCTCGACCCCTGCCGATGCTCTCTACCCACCCCGCGATCCTCGACCCCTGCCTATGCTCTCTACCCGCCCCGTGATCCCCGACCCCTGCCGATGCTCTCTACCCACCCCGCGATCCTCGACCCCTGCCTATGCTCTCTACCCGCCCCGTGATCCCCGACCCCTGCCGATGCTCTCTACCCACCCCGTGATCCCCGACGCCTGCCGATGCTCTCTACCCGCCCCGCAATTCCCGACCCCTGACAATGCTCTCTCCCCCCAATCCTGACCCCTGCCTATGCTCTCTCCCCCACCATGATCCCCGACCCCTGCCGATGCTCTCTCCCCACCCCCCAATCTCTGACCCCTGCCGATGCTCCCTCCCCCACTCCCCCCCCACCTCCGCGATCCCCGGACCATCCCCTCGCTTCTGAGGCCTACCCACCCACAGCCAGCTAGCCTCTCTATTTGGCTGGCCGCGGGCGGGAATCCGAGGCCTTGCATTCAAATCAGGCCCTGCCGTTAAAGTGGAGAGGCTGGGTTTCCCACCCGCCTCCTTTGAGAAAATTCCGGCTGTAGAATACAGCATCGTTCTGAAGACACCCACAAGTGGAAACAGTTTCTCCATGCCACCCTATTGAACTCCATAATTTTAAAGATCTCTACTGGGTCTCAGTCTTCTCTTTTCCAGAGAAAAACACCCCAGCTGCTCAATCTTTTGGGATAGTTGCATCAATTCTAGTAATATCTTTGTAATTCTTGTCTGCACTTTCTTCAGTGATTCAATATCCTTTTTGTACTATTGAGACCAGAATTCTGCAGAAGGGTGGTCCAACCAAGTTTTTATATAAATTTAATGTTGCCGCATGCTTTTGTATTCTATTCTTCTAGAAATGTACCCCAGCATTTGTTTGCACTCTTTATAGACTTATCAACCTGCAGTGTTACTTTTAATAATTTATGTATCTTACTCCTAGATCTCTTTGCTCCTCTACCCCATTTTGCTTCTAAGCTTCCAAGAAATAAGTAGCCTTCTTCTCCCGCCTACCAAAATGAACTACCTCACACTTCACTTTGTTCAATTTAATTTGCACTTTATCCACCCACTCCGCAATCCTGTTTATGTCTTCCTGTATTTTGGTGCGTCGTCATATCCTCATTATTAGCCATGGCCCCCATTTTGTGAATGTGATTAGATTGGGAAATGAATTTGGTGAGTCATACAGTCATAAAGTTATACAGCACAGAAAGAGGCCCTTCGGCCCATCGTGTCCACGCCGGCCATCAAGCCCTGTCTATTCTAATCCCATTTTCCAGCACTTGGTCCGTAGCCTTGTATGCTATGGTGTTTCAAGTGCTCATCTAAATGCTTCTTGAATGTTGTGAGGGTTCCTGCCTCTACCACCCTTTCAGGCAGTGAGTTCCAGATTCCAACCACCCTCTGGGTGAAAAAGTTTTTCCTCAAATCCCCTCTAAACCTCCTGCCCCTTACCTTGAAACTATGCCCCCTGGTTATTGACCCCTCTACTAAGGGGAAAAGTTCCTTTCTATCTTCCCTATCTATGCCCCTCATAATTTTGTACACCTCAATCAGGCCCCCCCTCAGCCTTCTCTGCTCTAAGGAAAACAAGAGTTGCTGCATTACTTTCTGTAGATAGTAACTACTGCTGCTACAGCTTCCTGCAGCTGGTAATGGAGAAGGTGGATATCGATTCCAGTGGTGGGGCCTCATTGAAGCAGACTATCCTGGATGGTGTTGAGATTCTTGAGTTTTGTTGTGCTTGCACCTGTCTAGGGCAGTTGTGAATATTTCATCGCACTCCTGAGTTCAGCTTTTGTAGTTGGGGGAAGGGCTTTGAGTGATCATGATGTGATCCATTAATTGCAGAGTACCATGCCTCTGCTCTATTGGTGTTGCCACATTGTTGCTGGTCCAGTTAAGTTTCAGGGCAAAGGAGGTCCCACGATGGTGAGGATATATTGCAATAATAGTGTCATTGAAGGTCAGGGGGAGGTGGTTTTGCCTTTTTCTGCCGGGGATGGTCATTGCCTGGCATATATGTGGCACAAATGTTACCTGCAACTTGTCATGGATACAAAAGCAAAATACTGCGGATGCTGGAAATCTGAAATAAAAACAGAAAATGCTGGAAATACTCAGCAGGTCAGGCAGCATCTGTGGAGAGAGAAACGTTTCAGATCGATGACCTTTCATGACTTGTCATGGATGTTGTCCAACTCCAGCACGGACTGCTTCTTTATTAGAAAAGATGGTAATAGAGCTAAATACTGTAGAATCATCAGTGAACAGTCTCACTCCTAACCTTATGATGGAGGGAAGGGCATTGGTGAAGCAGCTGAAGATAGGACTGGGGATGTAGCCCTGATGTCTCTTGCAGCAATATCCTGTAACTATGCTGGAGTGGCCTTCAAGAATTATCATCATCTTGCTTTGTGTCAAATATCACTCCAGACACTGGAGGATTTTCCCCTTGATCCCCATTGATCTCAGTTTTCCTACAGTGGCTTGATGCCATACTTGGTTGAATCAAACCTTGATGTCAAGGACAATTATTCTCGACTCTCCTCTGGAATTCAGCCTACGTCCATTTCTGGATCAAGGTTGCAAGGAGGTCTGGAGCACAATGGTCTGGCAGAACCTGAATTGAGCATTAGCGAGCAGGTTATTCATGAGTAGACATTCCTTGACGGCACTATTAATGACCCCTTCCATCCCCTTTTGTTGATGAGTGGGAAGAGGGTGTTCGGGTTATTGGTCAGGTGAGATTTGCCCAACTTTATGTGGATAGGATTTGCCTGGACAATTTTGCCCATTTTTATTCATTCCTGGCATGTGGACGTCACTGGCAAGGCCAGCATTTATTGCTCATCCCTTTGTTTGCCAATGTCCTGGTTGCAGTGGAACAGCTTGGCTGGGGGCACAGCTGGTTCTGGTGCACAGGTCTTTAGCACTACAGCGAGGATGGTGTCAGGGCTCATAGTCTTTGCTGTGTCCACTGCACTCAACTGCTCCTTAATATTATGGTGTGGAGATGCCGGAGTTGGACTGGGGTGGACAAATGTAAGAAGTCACACAACACCAGGTTATAGTCCAACAGCTTTATTTGAAGTCACAAGCTTTCGGAGCGCTGCTCCTTCGTCAGGTGATGAAGGAGCAGCGCTCCGAAAGCTTGTGACTTCAAATAAAGCTGTTGGACTATAACCTGGTGTTGTGTGACTTCTTACCTTAATATTATGTGGAGTGAACTGAATTGGCTGACACTGGCAAATGCACACTCTGCCCATTTTTACTAGGCATAGAACAGCCTAACCAACTGTTCTTCAAGGGACCACAGTAGGCCAGTCCAAAACCAGGTAGGTTTCTGCTTTTATTAATGATTTTTTGTGGACAGGAGGAGATCGTCCCCCCACATGTATCTGTGCTAACAGTGCCAACAACTGCATTATTGGCCCTATATTGAGAAGACATTAAGGTAGGATTCTTTTCAACCAAAAGGAGGCCGTTGTGTTGGGACAAAATGTTTTTTCCTGTTCTTAATATTTTCTATGTTCCTTAAGTGGCCAACAAAAGAACTACAAGGTAAATTCAGCAGTTGTGTGGTGCCAGTGGTGAGCTTCACTCGAAGGGAGCATCGGACATGGGGTTACAACACTATAGCACTGATTCTTTGATCTGTGCTCCTTTCAAATGAAGCTCCCTTCTGGGAGCACAGGATTACTGAATTTACCTTTTCATACAAACAGACTGGAAGAAAAACTTATCCTGTTTGACAGACTAAATTCAAACACGTTGACAAAGAAACTGATATTATCAGCTTTAGATAAATAGAGTCATGTGGGTTGAATTGTACACCCAGCCTTTCTATATTATAGGAATACACTGCACAATTGCATCATAATAAACATTGGACAGAGGGCGGTAACTGTAACACAAGGGTGTGGAAGGAGGAAGGGATACCATTACCTTATGGTCTCATGATGTTTGTGTAACAAGAGAAAATGCGAATAACAGCAACAACAACAACTTGTATTTATATAGCACCTTTAACGTAGTAAAACGTCCCAAGGTGCTGCACAGGAGTATTTTAAGACAAAAAAAATTAAACAAGATTGAAAACGGCAGCTGACAGTTAACAGAGAATTGGCGCAGTCTCACAGTGGGTTGAATAATTGGCAGGAAAGTCAGAATCGTGTGGATTAGAGCATGCTTGGTTTAGGTGACACAGGGCAACATAAAAGAAGAGTAGCTGACTGATTTCCCAGAATTGTTCTGTCCAGTGCCTTAGCAGAATGGAATGTTTGCTTCCATTTTCCACAACTGACCTTTAGTAGAAATTGTCTGGATCACCATAACTCTGGCAGTATTTCTCATAGCTAGAAAGAGAAGTACTTCAGTAACAAAATAAGTTTCAGTCTTTTTCAGTAAAGCTGTATTAAAAGTTGTACTGAATCATAAAACACAGTGCATATTTTTTAAGATTTCCCTGTTAGAAGCTCTATAATGCAGGATGGATCAGGATGTTATAGTGAAATATTTGTATTAGGAGAATAGCTAATCTTGGTTTGTAAGTTGGTGCAGCCGTTTTAGACATTTCAGACATTTCCAGACAATAAATGACAATAAATAGGCAGCAACCCTATGAACAGTTTAATTAGGAACGGGAAGGGCCAGGTACCCTCATCCATGCCTTTGTCACCTCCAGACTTGACTATTGCAATGTGGCTGGCCACCCACATTCCACCCTACGTAAACTTGAGGTGATCCAAAACTCGGCTGCCAGTGTCCTAACTCGCACCAAGTCCCGTTCGCCCATCATCCCTGTGCTCGCTGACCTACACTGGCTCCCGGTTAAGCAACGCCTCAATTTCAAAATTCTCATTCTTGTTTTCAAATCCCTCCATGGCCTCGCCCCTCCCTATCTCTGTAATCTCCTCCAGCCCCACAACCACCCCCCCCCCGAGATATCTGCACTCCTCTAATTCTGCCCTCTTGAGCATCCCTGATTATAATCGCTCAATCATTGGTGGCCGTGCCTTCTGTTGCCTAGGCCCTAAGCTCTGGAATTCCCTCCCTAAACCTCTCCGCCTCGCTACCTCTCTTTCCTCCTTTAAGGCACTCCTTAAAACCTACCTCTTTGGCCAAGCTTTTGGTCACCTGCCCTAATTTCTCCTTATGTGGCTCGGTGTCAAATATTTTGTCTTTTTATACTCCTGTGAAGTGCCTTGGGACGTTTTACTGTGTTGTTGTTGTTGTTGTTATCATGAAAAATCTACCTTAACATATCAAATCCCTCTCTCTATTTAAATGGATGGATTAATCCATGCATTTTAAATAGGTTAGCACCACTGTTAAATAACAGAGAGAGGAATTTGATACAAGCATATTAAATGTTTGCATTATAACAACAGTGACAGTAATTTCCACCTTACACAACTGCTGATTGAGCCACTAAATCTTTTGAAACTATAGCCAGCAAAGAACTGTGTGGAGAATTAACTGGGCCTCTTTTTATCATATTTAATTATCTTAAAAACGATTGCTCAGATTCACAAGGCAGTTGTCACAGTTGGATTCATTACATAATTAAGTGTTATTAGGGAATGGGGGCCGAGAAATTCAGTGGTGCCGCACTCGCTTTTCAGGTGCAAAAAATGCACCTAAGAGTCCAATATGGCGGACTAATTACACGCCGGTAGTGCGCTGCCTGCTATATTGGAAAAGGTAGAAATATAGGCGTCCAGGGCGTGCGCCGGAAACAGGCATTAGCTCCTTTGCATATGCAAATAGGGGGCCTAATGCCAGCTTGAGGGTCCTTGCAAAATTGGCTGCCTGCCTGCATTCAGGGAAATGTGGTGCACATGAGGCCTAACTAACAGTCCTTAAAGGGGCCGCCGGAGGCCATCACCATAAAGGTGAGTATTTTTTTTTTAATCACCTGAATGTGGAGCTGGGATGTGCACGAGTGCTCCTTCTAGCTCCACTGCAGTACCAAAGACCCACCTTTTCCGATCGCCACCCTCCCTCCCAATCGCTTTCCCCCTCTCCCAGGCCTTCAGTTTAGTGACTACAGATAGAGAATTCAGACAGAAGAAGGGGAGCAGGTCAAATTTATGCCAAGGAAATGGAGAGGCAGGGAGCACGGCATCACAGTTGAGCATCTATATTCTGTAGACATATTGGGGCTCACGCTGTGGCTCATAGACATAGTGAGAAAGGAAAAGGGAAATGGAATCTTGGAAGTTAAAGTTGATGATTTATTTTTTGTTCTGTGTTAATCTATTTTTTGTTTGTAGAATCATAGAAATTTATGGCACTGAAGGAGGCCATTCGGCCCATCGTGTCTGTGCGGGCTGCAAAAGAGCGATCCAGCCTAATCCCACTTTCCAGCTCTTGGTCCGTAGCCTTGTAGGTCACGGCACTTCAAGTGCATATCCAAGTACTTTTTAAATGCGACGAGGGCTTCTGCCTCTACCACCCTTTCAGGCAGTAAGTTCCATACCCTCACCAACCACCCTCTGGGTGAAAAAGGTATTTACCCCAATCATGGACAGGACCGACACAATTTTATACTGATTATCACTTCCTCAGGTTAGTTCTGCATTTAACAGCTTGCTATTGTGTACCTTCTATAAAACGTATACAGGAAAATCGGTTTTCAACTAATGTACTGTTAAAAATAATCGTAACATCTACCTTGACTCAATAAACTTTCAGTTCCAACCTCATCAAAACTGTAGCTTTTGCTATTGTATTTCTTTCATCTTCAACCTATATTTGAAAACCTCCACATCAGACTGCCACACAACACCGCAGAAATGTTAAATCTCAAAAAGCAACTTCCATAGTGATAATAATTCAAATGTAAACATAAAATTAATTCTCCTTATCAATATAACAAATTATAGCAGAAGTTCCTGAGTTAATTTAAGACACTAACACAAATATTGCCCATGAAGAAATCAAGTTTTTAACTTGTGGTTTATAAAGTCACTTAAAACCTGAGATTTAATTACTACCTTGGAATTAATTTAGTTACCCTTTATTCTCCAAGTCCCTCTTTTTTCATTGAAAATAGGTATTTTTTGTTTAGTTAATGTTGTTAGCGGATTTCCCATTGTTATGGTCGCAACAAAGGGTTCACCCCGCAACAATAACCTCCACGTGATTCAGGCCCGAGGGGTTTTAAACAACAAGCTTTAATGTACATTGACTAATAACAGTATTGTTCTTATGTTCTACAGATTACATTAAATGGCAAGCAAGTAATACAACCTGATTCCTTGGCCCAGAGTGATCACTTCCAGCTCTCTAGGTTACCATTAAGGCAAATGAACTTCCGACTGTCCTGAGAGCACTCTAACTTTTGGAGGGAACAGGTCCTACCAGTATACTTTTCGGCTACCTTGTGCTGTACCTACGCAAAACAGTATTCCACCAAGCTGACACCACGCTTGAGGTGTTTACACCACGTTCTAATCTTTTTGGCCTCCAACTCTGTCCTACAAGCTTTGTTTATTGTACTGTAATGTGTAGGCCAATCTTTATCTTTTATTATGGTATGTGGGCCTAGAAATTGAGTTTTGGCGCAGCCAGGGCTTTAGCGCCGGAAGTTAGTGCCGGAGCTAAGTCGCGCTGGTCGGGCCCAAAATTCACCAATTCTGCGCCCAAACGGCTGCCGGCGCTGCTGAGAGATGTTTGCGCCTGAAAACTGGCGCTACGCGCTGAATATCGGCGCTATTCCGGCGCTGCGGCGCCCGCTGCGGTGCGGCAGGTTCGGGAAGTGCAGGCCTCCTCCTTCCCTTAAGGAGGAGCTGCCTGCACCCGGCCGCGGCCCGCGAAAATCTTTTTAAAAATGAGCCCGGCACCTCGGACAAGTGCCGGGCTTGCTTCTGTTCCGGCGGGGGGGGGGGGAAGTCCGGGGAGGGAGCTGCGGCCAGGTGGCCGGCGGGAAAGCGGCCGGCCGCCGCGGTGCCTTTAATGCGCCGGCGCAAAGTCATGTAAGACTCTGTTGCCAGAGTCTTACTTGCGGCTGCCACGGGCGAGGCGGCCGCAACTGAATTTCGGCGCTGGGGCCCGTCGGCATGGCAACCGGGACGCTGCGCACACTGATGACGTCATCGGTGCCGGCGCAGCACTACCGGTCTACCGCGGCGGAAGGGCCCCAGGCAATTTCGGCGCCGGCGCCAATTGCAGCGCTAGGCCCTCTAGCGCTGCAAAATCGGCGCTAAGGGCACTGAATTTCTAGGCCGTGGTGTCTTAGCAACTAGTCCCTTATCTAGGTATGGGCCATCTCTTGATGTGGGTGTTTATCATTCCCCATCTTTGAGTTTCCAAACTGTCTTTTGTTCATACACAGAGACAAGATTCAATTTTCCCTTTCCTCCACATTCGTTCTCTGGCTAAAATGCTAAAGCAAAGCATGCTGGGATACTTTGACTATTTAAACCTCTTTAAAATATTCTAACATATGTAATGACAGAACTTGCATTTCTATAGCACTTTTCATGTTCTCAGAACTTCTAAAATGCTTCACAGCCATTGAATTACTTTTAAAGTGTAATCACTGTTGTTACGGGGGCAAATACAGCAGGCATTCTGCACACAGCAAGCTCCCACAAAAAGCAATTGGATAGATGACCAGGTAATCTGTTTCAGAGGTATTGGTTGAGGGATAAATGTTGGCCAGATCTCTTACACCCAACTGAGCAGGCAGGTGGGGCCTCAGTTTAACATCTCATCTGAAAGGCAGCACCTCCAACAGTGCAACCCTCCCCCAGTGTAGATAGATTATGTGCTCGAGTGTCTGGAGTGGGGTTTAAACCTTTTGACTCAGAGGTGAGAGTGTTACCACTCAGCCAAGGCTGTACTGTATTTTTGCTGGCTGAAGTCGCAATTACTTTCACATGCCAAAGATCAAGGAGACTTGGGCGTGTTGTAGCTATACACGTAACTCACTTGTGTAACTCTATTGTGTAACTCTATGTCAGCTGTGGCTCAGTTGATAGCAGCCTTGCCTCTGAGTCAGAAGGTTGTGCTAGTTCATAGTCCCACGCCAAAGACTTCTAGCACAAAAAGTCTATGCTGACACTTCAGTAAAGTACTGAGAGAGTGTTGCACCATCAGAGGTGCCGTCTTTCGGATGAGATATTAAACCCGTCTGCTCTCGCAGGTGGACATAAAAAATCCGATGGCACTATTTCAAAGAAGAGCAGTGGAGTTATCTCCACTGTGCTAGCCAATCCCTTACCAAAAAAAAAAGTTGGCTGAGTATAGCTAGACTGCATATACTGAGACAAGGCAAGACACCCAAAATTCAGTGATCTTTTAAGGCACGTAATCAGTTTCTGCCTTTTTGTTGTCTGTGTCTCTCTTCTTCAGCCCTGCTACACAGACAGCCAGAGATCAAAGGATTTCCATCACAGTAGCTGAAAGGTGCGGTCCAATTGTCCAACTGTTCAAACAAGCTAATGAATCAGTTACTGTTCAGTCCCTGGGAAAAAACAACTTCTGTTTAAGCATATTTGCCACTCTTCATCTGGGAGCTTTTTTAACTCCAGAGAATACACAGCATTAAAAGTAACTTCCAAATCATTTCTGTGGCAAGTCCTGAAACATCACACGGTGCATGTTACAAATAACAGTGACTGCTGAGTGCTTGGGCTCAATTTTCAATGGGCTGTGGAGGCAGGATTGGAGGCGTGTGGGGGCTTAAAATCCCAAAATCAGAGGTCCCAACCCCATCCCGCACCTAACCCGCCTCCATGCCACTTTCAAAGGAGGCGGATACCCGCCCCGCACTGGGACTCGCCTACTCGAGGCGGGAAGGGATTAGTGCCAATTAATTGCCTGTTAACAGGTAGTTAACAGGCAGTTTTTATCCTAATCCCTATTTTTAAGGTTGAAGTGTGTGATTCCTGATGGCTCCAAACCACGCCAAGTTTGCGAGGTGGGCCGTCGGGTTGAAGGACTTGGAGGGGTCGAGATGTCGGTGTTCAGGTGAGTGATATGTGTATGAGTGCAAAGGTAAGTGTGCCTAAAGTGTGTAAAGAAGTTTAAATTACCTGTACTTACCTTTTCAGCCTTCCTTCTTTCAGGTCTTGGGAGTCCTTCATCTCACCGGCACAGAAAGCAGAATGGCTGCGAACTGTCAAAAGTGACAGCCTTCAGCTTTCTGTGCAGGAGAGATTTCTAACTGAGTCTGTGGAGAAGGACTCATGTTAGAAATAAGACTGTCAGTGTTTGACAGCTTCAAACAGCTGTGAAACACTGATATTTCATCTGTCAAAACCTCTTGACAGATGAAATTTCAGTCTGTGATGTCACCTGTTGCCGGGTGGCCCTTAATTGGCCTGCTGAGCCCGCTGGGCAGGTTCAACAAGGTCAATCAAGTTAAAATCGCGTGGATTGGCAATATCTCGATGGAGGCGGGACTACAACCCCGAAAGTTGTAGTCCCGCCTCCTACCCGACTCCTGAATGAAAATCCAACCCCTCATGTCTGTAATCTAATTTCAGTTGACCATTCTTTACAATTGGAGCTTTACTATCACAATTCTTGTCATCAACTGAATCTCTTGATAAGGTCTTGTACTCCCAGTAATTGATTTTCTTGTACATAACTACTCCCTGAACTCACTTTGTAACACTATGTTGAGCTTTTTTAACATTAGCCATTTCTTCACTCATATTATCTTAAATATAGCCTTGTATATGCAAAAATGCAACTAAAATATGCAAAATTTCTGCATTGAATTTGTGAAAAGCACTACTGCCCAATAAAATGGCTTCCTCTACATTTATTACAGGTATCTGCAACGACATGATTGGTGATGTGATGACATGATCGTGTAACATAGAAACACAGAAACATAGACGATAGGAGCAGGAGTAGGCCATTCGGCCCTTCGAGCCTGCACCGCCATTCAATGAGATCATGGCTGATCATCCAAATTCAGTACCCTGTCCCTGCCTTCTCCCCATATCCCTTGATCCCTTTAGCCTTAAGAAATATATCCAACTCTTTCTTGAATATATTTAATGAACTGGCCTCCACCGCCCTCTGTGGCAGAGAATTCCACAGGTTCACCACTCTCTGGGTGAAGAAATTCCTCCTCATTTCAGTCCTAAATGGCTTACCCCTTATCCTTAGACTATGACCCCTGGTTCTGGACTCCCCGGCCATCAGAAACATCCTTCCTGCATCTAGTCTGTCCAGGCCTGACAGAATTTTATAGGTTTCGATGAGATCCCCTCTCAATCTTCTAAACTCCAGTGAGTATAAGCCCAATCGACACAATCTCTCCCCATACGTCATTCCTGCCATCCCAGGTATCAGCCTGGTCAATCTTCGCTGCACTCCTTCCATGGCAAGAACGTCCTTCCTCAGGTAAGGCGACCAAAACTGCACACAATACTCAAGGTGCGGTCTCACCAAGGCCCTGTACAACTGCAGCAAGACATCCTTGTTCTTGTACTCAAACCCTCTTGCTACGAAGGCCAACATACCATTTGCCTTCTTAACCGCCTGCTGCACGTGCATGCTTACCTTCAGCGACTGGTGCACAAGAGCACCCAGGTCTCTTTGCACTTCCCCTTCTCCCAATCTATTGCCATTCAAGTAATAATCTGCCTTCCTGTTTTTGCCACCAAAGTGGATAACCTCACATTTATCCACATTATAGTGCATTTGCCATGTTTCTGCCCAATCACCCAACCTGTCCAAATCGTACTGGAGTTTCACGACATCCTCCTCACAGCATACCCTCCCACCCAGCTTTGTGTCGTCTGCAAATTTGGAGATATTACATCCAATTCCCTCGTCCAGATCATTAATATATATTGTGAACAGCTGGGGTCCTAGGACCGATCCTTGCGGTACCCCACTAATCACTGCCTGCCACTCGGAAAACGACCCGTTTATTCCAACTCTTTGCTTTCTGTCCGCCAACCAGTTCTCTATCCAAGTCAATACCTTGCCCCCAATCCCATGTGCCTTAATTTTGCATGCTCATCTCTTATGCGGGACCTTATCGAAAGCCTTCTGAAAGTCCAAATACACCACATCCACTGGTTCTCCCTTATCTATTTTACCAGTTACATCCTCAAAAAATTCCAGTAGATTAGTCAAGCATGACCTTTTGTAAATCCATGTTGACTTTGTCCGATCCAGTCACTGCTTTCCAAGTGTTCTGCTATTACATCTTTTATAATGGACTCTAGCATTTTCCCCACTACCGATGTCAAGCTTACCGGTCTATAATTCCCCACCTTTTCTCTACCACCTTTTTTGAAGAGTGGGGTAACATTAGCTACCCGCCAATCCATGGGTACCGTTCCAGAGTCTATCGAGTTCTGGAAGATGACCAGCAATGCATCTACTATTTCTAGGGCCACTTCCTTAAGTACCCTAGGATGTAGATTCAGGCCCTGGGGATTTATCGGCCTTCAGTCCCATCAATTTTCCTAACACCATTTCCCTGCAAATACTGATTTCTTTCAGTTCCACCCTTTCATCAGACCCTATGTTCCCCGGCATCTCTGGGAGGTTATTTGTGTCCTCCTTTGTGAAGACAGAACCAAAATATGTATTTAGTTGGTCTGCCATTTCTTTGTTCCCCATTATAAATTCCCCCGATTCTGACTGCAAGGGACCTATGCTTGACTTCACCAATCTTTTTCTCTTCACATATCTATAAAAGCTTTTACAGTCAGTTTTTATGTTCCCTGCAAGCTTACTCTCATATTCTATTTTCCCTTTCTTAATTAATCCCTTTGTCCTCCTTTGTTGAATCCTAAACTGCTCCCAATCCTCAGGATTACTGCTTTTTCTGGCCAATTTATATGCCCTCTCCTTGGACCTTATGCTATCCCTAATTTCCCTTGTTAGCCACAGTTGGGTCACCTTTTTTGTTTTATTTTTATGCCAAACTGGGATGAACAAATTCTGTAGTTCATCCATTCGGTCTTTGAATGTTTGCCATTGCCTATCCACCATCAACCCTTTGAGTGCAATTCCCCAATCAATCCTACCCAACTCGCTCCTCAGACCATCGTAGTTTCCTTTATTTAAATTGAGGACCCTAGTCTCCGAGTCAACTACTTCATTCTCCACCTTAATGAAGAATTCGATCATATTATGATCGCTCCGACCCAAGGGGCCTCGTACAACAAGATTGCTAATTAATCCTTCCTCGTTACATAATACCCAGTCTAAGATGTAGCTGTCCCAATTAACTTTGTGAATTTGAATACTGTACAATTTTTTTTTTTAAACATGCACAATGCAATTGTAGCATCTGCCATACAGTCACCTGCCCTGGCAACCAAAAAGGCAGAATTTGAGTAGGGTTTTCAAAGCAGGCCTCTGACTGCTTTAAGTGCTTAAAGAAAAGTAAGACTTGCATTTCTGTAGCACCTTTCATGACCACCAGACATCCCACAGCACTTTACAGCCAATGAAGTGCTTTTGAAGTGTAGTCACTGTTGTAGCGTGGGAAACACGGCAGCCAATTTGCGCACAGCAAGTTCCCACAAACAGCAACGCGATAATCTGTTTTTGTTATGTTGATTGAGGGATAAATATTGGCCAGAACACCGGGGATAACTCTACCTGCTCTTCTTCGAAATAGTGCCATGGGATCTTTTACGTCCACCTGAGGGGGCAGACAGGACCTCGGTTTAACGTCTCATCCGAAAGATGGCACCTCCGACAGTGCAGCACTCCCTCAGCACTGCACTGGAGTGTCAGCCTAGATTTTTGTGCTCAAGTTCCATGGAGTGGGACCTGAACCCACAACCTTCTGACTCAGAGGAGAGGGTGCTACCCACTGAGCCACAGCTTGATGAAAAGCAATATAACAACAACTTGCATTTATATAGCACCTTTAACGTAGGAAAATGTCCCAAAGCGCTTCACAAGAGCATAACCAGACAAAAATTAAATAGAAAGACAATGGTCTTATAACAGAGACTGAAGCCTTGAAATTCCTGGAAGGTCGCTTTGCCAGTGGCATAGTGGCAGAGCAGACCCTAAGTCCAGCTGAGCGAACAGGCCAAGAACCCATCCCAAATTCAAGGCACAGGGTCATTTCAATCGACAGGGCGAGTTGTTGGTGCCTCAAAGAGTGCATCGGCATGCTCACCCCAACATCACCCTGGAATAGCAGAGTGGCACCATGCCACTCCACGCGCAGAATAAGAGGGTGGGAAGGTGAGTTTTCACAAGATAGGTTCAGATGAAAGACCTCCTGGAGGGCATTTGAGCTCCTTCTTCCAGAATACCAGCCCTAACATCTTCTAATTACAGCATCCAAGTGTTTCTTAAATGTCTTGACCTCTTCCTGGCAACACATTTCACCTGTTGCTCACCTTCCATGTAAAGAAATGCTGTAGGATTTAAATTTCCCTATAGAAGGGATGGAGTTCCAGGCAATCACACAGTGTGAGCTACGATTTTTTGGCTTGGAGAAGCACTGTGTAAAACTTCACCACTGGCATTTTATACTGACATTTTGAACTGATGAGGAATGTTGAGATGACATTGCAACAGCTCTTGCATTCCTGGCATAAACACTGTGGTCTAAATTAAACAATAGTTTGAGGTCTTGTGGTGCAGCTACCGTCACAACTTTGTGTCAGCTTGGCTCAGTTAAGTCAGAATGTTATCTGTTTAAGCGCCACTCCAGAGACTTGAGCACATACTCTAGGTTGGCACTCAGTCAGTACTGAGGAGGTGCCATCTTTTGGATGAGGTGTTAAACTAAGGCCCCATCTGCCCTCTCAGGTGGGACATTAAACTCCCATGGCACTATTTGAAGGCGAGCAAGAGAGTTTTCCTGGTGTCCTGGCCAACACTTACTCCTCAACAAACATCACTAAAAAACTTCTTCTGTGTCTAGCAGCACAAGAGGCAACCCATTTCTTCCACCACTTTTTACATCCAGCAGATTGTGCTGGATTACGGTAAGAAAGACCCTTTATATGTGAACCGGTTGTTGCCTCATTCACAACACTATACCAAGAGGACAGGCTAGATACAACGGGAGGTCACTGCAGTGATCAATAACATGTCATTCTGTGGTGGACACTAGGTGGAGCAGTAGAGCTGTGTAGAGCTGTATGTATAAGACTACACTACCCAGCTGTATATATATTAAGACTACATTGCCCATGAGGCTAGGCTACCCAGAAGGCAGCAGTCAAGATGGAAGCCTCTACAAGATGCTGTACAAGTCCACATGTGCTCAATAAAAGTAACTAGCAAAAGCTAGCTGTGTTCATAATAAGAATGTCTAGTTATTAATGAACATAACATGGTACCAGGGTGGTGAAGCTCTGCTGAAAATTGTGGAAAGCGACATGGAGAATTTGAAGCCACCAGAGCGTTTGAATCTCACAGAAAAAATCGACTACAATTGGCAGACTTTTAAACAACAATTCGAACTCTACTTTGCAGCCATCGGATTCGGTATGAAGCCAGACGCAAGGAAGATAGCGTTGCTGCTTACGGTTGTATGCCCACAGGTGATAGAGGTATTTAATACATTTGTATTTAATCCAGAGGAGAACAGGGGAAAATTAGAAGATGCGCTAAAAAAATTTGATGCACATTGTTCTCCCAAAAAGAATGAGACGTATGAAAGATACATCTTCCGTTCTCGGACACAGCAACAAAATGAGACTTTTGATAGCTTTATAACTGATCTGAAACTGAAAGCACAGACATGTAATTTCTCTGAGCTCAAAGCATCCATGATTCATGACCAGATTGTGTTTGGTATTCATGATAAAAAAGTCAGGGAACGTCTGTTGAGAGAAACCAAACTAAATTTGGAAAATGCGGTGAAAATATGCCAAGCCAGCGAGCTAGCTCGAAATCACGCGAAGACTTTCAGTGAAATCAATAATGATGCGAATGTAATGAGTGATAATGCTGCTGTCGGTGCTGTGTCCTACAAGGGGAAGAAACGTGGGCAGAACAGAAATGAAAAGCAATCGGAGGATGAAATTTTTAATTGTAAACGCTGTGGTTACAAACACCAGTTAAGACAATACCCAGCGTTTGGAAAAATGTGCACAAAGTGTAATGGAAAGAATCACTTTGCCAAACAATGCTTTTCAAAAGTAAAAATGACGAAAGGGCAACGAGTTAATGTGATTGAGGACACTGATTTAAGTGAGACATTTTTTGTAGGAATGGTGTCATGTGACGATATCAAAAAAGATACAGAAAATGTGCAGCCCTCAGAAATAGACAATGCTGAACATAAAGTTAATGCAGTAAAAGAGGACAAATGGATGATCCCACTGCAGATAAATGGAGTATTAGTTACATTGAAACTGGACACTGGGGCAAAAGCAAACTTAATCAGTATGAGTGACATAAAAAATATGAAAGAAAAGCCCAAAATACAGAAAAAGTCAGTACTACTGAAGAGCTATAATGGACAGAAAATAGATAGCTTAGGTGTATGCAGACTTAAAGTGACAGTCAAAGACAAAGTGCATCATCTCATGTTTTCTGTTGTGGCTGAAAGACTTGATTTGATACTCGGTGACAAAGTTTGTGAAGACTTAGAACTGGTCAAGAGAGTCTACCGTTTAAACTGTGCCATAAGCAGACCAGATGACTCAGGTGATGAAGCAGAGAGCCCATCAAGGATGAAAAGGCCAAAGGGTATCCATGTCTTCAAAAAGCCTAGTTTCTCCAAGAAGAAAGAAAAAGACTTTAAGGTCAAAGAGAAGCCAAAGGAAGAAAAGCACAAAGAGGAAAAACACAAGGAGAAAAAGTCCAAAGATATGACCGCAGCAGATGTTGTCAAGCAGTGGAAAGAGAAAAAGAAAAAGAAGAAGCCTGCACCAGAGCAGGAAGCAGTTCCGGTGGATACTCCTTCTTCCCTCAGGCCAATCTTTGGTGTTCCATTAGCCGAGGCTGCTGAGAGGACTATGCTGTATGATGGGATCCAGCTGCCAGCAGTTTTTCGAGAGTGCATTGACTACATTGAGAGTTATGGCATGAAGAGTGAAGGAAACACTGAAACCCTCTCCAAGCAAAGATCGCAAGGAGACCTCGATCTATACAAGAGCAGATTGATGACAATGCCTCAACTGCATCTTGTCATTCACTGCCAGAACAATCTCATGAAGACACATCAGACTTACCCGTGTTGAGAAGATCCACACGTGAAGTAAAAGAGCCTGATAGACTTAATCTTTGAGTACAGTGTAAAGCTTTGAAAATGTGTTGACTGTTTTGAAAATGTTTATGTTTATAGAGCACTAACAAAAGTGTTACTGATATTATCTTTATTGTTTTCTTGAAAGTTGATTGATATTGATTTTGTTAAACCTCAAAGAAAGGAGGATGTAGTGATCAATAACATGTCATTCTGTGGTGGACACTAGGTGGAGCAGTAGAGCGGTGTAGAGCTGTATGTATAAGACTACACTACCCAGCTGTATATATATTAAGACTACATTACCCATGAGGCTAGGCTAACAGAAGGCAGCAGTCAAGATGGAAGCCTCTACAAGATGCTGTACAAGTCCACATGTGCTCAATAAAAGTAACTAGCAAAAGCTAGCTGTGTTCATAATAAGAATGTCTAGTTATTAATGAACATAACAGTCACCACTCCACTCCCATCACTGGGTGTCAACCCAGTATTCTCGTCCCTGCTTGCCAGGGCTGTATGGAGTGGGCCTCAGGCCTGTAACCTTCCAATTCAGAGGTGGAAATGCTGCCACTGAGCCAGGGAGCAACTCTGCGTGTAAGGGTGTTAGGTAAATAAAATAGGTTGCAGGTGGATCTAGATGCAATGGAGGAATGGACCCCCGTTTTGGCTCATTTATTTCAATATACACAAGTGCAACATGATGCATTTGGGCTGGGACAATAGTCCACTGCTCTGCAGGAGAAGAACCTGGGAGTTGTATTTCATGAGTCATTGAAGGTTCATGACCAGTATCACAAGTCTGCTGCAAAAGTAAATAGGGTTTTAGGATGTATACCTAGATCAATTAAAAACAATCCTTTCCTTGTACAAGTCAAAGGATGGACTCCATGTTGTGTGCAGAGCTCTTCGCAATATTAAAGGCAGACTCCTCCACATTCCTTACCATTGCCGACAGGCTCTTGAGCACCCTTGCCATTGCACCTACGATCTCTGTATGCATGCCCATCACCCTTCTTGTGAACGCCTCCCCATCGAAGTCCTCATCTGAGTCCTGTGCAGCAGAACCTTCGTGCAAACTCACCCTCCAGGGAGCTGGCTCCCGAGCTACCCTTTCCCCCTGGCCTTGCTGCAGCCCGCTTGTCCCTGGTGCATCACCCAGTGCAGACCCCTCTGCTAAACTTGCCTCTAAAGATCGCGTAGTCCCAGTATCTGAGGTGGTGCCTGCGGGTGAGTCATGCAGTGACACGGTGCTTTCTTCCTCCTCTTCGCCCGTCTCGCTCTCACTGGGAGGCTCAGGGACAGGCTGGTCATCTGTTTTCTGATTACCTGAAAGCATAAAGGCACAATATTTGTGTTAAGGTGAGGGCAGGGGGGCAGGAAGGGAGCAAGGAATGCAGACAGTATAATGAGCTGGAAAGTGGGATAGGCTTGTGGTGTGAGGGGGAAGTGGGATGAGAGAAGGAGAGGGGATGAACATACCGTTGTTGCCACCAAGGGGGTCAACATCGCCGACGGTCACGGCGCCCACCACCTGGCGCCCAATGACTCTCAACACTCGCTCCTCCAGCTCTGTAAGCTGTTGTATGTCCGCTTCACCCCACCTGTTCATTACTGCTCCCTCCTATTGTGGGCTAGCTTGGCCTGCAAGAGAAAGGAAAGTGTGTGAGTGAGTGTGCAGCTACGTGTTTTGGAGATATGCCTGCCATAGTGGAATAGCTGTGATTGTAGGCAAGGTGTGAGATGTGGATGTGAGTTTTAGTAGGCGGAGGTGCTTGGTGGGTGAGTGGTGGGGGTGTGGGGGTTTGTGCAGTGTGTACAGGTTGAGGTTCAGATGCTGGTATGTAGGACTTGTTGAAGCATATACTCACCCTGACCACCCGAGTGAGGTTGCTGAATTTTTTATGGCACTGTGTGAGCGTCCTGATGAACACACTGCTGGCCGAGATGTCCTGGGCCACTTCCCTCCACAATGCCCTGAAGACATGGGGCAATGGCCTCCTGCCAGTGGCCAGAAACAGCACTGCCCTCCTTCTTTCGAATGCCATGACCAATGCCTGGGTGCTGAACCGGTGAGCTCGCTCCCTGGGACTGGGATCAGCCGTGAGGATAAGAGGTGTAGCTGTTGAGTTGCTTGGAGGTCGCCTTCAGGGCCAGCAATGTTGAGAATGAGGCTGTGCTGAATCTTCAACCTCCCCTTTAAGAGCTGGAAGGAGCCAGTGTGAATGATGAGTCCCGATTAGACTGCACCTGAAATTGGTTATAGCTCTGTGGATAGCACCCTGCTTGCTGTGTGTAGCGCCCTAAGTGAGGTGATTAGTGTTTGATTCAACGCTCCAGTTCTCTCTTGGAGCACTAACAATCAATTTAGCGGGAGGTCAGAAGGATTAGCGCCTGGCGCTATTCCTCCAACTTTTTAAAATTTAGCGCCCCCAAACGGGGCGAAACCTACAGTTTAACTCAATTAAACATGATACTTATCCCAAAGCGGAATTTTAAAATGTGGGTTAATCGTGATAAAACCCTGAAACATAAACTATCGTCTTCAAGCTGAATATAATTGTAAAATGAAAATACTCTGCCACCTCCCTTGCAATAAGCCAGAAGGATTACTCACATCACATGCCTGTCATACTTATTGCTTCAGTTCATTGCCCAATAAGATACTGATCACACCCTGTTTTTCCCAATTAAACCCAATATTTACTGACTATTTACATTTTCCATGTATTTTTGACCCAAGAAAGAACACACCTGCTCGTAGCTGATTTCACACAATTGGTCTGAACTGACATCAGAAATAAATAAAACCCAAAATTCAAAAAGGCTGAAAATGATTCATTTCAACATGATTCGTGTCAGTACAGAAGTGTTTGTAAACAAATAAAAGGCTTGCCAAATACTTTTTCATGAAGATGATGGTATTTTTAAGTTTAACCTCTTTTCTGGGCTAAAATTGAAAGCAGTTATTCACAGAAGGTCAAAGGAACAAAGGCAGCATTTCCCCCATCATGTACATGGTGGGCATTTCACTTGCCCATTCATTAAGTAACCACATGCTAGCTGTATTGTTTCGGAGAGTTTTTGCAATGCGATTAGAAAGTTGCCATTTCTTGGAAATGGTCTCCTGTGAACAGAATTTTACAGATGGCTGATTTTACTGAACTCGAGCTGTCCCTCTGAAAGCTTCCATTCAGTAGTTCCAACAGTATATTTGATTTCTCATAGTGTACAGTGAGCATTCAATGAAAATGTGACAATGGATTACAGCTTTTGAGCAATGTTACCTACTTTGTGGGCAATACTTGGCCACTTGCAATGAAGTCAACAGTATAAACATTACAGTACTTTTTTTTGATAGCGAATAAAAGAAACTTTGTTTCATGTGCTTGGGAAAGAAAGGGACTAGTCGTTAAGCCCATTTCAATGATCGCATAATGGAGAAATGGTAGGACCTTTATTTGCTGAGCCAGAGTGACCTCTGAGCAAGACATGGAAACACGAAACATGACTGAGCGTGTCAACTTGGTGAGGAACTGGTGAGAAGTCGAAAAGAAGTTGCACAACTTGAAATAGAGCTTAAAAATAAGTCAAGTGTATTACTGTAACGTGGCAGAACAAGACTGGCCAAAGAACAATATCTTGCATTTATACAGCGCGTTTAATGTAGTAAAACGTTAACATAGTAAAATTAATGAAAGCCTGGGTTTTAAAGTGATATGTACAAATTTTTAACAAGGAAGTAACAAGGCTTCTTCGACAGCAGCTCCCAAACCCGTGACCTCTACCACCTAGAAGGACAAGGGCAGCAGGTGCATGGGAACACCACCACCTCCAAGTTCTCCTCCAAGTCACACACCATCCTGACTTGGAAATATACCGCCGTTCCTTCATCGTCACTGGATCAAAATCCTGGAACTCCCTACCTAACAGCACTGTGGGAGTGCCTTCACCACACGGACTGCAGCGGTTCAAGAAGGTGGCTCACCACCACCTTCTCAAGGGCAATTAGGGATGGGCAATAAATGCTGGCCTTGCCAGTGACGCCCACATTCCATGAGCGAATAAAAAAAAAGGTGGTGCAAGTTAAAATCACTGACAATTGCAAACTGCATTACACATTTACATAATGTATGGCAGCAGGAATTCCCATTACCAAAAACTTTCTGTCTTAATTCACACTGCTCTTATGTTGAAGAACAAAACTCACACATAATAGGAGGGCACAAAGTCCAAATAGTGATAAATCAAGTGCATAATCATGCATGTAATGGCAAAACAATACCCAAATGGATATTTATGCTTATGTACTCATAATATTCCGTTTACTCATTTCACAGAGCAAGGAGAGCCCGACGAGCTTCAACACGCTGCCAAATGGAAAAAGTCACCATAGTACTAGGCATCATCACCCATACTTAACAGTGAGCACCAGCACACATAAATAAACTTTGTGACAATCAGATAGTGACGAGACTAACAAAGCATTGAAACTTTCAGAGGAACAAGTTCTGTAGACTCAGCAATCTGTAAAAACCTATTCATAGGAGACCAGTTCCAAGAAATGGGCACTGTTAATAAAGGGGTACCAGTAGTGGGGAGTTAAGAAATGTCCAGCAGGTACAGGTCAGAATGTTAACTGTCCTTTCTGAACAGTATGAAAATATAGACCTTCGTTGGCCTTCTTTTCAGGCGGTATATAAATGCAAGTTCTTGCTTTCTATCCTGCTCAGTGAGACCCTTAGTACAACTTTAAGCCTTGTTGTGCCTGTTCCCTACTGGGGTATGGTGAAAAACTGGCAGAACAACTTTTTAGTCAATTTCCCTTCCCCACCAGCCCGACACTACCAAAAATAGACAGTATGGGGAGGAAATGTCTAAGTTTAAATGCTACTAATTATGATCATAAAGTTAATAAACACTTGTTCATTCATGACTTTATTGTCTGGCTTCTACTTTAATGAAAGGGTTAATCCATTCACTCAGTAGCTTGTGAATATCCTTATGGGAGGTTGGCAGTGTAAATGCTAATATAATGCAAACTGGTTGGTGGAAGACTGTTCAGTCAACCAACTGTGGGCATTATTTAGGTGTCCTGATGTCCAGCATTATTGAGGCATTAATGAAGAAAAATATACCCAAATATGGGCAGTTGTATTCAGCATGTACCATCACTTCCAGAGGAAAGTGCCACAAAAGAACAGGTGGGAAACCAACAGTACAGCTCCCTGGTCCACATCCACCTCCCCAGTATGAATTTCATTCCTTTATGGCATTGAATACATCCACGGCAGTAAAAATAGGTCGTAGTTCTACAGAAAGGACAGCCAGGAGTTCTCTCGCATTGTTTCAGTGAGCTTTTTATTTTCCATTCAAATACCAGTATGGCCTCACCTGCACACAGCAAGAGTGTGCACCTACTGATTTACATATACATCCAGTAGAACTGCAGAATAGAATGTTTTTACCCTGATTACTATCTGCGAGTTAACCAAATTCTATTCAGGGTCTGGATGTCAGATACGTTAAGGTTCTTTTTGAAAAAGCGTTGTCATAGTTAAGGATTCTGTAGACTCATGTAAAATTAAAAGCATACTTTTTCTGTCTGTTACTCTGAAGCCATAAAATCTTTTTATTTCTGCTTCTTACTAAAGACACAACCTAGCCACCCACAGTTCTCCCAAAACATAATTAGAATGTAGACTTTATGTGCACTGGAAATGAATTTCTGGGGAAGAGGCAGATGGGTCAAGCTTTGGGGCACAGTGAAGTCACTATTTACCGCATTCTTCTATATGTTTACCTTATGTGACAGATTCTTCAGTGTAGTTTCCCCTTCCTTTTCTCTACCCACCTCTTTTTTGAAGGGGCGGAGATTTATAGCACATTATTTTCCTCCAGCATGTTAGAATTTCCCTGTCTCACTCTCAGTTTGGGGGAGGGGTATATTCCCAGAGTGAAGGTAAATGCAACCTCAGTCGACAAGAATACAGTACAGCTTTGGCTCGGTGATAGCACTCTCACCCCGGAGTCAAATGGTCACGGCCTGGAGTTTCATCCGCAGTTACACCCAGAGGGACGGGCACAAAACAATTGCATGGCTTAAAAGATCGCTGATTTTTGGGTATGAGTTACACGCGTAATTACAAATATGCCCAAGTTGCCTCAATCTTTTACATTCGTTATTAAGCCCTTCAAAACTGGCCACGCCCCCAACTCTCACATGCAAGTCACAGTCATAGAGTCATAACGACACAGAAGGAGGCCATTCGGCCCATCGAGTCCGTATCCTCCAATTACGTTTGTTCATTGGGTCTCCCAACATTGTGACTAGATTTTCAGATGCAGCCAGAAAGAAAGTAATTCTTCGGATTTTTAATTGCACTTTTTTGACTGTTTTTGTTTACTTTATCTTACTGACTGATGCTCTTTATTTTCTGTTTGTTTGAATGGATTTTTATGGCATGTCAACTTAAAAATTGAAAAGTTTATCTTATTGCAGGTTCTGAAACATGCTGTGCCTGATGTGCACGAATGATGGTTAATGAGTTGAAATTTAAATGTTCACACTTAAAGAAGAAATATATGGTGTGGGCTCGGCCCTTTCCTTGAACCCCGATTGTTTACGTTGATTTACACCCATTTTAAGTTTGGGCATATTCTAATGAGATTGGGAGGATATTTGGGTGTAACTTGACATCGGCAAAATGGGTGCAACATTAGGCATATTTTCGGGTCTAATTTCCGGCTACGCTCAAGGAGGAAACTCCAGGTCCATGGGTTTAAACCTCACCTCAGACACTTGAGCACATAATCTAGACTGAGGGAGGGCTGCATTGTTGGAGGTGCTGCCTATTAGATGAGGTGTTAAACTGAGGCCCCATCTGCCTACTCAAGCGGGCATAAACATTGGCATTATTTGAGCAAGAGCAGGAAAGTCCTCCTAGTGTCCTGGCCAATATTTATCCCTCAACCAACATCAATGAAACAGATTATCTGGTCTATCCCATTGTTGTTTGTGGGAGCTTGCTGTGCGCAAATTGGTTACTGTGTTTACCCACATAACAACAGTGACTACACTTCAAAAGTAATTGATTGGTGGTGAAATACTTCTGAAGTTCTGAGGTCATTAAAGGTACCATAACAATGCAAGTCCTATCTGAACGAAACATAAAAAATACATATTTTCAATTTGAAAATAGGGACTTAAGAGAATAAAGGGTAAATATATTATTCTATATGAGGGGATTTCATCAAGTAGATAGGGAGAAACTGTTTTCACTGCCAGGAGGGTCGGTAACCAGAGGACACAGGTTTAAGATAGAATCATAGGGGGAAAATTTCAGTTGGTTTGCGCCTCCCGTTAGTGCCTTAAGAGGGCACTAATGGGGCGCAACTAGCGCCCGTGCACAGCGATGTTTGCGCCGCTCATGAAATTAACTAGACATTTTGCGATGGTGCTAAACACTACCGCCACGATCTCCTGCGCCGGCAGATCGTGACATCATTCGAGTGTGCAACGCGCCGGTAGCGCCCCAGACCAGATATTGAGTGGCGGCCCCTGCCTTACCGCCTGCTGCTAGCAACGACAGGTTGAGGGGAGCGTTTTGCAGTCAGGAAGGGACTGGGGGAGCGCTATTTAAAGGCGACTGCTTCCTGCCTTTTTTTGTTGGTGACATTTTTGCACCACGCATTCTGAGAGAGAGAGAGAGAGAGACTTCTGGAGAGATTCAACGCTGTGTGAAGGAGTTTTGGGTACTGAGCAGCGCTTTGCAGGTTCATTTTGATTTGCCCTAGCTTGTATCAATTTAGAAGAGACTGTGGGGGCTGCACTCTGAGCTCTTTCCCTGGGCCTCTCCATTGTTCTTTCCAGCAGATTTGATGTACAGGTCTCTCCATACCGAGATTCAAGGCTGCAATGAGCAGGATGTGGATGGAGAGCAAGATCGACCCTCCCCTTTAAGAACTGGCCGGCGCCAGTTTGTCTGTGTTCCATTGCTGACTGACATCACATGAGCTTCGCCAGCGCTCTGAGGTAGCGCCTCGGCCTTTGCACCTTAAGACAGGTGTGTAGCGCCTGATTTAGCGCTCCAATCAACTCCAGGGGCGATAAAAGCCAAGTTTGCAGTTGCAGGCGATAATTAGCGCCAGGCGCTAAACTTTGCACACGGCCGATAATCGCGCCCCAAATGGGGCGATACTGAATTTTTCCCCCATAGACTCACAGAATGGTTACAGCAGAGAAGGAGGCCATTCGGCCTGTCGAGCCCCTGCCGGCTCTCTGCAAGAGCACTTCAGCTAGTCCCACTTCCCCGCCCTTACCCCGTAACCCTGCAATATTTTTTCCTTCAGGTACTTAACCAATTCTAATTTGAAAGCCATGATTGAGTCCATCTCCACCACTCTCTCAGGCAGTGCATTCCAGATCCTAACCATGGGCTATGGGGAAAGAGCAAGGCATTGGGACTTATTGAATAGCTCTTTCAAACAGCCAGCACAAGCATGATGGGCCAAATGGCCTCCTTCTATGCTGTATGATTCTATTGGTGAAAAAATCAGTATCACCCATTATGGGGTGCTAATATCGGCCGAGCGCAAATTTTAGCGCCCAGCGCAAATTATCACCGCTGACCGCGAAATTCGGTGATTTAAAGCGCTATACACCTCTCTTAGTGCGCTAGCATCGGGGAACGGGGTGCTACCTCAGAACGCTACTGAAGCTCAGGCGCTGTCAATCACCTTGTACTCAGACAGACTGGCACTGTCCAGTTCTTAAAGGGGAGGGTCCATCATGCTGCACAGCCGCACCCTGCTCATTGCAGCATTTGACCTGGGACTGCAAGCAGGTAAAAATCTTCAGCAAAGATTCATGATGGCTACTCAGAGTCCCAGGGAGAGAGCTCAATGGTTTAGCGATCAGGCATTGGTGGTTCTGTTTGGCGCTGTGGAAAGCCGACGGGCAGTGCTGTTTCCAGATACTGGCAGGAGGCTATTGCCCTGAGAGTTTACAGGGATGTGGAGGGAGGTGGCCCAGCACGTTCCATCCAGGAGCCTGGTCCAAAGGACTCATACGCAGTGCCGCAAGAAGTTCAATGACCTCACTCGGGTGCTCAGCGTGAGTACATGCTTGAAAAACTTCTGCGTCCCACCATCTCAACCTCACTCTGTGCACAGACGGTGTAAAGTCCAAAATCCCCAACACTCACCCAACAACTATGCCCATCTAATAAAAGTCACATCCACATCCCACACCTTGCAGCATTAACGGCTATTCAACTATGGTAGGCACATCGGCCAGACACATGGCTGCACACTCACTCACAAGCTGTCCTTTTTCTTGCAGACCAAGCTGTCACATAACAGGAGGGAGAAACAATGCACGGGAGGAGGTCAGGCAGACCTGCACCCCCTCACACAGCTGGAGGAGCGAGTCTACAGGGGGAGAAATTGGGTGAGTAGCGCCACTTGTTAGCGCCTAAAGAGGCAGTCAGTAGCTGTAGCGCCACTGGCTGCGTCTCCCGCGATATTCAGTAGGGGCGCTAATGGTGGCATTAGGCATTTGCGCTGCGCTGCCTCCGATGACGTCATCGGTGTGCGCAGCGCCCCATTCGTGCCCTGTTCGCGATATTTGGTAGCGAACGCCGCAGTTGTGCCACTCACTACCTGCGCCCGGTTCACGGGGCCTTACTGTGCCGGCAGCGGCGCAAGTTAAGGTGGAGGTGCGGGGCGGCCGCCTTTTCGGCGGCCGCCTGCCAGCACCTCCGTCCCCGACCTCCTAACCACCCCCCCCGCGGCATTGCCGGCTGTTTCCCAAGAGCCCGGCACTTCTCCTTGGTGCCGGGCTCATTTGCCAGCACTCGCGAGCGGGGATCGCGCTGTTGCAGGCACCTCCCCCTTAACAGTGGGAGGAAGGCCTGCAGTACCGCAGTGTGCCATGCCACAGCGTGGGCGCTGCGGCACGTTGCACTGCGATATTCAGTTTCAGCGCCCTAAGAGGGACGCGGAGCGCCTCGAGCCTCGCCCTGTGTCCCTCGAGCAGCAGTGAAACTGAATATCTGACGATCGCTAAAGCCTCGAACGCCGCGCTAAATCCTGCGCTCAGGCAACTTTTGCGCCACTTTGGCGCCCCAACCCAATTTCTAGGCCTACAGACTCATCGCCAGTCATGTCATGGGCACTGTGGCCGTTGGAGAGGTCGACCCCCTTGGGGACAGCAACAGTATGCTCATCAGCTTTATCTTCTCTCTCATACCACTTCCCCCTCACAACCTTTCCCACTTTCCATCTGACTATACTGTTTCCATTCCTTGCTCCCTTTATGCCACCCTGCCCTCACGTTAAGGCCACTCTTGTACCTTCCTGCTTTCAGATAGTGAGCCATCATCTGACCAGCCTGTCCCTCAGCCTCCCAGTGGCAGCGACGTGGGAGAGGAGGAGAAACACAAAGCCCACGCCTCACCGAGGGCGAGACATCCAACACTGGGGCCACACGTTCACTGGAGGGGAACAGGGGGTTTGGATCTGATCTGGGTGAAGCTCCGAGACCCAATGGGCTGCAGCAATGCCATGGAGGAAGGGAAGCTCAGGGGCCATCTACCCAGAGGGCAAGTGCGTACACGAGTTCTGCTGCACCGGACTCGGATGAAGACCTTGATATAGCGGCCATGAATACTCAGGCAATGATCATGCATATGAAGCTCATGTGTGTAATGGCAAGGGTAGCCTGACAGCATGGATGCACTATCTAGGAGCGTGGAGGAGTCCGCCCCCAGCACAGCTGTCATCTGTGCGCAAACCCTGGAACCCATCCTTACCTCGTTGCAGAAGATGGTTGAGTTGCAGAGAGCCCGTGGGGTCCCAGACCCCATGCCGCGTGTAATGGGTGAGGTGGCAGCATCTATTGTGGCACAGGCCGAGGCAATGCAATGGCTTAGTGCTGGAATCGAGTCATTGGTTGGTGCCATCCAATCTCAGACTGTTCTCATGCAGTCTCAGATTGATGCCACGCAAGCGCTGACTGCTGCCATCCTCGCTGGGTCGCCCACTGTCCACCGGGGATCTCACGGTGCCGCAGCAGGCCAACAATTGCTCCAGATGCTGAGGTTCTGCCCCGTGGGCGTGGCAGTATGTCGGTGGAGCAGGAAGGTGCTGTCCTCTCTCAGGATGACAGCATTCCTGCTGCCACCACTGCCACTCCGCCATTGCACTTGCCACAGCCTGTAAACCAGCCAGCCCAGACTGCTGCCGCCCATGCAGAGTTGGTGCAGTCTGCAGCCGGGCCTTCCAGGCCCAGAGCTGGTCGAAGGCGTCCTTCAAGGCCATCTATAGTCTCAGGATCTGACATTCAGCAGCCTTCCACCAGCCTTGCTGCAGCCACTGGGGCCACATTACAGAGGAGCAATAGGGTGAGAAGGGGGGAAGTGCGAAGGGGAGGGAAATCATCCTCGAAGGGTGAATAACTAAAAATTCTTAAATCGGGGGAATGTTTGTCCCAAAGTTGGATGTTTATGTTAATATCTTGTTCGCTCTGTTAATGTTTATTTCTATGTAATAAGAATCAGTTTTGTTAGTTAATGAATTGTGTTTGTTTGTTATTGGTTGTGCTTATAAGACAATTTGTCACAAAAATACATTTTTTTATTGAAACTTGACAACTTTGCTCATTTTACTCATTGGAGCTTTGCCCAATAATGGTTGTAATGATGTGCTTTTTCATCCAAAAAGCCATCTTCCCTGTCATTCATCTGAAGCGGTGTCTTATCAGGCGTTCATGAATGGCCCTTGCAGAGGCAACATTGAGCCCCTCCCTCCCACATTGTTGCTGCTCATCCTCTTCTTCATCCTCCTCCTCCAACTCCTCCTCCTCCTCTCCCTCTTCCTCCTCCTGAGGTGGTCCACCTATCCCTGGTGGCAATGACTGGGTCCTCATAATTGCGAGGTTGTGAAGCATGCAGCACACAACAATGAAAAGCTATACTCGATTGGGAGAGTGCTGCAGGGCTCCTCCAGAGTGGTCAAGACACCGGAACCGTTGCTTCAACAGGCCGATCGTCTGTTCAATGAGGTTTCTAGTGGCGCTATGGCTCTCATTGTATGCGAGCTCAGCAGGTGTGTTGGGGTTACGAAGCGGTGTCATCAGCCAGGTGCAGAGTGGATAACCCTTGTCCCCGAGGAGCCAGCCACAAGGTTGATGCAGTGGTTGGAACAGGTCTGGAACACCAGTCTGGCGCAGGATGAATGCATCGTGGCTATTGCCAGGACAGCGGGCATTGACGGCGAGGATGTATTGTCTGTGGTCGCAAACCAACTGGACGTTGAGAGAGTGGAAGCCTTTGCGGTTGCGGAAAACCTCTGCATTTTCATGAGGTGCCTGCAATGGCGCCCTGAACCAAGGGGAAGCCCGCTATCCTAGTGAAGCCACATGCGCGTTCACGCTGTTTGTCTCGGGTCATGGGGAAAGAGATGTACTCCCTTCTCCTTTGGGATAGAACATTTGTGACCTCTTGGATGCAACAATGGACGGCAAACTGGGAGATGTTCCTAATATCCCCAGTTGAAGCCTGGAAGGAGCAGCTGGCGTAGAAGTTGAGAGACACCGTCACCTTCACTTCCACCATCAGAGACATCCTGGTCCTGAGCTGAGACTGCAGCTCTGGCTGCAGGAGGTGGCAGAGCTCAGTCACCACCTCCTTGCTGAAGCGCAGCCTTCTAAAACACTGCTCTTCAGACAAATGAATGTATGAGAATTGCTCCCGGAATACCCTGGGAGGGTAGGGTCTCCAGTGCAGAGCCCTGTTGGCCCTCTTCCCTTTGGCCATGTTTTCCACTCTCTCTCTGCGCCTCTGCTGCCTCTGAAGGTGAAGCTGGAGGACAATGCCTCGTGTTAGTACAGCCCCCATTTATTCTTCCAAATATGGCAGTATTAAAGCTGACAGAATTGGGAACCTGAAAAGTGTTGGCGAGGAACAAAACTCCTTGTCGAACAGCGTTAAATGTCTCCAGACGCCTCTCTCCCTCTCTCAACCTGCGTATGCAGAATATTTTGCCGACAGGAAAAAGCAGGAAGCGCCCGCCTTTAACTAGCGCTCCCCCAGCTCCCAGCCGACTGCAAAACGTTCCCCTCTACCTGTCGTTCCTAGCGGCAGGCACGAAGGCAGGGGGCAAGAATCAATTTCCGGTCCGGGCGCTACCGGGTCATTACGTGCTTCGATGACGTCACGATCTCCGGGCGCAGGAGATTGTGGTGGTAGTGTTTAGCACCACCGCAAACTGCCAGGTCAATTTCGCGGGCAGTGCTACAATCACCGCGCTCTGGCGGTAAGTCATTAGCACCCCGTTAGTGCCCCCCCCCCGGAGGCGCTAACGGGAGGCGCGAACCAACCGGAGTTTTCCCCCTTTGATTCTATGATAAATCTCAGGATTCAGGTGACATTATAAACAACAGGGACAAAGTTTGAGGCCTAGAAATTGGGTTGAGGTGCCAAAGTGGCGCCAAGTTCGCCTGGGCGCTGATTTTTGTGCTGCGTTCGGAGCATTAACGAGCGTCAGAAATTCAGTTTCAGCCCCCCTAGAGGGAGACGGGACAAGGCTCGAGGCGCTCCGCGTCCCTCTTAGGGCGCTGAAACTGAATATCGCAGTGCAACGTGCCGCAGCGCCACACGCTGCGGCACGGCACACTGCGGTACTGCAGGCCTTCCTCCCATTGTTAAGGGGGAGGGGCCTGCAACAGCGCACTCCCCGATCGCGAGTGCCGGCAAAAGAGCCCGGCACCAAGGAGAAGTGCCGGGCTCTTGGGAAACAGCCGGCAATGCCGCGGCGGGGGGGGTCAGGAGGCTGGGAATGGAGGTGCTGGCAGGCGGCCGCCCCGCACCTCCACCTTAACTTGCGCCACTGCCGGCACAGCAAGGCCCCGTGACCCGGGCGCGGGTAGCGAACGGCTCTACAGCGCCGTTCGCTACCAAATATCGCGATCGGGACGCTAATGGGGCGCTGCGCACACCGATGACATCATCGGTGGCGGCGCAGCGCAACAGGCTAACGCCACCATTAGCGCCCCCGCTGAATATCACGGGAGGTGCTGCCAGTGGCGCTACAGCCACTGACTGCCCTCTTTAGGCGTTAATAGGTGGCGCAACATACCCAATTTCTCCCCCTGATTGTTTTATGGCCAATATTTGTAATTGTATCTTAAATTAATTTGGGAACATCTGCCATAATTTGTAGTGATGAAAAGAAGGAAATTTATGTTTACATTTTCTTTCTTATATCATTATGTAAGTTACTTTTTGAGAACAGTAATATGGAGAAAAGAAAAAGATAGATAAGAAGAAAAACCAGATTAATACAGAACAAAAAAGCAAACATCAACTTTAACTTTCAAGCTTCCTATTTCCCCCTGGAAGAGAAGAAAAACTCCTACAGAACTTAAAGGTGCAGTTCTCCCTCCTCCCCTTTCTCCCTATGTCTGTGTGACAGCCTCAGTGTGAGACCCATTATCTCTACAGAACAGAGATACCGAACTGTGATGCCATCTTCTCTGCCTCTCCATTTCCTCAGCATAAATCTGATCTGCTTCCCCCTGTGGTATTAACATTTTCTATTTTATCCCTCCTCGTTTCCAAGCTTAGCCTTCTGTCTGAATTATCTATCTGTAGTCACTAAACACATTTACCATCTTGAGAAATAAAATCCAGGCCTGAACACTGCCACTGCCTTGGCCCCAATAGGATGATTTGTTCTTCCACCTCACTGGGGCTAAATTTGACGTGGTGGGAACGCATTTTATCGACCGTTAAACAACACGCCCGTTATTCAGTTCTATTCAAGTCAGTGGAACTGAATATTGAGCGGAGCGTATGTCAAGCGATCGATGTGATAACATCTATTTTGCACCCCTGCCCATTTCCAATTTCACCCAAAGTCCCTCTCGTCCTGCTTCTACTTACTTGCAGTATTTCATCCAACCAGCAGAGGTTGCTGTGCTTAGTGGAGCTTTGATTTAAACCACGAGTGCGATTAATGACATCGAAATGTATCATCTTACTGATCCCCATAACTACAAATCACGAGCTAAAGCTTTAAAAATCGATTAATAAACACTCTCTGATCAAACATATTTTCTCCACCATGTAAAGTCCATTTACCAATCTTTGCCAATCTCCCACATCAGAGTCCCCATTCTCCCATAACACTTAATTGTGTCATTAATCCAATCTGTAACAACTGCTTTGTGAATCTAAGCAATCTTATTTAAGATCTTTAAATACGATAACGTTAATTTTCCATACAGTTCTTTGCTGGCTATATTAGCTGGGCCTTCCCATTTCTAATTAAACTGTTCATAGATTTGCAGCCTATTCAGGTTTGGACTGGGCAGTTCTTTATAGATTGGGTTGTCTGGAACTGTCTAAAATATAAGTGGGGACCAAAAATACAAATTTATCCTTCCAATTATTTGTACCTTATAATGTAGAAGCTTTAGTTATTAAAATTTTTAATAGATTTTTACATCAGCATCAGAACTGAAACCACAATCGAGCTCACTGCCAGTCCCTGTCCAGTCTTAGATTTGGAACTGCGTCAAATCATCATGTTTTACCAGATTGCAAAGCATGTAACCCTAGATGTTGTTGTAACAGGAGATTACATTTGACCTGGGAATAAAAACTAGTAGACAACAACGTGGATTTACATAGCTCCTTTTACATAATAAAATGTCCCAAGGCGCTTCACAGGAGTGTTATAAAACAAAATTTGACACCGAGCCACATAAAGAGATATTAGGGCAGGTGACCAAAAGGTTGGTCAAAGAGGTAGGTTTTAAGGAGCGTCTTAATGGAAGTGTAAGGGGTTTTTAGATCACAGAGGTTTCTCTCTCTAGGGGCCTCTCTCTCTTGCACAGTAAAACCTTGAGTGCTTTGACCCACTCGCCCCTTAGATTCTATACTCTGGACTTTGGGGCAGGAACTACAATGTAGAGAAAACTCTTGTAGACCAAGTTTGATGAAACGAAATGAAATTTTATTGCAAATGGAAAAATAAATCAAATGCAAGCAGATAAGAGAGTACATGGGGGGGGAAAAACACAAACAAATCATAACGACACAATACTAACTAAGGCAAATACAGGCATCTTATACTCTACAAAGACCATCATGAAATAAGGAAACACACGGAACATCGAGGGACAACAACTCATGTTAATTGTACCCTTAAGTCCACCCCCTTAAACCTATCTAGATCTGATTGTGAAGGGCCAGAAACATGCTCACCAATCCAACTAGGAAGTGCAAGGTTTTGAACCAGTCTGCGTTTGATCCTTTCAGGCATTCCGTCTCCACGTGGATCGTGGAGCCCCAGCGAGCTGCGCCACACCTCTCTCCTGAGGTGGGGGTTGGGGGCGGCTGGACACCGGCTGGTTCTGGCTGTCAGCGGGGTCGGGGATCGTCGGCTCGACCCCGGTCAGAGGAGCCTTGGGCTGGCTCCCACCGTTTCTTCAGTTCGTTTTTGTCTCTTCTCCCGAGTTGGGTCGATGGCCTCTCGTTTCGACAACGGCCCGGGGATGGTCGATGATCTCCCGATGTTTTCCCCGGGGCGGGACGCCGGCTTCGAACGGCCTTCCTGATGTTGGCTTAATTCTTCTTCCTCCTCCGGTGGTGGAGAGGAGTTTGCTGATCTTCTCCCGAAGCGACTCCTCTTCACCCACTGCCACTCGGTCGTGTGTTTCTGAGTGTAGCTGTCTCCAACTGTCTCCGCAACTGCAACTCCAGTGTGTCCTTCAGTGTGTCTTCCGAGTGTAGCTGTCTCCAACTGTCTCCGCAACTGCAACTCCGGTGTGTCCTTCAGTGTGTCCGTACAACTCCAACCCCTCCAGTTATACCTTTCTTCAGGAGTCTCCACTTCCCGCCCAAAATCAGGTTAGTCTTTGTTTAACTTTTTGGCGGGCTTGGTGCACAACAGGGTAGTTATTATATTTTAAAATGTTTTAGATGGCCGGTAAAGGCCCGTGTCTGGTCTGGAATGACCTTCATTGTTTTTAATGTCCTGCTGATCTCGTTATCTAGTCCTTGGTGCTGTTCTCATGAATATGAAATTGTCTCCTTTTGTCTGGGTCAACATTTAGATGGCCTCTGTCTCCAGGCCGATCTTGACTGGATCTGCATCTAATCCATATGTATATGTGTGGGTCTGGATTCGTTCCCTCAGAAACGGCTTCCAGAACTTACTGTGGGTTGAATCCACAAAGCTGTCTGAGGTTTTGCAGGAACCATTTTAAAATGTCCCAATAAGCCGGTCACATGGTATGGTGGCCATTTTGTATGCCCCTTTTTCTGGGCTTCTTTTTAAAACAGTCTTTAAAATCATGGCCTCTTCTGCCATTTGACCCTTATTAAAACAAAGTCCAATTTTGCGAATCCTACAGAGGAAAGAGAGGTAGAGAGGCGGAGAGGTTTAGGGAGGGAATTCCAGGGCTTAGAGCCTTAGCAGCCAAAGGCACGGCCACCAATGGTGGAGCAATTACAATCAGGGATGTTCAAGAGTCCAGAATTAGAGTAGCGCAGATATCTCGAAGGGTAGTGGGGCTTGAAGAGATTACAGAGATAGGGAGGGCCGAGGCCATGGAGGGATTTGAAAACAAGGATGAGAATCTCTGGTCAAACAGACAGTGATATTGCCTGACATTTCCTTCTCCTGATTTTGCCTTTGATGTCTCCCACTGCTTCCTGAATGGCTGCTTTTGATCTTTGCCTAATGTAAGGGCCTTTGAGTTTCCACCAAAGCTTCTGATCTCTCTCCTCACTGTACCTGCTTTTGAGTCCTCCCAATTCTTTTCGCTGTTTTTCATCTATGCCAGCTTATCGCTTAAATGTTGTTATTTGAAATTTTCCTCCTGTATCAAGGGTGTGACTCAGGTTACAAACCAACATTAAGCTATTCTCCTAATACAAATATTTCACTGTAACATTCTGATCCATCATGCATTATACAGCTTCTAACAGAGAAATCTTAGAAAACATGCACTCTGTTTTATGATTCAATACAACTCTTAAAACAGCTTTACAACAACAACAACTTGTATTTGTATAGCGCCTTTAATGTAGTAAAACGTCCCAAGGCGCTTCACAGGAGTATTATAAGGAAAAAAAATTGACACCGAGCCACATAAGAAGAAATTAGGGCAGGTGACTGGCCAAAGTAGACTGGGATCAGCTACTTGTAGGAAAATCCACATCAGAGCAGTGGGAGTCTTTCAGAAAGGAAATAGAGAGAGTACAACGCCAACATGTTCCCGTAAAGGTCAAAGGTGGGACCAACAAGCCCAGGGAACCCTGGATGTCAAGGGATATACAAGAATGGATTAGGAAAAAAAGGGAGGCTTTTGGCAGATACAAAGGAGTAAAAACAGTGGAAGCCCTAGAGGAGTATAGAAAGTGCAGGGGGGTACTTAAAAAAGAAATTACGAGAGTGAAGAGGGGGCATGAAAAAACACTGGCAGGCAAAATAAAAGAAAATCCCAAGGTGTTTTATAAGTATATTAAGGGCAAGAGGATAACCAGGGAAAGAGTAGGGCCCATTAGGGACCAAAGTGGCAATCTGTGTGCAGAGCCAGAAGATGTGGGTGACCTTTTAAATGAATATTTTGCATCAGTGTTCACTATGGAGAAGGGCGATGTAGGCATAGAAATCAGGCAGGGGGATTGTGATATGCTTGAACAAATTAGTATTGAGAGGGAGGAGGTACTAACGGTTTTAACGGGCTTAAAAATGGATAAATCCCCAGGCCCAGACGAGATGTAATCCCAGGCTGCTGTGTGAGGCAAGGGAAGAGATTGCAGGGGCTCTGACAAAAATTTTCAGGACCTCTCTGGCCACAGAGGAGGTGCCAGAGGACTGGAGGACAGCTAATGTAGTACCATTATTCAAGAAGGGTAGTAGGGATAAACCAGGGAATTACAGGCCAGTGAACCTAACATCAGTGGTAGGGAAATTACTGGAAAAAATTCTGAGGGACAGAATTAGTCTCCACTTGGAGAGGCAAAGATTAATCAAGGATAGTCAGCATGGCTTTGTCAGGGGGAGATCATGTCTAACCAATTTGATTGAATTTTTCGAGGGGGTGACTAGGTGTGTGGATGAGGGTAGTGCAGTTGATGTAGTCTACATGGACTTCAGTAAGGCTTTGGACAAAGTCCCGCATGGGAGACTGGTCAAGAAGGTAAGAGCCCATGGGATCCAGGGCAATTTGGCATAGTGGATCCAAAATTGGCTTAGTGGCAGGAGGCAGAGGGTGATGGTTGAAGGTTGTTTTTGTGATTGGAAGCCTGTGTCCAGTGGTGTGCCACAGAGATCGGTGCTGGGTCCCTTGCTGTTTGTAGTGTACCTTAATGATTTAGATATGAATGTAGGAGGTATGATCAGTAAGTTCGCAGATGACACGAAAATTGGTGGAGTGGTAAATAGTGAGGAGGGAAGCCTTAGGCTACAGGACGATATAGACGGGTTGGTCAGATGGGCAGAACAGTGGCAAATGGAATTTAACCCTGAAAAGTGTGAGGTGATGTATTTTGTGAGGACTAACAAGGCAAGGGAATACACAATGAATGGTAGGACCCTAGGAAGGACAGAGGATCAGAGGGACCTTGGTGTGCATGTACATAGATCCCTGAAGGCAGCAGGACAGGTAGATAAGGTGGTTAAAAAGGCATATGGGATACTTGCCTTCATTAGCTGAGGCATAGAATATAAGAGCAGGGAGGTTATGATGGAGCTGTACAAAAAGCCAGTTAGGCCACAGCTGGAATACTGTGTGCAGTCTGGTCGCCACACTATAGGAAGGATGTGATTGCATTGGAGAGGGTGCAGAGGAGATTCACCAGGATGTTACCTGGGCTGCAGCGCTTCAGTTATGATAAGTTTGCAGATGACACAAAGCTGGGTGGGCGTGTGTGCTGTGAGGAGGATGCCGAGAAACTCCAGTATGATTTGGACAGGTTGGGTGATTGGGCAGATGCATGGCAGATGCAGTATAATGTGGATAAATGCGAGGTTATCCACTTTGGTGGCAAAAACAGGAAGGCAGCTTATTATCTGAACGGCAATAGATTGGGAGAAGGGTAAGTGCAACGAGACCTGGGTGTCCTTGCGCACCAGTCGCTGAAGGTAAGCACGCAGGTGCAGCAGGCGGTTAAGAAGGCCAATGGTATGATAGCAAAATACTGCAGATGTTGGAAATCCGAAATAACAACAGAAAATGCTGGAAAAACTCAGCAAGTCAGGCAACATCCGTGGAGAGAAATTTGAGTTGACGTTTCGGGTTTGACCCTTCTTCAAAACTGGAGAGAAAAGGAACTAGATCGAAGGCAGGGCTGCGATCGGACAAAAGAATAAAAGAACCAAAAGAAGTAAAAGAGATTAGAAGCTAGACGAGATGGTAATAGGCTGTGATTAGGTGTAAAGTGTACTGGCAGGGCAAAAGATAGCTGCCAGGTGTGAGAGAGAAACAAAAGGAAAGGGGGGGGGAAAGGAAAGGAGTGGAAAAATATAAGTGAAAATGAAATAGGGGCCGAGGTTATGATCTGAAATTGTTGAACTCGATATTGAGACCGGAAGGCTGCAGACTGCCTAATCGGAAGATGAGGTGCTGGTATGTTGGTATGTTGGCCTTCATAACGAGAGGATTCGAGTACAGGAGCAAGGATGTCTTGCTGCAGTTGTACAGGGCCTTGGTGAGACCACACCTTGAGTATTGTGTGCAGTTTTGGTCGCCTTATCTGAGGAAGGATGTTCTTGCCATGGAGGGAGTGCAGTGAAGATTCACCAGGCTGATACCTGGGATGGCAGGAATGACGTATGAGGAGAGATTGGGTCGATTGGGCTTATATTCACTGGAGTTTAGAAGAATGAGAGGGGATCTCATTGAAACTTATAAAATTCTAACAGGACTAGACAGACTAGACGTAGGAAAGATGTTCCTGATGGCGGGGGAGTCCAGAACCAGGGGTCACAGTCTAAAGATAAGGGGTAAGCCAGTTAGGACTGAGATGAGGAGGAATTTCTTCACCCAGAGAGTGGTGAACCTGTGGAATTCTCTACCACAGAAGGCAGTTGAGGCCAATTCATTAATTATATTCAAGAAGGAGTTAGATATATTTCTTAAGGCTAAAGGGACCAAGGGATATGGGGAGAAAGCAGGGACAGGGTACTGAATTTGGATGATCAGCCATGATCTCATTAAATGGCGGAGCAGGCTCGAGGGGCCGAATGGCCTACTCCTGCTCCTATCTTCTATGTTTCTATGTTTCTATGAGAGACTGGACAGGCTGGGGTTGTTTTCCTTAGAGCAGAGAATGCTGAGGGGGGACCTGATTGAGGTGTACAAAATTATGAGGGGCATAGATAGGGTAGATAGAAAGGAACTTTTCCCCTTAGTAGAGGGGTCAATAACCTGGGGGCATAGTTTCAAGGTAAGGGGCAGGAGGTTTAGAGGGGGTTTGAGGAAAAACTTTTTCACCCAGAGGGTGGTTGGAATCTGGAACTCACTGCCTGAAAGGGTGGTGAAGACAGGAACCCTCACAACATTCAAGAAGCATTTAGATGAGCACTTAAAATGCCATAGCATACAAGGCTATGGACCAAATGCTGGAAAATGGGATTAGAATAGATAGGGCTTGATGGCCGGTGCAGATACGATGGGCCGAAGGGCCTCTTTCTGTTCTGTGTAACTCTATGACTCTATGACCAAAAGCTTGGTCAAAGAGGTAGGTTTTAAGGAGCGTCTTAAAGGAGGAAAGAGAGGTAGCGAGGTGGAGAGGTTTAGGCAGGGAATTCCAGAGCTTAAGGCCTAGGCAACAGAAGGCATGGCTGTGGTGTATGTGCCTTTAAGAGCCCCTGTACACTGTAATGCCGGTAATGGCCACTCGGGCTATATAAGCTTGTATAGTGTCTTGTATCTGTTAGTTCACCTCCAGACTTTGTTCAGTAAACACCTGTGAAACCTACTCCTGCATTCCGTGTCTCCATTAACACACGGATACAACAGTGGCGACGAATTGGAAACGGACTTACCTGCAATTCGGCAGCACCTCAAGGAGATCGATTCCTCAGACGAAAGTTGAAGAAAAACAAGAAAGAAAAGAGAAAAGGGAAAGGCTGTGGTTTCACCGGCTGGTCGAGCTGGTGGCAGGTACTGCAGTGGTCCTTCCTGGGCGGCGGGCTGGGGCTCCATCGACTGGCTCTGCAGCGGAGCCGAGCAGCGAAGGCGGAGGTAAACAGAGACAGAGGGGGGGAGCACTCGGGAGATGGCCGGCGCTGCAAAGCAGGTCGGCGTTCGGACCAAGCAGAGGGAGGGAAAAGTCCCAGAGAGTCCGGCGGGAATGAGTCTCCACCGATTGTAAAAAAAAAACCCTATGTAAATAAAAACCGCGGAGAACAGCGTTGTCAGCAGCAGCAGCGGCGGGAAAGCGCGGGAGGCGCCATTTTTTTTTCAGGATGCCTACGGCTGGCAATATTAATGCTTTCGATAGCAATATAGCGGATTGGACCACATATGTGGAAAGAGTGGAGGTATATTGCACAGCAAATGAAATAGAAGATAATAAAAAGGCATCAGTACTTCTAAATCTAATGGGCGCAAGGACATACGGGCTGTTACGAAACTTAATCACTCCAGCCAAACCAAAGGACAAGAATTTTAAGGAGATTGTTGATACCCTACAGGAGCACTTAAACCCAACACCGCTGCTGATAGCGGAACGATTCAAATTCTTCAAGAGGAATCAGCACAAGAATGAAAGTAACGCTGATTACCTCACCGAATTAAGGAAACTGTCAAAGCACTGCCAATTCAGGGCAGGACTGGCAGATTCTCTTCGAGACAAATTCGTCTGCAGTCTCCTAAGTGAAGGAACACAGAAAAGACTACTTTCTGAGAAAGATTTGACACTGGACAAGGCTTTCAGTATGGCTGTATCATACGAAGCAGCCGCAAGAGGAGCTGCAGAGATACAGCAAAAGCCACAGGACTTCGGCATCCATGAAATGACACAGGGTTTCGAGAGATGTTATCGCTGCGGCAGATCCACCCATGACCAGAGGGACTGCTGGTTCAAGGACAAAGCATGCAGGCAATGCGGAAAGATTGGACACATTGCACGTGCATGCCGATCTGGACATAAAAAATCCACGGACAGGAAAAAAATCAATAAGGAAAAGTACAGAAAGGTACAAATGATGACGGACAGTAGCTCCGAAGACCAGAAGAGCGATAGCGACTCCAGAAACAAGAGACTAAGCTGTCTCAAATTACATAATGTAATTGCCAAAGAAGATTACCAGACCATTTGGGTTACCCTCACGATAGCGGGGTCCCCAGTTAAAATGGAGCTAGATACAGGATCAGCTCTGACCGTCATAAGTCGACGGGATTACGAGCGGCTATTTCCGCATATACCTTTGAAAGACACATCCATTATCTTGAAAACATATACGGAGCAGAAAGTATACCCCAAAGGGAAAATAAAGGTACCTGTTGTATACAACGGCAAGGAAATACAGAAGTTGTATTTATACCTTCTGCAAGATGGTGGTCCACCGCTGTTGGGACGTGAATGGATCAGGAAGATACGTTTAGACTGGCACTCCATTCAGGCACTGACAGTGACCAGTAAGAAAAAAAATGATGATGACGTCATACCTGAACGATTAAAAGACATCTTGGCCAACGCCAAGGAAGTGTTTCAACAGGAACTAGGAACCTTGAAAGGCGTCACCACCTCAATAAAAGTGGAAGATGCGGCAATTCCCAAGTTTTTTAAGGCAAGGTCGGTGCCATACGCAATTCGTCCAGCAGCCGAGGCAGAGCTGGAGAATTTGAAAAAGGCAGGCGTATTATCCAAGATAGATTGGAGCGAGTGGGCAACACCCATCGTCCCGGTCATGAAGAAAACGTTGAATAATGATAAATCTGAAGAACAGAGAAAATTTCGCATCTGTGGGGACTTCAAGGTGACTGTAAACCCGGTCCTTCACACGGTACAGTATCCTCTTCCGAGGATAGAAGATATTTTCGCCTCACTATCTGGAGGAAAACGTTTCACCAAAATTGACTTGGCTCAGGCATATCTACAGATGGAGGTTGAAGAGGCCTCTAAAAAGTATCTCACGATAAATACACACAAAGGCCTGTACCAGTACAATCGACTGGTTTTCGGAGTAGCATCAGCTCCAGCTATCTGGCAAAGAGCTATGGAGCAAGTCCTCCAAGGGATTCCGGGGACTCAATGCTACCTAGACGACATCCTTGTAACAGGAGAAAACGACAACGAGCACCTTGCCAATTTGGAGCAGGTGCTCACTAGGTTGAGAGAACGTGGCTTACGAGCAAATCGCCCCAAGTGCAAATTTTTCCAGAAACAAATATCATATTGTGGCCACATAATTAACGAGGAAGGGTTGCATAAGTCACCTGAAAAAATTGAAGCAGTCATAAAAGCCCCAGCACCTGAAAATGTCTCACAATTAAGGTCGTTCCTGGGATTGATAAATTACTATCATAAATTTTTACCGAACTTATCAACTCTTCTGCACCCTCTTAACGAACTGCTACAAACGGGAGTAATTTGGAAATGGAGCGAAGACTGTAAACGTGCCTTCCATAAATGCAAAGGCTTGATCACGTCCAAGGAAGTTTTGGCTCATTACAACCCATCACTGCCAATCAGACTGGCGTGCAATGCATCCCCTTACGGCATAGGAGCGGTATTATCACATAGATTCCCTGATGGCTCGGAGCGGCCGATAGCTTTTGCATCACGCTCATTGAACTCAGCTGAGCGTAACTATGCCCAGATCGACAGGGAAGCACTTAGCCTGGTATGGGGAGTGAAGAAATTCAACCATTACCTACACGGACAAAAATTTACCTTGTTGACTGACCATCAACCCCTCGTCTCCATATTCAACCCTAAAAAGGGTGTTCCCATTATGACAGCGCAAAGGCTACAGAGGTGGTCCCTTTTCCTAGGGGCACACCAATATGACATAGAATACAAAGGATCAAAACAGCATGGGAATGCTGACAGTTTATCGCGCCTACCGTTGCCAACGGTAGAAGAGGCACCTACAGTGGACCCAGTGGAGATGTTCCACTCAACCATAGTGGAATGTCTACCAGTAACAAATTCTGCCATTGAAAAGGAAACGAGAATGACCCGACTCTCTCACGAGTCTACGATTTAACGGTGAAGGGATGGCCAGCACATGGCGAACCACTGTTGCCAGCATTCTCGCAAAGAAGAGAGCAGCTGTCAGTGTGCCGAGGAACCTTGATGTGTGGATCCAGAGTGGTGATTCCACCCAAACTCCAGGATAAAGTGCTAAAGGAGCTTCACGAGGGGCATCTGGGTGGAGTGAAAATGAAGAACCTAGCCAGAGCGTTTGTGTGGTGGCCAGGTATCGATGGAGACATCGAAGAAATGACCAAGAGCTGCCTAGGATGCCAGAAGGTCCAAAACGCCCCACCACAAGCCCCTCTACATCCATGGGAGTGGCCCTCATCTCCATGGCAAAGGGTACACATCGACTTTGCTGGTCCATTTATGGACTCAATGTTCTTAATCGCGGTTGATGCACACTCCAAGTGGCCGGAGGTAATAAAGATGTCCTCCACCACCACGGAAAAAAACATCACAGTATTAAGGACCATATTTGCCAGGAATGGGCTGCCTGAACAGATCTGTTCTGATAATGGACCGCAATTTGTGTCCGAAGAATTCAGGAAGTTCTTAAAAAACAATGGGGTTAAGTACTACACATCCGCCCCATACCATCCCGCCACCAATGGATTGGCTGAAAGGTTTGTCCAGACCTTCAAGAAGGCCATAAAGGCCATGGGTAATGAAGACATAAAACTTCAGCATAAGGTAGATAACTTCTTGTTTGCATACAGGAATGCAACACATGTGGTTACAAACCAAACTCCCGCCATGATGTTCTTCAATAGAAGCCTAAGATGCCGGCTGGATTTGATCAAGCCAAACATCAGAAGGGACGTGGAGAACCGGCAATTTCAAGGCATGAATGAAAGGCCAACTAGAACCTTCCAGATAGGTCAACAAGTTTTGGCCCGGGACTACCGTACCAAGAAATGGCAGCCTGGAACTATTTGCACACGACTAGGACCGCTGATGTATACCGTGGACATTGGAGAAAGCATAATAAGGCGCCATGCTGACCAGATCATAGAGTCCTCCAAAAAGGGACAACCTACACCACAACTCTATACGCCTAATGATGAAGCAGAGATACCCATAGTATCTACCTCCGATCCGGTGATACTGGAACCAGATGAACCCGACACTGGCATTCAAGCCGAATCGACCTTGCCAAAAGAACCTACTACACCACCAAAACCTACTACACCACCGAGGCGTTATCCGGACCGAGTCAGGAAGCCTCCAGAGAGACTGATTTATAATTGATTAACTGCAGCAAATGTGTAGATTATTGTTCTTGTAATATGTTAATTAATGATTACTTAAAATATTATGTACTGGTTGTCTAAAAGGGGAGGAATTGTGGTGTATGTGCCTTTAAGAGCCCCTGTATACTGGAATGCCGGTAATGGCCACTTGGGCTATATAAGCCTGTATAGTGTCTTGTATCTGTTAGTTCACCTCCAGACTTTGTTCAGTAAACACCTGTGAAACCTACTCCTGCATTCCGTGTCTCCATTAACACACGGATACAACAATGGCCACCAATAGTAGAGTGATTATAATCAGGGATGCTCAAGAGGGCAGAATTAGAGGAGCGCAGATATCTTGGGGGGTTGTAGGGCTGGAGGAGATTACAGAAATAGGGAGGGGCGAGGCCATGGAGGGATTTGAAAACAAGGATGAGAATTTTGAAATCGAGGTGTTGCTTAACAGGGAGTCAATGTAGGTCAGCGAGCACAGCGGTGATGGGTGAGCGGGGCTTGGTGCGAGTTAGGACACGGGCAGCCGAGTTTTGGATAACCTAAAGTTTACGTAGGGTAGAATGTGGGAGGCCAGTCAGCTTTATTTTAAAAAGTTGAGATTTTTCTATTTCTGAAGTATTTATTTTTTAGCTATGAGAAATACTGCCAGAGTTATGGTGATCCAGACAATATACCAAAGGTCAGTTGTGGAAAATGAAAGCAAACATTCCATTCTGCTAATGTACCAAAACGAACAATTCTAGGAAATCAGTCAGCTATTTTCTTGTGCATTGCCCTGTGTCACCTAAACCGAGCATCCACACGACTCAGACTTTCTTGCCAATTATTCAACCCACTGTGAGGCTGTGCTAATTTTCTGGTAACTCTCAGCTGCTGTTTACCATTCTTCGTGGTCATCAGCATTTTCTCTTGTTACACAAGCATCATGGCAATGACATCCCTTCCTCCTGCCATACTCTCCTGCTACTATTACCGCCCACTGTCCAATTTCTATTAAGATGCAATTATGCAGTGGACTCCTGTACTACAGAAATGCTGGGTATGCAATTCAACCCACAGTGACTCAATTTACATAAAGCTGATAATTTCAGTTTTATTTGTCAACTTGTTTTTAATTTAGTCTGTAATACAGGGTAAGTTTATATGAAAGGGTAAACCCAGTAATTCTGTGCTCCCAGCAAGGAGCTTTGCTTGCAAGGAGCACAGGTCAAAGAGTCAGTGCTACAGTGTTGTAACCCCCATGTCTAATGCTCCCTTCGAGTGACGCTCACTACTGGCACAATAACAACAGCAACTTTCATTTATGTAGTGCCTTTAATGTAGTAAAACGTCCCAAGATGCTTCACAGTAGCGTTATCAAACAAAGAATCACACAATCTCTAAATTTACCTTGTAGTTCTTTTGTTGGCCACTTAAGGAACATAGGAAATATTAAGAACAGGAAAAAGCAATTTGCCGCTCTGTGCGTACACTTATTTTGAGAAAGAAGAAGGCACTTGCATTTATATACTGCCCTTCATATTCTCAGGGTGTCTGAAAAGTTTCACGTTGAATCAATGGCCTAGATGTCCCGCATTAGCGATCTTATAGAATCATAGAATGGTTACCGCACAGAAGGAGGCCATTCGGCCCGTCGAGCCCATGCTGGCTCTCTGCAAGAGAACTTCAGCTAGTCCCACTCCCCCGCCCTTTCGCCGTAGCCCCGCAATTTTTTTCCTTCAGGTACTTTCTATATTTCTAGACGCAAAAGACGTCAAGGGGTATGGGGAGAGAGCGGGAATATGGTACTGAGCTAGAGGATCAAGCTCGAAGGGCCGAATGGCCTACTCCTGCTTCTATTTTTCTATGTTCTGTTTCTTATCCAGTTCCCTTTTGAAAGCCACGATTACGTCTGCCTCCACCACCCTTTCAGGCACGGCATTCCAGATCCTAACCACTTGCTGCGTAAAAAGGTTTTTCCTCATGTCGCCTTTGGTTCTTCTGCCAATCACCTTAAATCTGTGTCTTCCTGTTCTCGACCCTTCCACCAATGGGAACAGTTTCTCTCTATCTACTCTGTCCAGACCTCTCATGATCTTGAACACTTCTATCAAATCTCCTCTCAACCAGCTTCTCTAGTCTATCCATGTAACTGAAGTCCCTCATCGCTGGAATCATGCTCGTAAATCTTTTCTGCACCCTCTCTAAGGCCTTCACATCCTTCCTAAAGTGCGGTGCCCAGAATTGGACACAATACTCCAGTTGAGGCCAAACCAGTGTTTTATACGGGTTCATCATAACTTCCTTGCTTTTGTACTCTGTTCATCTTGATGACGAACGTCATAAATTAGACAGTTGTGCACCTCCATTCTCCAGTGGAACATAGATGCTGAATTTTACTGGAGAACTAGTTTGAATACGCCACAGCGAGGATAGTGGTGAATCAGAAGCTAATGGCCCACAAAGGGATTTAGTTTTACAGAAAAGAACCAATAATGGCCAACTTTATTTTTCTTCATATGGACTTCATGTATGCCGAATTATATTGAAGCAGCACCAGAATCTACAGGTTTTCATTGGAAGATGAACAAATTGATCACCAGGCTCATTTGTTTAAACAAATGACACTTTGGATTGTAATTTTCATTAAGCTGTTTCACTTTTTACAATTATAGCAAAAATAGAAAAGTTGGAATGTTGATCATGTGCTCAAATCCTGCTTGAGTCCACTACCTTCTGATCCAGAGGCAGGAGTGAACCCAACTTGGCAACCTTTAGGAGTTCTGTATATTTATGCCTCATCTGCTCCAATGTTTGAGGCACACCTTAAGGCCACATTTAACCTTGCTGGAAGTTCTATCCAAGTTACTATGGTCACGTTAGGAGCTGCTGACACTGGGTATCCCACCACTTCAAATGTGAATTAGAAGTGCCAATAAATTATGTTAATTAACTGACCTTGCTCTACTGTCGGAGGCCAACTAACAGTGCTGGAGGCGCACAGTACTAATAGAGCAACTGTGATTGGTCTGGATTATCAGACCTAATCTCGCACTTCTCCACACCTCCAAATGCATTCATACTTGGCTCCCCAACTGTTTAAACTATTTACTTTATAATCTTTCCTGCATTTTATGTTTGGTCAAGAAACCTACAAATAATGGCTACCTCTGGTATATACACAAAGGTAATCAATCTAACAACTAAAAGCTGTCACAATCCAAACCTGATGCCCAAGTTAGTGATTTGCATGATTTACTGACAACCGCAAACAAAGAGAAACAAGTTTCCAACAGTAAAGTTCAAGTCCAAGGTCATTGAGTAGTTTTCAGAATTCCCTCCTCTTGGTAACTGAGGGAATTATTTTCCACTGTGGTTTAATAGAAGTGACAGAGATGAATGTAAAAATAGGCAGAAACAGGAAAAGGAGCTGAAAGGGCATTTTTCCCCCCCCCTGCTCTGTGCTGCTGACTGTTTTCCATCCGGGAAAAGGGTTACTTTTCTTTTTCTGAGGCACATTAAGCCCTTTCAGAGAAAGATGGAGCAATTTTCAGCCGGGCGAAATTAAAATGACCAAGTTGGCCTTGGCTCATCCATTGTAGCTAATTCAATGATAGAGTGGTTAAATTAATTGGCACCGTATTTGGTCAAGAAAAGCAGCAGTTTCCATCGGTAAAATTGTTGGGCTCAGTGTTGCCTTTCATGGGGGACGTCTATTGGAGAGTGTAGCTATCAACGGAGACTAGGCATCCAGTACACCAAGTGTATCTGGGCTTCTAAGTAGTTTGCTGTGCTGTGCAGTGCTCACCACCATTTTAAACAGCACATTTATCAGATCAACTGCAAACTGTTTAAACTTTGTACAGTACAATCTGCCACACGTAAAATTGATAAATTTCAGGGGCCCAAATGTCCTTGGGGATTCTGTTGGACTCCTGCTGTATGTCCAGCGGGGGAACGAGCAGAATCCACTGGAAAGCAGGAGAGGCTCCGTTGTGCCAGGTCTTCACCATTTTCCGGATGTTCTACTTGGCATGGCAAGGGGCAGGACCTCTGCCCACCCCTTACAAGGAGAAAGACTTCAGGGGGAGGCCACAGGGGCATAGATTTCCTACCCCAGGAGTACTCCTGTCCCTGGACCAGTGAGAACCTGGCCTAGGCCTGGAAGCTGGTACTTTGAGAGAGATGAAGCATACTCTCCTCCAGATGGATGCAAGTGGGCCTCACCAGGAGGGTCCAGGCTCGGGAATCGGCCTGAACTCCAAAGAATTAGATTTTTTGAAACAAATATCTGTAGCAGCCTCCTTAAACAGGGCTAGGCAGCCACCCCAATAGTTGGCAGGTGCTGTATTTCCCAGCTGCATGAGCCAGGCGGGCACTGGAGATGTACCCATGATGGGGCAGGCACCCACCAGCCCCGTGCAAGTAAGGTGCGATCCCACTGAACCTGCAAACTCTGGCAGAGTTGGTGCTGGGGGCGGTGGGGATAGCACGCCTGGAGTGGCAGCCTGTGGTGTTTCAGTGCCCAGGTTTGGTTATTTAATTAAACCACAGTAGAAATCAGGACCCCGCGAGTTCGCGGTTACTCCAGCAGATATTTGCTATAAATCCAATGGGGGCAAACTCGACTGGGACCTCAATACGTCAAAGCCCAGCCTTTTAAGTCAGGGATTCCACAAAGGTTTAGTAGCGGCAGGCCCTGTGTCAGCCTCTATAAGGCCATTGGCGTCCAATGAAAGTGGGGCCCACCCGGGGGTCCAGACCAGTTTTAAGGCAATTTTTAAAAACTATTTAAAAGCCACTCTCTTTTAAAGGGTGGCACTGGGCTGATCTTTATTTGTTTAACAGAGAGGGGCCGAACCTCTCCCCAGCAAGCACTTACGCTGCCGCGTTCAGCCTCTTCTGATGGGGTAGCTGCTGGCACCTGGACCATACATTCGCATGTCGCACATCTTATCCCCAATTTTGCGATTCCAGAAAAATCAGGGCTGCGCAGATCTATGATATGCCAGAAGTGCAGGGGACAGGCTGCACTTAATTTTGTGATCCAACGCCTGCTCTTCATTGGCCGAGGCTCCCTCCACACGGAAAACGTCCGCAGGTTGGCGGACCTGCAAACTGTTCACAAAATGAGGCCAGACAGCAGCATTTAAATGGCTAAATTCTCACCCTTAAAGAGGAGGTTCTCTTGTTCACTCAGAAGCACCATTACCTGCGTGGCACAATAGCTGTAAGAAGCAATGTGGGCAAACTACCCCTTCCTTGATGAAGCACTGGAGGTACTGCTCCAGAAGGTGTAGCAAAGAAAGCTGGCTCATTGTAGGGCAGAGGACCACCAAGGCAATAAGAACATAAGAACATAAGAAATAGGAGCAGGAGTAGGCCATTATGCTCCTCGAGCCTGCTCCGCCATTCAATAAGATCAGGGTTGATCTGATCTTGGCCTCAACTCCACTTTCCTGTCCATAACCCTCGACTCCCCTGTAGCTCAAATATCTGTCTATCTCGGCCTTGAATATGTTCACTGACTCAGCCTCCACAGCTCTCTGGGGTAGAGAATTCCAAAGATTCACGACCCTCTGAGAGAAGAAATTCCTCCACATCTCTGTCTTAAAAGGGCAACCCCTTATCCTGAAATAGTGCAAGTTACCTGGAAGGAAGTAGAGGAGTCGGTCAATTTGGTCTCCCAAGTCTGTCAGTCCTGGAAGCAAATGTGGAAGACACTTTTAAGCATCTGCAGAAGCGCCAAGATAAGTGAGCTCTCCTTTTCACACCTAGAATCATAGAATCATACAGCACAGAAGGAGGCCATTCGGCCCATCGTGCCTGTGCCGGCTCTTTGAAAGAGCCGTCCAATTAGACCCACTCTCAGCACGCAGCCTGTAGGTGTAGGAGGCAATGTGTATTGCTCCCCTAACTTCTTAGGCAAACAAGATGTGGAGAATCAAGCATTTGTGCATTAAAATTTGACACTTTGAATATCACACAACAAAAAATTAATCATTCTGTAAAAAGGTAGCACTAAGGAACAAAATGCTCAATGTACAAACCTCACCCCAGTAATCACCTGCCCAGTTTTTAAGACGGAGCTTTGCCCGGATTTGTGAAATGTGGTGTGGGACCTGTTTTGAATAAATAAGCTAGTAGCATGGCCTCCTCCTAGCCCGGCCAAATTGCCCGTCAGAAATTGGGCGCACTGAGATCATATGTATGACACGGCTCTTCTGCTTTTTATGAGCTACTCTGCTGCCTGCGAGGCCTGATGATGATGCCAGAATCTCATACAGTTGGGACTTTTCTCCCACCGTCCTCATTCCAACCTATATCCATTTTCTACGTACTTGCATGAGAAGGCTGAACATAACAGGCACCAGCAATTATAGACAAAATGGGGCATAGCAAACATAATACCTGTGACTCCTACATATACTGTATAATATAAAATAAAAGATAAATACACATACATGAACAGCAACAATATTTAACAATGCCAAAACAACGTGTTTGTACAGCAGAATGACTGAGCCACAAACAAGACTTAGTTCAATTATCTTGATATTTGTCCACTAATATTGTAGGCAATAATTTTGGAGCTTTAATATGATACTGTACACAGGGAAAGTTTACACTTGAAACTGTTTGCTGTGGGATCGTGCGTCATTTATTTGGATGCAAAATAGAGAGCTCTATTTATGTTTTGTATTAAATTGATGGGTTGATATTGATGAATAGTTATCTCCTAAACCTTTGCCTGATTGTCCTTGGGTATCGCAGAGGAATCTTTTTCAACTGATTTTTCAGCACTGGTCAAGAGGTTTTCATGTAGTGTCGACTTGGCTGAGTGGCAGCACCCTCGCCTCTGAGTCAGAAGGTTGCGTGTTCAAGTCCCACTCTAGGGACTTGAGTACATAATCTAGGCTGACACTTTAGGGCCATACTGAAAGAGTTCTGCATTGTCGGGGGAGCCATCTTTCGGATGAGACGCTAAACCGAGGCCCTGCCTGCTCTCTCAGGTAGACGTAAAAGATCCTTAAAAGAAGAAGAGCAGGGGCGTTATCCCCGGTGTCCTGGCCAATATTTATCCCTCAATCAACATCGAAAAAAACAAATTATCTGGTCATTTTCACATTGTTGTTTGTGGGAGCTTGCTGTACGCAAATCAGCTGCCGTGTTTCCTACATTACAACAGTGACTACACTTCAAAAAGTACTTCATTGGCTGTAAAGTGCTTTGGGACGTCCGGTGGTTGTGAAAGGTGCTATAGAAATGCAAGAGTGTTTTTTATGTGTGTAAAGTAAAATGCCTGAATTTTCCAATGATACCAAGTTGTGTGAGATGCGAAGCGCGTGTTTTCTGTGCGTGCGCGGCTTCTGTGTCACTGTCACTTATCTCACACGTGACTAGGCTGTTGGTTTCTGACTCATGGAGCTCTCCGCTCTGGCTCCTGCAACTCCTGTTGCTTAACTGGTATTGTTAATAAATCGTGTATACTCAACAAACTCACCTGCGTTATCAAGAATGATCTACATGTGGTGGCAGCGGTGTTAATGATTGTTTAAAACAACTTTCACTTTTGGTGGACATATCGACGGCCTGCACGAATTAAAAACAGTTACTCGACAACTAAAGCCTGTTCAAGATGGCGTCAGGATATGCTCTACCACCACCTTCGGCTCGCGACATCCACAACGCGGATGCTTCAGAAAAATGGAAGAGATTTGAGCGAGCCTGGAAAAACTACGCCCTTGAGACGGAGCTCGACAAGAAGACAGAATTAGTGCAGATGGCGATATTTCTCACAGTGATCGGGGAAGAAGCGCATAAAGTGTACTCCACGTGGTCGGACTGGGCCGAAGCTGGAGACAGAGATAAGATGGCGCCGGTGCTGACGAATCTCATTCAGTACTGCCAACTGCGCAAGGACTTTCCCTTTGAGATATATAAGTTCAACAGGGGAATGTAAGAAACTAGTGAAACATACAACCATTATCGTAAAGCACTGTCAAAAGTTGCTGAAGGCTGCGATTTCCACTTTATAAAGTCAGAAGAGATATTCCGAGACCGGCTCAGATTTAGGATTGCAGATACAAAGGTGGGCGAGAGATTGCTTCGAGCAGCAAACCTAACCCTCTTGAAGACAGGTGAGATCTGTCACGCATTGAAAAGCACGGTGGTGCAACTCAATGTCATCGGGGATTCGAGTGAACAGAACGTGAGTGCCATACAGAAAGCCAAGGAGACCCCAAGGTGCGACAGTGGCAAGCTTCGGGACAATGCCAGAGGCTCCACAGAGACCAGTGCGTGCTGGAACTGCGGGAAGAGGCACAAGTTCTGCAGAAGAGAGCTGTGCCCTGCCTTTAAGGAAACATGCAACAAGTGCGGCAAAACCAACTACTTCACCACAAAATGCCGTGGAAGAGAATCGACTGCACATAGAAGTACAGCTAGAGCAATGCATGATGAACCAAGGACAGAAGAAGTCTTCATCATCAATGAGGTCAGTGCTATTGGTTACCATGACTCACAGTTTGTTACATTTAAGCTCGAGTCGGGTAAGTACCTCAGATTCCAAATAGACTCTCGTGTACAAAGTAACGTGATTTCGCTTTTTTTTTATTCGTTCATGGGATGTGGGCGTTGCTGGCAAGGCCAGAATTTATTGCCCATCCCTAGTTGCCCTTGAGAAAGTGGTGGTCAGCCTTCTTCTTGAACCACTGCAGTCCATGTGGTGAAGGTACTCCCACAGTGCTGTTAGGGAGGGAATTCCAGGATTTTGACCCAGCGACAATGAAGAAACGGCGATATACTTCTAAGTCAGGATGGTGTGTGACTTTGAGGTGGTGGTGTTCGCATGCACCTGCTGCCCTTGTCCTTCTAGGTGGTAGAGGTCGCGGGTTTGGAAGGTGCTGCCGAAGAAGCCTTGGTGAGTTGCTGCAGTGCATCTTGTAGATGGTACACACTGCAGCCACGGTAGGCCGATGGTGGAGGGAGTGAATGTTTAAGGTGGTGGATGGGGTGCAAATCAAGCGGGCTGCTTTGTCCTGGATCCTGTCGAGCTTCTTGCGTGTTGTTGGAGCTACACTCATCCAGGCAAGTGGAGAGTATTCCATCACACTCCTGACTTGTGCCTTGTAGATGGTGGAAAGGCTTTGGAGAGTCAGGAGGTGAGACACTCGCCGCAGAATACCTAGCCTCTGACCTGCTCTTGTTGCCACAGTATTTATGTGGCTGGTCCAGTTAAGTTTCTGGTCAATGGTGACCCCCAGGATGTTGATGGTGGGGGATTCGGCGATGGTAATGCCGTTGAATGTCAAGGGGCGGTGGTTAGACTCTCACTTGTTGGAGATATTCATTGCCTGGCACTTCTGTGGCGCAAATGTTACCTGCCACTTATCAGCCCAAGCCTGAACATCGTCCAGGTCTTGTTGCATGGGGGCATGGACTGCTTCATTATCTGAGGAGTTGTGAATGGCACTGAACAGTCATCAGCGAACATCCCCATTTCTGACCTTATGTTGGAGGGAAGGTCATTGATGAAGCAGTTGACGATGGTTGTGCCTAGGACACTGCCCTGAGGAACTCCTGCAGCGATGTCCTGGGGCTGTGATAATTGAGCTCCAACCACCACAACCATCTTCCTTTGTGCTAGGAGAGTTTTCCCCCCAATTCCCATTGACTTCAGTTTTACTAGGGCTCCTTGATGCCAGACTCGGTCAAATGCTGCCTTGATGCGAAGGGCAGTCACTCTCACCTCACCTCTGGAATTCAGCTCCTTTGTCCATGTTTGGACCAAGGCTGTAATGAGGTCGGGAGCCAAGTGGCCTGGGCATCAGTGAACAGGTTATTGGTGATTAAGTGCCGCTTGATAGCACTTTTGACGCCACCTTCCAACACTTTGCTGAAGATTGAGAGTAGACTGATGGGGCGGTAATTGGCCGGACTGGATTTGTCCTGTTTTTGTGGACAGGACAAACCTGGGCAGTTTTCCACATTGTCGGATAGATGCCAGTGTTGTAGCAGTACTGGAACAGCTTGGTTAGAGGCACGGCTAGTTCTGGAGCACAAGTCAGCAGCATGACAGCCGGGATGTTGTCGGGGCCCATAGCCTTTGCTGTATCCAGTGCACTCAGCCATTTCTTGATATCACGTGGAGTGAATCGAATTGGCTGAAGACTGGCTTCTGTGATGATGGGGACCTCAGGAGGAGGCCGATATGGATCATCCACTCGGCACTTCTGGCTGAAGTCTATATCAAAAGGCCACATCTGATTTTAAGCTATCAAAGGTTGAACCACTTATGCCCGAGATTATAGCATACAGCGGTTTAAAGCTCCCCGGTAGAAATCAAGTCCGAATCCAGGTCCAACGTGATGATTTTAGGTGTAAGATGGACTGTAAGCTCAGCGATAATATGGCCTCTGCTGGGTAGAAAGGCCTGCCTGGCATGAACATCATTAAGTATACAGATAACGATGAAATTACTAGAGTACCCTTTACTGGTACATCAGTGTACACGCTCGACAACTACAAACCACTGACCAAGGAGTGCTTATTACAGAAACTTTCTTGAGTCTTCAGTGATGGTGTAGGACAAGTTAATGGAGAGTACCGAATCAGGCTCAACAAGGCAGTAAATCTTGCCCAACCTGTCCCGCGTCAAGTACCAGTGGCTTTAAGGGATAAGCTGAAGGAAACCTTGGATGGTCTGGTCAGACAGGACATCATCGCTCCTGTAACAACGCCGACCTCATGGATCAGTTCGATGGTAGTCGTGCCGAAGGATAACGGCACACTGCTCGTCTGCTTAGATTCCAAAGACTTAAACAAAGCCATCAAGCGAGAGCATTATCCTCTGCCGACTACTGAAGACGCCTACCCAGTGCTAAAGTCTTCACGCTTCTCGATGTCCGCAACGAGTTTTGGCCCGTGAGTCTCAATGAACAATCATCATATCTAACCATATTCTACACACCTTTTGGTTGATCCCATTGGAAGCGTATGCAATTTGGGATCAGCTCAGTGCCCGAAGTCTTCCAATGCAAGATGCATCAGCTAGTGGAAGGACTGCAAGAGATAGAGGTCATTGCAGATGATTTTGTAACAGTTGGTTATGGTGAGACGCTTGAAGAAGCAATTCAAGATCATCACAAACACCTGGAAGCTTTTCTTCATCAATGCAACAAATGTGGTGTTGTGCTAAACATGGACAAACTGAAACTTCGTCGGCAAGAACTACCTTTTATTGGACACATTGCTACGGGAAGAGGTCTTTGTGCTTGATGCGCCATCAATTACTCAAAAGACTGAGGTTGAGCGAGTAACAATCAGGCTTTTATTAACTAAAGAATGAAGGTCTTGTCTCGAGTGGTCGACCCGTCCAGAATACTAAGGGACTGGGAGGTAGTCACTTATATACCTGGAATAGTGGGAGGAGTCAGCCGAGGCATGTCCAGACCTGTACCTAGTGGAATACACATACAGACACAGACAGGTATGACAGTGGTTTACCACATTCACCCCTTGTTTAAAAATGAGTCCGGCGGGGTGAAGTGTATTTAAAAGTTCGTGTATTGGAGTCTCTCCGGAGGTCTTGTCTGCCGCTGTGATCGACGTGGCGACGGCAGGGGTGGTGGAGCTTCCGGCGTCGCGTCCCGTGTAGGCTGGGGCCCTGGAGTGTAGTCCTCGTGGGTGATGGTCCAAGGCGAGCCGGCTGCTGGGGTTGGATATCGGGTCGTGGGGGGGGTTGGTAATGGGTAGTGGGTTACAGCGGTCCCCGAGGGTGCGAGGTCTCGTATGGAGACTGTGTCCTCCCGCCCGTCCGGGTACGCAATGTAAGCGTACTGGGGGTTGGCGTGGAGGAGGTCGACCCTCTCGACCAGGGGCTCCATTTTATTGGCCCTCACGTGTCTTCTCAGTAGTACCGGCCCTGGGGACGTCAGCCATGGCGGTAACGATGTCCCCGATGTGGACTTCCTTGGGAAGACAAACATTTTCTCGTGAGGGGTGGCATTGGTGGCAGTGCAGAGAAGTGACCGAATCGAGTGGAGCGCATCGGGGAGCACCTCCTGCCAGCGGGAGGTCGGAAGGCCCCTAGACTTTAAGGCTAGTAGGGCGGCCTTCCAAACAGTTGCATTCTCTCTTTCCACCTGTCCGTTCCCCCGGGGGTTGTAACTGGTGGTCCTGCTTGTGGCTATACCCCTAGCGAGCAGGTACTGGCGGAGTTCGTCGCTCATAAACGATGAGCCCCGGTCGCTATGGATATAGCTGGGGAAACCGAACAGGGTGAAGAGGCTGTTCAGAGATTTAATGACCGTGGCACTGGTCATGTCCGGGCAGGGGATAGCAAACGGGAACCGGGAGTACTCGTCAATGATGTTGAGGAAGTACACATTGCGGTCGGAGGAGGGGAGAGGCCCTTTGAAATCGACGCTCAGGCGTTCGAAAGGGCGAGTGGCTTTTATCAGGTGGGCTCTGTCTGGTCTATAAAAGTGCGGTTTGCACTCAGCGCAGACTTGGCAGTTCTTGGTCATGGTCCTGACCTCCTCGATGGAGTAAGGCAGGTTGCGGGCCTTGATGAAGTGGAAGAACCTGGTGACCCCCGGGTGGCAGAGGTCATTGTGGAGGGCCCTCAGCCTATCGATCTGCGCGCTGGCGCAGGTGCCACGCGATAGGGCATCTGGGGGTTCATTGAGCTTCCCAGGCCGGTACAAGATCTCGTAATTGTAGGTGGAAAGTTCGATTCTCCACCTCAAGATCTTGTCATTTTTGATTTTGCCCCTCTGCTTGTTGTTGAACATAAAAGCAACTGAACGCTGGTCAGTGAGCAGGGTAAATCGTTTTCCGGCCAGGTAGTGCCTCCAATGACGCACAGCCTCCACGATAGCCTGGGCCTCCTTCTCGACCGCGGAGTGTCTGGTCTCCGGGCCCTGGAGGGTTCGTGAGAAGAATGCCACAGGTCTCCCCGCCTGATTAAGGGTGGCGGCCAGAGCGAAGTCAGACGCATCGCTTTCCACCTGGAAGGGAATGGATTCGTCCACTGCGTGCATGGTGGCTTTGGCAATGTCTTCCTTGATACGGTGGAAGGCTAAGCGGGCCTCTGCCGTCACGGGAAAAGAGGTGGACTTGATCAGCGGACGGGCTTTGTCTGCATAGTAGGGGACCCACTGAGCGTAGTAGGAAAAAAACCCTAGGCACCTCTTCAGAGCTTTTAGGCAGTGGGGCAGTGGGAGTTCCATAAGGGGACGCATCCGGTCCGGGTCGGGACCGATGATCCCGTGTTCTACAACACAGCCAAGGATGGCGAGGCGGTCTGTGCGGAATATGCACTTCTCCTTGTTATATGTCAGGTTCAGGAGTTGGGCGGTGCGGAGGAATTTCTCGAGGTTTGCGTCATGGTCCTGCAAGTCATGGCCGCAGATGGTCACATTATCTAGGTAAGGGAAAGTGGCCTGCAGCTCGTTTTGATCGACCATCCGGTCCATCTCCCTTTGGAAGACGGAGACCCCGTTGGTAACGCCGAAGGGAACCCTAAGGAAGTGATAGAGGCGGCCGTTTGCCTCAAAAGCAGTATACTGGCGGTCTTCAGGGCTGATGGGGAGCTGGTGGTATGCTGATTTCAGGTCAATGGTCGAAAAGACGCGGTACTGCGCGATCTGGTTGACCATGTCAGCTATGCGGGGGAGTGGGTAGGCGTCCAGCAGGGTGTAGCGGTTTATTGTTTGGCTGTAGTCGATGACCAGGCGTTGTTTCTCGCCGGTCTTAACGACCACAACCTGGGCTCGCCAGGGGCTGGAGCTGCCCTCAATAATCCCCTCCTTCAGGAGCCGTTCCACTTCGGTTTTGATGAAAACCCTGTCCCCGGCACTGTATCGCCTGCTCTTTGTGGCGATGGGCTTACAGTCGGGGGTGAGGTTAGCAAACAGTGGGGGGGGTGGGACTCTGAGTGTGGAGAGGTTGCATCTGGTGCGCGGCGGGCAATTTGGAGGCTGCTGGCTGCGGACTGTGAGTGGGGGGAGGGGGCCACCGTATGCCATCGTAACGCTTTTGAGGTGGCACTGGAAATCCAACCCCAGTAGAACGGCAGCGCAGAGGTCGGGCAGGACCAGGAGTTTAAAATTATTGAACACAGTCCCGTCTACTACTAGTGTCACCACGCAGTAGCCGCCAATGTCCGCTGACTGGGACTCGGAGGCCATAGAAATCCGCTGGTGCGCAGGCAGGACTGGGAGAGAGCAACGCCGCACCGTGTCGGGGTGGATGAAGCTCTCTGTGCTCCCGGAGTCAAAAAGGCAGTTTATTGCATGGCCGTTTACCTTAACGTCCATTTTGGACCGAGCTAGCTGGTGCGGTCTCGTTTGGTCCAGCGTCACAGAGGCCAGCGTAGGGGTCGGTGTGTCGCTGCGAGTATCAGATGGGGGGGGGTTGGCGGTCTGCTGCGTCCCGGCTGGTGTCCAAGATGGCGGCGTCCATGATTCCCATGTGGCTGGAGTCGTCCAAGATGGCTGCTGCTGCGGTGGTTCGCACATGGCTGGGGAGGCCCAAGATGGCGGCTCGCACGGCCCACACGCGGCGCTGCTGGCGTTCGGGGTGGCTTTGGCCTTGCAGACGCTGGCGTAGTGTCCCTTTTTCCCGCAGCCCGAGCAGGTCGCATTCTTCGCCGGGCAGCGCACTCTGGGGTGTTTGGCCTGGCCACAGAAGTAGCATTTCTGGCCTTGGGATACTGCTGTCTGGCTTTGGGACACTGCTGCGGTAGTTGGGCCGTTGTTGGGCTGTGGCTGGGGTGGCACGGTGCTATGGGGCTGTCCTACCGTGTCCCAGGTTGTCGTTCCCCGCGGCATCCACGGTGCAGAGGAGTAGGCATCCATGCCCCGGAAGGCTGCGTCCAGCGTTAGTGCGATGTCGGAGGCTTTGTCGAGGGTGAGGTCACTCTGCTCCAGCAGTCGCTGTCGGGTGTAGTTGGACCTGTGGCCCGCTACGAAGGCATCCCGGATCAGTTCCTCCGTGTACTTAGTGGGCGTTACCGCCTTACACCCACAGGCCCGGCCAAGCACGGACAGTGCTTGGAGGTATTCCTCAGTCGATTCCCCAGGTTGTTGCTTGCGACTCCCCAGAAGGTGCCTGGCGTATACTTCGTTCACAGGGCGCGTGTACTGGGTCTTGAGGAGCTGGAGGGCGGCTGTGTACGAGGTCGCGTCCCGGATGACTGAGTACACTCGGTGGTTCACCTTGGAGAACAGGACAGACAGTTTGTCCGCATCCGTTTCGACCGCAGTGGAGGCAGTCAGGAATGTCTCGAAGCACGTGAGCCAGTGAGCAAACTTGGTGGAAGCGTCCGCTTCCCGACTGTCCAGGTCCAGGCATGCTGGTGTGAGGATCTTCTCCATTATAAAAAATTTAGTTAATAAAATTGATGCGCCATCAATTACTCAAAAGACTGAGGTTGAGCGAGTAACAATCAGGCTTTTATTAACTAAAGAATGAAGGTCTTGTCTCGAGTGGTCGACCCGTCCAGAATACTAAGGGACTGGGAGGTAGTCACTTATATACCTGGAATAGTGGGAGGAGTCAGCCGAGGCATGTCCAGACCTGTACCTAGTGGAATACACATACAGACACAGACAGGTATGACAGTGGTTTACCACAGTGCTGATCTAACCAAAGTTAAAACAATTTTGGAGATGCCATCACCAACTGATGTAACAGGGATCCAAAGACTGCTGGGATTCTCCCGCATCTGTCAGATATCACAAAACCACTCAGAGGTTTGCTGCAGAAGGACGCAGAATTGGCGTTGCAATCACTCAAAGTTGCTGTCAACAGCACGCCAGTCCTCCATTATTACAATCTCAGGGTCTCAATCTGCATCTCAATCTGGACTTGGAGCAGCAACGACGCAGAATGGACAACAAGTCGCCTGCGCATCAAGAGCATTATCATCAGCAGAGACGAGATAGACACAAATCGAAAAAGAACTTCTCGCGATCGTGTTCGCCTGCAAAAAATTTGAAGCTCCCATCTACGGCCGGAACGTAGTGAATGTTGAAATGAGACCACCGTCCACTGGAATCAATAGTGCTCAAGCCTCTAAAAAACACGCAGAAACGACTTCAAAGAATGTAGCTGAGACTCCAAAAATACAGTCTGAAAGTTTCCAAAAGGGAGGGGAGAAGATGGTCCTAGCTGATACACTTAGCAGAGCAGAAGTTAACACCTGTGATTTGACACGTGAGCTGGAAGAAATCGATCATTGCAAATCACTTCTGGTTGGAGACCCATGCTGGCAACAACTCAGTCATTCTGCAGCGGATGACCAGCTTCAGAGGCAACAGTGTGTAATCATTCAGCAAGGCTGACCTGGGATCAAGTCAGAGCTACCTGAATGCCTCCACCCCTACTTTGACTTTCGAGATGAACTATCGGTTCAAGGTGAATTGAAATTCAAGGGTCAGTAACTTGTGGTGCCGGCTGTACTACGTAAGGAATTAATGTCAGTCGCGCATTTGACGCACATCAGCATAGAAGGTTGAATCCGCAGAGCCCACGACAGCCTCTATTGGCCCAGGATGTCAACAGAGCTCAAAGAAAACTTCGCAAAGTTTGGCTCATCGCAGTTCTTCAAGTAAGTAACCATCACTACAGCACGAGATTGTAGCTAGGCCTGGGTTGAAGGTTGGGACTGACCTTTGTGAGCTACATGGCCGCACCCTGCTTGTCGTGTATGATTACTACTGTAATCGAAGTACCCAGCCTCACTTAAGTTACTACACACAGCGTTCTGAGAGAACTCGAGGAAATGTTTACGAGATTTGGACTGCCAGACTCTTCTCTTAGGCAATCCCTCAGAACCGAGGATGACTTGCTTCCACATTAAAAAATGAGTTCTCAGGTGACTGATGAGTCCAATGCAGGACCTACAGTCTCTGTCACAGGTGGGGCAGACGGTGGTTGAAGGGGTGGGTGGGGTGCTTGGGATGACGTGCGCTCCTTGTGCTGCCTGCGCTTGGTTTCCGCTTGTTCCCAGCGAAGAGACTCGGGGTGTTCGGCGCCTTCCCGGATGCTTCTCCTCCACTTTGTGCGGTCTTGGGCCCGGGATTCCCAGGTGTCGGTGGGGGTGTTGCACTTTTTCAAGGAAGCTTTGAGGGTGTCCTTGAAGCATTTCCTCTGCCCACCTGGGGCTCTCTTGCCATGTCGGAGCTCCGAGTAGAGCACTTGTTTAGGGAGCCTCAGGCATGCGGACGATGTGACCCATCCATCAGAGCTGATCGAGCGTGGTCAAAGTTTCGATGCTGGGGACTGCCAGACATCCTAGTATCGGGTAACAATCCACAATATGCACCAGCAGAATTTGAAGTATTTGCCAAGACACGGGGATTTAAACACATGACATCATCACCTCACTGCCCACAGTCCAATGGCAACACCGAGAATGCCATCAAGACCGTCAAAAGCAGAGTCAATCCGAGTTCTTAGCTCTATTGGATTGGCGCAACATGGCGAGTGAAGGTGTTGGCACAAGCCCTGCACAGAGTCTTGTGGGTCGTTGGTGCAAAACACTACTTCCTATAACTGGAACACTCCTACAGCCTCGATATTCGACTGAGAAAGACACTCGTGAGCTTGCCGGCATGAAGCAGCATCAGCAGCTTTACGACAACATGCATGCTGAACCACTTCAAGCAATACACTCTAGTGCTGCAGTACGGATGAAACGGCAGGAATCGGAATCCATTGATTTAGGCTGATGAGCCACCTGTATACAACACTCCTGAGATTGAGGAGTTTTCTGAAATGCAGGTCCCCAGCGGTCCTCTGAATTGTCCACTGTCTCCAAATCAAACGACAACACCAGAAACTCCTGGTATTCAGACACCAATCGCCAATGGCAGATCTGGAAGACAGCGCAAGCCTCCAGCTCGATTAAGGGGCTATGTTTTGCCGTAGTGCCTGTTTGTGATTGTGTGTTTTGTTTTGGATAAATTTCACAGTTCCACCATACATAAACATTTTTTGAAGAAGGGGGATAAACAGTATTGTATTTGGGGTCTGAAATGGGTAGACAGCAAAGTTCCCGTTAATAAAAACAGAAAATGCTGGAGATACTCAGCAGGTCAGGCAGCATCTGTGAAGAGAGAAACAGATTTAACGTTTCAGATCGATGACCTTTCATCAGAACTGGAAAAAAGCAGGAAATGGAACAGATTTTTAAGCAAGTGTAGGGGCTGGGAAATGGGGGAGGGGATGAAAGAACAAAAGGGAAGGCCTGTGATAGGATAGAAGGCAGGAGAGATTAAGAGACATTGAGAGACATTAAGAGATATTCAAGGCAAAAAGTGATGGTAATGGGACAGGTTCAGAAACAAAGGATGGCTCTAGATGAAGTGTAAATTGCGCTGGCAGAATGAAAGACAGCTTCCATGTGGGAGAGAAGAACAGAACAAAAGTGTGCATAAAAAAATATATATGATAGGGGCCGGGGTTATGATCTGAAATTGTTGAACTCTGTTGAGTACAGAAGGCTGTAAAGTGCCTAATCGAAAGATGAGGTGCTGCTCCTCAAGCTTACGCTGAGCTTCCGTGGAACAATGCAAGAGGCCGAGGACGGTGAGGACTGAGTGGGAGTGGGGCGGTGAATTAAAGTGATGGGCGACCGGAAGCTCGGGGTCCCCCTTACGGACTGAACGGAGGTGTTCCGCAAAGCGGTCACCCAATCTGCATTTGGTCTCCCCAATGTAGAGGAGACCACATCGTGAGCAGCGAATACAGTATACTAAATTGCGAGAAGTACAAGTAAATCACTGTTTCACCTGGAAGGGGTGCTTGGGGCCCTGGACAGTGGAAAGTGGGAAGGTATAAGGGCATGTGTTGCATCTCCTGCGCTTGCACGGGAAGGTGCCGGGCAAAGGGGAAGGGGTGTTGAGGGCGATAGAGAAGTGAACTAGGGTGTCATGGAGGGAGCGGTCCCTACAGAATGCTGAAAGAGGAGGCGAGGGGAAGATGCGTTTGGTAGTGGGGTCACGCTGGAGGTGGCGGAAATGGCGGAGGGTGATCCGTTGAATGTGCAGGCTTGTGGGGTGAAAGGTGAGGAGAAGGGGAACTCTATCGTGGTTCCGGGTGGGAGGGGCAGGGGTGAGGGCAGGATTGCGGGAGATAGAACGGACACGGTTAAGGGCCGTGTCAACCACTGTAGAGGGGAATCCTCAGTTGAGGAAAAAGGAAGACATGTCGGAAGCACTGGTATGGAAGGTGGCATCGTCAGAGCAGATGCGGAGGAGATGGAGAAACTGGGAGAATGGAATAGAGTCTTTACAGGAAACGGGGTAGGAGGAAGTGTAGTCCAGGTAGCTGTGGGAGTCAATGGGCTTGTAGTGAATGTTTGTCAATAACCTATCCCCAGAGATGGAGACGGAAAAGTCGAGGAAGGGAAGGGAAGAGTCGGAGATGGACCATGTGAAGGTGAGGGAAGGGTGGAAATTGGAAGCAAAGTGAATGAAATTCTCTAGTTCAGGGCAAGAGCAGGTAATGGCACCGATACAGTCATCAATGTACTGGAAAAAGAGGTGAAGGAGGGGACCTGAGTAGGACTGGAACAAAGAGTGTTCCACATATCCCACGAAAAGGCAGGCATAGCTAGGATCCATGCGGGTACCCATAGCAACACCTTTGATTTGGAGGAAGTGAGTGGAGTCAAAGGAGAAGTTGTTCAATGTGAGAACAAGTTCAGCCAGGCGGAAGAGGATGGTGGTGGATGGGGACTGGTTGGGCCTCTGTTCAAGGAAGAAGCGGAGCGCCCTCAGGCCATCCTGGTGGGGGATGGAGGTGTAGAGGGATTGGACGTCCATAGTGAAAAGGAGGCGGTTGGGGCCAGGAAACTGGAAACTGTTAAAGTGGCGGAGGGCGTCGGAAGAGTCGCGGATGTAGGTGGGAAGAGACTGGACAAAGGGAAAAAAAATAGTCGAGATAGGAAGAGATAAGTTCCATGGGGCAAGAACAGGCTGAAACGATGGGTCTACCAGGGCAGTCCTGTTTGTGGATCTTGGGAAGGAGGTAGAAGCGGGCTGTGCAGGGTTGGGGAACTGTGAGGTTGGCAGCCGTGGGGGGAAGATCTCCAGAGGAGATGAGGTCAATGACAGTCTTGGAAACGGTGGCTTGATGTTCGATAGTGGGGTCATGGTCCAGGCAGAGGTAGGAGGAGAGTTGGCGTTCAGCTTCCGCTAGGTAGAGGTCAGTTCGCCAAACAACAACAGCTTGTCAGCAGGTTTAATAACAATGTCGGGGTTGGACCTGAGAGAATGGAGTGCTGCAAGTTCAGAGGGAGTTAGGTTGGAGTGAGTGAGGGGAGCAGAGAAATGGAGACGGCCAATGTCACGCTGGCAGTTTGCGATGAAAAGATCTAGAGAGGGTAAGAGGCCAGAGGGAGGGGCCCAGGTGGAACGAGAATTCTGAAAGCGGGAGAAAGGGCCAGCCGTGCGGGGGGAAGACTCCTGGCCAAAGAAGTGGGCACGGAGACAAAGGTGGCGGAAAAAGAGCTCAGCATCGTGCCGAGCTCGAAATTCATTGAGGTGGGTCGTAAGGGGATGAAGCTCAGGCCTTTGCTAAGGACTGATCGTTCGGGGTCAGGGAAGGGAAGGTCAGAGGGGATAGTGAAAACACAGCAGGGGGTGAGATTGGGAGAAGGGATGGGGTCAGAGGAAAGTGAAGGGGAAGAAAGTTCCGGAGGGGCGTTGGTGTCCAGGAGTTGTTGAAGCTTACAATCCTTGACACCTGAAAGGAAGAAAAAAAGTTTTTGTTAAAGCGTCGGATGAGGCGAAGGATGAAATGGAACTGCGGACCAGGACATCTTTGAGATAGAGTGAGTCGGTACTGCTGAAGAGAGAGGTCGAGAGTGTTCATGTGGTGTCGCATGGCATTCAGCGTGGATCTCAGGATACGGCGAGAGCAGTGGTTCGAGGAATGCTGAATATCTTGGAGATATCTGTAGTCCTGGGTGGATCCAAAACACAAAGGGCAGGATTTTCGTTGGGCCATGGAGGTGGGATTGGAGGCGTGTGGGGGGTTAAAATCCCAAAATCGGGGGACACGAACCCATCCTGCCCCCAACCCGCCTCCATGCCAGTTTCAAAGGAGGCGGGTACCCGACCCGCACTGGGACCCGCCTCCCCGAGGCGGGAAGGGGATTAGTGCCAATTAACTGCCTGTTAACAGGTAGTTAACAGGCAGTTTTTAGCCTAATCCGTATTTTCATTGGTGAAATGTGGGATTCCCGACAGCTCCAAACCACGGCAAGTTAGCAAGGCAGGCCGTCGGGATGATGGGCTTGGAGGGGTCGAGATGTCCGGTGTTCAGGTGAGTGATGGGTGCGTGAATGCAGAGGTAAGTGTGTTTTTTGTGTTTAAAGTGTTTAAAGAAGTTTTACATACCTTTACAGCCTTCCTTCCTTCAGGTCTCGGGAGTCCCTCATCTCACCGGCACAGAAAGCAGAATGGCCGCGATCTGTCAAAAGTTCCAGCATTCAGCTTTCTGTTCCGGAGAGATCTCTAAATCATCCTGAGAGGAAGGAATTAACCTGGAGTACAGATTGTCAGTGTTTGACAGCTTCAAACAGCTGTCGAACGCTGATATTTCATCTGTCAAAAGGTCTTGACAGATGAAATATCAATCTGTGACGTCACCTGTTGCTGGGTGGCCCTTAATTGGCCTGCTGAGCCCACTGGGTGGGCTCAACAAGGTCAATCAAGTCAAAATCACGTGGGTTGGCTAGAACTCGATGGAGGCGGGACTACAACCCCAAAAGTTGTAGTCCCGCCTCCTCAATGAAAATCCAGCCCGAAGGGTGGAATTTCAGTTGGAATCCACGTGGAGTAAGTCGGAGCCAGAGACAGTTGCTGAGGAATCTTATGTGGCTGTGAAAGCGAGTTTTGGTAGATACCTTATCAAACATGAGAAGGGAGACAGAAAGCAAGGAAGATGAACAAGGTAAAAGAGACAAATGAAAATCCCGTCGGAGAGAAGAGCAGAACTTCTTCAAGGTGAGCATTCCTGTTGGATGTTCCCGTTAAGCTGTGCGGCTGCGCAGTGGTCTGGAGCTCCCGCGCAGGCCGCTCGCCGGCTTTTTAATTGGAATAACCGCGCATGCGCGAACATTTGAATGGACCGTGCAGCCCCTTAAAGGGTCCGCGCGCCACAAATAAAATTAAAGGGAACATTGGTAGACAGTACATTTTCTTCTGTGAGTGAAAGGATATGACGCAAAGCGCTCATTTTCTGCGCGTACATGGCGCCTGTGTCGCCGTCACGTGGCTCACACGTGTCTAGGATGTCGGTTTCGGACTCATGGTGCTCTCAGCTCTGGCTCCTGCACCGTGCATAGCCCACCCATTTCTTTTTCAAAGTTGCAATCAGGGTCCTGCAAGAGGCGTAGGATCCCGAATTGCATATCTCAACAACCTCCCGCCTGTTTTGGGCAGGAGCGCTCGGAGCCTAACTAAGGGCCTGCCTGAAAGTTAATTCAGGCAGGCAAATGTGTCCAGAACGCCCTTCACTAGTTTTTCAACTGCCGATCGCCAGTTTTTCAAGCAAGAAATGGGGCAGCCAGCAGTTGAAAGTCTTCTCCAGACTGTTTGAAATAAATGCATTTACAGTGTTAAATAAATCCTTTAAAAGTACATACACTTATCTGCAAAGCAAACTTTATATTATGCTTGATCAAGTGTATTTACATTTCAATCACCAACTAATAAACTCAAGAAGAGAACAACTCAGATGACCACATTGAGTATATTTTGTAACCTATATATTTTGTATGAGATTGTTCTGAAGAAAGGAATAATTTTCTAAAACCAATTCCCAATCCCACCATGGTGGAGTTGTGGTATGGGTTGTTTAAAAGTATTTCATATTACATATATATAATCTCTGATATAGTTTAAGGAAGTTAGGTTTTAGAGTTTTCAAGTCTCTTACCCATCAAGTTACATCATGTGGTCAGAAGATGGGTTGGTATTGTGGTTCCAGAGTAGTGGCCCTGGTAATGCTGCACATCAGACGCTGCATGCATTGGGAACAAGCTACTGACCTTTCACCATAATGCGAGGTTAGCCGATTTAATTATATTTGGGTCCTTGCAGCACTTAATGCATGTCATGCAGGGAACACATAAGGCTAGAAATTTGATGGCACTGCACCTGTTTCTCGATGGCTAAACGGGCACCTAAACCTCCAATATGGCCGACAGGATTCGCACGCTCATCACGAGTCGAAAATGCGTTACCCGCCATATTGATGTCGTCAAAAAAAAGTGTTCAAAGCCCGCACCAGAACAGGGGTTAGGCACTTAGCATATGCAAATAAGGGGCCAGACACCTGTTTGAGGCCCCCCATGCAAAATTGGGTTGCCCCGAACGCAACCTAGAACCACTGTTCAGATATCCAGATCACCTCCCATCCCAATCTCCCCCCGTCCAGGTGTCCCGGTCGCCCTCTGGACCGATTGGCCCTCCTCTCCCGGTTGCCCCCATACCAATCAGATCTCCCCTCCCGATGCAGTGGCCCAAAATTCAAAGCCTCTTTGACAGCGAGCTGCCTGGGAACACCCAGCAGGTGTCCGCAGCTCGCCAGTCTCATTTAAATGGAGCCTGAGGCCCAATATCGGGTGCGCTTGGGCCTATTAGTTCAGGCACAGCGATCATTCCCTGTGCCCAGTTTGCACTCGTGGGCCGGCATGAATGTATTTCTAGGCCATAGATCGGAATTTCCTGCACCAGCGGTTCTGAAAGGGATGCTGTCTGCCTTTAAAGGTGTGCTGCTGTCTGGTGTGAAGGAAAGGTGCGGGCAGAATGACCCCATTTAGTGATTAAGCTTTGGGGATTCTTCTACAGTAGGTCCTGCAGCAAAAGTTAACTCTCTTTAGAGAGGAGGGACCTGCAGTAAAGAGTACCATTAGAGCAGCATGGATAGAGGTGATGGAAAGTATAAGTACAGTCTCATATAGAGAATATAGCCCAATACTAATTTATGCCCTGGTTACATCACACCAAGTGACACTGACGCGCCTCAATAACTTCAAGACTCGAAGTTAGCAGAATAAAACTAGGCTTTTATTAGCAAAGAAAAGATGCCGGTGGCTGCACCTAGCTTCACCTGGCGTGCTGCTGTTCTACTGCAGGACAAGCCTGGACTTGTCTTAAGTAGGGCCAGGTATGGGCGGAGCCGACACACAAAGGGGGCGGTGCCCTATACACAATACAAGGTACAAACACCGGAGCAGGCAATACAATATATACAGTTAACTACAGAGTCTGATGAATGGCATATTTAATCACAGACACAAACTGTAAATAGCTGTGGTTATACTGCCTGCTCACACTGCCGTTGAGTAGGGGAAGGCAAAACTCCATACGCTGTACTCAAATGTATGCTTAGAGCAGTCTCAGCCTGAACCTGAGAGGAGATGAGAAAGACATTTTCTGGCCTACCTAAGGCTACCAAGGTAAGTGTGCAAACATGTGACAACATTTTAACAGGTTGTTTTGACAAAGCATATTTATTATTCTTCACTGTAAAACTTGATGCGCCATCACAGAGGGAGATTGCAGTGAACTTTTCCAGCTGTTCATCTTTTTAATGCACAAGGACTCTCTTCCCTGCACTATATAATGTAGCCATATCAAAGGGCTGATGTTGTTGCGGTTGAAATGTAGCAAATAACAAGCGCCAGATCCAATGCTTAGCGGGTTCCTTCAGGCTGCATGTTCACATACTCACATAAGGTGGCTAGTATCTTGGGCACTTGGGTAGTACACACCTCTCGCATTCCACTGTCCAACGTATATTTATTTTACAACTTTTATGAAGAAAAGGCTGAACATAACAGATTGCATACAAAAAGGCGAGGGGTCACTAAAACCATGCCCTTTGACTCCTTAAGAGGAAAAGGCCACGAGTTTGTGTGTGGACAAAATAGCTGGAGTGGAGGAGAGCAAAGTCAGAGGCCTCCCTGAGCTCATGGCTAGAGAGCATTCTCCTGTTTGTCGTTAAAAAAGGATTTCACCCCCTCCTTCACTGAATTATATAATGTGACTGCAGAGTGGCGTAAGAAAACTACTAGGCACTTGATCTAAGCATTAAACAAAGCTTTAATCAACTGTTTTTCAACATGGCGATCTAGTTGTGTCCTTCATTAGTTCCTGTTAAAGAATGTCCTGAGCAAGCTGGGCCCATGCCCGAGTATTTATATTCTCCCTGGACAGCGCCACCAGCAGGCCGCCCAGTATTATTTCATAAGTCATTTCCACATGAATGACAAGATTCATGTCACAGAGCATGTTTGATATTTGGTCACCAAATTCTTAGAACTTGTTTTGCCAAATTCAGTAAACAAGATGATAAATGATTCACATTAGGCGACAGAATGTTGACTATTTCTTCACATAGTGTAAGCTAAATCATGGAAGCTGCTTGCTAAACCAACCATCAGTTTATACTTGACACAGTTATTACTGTTTGGATTTCAGGAAGTTCCTAAATTGGTCATAATGCCTGCATCTGCCAATAAACACCATCAAAAACATCTTCAAAGCATAACACCAGTTACATATAAAAAGAGCCTGAAAAAAATGTTTGTTCCGCTTCGCATACTAAAGTCAGTCTCATTGACAAAGAAACTAACAGTATCAGCTTCATGTAAATAGGCCAATGGTGACTTTCTGAGCCCGGCCTGGATTACTGGATGATTGGAATATAGCCCAATACTAATTTATGCCCTGGTTACATCACACCAAGTGACACAAACTGTAAATAGCTGTGGTTATACTGCCTGCTCACACTGCCGTTGAGTAGGGGAAGGCAAAACTCCATACGCTGTACTCAAATGTATGTTTAGAGCAGTGTTCACTAGACTGTGATTGATGTTGAGATTTATAATGATAGATCAGAACTGACAGGGTAGTCAGCTCTATTTAGTCATTAGAAATCAAGTGGCAGTGTAGCTGGAAAACAAAGTTTTTTTTTAAACAGTTTAAAAGTTTAAGTAAAGAAAGCTGGCTGCTCAGCACTTCTTGAAGCACTTTGGGGGAGAAATTCGGTGGAGCCGCAAACGGGGCGCCAAGCTCGCCTGGGCGCCGGAATTAGCACAGCGATCGGAGCAGTTGCGACCGCTGGAAATTCAGCTTGAACGCCCCAAGAGGGACACGGGGCGAGGCTCGAGGCGCTCCGCATCCCTCTTAGGGCGCTGAAACTGAATATCGCAGTGCAACGTGCCGCAGCGCCACACGCTGCGGCATAGCGCTCCGGTACTGCAGGCCTTCCTCCATTGTTAAGGGGGAGGGGCCTGCACCAGCGCGATCGGAAATTGCGAGTGCCGGCAAAAGAGCCCGGCACCGAGGAGAAGTGCCGGGCTCTTGGAAAACAGCCGGCACTGCTGCAGGGGGCAATCAGGAGGCCGGGGATGGAGGTGCTGGCAGGCGGCCGCCGAAAAAAACGGCCGCCCTGCACCTCCACCTTAATTTGCGCCACTGCCGCCACAGGTAGGCCCCGTGAACCGGGCGCGATTTGCGAACGGCGCTACAGAGGCGGGCGCTACCAAATATCGAGATCGGGGCGGTAGCGGGGCGCTGCGCACACCGATGACGTCATCGGTGGTGGCGCAGCGCAACAGGCTAACGCCGCCATTAGTGCCCCAGCTAAATATAGCGGGAGGCGCGGCCAGTGGCGCTAAAGCCACTGAGTGCCACTGGTGGCACAGCCCACCGAATTTCTAGGACTTTATGTTTTGGATTGCAAAAAATATGTAGTAAAGGAGCGAGAAAGTAAATTTTCAGATCGTATGTACTGTATCTATATACATTTCACTGACATACATTACATTGCTACACAGGCCCGATAATATTTGTGTGGAATTGTTTTCAATCTCGAGTGTTTTGTTTTTCTACAGAAAGCTTCCTCCATTTGCATGTGAAAGAAAACAATAGTGTATTTATTAATTCACTCTAGTGTGAATGTATGTCACACAAACCTTTCTGTTCTATGAATATTTGGTGCACTCACAAAGTTGTGAAACACCGCTGTGGAAATGTCCAATATTTTTATCGCACTGATAATCATGGAAGAGACTAAAATGATCATGAAAATATTGTAAGGGGTATTTACTGTCTGGCATGGTGTCTAGAAGCATGTTACCACGGCTGTAAGCAAAGGATGTACAATGATATCAGTATGTCAGCAAACAAATCTGTTACTAAAACAGTTTGCTTCAAAACAGATATTGAAAACTAACTAATCTTTCAGTAGATTTAGTGTCTGATGCAACATACTAGTGATGAATATTTCATATTTTGGGAAAGGTTGGAGTGGGTATTTTCTGGCTGCTTTAGAAACATTAATTCCCAAAAATTCATCAGTTAATGACCGTACCTCTCTCTAAGACCAGATCTCATTTATTATAGAATCTATGGCCCGGATTTTCTGGGGCCTATGGCCACGTACGCGGTACACGGCCCTAAGTGCCCCACAAGTTCCGGGTTTCCGCATTCGATGCGTATGTGCGAAAACCCGGAACTTGCGACCTGTCAGGTTTCAGCTCGACAGATCCATCACATCCCCAGGAAATGGACGATAGCAAAATACTGCGGTTGCTGGAAATCCGAAATAACAACAGAAAATGCTGGAAAAACTCAGCAGGCCAGGCAACATCCGTGGAGAGAGAAACAGAGTTAACGTTTCAGGTCGAAGCCCCTTCGTCAGGACTGAGAAAAAAAAGCAGGAAATGAACAGATGAAAAAGCAAGTTTGGGGGCTGGGAAATGGGGGAGGGGATGAAAGAACAAAAGGGAAGGGGCTGAGGTTATGAACTGTTTTTCAACATGGAGATCTCGTTGTGTCCATCACTAGCTCCTGTTAAAGAATGTCCTGAGCAAGCTGGGCTCATGCCCGAGTATTTATACTCTCCCTGGACAGCGCCACCAGCAGGCCGCCCAGTATCATTTCATAAGTCACTTCCACATGAATGACAAGATTCATGTCACGGTGGTTTGATGTTTGGTAGTGGGGTCATGGTCCAGGTGGAGGTAGGAGGAGGTGTCGGAGAGTTGGTGTTCAGCTTCCGCTAAGTAGACGTCGGTTCACCAAACAACAACAGCACCACTCTTGTCAGGAGGTTTAATGACAATGTCGGGGTTGGATCTGAGAGAATGGAGTGCTGCAAGTTCAGAGGGAGGTAGGTTGGAGTGAGTGAGGGGAGCAGAGAAATGGAGACGGCTGATGTCACGGTGGCAGTTAGCAAAGAAAAGATCTAGAGAGGGTAAGAGGCCAGGGGGAGGGGTCCAGGTAGAACGAGAATTATGAACGCGGGAAAAAGGGTCAGCCGTGCAGGGGGAAGACTCCTGGCCAAAGAAGTGGGCACGGAGACAAAGACAGCGGAAAAAGAGCTCAGCATTGAGGTGGGGGCGTAAGGGGATGAAGCTCAGGCCTTTGCTGAGGACTGATCATTCGGGGTCAGAGAGGGGAAGGTCAGAGGGGATAGTGAAAACGCGGCTGGGGTGAGATTGGGAGAAGTGGGGTCAGAGGAAAGTGAAGGGGAAGAAGGTTCCGGAGGGGCGTTGGTGTTCAAGAGTTGATGAAGCTTGCGATCCTTGACATCGGAAAGGAAGAAAGCTTTTTGTTGGAGCGTCGGATGAGTCGAGGGATGAAATGGAAATGTGGACCCGGACAGCTTTGAGATAGAGTGCATCAGTGCTACATAAGAACATAAGAACATAAGAAATAGGAGCAGGAGTAGGCCAATTGGCCCCTCGAGCCTGCTCCACCATTCAATAAGATCATGGCTGATCTGATCCTAACCTCAAATCTTCTATCACTCTCCATCCCACCGAACCCATGTGATCTCCCGGGAGAGGCGAAAAACCAGATAAAAACCCAATGGCCAATTTGGGAGAAAAAATCTGGGAAATTCCTCTCTGACCCATCTAGGCGATCGAAACTCTTCCAGGAGATCACTCTGTCCCTATATTTTCTACAGTACTTACTTTCTGTAAAAGGCGATCTCCACTCCAGCCAGGAACAGGAATAAAACCATCTCCTGAAATCTAACAGAATTAGAACACAAGAAGTAGGAACAGAACCAGGCCACACGGCCCCTGGGCCCGCTCCACTACCCACAGGGCCATGACCATTCCGAACCTAGACTCATGTCCAATTTCCTGCCCGCTCCCCGTAACCCTTAATTCCCTTTACTTCTAGGAAACTATCTATTTCTGTTTTAAATTTATTTAATGATGTAGCTTCCACAGCTTTCTGGGGCAGCAAATTCCACAAACCTACCACCCTCTGAGTGAAGAAGTTTCTCCTCATCTCAGTTTTGAAAGAGCAGCCCCTTATTTTAAGATTATGCCCCCTAGTTCTAGTTTCACCCATCATTGGGAACATCCTCACTGCATCCACCCGATCAAGCCCCTTCACAATCTTATATGTTTCAATAAGATCGCCTCTCATTCTTCTGAACTCCAATGAGTAGAGTCCCGATCTACTCAACCTCTCCTCATATGACCACCCCCTCATTCCCGGGATTAACCGAGTGAACCTTCTTTGTACTGACTCAAGAGCAAGTATGTCTTTTCTTAAGTATGGACACCAAAACTGTATGCAGTATTCCAGGTGCGGTCTCACCAATACCTTGTATAACTGCAGCAATACCTCCCTGCTTTTATATTCTATCCCCCTAGCAATAAAAGCCAACATTCCATTGGCCTTCTTGATCACTTGCTGCACCTGCATACTAACTTTTTGAGTTTCGTGCACCAGGACCCCCAGATCCCTTTGTACTACAGTACTTTCCAGTTTCTTGCCATTTCTTGCTGAAGAGAGAGGTCGAGCGTGGATCTCAAGATGCGGCGAGAGCAGTAGTTCGAGGAACGATGAATATCTTGGAGATATTTGTAATCCTGGGTGGATCCGAAACACGAAGGGTGGACGTTTAGTTGGAATCCACGTGGAATAAGTCGGAAGCAGAGAGAGTTGCTGAGGGAAATGATATGGCTGTGAAACCAAGTCTTGGCAGATATCTGATCAAACATGAGAAGGAAAACTGAAAGCAATGAAGATGAAGAAGGTTGAAGAACCAAACGGAGATCCCATCGAAGAGAAGAGCAGAACTTCTTCAAGGTGGGCGTTCCTAGAAGAGAACCAAACACTAATACGACAGCAAAATACTGCGGATGCTGGAAATCCAAAATAAAAACAGACAACGCTGGAAAAACTCAGCAGGCCAGGCAACATCCGTGGAGAGAGACACAGAGTCAACGTTTCAGGTCGAAACCCTTCTTCAGAACTGAGGAAAAAAAGCAGGAAATTAAACGGATGTAAAAGCAAGTTTGGGGGCTGCGTTTGGTCTCCTCTGCATTGGGGAGACCAACCGCAGATTGGGTGACCGCTTTGCGGGACACCTCGGTTCAGTCCGTAAGGGTGACCCCGAGCTTCCGGTCGCCTGTCATTTTAATTCACCGCCCCATTCCCACTCAGACCTCACCGTCCTTGAGCTCTTGCATTGTTCCACGGAAGCTCAGCGTAAGCTCGAGGAACAGCACCTCATCTTCCGTTTAGGCACTTTACAGCCTTCCGGACTCAATATCCAGTTCAACAATTTCAGATCATAACCTCGGCCCCTATCATATTTATATATTTTTTATCCACACTTTTGGTTTGTGCCTTTTCCTTTTTTTCTTCTCTCCCACATGGCAGCTGTCTTTCATTCTGCCAGCGCAATTCACACTTCACCTAGAGCCATCTTTTGTTTCTTAATCTGTCCTATTACCATCTCATCTCGCCTTGAATATCTCTTAGTGTCTCTTCACCTCTCACAAACCTTCCCTTTTGTTCTTTGATCCCCGCCCCCATTTCCCAGCCCCAAACTTGCTTTTTCATCTGTTTCATTTCCTGCTTTTTTTTTCTCAGTTTCTGATGAAGGGTTTCGACCTGAAACGTTAACTCTGTTTCTCTCTCCACGGATGTTTCCAGCGTTTTCTGCTGTTATCCTGGGAAATAGACGCTCGCTGGCGGAAAGTTGGGCTATTTGCCCAACTACTGCTCAGCGAATGCCCACGAAATTCTTACGCCGGGTAAAAGCAGACATAGGCCCTTCTTTTCCCAGTGTAAAAGTTTAAATAAATATTAAAATAATTTATTTTTAATTATTAAACTTAAAAAAATTTTAAAATTAGTTATAGGTTATTTTTAACCCCTTTAAAACGTAAAAAAAGTTTTAATTAACTTTTTGTTTTAAATGTTTAATTTAATTGTATTTTAATTAATTTTGAGCATCTGATGATTTATTTTTATTTAACTGGTGTGTAATTGTGTTTTTTGGGTGATTCCTATTCATGCTTATGAGGATTCCATATGTAAATATAATCTCCATAAGCATAATGGGGATTTCCCTTTTTGATTGGTTGGCCTGGCTCACGTGATCCCAGGGGCGCTTCCGAACTGCCTGCACCCCTGGGGTACATGGGCCTTTACCCATGCGTATGTGTTGAGGCACAGGAGCGTGAGTCTACAAATCTCCGGGACCATCATAAGAACATAAGAAGTCGGAGCAGGAGTAGGCCATACGGCCCCTCGGGCCTACTCCGCCATTCAATAGAATCATGGCTGATCCAAACCTAGACTCACGTCCACTTCCCTGCCCTCTCCCCGTAACCCCTAATTCCCTTATCAGCTAGGAAATTATCTATCTCCGTTTTAAATCTATTTAATGTTGCAGCTTCCACAGCTCTCTGGGGTAGCAAATTCCATAGATTTACTACCCTCTGAGTAAAGAGGTTTCTCCTCATCTCAGTTTTGAAAGGGCAGCCCCTTATTCTAAGATTATGCCCCCTAGTTCTAGTCTCACCCATCAGTGGAAACATCCTCACCGCATCCACCCGATCAATCCCCCTCACAATCTTATATGTTTCGATAAGATTGCCTCTCATTCTTCTGAACTCCAATGAGTAGAGTCCCAACCTACTCAACCTTTCCTCATACATCAACCCCCTCATCTCCGGAATCAGGCAGGTTAGTACTTTGCTTGAGGTTCGGAGGCATTTGTCCGCGGGAAACCTCCAACCACAAATTCAGGCCCATAGAGTCTTACAACACAGAAAGAAGCCATTCAGCCCATCATGTCCGTACCGGCTCCTTAAAAGAGCTATTAGTCCCACTCCTCTGCTCTTTCCCCATAGCCCTGCAATTATCATCCCTTCAAGTACTTATCCAATTATCTTTTGGGAGTTATTATTGAATCTGCTTCCTCCATCCTTTCAGGCAGTGCAATCCAGATCATAACAACTCACTGTATAAAAAAAATTCTCCACATCTCACCTCTGTCTCTTTTGTCAATCACCTTAAATCTGTGTACCTCTGGTTACTGACCCTCCTGCCAGTGGAAACAGTTTCTCCTTATTTACTCTATCAAAACCCTTCATGATTTAGAACACCACTATCTAATCTCCTCTTAACCTTCTCTGCTCTAAGGAGAACACTCTCAACTTCTCCAGTCTCTTTATGTGAATGAAGTCCATCATCCCTGGTACTATTCTAGTAAATCTCCTCTGCACCCTCTCCAAGGCCTTGACATCCTTCCTAAAGTGTGGTGCCCAGAATTAGATACCCCAGCTGAGGCCTAACTAGCGATTTATTTAAAAAATTTGATAATGCTCCTCTGAAGTGCCCTGGGTCATTTTTCTACGTTAAAGGTGCTATATAAATGCAAGTTGTTGTTAGTGTTGTTTAGCATAAGGTCTTTGCTTTTGTACTCTATGCCATTATTTATAAAGTCAAGGATGCTCTTTTAACAGCCTTATCAACGCGTCCACAGAATTTGCCCACCTATTGAGCAGTCTATCTATGTGTCTATCAGAGGGAACTTTATTCTGAAGAAAGAACCTCCCTATCAACACTCCTTTTAAAATCACAATTCAGTTCAACATCTCTTTATTTTCTCTATTTTTCTTCACTTTTAGAAGAATTTTCTTTGCATGTCGAGTTCTGATATCTTATGAGCCAATGTCTACAAATGACGAATGCAATAATACAAAGAATCAGTACATCGAGTTGAAGTGGTAAAAATCACTGAAGCTTGTTAACTGTATCTTTCCTGAGGTTAATGCTTACACTCCAGAGCCCAGTAGGCAGCGCAAGCCATTTCCTCTTTAAAGTTCTCAGCTCATTTCTATTGATTTTTATTTGAATAACATTGCATGTTACAATCAGTTTAATAAAACAGTAGGCTAACATTTTAACTTTCAGAACCCAATTCATACATTCCAGTAACCCTCTAGGCAGTACAGCTACAGAGAGGAACAAGTTAGATTCCGAAGGCAGACAGAATAAGAAATAACAGTAACAGAATTTTTTTTGGTGTTAACAACACAATTACTATGTATCCCTATCATTTACCATTGGTGGAAAATCTTGAAGATATGGAGTAAAATGGTGGGCTGGCCTTAAACAATGTGACAAGCCGTTTGCTGTATAGGACTCATTCTACGGTAGGCAATGTCTGGAAACCAATATAAAAATAACATTTGACACTGCTCCGAATACTGCAAGCTATTTTTTTAAATGTTAGCTTCAACAAAAAGATTTTAAAATTCATTGTAAAAATATGTAATATATGGGGAAAAACATAAAGGTGCAGGATATTGTGTGGACAGTAATATGACACCAGGAAATAGTTGGACGGTGACGTTTGATGCAATCAGACAATGGGAATTGAATTTGTATCTTTCTGGTACCAAAGGCTCTCTACATAAAACGCCCGTCAGAATTTTCAGTAATGGCTTTGAAGTTATTTTTGGCATATCTGTGTTGCTGTAGATTTTTATATATATATATATATGTCAAGAGCTCCTTTGTTGAATTTTAATTACACTGCGATCACTTCTGATTTGTTTCATACCATTCACTAAACTTTGCAAAAAATGGGCAGCATGGGGCTACTGTGAGCACACTTCAGCTTTTCTGTGGTCCTGTGTGTTTGTATATTTTTCATATATTGTCTGACAAGTAGGTCAATTAAAGGTCCAAATTTATAAACATTTAGAAACTCATCCCCAAGATTCCCTGTTATATCTCTGAAATGGTTAAAAACAAATTAAGTAAACATCTGCAAATCATGTTTTAAGAGGTGATACCTCAGGATATGGATGTTACTGACAAGGCTGAGTTTATTGTCCATGCCTAGTTCTCTTGAGAAGGTGGTGATGAACCATTGTAGTCTATGTGATAATTTAAAAAAATTATTTTTTCATTCTTGAGATGTGGGCATCACTGTCAAAGCTGGCATTTATTGTCCATCTCTAGTTGCCCTGTGAAGGTGGTGGTGGGCCTTCTTCTTGAACTGAAGTGGTTTGATACAACTGAGTGGCTTGCTAGGCCACTTCAGAGTGATGGTTAAGGCACACTGAAAGAAGAAAGACTTGCATTTATATTGTGCCTTTCACAACCTCATGGCGTCCCAAAACACTTGACAGCAAATTAAGCACTTTTGAAGTGTTGTCACTGTTGCTGTAGGACTGGAGTCACATATAGGCCACACTGGGTACGGGTGGCAGGTTTCCTTCCCTAACTGACATCAGTGACCCAGTTGGATTTTTATGACAATTCAACAGTTTCATGGGTACTTTTACTGATACCAGTTATTTATTTCAAGATTTTTTAAAAACCAATTCAAAGGGCTTGAATTTCACAGGGCCGTGGAGGCGGGAATGGAGGCGAGTGGGGGGTTAAAATTGCAAAAAGTGGCGGGCCCAACCCCGCCTCCATCCCGCCTCCAAGCAATTTTCAAGAAATCGTGTTTACTGCTCCCGTCTCCGTCCCGCCTCCAAGAAGCAGGATAGGCCCTTAACAAGCACTAAATTGCCACTATTATCCCATTTTGAAAGGCCTTTGTGATTTTAACCCTTTTCCCACGTGAAGCACGCCTGCTCTGAAACACGATGGTGAAACCTGGCGGGAGCACAATTGGATTGCTGACTAATAGGATATTTCATCAGCCATCATTTGCAGGTTGCAGGACTTTGTTGTCTCAGGTCTGGGGGAACTTTTAGAAGGCATAACCACAGCTGTGGAAGTTTGGAGCCTGACACCCATCTCCAGTGTGGCCTCCTGGGAAACCCCTCTCGCCACCTTGACTGAGCGCCTCCTCAACTGAGGCATAAGAACATAAGAAATAGGAGCAGGAGTAGGCCAATCGGCCCCTCGAGCCTGCTCCACCATTCAGTAAGATCATGGCTGATCTGATCCTAACCTCAAATCTACTATCACTCTCCATCCCACCCGAACCCATGTGATCTCCGGGGAGAGGTGAAAAACCAGGTAAAAAACCCAATGGCCAATTTGGGAGAAAAAATCTGGGAAATTCCTCTCCGACACATCTAGGCGATCGAAACTTGTCCAGGAGATCACTCTGTCCCTGTATTTCCTACAGTACTTACCTTCTGTAAAAGGTGATCTCCACCCCAGCCAGGAACAGGCCCAATTTACTCTTGAAGGACACCTAGCTGGCAGCCTGTTCGATGTCTCCACTATCCCTGTGAATAGAACCATCTCCTGAAATCTAACACAAAATTAGAACACAAGAGGTAAGAGCAGGACCAGGCTACACGGCCCCTGGGCCCGCTCCGCTACCCACAGGGCCATGACCATTCCAAACCTAGACTCATGTCCAATTTCCTGCCCGCTCCCCATAACCCCTAATTCCCTTTATTTCTAAGAAACTGTCTATTTCTGTTTTAAATTTATTTAATGATGTAGCTTCCACAGCTTTCTGGGGCAGCAAATTCCACAGACCTACTACCCTCTGAGTGAAGAAGTTTCTCCTCATCTCAGTTTTGAAAGAGCAGCCCCTTATTCTAAGATTATGCCCTCTAGTTCTAGTTTCACCCATCATTGGGAACATCCTCACCGCATCCACCCGATCAAGCCCCTTCACAATCTTATATGTTTCAATAAGATCGCCTCTCATTCTTCTGAACTCCAATGAGTAGAGTCCCAATCTACTCAACCTCTCCTCATATGTCCACCCCCTCATCCCCGGGATTAACCGAGTGAACCTTCTTTGTACTGACTCAAGAGCAAGTATGTCTTTTCTTAAGTATGGACACCAAAACTGTATGCAGTATTCCAGGTGCGGTCTCACCAATACCTTGTACAACTGCAGCAATACCTCCCTGTTTTTATATTCTATCCCCCTAGCAATAAAAGCCAACATTCCATTGGCCTTCTTGATCATTTGCTGCACCTGCATACTAACTTTTTGAGTTTCGTGCACCAGGACCCCCAGATCCCTTTGTACTACAGTACTTTCCAGTTTCTTGCCATTAAGATAATAACTTGCTCTATGATTTTTCCTGCCAAAGTGCATAACCTCACACTTTCCAGTATTGTATTCCATCTGCCAAATCTCTGCCCACTTACGTAGCCTGTCTATGTCCCCTTGCAGGTTTTTTATGTCTTCCTCACTCACTACTTTCCCTCCCATCTTTGTATCATCTGCAAACTTTGATATGTTACACTCGGTCCCCTCCTCCAAATCGTTAATATAGATTGTAAAGAGTTGGGGACCCAGCACTGACCCCTGCGGAACACCACTAGTTACTGATTGGCAGTCTGAGAATGAACCATTTATTCCAACTCTCTGCTTTCTGTTAGATAGCCAATCCTCCACCCATGCCAGAATATTACCCCCAATCCCGTGATTTTTTATCTTGAGCAATAATCTTTTGTGCGGCACCTTGTCAAATGCCTTTTGGAAGTCCAAATACACTACGTCCACTGGTTCCCCTTTATCCACCCTGTATGTTACTTCCTCAAAGAACTCAAGCAAATTTGTCAAACATGACTTCCCCTTCATAAAACCATGCTGACTTTGTCCTATTACATTATGTTTATCCAAATATCCCGTTACTTTCTCCTTAATAATGGACTCTAACATTTTACCAACCACAGATGTTAGGCTAACAGGTCTATAGTTTCCAGCCTTCTGCCTACTACCCATTTTAAATAAGGGTGTTACATTAGCAGTTTTCCAATCTGCCGGGACCTTTGCTGAGTCCAGGGAGTTTTGGAAAATTATTACCAATGCATCCACAATCCCTACCGCCACTTCCCTCAAGACCCTAGGGTGTAAGCCATCAGGTCCAGGGGATTTATCCGCCTTGAGTCCCATTATTTTACCGAGTACCACTTCCTTAGTGATTTTAATCGTATTTAGCTCCTCCTCCCCTAGAGCCCCCTTTTTGTCCAGTGTTGGGATATTCTTAGTGTCCTAAGCATGGGAGCCATTTATTTCCTTCCCTTCTGGACATCAGATGAGGACGAGGACCAACCGCGGCACCAGCAGAACCATGAACAGCAGCAGCACCAACATCAGCAGCAACAACAGGAGTGCCAGGGTCTCCAGAATCGCCGTGGTTTGCTGTGCACTTCACAAAATGGCACAGCGTCATGGCTTGCAGATTCCTGAGGAAAAAGTGGCTCCTCAGATGAGGAGGAGGAGGAGCTAGAGGAGGAGGTGGAGGAGGAGGAGGAGAGCGAAAATGAACATCTTGCAGAGGCCCATCAACCAGAGGCAGCAGTACGCGAGAACATTGCTGCCCGGGATGCAAGGAACACACTCATCTTGGCCAGATTTGCTTAGCCTAGCCAATCAAGCACATTTGCCTCGCAGCTTCTTACCAGAGCTTCGACAATGGCCAAGAACCAGCGGATTCCTAACAATTTGACCACCATACTGACAATTGCAAGTAATCCTAAGCCCTCAATGTGGAAGTCCCATTAGCGAAATGACACACGCCACAACTGCAGCAGTAGCCATTAGATTTTTTATTTACAGTAACCATCTGATGACTTTTTAACATGAAACATCAAATTTCACCCAAGTGACTACCCTTGTGACTATTTGTGCAATATCTTTCTCTTACGCGTGCTCCTACGTGGTGCTTCCCCTGTGGTTTCAGCAGATGTGGAGGCCCCTTGCTCAGTTTCCTGCTGCTCCTGTCTCGACACCTTTGGCGGGCGTCCTCTGGGGTTGCGAACCTGTGAGGGCTCGCCAACAGTCTGCTGCTCCTGCGGCTGTGCAGGGGTTGAGACGCCAATCTCAGTTGGGTGTGGACTCTGGTGTGGCTCTGACCGAGGGCCCTGCAGTGGCATGGAAGTGTGAGCGCTTGGAGAGGAGCCCCCACTTCCTTGATGTCTGCCACCAACTTACCTCTAATGGGTCAGGTCCCCCTCAGCGCTTGCAAGCGGCTTGAGAGCACCTTGCTGCACATCAGCGGGGCCATGGGGACCCGTATCTGCACTGGCAGTCCTACTCAGAAGGACTTCCATGAAGGTCTGGTTTCTCTGTTCAATAGACGACCATCGCTCCTCCAGAAATGTCATTCTATTCAGAACACTCACCATGTTTTCTGCACTCTGATGACTTATCACCACCATGGAGGTTGCCATCCTTTCCATGGTGATGCATTCATGTGCCAATGACTCCACAAAGGATCTGCTCAGGTTCGCAATGGACTCCTCCATTCGCTCCACACTTGCAGCGACCCTGGAGACAAAACCTGCCAGAGACTCCTGCATCTGTTCCTGGAGTTCCAGCACTGCTGATCTTGTGGATGGACCCAGAGGCAGAGGGTCGACATGCAGCTGAGCCGAGCTGGGGGAGTCCTGCACCCTCCGACTGCTGTCCCTGTCTCCACCATCTGCTGATGCTCACTTGTGAGCTGTGATACACCAGGTGACAACACTACTCTATCTCGCGAAGGTCCCACCGAGGTGTGAGTGTCTGCGCTGGTGCTGGGTGTGCTGAATTCTGCTGACGCTGCGCCCTCAGAGGTTGCAGCTTCCTCTGAGGAGTCCGGATGCTCAGCCTCTTCCTCCTGGCTAGTGGGGATGGGTGCTGTCGATGGTCATGTGGGGGAGTAAAGGAAAGAGTCAGAGATGTGATGCCAAGGTTACATGCACATTGCATATTGCAGATGATCATAAGTCCATCTGTTAGAGCTTCAGAATCATTATCAGCAACTCATGCAATGTCAATGAAAGAGATGGAAAACTATTCTGTCACCAGCTTGCTGTGATGCACCTGTCTGTCCATCCCCCACTTGCGCATCATCCTCCACTCCCACGAACTCCAGAACCGCATCCTCCCAGGGGGTGAGCTGGGCTACTGAGGGTGGCCCTCCTCCTGTCCTCGCTCTTTCCCTCTTATTGTGAGCTCTCTTTTCCTGCAATGAGGGAGCCAAGTGGAGTTTGAGTGAGAATGAAGGTGTGAGTGTAGAGAATCCATAGCATAGATGCTTAGAAGGAGACAAAGATGGAGTGAGGTGGCAAGACCAAGGGCTCTCCCTGTGTGTTGTAAGTTGTTTTCATAGCATCACAATGATAGGGAGTGTGAGGGCTGTGTAGTCGAATAGTTAGGTGAATGTGACCATAGAGAGAGAGGGAATGAGTAAGGGTGCATGTATGTCAGTGTCAAGTGGGATGTGAAGGAAAAGATTGCTAAAGCTGAGTGCTGGTGAGGCGAGGCAATGGGGATCAGATTGAGGGTGATGGGAAAGTCATACTCACTTTTCCAGTGTGCAGAAGGTCATGAAACCTCTTCCTGCACTGAAGCCATGTTTTGTGGGTTATCGACAAAAAATTGACCTCCTGGGCCACCTGGATCCACACAGCCTTGGTCTGCTTGGGAGGCTTCTTCTTCCCTGAAGAAGGGAAGAGCACCTCTTTATTGGCACTTGCTCCCTCCACTAAAGCTTGTAGGGCAACGTCATCAAACCTGGGAGCAGACCTAGGTCTCTCGCTGGTCATTCTGCCTCCAGGTCCCTGTAGCATGAAAGGCCAAAAGGTTGGCAGTCTGCAGAAGAAGCAAGGCTTGTTGCAGACCTTAAATGCAGCAGCAATGATGATGTCATCGGAGGCGAGTTTCAGACTGAAAAAACTAATTGGCCATGGGTTCCCACACGCTGGAACTCAATTGCCCACTTAAGTTAAAATCGCATCAATCTCCCACATCGATTTAGAATTGGGTGGCTAACACGAAAAGCGGATTACACGACCCCAGCCTGCCCCACTGACAAAATCCAGCCCAAAGTCTCAAACTTTTATGGTGGGATTTGAAGTCATGTTTCCTGGATTATTAGTCCAGCCATTGAATTACTAGCCCAGTAACATAACTATTACATTACCCTAATACAACAGCAAAATACTGCGGATGCTGGAAATCTGAAATAACAACAGAAAATGCTGGAAATACTCAGCAGGCCAGGCAGCATCCGTGGAGAGAGAAACAGAGTTAACGTTTCCGGTCTGGGACCCTTCATCAGAACTGGACAAAGCAGGAGATGTAACAGATATTAAGCAGCCTCCACATTCAACCGATCACCCTCCGCCATTTCCGCCACCTCCAATGTGATCCCACCACCAAATACATCTTCCCCTCACCTCCCCTTTCAGCATTCCGAAGGGACCGCTCCCTCCGCGACACCCTGGTCCACTCCTCAATCACCCCCAACAGCCCTTCTTCTTCGCCTGGCACCTTCCCGTGCAAGCGCAGGAGATGCAACACATGACCTTTTACCTCCTCCCTTCCCACTGTCTGGGGCCCTAAACACCCCTTCCAGGTGAAACAGCGATTTACTTGCACTTCTTGCAATTTAATATACTCTATTCGCTGCTCACGATGTGGTCTCCTCTACATTGGGGAGACCAAACGCAGATTGGGTGACCGCTTTGCGGAACACCTCCGTTCAGTCCGTAAGGGTGACCCTGAGCTCCCGGTCGCCTGTCACTTTAATTCTCCGCTTCACTCCCACTCTGATCTCTCTGTCCTCGGCCTATTACATTGTTCCAATGAAGCTCAATGTAAGCTCGAGGAACAGCACCTCATCTTTCGATTCGGCACTTTACAGCCTTCCGGACTCAACATCGAGTTCAACAATTTCAGATAATAATCCCTGCCCCCATTTTTCATGCTGTATGATTTTGCCACTCCAATTTGCAACATTTTCACAGTATGTTCTTTCAATTCCTTCCTCCCCTCCTAACCCCACCCCCCCTGTCTCTGCACCTGCTTAATATCTGTTACATCTCCAGCTTTTTCCAGTTCTGATGAAGGGTCCCAGACCTGAAACGTGTGTGGTTTGGTGACTAGAGTCGGGGACCTACTCGATGGCGGAGGAGCGGGCTGGATGGCGCCAGAGGAGCTGGCGCGACGCATGTCGTGGGTCGACGTCCGGCTCGCGGTCGATGCCATCGGGGCGGTGAAAGCGATGTTGCCCCCCGGCGCCACGAGGTGCGTCGAGGCGGCTCGGGCACGTGGGGAGATCCCGTCCGAGCTTACTCCCGTTCGGATGGAATTCCTTATCGGCGCCTTGCCCCGAGACTCCCCTCGGGGATCGGCGCCTCACAACTTGAGCCGTCTCGAGGAAATACCCTCCGTGCTTTTTCATTCTGCGCGGAGGGGTTTCCTGTACGGGCTGCTCTTGCACACCTTCCACTTTGCCATCTTCGCCTGCCGTCCGGACACGCCGTGGCGTGCCGTTTTACCTCCGGACGGAGGCGGGGGTCCCCAATGGGGGGCTCTCTATGCGGGAGTCCTCCCCTGTTCTATCGGGGATTTGGCCTGGAGGGTGTTGCACAGAGCAGTTCCGTGCAATAGATTTTTAAGCAGGTTTACGGACTCCCAGGCCGCTTGTTTGTTTTGCGGTCTGGAGGAGTCCGTTTTTCACGTGTACACGGGGTGTGAGAGGTTGCAGCCCCTCTTTCACTATTTGAAGGGGCTGCTCCTCAAATTTTGGTTGCACTTCAGTCCCACGCTCTTGATCTACGGTCACCCGGTGCGGAGGGGAGCAGCCAGGTCGGAGGACCTCCTCGTGGGCCTGCTCCTGGGCCTGGCCAAGAAAGCCATCAATTGGTCCAGGCAGCGGGCGGCCGAGGGGGTCGTCCGGCCGGATTGCCTCCCTCTCTTCCGCGGCCATGTTCGCGGCCGGGTGGCCCTGGAGATGGAGCACGCGGTGTCCGCCGGCGAGCTCGAGCTCTTTCGTGACCGGTGGGCGCCGCGGGGACTGGAGTGCGTAATCGATCTAAGAGGCCAAATTTTAATTTGATTAATCGGGTTATTTAAAGGGTTTATTTGTTTAAGGGTTTATTTTTTTTGGGGTTTATATAAAAAGAGGTGAAACGTGTGGTGTATGTGCCTTTAAGAGCAATTATGGTGTATGTGCCTTTAAGAGCCCCAGGTGTGCGTAATGCCGGTAATTGTCACTTGGGCTATATAAGCCTGTGTATTGTGTATATCCTTTAGAAAACCCCCCCCAGACTTGCTTAGTAAATACCTATGAACCAACTCCTGTCTTCAGTGTCTTTATCTACACACGGACACTACAAAACGTTTCTCTGTTCTCTTTCCATGGATGCTGCCTGGCCTGCTGAGTATTTCCAGCATTTTCTGTTGTTATTACATTACCCTACCCTGTTGCACCCACAATGAAGTTAGATGTTAGGTGGAGAGCTCCTAGAATTGCATGTGACTTGGAGGGAATCTTGGAGACGATAATGTTCCTGGGACATTACCGCTTTTGTCTTTCTTGGTGACAGAGGTCAGGGGCTGGAGGTGCTGTCAAAGTAAGTTTGGTAAGTTGTTACAGTGTTAAAATGTTCGTAGGCAGAAGCAGAATTTATACAGTAATGACAGAAGACATTGGCGTAGAGATTGCGGTCGGAGGCGTACCTCCGGAGTACGCCTCCGACCCACAAAACAATTCCGAAAGTACCTCCTGGCGTCCAGGCTGCGAAGAGATGTGGTCTCGGGCCTCCAGGCAGATGACAGCGTAAAGGCCCACGGATCTCAGGGACGCAGGCGGTTCGGAAGGGCCCCTGGGATCACATGGGCCCGGTCCTGCAATGACAAAAGATGATTCCATTGCAATCATTTATGAAGGGAATCCGCTAATGATATGCAATGGAATCCCCAAATAATTGTACAATGTTCACAATTCTAATAATTATAAATGTACAGAATTGCAATTTTATTCATAAGTTCCTTCAGTGCACCAACCTCAATAAAAATTTTATTTTTTTATAAATAATTTTAAACATCTTAATCATATAAACTCATTTAAAGTATATGTGCATCATTTTGGATTTTTAAATGCTTTATTTAAGCCTTAAATAGAACCTTACGCTGATGAAAGCATGCACTTCGCCTGCTTTTACCAGCTGTAAGAGTTTCATGGGCAATTGCTGGGCAGTTGTTGCCCAAATCTGCACCAGAAAAACTCATTTTTCAGGCGGTTCGGATGAGCTGTCAAGGCGTAGCTTGACAGATCGCAAGTTCCAGATTTCGCAAATGTGCCAGTTGCAGAGCCTTTCAAATGGATTACGACGGCGTACGCTGAGAGTACGCTGTCACGGAGACCGCAATTGCAGGGCCATTAAGAGAACTGTCCCTCAACTGAACTAATGCAGCCTACCATATCTACTGGGACTTGGCTAAAGACCAACATGGGTCCATCGGACTACAACAGGGCAGGCAATTCCGTCAAAAGTTGACAAGTAACCGGCAACTTTTGAAATTGAAATGAATGAAATTGGGTAATGGTTATTGCTTTTTGTGAGATATAAGCAACTGTCCGGTTTAAATGTATACGTTTTAAGTGGTGGGAACTGTAATTGGCTGGATTCGTTTTTTTGTAGATACATTGTCTGGGCAATTTTTCAACATTCTTCAAATGTCCAAACTTACCAAAAATACGGTACCCCTTAGCAAGCACTGAAAGAAGCTAAATAAGGTATGGAAGAGACAGAGCTGTGGGTTGAGTCCATAGCATGAATTTCTTGATTTTACAGATTATAAATATTTTCAGTTAAAACAGTAAAAAAATCTCTATTATGTAAAAATTGCTACAGTGTACAAAAAATAACAATGCATAAATTATATTTGCTCGGACACAATAGCAGGGGGTTCTGCTGAGGAATTGTGCTTTGCAGCCACTTGATTGGATAACGCTCCTGTCACTTAGCCGATCGCACAGCCTCCGATTGGCTCTTTGACGTAACGCCATAAACCGGCGTCGTCATTGGTTGAGCCGGCTGTCAATCATCGACTCCAGGGCACCATCTGCTCCATTGCTTGATGAATGAGATTTGGACCTGAACATGGACAGAGCGTTAACCCAACAGCGAGCGTTGCATGTGAGTCTCTTTACTTTTCCGGATAGCGACGGTAAGCCAGCATCTCTCCTCACCCTGGGATGAAAACTGTGAGAATTCAACCAATGTAGATAGAATTATTCATTTCAATTTACAACATGCTGTTAGATTCATGCGGGTTTATATGATCCTTTGTTTGCTTGTGCTATGATGCTTGGTTTCTTCAAATTCATTGCATGTTTGTGTTTTGCACGGAATGCAGGTTTGTATAAAGATATCTATATGTAAACATTTTGTAGTTACATATGGATCCTTAGTCTTCAGTGTGAACGAATACATTGTAATCTTCAGGAAGGTTTTATGTAGAAATGCTAGCTTTTAAGATAGTGTCGTTTGAAATTCAGTAGCGGTAAATCTAAAGAATAGCGACATCAGTCATTTAGTCTTTTTTTTGTAATGTTCCGTCGTTTCTGCCAGCTACAGAAAGCCAGGACAGGGGGTGGCGGTTACTATCGGTCACACCTGCTGCTCCAGCGCGATCTAACAGGTGCCTGGGAGTGCCCTAAACATCCGTGTGCTGGTCCTGGCAACCTCTCTGTGCATTAATAGTAGCAACAATCTAGAGAGAATAATCACGCTCTTTTAGATGCATTCATTCCTGTTCTTGACACTTAGGGAGATACCACGCCGCGCACATGTTTCCTATGCACTGGTTTGCTATCTATTGCGTGAGACCGTTTTTGCGAAACCCTGTTGACGTTGCAAGAAATGAATCATCATCATGCCTTTGTAGTGCAAAAAGTGCAATGGGTCATTTTCTTTCCCCTAAATGATCTACGGCAGGATCTAAGATTTCTTACTCTCTCTGCGCAACCAGATTTTTTTTGTGGCTCGGGTATGTCTCCCTCCCCACTCCAAATCTCAGAATTACTTTTTAAAAGTATCTTCCATCTGTAGATGTAGTTATACCTGTTCGTGTATCCTTCCCTCCCTGAGCTCTCTTTCTGATTCAAAATCCCGTGGTATGTTTGTAACTTTAGGGTGGAGCTGTTGAAGATTCTGAATTCCAATTCAGGTTTTACCAGAAGCTTAATAATACCCATCTATGTTTATTCAGGTAAATGTGTGAAGGGAGGAAAATAAATGTGGACTAGCTTGTGGAGAATAAATAGTGATGCCTTCCGAGAGAAATTAAATGAAGAAATTCCATTAAGGCTGATTTTAAAAACAAAATCCATTCTGCGTACTGTGTGAATTACAATATTGTGGAAATACATTCAGTAAAGTATGGGTGCCTCAAAAGCAGAAGCTCTCTTAGGAGAAAGTCAAGCTGGCTTTCGGATTGTACTGTGACTTCCACCTTTACCACCTCTTTCTATTGACACTGTATTCTGTACTGGACTGCTGTACTCCAGCACCCAGCCTGCTTCTGTGTGCTCAGTTTTCTTCTCTGCTGGGACTTTTCACTCTGTTGCGCTATCTCTCCCGCTGGTTCCAACCTGCTCTCGATTCTGCTCCCATGCTGCTGAATGATCTCTGCTTTGCCACTATCTGCTTGCTGCCTGACCGCTACTGAAATTTGACTCACTGGTAGCGATACCTTGGCCTTAACTGAAGCTTCACACCTGGCTGTGCTTTCCGCCACCTGCCTTGCTCGAACTGCCACAATAGCAGTGAGGCCTTTCCCACCAAGTCACACCTTGGTCTCTAGCCCTACTCCTCTGGTAATTTGTCCTTTGATCACCTCGCCTTGTTCCACTTGTCTTGCCTCTCCTTTCAAAACCTTGTTTGAAAACTGCCGCACATCCCCCACCCCATAAAAGCCCCATCCTAAGATATCCTGCCTCCTTTCCTCTCTCGGGTTCGGCCTGAGGGTTTCCTCATCCTGATTTGATCTCCATTTCAACTCCCCATGCCCTCTCTCCTCTGAATTCAATGCTTCTCAAAACCTCTCCCCCTCTTATAAACTCCCCTACCCATATCCATACTCAATGTTGCGATCTCCTTGCTCACAATCACTGACAAGGCCATCTCTGACCATTTCCTTCTATCGCCCACTAGGCACAGCCCGTTACTCCCTTCCAACCCCATTTCCTTCTGTGTCTACCTGGGAAAATATGGTTTTACCCTTGCTTACAATGTACTTTCCAACTCCCAACTGCCTAGCCTTTGGCCTTCCATTCACCATGACACTTTTGCAGTAATTGATTAGCTCAATCACTCTCTTACCTCCACCTTTGCCCTTGTCCCCCAGCAAAATCTTTACTCTCTCCCACCCTGGTTGTTGCCCTTGGTGTGACTCCCACCATCATTCCCTCAAATCCAAGGAGTGCAGAGTATCTGGTGCACAACTGGCTGAGCCGTCCATCACCTGATTTGGTTTGACTACATCTACCAAAACTGCCCACTACTCCAGGATTATCCTGGAGAGCAAAGATAAACCTGGCTTCCTTTTGCCACAACCAACCATGCGCCTAAATGCCTCTCCCTTCTGCTCCACCCTCATCCCCAACAAGTGCGAGAAATTAAGTTGTATGAAAGTCTTCGAAACAGTGGGTAAACCCTTCAGAAAAGCATAATTTGTTCAAAGGCAACATTGATTCAGAAAAAACAATATTTTCAATGAACTGGCTGGAGGCTTTCAAAGACCATGGTGGGCAGAGTTTATAAGAGAGGGAGAGGTTTAGAGAAGACAGAAGAGCACTTGTTACTTGGATTTTTAGAAAACCTTTGACAGGATTCCATGTCATCGTCGCACTTTTTCTAAAAATCCTTACTCTTTTTAAAATGCTCCATGGCAATTCAATTTCTTAGTGATTCTTTTATTTTATGTAGAACAAGACTATCTGGAATCATGTTTGGAGCACGTGTTGGATGGTCTCCAAATACCATTTCAGTCTGATCCAGTGTTTGACAAACCTACTGGAGTTTTTTGAGGATGTAACTGGTAGAATAGATAAGGGAGAACCAATGGATGTGGTGTATTTGGTTTTTCAGAAGGCCTTTGATAAAGTCCCACATAAGAGGTTAGTGTGCAAAATTAAAACACATGGGATTGGGGGTAATATACTGGCATGGATTGAAAATTGGTTAACAGACAGGAAACAGAGAGTAGGAATAAATGGGTCTTTTTCGGGGTGGCAGGCAGTGACTAGTGGGGCACCGCAGGGATCAGTGCTTGAGCTCCAGCTATTCACAATATATATCAATGATTTGGATGAGGGAACCAAATGCAATATTTCCAAGTTTGCTGATGACACGAAACTAGGTGGGATTGTGAGTTGTGAGAAGGATGCAAAGGGGCTTCAAGGTGATTTAGACAAGTTGAGTGAGTGGGCAAATACATGGTAGATGCAGTATAATGTCAATAAATGTGAAGTTATCCACTTTGGTAGGAAAAACAGAAAGGCAGAGTATTATTTAAATGGTGATAGATTGGGAAATGTGAATGTACAAAGGGACTTGGGTGTCCTTGTACAGCAGTCACTGAAAGCAAACATGCAGGTGCAGCAAGCAGTTAGGAAGGCAAATGGTATGTTGGCCTTCATTGCAAGAGGATTTGAGTACAGGAGCAAGGATATCTTACAGTTATTCAAGGCCTTGGTGAGACCACACCTGGAGTACTGTGTGCAGTTTTGGTCTCCTTACCTAAGAAAGGATATACTTGCCATAGAGGGAGTGCAGCGAAGGCTCACCAGACTGATTCCTGGTGTGGCAGTACTGACGTATGAGGAGAGATTGGGTCGACTAGACCTGTATTCACTAGAGTGAGAGGGGATCTCATTGAAACGTATAAAATTCTGACAGGGCTAGACAGACTGCATGCAGGGAGGATGTTTCCCCTGGCTGGGGGGGGGGTGTCTAGAACGAGGGGTCACAGTCTCAGGATACGGGGTAGGACATTTAGGACTGAGATGAGGAGAAATTTCTTCACTCAGAGGCCGGTGAACCTGTGGAATTCTCTACCACAGAAGGCTGTGGAGGCCAAGAAACTGAATATATTTAAGAAGGAGATAGATAGATAGATTTCTAGACACAAAAGGCATCAAGGGGTATGGGGAGAGAGCGGGAATATGGTATTGAGATCGAAGATCAGCCATGATCATATTGATCGAAGGGCCGAATGGCCTACTCCTGCTCTTATTTTTCTAAGTTTCTATTGGTTGAGACTGACACTATGGCCAGCTTCATAATGGTTTCAATAAAGATACATAATTCAGTGCGTGTAAAGTTAGGATAAGGTAGCAAGTTTGACTTTACTTTTTCAGTTTATTAAAGAGGAATTTAAAAATTCTCATCCTTGTTTTCAAATCACTCCATGGCCTCCTATTTCTGTAACCTCCTCCAGCCTGAAAATCCTTTGAGATATCTGCTCTCTTCCAATTCTGGCCTCTTACGCTTCCCCGATATTAATTGCTCCACCATTGACGGCCATGCCTTCAGCTGCCGAGGCTCTAAGCTCTGGAATTACCTCCCTAAACCCCTCTGCCTCTCTATCTCTTTTTTTCTTCCTTTTAAGACACTCCTTAAAACTAAACTTTTCGTCATCTGCCCCAATATCATCTTATGTGGCTCGTAGTCAAATTTTGTTTGATAATACTCCTGTGAAGCGCCTTGGGATGTTTTACTATGTTAAAGGCACTATATAAATACAAGTTGTTGCTGTTGAAATATTACATAAGGTAGGAATGCAAATCAATGTACAGTGCAAGTACTATTCCCAGCCCACGATACAGGCTTTTGGGCTAGGGAAATAGTTAAATGTTGTACCTGTTATGAGAAATGTGTTCTCTTTTACTCATTTCTTCACTGCCAATCTGCTGGAGATGGTCATATATTCCCTAGATATTGGGCTGGAATTTGCTCTTCGTGATGAACGAATGGCGCCAGCCGTTCATTAAACTTTCACTTACCCAAAGACTTTCTGTGGGATTTTGCACAAGAACTTATTGGCCCGTATTTTCCAATCAGAGGCTTCTGATCTGGAAAAAATCTACGCCCTTATCTGAGGGCTCCAGAGGTCTGGCCATTTCCGATCCTAGGCCTCTGCACTACAAAATGCGTAGGGCCCACGTATCCCAGGGGCGCATGCGGTTCACAAGTGTCCCTGGGATCGCGTGGGCCATGGGGAGCCAATGAAAGAAGGGAATCTCCCTTCATACTTTTGACAGCTTAGACCTGTCAAAAGTATGAATGGAGATCACCCCAAAAACACATCAAAACATTAAATAATTTTTTTTTATCACATTTTTAAAATTAGTTAAAATTACATTAAATTAAATATTTTAAACAAAGGGTTAATTTTTTGAATTAAAGTTTTTTACAGGGCTAAAAATAAACTTTTTTTTTAAAGTATTTTAAAATTATAAATAAGTGGAAAACATTTTTTTTTACTTTTTTAAACTCTTATCCTGGTAAAAGCAGGCCTTACGCTTGCTTTTACCAGGTGTAAGATTTCTAAGGGTTTTCAGCGTGCGAAGGTTCTACAGAAAGCGGAACTCTCCCCCCGCAGAGGCCCTTCTCCAGGGCAGGCGTGCGATCTGACAAGAGGATTCTTGACAGATCAGAAGTACCGGTTTTCAGCACATGCGCTTCGCATGCCTGAAACCGGCACTTGCGAGGTCCCTACAAGTGTGTACACAGCTCGTACACACTCGTAGGGTTTGGAAAATACGGGCCATTGTAATTAAGAGAGCCATTTCATCAGAGCACCCTCTACAGTGGATCTGCCACCTGAACAGAGCAAGCAACAGTGTATCTCTTTAACCCATCAGATAGAAGAATTGTTAATGAGCAGCACAGCGTCTGAACCAGGACGTGTTAGTTAGAATTTTCAGGCCCTGATTTTGCGTTAATAACGGTGAGACTAATAGCATCACTGTTATTATGGAGTAAATCTGACAGCAACTTCTGGAGTATGCACATGTGCAGTTAAACGCAGAAATCCAGAAGTTGCTGTCCGAGTTGCCCTGCTCCTCCACAGCCTGCGCTACACCAGTAACTCGCTGAGAGACTGCATTGAAATACATGCAAGGGCGTGAAGTTGGGATAGTTACCCACTAAACACGCCAGAAAATGTTTGGGCTGGTGCATTCAGGAGTAAGTACATTTTTAACAGCGTGATAAGTGATAATTACTGCCAAACAACCTCTAGGCTCTGAAAATTTAATTTTACAAGTGTGGAGTCTCATTCCTTCAGAAGTTAATTCGTGTTAGAGATATAAATAAATAAATACATTTTTCTGTCTGTCTCCTTTACTTCTCTCTCTCTTAATCCCATCTTTCTTTCCCAATCTTTATTTTGCTTTCTGTACATCCTGGTTTAGATTCTGCATATCTGTGAGGATTCTTCAGTCTGCTTGAAGAAAAGCCTTGCTGTTTCTTGTCCTGCTCATAGATGCCACAGATGCCTTGTAGAGGGCGCCATGCTAGATCAGATGCCCAATGACAGCAAGTCTCCACTCAAAAGCCCGAGAAAACTTTGTGGGTAGCTGTCAACGTAGTGAATGGTGAGTGCCGTTCCTTCGCCACTGACCACAAAATCCAGGCCATAATGTCAAATCAAGTAGAGAAAGCAAAATAAAGAGAAGGGAAAAAAGGATGGGATTAAGAGAGAGAGAAAAAGAGAAAGAAAACACATTTTTAATAAAAAAAAGAAAAGAAATATTTACATTTATATAGCGCCTTTCACGACCACTGGGCATCGCAAAGCGCTTTACAGCCAATGAAGTACTTTTGGAGTGTAGTCACTGTTGTAATGTGGGAAACTCGGCAGCCACTTTGCACACAGCAAGCTCCCACAAACTGCAATGTGATAATGACCAGATAATCTGTTTTTGTTATGTTGAGTGAGGGACAAATATTGGCCAGGACACCAGGGATAACTCCCCTGTCCTTCTTCGGAATAGTGCCTTGGGACTAAAATCTCCAACAATAATTAAAATATGAAGGAATGAGACTCCACGCTTGTAAAAGTTAATTTTCAGTGCCAGAGTGGTTGTTTGGCAGCAATTAAGACGTCTCACGCCGTTAAAGTTTACTTACACTGGAATGGACAAGTCCTAACTTTTTCTGGCAAGTTTAGTCTGTATATATCACGTCTGTATATATCATGTAAGTACCGCAACTTCACGCTGTTCTGTGTATTTGAATGCCGAGTCTCTCGGCGAGATACAATTCTTGCGCAGCTTCTGGAGCAGCAGGGCAACTCGACCAGCAGCTTCCTGATTTCTGTGATTAATTGCTCGTGTGTGGTTGCCGGAAGTTGCTGTCCAATTTACACTTTAATAATGGTGCCGCTGTCAGCCTCACCACTATTTCTACAGCACAATCTGGCCCTTTTAAAAATATTTGAGCAGTCTTACTATTTTTTTCCATTGTGGAGTTGATCTAAGATTCTAAACTCGATTTGATATTTGTAATGCCCTTAGATGTTACAAATCACATTACTTTCTATCAACATAAACATAAAAAGTATATTTTTAAGAAGTGGAAGGAGCAGGGATCAGCCCAGAGACAAATGAGAGTGAGATCACAATAGACAGTATATGATTTAGTATAGTTGATCCATTGGTTTTAAAAAAGATTAATTTTATATTCTGGTGTAGGGAGAAGAGAGAAGTGCTTTTGATGACATGTTCCTCTTATTGTTTGGAGCAGAGAAAATATTTTTAAACTTCTGAGGAAAATAGTAATTTTGCTTTAATAACCTCCAAAAAGTTATGCTGTAAATAATGTACCATACATATGAAAAGTGTGAAAAATAGGAAATACAACAATGCAGTGAAACTTTAATGGGGGGAGGGGAAACTAGAGAATGTATGCTACTTCCTCTTCCCCCCCACAGTCTCACATCTGTGCTTACAGGGGCCTTAGCAAGCTTCCTGTTTCCTTTTGTAGTAACAGGTGATGAACATGAACAGCAAAGAGGAGCAAGTTCGTTAATTGTGCAGCCTTCGGGGGGGAAAAAACAAAAAACAATTTCACAGGTTTGTGTATTTGTATTGAGTCTTGGACTCATTCCGAGGGTGAATGTAAAGATGGGGCTTCTTGGCAGTAATCTAAAAGAGCATACACATCGTGAACAACACAATCTGCCTGGCTCAGATATTGGATGACCAGGTGTACCACAGAGGGTTGACTTGGGCATATGAGGGAGCGAGAGTGCCTCATGCCAAGAAAGCAACAAGAGGCCTGGGGTTGGAGAGAATAGGGCTGTAAGGAAGCTGTGGAGGCCTACTGGATGTGGGCTTCGTAATGTAGGGCCTCAATGGGGCGCAGTGGCAATGAGCAGTCTGCAGTGGCCAGACATAAGACATCAGAACACTAGGGATGGAGCTGAGAGTGGAGAATGGTGGCAGTGGGTACTCCTTAAAAATACTGCAAAGGTAGAGTATTTGGTTGGTTTTGGTGGCGGTGAGGGAGCAGAGCTGGAGTACAGGGGGCAGATCTTGGAGAGAAAGGAATTAAACTACTCAGTTGGGTCAGCGCAAAGTGGAGAAGGAAGCCTAACTCAGAATTATTAGATTTAACAAATTGATGTTTCTCAAAACCTAAAGAAAAGAGCAGCTGCAGATGTTGTAAAACACACTCCCATTAAAACAAGTATCGCTAACACAATTCCCAAGATATGGTCAAGATTTTGTTCTAGTCCACTTGAGTTATTTGACATCTTGGTTAATACTTAAAACCGTAAGAGTTTGCACAGAGTCAAGGAAGGTCATAGATAGGTTTCTTAATAAATGAACACGAGGTTACTTCATACATGCTTCTTCAGTGAGGTGGTTTTAAATGACCGGTTCCAGTACATATGAGGAAATTGATGTAATTTTAAAAAGATTACTCTTATTTATGTCCTAATATGTAGTAGTCAACGTCAAAAAAAGTTACAGAAACTATTTTTGTAGATTTTTCTAGGCAGCCTGTGTCTAATTTGAGTTAGCCCATTCATTTAAGGTATGAAATTCAAGTGAGCTCACTTCCCAGAATGGCTCTACAGTCTGCTGTTGGTTGACTCATTTCTCCAAAAACTGCCATACTTTGTTAATTTATATATGTGTGAGCTGAGTTTTGTACATCCATATCTTTTGAGCAATTGTTCTGTTTCAGGCAAAATTTTTCTAACAATCCAATTGCAGATATTGAGCTTCATGTTGGCTGAGTGGCTTTTTTCAGATTCATAAATTCAGTAAACTTCCAGATAAAACTGCTAATGGGCTTCTGATTAACATCTTTTAAGGAAGTTCAGTTAATGTCTAAAATAAGAACAGAAAATGCTGGAAAAACTCAGCAGGCCAGGCAACATCCGTGGAGAGAAAATAGAGTCAACGTTTCGGGTCAAACCCTTTGTCAAGACTGGAAAAGCACAGGAAATGAAATAGATTAAGAGGTCAGGCTGGGAGAGAACAAAAGAGAAGTGAAGAGACATTAAAAGGTATTCAAAACGAGACGAGATGGTGATAGGACTAGTGGAGACAAAAGACGGCTCTAGATTAGGTGTGAAATGCACTGGCAGAATGGGAGACAGCTGCCATGTGGGAGAGAGAAAAAAAGGTGGGGAGTAAAAGGGCCAAAACAAAGGTGTGGATAAAAAAATAAGTAAAAATGTAATAGGGGCCGAGGTTATGATCTGAAATTGTTGAACTTGATATTGAGTCCGGAAGGCTGTAAAGTGCCAAATCGGAAGATGAGGTGCTGTTCCTCGAGCTTACGTTGAGCTTCCGTGGAACAATGCAAGAGCCCGAGTACGGTGAGGTCTGAGTGGGAATGGGGCGGTGAATTAAAATGACAGGCGACCGGAAGCTCGGGGTCATCCTTACGGACTGAACGGAGGTGTTCCGCAAAGCGGTCACCCAATCTGCGTTTGGTCTCCCCAATGTAGAGGAGACCACATCGTGAGCAGCGAATACAGTGTACTAGATTGCAAGAAGTACAAGTAAATCGCTGATTCACCTGGAAGGGGTGTTTGGGGCCCTGGACAGTGGGAAGGGGGGAGGTATAAGGGCAGGTATAAAGGCAGTTAATATCTAGTTGGACATGGGTTTGTGGGTTATAACGGTAAACACTGGTCCTACATGAAACATGATGGCCCCGATTTTTAACTTGATCTTCCCGGCGAGGACAGGGCAGGTTCGGGTTGGACACCTGTTTTACACCAGTGAAGTCAATGGAGTGTAAAATCAGGCTGGCTGTGAAACATGCGTCCAAGTTGAATCCACCCCATTCCCTCTGGGTGGACTAGGTTAAAATCGGGGCTGATGATTCCTGCGTTGCTGGAACCATGGCTGTGTTATGGCAAGGAAGGTAACTTGCTGGATGTGTAAAGTCAGATCAATACAGTGGAGATTGGTTTGATTTACCTGGGAGGGGCAGGGCGAGACTTTCTTCAGGGAGATGAAATGGGTTCAGTAGAGCCCATGATTGAATGGATTGAACGGGATTTGTGGCATTGAAAAAAAGTTGCATTTATACAACTCCATTTACATTCTCGGGATGGCACAAGATGCTGCACAGCTAATTAATTACTTTTGAGATGTAGTCACTTTTTTTGTAGGTAAACATGGCAGCCAATTTGCATGTAGCAAGATGCTATAAACCACAATGAAATAAATGATTATTTAATCTGTTTTTGGTGATTTTGGTTGAGTGATGAACTCCCTGCTCTCCCTTGGGGGGGGAAAAATGCCACAGGATCTTTTAAGTACACCTAAATGGGCAGATGGGCCTCTATTTAACATCTCCTCTGAAAGATGGCACCTCTGACAATGCAGCACACAGTACTGCACCAAGTGTCAACCTGGATTATGGCCTTTGAACTCTCAGCCTTCTGACCCTGAGACGACTGTGCCACCAGTAAGCCAGACTGACTTGGGCTTTTCTAGTTTCATGCTTACTTGTAAAGTATCCAATGTTGTAAGCTTGAATCTCTTGATGGCAATCCAAGTGAGAGAGCAGGGAGAGGATATCGATGCTGTGAGACAGGTCAGGAGGGAGAATGGCATGTGTAAAGTTAGGAGTGAGAATGAGGGTGCAAGCAGCAACAGGGGGAAAAGTGTCTATCCTGAAGAGGAAGTAAATTATCACTGTTTCATTTTGGTGTAAATTGAAGCATATTGAATGTAGAAATATGAAATACTATTTTTTACTGAGCAGTAAAACCTAATGTTGCAAATGAGTTGTGAAACTCTTCCCGTAATTGAAATATAAATAGGTATTCTATTTTGAATGCCTTCCTTTTTCTTCCAGTGCAGTACTGAGACAAGTGCTGCACTGTCTGAGGTGCCGTCTTTTGGATGAGACTTCCAACCAATGCCCCGTCTGCGCTCTCAGGTGGACGTTAAAGATCCCATGGCACTATTCGAAGAAGAGCAGCGGGGTTTTCCCAGTGCTTTGGCCAATATTTCTCCCTCAACCAGCACCTAAAGCCGATGATCTGGTCATTTATTTCATTGCTGTTTGTGGGACCTTGCTGTGTGCAAATTGGCTGCCGTGTTTCCCACATTACAACAGTGACTACACTTCAAAAGTAGTTGGTTGTAAAGTGATTTGGGCGTCCTGAGGTGTTGAAAGGTGCTATATAAAATGCAAGTTGTTCTTTCCTTTATTTGTTTTAACCTAAATGTACACATCTGGAAATAACACTTACTGGGGAATTAAGGCACTAAATTGAGTGGAGTAAATTCATGAATGTCTATGTGGGGTGTATTAGTTTCTCCTCCTATGCCTCGCAAGACATCAGTGACTAGGGACAACTCCTTATTTTAAAAGAAAACGCTATAAAATATATCAAGGACTTTCAGGTTGTAATCTAATTTTAAGATGTTTGGGTAATGTCTGTAGTCTACCTGAGAGTTAACTGGGTTTATGGTCACCTCTGAATCTCTTCAATTACATTACGGCCTTGTGAAGTACTTGCATTCATCCATTAATCTAGTGACTGACTGAAAATAATGCAGTTACTTTTTTCTGCTCCTCTGCCTATTGTGTTCATGAAGAACAGAACAATCAATTTTGCATTAAACCTGTCCATTTTTTTTCCCTAGGAAGTGTATGCGTGGTGGAACATAATAAATTAAAAATAACAGTACAATAATATTGTTCAATTTCCTGTCAGTTGGAAACTCCTCCAATCATTTACAAGTATTGCAGGAAGTCCAAAATTGCGTTAAGATAAGAATGTCAAGGTGATTGGACCCTTATCTTCTGGGTTTTCGTTTTGAAAAGAAATGCTCACTTAGTTTTATTGTCTATACACAATATACTTTACTGCTGAATTTTAATGCCCTAGTAGGCGGTTAGACTAATTAAATATATACAGGCAGGACTCCGTTCTAGTTGCTGGGCCTTGTCCAAAACATTTGGTCTTGAGACCGAAGGCTAACTCGGGATTTCTGACTGCTTTGGCTTCAATTTGTACTAAATGGTTGTTTGTTGTGTATTTTAATACATCGCCACAGAGTAAATTCAGGGCACCCAGTGTGTGTGGGAGGAGGGGGCGGTAGACGAGGACGCACTCGTTAAAAGTGGGTACAGGTCGGGGCTGCAATTTCTCAATCCAGCTCTCTTGAGCATCGCTTCCCTGCTGGGAGCTTGGGATCACTAAATATACCCTTGAATGCTAACCTGTATATTCAGTTCTTCCGCCCACCACCACCCCCCCCCCCCCCCAAAACAGCATTGAACATTACTTCATATCCTAGTTTACTATCTCTTCTCTGCAGAGTGAAAGTTTTTTCTCGTCAGCTGGGTGTCTCGTGTAAATCTATCACCAGCAAGCGTTTCCAAATGAAATTGCTCGTAATCCACCTAATTTTTTCCATTTGGCTGATAATTGAGTACATGCGCCCTCCACAGGGTTGACAACAATTTGCATTGATGAAGTGTCGTTAACATCGAAGAATGTCTTGAGGAACTTCACAGGAGTGTGATGAGAAACGGACACTGATCAAAGACAGATTATGAGGGAAGACCAAAGGCTTGAAGAAAGTGGTGGGTTTTAAAGGTTGTCAGGGAAGTGGGAGAGGTTTTGGGAGGGAGTTCAAGTTTGGGGATCCAGGAGAGTTTTATAAAATTTGTTTATGGGATGTGGGCGTCGCTGGCAAGGCCAGCATTTATTGCCCATCCCTAATTGCCCTTGAGAAGGTGGTGGTGAGCTGCCTTCTTGAGCCACTGCAGTCCGTGAGGTGAAGGTACCCCCACAGTCCTGTTCGGGAGGGAGTTCCGGGATTTTGACTCGGCGACGGTGAAGGATCAGCGATATACTTCCAAGTCAGGATGGTGTGTGACTTGGAGGGGAACTTGGAAGTGGTGGTGTTCTCATGCGCCTGCTGCCCTTGTCCTTCTAGGTGGAAGAGGTCACGGTTTTGGAAGGTGCTGCCGAAGAAACCTTGGCGAGTTGCTGCAGTGCATCTTGTAGATGATACACACTGCAGCCATGGTACATGGTGGTGGAGGGAGTGAATGTTTAAGGTGGTGGATGGGGTGCCAATCAAGCAGGCTGCTTTGTCCTGGATGGTGTCGAGCTTCCTGAGTGTTGTTGGAGCTGCACTCATCCAGGCAATTGGAGAGTATTCCATCACACTATTGACTTGTGCCTTGTAGATGGTGGAAAGGCTTTGGGAGTCAGGAGGTGAGACACTTGCCGCAGAATACCTAGCCTCTGACCTGCTCTTGTAGCCACAGTACTTATGTGGCTGGTCCAGTTAGGTTTCTGGTCAATGGTGACCCCAGGATGTTGATGTTGGGGGATTCGGCGATGGTAATGCTGTTGAATGTTAAGGGGCGGTGGTTAGACTCTCGCTTGTTGGAGATAGTCATTGTCTGGCAATTGTGTGGCGCAAATGTTACCTGCCACTTATCAGCCCAAGCCTGAACGTCGTCCAGGTCTTGTTGCATGCGGGCATGGACTGCTTCATTATCTGAGGAGTTGTGAATGGCACTGAACACTGTGCAGTCATCAGCGAACATCCAAGTCAGGGGATCGAGGAGAGTGAAAACTTGGCTGGTGAATGGTGGGGCAAAGGGGCATATACAAGTGGCCAGTCAGAGGAACAAAGAGTTTGAGAGGGCTTGTAAGGCTGCAGGAGGTCACAGTGGTAAGGCGTGGCAAAGTCAAGACTAGGAAAATAATTTTAACTTTGATGGATTGGGGAGGGGGAGGGGGAGGGTCCATCGTCGCTGGGTCAAAATCCTGGAGTTCTCTCCCTAACAGCACTGTGGGAGCACCTTCACCACATGGACTGCAGTGGTTCAAGAAGGCGGCTCACCACCACCTTCTCAAGGACAACTAGGGATGGGGAATATAATGTTGGCCTTGCCAGCGACGCCCACATCCTATGAACGAATATTTAAAAAAAAAAAAATGTAGGTTAGCAAGGTCGGGATTGATGAGCAAGCAGAATTAGCTGTGGAATGGGATGTGAGCAACCAGAGTTTTGTACGAGGTGGTGGGTGGAGGATAGGAGGTCCGCAAAGAGAGCCTTGCAGCAATCGAGGGTTTCAGCAGCAGGTGGCTTGAAGTAGGGGGAGAAGAGGGAGATGTTATGGAGATGGAGGTGGAGGTAGGCCCAGTTTGTGATGGAGAGAATATGGAAACTCAGCTCAGGTTTGTCGGACTCAAATTACGAACAGGCTGGTTGATGCTGAGGTTGATAATCAGCGGTGAGGGAACAGAATCTATGGCAGGGGCCAAAGATGATGGCTTCAGACTTCCCAGTATTTAGCTGGAGCAAGTTAACGCTCATCAGGACTGGATGTCAGACATGCAGTCTGACAGACCAGAGGCAATGGAGAGAATGAAAGAAGTGTTGGAGTGAGTGCTATTGGCATACATGTGGATGCTGACCCTGTGTCTGTGGATAACGTTACTGATGGCTAGCATGCAGACAAGAAAAATGCCAAGGATGGAGCTTTGAAAGACTCTCGGAACATACAAACGTATGAAAAGGTCAAACAGAAAAAGACCAGGTGGTCCATTGAGCTTGTGCCACTAAGCATCATGACTGTCAATGCTCCCCACCCACCAGCATCTATATAATCATCTGGGAGAGGCAAGGAAATAATATTTTTTATTAAAAAAAATCAACCTTGGGGCCAATTCTGGGAAAAAGAATTCTGAAAATTCCTCTCTGACCCCCCCCCCCCCCCCCCCCCGGAGATGATCAAACGCGCTCCATGAGATACACACCCAACAACTGTCGGACATTGTATGCAGTGTTATCTGCGTCCTCCAGCAACTTGTCCAACTCCCTTTTGAATGTTTGCAGTGAATCTGCATGAACCAGCAACTTATTCCAAAGATCTGTGACCCTCCTGTGAAAAGAAAAACCTTTTGGCATCTAATCTATTGCTATGTTTACAAGGGATGTCATGATTTTTTTTAAAAATAATCGTAATTAATGCACAGAGAGGGATTAAAAGGAGAGTGTACTTGAACTGTTTTATTTGGGAATGTGGAAAGAGTGGGAATTTCTGGTAAGCATTGGGTAAGTAGAAGCTGTAAAAAGTAAAAGTTAGTTTTATAACCTAGAACTTTAAAAACTGTAGTGAACAGAAGCTGCCTGCCAGTGGCAGTTAACTGTCAGCCAGCACTAATCACAGGGAGCAGGAGAGCCGAGTCAACACTGGTAAATTGGGTGAAGCTCCTCGTGTAAATTGGGTGAGGCTCCTAGTGTATAAGAGTAAATATTTCTGCAGAGCACAGAGTGGGATTAAATGGATTGGACTTGAATAGAGTGTTTTATTTTGGAATTTGGAAAGTGGCAATTCGGAGAAGAGGGGGGAAGAAGTCATTGCTTTTTGCCTAAACTAATTGTAGTGCTTTGTGGGTTTTTTTTAAATTTGTTTTTATGGGCTGTGGGTATCGCTGGCAAGGCCAGCATTTATTACCTATCCCTAATTGCCCTTGAGAAGGTAGTGGTGAGCCGCCTTCTTGAACCGCTGCAGTCCGTGTGGTAAAAGTACAGGAAACTCTTTATTATCCGGTACCAAGGGGACCGGCGTGGTGCCGGTTTATCAAAAAGTCCGGATTACAGAGGGGTGTAGTTAAAAGGTACGAGAGCTCCGTACACAGCAACAAATCCAGGCTTCCCTGTTGCTTAGCAACATGTGCAGGAACTCCAGCCACAGACCAAGCGTCCCTGTCGCTTAGCAACAAGTGCACAAACCCCAGTTACACAGCCACAGATCCAGGAACGGCCACTAATATGAAGTAAAACTTACCTGAACCTACTCCTGAATTTTGCCGGTTAACATAGATTTCCGGTTATTTAGGTGCCGGTTAAAAGAGTTTCCTGTACTCCCACAGTACTGTTAGGGAGGGAGTTCCAGGATTTTGACCCAGCGACTATGAAGGATCGGCGATATACTTCCAAGTCAGGATGGTGTTTGACTTGGAGGGGGACTGGGAGGTGGTGGTGTTCCCATGCAGCTGCTGTCCTTGTCCTTCTAGGTGGAAGAGGTTACGGGTTTGGGAGGTGCTGCCGAAGAAGCCTTGGCGAGTAACTACAGTGCATCTTGTAGACGGTACATGCTGCAGCCATGGTACGCTGTTGCAGGTAGATATTTAAGTTCAATACCCTTAACTTAATCTAGATCAAGTAAGTAGTCAAGAAACTACACTGTAAACTAAGTTACCTAAATGCAAATTTAATTAAATTAAATAAGGTCATATAGGGATGGTAATGCAGGCGGTGTGCCGCAACTGCATCATGTGTGGGAGTTTGTGGAGAGCATTGTGATCCCAGACAACCACGTTTGTGATAAGTGCCTGCATCTTGAGGAACTTCAGCTCAGAGATGTTGAACTGGAGTCTGAGGTGCAGACATTGCGTGGCATCGGGGATGGGGAGAGTTACCTGGACACTTTGATCCAGGAGGCAGCCACGCCCTTAGTTTAGGTAGTGGCACAGGTCTGGTTAGTGGTCAGGGACAGGAGAGTGTGACTGCAACTCAGGCAGGTAAGGGAACCCCAGGTGCAGTGCTGGAGGAGCCTTGGGGAGAAATTGGGTAATTAGCGCCTAAAAAGGCAGGCAGTGGCTGTAGCACCACTGGCTGCGCCTCCCGCGATATTGAGTTGGGGCGATAATGGTGGTGTTAGTCTTTTGCGCTGCGCCGCCACCGATGACGTCATCGGTGTGCGCAGTGCCCCGTTCGCGATATTTGGTAGCGAACGCTGCATTTGCGCCGTTCGCTACCCGCGCCCGGTTCACGGGGCCTTGCTGTGCCGGCAGCGGCGCAAGTTAAGGTGGAGGTGCGGGGCGGCCGCCCCAGCAACTCCGTCCCCGGCCTCCTAACCCCCCCCGGTGGCATTGCCGGCTGTTTCCCAAGAGCCCGGCACTTCTCCTTGGTGCCGGGCTCGTTTGCCGGCACTCGCGATCGGGGTTCGCACTGTTGCAGGCACCTCCCCCTTAACAGTGGGAGGAAGGCCTGCAGCACCGCAGCGTGCCGTGCCGCAGCGTGTGGCGCTGCGGCACGTTGCGCTGCGATATTCAATTTCAGCGCCCTAAGAGGGACGCGGAGCGCCTCGAGCCTCGCCCCGTGTCCCTTGAGGGGCAATGAAACGGAATATCGGACGATCGCTGAAGCCGCGAACGCTGCACTAAATCCTGCACTCAGGTGACTTTGGCGCCCCAACCCAATTTCTAGGCCTCAGTCTTTGCCCTTGTCTAACAGATATGAGGTTCTTGCTGTCTGAGTGGGTGAGGGAAAAGCCTGCAGGATGGATGAGCAGGCTGACCATGGCACCATGGTGCAGGAGGCCATTCAAGTGGGGGGGGGGGTGGGGGGAGTGAAAGGGAATGTAGTTGTGGTAAGGGACAGTATAGTTCGGGATGATAGATACTGTTCTCTGCAGCCGCGACCGAGAGTTCCAAAGGTTGTGCTGTCTGACGATACCAGGGTTAAAGACATCTCCTCGCGGCTAGAGAAAAACATGGAGTGGGAGGGGAGGATCCAGTTGTCGTGGTCCACGTGGGACCCAATGACGTAGGTAGAACTAGGAATGAGGTTCTGCTGAGGGAGTTTGAGGAGCTAGGATCCAAATTAAAAAGCAGAACCTCAAAGGTAATCATCTCTGGATTGTTACCTGAGCCATTAGCAAATTTGCAAAGGGGCAAACAGATTAGAGGTTTAAATGTGTGGCTCAAAGAGTGGTGTGGGAAGAAGGGGTTTCAGTTCATGGGGCACTGGCACCAGTACTGGGGAAAGAGGGAGCTGTTCGGTTGGGATGGGCTCCACTTAAACCGGGCTGGGACCAGTGTCCTGGCGAACTGAATAACTGGGGCATTAGACAGGGCTTTAAACTAATGAAGTGGGGGTGGGAGGATTCAGGAAAGAGTAACTTTAAAAGCAGCGAGAGAAATGTCAAGGCTCTAGAGTAGAGTTTTAGGTAAAAATAAGCAGAGTGGGTCAGGAAGGGACAGAGAGAGTAACAAAGGTAATAAGGCATCAGTGACTAAGGTGACATCAGGGAAAAATAGAAATAAGTCAAAGCTGAAGGCACTATATCTTAATGCGTGAAGCATTCGCAACAAAATAGATGAATTAATAGCGCAGATAGAAATGAGCAGGTTTGATCTAATAACCATAACAGAGACATGGATGCAAAGTGGCCAAGGTTGGGAACTAAATATTCCAGGACACTAACTTTTAGAAGAGATAGGCAAGATGGAAAAGGAGGATGGGTAGCCCTGATAATAAAGGATGGGATAAGTAGAGTAGAATCAATTTGGCTGGAGCTAAGAAACAGTAAGGGGCAGAAAACATTGGTGGGAGTTGTTTATAGGCCCCCAAACAGTAGTTGTAATGTAGGGTAGAGGTTAAATCAGGAAATGAGAGGCGCATGTAACAAGGGTAATACAGTGATCATGGGGGACTTTAATCTACATATAGACTGGGCATACCAAATTTGCAGTAATAGTGTGGAGGATGAATTCATGGAATGTATGCAAGATAGTTTCCTAGATCAGTATGTTGAGGAACTAACTAGGGAACAGGCTATTTTAGATCTATTATTGTGCAATGAGAAAGGGATAATTAATAACCTTGTAGTAAAGGGGCCTTTAGGGAAGAGTGACCATAATATGATAGAATTTTATATTGATTTGAAAGTGATTTAGTTAAATCTGAAACTAGGATCTTAAATCTAAACAAAGTAAACTACGTAGGTATGAGGGGTGTGTTAGCTGCGGTAGATTGGGAAACTACATTAAAAGGTATGACGGTAGACGAGCAATAGCTAGCATTTAAAGCATTAATACATAATTTACAACAAATATACATTCCTTTAAGGCACAAACAATCCACAGGAAAGGGGTCCAACCATGGCTAATAAGAGAAGTTAAAGATAGTATTAGATCAAAGGAAGAGGCTTATAATGCTGCCAAAAACTGCGCTACCGTTACCTGGGGTAATCTTTGCCTTTCAGGATAATCGTAGAATATTGTGTAGTTTTATTAGTTGGCAGCAAGGCCTGGGGAGGTATGATATGAACAAACCCAACGGGCTGTGAATGGTTAAGCTGGGTTTGCTCAAGTTTGTCCCCTGTGATTTTTGAGGGAGCGAAGATGGAAGCCATACCGGGGGAATAGGAAGGATAGGAGATGTGACGTTTTTGCAGGGAATGAGGGCATCAAAAGTGATGGTAAGGAAATGGAAAAAGTTGTGTAATCAACTGCAAAAGGGGTGTTGAAGGCAATAGAGGGCCAAAAGTTAGTTAGTTGGGAGTTAGTAAGTGCAGTTGTAAGCAGGTTTGGGGGGGGGGCGGGGGTTGGACAGAGTTTCCCCCAAATTTGCATGCTAAATGAGTGGTTTGAAGGAGAGTACAACAAGGTGGGTAAAGAGAAATATAAGAAAGTGGTCACCGATAGCCGTGTTGGTAATTGAAACCAGAGGGATCGATAGGCTGTGGGCGATGGCAAGATTGATAAGATAGCTCTGAATGAATGTGGTTAGCTGAGGAGTTGTGGAGGGAGAGTGTTAGAGAAGACAGGAGGGAAGTAAATTCAGAGGAGATGGGTAGGGGAACTGAGGTAAAAATTGGAGTCACTTGTTGCAAAGGCATAGGGAAAATAGGAGGTAGGATATTGTGGAACTTGGGATGTCGTTGGGAGGTGGAGTGATAAACAATCGGGGGTTTAAGGAAAGACAACCGGATTGGAAAAGGATGAAGTGCTCAAAGGAGAAGTTGATGGAGGAAGAGGCCAAAGAGATACCTAGAAATAAGGACCGCAGCACTGCCAGGGTGATTAAAATGTAGAAGATGGTGTAAAGTCACTGTCCACGAGTCAAATTTTGGGCAATGCCATGATGTTTGTGCAGTCATCCACACAATGGTTGTAGATGGCAAGGTCCAGACATTTTGAAGAAAAATGTGAAGGGGGCAATTATGGATCCCCTGGCAAAAGCTAGGAGGGTGGTCATCGGTGGCATAAGTGGGACAGGAAGTAGGTTGGTAAAGTTGGCACATGTTGGCAAGCACTAAGGCTTAAGTGTGCATGGGTTACTGGAGGAAGACCACCTAAAATGCTGCTTGTTGAGTTAGGAGTGGACTACCTATTTGCAAATTGGCTTGCAAGATTTTCTGGAGCCAGCTGGGAAGAATCTGAGTGCACAGTGACACGTTTAACTCTGCAGGTCCCATCACAGACCAGGCTGAATGTTCAATTATCAACAGCACTCTGAAGTACTGCTGACCTGCCTGGGTAGGTGTTAGGTTATCTAGTCTTTCATAAAGTCCAGTCTCTTATCAGGCATGCCATCCTGGAGCTAACTCTGCCTCTGTGACTCTCTTCTCCTTCCTCCCCCTCCATGGTGGATAGTCATTAGTTGCTTATATGAAATCTGATAAACCAGTAGAAGGAACTCTTTTCCAAGTGGCATGTTAAATTGCACAACTTAACATAAAATGTTCAAGTGCATTGCCACTATTCTCCTGACTGCAGCATGGATACACACTATGCCCCATTGAATTATGGTTCCACCAGATAGAAGTGCAAAGCTTGCCTATGCAACCCAATCAAGCTAGATATTCAACCTTGGATGATATTGGATAGTCTCTTGGAATAATCGTCAGGATTTGCAGCACTTTTTGCAGATGGTGAACAGTTGGCACACCTGCTATAGGATTTAACGTGCTTCATTTACCAATGAGACATTGATGGGGCGCGTCAAGTCTGGCGTGGTTCTGCACAGCTCAACAGAATCTTGATCGGAGAATGAGTGTGTGTATGTACGTGTTCCAATTGTCGATTCGTATCCGTACTTGTCCTGGTAGATGCCAACCATAACTACATTGTTCTTAGACCACACTCAGAAGAAGCAAAGAGTGCTCTGTTGTTTCTTGTCTCTCTTCAATGATAGTCAAGACCTAATGCAGGTTAAGCTTGTGGCTTAGAAGTAGAGTATCAAAACAATTCTTTAGGGTTCAGAACTCCAAAGCATGAAAGTGAAGAAGTTCCTTTGGTCTATGGCGAGATCCAAGATTTGTGCAGAGTGTTTCAGGAAGTTGTGGCTTCAATCTAGCTGTCACTCAACACCCTTAATGTGGAGTCGACTTTATGGCCAGCCTACCTCTTTGTTTAAATCCCTTACAGGAGGGCCTGTATTAAGCAGCTGAGTAAGCTTGATACACAGCACCAGACATAGAATGTCAAGTAAATCAAGGTGACTGGTATGTCACATAGACCTTTCTGTCATGCTGAAGGCAACTGTTCCTCATACAGCTGACTAGGACACTCTGATTAAGATGATGGAGATTGGAAGATGCTGCCTAGAGACCAGATGTGGAAACAGAAGCTTGTTCTAACACTCTTTATCTATTAAGGGTAATTTGTTTTTCGAAAATGGCTTATCTAACCCATCAGTACCGTCTCTGTGGGTAAGTGTTAAACTATATACACATCCGCCTTTAGGTCAAGTTGTCATTTGATTTTAATTTTATTTTAAAGTTGTGATTACAAAGAACTAATGTACATTTTACAAAAATAAATGCAGATTCGTAACATCAATTCCAGTGACTGACCACTGATGATTTCACAATTGAGTTTGGATCGATCGTTTTCTTAAGAAAACTTAATTACTTAATTAATTTGCTGAATTAGTTTCAGCATGATGTTTAAATTCCTGCATATACTGTTTTTAATTGCCTCCTTTTATTTGTCTTTCCAGTCAGCGAATATGTAGTTTATAAGCCTAGCCAAGATTCCACACCATTCCCTGTTTCTGCTAACAGAGAAATACAGTACACCAGATTTTACAGCGATTACTTGCAGAAATTGCTTCCCTGTTCAGTGGTTGCTATTTTGCCTGCGTTTAAATTGTTTCTCTGTTTAAAAGATATAAACTTGAATGACTGTGTGACATATGTTGACATGGTGTCACAACATGCTGGGACACGAGTCTTTCTTCTCTTGGGCACGAGTCTTTACAAAAGGAATGACCTTCAGGATTTTTGAACAAATTGCAGCATTTAATTTTGCAGATTAATTTCCTCCTCTTTCTTTCGTTTTCTACTGAAGATATTGAGTGATGCAGGATAGTTCCACAGGTGCCAGTCACCTAGCCCCACACCAAATTCCTGATGTGGGAGCTGCAGCGAGTAGGATCTCAAACTGCTTGCCTCCCTCTCTCAGCTGGTTTCTTGCCCTTACTGCTGTCCTGCCTTAAATCAGCTGTCTCAGCACAGGCCAAGAATGGAGCTGGGTTGCTTTACTAACCAAACTACCAGGGGAGCATCAGGGACACTATTTTTATTCTGCTTGAGGCACTCGGTTACCAGGTGGTTCCGCACAGCAAGCATCAGAGAATCATTTCCCGTTTGTTCTCGTACATCCTCTGGTGTCCAGCATGTCGGGTTTTTGCCACCTTGATCACAATAGGCCTGTGACTTGGGGAACTAGGGAATGAAGAGAGAACCACCAAGGAGAGGAATATCCGGGCTGGGAATGGAACTATTATCACTGAGCAGTTAAGGTCAGCATTGACCATTTCTAGCCCATGTGCAGCACAGCCTTGCGCAATAAGCTTTTTCTATTCTGTTCCCATCGATGTGGCTTAATCTGAAATTCACAGGAGCACTCCCTTATGTTAGCAGTCTGACTTTATGTCCTGCACCAGCCATCCTTAATGGGGACTTTGAAAGAGATTATCAATTTGTACTGAGTTCTGAGGAGGTGTGTGCTTATCTAGTCTGCCTGTGCCAACTAGAAACTGGATCAAGACAACCTCAATGTGTTTCACATACAAACCTGAACCTTGCAGTCAGCTGGGAGAGAAACCTTTCATCCTATCACTCAGGTGTGGTATCATACCCAGGTCACACAGTGAAAGGAGTGTGTGTTAATTCTTTGCAACCATTCAATCTCTTGAAGTTTCTTTTCTTTTTAAAAAAAGAAAAGAAACGGTGGATGTTGGATTGTTTGAAATACTTTTGCAGATTTCTTTTTACCCTAAAGATTTTAATAGCAGCCAAAATACACAAACTTAGAATCAGTACAAACCAGAAGAATAAAAGAAAAACATTATCTGCCAACTATTTCTGAACAGTGACCTCAGGAAGGATTACAAAGGAGATGAACACAAAGATATTCACTATTGGCAAAGTCTGCATAATATACACAACACATCTCTCTGCACTGACAGCACTTGTAGAAGGTATTTATCCAAAATAGACTATGTTGAAAGATTCTGGATGCCCCTAGGACCAGAATGTGAAATTAAATATAGACTGGCACTAACTCTGCTTGATTTACTGAATTATACCTGGTAGCTTTTCCCAGTGTTCCCATAAATTTTCCCCCCTTTCCCTCAATTAACAATCTAACCTATTCTTAAATGTTGACATGGTCTCTGTTTCAGTAACTAACTCCATAGTGCATTCCACAACCCTCTGTGCATTTATTTAAAAATATTTGCTTTCTATCCTAAATCTCTGGCATTTAATCATATATCTATGTCCCCTCGTACTAGACCCCTCAACCATCGGAAATAGTCTATTTCTATCTACCCTGTTCTATCCTTCCGTAATTTTAAATTTCTCTATCAAATCATGAGATTTTTCACATCATTTTTTATATTTTCATTTCCTCATACCAGACCACATCCTAGTGAATCTACACTCTACCTTCACTATTGATTTAATCACCTTCTATATTGTGGAACCCAGAACTGCACACAGTACTCAGAGTCATAGAAACTTCCAGCACAGAAGGAAGCCCCGTTGTGCCTGTGCTTTTTCTTTGAAAGAGCAGTTGTGCTTAGTCCCACATCCCTGCTATTTGTCTGTAACTCGAAGTTCCTCATCCTCAAGCACTTGTTCAACTCCCTTTTAAAAATTATTTACGGAATCGGCTTCCACCACCTTTTCAGGTAGAGCGTTCCAGATCCCGACAATTCTGAGTGGAAAAAATTTCTCCTCATCGCCCCTCGATCTTTTGCCAATGATTTTGAATCGATGATCTCTGGTTGTTGACCCACTTGCCCGAGGTAATAATTTTTCTCTATCTGCACTATCAAAACCTCTCATCATCTTGAAAGCCTCTTGGGCCACCTCTGTTCCAAGGAGAACAGTCCTAACCTTTCCAACCTCTCATAACTGAAGTCCCTCGTTCCTGGTAACTTCATGGTAAATCTCCTCTGCACCCTTTCTAAGGCCTTTACTTCTTTCCTGAAGTGCGGTGCCCAGAGTTGTCCACAATACTCCAGCTGAGGCCTAACCAGTGATTTATAAAGTTCTAGCATGATCTCTTTGCTTTTATATTCTTTTAGCAACCTAGCATGCATTCCATCTGGACCAGGTAACTTACCAACTTTCAGTAATGCTAACCTTTTTATTACGTCTTTTCTATCTATTGCTATCCTGTCCATAACTTCCCTTTTAGTGCAACCTTCACATCATCTGCTTCCTTTGTAAAGACAGATGTAAAGTATTCATTTAATACTTTAGCCATGTCCTCTGCCTCTACATGAAGATTTCCCTTGGGTCCTTTTAATAGGCCCAACTTTTTTCCTAGCTAACCGCTTACACTTTATGGCCCTGAATTCCCGGTCTGCGGCCTAGCTAAGGAATACGCTGCCGACATCCGACCGAAATCCGCAATTACCTCGTGCGAACCCCCCCACCCTTTGAAAAGTTGCTTTCAAACACTGCAGAATTGTGCGCAGCATAGTTGCCCACGGATCCTAGGGGCGCACCGTTGTGGGTATGTGAACCAGGAATCACGTGGGGCGGTGCTCCTTTCCCTTCCTGACTCTTAGCCAATCATGAAACAGAGGAGATTGCTGATTTGCCCACAACGTATTTAAAATAATTTAGCAGCCAAAAATGGTATTGTTAATAAATTATAACCATTGCAATAGTATTTACTATACAAACCAAGATTATAATGCACAGTCTTAGGGGTAAAAATTGAGTCGCACTCCCTTTGGGGCGCTAACTTCGCCGCCCCAAAAAATGAGCGCCACCGCAGCCGAAATTGAGTGGTAGCGCCCCAAAATGGAAGCGGGGCGCTACTGGAAGCTCCCCACTTCCCTCTTGGGGTGCCGCGAGAGAATATCACAGCGCTAAGTGCCGCGGTATTGCAGGCCTTCCTCCCCTTCTTAAAGGGGAGGGGCCTTGCGCAGCACGACCCGGGGCCCAGCTGGGCCACCGGGGATCGGAATGCCGGCAAATGAGCCCAGCACTCAAGAGAAGTGCCGGGCTCACGGAGAGCAGCCAGCACACCGCAGGGGGGGGCGGGTCAGGAGGCCGGAAACAGCAGCGGAGGCAGGTGCTGGCAGGTGGCCAGCAACAAAAAAGGCCACCCAGCACCTCGCTTTAAATAGTACCGCCCCGGCCGCAGGTCGGGCTCCCCTGACCCCGTTGGACATGGCGTCCGGTGGTAAGTCAGGGGTACTATCGAAGATCGCGGCCGGGGCGCTGCGCATGGCAATGTCGTCATCGACAGCGCTGCAGGGTGCTAACGGTTACCGCCGCCGCTAACCTCCCGCTGAATTTCGCAGGCGGCATTGGCGGCGCCACGCCTGGGCACTAGTGGCTTTGCCCCTCTTAGGGCGCTAACAGGAGGCGCAAAGCAACCAAATTTTCCCCCCGTATTGTCCTATCGAATTTGTTTCTCCTTTTTAAAAAATCTTTTTCCTAGCTCCTGAAACTCTGCATGAAGGACTCAAACTGCAGTCTACTAAGGTTTTAAATAGATGCACCATTACAAGATTTTCCTTGCCATAACCTCCAGTATTCCATTAGTTTTTTTTTTTATGGCCTTATCCACTTGAAGTGCTGCTTTTAATATCTTGTGAACCTGAACCCTCAAATCCCTTTGTCCTTCCCATCATCCAGCCTTCCTTCATTCAAAGTAAACTAGATTTTTTTTAAACCAAAATGTAATCACCTCCCATTTACTGACATTGAATTCCATCTTTCCACTTTTTTGCCCATCCCATCATCTCATCAATAGCCCCTTGCATCTGCTTTTGGTCTTCAAAATTATTTTCTGATGCCCATCTGAGTGGCAGGCTGCAAATGAAGGAGAATATTTCACAGGCAGCTGAGTAAGGTGGAGATTGCAAAGAAAACCTAGTAAATTAAGGCAATAGAGTTACTGTCTGGAAAATATAATGAATTTGGCTCATCACCTTAATTTTTAATGTGGATCCTCAAATGATAGCCTTAGCAAGGAGTGGACGGTAGGAAATTAAACAATGTTTGGATAATCGATTATACTTCAGATTCGCTGTGCTAATTTGTGCCTTAAGGCATTATTTTACCCATTTTGTTCAATAATCTAAAGCACCATTTCACAATGAATAATATCACTGAGGTAATTGCTTTTAGTTTCGAGTGTGCTGGGACTTCAATGAAGTGTCACTGAACGCAGTCGAATTCTGCTCTGAAGTAACCTTTTGAAAATTAAAAGACTTGCATTTATATAGCGCCTTTCACGACCACCGGACGTCTCAAACCGCTTTACAGCCAATGAAGGACTTTTGGAGTGTAGTCTCTGTTGTAATGTAGGAAAGCGACAGTCAATTTGTGCACAGCAAGCTCCCACAAACAGCAATGTGATAATGACCAGATAATCTGTTTTTGTTATGTTGGTTGAGGGATAAATATTGGCCAGGACACCGGGGATAACTCCCCTGCTCTTCTTCAAAATAGTGCCATGGTATCCTTTACATCCACCTGAGAGAGCAGACGGGGCCTCGGTTTAACGTCTCATCCAAAAGGCGGCACCTCCGACAGTGCAGCACTCCCTCAGCACTGCAGTCAGCCTAGATTTATCTGCTCAAGCCCCTGGAGTGGGACTTGAACTTACAACCTTCTGACTCACGCAGGTGAAGGTGCTACCAACTGAGCCACAGCTGACATTACAATTGCATCATTTTCTTAGGTTTGGTCCCCTCCTACGGGAAGGAATGATCGCCGTCGATCATATTTGAGTTACTCAGAAGTCAGTTTGGCTACACTGAAGTGTCGCCGGCAGTACGATGTAATGGTATGACTCACTGTGGCTCACAACACAAAAGACTGCCACAGCTGCATTGTAACACCGGCCCCCCAGCATTAAGATGGAAGACTTGCAGGCTTGAGGGTTCTCGAAAGCCCTGCGGTACAAGACTCCGGATCTGTTGGATGAAGAAAGTACAAGTTCAGATTTTTATTCTTTTGCATGTGTGAAAGGCACAATGGCCCCAAAATTCCCTTAACCGGTCAATGAATGGCACCCGCCATTCGTTAGACGTGCCCTTGCTCGTTTAAGCTCCATGATAATTGGGTATGGCAAGTTGCTGGAAGTGGGAGATGGAAACCGTGCAGTGCCCTCTACAGGCCATCTGGGATCTGAGTAAGCAGGGCAAGCAACTGTTTAATCACCTTAACCAGTCAGATTGAAGGATTGTGAAATGAACAGTGTAAGGTCTGAACAAGGAAGTCTAAGTTAGAATGGTGAGTTCAATGTTAAGTCAGGTGCAGAAAGAGCAATAAAGAGAGGAGAAAGAAAGTTTGGATTAAGAGTGCGGAAAAAGAGACAAGGGAGAAGTAAAAAGTAAATATATATATTTTAATCTCTAACAATTAAAACCTGAAGAAATGAGATTCCATACTTGTAATAGATCATTTTCAATGCCAGAGAGGTTGACTGGCAATGATTAACACTCTTCACCTTGTTAAAAGGGTACTTAGACTTGAAATGATTTGACTTTACTTTCTGTGGGGCATTTACATTGGCCCAGAAATCGGGCCGGGGGCTTCCCGCGCCGGCCGTTGAGCTGTGGGCCCGCGTGGGATTCCGATCCTGGGCCTCCTCCAACTGCCGGCGCGCAGTGCTTGCGTATCCCAGGGGCACAGTTAGTTTGATGCGTCCCCTGGGATCACGTGGGCCATGGAGAGCCAATGGTAGCAGGGAATGCTTCATTCATAAGTTTGACAGGAAGAGCTGTCAAACCTATAAATACTATAAGCCCCAAAACATCACTAATACTTAAAATAAAAAAAATTTTAAATCACATTTTTAAAATAACTATAAATTACATGAAATAACTTTTAAACAATAATTTACATTTTTGAAAAAATTAATTACATTTTCTAACGGAGCTAAAAATAAACTTCCCTTTCTTTAAAGTATTTAAAAATAATAAACCTGTGGAAAAAATGTTTTAATTTTAATTAATTCACCACTTACCTTGTTAAAAGCAGGCCTTGCGCCTGCTTTTTATAAGTATAATAACTGCTGGAGACTTACCCTCCCGGAAAAACCTGGAAAAAAAAAATAAGTTTGATGCGCATGCGCTGCCTCTCCGGCGCACACATTCCACCTGTCAACCCCTTCTTTCAGGGGAATGGAAGTGCCGGTTTCCCGCGCATGCGCAGTGCATGCACGAAACCGGCACTTTTGTTGGGCCTACGCGTGAGTACCCAGCGCGTACTCACGCGTTGGGACCCGAATTTCTGGGCCATTGTATCTATGGTGCAAGTACAGGAACTTCACTCCGCTCAGTGTATTTGAACGGGGAGCCACACAGCGAGATGTTGTATCTGCGAAGCTAACAGCGGAGCAGCGCATCTCCGACAACAACTTCTCGATTTCTGTGTTTAATCGCGCATCTGCCCTCGCCGGAATTTGGTGTGGTTTTTGCACTTAAATAACAGCGAGCGCTATTAGCCTCACCATTAGTTCGACAGCAATCTTTGGCCCATATCCAATTTAGATCATAAGGATGCCATATTGTTACATCCTAAGTTGCACTATTATATAGTTAGATATGGTGCAGAACGGGCACACTCCTGAATGAAGACGCTCCGACTGCTTACAGGAGTGATCAGCCCTGCTCTACCTTTAGAGAGTATCTAAGGCAGATCTGAAACTTGTAACAACAAATCCAGTTATACACTTCTGTACTGCTACTGTCACCTAGGTTTGGCTGGTCTGCTTGTACTCTGTGGTTACTCTAGGCCAGTGACAGGAGCACCAGTGTGTCGCTATCAACTTGTTGTGTTGGGGTGAAACTGCATAGTGCAGAGTTCCAAGTCTGCAGCTGCTGTAACATCCTTCAGCTGTAGATCTGCTGGGTTCCAAAAGAGAAAGATCTGGCGAAGGATCAAGAGCTTTCTCTTTTTGTATTGCCAATAATGGCTGATGAAATTCGTATTTTAGCGATTTCTATCCTAAACAACTGGATTAATACAGAACCTTATTTATGAACGATCTCTTCTAAAGTTTATCTTAATTAAACCATATTAACACATATTATACTCAACACTCCCAGAAGTAAATCATAAGCTTGCAAAGTTATAACCGTGCAATTCTAAGGAAATGAATGATGACTGTGTTTCTTCAGTAAGTAGCTAGTTTCAGCTTAGTGTGAAAGTTACCAGTGATGATCAGTATTGCAGTTTACAGAGCTATGATTTTTGTGGTCTTCCAGCATTCGGAGGATACCAGGTTGCGGTGGAGGATAATACGCCACAGCACAGCATGCTTTTTATTGGCATCTTGCACAGTACAGGAGAAAATCTTTTACCATTATCCTATGTACACAAACATTTTCATCAGGGTTTCTGAAAATATCTTTTGCGGTGCAGTACATTTGTTGAATATTACTGTAGCGTTACTGGCAATGGCAGAAACAAAAAGAAAACCATTTCTGAAAAGCAAGAGTACTATACAAGACTTGAACCATCATTTGCACATTAGTACAACACCCTATTTCATTCTGGCATGATTGCTGACCTATCAGTAAAAGTTCAGTGAGTAACACTATAGTAGTATTCAACAAATGTTCTGTATTGATCTTCATTGTTAACTTTCCCACATAACTAAAACTAGCTATAAACTGCAAGGCAAACAGACTTCCGAAAGAAATATAGTCAGCATTAATGCCCTCTGAATTGGCCTGGCAGGCCACTTAGTTGTAAGCAAGTTCAGGAATAAGAAAATCAGACAGACCAATGACCCAGGCATTGCACCAGGATAACACTAAGGCAATGGCAGTTAGCTGATCCTGCAAAATCTCCCTCACGAACATTTGGGGCCTGATGCCCAAGTTGGGAGAGTTGTCCCACAGACTAATCAAGCAACAGCCTGATGCAGTTACACTCAGAGTCATCATCATCATATCTATAAACCAGCATCTCAGACTCCACCATCACCACCCTGGGGTATATCCTGTCCCACTGGCACGACTGACACACTAGAGGAGAGGTGGGGGTACAGTGATGTACAGTCCAATGGGGTGACCTTGGCATTCCTCAACATTGACCGTGAACCCCATTTAAGTTCTGTGGCTTCAGGTCAAACAAGGTCAAGGAAACCTCCTGTTGATCTCCACCTATCACCTCTCCCCCTTCAACTGAGAAATCAGTGCTCCATGTTGAACATAGCTTGGAGGAAGGTCTGAGAGAAGCAAAGGTGCAGAATATACTTTTTAGTGTTGCAATTCTAAGGTTTCATTATGTTGGGAATGGAAACTTCTGAAGTTGTGATAAACCCCTCCTTTGCCTGTGCTCACCTCTGACTGCTCCAGGGAAATTCCTATAGCATCTGGCAGTAGGTCTTTTCTCCAATCAACTTGGATGTAAAAGTAAATGAGATGCATTATATAAACCAAGTGAAGTGGCATAATGTGAAAGATACATTTCTCTGCAAAAGAGGACTACCTGCTCAATTGAAGCTGAGGGAGTAAAAAGCCTTTTACCTCTAAGTGCAAAATTAGGTCAGAGAAGTTTTTTTTGAAACCGCATTGAAGATCAGCTACCCATTTGTTGTGTCGCCCAATTTTGGTTAGAGTTGTATGTGTGTGTGTATAATGGTTTGAATTTAGGTCATTTTGTCAGTCACATTTGACTTTGAATTGCTGCTACATTGACCCAGAAGCCAGCTGGCAAGATCATCTGTGTCTCTGAGAGCATCTGTCACCAGAGACACACATTGTGACCTAGATACCTGGATGAAACCAGCAAAGTCTCCAACTGAACCCAAGACAAAACAGGTTAATGGTGGCATGGCCTTTTTACAGACATCTGAAATAGAATTTCTGTCAGTGCTCACTTCAAGATCCCCTTTGAGCTAATGACAAGATACCGAGCATTATGTTTGAGTCACTGGACTAAATTCGGTACTTGTGCACAAGTAAAAAGAAAATGATTTTTTTTTCTATTTTGACTGCCCTTTAACAAGTTATTTTTCTAAGTAGTTACTCATTAGATCTCTGAAAATTGTTTCATTTTCCCTGCAATTGATACTTAACTTACTGATCTATAGTTTCTAGGTGTACCTCTTGATCCATTTAAAAAAAATTGTGTTATGTTAGCCACTTTCCAAGCCATTTAGAATTTTTAAAAAACATTTAGTGCACACAGAAATATGAGAGAGATTTTCACTAATTTCAGTCTGGATCTCCTTTAACATTCTTGGATGCAAGTTTTTGGACCAAGTGCTTTTGTTCATTTTAAGAGCAGCAAATCTATATATTATCATTATTTGCATATCTAGCACCTCCTCTGGCTTTCCTGGAATTTTGCATGGGGGGGGGGGCAAAATGGTAAGGAGGGTCCCAATATTCTCTGCTCTCCGCCAATAACCACACTCGTGCATTTTCCAGTACTTATTAGTGGATAGCGATTTAAGAGTTCGAATACTGGCAGATTTATTTTTTCCGCTTCTCATGGTCCAGCGGTGCTGAGACCAATTCTCGCGCCTGTACAGCAGGGATCAACTAACTCACCATGGAGTGGGAATCAAACCTGGAATTTTCTGATGTGTGAGACTCAGTTACACACTATCTTTACCAGCTGACCTGATGGGGGAGCTGGAAATTAGTGTAAATGTGTATTTTAGAGTGCAATTCGAGACCTGGCCAGGCAGTACCTCTCTGGAATTCTAATCGTCTTGCCCTAGAACCAGGAGCGAGGCTCTGCGCGCGTGTGCATACACCAAGCTCTCCTGAAATAAAGTTTAAATCTAAAGAGAGTGCTGTGTCAAACCCAAGTGGTGTGAGACTCCCTCCACCATGAAATCTCTCTCCACTCGCTGCACTCCGTAATCAGATTTACATTGCAAGTTTACTATTCACGCTGCACAGACACTAAACCTGCAGTGTAAATGCAGCTCCTGGTCTGCAGAGCAGCAGTGATGCCCGCCCTGCTGTATGCCTCGGAGACATGGATCATGTACAGCAGGCACCTCAGAGCACTGGAGAGGTACCACCAACGCTGCCTCCGCAAGATCCTGCAAATCCATTGGCAGGATAGGCGCACCAACGTCTGTGTTCTTGCTCAGGCCAACATCCCCAGCATCGAAGCTTTGACCACGCTCAATCAGCTCCGATGGGCGGGTCACATGTGTCCGCATGCCCGATACGAGACTCCCAAAACAAGCGCTCTACTCGAGCTCCAACACAGCAAGAGAGCCCCTGGTGGGCAGAGGAAACGCTTCAAGGACACCCTCAAAGCCTCCTTGAAAAAGGGTAACATCCCCACCAACACCTGGGAATCCCTGGCCCAAGACCGCACAAAGTAGAGAAGCATCCGGGAAGGTGCCGAACACGTTGAGTCTCTTCGCCGGGAGCAAGCGGAAGCCAAGCGCAGACAGCATAAGGAGCGCACGTCAACCCAAGCACCCCACCCACCTGCCCCTTCAACCACCGTCTGCCCCACCTGTGACAGAGACTGTGGGCTGGATTTTCATTCAGAAGTCGGGAAGGAGGTGGGACTACAACTTTCTGGTTGCAGTCCTGCCTCCATCAAGATGCGGTCAATCCATGCGATTTTCACTTGATTGACCTTGTTGAGCCCGCCCAGCAGGCTCAGCAGGCCAATTAAGGGCCACCCGGCAACAAGTGACGTCACAGACTGAAATTTCATCTGTCAAGACGTGTTGACAGATGAAATATCAGTGATTCACAGCTGCTTGAAGCTGTCAAACACTCACAGTCTTACTTCTAACCTGAGTCCTTCTACGCAGACTCAGTTAGAAATCTCGCGGGCACTGAAAGCTGCAGGCTGTCACTTATGACAGATCGCAGCCATTCTGCTTTCTGTGCCGGCTGAATGATGGACTCCCGAAGCCTAGAGGAAGGAAGGCTATAAAGGTAAGTACAGGTAATTTAAACTTCTTTACACACTTTAGACACACCAAACACACTTACCTTTGCACTCATGCACCCATCACTCACCTGAACACCGACATCTCGACCCCCTCCAAGTCCTTCAACCCGACGGCCCGACGACTCTAACCTGACGTGGTTTGGAGCCATTGGGAATCCCACACGACAACCTTCAAAATAGGGATTAGGCTAAAAACTGCCTGTTAACTACCTGTTAACAGGCAGTTAATTGGCACTAATCCCTTCCCGCCTCGGGTCGGCGGGTCCCAGTGCGGGGCGGGTATCCGCCTCCTTTGAAACTTACATGGAGGCGGGTTTTGGGCGGGATGGTGTCGGGACCCCCGAATTCGGGATTTTAGCCCCCCGCACGCCTAAAAGCCCGCCTCACGGCACACTGAAAATCAACCCCAGTAGGTCCCGCATTGGACTCATCAGTCACCTGAGAACTCATTTCCAAGGGACTGCCTAAGAAGAAGAGTGTAAATGCACACTTACTTTCAAGTAGACTTCTGATCAAGAAAAGCTTTAACTTTGTACAAAGGTTGACACAATTTTACATATAATATTGGGGTTGGGGAAGTCTGACATTTTATTCTTGCTCTAAATTCACCAGAGTTCAGGGCAGCAGTGTTTACGAGCATCTTGGTGAGTGACGCAGGCAGCCAGAAAATTGTCTGTCTTTAGCACAGCATAATCAATGGCTTTAGACCACTGATTAGTATTTCCTTTTTTACAAATGAGCAGGTTATAAATTGCACTCTACCAAGTCCTATCTATTGAAACCTACCATCTCCTAGGAGCAACTGCAGGTTGCCGTACTGAATATAGTTTGTACTGTTGCAAATCATTTAAAACGTATTAGCAGTTGATGCATTTTGACTAGTAGTTTCTCGAAACTAATTTCAGGAAATTTTGCCAGATCACAAGGCAGAGCAGAAATTCTGCCCCAAATATGCAATGTAACCATTTTGCAGTAAAGTATTCCTTACTATTTTGCTTTTATCCTTAATCTCAAACAGACATCACATTTTGCAGTGTAACCATTTAATTTCAAACTGACATCACCGTAAAGCATAAGGCTAATATTACTGTATTGCAGATTAGGAGGTTGTAATGTACACACAATACTATAAATGTTGTTGTGGGATCATCCTCTGATGAACTGCATATTTACTAAAATTAACTTCTTTCACTTTTGGATCCGTGGCTCCTCCATAATTTGGAAACAACCGAGGTTGAGTAAATGTTGCTTTGTTCTGCATCCTCCATACTTTGCAGGAGTCTGGTCTAATTTGATATATTCTAAGAAAACTGTACTGCATTCATATGAAAATATCATGACATTGCAGATGGGTGGGGGGACTGCATGTGGTGTCCTACTGCTGTATTATATAAAGCATCAGATCCTGCACCAATTTGGCATTCCATTTTTCTCCAGCTAAAGTCCTTTTCGCCTTGCATTGGATCTCTCGTCGCCAGCAATCTCCAGCCTGTCTAGAGAAGATTAGATTAGGTAGACTTTCGAGTTTTAAATGTTTTATGTTTTTTTAATCCAGCCTGTCTGAATTTTTTGTTTCTTTTTGGTTTCCCGGGAGGCCAAGGTGTTTACATTGATACTGGGAGGCAAGCTTTCAAAAATATCTAAGCATATATGGTAACATCAGCAACCATCTAGGAGCAAAAACAAAATACCAAATGGAGCGTTAGTGTACGAGAGACTAAGGCACAAATTTCAATTTTTGTCCGGCATATTAGAATGTGCCTGGCTGGGGTGTGGTCATATAGCTTTGCTCTAAAACTGCCTGCATCAAAACAAGTTAAGCACCTGCATAGATAGATCAGCTTATCTGCACTAATGTATATGCTAAAGGCATTAAATACTGTGGAAAAATGCTATTGTCCAATCACGATTGTTGGCATCAGTGATAATTGTATAGCTTGTTTGTCACCTACTGTGACTTGCCAAATTTGCCTCGGGTTCAGGAAGCTCACCCATACGGAACAGCTTCACTGTGTGTCTTGCATCACTAAGAACAACATAGCCCAAGACATCTCCACTTGGGTGTTGCTGAACATCACAGAACTCTCAGCAGCACTGAAGGAACACTGATTTTTTGTGGTGTTTTGGGCTCGACTGAATCTGAGGACTCCATGGCATTGGATAAATATCCGGGCAATGACTTGGGGCACGGACCTTTGGTGCCAAGTGGTAATCAGCACTGTGACATTTTTGGCATTGACCCAGTTGCTACTTTCTGTGTAAAACAAGGGCAGGTTGCACTCCATCCCTCAAAGGATGTAATTATTCGTTCAGTAACATTGAACTCCTTTCTGACCGGAGCTTCCAAAGATAAACTGGCTGGTATCTCCCAATGATCATTAGCAACTTTGTTCCATTGTGTTTTATTTCCTTTTAGACAAGTTAGAACTACATCATCATTTCCATTATGTGGATGCTTGCAGAGACTTAGGTTCTTGCACGGAACGATTCAGGAAGTCGCAACAGTTATTAATTAATGGATGGTTGAATGCATCTTTACATTGCTACCACTTGTAAGATAAAAGTCATTCCTGGAGGCTTTCTGGGCATTGCTCCATTAGTTTATAATTAATAACAATGCTTCATGATGAGGCAATGAATACATATTTGTCAAACATTACTGCCTAGTTTTAACCACGGCACACAATAATGCCTTTGGCAGATCGTTCGTGACGGCTGTTGTTTTGGATTCTATGCAGGAGCCTTCTTCCACTCTGCTCCTAATTTTGTACTACTTTGATATGTTCTTTGTGCGTGTTGTGTATGAAATGGAAAAGCAACCTAACTTGACTAGCTGCTAGAGTTTTTATTCTTGGAACAATGTGTATCTTCCACACACCATAGTTTCACCAATCCATTCCTGCAGGCCCTGCCTAGTTTTTTTTTTGGAGGAAAGGTTAGAGATTTCTGTCCATATGAACCAACAGAATGGCGCAGGTCCTTTGGCCTGGGACTTGAGTTAGAAATGACCTGAGGTGGTTTTAGGGATGGCAGGACAAATTTATTTGGATTGTAAGCAAGTTTCATAATGTGGTCAGTAAATAACATTACAAATATATCTATCAAGGCTGTTTTCTTTAAATTTGTTCTCCGTAGATATGCAACACTGGCAAGGCTGCAGTTAGTGCCCATTCCTAGTTGCCCTGAGAAGATAGTGGTGGGCCTTTTCCTTGAACTGTTAGTCCTTTGGTGATGGTGCTCCAACAATAGTGTTGGATATGGAATTCCAAGATATTGATGAAGGAACAGCATTGTATGTCCTAAGTCGGTGTGTATAATTTATTGTGCTTCGCAGAGATAAAGGTTGAAGAAGAGTGAGGTGCTGTTGATGTAACCTTGATGAGTTGTTGCAGTGCATCCTATCTATATATATATATATATATATATATATTCATATATACTTCTGTCTGTCATTCCATCTGTCTGTCTGTCTTGAATTAACTTGAAAGTTATAGAGCGTACCTACACGTGCGTTACGTCGAAAGAAAGCTGACGATTCCAGAACCGTCCTAAGCGTATTTACGTTTCGGCCGGACAAAAATTGTTCGCGCGTTATGCAAAAAACCTTCAAAATTAAACTCATTATCTGCTAAGTAGCATTGATTGACTGACGTCAAGGTCGACCAATCCTGTGCCGGCACGATTGACCAATCCTACAGTTCAGTCGCCTGATGGTTGGCCAATCGCTGCGTCTGTGGGTGGGACTAATGCTTTTCAACTCAGGCATCGGGCAGCCATTGCTTCACTACTTCCAGCTCAAACTCTGCTAATCCAGCTTCGAAAAAGTTAGTATCTCTTATAAAACGTTTTTGGTAAATGTTATGTAATTTTTAAAAGTACTTTCACTTTCATCTTTGAAGCTATTAAAAGGTAGAAATGTTGCCCGGCAGCAGATTCACACAGGGACAGACAGACAGGCCCCAAAGCCTGGGACTCGATTTAAACCGCCCGGCCCAAAACAGCCCTGGCAAAGCCGGGCTCCCCCAGCTGGTAGATTATACATGCAGTATCAGTATGTTTGTCATGGGAGAGGGTGGACATTGAGTTCATTGGCAGGATCAAGCAAATTGTTTTGTCCTGGATGGTGTTGAGTTTCATATGATATTGCTGCACGAGTGGAGAGTATTCCCTCACATTTGTGACTTGAGCCTTGTAGATGATTGAGGGGGTCAGGCGGTGTGTCACCCATTGCAGAGTAAGCCCCTCATTTTTTGGCGCCAGTAAGGTGACATTGCTTGAATGAACTTGCTGCATTGCAGCAATGGGTTAACTGCTGCCACGGGACGATGGTAAACATCAGCAACCACATCCCAAGTCCTGGACTACCCATGAGCAATGCCATAGGTGATCAGTTTTTACCATCAATATAACCAACACGAGGCGGTTTTATAGAATAGTACTTTGCTTTTCCCTGGCATTCTTGTACTGGTGCTAATTTAATGCTATCTGTTCCAAATTAGTCTGCAGTGTGCTACTGGCTGTTGCTTATCATAAGTATGTTCTCCAATCACTATTGTGCTGTCCTTCCTAATTGAGGAATGTGTGAGGAATGAGCTGTACTTTGAACTATGACAACATTCTGATGCATGCACTCCAAATTTCATCTACTTTTGAGCCCAGCCCTGCTCTAGAGAACAAGCTTATTGTTCTGTGCCTAAAAATATTCACATTCTGTAGGAATTAACGAATTCCTATGAATAACTGAGATCGACACAAGAGAACAATTAAACAGGTCTTTACTCAACGGAAAAGCCACGAGGACTGCCTGGGCAACCCTGTGGTTTGCGACGTGACGTCATCGCGTTTTCCCGCGTTTTCCCGTGCTCTTAAAGGGGTCATGCCCTGTACATGCGAACTCTATATACAAAACACAGTAATGCCTAACACAATGGTACAGGTTTAGGCTGGTGTTAGAACATCGTTAAAGAGAATTATATACAGTTAGCCAGAGTCATTCAGTGGTTCTGCCACATGCGCCCCCCCAGAATTCGCTTTAACGGACAAAGTCAAACGGTGAGGGGGTCTGATGAGCCTGTCAGAACGACTCCTGTACTCTCGAGGCGTCTGGCGGGCGGTCGCACTTGGTCTGCCGTAATGACGATGGGTGGCCGACCCTGTCTCGGCGGTTGTGCTGTCTCGACGGGGCGGTCGAGGTCTAAATGTGCTGGCTTTAAGCGGTCGACCGAAATGTGGTCTGGTTTACCACCGACATCTACCGTGAAGGTTTTGTCCCCTGCTTCCAACACGCGGAAGGGACTGGTATATGGGGCCTTGAGCGGATCCCTATGTGCGTCATGGTGAATAAAAACGTATTCAGCCTTGTGAAGCTCTGTGGGAATGTGTGACCTCTGCAGCCCGTGGTGCGAAGTGGGCACCGGTGTGAAATATCTGGTCGCCTCTTGGTGACTAGTAAGCTGGGCAGACGCGGACCATGGCTCCGTCGATGTTGGTAGGATGTCCCCTGGGACTCGCAGCGGCTGACCATACACAAGCTCCGCTGATGAAGAGTGAAGGTCTTCTTTGGGGGCCGTGCGAAGGCCCAACAGGGCCCACGGTAGATTGTCTGCCCATCCAGCGTCCTGGAGGCTGGCCCTCAAGGCGGCTTTCATTGACCGGTGGAAGCGTTCAGAGGCCATTCGCCTGTGGGTGGTAGGCTGTGGTGCGGTGTAATTTGACACCGAGTCCTTGGGCCACTGCATTCCAGAGTTCGGAGGAAAACTGCGGTCCCCTGTTTGATGAAATATCTGCGGGCACTCCGAAACGGGCGGTCCAGGAGGAAATGAATGCCCTGGCCACGTCCGCTGAAGTAGTGGATGACAGGGGGACCGCCTCCGGCCATCTGGTGGTGCGGTCAACCATGGTCAGGATGTGTGAGAAACTATGGGAGGGTGGGAGTGGTCCTACCAGGTCCACGTTGACATGGTCAAAACGTCGCTCCGGAACTGTGAAGGTGGCCAACGGAGCTTTGATGTGGCGCTGTACCTTGGCCTTTTGGCAGACCACGCAGGTGTTGGCCCAGTCGCGGACATCTTTATGCATGCCATGCCATACAAATTTCGCTGACATCAGTTTCTGAGAGGCCTTCATTCCTGGGTGTGACAACCCATGTATGGCGTCGAACACTTTGCAGTGCCAGACGATCGGCACGACAGGGCGAGGATCCTGTACGGAGACGTCACACAACAGCGTGGTACCTGCCGAATGGAACTTGACGTCGGCCAACTGGAGGCCAGTGATGGCCGTTCTGTAAGCTTGGACTTCCGGGTCTGAGGCTTGGTCCACTGCCATGAGGGCGTAGTCGATGCCCAGATGAACCGTATTGACGATCGCGCGGGAGAGGCAGTCTGCCACCAGGTTGTCCTTACCGGCCACGTGCTGTATATCCGTGGTGAATTCGGATATGTAGGTCAGTTGACGCTGCTGTCGGGCTGACCACGGTTCGGCAGTCTTGGCCATTGCAAAGGTTAGCGGCTTATGGTCCACAAAGGCGGTGAAAGGACGTCCTTCCAGGAGGAACCGAAAATGGTGGATGGCGAGAAAAAGGGTGAGCAACTCCCGGTCGAACGTGCTGTATGCTCTCTCGTTCTGCCGTAGTTGATGGCTGAAGAATGCCAACAGCTGCCACGTCCCTTTCACCCACTGCTGTTGCACGGCACCGACTGCGTAGTCCGACGCGTTGGTGGTGAGGGCGATGGTGGTTCCTGGCAGCGGGTGCGCCAGCATAGTGGCATTGGCTAAGGCGCTTTTGGTGTCGGCGAACGCTCGGGCCATGTCATCCGTCCAGTCTACCGGGTCCTTGCCAGTCTTGCCCTTGAGGGCCTCGTACAGGGGCTGCATGAGTAGTGCCGCCTTAGGCACGAAACGATGGTAAAAGTTTACCATGCCTAGGAATTCCTGCAGGGCCTTTACGTTCTGCGGGCATGGAAAGGATATCACCGCCTCTACTTTCGAAGGTAAAGGATCCGTGCCCTCTGAGGTGATGCGATGCCCCAGGAAGTCAATTTGGTGCAGGCCAAACTGACACTTGGCCGGGTTGATAATCAGGCCGTGTTGGCTGAGGCGTCGAAAAAGGGTGCGTAGGTGACAGGTATGTTCTTCCTTAGTAGGACTGGCAATTAGAATGTCATCTAAGTAGACGAAGAGGAACTTGAGGTCCCGCAGCACGGAGTCCATCAGGCGTTGGAAAGCCTGGGCGGCGTTCTTTAACCCAAACGGCATTCGTAAAAACTCGAAGAGGCCGAATGGGGTGATGACTGCGGTCTTCTGGGTGTCTTGTGGATGAACTGGGACCTGGTGGTAGCCCCGGACGAGGTCGACTGTAGAGAACACAGTGTTCCCTGCCAAAGTGGGCAGAGAAATCCTGAATGTGGGGGATCGGGTACCGATCAGGAGTGGTGGCATCGTTTAGGCGTCGATAGTCGCCGCATGGCCGCCATCCGCCGCCAGGCTTCGGGACGATATGGAGGGGTGAAGACCAGGGACTATTTGACCGGCGAATAATCCCTAACCGTTCCATGGTTGCGAACTCTGCCTTTGCAACCGCCAGCTTGCCAGGTTCCAGGCGTCGGGCCCGCGCATAGACTGGGGGGCCGTTGGTGGTGATGTGGTGTTCCACACCATGTTTCGTGGCTGTGGAGGAGAACGTGGGTCTTGTCAGGTCGGGGATTTCGCCGAGCAGGCGAGCGAACTCATCAAGAGTCGGGAACGCACAGGAGATGGTGCGCGACGTAGTGTTACTGCGGTAACATGGAAGAGAATTAAAAGTTGCTGCGTTGATCAGCCGCCGGTTCCTAACGTCGACCAGGAGGCTGTTGGCGCACAGGAAATCCGCGCCGAGGAGGGGCTGGGAAACTTTGGCCGTAACAAACTCCCAGTGAAAACGCAGCCCCCCGAGGCACACCTCCACTTGCCATCTGCCGAAGGTCCAAATTGTTCCGCCATTGGCCGCTTCAAGGGCGGGGCCGTGATTCCCCGTCTGTACATCGAGGATGGACGCAGGTAAAATGCTGCACTGCGCTCCGGTGTCGCACAGAAAACGACGACCGGAGAGAGTATCAATGATGTACAGCAATTTTCCCGCGTTGCCGATCGCCATCGCGGCCGCGGGGTGCCCGTTAGACCCGTTCCTCGGTGGTCGCAGCATCAGTTGTTGTTTGTTTTGTTGGGGAAAACTGCAGGGAGGGCGGCAACGTTTCGCCTTCGTGCCGAACTGCGCGTGGTAGAAACACAGCCCAGCAGGCTGACGAGCTGGGGTGGCGTCTGCGGGGGATGGGTGCCTCGTGGCGGCGCAGTACTGCCGAGTTACAGTGAAAATTTTGTCAGCCTCTGTAGCGAGTGTTGCACAGTCTTCTATTTCAGATCTGGCCAGGGCAGCTTGTACCTGTTCAGGCAGTTGGCTGAGGAAAATCTCGCGGAATAGGAAACATTCCCGTTCTGAGCCCAGGAGTGTGAGCATTTGGCTCATCAACTCTGAAGGCTTGGAGTCCCCGAGCCCGGGCATAGCGAGTAGTCGACGGGCGCGCTCCGATTTTGTGAGCCCGAAAACCTGCAGTAACCGCGCTTTGAGGGTTTCATACTTGTGCTCCGTTGGGGGGTTTTCGAGGAGGCTGATGATCCGAGAGGTGGTAGAGCTGTTGAGTGCGGAGACCACATAAAGGTACTTGGTCTGATCCGCATCGATGTTCCTCAGGGTGAACTGGGCCTCGACCTGAATAAACCACGAAGGCACTTGCTGCTCCCAGAACTGCGGTAGCTTCAGCAAAACGGCGTTTGCTTCCATGCTTTGCTCTTCTTTTGTGAAAACGTTCACAAAAACGGGGTCACCAATGTAGGAATTAACGAATTCCTACGAATAACGGAGATCGACACGAGAACAATTAAACAGGTCTTTACTCAATGGAGATGCCACGAGGACTGCCTGGGCAGCCCCGTGGTTTGCGACGTGGCGTCATCGCATTTGCCCGCGTTTTCCCGCGCTCTTAAAGGGGCCATGCCCCGTACATGCGAACTCTATATACAAAACAAAGTAATGCCTAACACAATGGTGCAGGTTTAGGCTGGTGTTAGAACATCGTTAAAGAGAATTATGTACAGTTAGCCAGAGTCATTCAGTGGTTCTGCCACAATTCCTTATTTTACCTCTACACATAAATACAGGGGTAACTGTTGCAAAACCCTCCACTTAAAAACAAGAACTACATCTTATTGACTATTAACGTCAGTAGAGTGTACATCAGCTGAGTGACAAATTTAAGCCTTGTAGTTTCTGCCTGTTGCTCATTGAAGGTATGAACCAAAATGCGTTTTGTATAACTCACTTGAAAAAGAAAGCTATTGAAAGGTATGAGGTAAGAGCTAGGAAGTGTGATAAAAGTGGATAGCTTCCATAAGAGAGCTGGCTCAGGAATGGTGGGCTGATGTGCAGCCTTCTGTACCAGAATTTCTATATTTCATTGGCTTGTAACCTGGCATAATTGGATACTCAAATACTTGTTGATGGAACTACAGCTGATGCTGTTTGAGGTTGCTGTCTGTTTTTAGCACTACCTGGAACACAGTTGTCCATTTTGAGTACTGACTTAAAAGCGAGAACATTACATTCTACATGAAAGGCATCCTTAGCGATAAAGCTATAGTGCTTCATTGTATCCAACCAGTTGTGTAGTTGGAGGGATGATGGAAGTTCTAAACATTGTCCCCAGTCTGCTTTTAACTAGAACCTCCAGACTCAAATATTAACTATGCAGAGCATTCCAATTTCAGTACCTTGTTCCTGTCAGCATTTCAGTACCTTGTTCCTGTTGGTATTTTTTTTTACAATTTCATTTATACAAGAGGAAAAATAAATTGTCTTTTTATGCATGGAGAGCCACTTACTATTTCAAAGATGATTAGTAGCTATTTGGTATCTGAATGTTACACGACTTGCTACATATGACTAAAGTACATAGATAAACTATAAATATCCAGGCACAGTGTTTAAAATATTTTTTTATTCTCTCTCATTGTCTTCTGCCCGGAAGGTGGTGGTTCATGCTGGTGCCAGTATCTCATTAAATTGACTACATTTTACACATGAGCGTGAACAACTAGACTGGGCTTTTCCGCCTCTTGAGCTTGCCAGCACGTGATTTTCCACCCACTGACTCTCATGGCTTTGAAAGTGTGGGCGGGCGAGCGCAGAATCTGAAAAGCCTGGTATTAGTGTCAGCATGAATTCCGTCATACAGGGATTTTACAGCTCCGTGTGATCTTATCCCCATCCAGCATCCACGCGCGCACTTTTTTCATCCGGGGTCAGTGATCATAATCACAAATGGGAAACTAGCCCGGGAACGCTGCGAATAATTGTAGCACCTCCACTACTGCTTTTTGAGACCTGCTAATTCAGCACTGATTGTAGCATTGAATCTTGGTCTACATGCCTCAATACTTCATTACTTAGCACATTTTGTTAACTGAACCATCAGGGCGTTAACTTAAAATGGACTTCTAGTAATAGAAAGACTTGCATTTATATAGCACCTTTCACGACCACCGGATGTCTCAAAGTACTTTACAGCCAATTAAGTACTTTTGAAGTGTAGTCACTATTGTAGGAAACGCGGCAGCCAGTTTGCGCACAGCAAGCTCCCATGAACAGCAATGTGATAATGACCAGTTACTCTGGTTTTGTTATGTTGATTGAGGGATAAATATTAGCCAGGACACCGGGGATACCGCCCCTGCTCCTCTTCAAAATAGTGCCATGGGATCTTTTATGTCCACCTGAGAGGACGGACAGAGTCTCGGTTTAACGTCTCATCTGAAAGACGGCACCTCCGACAGTGCAGCACTCCCTCAGCACTGCACTGGAGTGTCAGCCTAGGTTTATGTGCTCAAGTCCTTGGAGTGGGACTGTGAACCCAGAACCTTCTGACTCCAAGGTGAGTGTGCTACCCACTGAACCACAGTTGGCAATGATTAAACAGAGTTTTCTGTAAATATCTGTTCTGTAGTCTGGTGAGCAATATGTGACTTAAAACTGAGGTCTAGATTTGCATGTATTTTGTCAATTTTAAGAAATATAGGTATAACTTTTCCACTTGCTGCCTAGACTTAAAACTGGCCCTGAAAATTGCCTATGACCCCCTCCGTTGTTATAAAAACAGAACAAAATCACCCTGTTTCTATAATGGGTGGCTGATCTCAAATGTCAGTTTTACCTCCAGATGGCAAGTTGAAAATTTACCCTATGGTGATATAATCTGCTGCAGTCTTTGGCCAGAAAATATCCAGTTTTGAACTTTGTTTCCCACTCTATTTATTTGGAGTCTGGAGTTTATATATAGTACCTTGATGGTTAATCTTTGTGTAGAACTAGGGAGTTGTAGAACTAAGGAGATCAAGATTGTCATATTCGAGAATTATTCCTATGTTACTGCCTCTTGGCAGCAAAGGCAGTACATCTATGTAGTATGATTCAGAGTGTGTGTTCTCATTGGTACTTTGGGATGAGGAGATGTTACTGCTGAGAAATGTTGCTAATAATAGCAATAACTGAGACCAATATCACTTATTTGAAATGATTCAGCACTCCAGATGGCAAGAGAAGATTCACCAGGATGCTACCTGGGATGGAGCGCCTCAGCTATGAAGAAAGACTAAACAGGCTGGGGTTGTTTTCCTTGGAGCAAAGAAGGCTGAGGGGGGACCTGATTGAGGTATACAAAATGATGAGGGGCATAGATCGGGTAGACAAAGAGGAACTTTTCCCCTTAGTAGGGGGGTCAATAACAAGGGGGCATAGATTCAGGGTAAGGGGCAGGAGATTTAGAGGGGATTTGAGGAGGAACTTTTTCACCCAGAGGGTGGTTGGAATGTGGAACTCAATGCCCAAAAGGGTGGTAGAGGCAGGAACCCTCACAACATTCAAGAAGCATTTGGATGAGCACTTGGAATGCCATTGCATACAAGGCTATGGACCAAATGCTGGAAAATGGGATTAGACTGGACAGGGATGGATGGGCGGCGCAGACACGATGGGCCGAAGGGCCTCTTTCTGTGCTGTAAAACTCTATGACTCTATGACTCATTAAACTGCAAATTAGATTACCGTAGATCCTTCAATGACTTAACTATCAGTGAGTGTACTAGTTAATTGAGTTTTGTAGCGGTTGTACAGTATAAATCATAGAAATAATCTCAAAAATCTTTTACATAATTAAATTTATTGCACAATAAAGGTTAATGTGTTTTTTTAGGTACAATAATGGTGTTTTCAGAGTTTGGCAATTGCACAAACAAACCTCAAGTCACCACCCTCAATTAAGCCTCTTGCGTCATCTGGAATTGTTGGCGAAGCATAGTAAGTATCAAATTTTACTCTTGTGTTACCCCACGTACTTCAGCTCATGGTACGTATACATATACGTCTCTGATCTGTTCAGCAAAATGGGCTGATCTGGACGATGGAATTACTCTTGGTGTGATTGTACAAAACTTGGGTTTCATTGTATTTCTGATGCTCATAATGCAATATGATGTTACTCAGGAAAGGGTAACTTTTCCTAATTTATCATGCACCTATCCTGTATATTTTATAAATATGTCAAACTTTATTTTCTAGTTGTAATCGTGCCTGAACTGGCATGTTGGAGTTCCAAATTAGCTGACCATATTTTTCACTGGGGAAGTAATTTATTCTCTTACTGTTCAGTCTCATTTTTTGTTTTGTTTTAAAGAACTCTTGGGTTTACAACAACAACTTGCATTTATATAGTGCCTTTAACAGTAGTGTAAATGGACATCAAGCCAAAGAAATAGGTATTAGCTTGGATGATCAAAAGCTTGGTCAAAGAGATGAGTTTTCAGGAAGGTCTCCAAGGAGGAGAGGGAGGTGGAGAGGCAGAGGGCTTTAGGGAGGAAAATCCAGAGTGCGGGGCCTAGGTGACTAAAGGTACATCTATCAGTAGTGGGACGAAGGGAGGAGGTTGCACAAGAGTCAGGAAGAGAGTTTGGGTGGGGAGAGGGGTTTGTAGTGCTGGAGGAGGATACGGAGAGGGGAGATCATGAAGCGATTTAAACAGGACAAGAATTTTAAATTTGAGGCATTGAGGACTGGGACCCAATGTAGGTCAGCAAGGACAGGGGTGATAGGTGAGCTGGACTTTGTGCAGGATAGAGCAACTGAGGTTTGGCTAAGCTGACGTTTATGGAGGGCGGAGGATGCGAGGCCAGACAAGAGATTTTTGGAATAGTCGAGGCTGAATGTGACAAAGGAATAATTGAGGGTTTTTATTGGCTGATGGGCTGAGGTGGGGGGTGAGGTGGGTGATGTTATGAAGGTGGAAGTAGGCAGTTTTTGTGGTAAGACATAGGATCAGAAACTCAGGATAAGGTTGAATAAGACAATGAGTCACTAAGGGGCAGCATGTACATAAAGAGGAAAGTGCAAGGATGGATCCTTCTGTTGTCTTCCAAGGTGACAGTGTTGAGTTTGAAAGAGCAACCATTGCTAGCGATGCTCTGTGGCCATACTTGGTTAGGTAAGAGTGGAACCAAGTGAGGACAGTCACAGAGGTGAGTTGAAATCTGGTAGAGCTTGATGTAATCCAGCCAGATTTGCTGATGGATGACTAAACCAGATACTCTCAAGTCTGTGCCCCTTGGACTTGAAGGAGCGAAGATGGGAGCTGTACCAGGGAAGACTGAGTTTTTTCGGGGTAAAGGCATCGATTTTAGCGGGAAATGCAAGGTCTAACAAATTGCAGAGATATTGTGGCAAATGGAGGGCCAAAGCCTGGGCATTTGAATGTGTGGTTGTAAGTAACTTCAGGAAGAGTTTTCAGGGGTGGATACAGAGGGAAATGGGCTTGGCAGAGAACTGTGGGTGATGAGTGATGCCTGGAAGTGGGTGGAGGTGCATGGCCACAAATATGGGATGGGGAATTTATATGGAGGGAGAGGTTTCACTCAAGGTTTTTGCAGTGTCAGTAGACCTAATTTATTAGCTTTTGAAAAAATAACTTGTTTCATCACCCAGGGTGTATTTAGACACATTTTTCCACTAATCTTTGTTTATAGACTTGTAGTTTTGTTTTGTTACACTCAATTTTTTGGTGGCAATGTATATTGTCACAGGTGAGAATTTTGAAAATCTACCCTTAAATCTCAATTTTTGCCAATCCTGTAATTTTACAGTATCCAAATTATACGAGTTTAGACTTTCTAGTCCTGAGTTAATTACTGAGGCAGGCAAAAACATTTTAAAGGATGATTCCATGTAGATCTGGCATTTATATATCACCTTTATCATGTCTCAGAATTATCACATCATTCAAACATCCTAAAGTACTTCACATACAATGAGTTTTTTTGGAGTAAATGACTGTTGGTATGCAAGTAAAACACACGAATCATATTGGCAAAATATGGTAGTCATCATGGTGAGGAAGGTCAAGTCAGGTGAAGGACACTATGGCCGGAATTTTCACATTGCAGAGTGTGCGGGTTTGGGGGTGGGTCGGCGGTTAAAAGCGCGGCAATTGACAGCGTGTTGGGAACCCGCCAACTTCTGCCTTTCTCTGGGGCGTGCTTCGAGGTGCGCCACTGACCCGCTCAGGAGAGGTGGGCAACCTCATTCAGGTACTTAACTGCTCGTTTACAGACCTTTAACTGCCTTTTTAACGTCAGGTTTGGGCTTTACCTTGTTGTGCAGGGGATTCACGTGTAAAGGAATAGCCATATTCCAAGAGATACACCATCCTATGAACGGAATTTTGACTTTATTAAAACATGACAAACTGGGTTTAAAAATCTAAAAGCCTTAACGACACAGGCTGTAAACAGAATACAGGCTTTTGAGATAAGATGAGTTGTTAACACAAAGCTGTAAACAACATACAAGCTTTTGAGAGAAAATCAGTTGTTGACACTGAAACAATGGCCCTATTGAAGCAAACCATTGGAACTTCCAGAAAGTCTGAGCTTTGGAAAGAACACAATAAGATTGACCCAGTTAAATTGTTTTAAACAAACACTTTGTAAACAGGCACATGAAAGAGCACAATGGTATAATGTTAAGGTGTCATAAACCAACACATCGGGAAACTGAAACACAGAACATTAAAGAACCATATGCCTTCATAAATATGACCTCAAATGAAAGACAGGAGACATAAGCCTGTAATACAACCAATTGAGATGGTTAGGAAAACAATCAAGTGCTTGGTTGAAGTATTTTTAATTTACATGTTGTAAAAGATACAAACAGAAGACTTTGTAGCTATGACATCAATAGATGCACCAAGCAATCACATTGTTTTTGTATTGAACTTGGAACACATAGGAGACTCAAAGTCTGCTTACAACCAGCTAAGGTGATTTAAGAATTGAATAGAAGATCTTCGTAAAAATGGCATCAAATAGATACATCTGTTATAACAGTTTTTTATGATAAATTTTGAACATCTACCCAGCAGACAGAATTCATAATAAGAACATAAGAAGTAGGAGCAGGAGTAGGCCATACGGCCCATTGGGCCTGCTCCACCATTCAATAGGATCATGGCTGATCCAAACTTAGACTCACGTCCACTTCCCTGCCTTCTCCCCGTAACCCCTTATTCCCTTATCAGCTAGGAAACTGTCTATCTCCATTTTAAATTTATTTAATGTCGCAGCTTCCACAGTTCTCTGAGGTAGCAAATTCCATAGATTTACTACCCTCTGAGTGAAGAAGTTTCTCCTCATTTCAGTTTTGAAAGGGCAGCCCCTTATTCTAAGATTATGCCCCCTAGTTCTAGTCTCACCCATCATTGGAAACATCCTCACCGCATCCACCCGATCAAGCCCCCTCACAATCTTATGTTTCGATAAGATCGCCTCTCATTCTTCTGAATGCCAATGAGTAGAGGCCCAACCTACTCAACCTTTCCTCATACGTCAACCCCCTCATCTCCGGAATCAACCGAGTGAACCTTCTCTGAACTGCCTCGAGAGCAAGTATATCTTTTCTTAAATATGGAAACCAAAACTGTACGCAGTATTCCAGGTGTGGCCTCACCAGTACCCTGTATAACTGCAGCAAGACTTCCCTGCTTTTATACTCCATCCCCCTTGCAATAAAAGCCAAGATTCCATTGGCCTTCCTGATCACCTGCTGTACCTGCATACTAACCTTCTGTGTTTCATGCACCAGGACCCCCAGATTCCTTTGTGCTGTAGCACTTTGCAGTTTCTCTCCATTTAGATAATAACTTGCTCTTTGATTTTTTTCTGCCAAAGTGCATAACCTCACACTTTCCAACATTATATTCCATCTGCCAAATTTCTGCCCACTCACTTAGCCTGTCTATGTCCTTTTGCAGGTTTTTTATGTCCTCCTCACTCACTGCTTTCCCTCCCATCTTTGTATCGTTGGCAAACTTGGATACGTTGCACTCGGTCCCTTCCTCCAAATCGTTCATATAGATTGTAAAGAGTTGGGGTCCCAGCACTGACCCCTGCGGAACACCACTAGTTACTGATTGCCAACCCGAGAATGAACCATTTATCCCAACTCTCTGTTTTCTGTTAGATAGCCAATCTTCCACCCATGCCAGTATATTGCCCCCAATCCTGTGATTTTTTTTATCTTGTGCAGTAATCTTTTGTGTGGCACCTTGTCAAATGCCTTTTGGAAGTCCAAATACACCACATCCACTGGTTCCCCTTTATCCACCCTGTTTGTTACGTCCTCAAAGAATTCGAGCAAATTTGTCAAACATGACTTCCCTTTCGTAAAACCATGCTGACTCTGTCCGATTAAATTATGCTTATCCAAATGTCCTGTTACTGCTTCCTTAATAATGGACTCCAACATTTTCCAACCACAGATGTTAGGCTAACTGGTCTATAGTTTCCAGCCTTTTGTCTGCCTCCCTTTTTAAATAAGGACATTACATTAGCAGTTTTCCAATCTGCTGGGACCTTTCCTGAATCCAGGGAGTTTTGGAAAATTACCACCAATGCATCCACAAACCCTACCGTTACTTCTCTCAAGACCCTAGGATGTAAGCCATCAGGTCCAGGGGATTTAGCCACCTTTAGTCCCATTATCTTACCGAGTACCACCTCCTTAGTGATTTTAATCGTGTTTAGCTCCTCCCCCCCCCCCCCCCTATAGCCCCCTGTTTGTCCAGTGTTGGGATATTTTTAGTGTCCTCTACTGTAAAGACTGAAACAAAATATTTGTTCAGCGTTTTTGCCATCTCCATGTTCCCCACCACTAATTTCCCGGTCTCGTCCTCTAAGGGACCAACATTCACTTTAGCCACCCTTTTTCTTTTTATATAACTGTAGAAACTCTTGCTATCTGTTTCTATATTTTTTGCTAGTTTACTTTCATAATCTATCTTCCCTTTCTTAATTAATCTTTTAGTTATTCTTTGCTGGCTTTTAAATGCTGCAAGCTAACAGCTGAATTGACAGTAAGAATAGAAAGAAGTCAGCAGAAAGATGACTAGAGATAATTAGCTTACATCAGCAGAAAACTTCAAAGGATATACCACTGAAAAAGGGTATAAAATATAGAACTTTCAAATAGGAAAGCAGAAGTCACTGGAAGGGGCAAGCAAGTCTCAGCTTCAGAGAACCACTCTGTAAGCCTACAACTCTTTGAGTCTCGGGTAATCAAGGTATTTTGATTTTGGTGGATATCCTGGATTAAGAATAAGAAGTAGAAATGTAAAAATGTAACGAAGTTAAGATTTGAGAATAAGGATCTCTGAGAATAAGAATTGTAAGCTATTTGTTTTTGAACTGTTAATGTTGTGACTGAATCACCAGCTGTTAATTACATGTCGGTTCTTTAATAAATGTATATATTTTTAGAATTGTCTCACATAGTACTTCAGTATCAAACTCGCGAACTCAATCTCTGTATACTCTTTGGTGAGGAGTTGCAGAATTCTGGGGGAGTTTTCCGGACCCTCATAATATCCAGAAGGTTGCAATCTAGCTAAACTTATAAAAGTGCTATCTGGAGGACGGTAACATCTTCAAGTCACTCCTTTCCTTTAAGGAGAGATAGTCTAGACCTTTAGACCCAATTAAGCATCTAATAGGATTCGGCTATCTCTAACTTTAGTTGAAGGTGAACGTCTGGGGAATATGCCTGATCCGTGGTAGCCTGAGAAGGGCTAGGACTAGTAATTATCCCTTCACACGCACCTCAGGAACCTCGCCTGTGAAAGGGAGGCGGAAGCTCAGTGGCCATTGTGTGAGTTCATTAAGTGACAGCTGGAAAAAGCACAGGTATTCACACCTGCTTCTTTGCCTAAGGGAAAGGCTCTGGCTGGCACCATTTTGTGCAGAGATTTAGCTTTTGTTTCTCTCTCACACCTGGCAGCTATCTCTTGCCCTGCCAGTACACTTTACACCTAATCTCAGCCTATTACCATCTCGTCTAGCTTCTAATACCCTTTATTGTCTCTTTTTTACTTCTTTTGTTTCTTTTATTCTTTTGTCCGATCGCAGCCCTGCCTCCGATCTATCTTTTCTTTCCAGTTTTGAAGAAGGGTTCGACCCGAAACGTTAACTCAAATTTCTGTCCACGGATGTTGCCTGACCTGCTGAGTTTTTCCAGCATTTTCTGTTGTTATTTCGGATTTCCAACATCCGCAGTATTTTGCTATCTCACCACATTGCTAGTCACTCTCAGTACATTGGAGGATTGTGCCTCTGATCTCTACTTTACCTGCCACCTATTAGATCAGACACTTATGCTGCCTCACCTTGGACCTCAGAATTGGACCAAGGTTAGCCCCCAGCACCAACAACACCAGCCACACCAGCAGAAGCAGCAGCAACCACACCAGCAGTCTTCTCGCCGACCTGGTGCTCCACAGGAGAGAGGAGACCAGCACCGGGGTGTACCGTGCCAGAGATGATACCCCCAGCATAAGGTATACAGGCAGAGGATGGGCTTCCTGGACATGACGGAGCAGCAGTGCTTCAGGAGGCTCAGGCTATGACACCAGGTCATCTCAGACATTTGTAGCTTGCTAGAAGAAGACCTGCTGCCCAGTGGAGCTGGTGTACACGCCTTACCAGTGGCTGTCAAAGTCACCACTGCCCTCAACTTCTTCACCTCCGGCTCCTGCCAGAGACCTGCAGCAAACATTTGCAGGATCTCGCAGTCAGCCATCCACAAATGTATCACCCAGGTGAGCGAATCCATGCTTCACAAGTCAGCCAATTATGTGAACTTTGCCACTGAGGAAACCAGTGATACTGAACGGGTGCTCGGCTTTGCCTCTCTGGCTGGCTTCCCACAGGTGCAGGGCATCATTGCCTGCACACGTGGCCATCAAGGCACCCCCACATCACCCAGGAGTGTTTGTGAAACACAAGGGCTTCCACTCCCTCAATGTGCAGCTCGTCTGCAACCATAAAAAGATGATTATGCATGTGTGCACCAGATTCCCTGGCAGCTGTCATAACTCTTTAATGCTGCGCCAGTCCATCCTCCCTCAGCTCTTCGCACCTCCAAACAGACTTAACCAGCTGGCTGCTTGGAGACCAGGGCTATGCACTGAAGACTTGGCTCATGACACCATTGAGGAAGCCAAGCAGTGAGGTCAGGGAGCGCTTTAATGACCGCCACATGTCCACCAGATGTGTCCTAGAGCAAGCAATCGACATGATGAAGATGTGCTTCAGATACCTTGACCGATCTGGAGGAGCCCTTCAGTACACACCAGCCAGGGTCTCCAGCATCATCACCGTATGCTGCGCGCTGCATAACCTAGCACCGCAGTGAGGATTGGAGCTGCAAGAGGCGAAAGGTGCTCTTCGGAGGAGGAACCGGTGGAAGATGAGGACGAACCTGAGGTGGAGATGGCACCAGCAGCGGCGCACATTGCTGCCCAGGATGGCCTCACTGTGGCCCAATTTAACTTAACTTGCACCAGTGCACCCATGTGGCTCCCAGCTGCTGTACCAACTTCTGCCCCGCCCCCCCCCCCCCACTCCCGCAGCAACAACACCAAGCGGTCCTGACCAAGCCATTCCTGTTGCCCAAACCCTCACTGCTCGAGGTTAAGTAATGTCTCACCATTCACTCCAAGCGACAAAGCCACGTCCCAGGTAGCAGGCAAAAATGGACAAGACAGGAAAATAGTGCAAAGAAATACATTTGTGTGTCATAAATAGAACTGAAACTTAACACTAACATTTTGACAAACACCCTTGTCCATCTACAATTATGTATTTTTTCTTTTCTGCATGCTTCTATGAGATGCAATCCCTGTGGCTTCAGCAGAGGTAGAGGCGGGCTGCTCACTCCCCTGCAGCGACTGCTTTGATACTTTTGGCAGACGTCCTCTGGTTTTGGAACCTGTGATGGCCCCGCCAAAGACTGCTAATGTAACCCCACTATTTAAAAAAGGTGGTAGAGAAAAAACGGGGAATTATAGACCAGTAAGCCTGACATTGGTAGTGGGGAAAATGCTAGAGTCCATTATAAAAGATGTAATAGCAGAGCACTTGAAAAACAGTGACGGGATCGGACAAAGTCAGCATGGATTTACAAAAGGTAAATCATGCTTGACTAATCTACTGGAATTTTTTGAGGATGTAACTGGTAGAATAGATAAGGGAGAACCAGTAGATGTGGTGTATTTGGACTTTCAGAAGGCTTTCGATAAGGTCCCGCATAAGACACTAGCATGCAAAGTTAAAGCACTTGGGATTGGGGGTAAGGTACTGAATTGAATAGAAACTGGTTGGTAGACAGGAAGCAAAGAGTTGGAATAAACTGGTCTTTTTCCGAAGGCAGTGACTAGTGGGGTACCGCAGGGATCGGTGCTAGGACCCCAGTTATTCACAATATATATATGTATGATCTAGACAAGGGAACTAGATATAATATCTCCAAGTTTGCAGATGACACAAAGCTGGGTGGGCATGTGTGCTGTGAGGAGGATGCAGAGAAACTCCAGTATGATTTGGACAGGTTGGGCGATTGGGCAGATGCATGGCAGATGCAGTATAATGTGGATAAATGCGAGGTTATCCACTTTGGTGGCAAAAACAGGAAGGCAGATTGTTATCTGAATGGCAATAGATTGGGAAAAGGGGAAGTGCAACGAGACCTGGGTGTCCTTGTGCACAAGTCACTGAAGGTAAGCTTGCAGGTGCAGCAGGCAGTTAAGAAGGCAAATGGTATGCTGGCCTTCATAGCAAGGGGATTCGAGTACTGGAGCAAGGATGTCTTGCTGCAGTTGTACAGAGCCTTGGTGAGACCACACCTTGAGTATTGTGTGCAGTTTTGTTCGCCTTATCTGAGGAAGGATATTCTTGCCATGGATGGAGTGCAGCGAAGATTCACCAGACTGATACCTGGGATGGCAGGAATGACGTATGAAGAGAGATTGGGTTGATTAGGCTTATATTCACTAGAGTTTAGAAGAATGAGAGGGGATCTCATTGAAACTTATAAAATTCTAACGGGACTAGACAGACTAGATGCAGGAAGGATGTTCCCGATGGCGGGGGAGTCCAGAACCAGGGGTCATAGTCTAAGGATAAGGACTGAGATGAGGAATTTCTTCACCCAGAGAGTGGTGAACCTGTGGAATTCTCTACCACAGAAGACAGTTGAGGCCAATTCATTAAATATATTCAAGAAGGAGTTAGATATATTTCTTAAGGCTAAGGGGATCAAGGGATATGGGGAGAAGGCAGGGACAGGGTACTGAATTTGGATGATCAGCCATGATCGCATTGAATGGCGGAGCAGACTCGAGGGGCCAAATGGTCTACTCCTGCTCCTATCTTCTAAGTTTCTATGCTTCTCCTGCAACTGTGTAGGGACCGACTCGGCCATCGGGATCCGAGGCAACATGTGGGGCTCTGACTGAGGGATAGGCAATGGGGGAGAAGTGGGAGCGCTTTGAGCAGAGCCCCCACTTCCATGTCCCCTCTCTCCATCGTCTCTCTCATGGGCCACCCGCAAACTTCCCTGCTAGCAAGGAGCTGGAGAGCACCTTGCTGCACATTAGTGGGGCAATGAACGCCCAATTCTTTGTTAGTATCCCTCCTCGAGGTCAATGAGAGTGTGCAGTCTGTTGTTCACAACAAGCATGTTTTCGTTCGACTGGCGCTTTTGCTGCTCCATGCAGGCGGCCATCCTTTCCATGGAACAGCACATCGTCGCCATCGCCTGTGACACAGTGGTGCTCATGTTGGAGATGGACTCCTCCATTCTCTGTAGTCGCTGCAAAAGCTGCCAGAGCCTCGTGCATCTGTTGCTGCTCCGCCAAGATTGTCCTCTTTCTCGATGGCCCCCGAGGCTCAGCATTTGCATGCAGCTGAGCAGAGCTGGGAGCATCCTGCTGCCTCTGGCGAGGACTCTCCACTGCTGTCCCTGTCTCCACATCTGCTCTTTTTCACTTGTGATGTGTGAGACACCAGGAGACAGCACTACTCTGTCTCACTGAGGTACGCATGTCTGCGCTGGTCCTGGGTGCGCATGGTTCTGGTGACGGTGCACCCTCAAAGAGTGGAACTTCCTCTGAGGAATCGTCTTCCTCCTCTCGTTGGACAGTGTTGGGTCGGGGGTGTGGGGGAGGGCACTTGATGGACCTGCGGGAGAGTAAAGAGCTGAATTAGAAGTCTTATGATAAGAATGTGTAACGTTACCATTATGCACATGATGACATTTCACTGGCTGCTGACATCAAGTCACCATGATGTTGTACGCCATGTGGCTGTATGATAAATAATTCTGTCACCAGTTTGCTGGGAGGTCGCCCTCTCTCCGTCTCTCACCGCCAGCAGCTCTGCAACTCCAGAGGTTTGCAGCGCCTCCTCCTCTGCTGCAGTCAAGTTGGCAAATATTGGAGGGCCACCTCTGGTTCGTTGCCTCTCCCTGTTGATCTGGACTCTCTTCTCCTGCAAGGAGAGAAAGAAGACAACTTTGAGTGAGAGTGCTGGAATGAGTGTAAGGGATGGATGAGCTACATCTGTAGAGGGTGACTCTGAGGGAGTGGCATGACATTGCCAAGTGGCCTCCGACTGTGGCGTTACTTCCTATGATTGCATTAGGATGTGGGTGAGAGCCAGTGGTGGTTAGTCAGATGGGGATGTGAGTAGGTGCAAAGAGAGTAAGTGATGGGTACACCTTGCAAGGTAGGTCAGTGTGAGGACTGACATGCAGGAGTAGGCTTGGGAAGGCAGAGTGATGGGGTTGGGTGAAACGCACATCAGGATGTAGCTGAATGTGGCATTGCATTCACCTTTCCAGACCTCATGAGATCATTGAATCTTTTCAGCCACTACCGCCAGGACCGCCTCACTACATCCCTGCTGCCGACCTCCTCTGCGATCTCCAGCCATGCCCTCTTGGTGTCTCTGGCAGCTCTTTTGCACCCATCCCCAGGGAACAGGACCTCCTTGCATGCTCCGACTCCCTGGACCAGGACTTCCAGGGAGGAATAAGTGAATCTGGGCACGGCCTTCTGTCGGTGTGACTCCGTGTCTGCTTGGTCCCACACAAATCTCTGCGATTATTGAGCAATTTCCACCTCTTCCAACCACCTTTTATGTCTCCTCCAACAACCTTCAACTGGGATGTGTGCAAGGCTCCTTTTAAATATACGAGCTTAAACTGAGTCACCAGTGACATCAGCAGACCCGCTCCATTTAATTGGGCTGGGAAACCCACACGGCTGTTTCAATTGATGTCATTAAGTTGAACGCGCAGTGCTGTTAAAAACTTGGGGATGGCGATCTGCTATGCGGCCCACACGTAACCACCCCAACTCGCAGGTAAATTTCCGGCCTATTTTTCAGATTTCTTACTCCATGTTGGCATCAAACACTTCGACTAAACTGCTTTTGCTGGGCACTCGGGCTCAAATTGAGTTTTCTAGTCTAACTGTTCGCTACTCATCGTGGAGAATATACCACAGGACAAGTAGGTGATATTGTCGGCTGGCCATTCATTATCTGAACAATAGTCAATCGCCTGAGGAAGAGAGTGTTTGAAGACCAGGACCTCAAACCCGGCACTAAGCTCATGGTCTACAGAGCAGCAGTATGCTTCAGAGACGTGGACCATGTACAGCAGGCACCTCAAAGCACTGGAGAGGTACCACCAATGCTGCCTCCGCAAGATCCTGCAAATCCATTGGCAGGATAGGCGCACCAACGTCCGTGTTCTCGCGCAGGCCAACATCCCAGCATCGAAGCTTTGACCACGCTCAATCAGCTCCGATGGACGGGTCACATCGTCCACATGCCCGATGCGAAACTCCCAAAACAAGCGCTCTACTCGGAGCTCCGACACGGCAAGAGAGCCCCAGGTGGACAGAGGAAACTCTTCAAGGACACCCTCAAAGCCTCCTTGAAAAAGTGCAACATCCCCACTGACACCTGGAAATCCCTGGCCCAAGACCGCACAAAATGGAGGAGAAGCATCCGGGAATGCGCCAACCACCTCGAGTCTCTTCGCCAGGAGCAAGCACAAACAGCGCAAGGAGCGCATGACAACCCAAGCACCCAACCCACCCGCCCCTTCAACCACCATCTGCCCCACCTGTGACAGAGACTGTAGGTCCCGCATTGGACTCATCAGTCACCTGCGAACTCATTTTTAATGTGGAAGCAAGTCATCCTCAGTTCCGAGGGACTGCCTAAGAAGAAATCTGAACAATAAATGCAGCCCAATTTTACATGAGCACTTGGATCATATTAGAATAGATTGATGCCAAAAGGAGTTGAGAGAAAATTAATCACTTGATGCAAGATGTAATGAAGGACACTTTTTGATGATGTAAAGCTGCATTAGACAAGGGGATTAGAAATTGTTGTAGCAACATTGACGTGAGAGCAATAGAAAACATGGGAGTGCGGGCAATTTATGATTTAAAATATATGTAATGAGCAATGGATCCAAAGATTTGCAAGTCCCATGGCTACATTTCAGTAAACAAGATAATTTAGAGGTTGCCTATGTGAGTTTAAGTTACAGCAGAGGGGCTCAAATCCCAGAAGGTTTGCTTCCAATAGGGTGGTTCCTGTCTGCATCTATCAGCTCTGAAGCATGCATCTGAAGAGGTTTGTCTGGAATTGTTTGAGTCATGAGTAGTGTTGCAACTTTACTGGAGAGGGATTTTTCCACTAAGACAACTGGGAACATAGGGTCAAGTAAGTCAAGGTTTAGAAATGAAACAAATGGCATTGAAAAAGCATTCAATTGCAGAAACTACTATCTTCTCTATATTCAGTTGATTTTTTACTTTGCAAAACTCCAGGGGAAAAATTCAGTTGGTTTGCGCCCCGGGGAAATATGTTCCGAACCAGCAACAATGGCAGCAGTCAGTGCTTGCGTGGCCTCAACCTGAGACTGCATGAGACCAGTCTGAGATTGGATCATGGCAGCCAGTGACTGAATTGCAGCACTAAGCATTTGCGTGGCATCTGCCTGTGCTACAGCGTAGTGCTCCACACTCCTTGCCAGTGCATTAATGGTTTCGGGCACCCTTCCCACTGCACCCATGAGCTGAGTGTGCATTTCAGTGATGAGCCGCTCCTCCTCTGCGTCCAATGCAGCAGGACTCGCTGGGCTACTCTCCCTCCGGGGTGAAGACCACCGAGCTTCCCCAGCCACATCACGTTGCTGCAGCCCGCTGGGTCCTGGAGCTTCACCCTCATCAGACCCTTTGCCCTGCTCCCCTCCAGGGAAGACGTGGTCCCAGTGTGGGCATGGGCTTCCTCAGGAGACGCTGGCGCTGAGGCTCTGGCTTCCTCTTCCTCCTCGCCTGCGGCTTCGCTCCCACTGGCAGCTTGAGAGCCCGTCTCCTCAGCTGGTGAATCACCATCTGAACGCAGGGAGGTACAAGAGTGGCTTTAACATGAGGACATGGGGCAGTAAGGGGGGAAGGAGTGGAGCGATTTAATAAGTTAGATTGAAAGTGTAAAAGGCTGGTGTTGTGAGGGACAAGTGGAATGAGAGAGGAGAGAAAGCTGATGACCTTACTATTGCTGTCCCGAACTGGGTCGACCTCTCCAGGGGCGACAGGACCGATCACCTGGCTTGCCACAATCCTGTGGACACGCTCCTCAAGATCGCTGAGGGGTTGCAGCTGAGGCCGCCCTCCACCCGTCCATTGCTGCTGTCTCCTGTTATGAGGTAGCTTGGCCTGCAAGAAAAAGGACGGCGTCTGAATAAATATACAGCCATGGTCTTGCCTGATGTGCCTCCCATAATTGAATAGCCCTTAATGTATGCAGCCATGGTCTTGCCTGATGTGCCTTCCATAGTTGAATAGCACTTACTGTATGCAAGGTGTGGAATGTGCATGTGTGTTTCATGAGAGGGTCATAGGTGTTGGATGAGTGTTGGGCATTGGGGTTTTAAGACCCTCTGGCCATAGAATGAGGTTGAAATGGAGGGATGGAGAGGTATCGAAAAAAAGCCACTCGCCCTGACGACCCGAGTGAGGTCGTTGAACTTTTTGTGACGTTGAGTATGGGTCCTGGTCAGCATGCTCCTGGAAGAGACGTGCTGAGCCTCCTCCCTCCACACTCTTCTGTACTCGTGCGGCAAAGGCCTCCTGTCACTCTCGGGTAGAGTATAGATCTTCTGCGCTCTACCACGCCAACCAGAGCCTCCAAGGCCCGCTCGCTGAAGCGCTGAGCTTGTTCTCTCACCCTCTCCATAGCCCTTGGCTGGAAAATGTAGGCACAGGTCTCTCCAGGTCGAGACTCAAGACTCCAATGAGCAGGGTGTGGTTGGAGAGCAAGATCGACCCTCCCCTTTAAGAACTGGCCGGAACCAGTGTGTCTGTATTCCATTGCTAACTGACATCACCTGAGCTGTGCCCGCGCTCTGAGTTAGCGCCTCGCTCCTCGGCCTTTGCACCTTAAGACAGGTGTGCAGCGCCTGATTTAGCGCTCCAATCACCTCCAGGGGCGATAAAAGCCAAGTTTGCAGTCGGAGGTGATAATTAGCGACAGGCACTAAACTTTGCACCCAGCCGATAATTGCGCCCCAAACAGGGCAATACTGAATTTCTCCCCCCACCCCCCAAGCTTTTTAAAGTGTATTTTCTGTGGAATTGCAACACTTCTTGCTAAACCTCATACAAAAAGCACTTTTTATATAATGTACCTGCAGAGTTTACATTGTGTTCTTCCAAGACAGTAGATGCACTGGAACTATTATTTAGTGCAGAGTGGCACTCACAAGCTCAAATGTTAATGTAAAAAGTGTAGATATTAGGCAGCTAGCATTAAACTGGGATTGGAGTTGCATTCTGTCTGATGTTTTCTTCTCTTCAGAGGGTTCAGTCACGTGGCTTTGAAAAAGTTTTGCTGCTCGCAAGCATTTTCTCACTTGGCAGAGCAGTGCAAGTATTTCCATCTGAGGTAGACAGAAGAAAAACAACTGAATGTGGACCATGTGGTAGCACTGGGTATAGACAGCAGAAGAGAACATCAAAATCTCAGTTTCTTCTGTAGGATTTACAGATTTATTTAGAGTTAAGGGAAATAGCAAACAAGGAAGTAAGAGGTAAAAACAGAAAATGCTGGCAATGCTCAGCAAGCCAGGCATCTCTTGTCATTTAGTCTCTCCTACCTTCCACCCTATCACAGACTTTCCCTTCCCTTCTGTTCTTTCCACCCCTCCCCCCTTTCCCCTGCCTCCGTACTTGCTATATCTCTAAATTTTTCCAGTTCTGAAGACCTTTCAGAACTCTGTTTCTTTCTCCACAGATGCTGCCTGACCTGATGAGTATTTCCAGCATTTTCTGTTTTTAGTTCAGACACCCAGCATCTGCAGTATTTTGATTTTGTAAGTAAGTAGAGGTAATCATCTACCTTTTGGTTTATATTTAGTATAATATAGTACAGGAAACTCTCATTTAAACGGCACCTAAATATCCGGAATTCTCTATTAACCGGCAAAATTCTCACTCCGAAAACAGCACCTCAATAACCGGCAATGTTGCCGAGTCTTGAGTCCGAGTCTCCTGCGGTAGCTGAGTTAGTCAGTGGGGGTAGTTCTCCAAACTGCTTCTTGGCGCTGTCGGAAGTCGGAACACCTCAATACCCCCGTAACAGGAGTCTGACTCTCCCGTGCTGCCAGTAGTCTCTTCTGATCCGCCATTTTACAGGGGTACTGTGGCCTAGAAATTCAGTTAAGGCCCGCCAGCAGGCTAACGCCCAAAAGTTAGCGCTGCGCGCGGAGCCACTTGTGTCCGCCGGAAATTCAGTTTCAGCGCCCCAACTCCAAGGCGGCCGCTATTCAAGGGTTTCGGCGCCCCCGCTTGGGGCGCTGAAACTGAATATCGGCGCGCTAGGTGCCGCAGCGCCACCCGCTGCGGAGCGGCAGGCTGCGGTACTGCAGGCCTCCTCCTTCTCTTAAGGGGGAGGTGCCTGCAACAGTGAGATCGCCGCTGGATTGTGCCGGCAAATGAGCCCGGCACCACAGAGAAGTGCCGGGCTCGCGGAAAGCAGCCGGCAATGCCGTGGGGGGGGGGGGGGGGGGGGGGGGGGGGGGGGTGGAGGAGGCCGGGGAAGGAGGTGCGGGCAGGCGGCCGCCGAAAAAGCGGCCGGCCGCACCTCCACCTTAAAGCGCCCCAGTAGCGCAGCAGTACGGCCCAGTTTTTCCAGCGCTGTTTGCGGCCGCTGCAGAAGAGGCGGCCGCAACTAAATATGGGGTTTGGGCCAGAAGCGGGGCGGAACCGGGGCACTGCGCACACTGATGACGTCATCGGTGTCGGCGCAGCGCTACCGGCTACCGCCGCCATTACCGCAGCGTTGAATATCAGCGCACCCTCTTACACTGGCGCAGAAACCCTATTTGGGCGGTAACTGGGCGCAAAGCCCACTGAATTTCTAGGCCTGTGTGTCTCTTACGCTGCTGGTAGTTATTGCATTGCATTACCCTCAACTGGCAGTACCGTACTTAATCAAGCATCTTCCACCATCCATTTAACACAACATTCTGTCAGTGAGTACCCAATTACTGGATACTGCATGACGTAAGAAAACTACTAAGCGCTTGGTTTGAGTATAAAACAAGGCTTTAATCAACTGTTTCACAACCATGAGATTCTAGTTACATCACTAGTTCCTGGTTACAGAAACATCCTGAGCAAGCTGGGCCCACACCTGAGTATTTATACTTTCCTTGGATGGTGCCACCAGCTGGCCGCCCAGTGTTATCTCATGAGTCATTTCTACATGAATGGCAAGATTCATGACACTGCACATTTCTTGATTTTTTTATTTTTCTTTGTTAAAAATAGCCTTGGTAGATAACCCTCTCCGTCATCCAGAATTTTTGATCAACCGGCAACACGCCGGTGCCGTCGGTGCCGGATACCAAAGAGTTTCCTGTATATAGGCTTTTTGAAAGCAACATCCCTGTTTTAATGCAAACCATATACAGGAAACTTTCTGGTATCCGGCACTGACGGGACCGAGCTGGTGCCGTACCATCAAAACTGCTGTAGAAACCAGCACTAATGTTAAAACATACGGAGCTTTTGAGCTCAAACCCTGTTAACAGCTTCAAAACAGTCGGCCGCAGCTTAAAAGCCTCTCTGTAGCTAAGCAACAGCTGCAGCTAGACCTTGCAGAGCCTGACCGGAAAAAAAAAAGCAACGAGAAGTAAAAAAACTTATAGGAAACGGCTCCTGAATTTTGCTGGTAGATAGAGCTTTCCGGACATTTAACCTCCGGTTAAATGAAAGTTTCCTGTATTGGTGCTTTGCAGCAACAGAATCCTATTCCTAACTGTTTCACAAATTGATCTTTTTGTCATTGAATTTTCCAAATTAGAATTCTTCACTTCCATTCCTGCTAGTAACATTGCAGAGTATGTGTGTGTGTGTATTTTACATATTTCAAGTTAACACCAGTATTGAAGCAGCTCGGCAGAATGCGTCGTTTGGTGTGCCTGATGCAGTATTTTGGAAAATTGAACATTTTCAAATTTACTTATCTAATTATTAACCAGCTGAAAAAGATTCTGCAAAGTTAAATATTAATTACAAAACCGAAATCTGTAGAGTTTCTGAGAACTCTTACAAATGATGTATTTTGGTGCAGAAATGCTGTTGCTGCTCTCCAGGTGTTAGGAACATTGGAATTGCTAGACGAAAAAAGACCGAGGTCCATCTAGATCGCCTTCCACCATCCTGGTAGTCATATGTTGCACTGATAATGGAGTTTTTGACTAATCGTGGCAATCAGTCTCTATCAATTAATCTACAACAGACCCCAAACATGAGGTGAGGAAACCCCCAGTAGCGGGAAGTGTTAGATACCTTAGGTCCAAAGTCACCTGTTCCCCCCTCGCACATGCTACACTTTTATATCTTTCTCAAATTGCACAGATACTGTATCCCAAAATATTATGTTTTTGAAAAAAATCCTTCTAATTTGCATTTGAATGTATCAATACAATTTGCTCCCACCATCTCCCTAGGGAGCCTGTTACATAGATTTACCACTCATTCCCTGAAATAATACTTCTGCAGATTAGAAATTAACCCCCCTTCAACCACAGGCCGTGTCCTCTGGTTCTACTGTTCTGGACAAGGTGAAACAGCTTGTCATGGTCTACATTTATCTGGTCCCTTAAAATCCTAAAAAAAAAGCACGTAACATTACTTAACCTGCTCTGTTCCAGTGAGAACATGCACAATTTACATAAATGCTCATCATAATCCAATCCTGGCATCTCCTCGATTTGAATGTCAAAAACGAGATTGTGAATTATTTTAAAGGGTGTCGTAAGAAAACTACTAGGCACTTGGTCAGAGTATTAAACACGGCTTTAATCGACAGTTTCACAACATGGAAGTCTAGTTATCCGTCACTAGTTCCTGTTTACAAAATGTCCCTGAGCAAGCTGGGCCCATGCCCGAGTATTTATACTCTCCCTGGAGAGCGCCACCAGCAGGCCACCCAGTATGTTTCACAAGTCATTTCTACATGAATGGCACGATCTATGTCAAAGGGGCACATCATTTTTTGCAGAAGTGTTTAGGAAACCTTTTTGTCTTCGCTAAATGCAAAAGGTGTTGATAAATCATGATTTAAAAACATTATTATGGCAGCCAGTCTTTCAAGCCACTCGAAAGCCCAGGCATGGACACTCGACATGATCCTGCTAAAGCAGCAAAGGTTTGCCAAACAAGTATGCTTGCTGATGGCCCCTGGAGCCTGACCATGTCTAAAACAAATATATTTATCCACAGCAATCAGTTCATTTAGTGGGGAATTAAGGGCTAATTTTCAATCCGCTTGCTATCCTTGATTTCCATTGTTACTGTTTAGCCACCTTCATACTTTTTCAATGGGTGACATTTTTCCGGAAGTAAGTTATACTTACCTAAGAGAGGATATACTTGCCATAGAGGGAGTGCAGCGAAGGTTCACCAGACTGATTTCTGGGATGGCAGGACTGTCGTATGAGGAGCGATTGGGTCAACTAGGCCTGTATTCACTAGAGTTTAGAAGAATGAGAGGGGATCTCATTGAAACATATAAAATTCTGACAGGGCTAGACAGACTGGATGCAGGGAGGATGTTTCCCCTAGCTGGGGGGGCGGGGGTGTCTAGAACGAGGGGTCACAGTCTCAGGATACAAGATAGGACATTTAGGACTGAGATGAGGAGAAATTTCTTCACTCGGAGGGTGGTGAACCTGTGGAATTCTCTACCACAGAAGGCTGTGGAGGCCAAGTCACTGAATATATTTAAGAAGGAGATAGATAGATTTCTGGACACAAAAGGCATCAATGGGTATGGGGAGAGAGTGGGAATATGATATTGAGAGAGAGGATCAGCCATGATCATATTGAATAGCAGAGCAGGCTCGAATGACCTACTCCTGCTCCTATTTTTCTATTGTTCTATGTTTCTATACATTTTGCACATTAATTGCTTCTGGAGATGGTAATAGTGTTTATGCTGTGAGCTAACTGGGGTAGCAATTTCCATTGGGCATTGGATATGCTTCCAATCTACTGTGTTATTTGTTAGGCTTCATTGTACATTTTTTTTTAAATATGTGGAGTACTTGAAATGATAAAGTGCTTCCTCCACTAATAGTGAACATTAGGTATTTATTTGGTAGGTTTTGAGCAGATGGCAGTTGTATGTTCAAGTGCTAATGTGAAGACACACACATTAGTTTCATGGTGGGCTCCAAGCGTGTGGTAAAGTTGTTGCTTGAGATTCCGGTTCCCAGTGATAATCCTAATAGAATTGTGCAGGTGTACCCGAACAGAGATGACAGCTGGTAGAGAAATCACAGCCAATCAAAATCTATTTGGCAGTTGAGTTTTTTAAAGTTGAATTTCAAGCAGCTTTTTAAAAAAAAAAAAAATAAGTTCTCTGGGTAGCTCCGTTCTAGTTGCTTTTGCAATTAATTTTCCATTATGTATGACAGAAAAGTGCTGCTGCTGAGAAAAATGTCATGATTTCCTTTGCATTTCCATGTAGGAATGTAGATAGAAAAACAATTTCCGTTGCATTTCCACGGAGGGTTTTGAATAGAAAAACCATTTCCTTTGCATTTCCACGCAGGGAAGTATTAGCTAGGAAAACTAGCATGGACAAAAAATAAAATAGGAAAAATTAATGGTTTGGATTTAGAATTTCAAGTTACTATTTGTGCCAAAATAACATGTGGAACGAATAATCTCCAGAGCTCATAATCGTTTTAGATTTTTGGTGACAAAGTTATCAATTCATAATTGAGCACAGATGGTGTATAGTAACGAATAAAAAGTGTGAACATGTCTTGCTGAATGGGACTTTCCTCCGTCACCTTGTCAGTTGCAAAACATTTTTTTTAATAGTGTCTCCACCCTATTACAAAATTTAAAACTTTCCATGAAAACTGCTCAAATAGAACTGAAGTAACTATCCTATAAATATATATTTTAACTGTTTGCTTTAATTTTTTCCGAGGTGCTACAATTTGGGGCATTTTAGGACAGCAAGTAACATTCGCGCCACACAGGTGCCAGGCAATGGCGATCTCCAATGAGAGCGTCTAACCGCCGCCCCTTGACATTCAACGGCATTACCATCGCCGAATCCCCCAACATCAACCTCCTGGGGGGTCACCATTGACCAGAAACTTAACTGGACCAGCCACATAAGTACTGTGGCTACAAGAGCAGGTCAGAGGCTAGGTATTCTGCGGCGAGTGTCTCACCTCCTCACTCCCTAAAGCCTTTCCATCATCTAAAAGGCACAAGTCAGGAGTATGATGGAATACTCTCCACTTGCCTGGATGAGTGTAGCTCCAACAACACTCAAGAAGCTCAACACCATCCAGGACCAAGCAGCCTGCTTGATTGGCACCCCATCCACCACCTTAAACATTCACTCCCTCCACCACTAGTGTACCGTGTCTGCAGTGGGATGTGGGCGTCACTGGCAAGGCCAGCATTTATTGCCCATCCCTAATTGCCCTTGAGAAGGTGGTGGTGAGCTGCTGCCTTGAACCGCTGCAGTCCATGTGGTGAAGGTACCAACACAGTGCTGTTAGGGAGGGAGTTCCAAGATTTTGACCCAGCGACGATGAAGAAACAACGATATATTCCCAAGTCAGGGTGGTGTGGGACTTGGAGGGGAACTTGGATGTGGTAATGTTCCCATGCGCCTTCTGCCCTTGTCCTTCTAGGCGGTAGAGGTCACGGGTTAGTGAGGTGCTGCTGAAGAAGCCTTGGTGAGTTGCTGCAGTGCATCTTGTAGATGGTACACACTGCAGCCACGGTACGCCGGTGGTAGAGGGAGTGAATGTTTAAGGTGGTGGATGGGATGCCAATTAAGCGGGCTGCTTTGTCCTGGATGGTGTTGAGCTTCTTGAGTGTTGTTGGAGCTACACTCATCCAAGCAAATGGAGAGTATTCCATCATACTCCTGACTTGTGCCTGTAGATGGTGGAAAGGCTTTGAGGTGTCAGTAGGTGAGACACTCGCTGCAGAATATCCAACCTCTGACCTGCTCTTGTTGCCACAATATTTATGTAGCTGGTCCAGTTAAGTTTCTGGTCAATGGTGACCCCCAGGATGTTGATGGTAGGGGATTTGGCGATGGTAATGCTGTTGAATGTCATGGGGCAGTAGTTAGACTCTCGCTTTCTGGAGATAGTCATCGCAAATGTTACCTGCCACTTAACAGCCCAAGCCTGAATGTCGTCCAGGTCTTGCTGCATGCGGGCATGGACTGCTTCGTTATTTGAGGAGTTGCGAATGGTACTGAATACTGTGCAGTCATCAGCGAACATCCCCATTTCTGATCTTATGATGGAGGGAAGGTCATTGATGAAGCAGCTGAAGATGGTTGGGCCTAGGACACTGCCCTGAGGAACTCCTGCAGCGATGTCCTGGGGCTGTGATGATTGACCTTCAACCACCACAACCATCTTCCTTTGTGCTAGGTATGACTCCAGCCAGTGGAGAGTTTCCCCCCCCCCCCCCCCGATTCCCATTGACTTCAATTTTACTAGGGCTCCTTGATGCCACACTGTCAAATGCTGCCTTGATATCCAGGGAAATCACTCTCACCTCACCTCTGGAATTCAGCTCTTTTTGTCTATGTTTGGACCAAGGCTGTAATGAGGTCTGGAGCCATGTGGTCCTGGCGGAACCCAAACTGGGCATCAGTGAGCAGGTTATTGGTGAGTTTGTGCTGCTTGATAGCACTGTTAGAAACATAGAAAAATAGGAGCAGGGATAGGCCATTCGGCCTTCGAGCCTGCTCCGCCATTCAATATGATCATGGCTGATCCTCTATCTCAATACCATGTTCCCACTCTCTCCCCATACCCCTTGATGCCTTTTGTGTCTAGAATGTGCAATAGCTAAGTTAACACAAGGAAAAAAGGGGAAAACTGGAGATGAAGAAAGGGGGGGGTGGAGGGGTATTACAAGTACTGGCGGGCTGTTAACTGTTGACGACACCTTTCATCACTTTGCTGATGATTGACAGTAGACTGATGGAGCGGTAATTCGTCAGATTGGATTTTGTTGTGCTTTGTAGGGGTTGTTGGCAGCACGGTGGCATAGTGGTTAGCACTGTTGCCTCACAGCGCCAAGGACCCGGGTTCAAATCCGGCCTCGGGTGACTGTGCAAACTCCACACAGCCATTCTCCCCGTGTTTGCGTGGGTTTCCTCCGGGTGCTCCGGTTTCCTCCCACAGTCCAAAGATGTGTGGGTTAGGTTGATTGGCCATGATAAAAAATTGACCCTTAGTGTTAGGGGGGATTAAATACGTGGGGTTACGGGGTTACGGGGATAGGGCTTGGGTGGGATAGCTGTCGGTGTAGGGACCGGGTGCTAGGGTTTGGATGATCAGCCATGATCTCGTTGAATGGCGGAGCAGGCTCGAAGGGCCGAATGGCCTACTCCTGCTCCTATCTTCTATGTTTCTATGTTGGTTGGGTGGTCGGTTTGGCCCGGGCCTGACCCAGTGGACGTTTTCAAGGCGTCCCCACACTCCCACTCAGTTCTGACACTGGGATCCTACCAGGCAGCTGATGCGCAGAATAACAAGCTCGAGACAGACAAACAGGTGAAAGGTTTAAATAATAACGGTTTTATTGAGAGAAAAATAAAACAAAACAAGCAAGCAGAGAAATTAATTGGTTCAACAGATACTAAACCAAGGCTACAGCTCTATACACTTTAAAAAGAGGGAAAAAAAGGGAATACAATATATTCAAAACAGAGGGCACGCGAGTGCGGGAAGGAGTACGACACATCGAGGGGTATCACACATTAACACTCCACTTAGCCTTATCCCCACCTCCTATCCTATCCCTAACCTAGGTCGAACTAAAGGGGGGTCAGACTCTCATGCTCACCCAACGCATTGGAACAAAGGCCTTTAGGTTGTCCTGGGACTGCAGCTTTAGTTGGTCTGGCCTGGTAAAGTTCAGTGTGCACTGGCCACACACTCTCCCGTCAGTCAGGTAGTGGATCTTCCTCCTTGGCTGGGCGAAAAGGCTTCCCTCCTGGGTCGTGCTGCGCCGTTTAGCGAGGCCCGCTCTGGGCTCCGGTCCGTACCGGGATGGTGCACTCCGTCCCGTGTCTTCCTGGTTCCACTCTGAATCCCTGCCTGAGGTGGTGGGCACGGGGGGGGAACAGTCAGGTTTAAATCGGGAGGCAGTACGGACCGGGAGCTTCGCCTGCTTACCAAAGCATGGGCCTGCTGTGCATAGCCGTCCCCGTCTTGGAGATTGCTTCTCCCAGTAGAGTCCTCGAAGTTTCCCTTTTGCAGCGAAGTCCCAGGATGAAATCGAAGTGAAGTGTAGAAGCTGTCTCTCCCGAAGTGTGTTCCAAGTCGAAGTGTCTCGCACTGCTCTTTCTGTCTGCTCACTAAAAACAGTTATACTCTCTCGATCTGCCTTGCCTCCCCCCGATCAAGAGGTGTCCCAGGTTACTTCGTTAACTGTAAATGGCTGCAAAACGCCCGATTTCCCACTAACGGCCTTATCACCGGCCCTCATTGTTTTTGGTTTCAGTCACACAATGGTGTCTCTGGTGCCTAGTCCTCTAAAACGGTTTCTGATATGATTGGATTTGTTAGGATGGGCCCAATGATGGTTATAACTAGCTTAACCCTGATTGCAGTGCAACCAGGTTCATTGTTCTTACCGGCCTACTGGCGACTTGCTATTACATATTCAATTCCATGTCTGGCCTGGAATCCACATAGGGACTGTGGAATTCCGGGCCCTGTCTCCAGTCTTGTTGCTGGGGAGAAAAATGACTCACTTCCAGCAGCTTTCTGGTCACGTGTCCCAGAACTCCATTTTGTACGTTTAAAAAGTGGCCAACTTTGTTTGATTCGGAAAGCAGGCGAGGTGGGGGAATTTTGCAAACTCCCTACAGCTTCTTGTGGACAGGACATACCTGGGCAGTTTTCCACATTGTCAGATAGATGCCAGTGTTATAGCTGTACTGGAACAGCTTGGCTAGAGGCGCGGCTAGTTCTGGAGCACAAGTTAATAAATCATGACTGTGGCATGAGTTTGCAACAAATTCTTGTCCAATCAGAAAGAGAAATTTACTGTATGGACCTACGGTGTTCCCAACATTTTCTGTGTTCAGTTCGGTCCTCCAGTAGCTGTAGTACCTCTCCACCCCCTTTCTCCATCTCCAGTTTTCCCCCTTTCCCTTGTGTTAACTTAGCTATTGCACATTCTTTTAATGTCTTTTCATTGCCTCATGGGATAATTTATTATATCGCTTAACAGTTCCCTGTTTCTCTTAAGTAGTTTGCAGGTCATTTCGCCCGTTAATTTGTCATCTCCTGCACTTATGAGGAAGTGCCTGGCCATGGCTTGCTAGCTCCTTATTTGACATTTTGTTCTCGGCTGGATTTCAAAACTTTTATGAAAGGCAATCTATTTTAAACCATTGCTGCCATGGGTAGATTTGTGCCTCATATTGTGTAGAAGCTGAATATGCAGCCTTGCGCTTTAAAATTGTAAAAATAGTTGGAGCCAAAAGCATATTTACTTAAAATGAAGTTGCATCTAAAAGTTCAAATTTCATTTAACAGAAAATACTGCCGCCACTGAGCTGATTTAAGGCACTCTGTGAAAATGGCTAGGACACGCACTCGATAACTGACTACTCCTTCCTGGATTTTCTAATCAATTAAAAGTGAAGATGGCAAAATGCTGGTTGAGGAGGCTTTCAAGAAAAGGTGCTTAGCTTTGTTTTAAATTGGTGTGGCTTGTGTTAAAACTCATTCTGCAGGTTTCAGGGTGGTATAGAAACAACTCACTGGGATCATAAGGGGCACTTTACTGAGGCAGGAGTAAAAACAGATGGTTAGAACAGTGTTGAGTGGGTGCCTGAGCCAAAACTAGACTTTGAATTTAGAAACTGCCCCTCGTCCCCCACCATGGCTCTATATCAATGGTGGACACCTGGTGACTCAAGTGTCCCATGGTGTCAAGCATTCCTAAGGGTGGAAATCACCATTGGTATGCAGTTAAGGAGCCACAAAATACACCGACTTTCTTTGGAACTTTTTAAAGTAACAAATAACAATTTGTATGTTGTAGGTTTTAACTCCCCCTAACAGCACTGTGGGAGTACCTTCACCAAAAGGACTGCAGCAGTTTCAGAAGGCGGCTCACTGCCACCTTCTCGAGGGCAATTAGGGATGGGCAATAAATGCTGGCCTTGCCAGCGACGCCCATATCCCATGAACGAATAAAAAAAAACTTATATCAGTATATAGGAACCGGAGTAGGCCATTTAGCCCCTTGAGCCTGCTCCGCCATTCAATGAGATCATGGCTGATCTGTGGCCTACCTCCATATACCCGCCTTTGCCCCATATCCCTTAATACCATTAGTTAACAAAAATCTATCAGTCTCAGATTTAAAATTAACAATTGACCCAGCATCAACTGCTGTTTGCGGAAGAGAGTTCCAAACTTCTACCACCCTTTGTGTGTAGAAGTATTTCCTAACTTCACTCCTGAAAGGCCTGGCTCTAATTTTTAGGCTATGTCCCCTAGCCCTAGATTCCCCAACCAGTGGAAATAGTTTCTCTCTATCTACCCTATCAGTTCCCCTTAATACCTTGAAAACTTAGATCAACTTTTTTTTCCAGCACAGAAACAGGCCATTCGGCCTATGCTGGTGTTTATGTTCCACACGAGCCTCCTCCCACTTTATTTCATCCCACCCTAACTAAAGGCAGCACCTCTGACAGTGCAGCACTCCCTTAGTACTGCACAGAAGTGTCAGCCTAGATTTTTGTGCTCAAGTCTCTGGAGTGGGTACTTGAACCCACAACCTTCTGACTTCAAGCTAGAGTGCTACCAACTAAGCCACAGCTGACACCAGGTAGCAAATTACCTGGATTCGTAATGGCTGTTGGTTTTTTCCTAAACACTAACCTTAAAGTCCGATAGCTGTACTGCGCCTGACTTAAAATTTAATCTAGCAAACTCATAACATGTAACATCTGTTATTGGGAAAGTCCCCTTTTATTCCCATATACATCTGGCAATAATTAGTTACATGCCGGCAAAACAAGTTTTTGGCTTGGAAGGAGCATGAAATCTTTAGGTCTTCATCTTAGTCATTGAAATGTTACTAACTAATATCAGCACATTAACTTGCTGTAACATCATAGGAAATCTGATCATTTTGTTTATAACTAATGAGCACTATAAACTGCTGCAATAATCTGAAAGTAGTCAAAAGCAGAAGATAGCCGTTATGGCAATTAGACAAAATAAAATGAAACTTTCGGGGGAGTTGGTCGCTATTGCGGGGGGGGGGGGGGGGGCAGAATTTGGCGATTGTAGCAGGTGCTAGAGCGAGGCCATGATTGGAGAAGGGAGGCCGAAGGCTTCCTTGAGGGGCCGGGGGGAAACACTCTTGCTACTCTTGGCCCACAAGGAGTGTTATAAAAGGCACTTGCCTTCTGGAGTCAGCAGCTCCCGCCTCTCTCTCGCTGCCGGGTTTCCTGAGCCCTGGGAAACCCGCGTAGCAACAGTTAAATTTAAATCAAGCTCTCAATTGCACTGTGGAAGCCTGATTTAAATATGTTAATGAGGTGCCCCGCCTTTCCAAGACGGGATGCTCTCGCAGCACGCTACTCGTCACCGTAAAAATGACGGCAAGTGCTTACTGTTTGGGTTGGGGTTGTATTTTGCAGTGGAGGAATCCCAACCTGAGCTCGATCCTGTTCTCAACAGATTGTCTATACCCACACTATGGGCTGGATTTCCATTCAGGAGTCGGGTAGGAGGCGGGACTACAACTTTCAGGGTTGTAGTCCTGCCTCCATCAAGATGTGGCCAATCCACGCGATTTTAACTTGATTGACCTTGTTGAGCGGGCTCAGCAGGCTAATTAAGGGCCACCCGGCAACAGGTGATGTCACTAGGGTTGCAAAATTCTGGGAATTTTTAAAAGAGGAAACTTTCCATGGGGAATTTATGGGAATTTTGAGTTTTTTTGCACACTGATGGTTTTTGTCTCTGACCCTTATATTATCTTTGTCGTCAAAATAGACATACTGTTCCATACAAATAAAAACAGGCTTTCAAAACTTTATTTAGGTTATAATTTTGAACTTTATTGAACCCCCACAAAAAAGACCCATCTAAAATAAAATAAAAAGAGCGTCAGCTTATTTAGCCTGTAATTTGTCCTTATTTTGTCCCTTTGAGACTTCTACTCATGAGTCTTCTGAGTCTTCTACTCCTCATTGCTCCTCCTGATTCTCTGACTCTGGCTCTGACGTGTCCATTTCCTCCTCTGTGTCAGTGTCTAGCTGTGTGGTTGACACTTCTGTATCTGGCTCAATAAGTTGTAGGTTCGCCCGGATAGCCACCAGTTTCTCCACTCTCTTGTTAGTCAGCCTGTTGCGCACCTTTGTATGCGTATTCCCAAAAAGTGACCAGTTTCGTTCAGAGGCTGCTGATGAAGGTGGGATTTGGAGTATCACCGATGCAATAGGTGACAGGGCCTCAGATGCACAAAGTCCCTTCCACCAGGTATGTGCACTGATATGCTTGCATGATTCCCATCCCCATTCCAAAGACCTTGCTTGGTAGAGAACTTTGCCAGACTTCCCAGAACTTTGCCCACATCCAGATTGAGATGGTGTGAGAGGGTAGAAATCACACTGTAAGCGCTGTTGATCTGTTCTCCAGAAAGTATTGGTCTCCCAACATGCTTTGGGTCCAGCATGTATGCTGCAGCATGAATCGGCTTGACACAAAATTCTTGACGCGTCTGTATGAATTGAACAATTGCCTTCTCCTCTGCTTTGATAGGGCAATGCTGATTTGTTCTTTTAAATCAGTAAAAAGCCTGAGAACATCTGACAAGACAGCGTCATCTCCTTCAATCTGAGCAATTGCAGATGCTACTGGTGAGAGTAGTTTAAGGCTGCTAACCACTCTCTCCCAAAACACATCATCCAGCAGTATTTTCTTGATGGTGGTTTCCATATCCCCAGACTGGGATATTGCCATTTCTTACAGCGACTCCTTACCCTCCAGAAGGCTGTTGTACATTATGACAACACCACCCCATCTAGTGTTGTTGGGCAGCTTCAGTGTGGTGCTCTTGTTCTTTGTCATTTGCTTGGAGTTGTAGGTTGCTGCAACTACCTGTTTTCCCCTGACATACTTAACAACTTGCTTGGCTCTCTTGTACAGTGCTTCCATGGTTCTCAAACCTATGATGTCCTTGAGGAGCAGGTTAAGCTCATGAGCTGCGCACCCAATAGACGTAATATGAGGGTAGGCCTCCTCCACTTGAGCCCAAGCAGCCTTCATATTCGCAGCATTATCAGTAACTACTGCAAAGACCTTTTGTGATCCAAGATCGTTGATGACCGCTTTCAGCTCATCAGCAATGTGTGTGCCTGTGTGTCTGTTGTCCTTCGTGTCTGTGCTCTTGAAGAACACTGGGAGAGGAGTGGAGACGATGTAGTTTATGATGCCCTCCCCTCACACATTTGACCACCCATTTGAGATAACTGCAACACAGTCTGCCATCGCTATCGTTTCTTTGAGCTTTCCTTGGACTCTGTTATACTCGGCCTCCAGCAAATAAGTAGACAAAGCATGTCTGGTGGGAGGACAGTATGCAGGGCGAATAACATTGAAAAATCTCTTCCAGTACACATTGGCTGTGAGCATGAGGGGTGAGCCTGTTGCATATACAGCTCGGGCAAGGCACTCATCTGCATTCTTCTGGCTATGGTTATCCATTGTATCAAAGAACCTTCCAAGTGGGCCAGGAGTTGCTGATGATAAGGAGCCTGATGCTGAATAAGAACCATCATCTTCTTGAATGGAAGCAGAGGAACTCTGGGCTGACTGCTGTGAGCTTTGAGTGAAGTTGTTGCATTTGGATAAATGCTGCTGCATCTTTGTGGCATTCTTTACATATGGCTTTCTACAGTGTTTGCACATGTACACAGTCTTTCCATCTTTAATGCCTGGGGTAAAATGCTTCCACACATCCGACGGTAAATGTGGCATTGTTCTATGCAGAGAAATAAAGGGCATTCATCTCTGTGTCGAACTGCAGTCGATCAGCACGATTGCAACAGGGTGAGTACATTTTTGCTGATGCTCCATGTGATGGAAGCGTGACCTGTACACACACGACGCTACATCACCAATAGTGTATTATTTTGTATATTTTAAATTGAAGGACAACAGAGTTCAACAAGTAACTGGTTTATTTGGTATAAAGTCTGATTTACTTACTGCATCATCACAACATCAGCAGAAAACAAAATGACTTCCCTCAGGACCCCTAACCTGGATCTTAAAAAAAACTATAGCAGTCTTACAGATGCCTGCAGGCCAATCACAATTCGATATGCAAATATTACAAATAGAGGGAGCTAATCGCTCATCCACTCATCCAACCAATCAGGACACATTTGTTCACAGTCACACACAAAACTTGTAATTATTAAAACAAGCCAAGTAAGAAGATAAACATATATTGATTAAGAAATTCCTTAATAATTAAGATTCCATCTCTGTTAGTAATTTTAAGAGAGGACCTGTGGGGGGAAAAAAAAGAAAGAAATACAAAAAAAAACAATATTATGCTAGCATGTGCTTTTTTGGGCAAAATTCCCAAGCTAAACTTCCCGTGGAAAATTTCCGGAAATTTACTGGAAACTTTCCACCCCTTTGCAACCCTAGATGTCACAGACTGAAATTTCATCTGTCGAGAGGTTTTGACAGATGAAATATCAGCGTTTCACAGCTGTTTGAAGCTGTCAAACACGGACAGTCTTACTTCTAACCTGAGTCCTTCTCCACAGACTCAGTTAGAAATCTCTCCTGCGCAGAAAGCTGAAGGCTGTCACTTTTGACAGTTCGCAGCCATTCTGCTTTCTGTGCCGGTGAGATGAGGGACTCCCGAGACCTAAAGGAAGGAAACATAGAAACTAGGAGCAGGAGTAGGCCATTCGGCCCTTCGAGCCTGCTCCGCCATTCAACGAGATCATGGCTGATCATCCAAACCCTAGCACCCGGTCCCTACACCGACAGCCATCCCACCCAAGCCCTATCCCCGTAACCCCACATATTTAATCCCCCCTAACACCTAGGGCCAATTTTTATCATGGCCAATCAACCTAACCCGCACATCTTTGGAAGGAAGAAAAGGTAATTTAAACTTCTTTAAACACTTTAGACACACCAAATACACTTACTTTTGCACTCATGCACACATCACTCACCTGAACCCCGACATCTCGACCCCTCCAATTCCTTCAACCCGACGGCCCGCCTCGCAAACTTGGCATGGTTTGGAGCCGTCGGGAATCCCACACTTCAGCATTAAAAATGGGGATTAGGCTAAAAACTGCCTGTTAACTACCTGTTAACAGGCAGTTAATTGGCACTAATCCCCTTCCTGCCTCGGGTAGGCAGGTCTCAGTGCGGGGTGGGTACCCGCCTCCTTTGAAACTGGCATGGAGGCGGGTTGGGTGCAGGATGGGGTCGGGACACCTGATTTCGGGATTGTAACCCCCACACACCTCCAATCCCGATTCCACGGCCCAATGAAAATCCTGCCCATTGTTTCAAGAGACATTATCGGATAATAATCAAGATTGAGAATGCTTGTTGATACTTTTAAAACAAAAATGTTCTCCTCTTTCCCCCCCCAAAAGAATACTTCTCATGCTTCTATATTACACTCTCCTGTGTGTGTATATAGAGGTGAGAGTGACTGCGCTTGGCATCAAGGTAGCATTTCACTGAGTGTGAGTTCAATTTTACTAGGGCTCTTTGCTGTCAATGGGAATCAGGGGGGAAACTCTCCACTGGCTGCAGTCATGCCTAGCACAAAGGAAGATGGTTGTGGTTGTTAGAGGCTAATCATCTCTGCCCCAGGGCATCGCTGCAGGAGTTCCTCAGGGCAGTGTCCTAGGCCCAACCATCTTCAGCTGCTTCATCAATGACCTTCCCTCCATCATAGGGTCAGAAGTGGGGATGTGTGCTGATGACTGCACAGTATTCAGTACCATTCGTAACTCCTCAGGTAATGAAGCAGTCCGTGCCCACCTACAGCAAGACCTGGGTGACATTCAGGCTTGGGCTGATAAGTGGCAAGTAACTTTCGCGCCACACAAGTTCCAGGCAATGACTGTCAGCAACAAGAGAGCGTCTAACCACTGCCCCTTGACATTCGACGGCATTACCATCACCGACATCCCTACCATCAACATGCTGGAGGTCACCATTGAGCAGAAACTTAACTGGACCAGCCACATAAATACTGTGGCAACAAGAGCAGGTCTGAGGCTGGGTATTCTGTGGCGAGTGTTTCACCTCCTGACTCCCCAAAGCCTTTCCACCCTCTACAAGGCACAAGTCAGGAGTGTGATGGAATACTCTCCACTTGCCTGGATGAGTGCAGCTCCAACAACACTCAAGAAGCTCAACACCATCCAGGACAAAGCAGCCCACTTGATTGGCACCCCATCCACCACCTTAAACATTCACTCCCTCCACCACCGGCATACCATCTCTGCAGTTTGTACCATCTACAAGATGCACTGCAGCAATTCGTCAAGGCTTCTTCGACAGCACCTCACAAACCCATAACCTCTACCACCTAGAAGGACAAGGGCAGCAGGCGCATGGGAACACCACCACCTGCAAGTTCTTCTCCAAGTCACACACCATCCTGACTTGGAAGTATATCGCCGTTCCTTCCTCGTCGCTGGGTCAAAATCCTGAAACTCCCTACTTAACAGCACTGTGGGAGTACCTTCACCACACGGACTGCAGCAGTTCAAGAAAGCGGCTCACCACCACCTTCTCAAGGGCAATTAGTGATGGGCAATAAATCGTAGCCTTGCCAGTGACGCTCACATCCCATGAACAAATACATTTTTAAAAATTGTGTGCCTCTCTTTCTTTTGTCCCATTTCTGATCTAACCCCTCCATTTATCACCTACCATTGAGGTACCCCCTTTACTGCCAGTCTGAATGCATTTAACCTGTACCTAATCCACCTTGTATTTTAAATATCTCCCACTGCCAGTCTATTATTTGACCCACCAAGATTTTTTCAAGTAATCTGGGCTGGTCCCTTTTCATGTTGGTGAGATTAGCTAATTTCCAGTCCAACTCAACTGGAGCAGTGCTGAATATTGACCAGAATCTCTTCCCAGTCTACTTCAGGATAGCTAACGTCTCTGTAACCATTTCAAACCATTCTAAATTGCCTCAAATCTCTTCTTCAACTCTTTCTCATCAGTCGGTCATCTTTAAACCACTCCCAATATGGTAACAGATCTATTAATATTCTATGCAGTCAGCCTCTGTCTGAGCACCACCATCAATTTAAAAGCTTCACCTTCTATGGCTGTAATGATACCTTTTAATTAATAAGGCGATTCCTCCCTTTTTACTTTCTCTATCTCTTCTGAAGATTTATAGCTGAAATATTTAGTTCCCAGCCTTCTCTCACTGAATCAAAGTCATCAAGGCTACGTTATGTCCTTCCATTTCAAATAATGCGTTTAGTTCCCTGACTTATTTCTCATGCTTTGCCGACTCACAAATCCTTACCCATTTGTACTTCTCTGCATCCTTTCCCTTTCTATTTTTTTTCTTTCTCTTTCTCCCTAACCCCTTTCCTATCTGTCCTATGGTACATCTGCCCACTGCCCCGCCTTGAGCTTACTATTATAGATTGTGTTTCCCATTTACTAAATTTTTAGAATCTCCCCTGTATGCTCTAGGATTTGAGTTATCAGAGCATCTTACTTAGGCCATCTATCGGCCAACAAGCCTCCCCTTGAGCAACTTCCAACCAAAATAAACTTAAAAAAAACCACAAGTTTAATTGTTCCCTCGCTGTTTTACTTATCCTTTCTGAGAACATTAGTACTAGTTAAGTTTAGGTGAAGCCCACCTCATCTGTTGACATTTGCCAGAACTTGTCCCAATGTCCTACGATCTTAAAGCGTGCAGAATAGCTTAGTAACAAATGCTAGTACATTTCAAAGTCATGTGAAGCACTTAGAATTCTGATCAGATGTATTATAAGTGTATTTTTTTCTAAAAAGAAGGGAGAGAATTTGAATTGGAATAAAAGTTGGGAATAATTTAAGAAAATGAGGTGGATGTATTAATAAAGAGCTAAAATGAAGTACAGTAGGATAAGTGTATATTATGTGAGAATCGACTAAAGGAATGAGTCAAAGGTCAAATAATTTAATGTTTACAACTTTTTAATGTTGATCATTTTTTATTTTGTAAAAGCAGGTTTTTTCATTTAACTGAAAATGTGTGCTCCATTTAAGAGTAACACCTTTTCCCTACAGTATCCTCATTGAACAATCACAGATCTGTTTTTCTGCAATTTGGATACAGGATAATGATCATTGTGTTACAGTGCCATTGTAAGTCCAGTAACTTTAACTTACTACATTATCCGTATAACGGAATTCCTCCATCAGTTACACAGTAAGATCCATTTATTGGAGCCAAATGTCAAGAGGTCAAAATGAGTTGGCTTTGAGCTAATGATGTAAAGTTTTTTTTAGTACTTAAAGCATTTGTTGAAGATTATTACATAGTGCAAATTGTGAAACTGAATTCAATAAATCTGGCAATATGTGAGCAAGTACCAGGACAAAATGACCATGAAAGCTGGCAGATTACTCCAAAAACGCACATTGTTCACGAATGTCTTTCAGGGAAGGGAAACAGCTACCCCAACCTGGTCTGACTTACATGTAGCTCCAGTGGTTGACTCTTATTGCGTTTAAGGCAACTAGGGCAGGGCAAATAAATGTCATGCTGGTGTCGCTACACTCCAAGACCAATTTAAAAAAAAAAATCTATAAAGCTGGAACTTCAATTTTGTTTTTTATTCATTCACGGGATGTGGGCGTCGCAGGCTAGGCCAGCATTTTTTGCCCATCCCTAATTGCCTTTGAGAAGGTGGTGGAGAGCCGTCATCTTGAATCGCTGCATTCCGTGTGATGAAGGTGCTCCCATAGTGCTGTTAGGGAGAGAGTTCCAGGATTTTGACCAGTGAAGATGAAGGAACGGTGATATAATTCCAAGTCAGGATGGTGTGTGACTTGGAGGGAAACTCGGAGGTGGTGGTGTGCCCATGCACCTACTGCCCTTGCCCTTCTAGGTGGTAGAGGTCGCGGGTTTGGGAGATGCTGCCTGTGATGGTGAAGGGAGCACCTTCACCTCACGGACTGCAGAGGTTCAAGAAGGCGGCTCACCACCACCTTCTCAAGGGCAACTAGGGATGGGCAATAAATGCTGGCCTTAAAGCGATGCCCACATCCCATGAATGAATAAAAAAAACACATTGCTGTGGGTCTGGAGTCACATATAGGTAGATTTTCTTTTCTAAAGGACATTAGCGAACCAGATGGGTTTTTACGACAATCCAGCAGCTTCGAGGTCACCATTACTGAAACTAGCTTTTTATTCCAGATTTATTTAATTTAAATTCCCCAGCTGCTGTGGTGGGATTTGAACTTGTGTCTCCAAATTACTGGTCCCCCAGTAACATAACCACTTATGCTACTGTTCCCTATTTAAATGCTACTGATGGTGTCAATATGGCAGATAAGGCTGCAGTTTATCCTCAAACACTCCAATTAGGACTTAGTTGAGGTGCGGTTCAGTGTTATTACTAGAGCTTGATTGACTATCCATTTAGAAGGATAGGTTGAGGTTTTCAGGTTGCTTAGAGAGAATATTGTACAGCTGCTATGGTTTTACTTTTACTGTACAACCTGGAACTATTTTGCTTGATGGTATGAGCACTAAACCGAATTTTCACTGTCCCTTTGCATTATTATAAAGTTGCTTCAAAAAATCTTTCCTTCCTACGCTCCAGTCCTCTGCATGGCTATCAGTGCAGCTGGGGAAGGTTGAAGTTGCCCAGTCATGCTACTGTGGTAGTTCTTCATAAAACTTCTTTCATGCGAAATGGGTCCTCAGTTGTCTTTTCTACTGGTACAGGCTTTCTGTGAATTTTTTACTAAGTAAATGGCTGAACTTTTGATGCATGTTTTTAGTTATTATTTCAATCGGGCAATTTGGAGAGTTAAAGACTCCATTTTGCTTTTGTGTTCTCTTATTGACCTTTTTGCCCTCCACGGCCTTTCCTGCCTATACATCACACAATGCCAAGAGACGAGCGGGTAGCTGCCATAATGCTGCTGCATATCTAGGAGGAGAGCAAGAACATCCTGGTGTGATTGCCTTTTATTTGCTTTTCCCCTCCCTGTGGGTAATTGTCTAGCTTGTAGTATGCTATAGGCAGCATTAGTGGGTTGTTCTCTTCAGCTGGCTATTATTCTTCACTTTGGCATTCATTAAGATTCCTATTGACTGGGGAGATAAAATTATATTCAAAAAGGAATTTTCCGTATCACTTACTACTTATTTTGCATTGTAAGTAAGCTGCTCTCCTGCTGATGGTGTATTGTATATCTATTTTTTTTTGGCTGGAGGTTGTTCATTGGGGGGCTTGTTGGCTGATAGATGGTCTAAATAGAATGTTTCTGGTACTGCTTTTCATTACCGCATGCATCTGTTGCTGTTCAGTTCACAGTTCTTATAAATTACGTCATTTATAAGAACTGAACTTAAAAACAACAGAAATATAATATAGTGCAATCACTCTCTTTTTCAATGCACTGCACAGCCGTCCATTAAATGCATTGTTCAATTTCCAAAATTCCTCAACCTCTGTGAAGTCTTTCTTAATTTTTTTTTGAAAGTTTTTGATTTTTTTAAAAAGTATACTAAGTAGATTATTGGACTAGAAGTGGGGTCTTATTAGACTTCTGTTGCCTATAAAACAATACTGTAAGTGAAAGTCCATTTTGCCTTGATTACTTTAGATGCCTCCAATAACTTTTTTTGGCTGAGTTGATGATACCAGCAGATCCCCTGTGGTATTGCTCATGGTGAATAGGAGGACCTGTTACTGTGTAATGAGCATAATGCTACATAATATTGAAGTCCTGTGGAATTGTTCTTGGACAGAAACCATGGGTGGGAATTCAGGCTGGGAGTGAATGGAAGGGCTGGGATGGCACGTGGTAGGCAATGGAGTTGATGAGGCTTGGAAATTCTTGTGGGGTCTGGGATTTATGAGAACTTGGGAAGGGACCCTCTGATCAAAGTTGACAGTAAGATGCAACTTGGAACCATTCTGGGAGAGAGGAAAAAGCCAGTTTGTAGGCTCTGGGAGCACTGAAGGAGACTCTAAACTGGGCCATGAAAATACACAAGAGGCTGAAAGAGAATATGTGGAACAACTAGGATGGGTTGTAAAAGTATGCAGGAGGGCTGATGCGATGCATGAAAACCCTTGAGGCTTGGGGGAAAGAAATATTGAGGTAGGACATTTCATGGATGTATAGACGATGGAAAATCTGGCACTAATGGGCAGAAAATGTACACGTGTGCAACAGGGGGGGAAAAGGCTGAAATAAGGCCCTGAGCTGGTGTGAGAAGCCACGGACAACACATTCCAAGTCAGGGAACTGAGAAAAAAACCAAACCCAGGGTCCGAGAGAGGAGTAGTTTTGCATAGGTGAAAGATTCTTTTTCAGTATTCTATGTATTTATGTCTTTGTCATCATGTAAATGTTAGTTTTGGATCTATATCCGAAGCATTCTGAGAAACCAACACAATGCTGAAATCATAGCAAAAAAAAGTATTTGAGTAATATTATTGGCTGGTTTTGTCCCATCTGTTGCTTCTTTCATTGGTAACCTATTTTACTTAGTAATTCATTGTTATTTTTGCTACATGTGCACTCATCTGAGGCAATCAGAATTTTTCAGTTAACTCTGATTTGCTTTAAGAACATAAGAAATAGGAGCAGGAGCAGGAGTAGGCCATTTGGCCCCTTGAGCCTGCTCCGCCATTCAACAAGATCATGGCTGATCTTCTACCTCAACTCCACTTTCCTGCACTATGTCCATATCCCTTGATTCCCTTAATATCAAAAATCTATCGATCTCTGTCTTGACTATACTCAACGACTGAGCCTCCACAGCCCTCTAGGGGTAGAGATTCCCAAAGATTCACCACCCTCTGAATGAAGAAATTTCTCCTCATCTCAGTCCTAAATGGCCGACCCCTTTATTCTGAGGCTGTGACCCCAGGTTCTAGACTCCCCAGCCGGGGAAACATCCTCCCTGCATCTACCCTGTCAAGCCCTGTAAGAATTTTGTATGTTTCAATGAGATCACCTCTCAATCTTCTAAACTCTAGAGAATATAGGCCTAGTCTACTCAGTCTCTCCTCATAGGACAATCCCCCCATCCCAGGAACCAGTCTGGTGAACCTTTGTTGTACTCCCTCTATGGCAAGTATATCCTTCCTTAGGTAAGGAGACCAAAACTGTACACAATACTCCAGGTGTGGTCTCACCAGGGCCCTATATAATTGCAGTAAGACATCTTTACTCTTATACTCAAATCCTCTTGTAATAAAGGCCAACATAACACTTGCTTTCCTGCTTGCTGTACCTGCAATTAACTTTCATTGTTTCATGTACAAGGACACCCAGGTCCCTCTGAACACCAACATTTCCCAATCTCACCATTTAAAAAATACTCTGCTTTTCTATTTTTCCTACCAAAGTGGATAACTTCACATTTCTCCACGTTATATTCCATTTGCCATGTTCTTGTCCACTCACTTAGCTTGTCTATAGCCCCTTGAAGCCGCTTTGCATCCTCCTCACAACTTACATTCCCACCCAGCTTTGTATCATCAGCAAACTTGGATATATTGGGCCAGAAATTCGTGACCAAATGCGTGAGTACGGTCTGGGTACTCACGCATCTGGCCGTTGGAAATGCCGGCGTTCAGCATGCACAGCGCATGCGGGGAACGCCGGCATTTCCAGTCCTCGGAACGAAGGGGTTCATAGGCACAGCGCGTGCGACTGCACAGGCAGCGCTTGCGCAGTGAACTTCGTCGATTTCATTCATGGATTCAGCGAGGGTAAGTCCTTACAAGTTACACTTGAAAAAAGCATGTGTAAAGTTGTTCCAAGGCTGCGGAGGAAGATATATTTTATCGTGGAGCTTCCGAAAGGCAATATTTTTGTTTGGGAAAGGGAGGGAAGTTATTTTAAGTAAGTTTTAAAGTTTAAATTTTTTTTTTTAAACGGGTTTTCAGAACGGTAGGTAGAAGGAGCAATTGTGGCTGTGTGAATTGAATGTGAAAATGAGTGTTCTAAAATGAGTAATGTAACATTTCCAGCACTTTTAAGAAAGAAGCTTTTCATCAGTAATAAGTAATTATGTATGTATGTCCGCATAGATTCCTTTACGTATATGTATGTATGTTTTATATTCCTTTACTTATGTGTATGAATGTATGTTTTTAATTATGATTTTCCAATAAGTTACTTTCTCTGAAAGTCATAATTAAATAATACATTCATACACATAAGTAAAGGAATATATACATAACACGCAAAGGAATATATACAGACATACATACTTTCAGAAGCTCCACGATAAGAAATATCTTCCTCCGCAGCCTCTGGAGCAACTGTACCCATGCTTTTTTCATGTGTAAGTTGTAAGGACTTGACCTCACTGAAAGCATGAATGAAAGCGGCGAATTTTACTGCGCACGCGTTCTGCCTCTGAACCCCTTCGTTCAGAGGACAGGAAATGCCGGTTTTCCCTGCATGCGCTGTGCATGCTGAAAACCGGCATTTCCTCCGGCCAGACGCGTAAGTACCCCGACCGTACTCGCGCATTTGGAAGGGAATTACTGGGCCAACATTTTACATGTCAATAAAATGAAAAATTTAACAATTGCACGATTTGCCCCCTCGCATCTGCGACTGAGGGTCCAAGGAGGTGCATTGCGCAAGAGGTCATCGTCGTACGTATCCTCACACTGTTCCCTTTCGGGAACTGTATGAAGTGGTGGAAGGATTTATGGCCGTGATTAACGCTCATTCCGTGACCGTAACCATCTTTGAACCAGCCATTAGGGTGGTTAGTCCTATGGCGTGAGGGTTTTACGGGCTCCCACAACCCATCTGAGGGGGGGGGCCACCCACACCCACGGACGCAAGTATCCCGCTGGGTGTCCACCCAGAATTTATAGTTGGAGCTCCGACTCCACTTGCCGGGACTGTCTGGAGTGGGGTTCGAAACCCTACTCCTTCTGGCCCAGCGGCGGGGATGCTTACTGCTACGCAAAAGGCCCACTCCGCACAAAAGGTGACACCCATACGTTTCCTGCGCCTTTTCCCTCCCCGTGACTGGAGCCCTATGCTGCCACTTGAAAGACCAAGCTATCATCTGCCCTTTTTGCGGCGCCTTTGACTTCTCATTACCAATGATGAGCAGGCGCTGCGCCTCCACCTCCTTGAGGAGATTGCTGAGGTCATCATCAGTTCAATTGTGAGTTCTTTTAATGCCGTGAATTGTGCTCATTCCAGCCATTTCACGTTGCTAATCGGATTGGGCCTTTGGCATAGTGGTAGGATCCCCGCCGCTGGGCCAGATTAGGGTAGGGTTTCGAACCCCGCTCCAGACAGTCCCGGCAAGTGGAGTCGGAGCTCCGGCTCTAAATTCTGGGTTGACATCCAGTGGGATATTTGCGTCCGTGGGTGTGGGTGGCCCCCGCTCCTTGTATAGCTTGTGGGAGCCCGTAAAACCCTCCCGCCATAGGACTAACCACCCTAATGGCTGGTTCAAAGATGGTTACGGTCACGGAATGAGCGTTAATCATGGCCATAAATCCTTCCACCACTTCATACAGTTCCCCAAAGGGAACAGTGTGAAGACACGTATGACGACGACATTGCTAAATAAATAAATGGAATTAAAAAAATTCTTTTAGGGCTTTTAAAAGTCTTTAAATTGCTTTAATTCTGTTTAAAACTACTTCAGATTCTTCAAAATAATGTAAACGTTTTTAAAAGTTTATAAAAGTTACCAAAAGCTTCAAAAAACTTCCAAAAACCTATTTAAACTGCTGCTTTGCATGTAAAAATGCTTAGCAGCTTGGCAGAAACATTGGGGGTGTGTCCTGTTAAACTGAGACCTCAAGGGGCGTGTCTCAGTTGCACAGCGCGCTACAGGCTTCGCGCTGGATGCACTCCTGGGCGGCGTGACGTCAGACGCTGTCCGGGAGTCAACATTTTAAAACGGCAATTCCAGGCGTCCCTGAAGCTCAACGGCCGGTGCGTCGGGTAAGTGCAGATCGGGGGCTTACACGCGCGGCAAGCCCCCGACTCGAATTTCTGGGCCATTACATATGGTCCCCTCATCCAAATCATTGATATGGATTGTGAATAGTGCGGTACCCCACTAGTTACAACCTGCCAACCCGAAAATGAGCAATTTATTCCAAATACACCACATCCACTGGTTCCCCCTTATCTATTCTGCTAGTTACAACCTCAAAAACTCTAACAGATTCGTTAAACATGATTTCTCTTTCATAAATCCGTGTTGACTCTGCCCAATCCTATTATTATTTTCTAAGTGCCCTGTTACCACATCCTTAGTAATAGATTCTAGCATTTTCCCTGCTACTGATGTCAGGCTAACTGGTCTGTAGTTCCCCGTTTTCTCTCTCCCTATTTCTTAAATAGTGGGGTTACATTTGCTACCTTCCAATCCACGGGAACCGTTCTAGAATCTATGGAATTTTGGAAAATGACAACCAATGCATCCACTATCTCTACAGCCACCTCTTTCAAAACCCTAGGATGTAGGCCATCAGATCCAGGGAATTTATCGGCTTTCAGTCCCATTAATTTCTCCAGTACTTTTTTTTTTTTACTAATACTAATTTCCCTCAGTTCTTCATTCTTGTTAGACCCTTGGTTCTCCACTATTTTTGGGAAGTTTTTTGTGTCTTCTTCTATAAAGACAGACACAAAGGGCTGGATTTTGTCAATGGGGACGTGATGGAGGCAGGACTCCCACTTTTTGGGTTGTAGTCCCGCCTCCATCGATTTGTGGCCAACCCACGCGATTTTCCCTTGATTGACCTTGTTGAGCCTGCCCAGCAGGCCAATTAAGGGACACCCGGTTACAGGTGACGTCAGGGATTGACATTTCATCTGTCAAGAGCTTTTTGACAGATGAAATATCAGCATTTGACAGCTCTGTGAAGCTGTCAAACACTGACAATCTGATTTCTAACTTGAGTCCTTCTCCACAGACTCCGTTAGAAATCTCTCCAGAACAGAAAGCAGCATGCTGCAACTTTTGACAGCTCGCGGCCATTCTGCTTTCTGTGCTGGTGAGATGAGGGACTCCCGAGACCTGAAGGAAGGAAGCCTGCATAGGTAAGTGAAACTTATTTAAACACTTTTTACACACACCAAACACACTTACCTCTGCACTCATGCACCCATCACTCACCTGAACACTTGACATCTCGAACCCTCCAAGCCCTTCAGCCCGATGGTCCACCTCGCTAACTTGGCGTGGTTTGGAGCCGTCGGGCAGCCCACACTTCAGGGCTAAAAATAGGGATTAGGCCAAAAACTGCCTGTTGACACTAATCCCCTTCCTGCCTCGGGGAGGCGGCTCCCAACACAGGTCGGGTACCCGCCTCCTGGGAAACAGGAATGGAGGCGGGTTGGGGGTGGGAAGGGTTAGTGCCCCCTGATTCTGCAATTTTCCCCCCACTCCCGCCTCCAAACCCGCCTCCACGGGGCTTGGAAATTTGAGCCCAAGGTATTTGTTTAATTTCTCCCTGCCATTTCCTTATTCCCCATTATAATTTCTCCTGTCTCCGCCTATAAGGGACCCACATTTACTTTCGCTAATCTTTTCCTTTTTACATACCTATAGAAGCTTTTACATTCTGTACTCGCTAGTTTACCCTCATTCTATTTTCCCTTTCTTTAGCATTTTCTTGGTCCTTCTTTGCTGAATTCTAAAATCATCCCAATCCTCAGGCTTACTCTTTTTGGCAACATTATAAGCCTCTTCCTTTGATCCAATATTATCTTTAACTTCTCTTGTTAGCCACGGTTGGACCAGTTTTCCTGTGGGGTTTTTGTGCCTTAAAGGAATGTATATTTGTTGTAAATTATGTATTAATTCTTTAAATTTACTTCAGTCAATCAAGCTTTTCTGACCAGAGACACTTTTCAAGTGTGGCATTGCATGTGTGTTTTATACTGGTTAATTTGGCACTTTGTGGTGTGACAGAAGACTTATCCAATTATATATCTGATATATAGTGGAAAAACTTTACAATAAGAGGGCACAGAGGAGGAAAGCTGAACAGTTTTGCTTTGATCACACAGACTATGTGGAATGGATTGCATGTGGAGTGGTAGATATGCATTGTGCTGAGGGAGCTGGATGGATAGTTGGTCAGAAGTTATTGAGGGGTATGAGGGATAATGCTCTGATATTTCCGAGGCCTTGAGACTAGTCTACTGGATTGCAATAGTATTATCTTTGACCTGTGGATTTCTATGTTGCTTATTTCTTCCCCCCACCGTCGCCCCCCCACTCCACCCCAACAACTCCACTACGACAAACTGTGTACAGTACCTGTTGGATGTGTCTAATTACCTATCAAATTATCAACCGTTTATGATGAAACCTTGTACTATCAGTCACTTCGCAAATGGGCATGTTTACAGTATTCCAGCATCACTTATTCCAAAAAGAAGTTCCTGCCCATTGTCCTTTGGTGATATTTCTGACAATGGTTAACTCTGGGGGCTCGAATTTCCAAGCCCCGTGGAGGCGGGAGTGGGGGGAAAATTGCAGAATCGGGGGGCACGAACCCTTCCCGCCCCCAACCCGCCTCCATGCCAGTTTCCCAGGAGGCGGGTACCCGACCTGTGCTGGGAACCGCCTCCCTGAGGCGGGAAGGGGTTTAGTGCCAATTAACTGCCTGTTAACAGGTAGCTAACAGGCAGTTTTTGGCCTCATCCCTATTTTTAGCCCTGAAGTGTGGGCTGCCCGATGGCTCCAAACCACGCCAAGTTAGCGAGGCGGACTGTCGGGCTGAAGGGCTTGGAGGGTTCGAGATGTCCGGTGTTCAGGTGAGTGATAGGTGCATGAGTGCAGAGGTAAGTGTGTTTGGTGTGTGTAAAGTGTTTAAATAAGTTTTACATACAAATGCAGGCTTCCTTCCTTCAGGTCTCTCATCTCACCGGCACAGAAAGCAGAATGGCCGCGAGCTGTCAAAAGTTGCAGCATGCTGCTTTCTGCTCTGGAGAGATTTCTAACTGAGTCTGTGGAGAAGGACTCAAGTTAGAAGTCAGATTGTCAGTGTTTGACAGCTTCACAGAGCTGTCAAACACTGATATTTCATCTGTCAAAAGCTCTTGACAGATGAAATGTCAATCCCTGATGTCACCTGTAACTGGGTGTCCCTTAATTGGCCTGCTGAGCCCGCTGGGCGGGCTCAACAAGGTCAATCAAGGGAAAATCGCATGGGTTGGCCACAAATCGATGGAGGCGGGGCTACAACCCAAAAAGTGGGAGTCCCGCCTCCATCGCGTCCCCATTGACAAAATCCAGCCCTAAGTGTAAGCACTGGCAATGACAGTACACCGCATGTGTGTCAAAGTGTATGTCAAATTATAAAATTGTATCTATCATCCTGCAGATCTGACTGATCTATGCAAACCACATGAATGTTAGTCACATAGTTACCAGAGACTAATCTCTCTACAGCTCGCAGCCTTGGCCTCCCAATCTCTCTCCTCTCATCTTGATCAAGTGATTGCCAGAGACTGATTTCTTTGCAGCCCCCAGTCTCTTCCTTCCCATCATGGCCTTGGCCTCCTCATTCTCTCTTGAGCAAACCATTCATAATTTTAAAGACCTCTCTCAGGTCACCTCTAAGAAAGAAAAAAGCTCCAACTTGTTCAATCTTTCCTGATAGCTGTAATCTCTCAGTTCTGGTACCATCCTTGTAAATCTTTTTTGCACTTTCTCCAGTACTTTTATGTCCTTTTTATAGTATGGAGACCAGACTGTGCACAGTACTGTGCAGCTTGACCAGGGTTCTATACAAGTTTAACATAACTTCACTACCGTTGCATTCTATACCCCTTGAAATAAATCCCAGTGCTTTGTTTACATTTTTAATTACTTTGTAGACCTACGATGCTGCTTTTAATGATTTGTTCGCTTGTATCCCTAGATCCTTTTGCTCTTCTATCCCATTCACTTTCTCATTCTCTAAGGTGTAGGTAATATTGGCCCAGAAATTCGGGTCACCACGGGTGAGTACGCACTGGGTACTCACCCGTAGGCCCAATGGAAGTGCCAGTTTCCTGCATGCACTGCGCATGCGCGGGAAACCGGCACTTCCGTTTCCCTGAACGAAGGGGTTCAGAGGTCGAACGTGTGCGCGGGGAAGGCTGCGCGTGCGCATTGAACTTCGGGTTTTTTTTACAGGTTTTCCCAGGTGGGTAAGTCTGCAGAAGTTAGACATGTAAAAAGCAGGTGTAAGGCCTGCTTTTTACAAGGTAAGTGGTGAATTAATTAAAATTAAAACATTTTTTCCACAAGTTTATTATTTTTAAATACTTTAAAGCAAGGTAAGTTTATTTTTAGCCCCGTTAGAAAATAAAATTATTTTTTTCAAAAATTTAAATTATTGTTTAAAATAGTTATTTCATGTAATTTATAGTTTATTTTAAAAAATGTGATGTTTTTTTAAAATTTATTTGAAGATTTAGTGATGTTTTGTAAGAAGGAGGGGCCCGTAGTATTTCTAAGTTTGACAGCACTTCCTGTCAGACTTATGAATGGAGCATTCCCTGCTCTGATTGGCTCTCCATGGCCCACGTGATCCCAGGGGACGCATCGAACTAACTGCGCCCCTGGGATACGCAAGCACTGCGCGCCGGCAGCTGGAGCAGGCCCCGGATCGCAATTCCACGGGGGCCCACAGCTCAACGGCCGGCGCGCAAGGTAAGTGCAGGTCGGGGGCTTGCACCCGCGGGAAGCCCCCGACCCGAATTTCTGGGCCGTTAACGTTGCTGTCTTTCCTGTCAAAGTGCATCAGCTCACATTTATCTGTTCAAGTTCACTTGCCACTTAACTGGCAGTCTGCAGGTTTTCTGTGGTTAAATCATTCTGTCTGGAGAGCGAAAAAATGATTTTTTTTAAAGTGCTGAATGGTTTGCCAACACTGGCCGCAATTCTGTAAACAACATAGAAAGGAAAATCAATGTAGTGTCCAAATTCAACACTGTCTTTGTAGTGTAGTAGAGTACTGCCTAGCCAATACTTGGCAGTGACTATAGAAGGCTAGTACCAAAATGGTTGAGTAACAGTGCTTCCGAAAAGTCATGTGCTTGACCATGTCTATTTAAAAGACAGCAAGGTGGAATCATTACAGCTGTGACTCCTAAGCTTCCAGCAAATGTACAGCAACCTTTTGCATAGGCTCTGTGAGTAATACCACCAATAATTATTTTTCATATGAATGACTACTTTTGCTACTGACATTGTTGCTGTGATTTTGTGTTCATCTGTATTCAATTGTGTGACTGTTTCAGTTTTAGCCGAGCAGTCTGATCTAACTGCTGAATTGCTATCGATTTAAGACCAGAGTGTAAGAGCTGGCTACTTCAAAAGATTTTTTTAATTGATTTCTCTCACTGAGATTATTTCGCGACATTCGATCTTATCCAGCCGTTTCCCATTTACCCAGTGCTGATTGTTTATAAAGTGGCTGTATTTCAGATTTTCTGGAGAAATATAGAAGTTCAAGATTTTGATTTTGTGGAACTTGTAAAGATCATGTTGCTTCTCCGGGGAGGGGGATGAACAGTATACATTTAAGGGAATACACAATATTATTCTCCATCGGTATTAAATGGGCAATTTACTGAGCATGACAGGATGCTGAAGTTTTAGCCACAGTTTAATCCTGCACGTGACCCTCAAATCCTAGTTGGCTGCCTTAGAACAAACATGGCCTCAAGTGGGTGTTGAGCCCCTTATTTCATATGCAAATGGCCCAATGCCTGTTTTTCAGCCTTCACCAATGTAGCAGGCGTCACACTTCCAGTTTGTCATTAGCATGCACTTCCTGCCCGCCATATTGAAGGCTTAGGAGGCCGTTTAGCGCCCTAAAAAGCAGGCTCCGTGTGGCCAAATTTCTAGGCTGTGATTTTTAGACTTTATTTTAAAGTGAGGCAGTATATCTCTACAACATTTTGAAAACAAAAGGGTAGTCCTCTTTTTTGCTGAATTTTTTAGTCTTTTTTGAATGTTTCCGTTGTGTGATCTCAAGTTATCTTTTATAACATTGCAAATATCCCTATTTCGATCCTGGCATTCTGTAACATTCATACTTTCAGATTGTGTAGCTGGCTGCCTTGTTCCATCCCTTTTTAAAAATATAATGTGGTTCTAAAGTATGAATTTGTCTTATTTCATAGGATGGCTGTTGTGAAAGGAGAGATTACGGGGGAAATTTTGATGTTGAAGGGCGCATGCGTTTAGGTGCGGGTGGAGAGTTAAGTTTTTTACGACAATGTCAGCGTGTCTGGAAGCCGGCTCCAACCCGCCGGCTTCCGGGTTTAATTCAGGCCCGTTCGGCAGGTTACGCAGAACCCCCTTCAGGAGAGGCGGGTTACAAATTTAAATATGTAAATCATTTCATTGTAGCGATTATTTATTTCCACATCCTTTCAAATTTAACGGTGCATGCACAGGTTTCCCGGGCTTCCTGAAACCCACCATTGAAACCAAGGCGAGAACGCAAAGCAAATACAGGTAGGCTATCCTTTATCCGAAAACCTCGGGACCAGCCGTGTTTCGGTTTTCGGAAGTTCGGATAAAGGGTAGTCTACCTGTACATGGGGCTTATTTAACAATCAGGCAAATGCTGCAGTGGTTTGTTCAGAGTACTTGTGGTGAGAGGTTAGTTTCTACACTTTGAACATTTTGCGACTCCAATCAGGATGGGAGGCACCTTGGATGCCTTAGATTGGACCGCGGTCGCGGATCAAGATGGCCATCAGCAGCATCATCGATGTGCAGTTGGTGTGCAACTGCATGAAAAAGTTTATGCAGGTGTGCGCCAGATTCTCGGCAAGCTGCCGTGATGCTTTCATCCTGTGGCAATCTAAGCTCCCTCTGCTCTTTGGAACCGCAAGCAGACTTAAGGGGTGGCTCCTAGGAGAAGAGAGATACCCCCTTCAAGCTTGGCTGATGACACCCATGAGCAACCCAACCAGTGAAGCCCAAGAGCTGTACACAGATAGCCATATGACCACCAGATGTGTCATTAAACAAGCGATCGGCATGCTCACGATCCGCTTCAGGTGCCTGGACAGAAATGGAGGCGCCAGCCAGGGTCTAGAGAAGGTTTGTGGTGTGTATTCAGGTTAGCACAACATTGTGCAGCAGCGAGGATTGGAGCTGAAGGAGGAACAGCAGCCATCATCTGCAGACAAATCCGAGGAGGAGGAGGAGGAAAAGGGTGACTCCATCACAGCATCAGCTGCCCAGGATGCCAGGAATTCCCTTATAGCTGTAAGGTTCAGTTAGTTACCACCACTGGATCCATGTAACACCCACAACTAACGGCCACTCTCACCCTGCACACCCCACCCCCCCAATCCCACTGATGCAAAGCAGTCCATCACCCCCCGTGCCCCCCATTGAGAAGACATGAATTGACAGGAACCATTCATCAACAAACAACTGAAAAGGCAACTACAAAGCTTTACTCTTCATTTCCTACTGCTCTCACATGGTGCCACCCCATGGCTTCAGCAGAGGTAGAAGCAGGCTGCACATAGCTCTGCTCTGACTGCTGAGATGCTCTTGGCTGAGATTTGGAGCCGTTGAGTGTCCCGCCCTGCCAAAGTCTGCTCCACTTGCACCTGTGCAAGGGCAGACCCTGCTATCAGGAGAGGAGGCAGCATGTCGAGTCCTGACCGAGGGGGAATGGGTGAGAACTGGGAGTGCCTTGAGTGGAGTCCCCACTTCCATGTCCCCTTTCACCATCATCCCTCTCATGGGCCAGCCGTATTTCACTCCTACCACTCTGCTGGAGAGCAGCTTGGTGCAGATCAGTGATGTGCTGTAAAGCCAAGGCTAAGGTATCAGTCACCCTGTTTAAGGCGCCAGGCATGTTCGCATCCAGAGTCTGCACAGCCGTTGTCAAGGCCTGTATGGATGTTTTTGATTGCCGCAATTGATATTCCACAGAGTTGGCCACTTCAACCGTGGAAGAAGACATCGTCACAGTGCCCTGTGACATCAACCCATGCTGAGGTGGATTCCTCCATTCCATCTGCAGTCATGGACAGTGTGCTTGGACAGTACGTCGCAGATTTCCTGCTGCCCCTCAATGATTATCCTTTTCATTGATGGCCCCAGTATTCAGCATGTGTCCAGCTGAGCAGATCTTGGAGAGGGCTGCACCCTCCGACATGGACTGTCCACAGCTGTCCCTGCCGCCACCGTCTGCTCTTGCTCAATTGTGAAGTGTGAGTCCCCATGAGACATCCCAACTAACTTCCTAACTGGACCCACTGAAGTGAGAGTATCTGCGCTGGTAAGCATGAGTCCTGTGATGGTGCACCCTCAGAAGGAACAAGCTCCTCTGAGGATTTGTCATCCACGAAGTCCAGTGAATGCTGCTGCTTGCGTGAAAGCTCTGATGGCGAGAAAAGATATGAATTATGCTGGCAAGGTAAAAATGTTGCAACTTCTCATTATGAAGATGATCATATTTCACTCGCTGCTAAAATCAAGTCAACATAACTGAGTGTTGTATGACATGTAGATCGATGATATTGAATTCTGTTACCAGGTAGCTGGGAGTTCCCCATCTCCCGTGGACAGGGATGCCGAGACACCACGGATCTCCAGCGCTTCCTCCTCTGCAGTTGTCGCCTGCGAGATCTGTGGAGGACCACTTCAGTTTCTCTCCCACTTCCTTGTGTTTTGCGCTCTCTCCTCCTGCAACAGGGAGAAACAACAGACCTGTGAGTGACTGTAATGGCATGTGTTCACCTGATGGATGGAGTGCATTTGGTGAGTGTTAAGTCTGTGGGTTGTATTATAAATAATCACAGACTCCACTGTTAACAAAATAAAACACGTCTTTACTATTCAGAGGCTCGGGCGATTCTGCCCTAGTTAACGTATCACAACCCTTATATACTGGTGTGGTCACTATCGGTATTACAGTATACATGAGCCAATAGATAGTGCCACCCTAAAGTAGTGCTCTTAAAGGCGAACGGTTACATTCTATAGTTCCCTTAAAGGTAAACGGTTACATACACAACACTCCTCCCTTCCTAGCTTATTACTTACAGAATCCCGTTAAACATACAATCTTCAACTTTATATAAACAGTTTGCAGATATACTCTCGATGGAGTCAACGTCATATAACAATTTACAGATATACTCTCAATGGAGTCAACGTCATATAACAGTTTACAAACATACTCTCAGTGGAATCAGTTTACAGGTTCAGTCTCTGTGGGAACAGTTCATAAATTCAGTCTCTGGTATTAATTCGTTCCAGACAGCATCCTCCATAGCCTTTTTTTTTTTTTAACAGCTTGTACTTTCGTCCTGTTGAACCAGCAGTGCGGACTTATACAACCCACTGGCTGTCTTGATAATGTCCCTGGATTTCTTTTACAAATTTAGCACCTTTCGTAGTGTTCGGACTGAGGTAGTAGAAGTAATAATATTTTAAACAGTTATTATTTTCTGCTTCTTCTTTTTCTTTTCTGCCTTTTTGAAACTCTCCGAGCTCTTTTCCCGGCTGCCATCTGTAGCGCCACCAACTCTCTATGTTCCTTAGACCTTAAGTGCTTCCTCAGGATTTCAGCACTTTGGGAGTTCCCATCACAATTTGGGCAGACCACATCCTCATAACATTCGGTGTCACTCAACAGGTCAAAACCCTTCTTCAAGCAATCATATTCATCCTGCTCTTCCTCGGATGTCTGCCCTTCCTTCCCTCCTGGCCTCATTTGTGCGTTCAATCCTTTCCCTTCCTTCAGGGATTTCGTTATCAGGCTATTTAATCCTTCTACTGAAGTAGCTGTTTCTCCATTCTCCTGTTCCCCTGGACGTAATTCAGCGTACTCCTCCATTTCATCCATCATTTTCTCCAATGCTTTCATCTTCTCTTCCTCTTGTACTTTGGCTTCCAGTGCTTGGAGAAGTTGCGCCTCGATGCTCTCTAGCTCATGTTCAGGGCCCATTCCCAGTTGAAACTGTTCTTCAAGTCGGTCAACCTCGGTAATTGCCGCCTCATATTTGTCTTGGGCTTCCTTCCATATTTTTATGAGTTCTGCCATGTCTTTCACCTCTACATCCTCATCTATGTATGGAACTTCTACCGATGAGTCTGTCTTGGCCCTGAGCTCCTCAAGAATTTCCTGCAGCCTTTGGACTTCTTGCTCATGTTCAACCTTTAGTTGCTCATATACTTCCAACGAAACTAGCTTTTCGGAGGTTGCTGAGTTAACCCCCTCCAGAATTGTAGTCTGGGCCTGTTCATACTGTTTTTTCAACTTCTCGCACTCTGCTTGTAAGGAGTCGTAGAGAAGAACTGGAATAAAATCCTGGCTTCCTGAAGATTCCTCTTCATTTGTTTCTTTCGCAATTTCCTGTTGGAGTTCAGCCAAGGCTGCTATGCTATCTGCCTCTCGAAGTCTCACTGCCATCAACTCTTCTTTATTCTTGCAGTCCATCTCGGCCATTTCCCGTTTACTTTCATTTAACTGAGTGAGTAGTCCCTTATTTTGGGCTGAGAGATATTGCACCTTCTCATGTAGACCCTTGCACTCCTTCTCTGCTTGACATAGCTGATTACCGCTGATTTGGTTCTGCGTTTCAAGTTCCAACATCCTTTGCTTAGCTTCTTTCAGTTTCGCCCCTATAAGCTCCTCTTGCAACATGGCCACATTATTCTCATCAGGTAAAGAAGCGTTTCTCTTTTCCATGTCCAAGATTTGTTTCTGCATCTCCTTAAGAGCACCCTGTGATTCAACTTCTCTTAACTTTGCCTGCACTAGCTCCGTCTCTAATTGCAGAACAAAATCCTCAGTGCAGCGTGATTTGCCCTTCTGCTGTATCTCTAGATCATGCAAATATTCTAACCCCTGAACATCATCAGGGAGATGTGATCGGTAATTGGTCACGATGGCTCTATGGTCGCTCTCTGCTTGAGCCAGTAGGTTCTGTTGTCTTTCCAGACTCTCCCATTCGGTGTCATAGAACTTTTTCATTGTTTTCATCTCTTGTACGAGGCGGTAACTTAATTGTTCTAATTGTTGTTGTACTTTGAAATAGCGTTGAGTTCGAGCCCGGTGTTCCTCCGTAATGCATATGTCTGTAGCTTGAACAGACTCAGAATTCTCTGTCTTTATGCACGCCATCGATTTTCCAACCTTAGTCTGTGAGTTAATGTTAACCTTGTTTTTCATACATAAGCTGGACTTATCGTCTTCCGGCTCAGAGTCTGAGCTGCTTGTCTGCACCGAGTCCTCACTCGTCATTGCTTGTCGGTAGTGCCATTCCATGTCTATTTTCTTGATCCACTCCCGTCCTAGAAGTGGTGGTCCTCCCTCAGGTAGTACGTACAAATTCATTCTTGGGTGTACTTTACCCCTATCTCTCACCTTGACTCTTATTTTCCCCATGGGGTATACGCGATGCCCCGTGTATGTCTGTAATACGAACTTGGTATTTCTTAAGGGTATGTGAGAGAATAGTCGGTGGTAGTCCTTTTGGTTGATGACTGATACAGCTGATCCCGTGTCCAGCTCCATTCGTACTTGGACTCCAGCTATTTTTAGTGTGACCCAGATCGTCTGTAGATCAGTTACTTTACCCACATTGTGGATTCTCAGACTATCCAACTCCTGGCTGTTTGGGTCTGAGTCTGAATTTTGTTCGTCTGAACTCTTTTCAGCCACCTGATGCACCTTGTTGTACTTTTCTTGTGGTGGTGGCTTCCTTTGTTTGTTGGTCTTCTTTCTGGACCTGCATACCTTCGCGATGTGACCCAGTTTGCCACATTTCCTGCACTCTTGATTCTTAAACCAGCACTGATTCTGGTCGTGCGTTGTCTTTCCACAACGGTAGCATTTGGAAATGCTTGCAGTCATTTGGTCCACCCCGAGTGCCGCCGCCTTTAGCTGCATTTCCGCCGTTCCTTTCACTGCGGCTTCGTGCGATGAAGCTATGAGGACAGCCCTGTCCAGTGTGAGGTCGTTTTCCTCCAGGAGTCGCTTCTGCGTTCCTTCTTTGGCCAAGCCGCATACGAACTTGTCCCGCAGCGCCTCTGTCAAATTCCCTCCAAGCTGGCAGTATTTCGCTAGCTTACGCAGTTCGACTAAGTATTCCGCATTGCTTTCATCTTGCCTCTGGGTTCTGGCGTAAAATTTAAATCGTTCAGCCAGTATCAACGGTGTGGGGTTCAAGTGATCCTTCAGCACTGCTACGATCTCTTCGAAGGTCTGGTCCACTGGTTTAACTGGTGCTATTAGATGTTTCAAAAGCCCGTATGTTTTTGCTCCCATCGAATTTAACAAAGTTATTGCCTTGTCGTCATCCTCAATGTCGTTGGCTACGCAATATATTTCTATGCGTTCCACATACGTGGCCCAGTCTTCTATTTCAGCATTAAAGTCATTAATATTTCCTCGCTTAGGCATCTTCTCTTTTCGAGTACAGTACAAGTATTACTTTACTTATTAATTTTCTTCTCTCTTCTTGAGAACACCACAAGTATTGCTGTACTTATACTTATTTTCCCTCTCTTCTTGAGAACACACCAGCCTTTCTGAAAAATCTTATTACTTTCCTGAAATTCTTAATAATTTCCAAGATGGCGGTTTCCCGCTTCTTCCTTCTTCTTCAGCGGTTTCCCCGCGAAAAATGGCGGCTTTCCCGCGCTTCTCGCTCTCCCCGCCCACTTCGATGGCGGTTTTCCCGCGCTTCTCGGCGCTCTCCGCCCACTTCAATGGCGGTTATCACCCGTTCCCCGACGCTGACTTTCAGCCCGAGTGTGGCCCTTATCAGCGGATGCGATCGATGGCCCGGCTGCGCCTCGCACTTGAAAGCGGCCCCCGGCCTCTGGCTCACCCGCTCGCGCGGCTCTTGCTCGCTCCCTCCCGGGCTCTGGCTTACCCGCTCGCGCGTTTCACCGCGGCTCTTATCAGGGATTGCGATCGCCCTGTCTTTGCAGCCAACGCTGCGGCTTACCCACGAGGTTATGGAGGCTTCAGGGTCCTAATGCCTGTCGCTTCCAGCCTGTCGGTTCCAGACTGGTGAGGATTGAAACCTCTCTTCAACGTCCTGTCTTCGGACGAAGCCGCCGTGGAACAACTGCCGCAGGGTTCGAATCCTGACTCGTCGCCAATGTTAAGTCTGTGGGTTGTATTATAAATAATCACAGACTCCACTGTTAACAAAATAAAACACGTCTTTACTATTCAGAGGCTCGGGCGATTCTGCCCTAGTTAACGTATCACAACCCTTATATACTGGTGTGGTCACTATCGGTATTACAGTATACATGAGCCAATAGATAGTGCCACCCTAAAGTAGTGCTCTTAAAGGCGAACGGTTACATTCTATAGTTCCCTTAAAGGTAAACGGTTACATACACAACAGTGAGGGTGACTATCGGGGAGGCATCAAAATGCAGAAGGATGCGGGTGAGTGGTGGATGGATAGATGAGGATGTGAGGAAGTACATAGAAAAAGAAGGATGGGTGCGTTTGCAAGGTAAGTGAGTGTGAGGAGTGATGTGATGGAGTAGGCTTGATGAGGCAGAGTGAGGGGTGAATGGGGTGGCGGGGGGGTGGTGGGGAGTGGGGTATGATGCGTGCAATAGGATGTAGGTGAATGTGCAACAGTACTCACATTTCCTGACTTGGTTAGGTCATTTTGAAGCGCTTCCTGCACTGAATCCAGGAGGGATGGCACAATAGTGCTGCTGCTGTCCTCCTGGGCCACCTCCAGTAACGACCTTCTTTGTAACAGCGGCAGGTTTCTTCCTCCTGTTGCTGGGGAAAAGTATCTCTCTCCAGCTCGTCACTGCCCCCAGCAGTGCATCAAGTGAGGCGTCATTAAAGCGGGGCGCAGCCTTGAAGCATCCTGAGCCCATAATCAGGAATTGCTGTCTTTGTGCCAAACCTGCCAACACCTCCAAATTCCATCTTTTGATTAGCCCTTTAAATACTGGAGTTGCGCTCAAGTCATGCAGGTCCGCCCCATGCCCGCTGCTCTGCATTCGATCCCAAAGCCAGAAGTAAAATGATAAGGTGGTTGTGTTACGGTGCCACAAATAGACGCACTGAAATTATTTCCTGATTTTGGATGTCGGACCCCCCGCCCCAGCTCCCAATGCGCCTCATAGTTGATGCATCTCTAGGTAATGGAGGTTCTTCAATCGATTGTCACAGATTTAAGTTCTTTTGATGCCCCTATATCATAGATGTGGTTGGAAGATTTGAAGATGACTTGAAAGTGACAAAACATGCTATTGACAGGAGTACAGATGTTGGTGAAATGTTTGGTTCCATTCTGTGGTTGATTCGGTTTTGAATGAGTTTTTGGGAAATCGTGAGTAATTTGCATTTTGTCATATTTTTAGATTCAGATGTTAATGGGTGGTGCTCTGGTTAAAAGCCAGACTCCATAAGAGAGGAAAAGAAATGTGGTAACATCAGGGTGTGAGGTCTGTCTTCCTGTAAGTTAGTCTGAAACATTGACAGTTGGAAAAAAAAAATCCTCTTGCGTTTCTATTTCACTCCACCGCTAGTTAACTTAACTGTTAATTGTTGTAAGTGGGAGTGAGTTCCAGCAGACGGAGTGAATACACACGCTGAAGATGGGCTGCTGAGATTTTAGTGTTTTTAGTGTCTAAAGTGGGGAAAAAAAGTTTCATTTCAATTTTTAAAAGGTTTTAAAATTAAATTTAGTTCTAGTTAAGTTAGTTTAGTTTAGTATAAGTTTAGATTAGTCTAGACAAAGTAGAGAAGGAAAAGACCGCCAGAAAGACTACCAAAGAAAAAAAAACCCAGAGGAAAATAGAGGAAAAAAAAAGCCAAAGCAAAAAAAAAAAGAAACAAGAGAAGAACTACACAAACCAGTGAACGGCAGCCACACGGGGCTTCAGCAGCGGTGGTTGAGTCGGCGGCATCGGGACCGAGTTCGAGGAGGCGAGGTGACTCGGGCCGCAGCCCAGCGGTCCAGCAACCGGCACAGCCGAGGGGACTCGGGCCGCATCCCAGAAATCGGAACGCAGCCCGGCAACGGGCACAGCGGAGAGGACTCGGGCCGCATCCCAGAAATCGGCACAGCCGAGGAGATCCGGAACGCAGCCCGGCAATCGGCACAGCGGAGAGGACTCGGGCCGCATCCCAGAAATCGGCACAGCCGAGGAGATTCGGAACGCAGCCCGGAAATCCAGCAATCGGCACAGCCGAGGGGACTCGGGCAGCAGCCCAACAATCCAGCACGGGAAAGGCCCGAGGAGCCAGGCCAGCAGGCACAGAGACCTCTGAGGAGAAGGAGAGCAACCAGAAGGCTCGCAACCAAGACCGTGAGTACAGGGCCCAGGGAGGGAGGCCCAGGGAAAGGCCCGAGGAGCCAGGCCGAAACAGAGGCCCAGAGACCTCTGAGGGGGAGGGGAACAGCCCGAAGGCACCGGGAAACAGTGGCTCACAGACTCAGACCTGAGAAGGGTGAACCCAGGAGCCGAGGCCCAGGGACCACGGGGTCGGAGAGGGGGACCGGGAAAGTTCGCGAACAGGGAGAGGGTAACACCAAACCCGGGGCCCCAGAAAAGCTTATTCTAAGATCAACAATACTTTACCAAAAATGAGCGAATCAGAAGATCCACAACAGCCCCGCTTCCAGATTCCCCCCAACACCACAAAAAAAGCTATAAAAACGATCAAGCATGCTCAGATGAGAGAAAAACCAGAAACTCTCTTTACTGACTGTTACAACAATGGGACAAAAAGTAACCTCATATTCTACTCAGATCAGCCAGCGGCTTGGATCAGAGCAATAAAATCACACTATACCAGTGTTAAGCTAAAAAATACCGCAAATGGGTCCATAATGAAAATTAACACACCAGGAGACAGTTCAATCACGACTGTCAACGCGTACAATACCGGAACAATATTAGTGCAAGGCAACCTCGACAAATTTGCAACGGCCTTCAGGACACTGAAAAGATCAACTACGAGGGGAATGAACAGCCCCAGAGTGGCCCGCACTCCCCCCAACATTGACAACTTACCAGGAGAAAATCTGCATGGTCAAGGGATGAACGAGCCACACAGTTCAAACCAGACACTAACCCCGGGGAACCACAGCCACACGATACAACTGACAAACCCCAGCATAACTACCATGGAGGAAGCCACACATAGTTCCCCTACCATTCCCAGCCCACCAAGAGAAGAACAGCATAGCCAGGAAGTGAGTGAGCCTTCCAGGGCCGACCAGCTTAGCCAGGAAGTGAGTGAGCCTTCCAGGGCCGACCAGACACATACCCCGGGATCACACAGCCAGATACAACCAAAAGATAAATTTAATCAATTAGAGATAGAGATGGTTAAACTTAGAGAGGAGGTCCTCAAATTGAATGACAAACAAAAGCAGGAGAGGGAGAGACACAAGAGAGAGCTGAATAGACTTGATAACCAGGTGAATCTACTTAAGAATCAGGTGAAAGAGCTGCAGGAAAAAGAAGAGAGCCATAGAGGAGAGAAAACACCATTAGACCAGCAACCAGAGACTAGAGATAAGACAAGACAGAGCCGGACGGAACGGCTGCACTCCCACACGGAACAAAAGCAACAGACACACAATACAAGGGGTGCCACACAGACCGACCAGCATACTGATTCGCAATCTTCCCCCACCACCATGGAACCACAAGCGAGCCGCTCACAAGAGGTACGCACACACCAGACACCCCAGCCCAGCACACACACTATGAGTCCAGGCGAAAGCCACCAGACAGTAAACACAAACAAGGCTGACGTCGTAATACTCATAGACTCAAATGGGAAATTTCTATGGGAGAAAAAGCTCTTCCCTAGAAGTAAAGTAGAAAAGATTTGGTGCCCAACAACAGACAGAGCCATGGGATGGCTGACCAAAGCCAGATTAGGCTCCCCCCAACACATAATAATACACACGGGCACAAATGACCTAAAGGCCAAACAGAAAGAGGTAGCAACATCGCTCAGAGCAATGATTAGGAAGGCAAGCAGTACATTTCCAAACACTAGAATCACTGTTTCCACAATATTGCCGAGAACAGACTTCAACAACAACACAATTCATGAGATAAATGCCAGCATAGCAACAGAATGCGAATCAAACCACAACGTACACCTGGCCCAACACCCCACCCTCGATGAAGAATGTCTTTACGACCACGTCCACATCCAAAGGCAAAAAATATCGATCTTTGCTAAAGCCCTGAAGGACGTCGCTTTTAACCGGGTCCATACCCAGACTCCAAGAGGACCCCCCCCCGACAACCAGAGATCAGCGGGGTACATATCAGGAACACTACAAAGACCACCACCACACCAACCGAGACCGGAGAGGATCCCCATGCAAAACAACATTATCAGACCTGCACCACTCCTGTCCCACAGGGGAATAGGACCGCTACCAGCCAGACAGAGGGAGAGATGCACAGGACGTACGCAATACCTCAGACAGAAACAATCCATTAAGAGACAATAAGCAGATGTGCAGCAACATCTACTTCCGCCTTATGGATCAAGGACTAATTAATAGAAAAGAACTGTAACCAAATTGTATTAACTTTTGTAGACAACTGGGGTGATCTTTTTTTCCCCCCACACTTAGACACGACAAACACGTACCACTCTTTAACCTATCATAGAAAAAGATAAAACTTAACATGAAATCCTTATATATTTCGACCTGGAATATCCAAGGTCTACGCTCTTCAGTGCGAGAAGTGAAGAGTAGGACCCCAGAGTTCATAGAGGAAACTAAAGATCTAGATATTATAATTTTACAGGAAACTTGGTATAAAGGAAAAGGACACACCGGTTGTCCCCAAGGGTACACTGAGCTAGTGGTCCCCTCCAATAAATTACCAAGTGTAACCCAAGGCAGAGACTCCGGAGGCATACTGATCTGGTTTAAAACAGAACTTAAGAATTACATCAAATTTATAAAAAAGGGCGAAAGCCATATGTGGCTCAAACTTGAGAGGGAGATTATCTCAAACACCCAAGATGTTTACATTTGCGCACTTTATATCCCTCCAATCGATTCCCCGTACTACAACGAGGACACCTTCTCCAACATGGAGGGGGAAATTATCCAATACCAGGCCCAGGGGAACGTGTTGATCTGTGGGGACCTCAATTCAAGAACGGGCGAAGAACCAGACTTCACCAATAATCAGGGAAACAATTACGTATTCGGGAATAACCACTTTGACATCCCTTCCCTTCCATACAGGCATAACTGCGACAAGCAGTCAAATACCAACGGTAAACAGCTACTACAGCTCTGTCGAAACCTGGGTCTGTACATTGTCAATGGTAGGTTCATAGGAGACCTCCTAGGAAGATCGACCTACTGCTCACCTCTTGGCTGCAGCACAGTAGACTATATGATTACAGACTTGGACCCATCCTCTTTCAGAGCATTCACAGTCAAACCACAAACAACACTGTCAGATCACAGCCAAATTACTATGTTTCTCAAAAAGACAGAAACAAACAACATAGAAACACAACCCAGTAAACTGTACAACACCAAAAAATCGTACAGATGGGCCAAAAATGACACGGAAAAATACCAGGAAACAATTAGCAATGCATCAACTCAAGCTCTCTTAGACACCTTTCTGGATAACATATACACTCACAATAAAGAAGGCATAAACCGGGCAGTTAGTAAACTAAACAATATTTTTGATAATTTGGCAACAAATGCAAACTTGAAAGCTCGCAAGAACAAACCCAAAACAAAAAACTATGAAAAATGGTTTGACCACGATTGCCATAACATGAGGAAAAAACTTAGAAAACTATCAAACCAAAAACACAGACATCCAGAAAACGAGGAATTACGCCTTACTTATTGTCAGACGCTAACACAATACAGAAACACACTCAGGACCAAAAAAGAGCAATTTATTAAGAATACACTCAGCTCCATGGAGGAATCCATTGAGTCGAATTGTTTCTGGGACAACTTGAAAACACTACACAAAAAACAACACGACGATTTGTCCATTCAAAATGGGGACACATGGGTAAACCACTTTGAAAAATTATACCAGAAAAACACACTAAGACCAGAGCAACACCAAATACGCAAAAAACTAGAAAAGCTTGAAATGGCCATAAAAGATAACCAAAACCCGCTAGACGCCATAATAACAGAAAAAGAACTTCTTGAAAAACTCAAGGACCTGCGACCAGGAAAAGCTTGCGGGACAGACGGCATACTAAACGAGATGATTAAACACGCAGACGACAAACTGAAACTGGCTATCCTAAAACTCTTCAACTTGGTTCTGAGTGTCGGTTATTTCCCTGACATCTGGAACAAAGGACTCATAACACCCATATACAAAAGTGGGGACAAAATCGACCCAAACAACTATCGAGGCATCTGTGTAAACAGTAACCTGGGGAAGGTATTCTGTAGCATCATAAACAAAAGACTTATAAACTTCCTTGAAGAGCACAATGTCTTGAGTAAAAGCCAAATTGGATTCCTGCCAAACTATAGAACATCCGATCATATCTTCACCCTACAGACCCTAATTGACAAACACGTTCACCATAACAAAAGCAAAATCTACGCATGCTTTGTAGATTTCCAGAAGGCTTTCGACTCCATCTGGCATGACGGTTTATTCCTGAAACTTATCGAAAGCGGGGTAGGAGGTAAAACATATGATGTAATTAAATCAATGTATACAAACAATAAATGTGCAGTTAAAATTGGAGACAAACAAACAAAATACTTCCCACAGGGGTGGGGGGTGACGCAGGGCTCGCCAATCTCACCGACACTCTTTAATATTTACATTAATGGATTGGCAAAACTACTTGAACAATCTACAGCACCCGGCCTCACCCTATATGAATCCAAGGTTAAATTCCTCCTCTATGCCGACGACCTGGTTCTGCTGTCACCAACTAAGGAGGGTCTACAGCAGAACCTGGACCTGCTGGAGTCGTACTGCCAGACTTGGGCCCTGACAATAAATCCCCAAAAAACCAAAGTCCTTGTGTTCCAGCAAAGATCCAAACAACATGGACCCACAATAAATTTCACAGTAGGAACAACCAAAATTGAACAAACCACTCACTACACATACTTGGGCTTAAAAATCAGTTCTACGGGAAACTTCAAACTGGCTGTGAATGAACTGAAAGAGAAAGCAAGAAGGGCTTTCTATGCCATCAAAAAATCAATCCAAATAGAAATCCCAATTAGCATTTGGCTCAAAATTTTCAAATCAGTAATTGAACCAATTGCACTCTATGGCAGTGAGGTCTGGGGACCACTAACACAACAAGATTTTGCAAAATGGGACAAACACCCAATTGAGATCCTACATGCGGAATTCTGTAAAAGTATCCTCCGGACTCAAAGGAAAACAGTAAACAACGCATGCAGGGCGGAACTAGGCCAATACCCATTAATAATCACGATCCAAAAAAGAGCCACCAAATTTTGGAATCACCTACAAATGAGCAACCCCCAATGCTATCACTACGACGCCCTGAAATGCCAAGAGTTGACCATAAAGAAGAATACCCTCAGTCAACTAGTCCTGGGACTCAATAAAGTAACTAATAACAATACTAACAATAACCAGTCCCAGGACAGTGACAGGGTAACACAAAGAATTCGACCCAACACAATCGTCGCTAAGCAAAAGGAAAAATATCTGTCATATTGGGCAGAAACAACAAAAACCCAAAGCAAACTCAATTGCTACTTGGACCTAAACAGACAATACAACATAGCTGATTACCTGACCATGGTAAAGGATAACAAACTGAGAAGAACCTTGACAAGGTACAGACTTAGCGAACATAGCCTAGCGATCGAAAAAGGCAGACACAGGCAGACCAGGCTGCCAAGAGAAGACAGGATATGCTCTCACTGCAGTCAGGGAGTAGTTGAGACAGAGATGCACTTCCTCACAGCCTGTGGAAAATATCAGGGCATCAGAGAGAATTTCTACCAAAAATTCTCACAAATATGCCCTGAATTCAGAAATCTGACTGACAACCAAAAACTCCCATTCCTACTGGGGGAGGAGAGAAGCTGTGTAACACTGGCGGCACACTATGTTACAGCTTGCCATGAACAGAGGGACAACCAGTAAACTAAGACAAGAGTATATATAAACAAGGCGAATGTATATTTATAAACTCAGGGATATACCTGTTTATACACTGTATGAATGGAACCGCGTTTATGTGTTCAACCATAAATGTATTTTGATGCTTTGGCAACATAAGATGTACCTTATCATGCCAATAAAGCGATTTGTATTGTATTGTATTATTGGTACTGCTCGATGTTTGTTTGACTTGCTGTGCTGATGGATGCTGCCGAATATTGATAATATTTGGTCAGCTATAGCTGAGGCTAGCAATGATGAAGGTAATGATTTAGTCCAAGGTATCTTCATGGGTCATAATGGTGCATACCACGGAACCTTGGGGGTCAGGTATGAATTTTAATCCCCGTTCCTATTAATTTTCATACTTCAAGTTTGCTGCTTTCAACTGATCTTGATGTTCTGATTTAGGATTTATGCACCAGTGAGGGAATGGTGCTAAAAATAGCCTTTTCCAGACTTCTAGGTCTACAAAATTCAAACCTGACAAACCAGCAAAAAAAAAAAGAAATATAAGCATAAATCGAATTGCTATTGTGTTTGATGGCCAGGGCCACCGGTTGGTATCCTATGGTTTAGTTTATGAATGCAAAGAAGAGAAAGTAAATCCATTGTCCAGACGCTTACTGCATTTCTGACTAGTGTGTCGAAAGTGTCTGACATAGAATTCCAGCTGGTTGCTTTTTAGTCAATCCAATTGGCTCAAATTTCACAAATTTTCACATTTAAACACGTACCAATGTAGAAAGATTCTCATTCATAAAAAAAAGAACCAATCACTTCTCTGAAAAAAATACAAATTACAGCACTTTTATGTTGCCATGGTGGTTTCCTAGCAATAACATTTTTAAAAATGTAATATACACAACATTTTAACAGTTCAGAAAATAAATGACAAAACATACCCATCTCATCTTCCAGTAACTCCCAACAACTTCCCCCACACAGATTAATGCTTCACTCCTAGATATTCAGTCTTTTAGCTGAATCTTAGGTTCTGTACAACAGATTGTAAAGGGATCATTGATTTCTTCATCACCAGGATAGAGACCATCTGTTCAGCTGCTTTGACCTCTCCCCTCCCCTTGCCCTTTAAGCCAAATCCCCACCCAGTCCACTTCCCAGTGTAGCCCTGAACCCCCTTTTCTCTCTAGTTTTTCTCTGATCACCGTCCCACCACTTCCAAGTTCATCTCACTCATGAGGCCTACTTCCTAGCCCCAGTGCTGGCTGACATGAATGGTTTGGTTTGAGTTCCTCAGGCACTCTTCCCTCTCCCTTTCAAAACCACCATCACCACCCTCCTCCTTAAAGAACCTACGGTTGTATCATCTGCCTTCACTAACTACCACCTTATCTTCAACCTCCCTGTCTTCTGCAAGGTCCTTGAACATGTCACTCTGCAGTTCCATGCTCATCTGTCTTGCAACTCCTTGTTTATGTCCTCCAATCTGACTTGCACCCCTACCACAGCACCAAAATGACCCTAGCCAAAGCCACAAATGACATTCTCTGTGACTCTGGTGCATTAATCCTTCTCGTTTTCCTTGACCTCTCTTTGTCACTGTTGGCCATACCATCACACTCCAATATCTCCCCTGCATTATTCGATGACTTGTTATTGCCTTGACTTGGTTCTACTCTTGCCTATTTGATCATAGCCAAAGCATCTCTAGCAATGGCTTCTCTTTCCAAACCTGCACCATCACCTCAGGAGATCCGCAAGGATCCATCCTTCATCCCTTCCTCTTCCACATCTACATGTTGGCTCTTGGCAACAGCTTTATATTTACATCCATGATGCCCAGCTCTACCTCACCATCTCTCTGAACTTGTCCACTGCCTCTGTGTTGTCAAACTGCTTATTTGCTATTTCGTCTTGCATCAATTTTAGTTTCTTCCAGCTAAATATTTAGGAAGACCAAAGCCATTGTCCTTGGCCCCCCCGTGACGAGCTCTGATTCCTCACTGCGTCTCCCTTTTCCTTGATCACTGCCTCGGGCTGAACCCAGACTATTCACAACCTTGGGTGTCCTGTTCGACCCCAAGTTCAGTTTCTGAGCCTATATCCTGTCCATTGTAAAGAATGCCTACTTCCATCTCCATAACATTAACTGCCTCTGTCTTTATCTCAGTCCGTCTGCCACTGAAGCCCTTATACATTCCTTCATTACCTCCCAGATCTGATTATTCCAATGCTCTCCTAGCCTCAATATTCCAAAGATCCTGCTCACTATCACATTGTATGTTCCCCCTATCCTGTCCTTGTTAACTTACATTGGCTCCTGGTACCCAACTCATAGAATCCTATAACACAGAAGGAGGCCACTTGGCCCATCATGCCTGTGCCGGCTCTTTGAAAGGGCTATCCAATTTGTCCCATTCCCCTGTTCTTTCCCCATAACCCTGTTTCTTCCCCTTCAAGTATTTATTCAATTCCCTTTTGACAGTTACTATTGAATCTGCTTCCACCGCCCTTTCAGGCAGTGAATTCCAGATCATCATAACTCGCTACATAAAAATTATTCTCCTCATGTCCTCTCTGGTTCTTTTGCCAATTACCTTAAATCTATGTCCTGTGGTTACATACCCTCCTGCCAGTGGGAACAGTTTCTCCCTGTGTACTCAAACTCCATGAAATGCAATTTAAAGTTCTTGTCCTTGTCTTTAAATCTCTCCATGGCCTTGCTCCTCCCTATCTCTGTAACTTCCACCAGCCCCACACCAAACTCTGTTCCTCCAATTACAGCTCTTGTGCGTCTTTCTCCTTCACCCCATCATTGGTGACCATGCCTTTTAGCTGCTTAGGACCCACTCTTTGCAACATCCTCACTAAGTCCCTCCCTCTCATCCTTAAGACCCACTTGTTGACCAAGCTTTTAATCACAATTGCTAATCTTTCTCTGCTTCTTTGGCTCGGCATCCATTTTTCCTCATAACTCCGTGAAATGCCTTGGAAAGGTTTTCCACGTTAAAGATGATATATCTATGAAACCTCTTGTTCTTGTTTGTTGTTACTGCCGCTCCTCCCCCTCCTCCTCTGTGGCCCAAGAGTTCAGTGCCCCTCACTAATGCATCTTTTGATCATTAGTGATATTGCATATGTGACTGATTGGCTGCTGTTTTGTTTTCCTAACTTTGCATGTGGGCAATTGTGTTGTTTTCCTGTGGAAAGCTTGCCTGGTGAGCGATTCACCACAATATATAAAGAGGCTTTTCCAGGTCTTGAAAATTGTGCCAAATAACTAGACTGCAATTAACAGGAAGAACTACATGTTCTGTTAAAAAAAAACACCGTCACTGTGAAGGTACTAAACCGAACAGACTGAGGAGGGAGCTCTCAGTAACTTTAGAGGGAAACTGAGTCTTAGCCAATTGGCTCTGTCACAATCAATCATGCTCCAGGTTTAAATCTCCTTTGTTCCTCGGCTTGTGCCCTCCTCCCCCAGCCAGGAGTGCATTGGAATAGTCAAGTCTAGAGACAACAAAGGAGTATTTCCAGGAGTATTCCTTAACTATCTATTTATCTTTCTGTACCAAGTCTTTAAAGTTCAAGTCGACCACACCTAGGAACCTCCAGTACTTTGCCCAAAGTGTGTTGGCAGACGCCATATAAATTTTAATTTTTATTTAAAGAAGCTGTGAGATGAGCCATGGAAGTTGTTCTTGTGAAGGAAAACTGGCGTGGATTGGACACGAGGCCTTGCCCCTTTGGGTAAATTGTCTTACCTTTCAAACGGATGACATTTCTTTAATAAATGTAAGAAGTCACACGACACCAGGTTATAGTCCAACAGCTTTATTTGAAATCACAAGCTTTCGGAGCGCTGCTCCTTCTTCAGGTGAAGTGGAGAAATGCATAAAGACACAGCTTATATAGTCAGAGAATCATGTCAGATGTTTACAGGTAACCTTTCCAACTGCCATTTATCACACCTCACCTGAAGAAGGAGCAGCGCTCCGAAAGCTTGAGATTTCAAATAAAGCTGTTGGACTATAACCTGGTGTCGTGTGACTTCTTACATTTGTCCACCCCAGTCCAACTCTGGCATCTCCACACCATTTCTTTAATAGGCTTTCAAAGTTTCCCAAACTAATGGAGGTAAATTATGTGATCTGAACTGGCTGACTTGGACCTCTCATCCGGTTGTGCATTCTCACATATTTGGATTTTTTTTTTTGCAAATTGCCTTTAATGCTAGCATGCTTTGGGACAAATTAAGCTAAAAGTACTTCTTCCTGAGCGTTGAGGTTTTGAGAATGTTGTTGATCTACTGTACCTCGTGAAGCAGACCTCTTTAATAGATCAAGAAGATACAAGTGATTAAGATAACTAAATGTCTACATTTGTTTTATACAATTGATTAGGTTCGATCAAATATCTATCTTAATTGTGTGATGTACTCGGGGTGGAGTGGAAGTACATTTATGGGACCAATTTGCTGCTTTTGACAGGGTACTGAATTTGGATGATCAGCCACGATCTCATTAAATGGCGGAACAGGCTCGAGGGGCCGAATGGCCTACTCCTGCTCCTATCTTCTATGTTTCCATGTTTCTATATTAAACAGCTTGGAACAGCACTAGGCTGGCAGAACCAAGTTAAAGTGCAGCTCTGCTTTTGTCTCTTGCCATGCAAAAGGGAGGTCTGCCCACTTGTGCGTGCACCGCGCCCCCCCCCCCGGCCGAGAGCTCTACTCAGCCGTTCAAGTGCTGGCTACATTTTTACTACAAGCAAAGTGCACTAAAATAGTTTAAAATTTGAGTTTTTAAAAAGATTGCTAAAGTGGTGTCATTAGGTGTCATTAAGGTGGTGTCACACGACTTGCCAGAATTCAGTCTCGTATTATCACAAATGTGGGAATGTTCTAACCAATTAATGTTTAAAGGTATTCCCTGTGTTGTATTGACTATAACCTAAAACATGATTGACTAATGGTAGAAACATTCTTGGGGATAAGTATCATTATCTGCATTAATCTGTACAGTCTTGTTTTTTGGGTGTGACAGGATTGCAAATGTTTTCTTTTAATGAAGTTTGCAAGTGGAGTGTTTTAAGTTGCAACGACAGAACTGCTTTTGTTTTGGTGTTGCTCAAAGATTGTGATGATTGGATTTTATTTTTGATCAACCTGATTTTTTTTTTTCCTAAATATTTATAATGTTGCTAAGAAATGCAATGAGATAATGTTAAACAGCACAACATGTTTAACTTTCATAGTTTGAGCAAAATACTGCATATAAACTACAGAGTATGCTTCAGAAAGTTTGTGTATATTTATATGTGTTTGTGTGTGTTATAACATAGAAACATAGAACATAGAAAAATAGGAGCAGGAGTCGGCCATTCGGCCCTTCGAGCCTGCTCCACCATTCAACATAATCATGACTGATCCTTTATCTCAATACCATATTCCCGCTCTCTCCCCATACCCCTTGATGCCTTTCGTGTCTAGAAATCATCTATCTCCTTAAATATATTCAGTGACTTGGCCTCCACAGCCTTCTGTGGTAGAGAATTCCACAGGTTCACCACCCTCTGAGTGAAGAAATTTCTCCTCATCTCAGTCCTAAATGTCCTACCCCGTATCCTGAGAATGTGACCCCTCGTTCTAGACCCCCCAGCCAGGGGAAACATCCTCCCTGCATCCAGCCTGTCTAGCCCTGTCAGAATTTTATACGTTTCAATGAGATCCCCTCTCATTCTTCTAAACTCTAGTGAATACAGGCCTAGTTGACCCAATCTCTCCTCATACGACAGTCCTGCCATCCCAGGAATCAGTCTGGTGAACCTTCGCTGCACTCCCTCTATGGCAAGTATATCCTTTCTTAGGTAAGGAGACCAAAACTGCACACAGTACTCCAGGTGTGGTCACACCAAGGCCCTGTATAACTGTATAAGACATCCTTGCTCCTGTACTCAAATCCTCTTGCAATGAAGGCCAACATACCATTTGCCTTCCTAACTGCTTGCTGCACCTGCATGTTTGCTTTCAGTGACTGGTGTACAAGGACACCCAGGTCCCTTTGTACATCAGCATTTCCCAATCTATCACCATTTAAATAATACTCTGCCTTTCTGTTTTTCCTAACTTCACATTTATCCACGTTATACTACATCTGCCATGTATTTGCCCACTCGCTCAACTTGTCTAAATCGCCTTGAAGCCTCTTTGTATCCTCCTCACAACTCACGATCCCATCTAGTTTTGGTTCCCTCATCCAAATCATTGATATATATAATGGCCCAGAAATTCGAGTCGGGGGCTTCCCGCGGGTGCAAGCCCCCGACCTGCACTTACCTAGCGTGCCGGCCGTTGAGCTGTGGGCCTGCGTGGGACTCCGATCCTGGGCCTCCTCCAACGGCCGGTGCGCAGTGCTTGCGTATCCCAGGGGCGCAGTTAGTTCGATGCGTCCCCTGGGATCACGTGGGCCATGGAGAGCCAATGGTAGCAGGGAATGTTTCATTCATAAGTTTGACAGGAAGAGCTGTCAAACCTATAAACACTATAAGCCCCAAAACATCACTAAAACCTCAAATAATTTTTTTTTAAACATCACATTTTTAAAATAAATATAAATTACATGAAATAACTATTTTAAACAATAATTTAAATTTTTGAAAAAATTAATTACATTTTCTAATGGGGCTAAAAATAAACTTGCCTTTCTTTAAAGTATTTAAAAATAATAAACCTGTGGAAAAAATGTTTTAATTTTAATTAATTCACCACTTACCTTGTTAAAAGCAGGCCTTGCGCCTGCTTTTTAAAAGTGTAACTGCTGGAAACTTACCCTCCTGGAGAAACCTGCAAAAAAAAACGTAAGTTCCAGGCGCACGCACTGCCTCTCCGGCGCACGCGTTCGACTTCTGAACCCCTTCTTTCAGGGGAACGGAAGTGCCGGTTTCCCGCCCATGCGCAGTGCATGCACGAAACCGGCACTTTCGTTGGGCCTACGCATGAGTACCCCGTGTGTACTCACGTGTTGGGACCCGAATTTCTGAGCCAAAATCACTAAGGAAGTGGTACTCGGTAAAATAATGGGACTCAAGGCGGATAAATCACCTGGACCTGATGGCTTACATCCTAGGGTCTTGAGGGAAGTGGCGGTAGGGATTGTGGATGCATTGGTAATAATTTTCCAAAACTCCCTGGACTCGGCAAAGGTCCGGGCAGACTGGAAAACTGCAAATGTAACACCCTTATTTAAAAAGGGCAGTAGACAGGAGGCTGGAAACTATAGACCGGTTAGCCTAACATCTGTGGTAGGTAAAATTTTGGAGTCCATTATTAAGGAGACAGTAACAGGACATTTGGATAATCCTAATTTAATAGGACAAAGTCAGCATGGTTTTATGAAGGGGAAGTCATGTTTGACAAATTTGCTGGAGTTCTTTGAGGAAGTAACATATAGGGTGGATAAAGGGGAACCAGTGGACGTAGTGTATTTAGACTTCCAAAAGGCATTTGACAAGGTGCCACACAAGATTATTGCTTAAGATAAAAAATCACGGGATTGGGGGTAATATTCTGGCATGGATAGAGGATTGGCTATCTAACAGAAGGCAGAGAGTTGGGATAAATGGTTCATTCTCAGACTGGCAATCAGTAACTAGTGGTGTTCCGCAGGGGTCAGTGCTGGGTCCCCAACTCTTTACAATCTATATTAACGATTTGGAGGAGGGGACCGAGTGTAACATATCAAAGTTTGCAGATGATACTAAGATGGGAGGGAAAGTAGTGAGTGAGGAGGACATAAAAAACCTGCAAGGGGACATAGACAGGCTAAGTAAGTGGGCAGAGATTTGGCAGATGGAATACAATACTGGAAAGTGTGAGGTTATGCACTTTGGCAGGAAAAATAGTAGAGCAAGTTATTATCTTAATGGCAAGAAACTGGAAAGTACTGAAGTACAAAGGGATCTGGGGGTCTTGGTGCACGAAACTCAAAAGGTTAGTATGCAGGTGCAGCAAGTGATTAAGAAGGCCAATGGAATGTTGGCTTTCATTGCTAGGGGGATAGAATATAAAAATAGGGAGGTATTGCTTCAGTTGTACAAGGTATTGGTGAGACCGCACCTGGAATACTGCGTACAGTTTTGGTGTCCATACTTAAGAAAGGACACACTTGCTTTCGAGTCAGTACAAAGAAGGTTCACTCGGTTAATCCCAGGGATGAGGGGATGGACATATGAGGAGAGGTTGAGTAGATTGGGATTCTACTCATTGGAGTTCAGAAGAATGAGAGGCGATCTTATTGAAACATATAAGATTGTGAAGGGGTTGGATCGGGTGGATGCGGGGAAGATGTTCCCGATGATGGGTGAAACTAGAACTAGGGGGCATAGTCTTGGAATAAGGGGCTGCTCTTTCAAAAGTGAGATGAGGAGGAACTACTTCACTGAGGGTGGTAGGTCCATGGAATATGCTGCCCCAAAAAGCTGTAGAAGCTACATCATTACATAAATTTAAAACAGAAATAGACAGTTTCCTAGAAGTAAAGGGAATTAAAGGTTACGGGGAGTGGGCAGGAAATTGGACATGAGTCTAGGTTCGGATCGGACATGGCCCTGTGGGTAGCGGAGCGGGCCCAGGGGCCGTGTAGCCTGATCCTGCTCCTATTTCGTGTGTCTAATTCTGTTAGATTCAGGAGATGGTTCTGTGATAGTGGATTGGCGGTTAGGATCAGATCAGCCATGATCTTATTGAATGGCGGAGCAGGCTCGAGGGGCCGATTGCCCTACTCCTGCTCCTATTTCTTATGTTCTTATGAATAGCTGGGGCCCAAGATCTGATCCCTGCGGTACCCCACTAGTCACCGCCTGCCACCCCAAAAAAGACCCATTTATTCCTGCTCTCTGTTTCCTGTCTTTACAATGGTGTTGCTCATAGATTGTGGTGATTGCATTTTTTTTTGATCAACCTGATCTTTTTTCTCCTAATTATTTATAATGTTGCTAAGAGATGCAAAGAGGTAATGTTAGCAGCACAACATGTTTAACCTTTCATAGTTTGAGCAAACTACAGCATAACTAAGACCGCCTATTTCCAGCTCCATAACATCGCCCATCTCCAGCCTTGTCTCAGCTCATCTGCTGCTGAAACCCTGATCCATGCCTTTGTTGCACGGTGGCATAGTGGTTAGCACTGTTGCCTCACAGCGCCAGGGACCCGGGTTCAAATCCGGCCTCGGGTGACTGTCTGTGTGGAGTTTGCACATTCTCCCCGTGTTTGCGTGGGTTTCCTCCGGGTGCTCCGGTTTCCTCCCACAGTCCAAAGATGTGCGGGTTAGGTTGATTGGCCATGATAAAAATTGGCCCTTAGTGTTAGGGGGGATTAAATACGTGGGGTTACGGGGATAGGGCTTGGGTGGGATGGCTGTCGGTGTAGGGACCGGGTGCTAGGGTTTGGATGATCAGCCATGATCTCGTTGAATGGTGGAGCAGGCTCGAAGGGCCGAATGGCCTACTCCTGCTCCTATCTTCTATGTTTCTATGTATGTTACCTCTAGACTTGACTATTCCAACGCACTCCTGGCTGGCCTACCACATTTTACCCTACATAAGCTTGAGGTCATCCAAAACTCTGCTGCCTGTGTCCTAACTCACACCAAGTCCCGTTTACCCATCACCCCTGTGCTCGCTGAGCTACATTGGCTCCCGGTTAAGCAACGCCTCGATTTCCAAATTCTCATCCGTGTTTTCAAATCCCTCCATAGCCTCGCCCCTCCCTATCTCTGTTATCTCCTCCAGCTGCCCCCTTCCCCCCCCCCAAGATATCTGTGCTCCTCTAATTCTGCCCTCTTGAGCATCCCTGATTATAATCGCTCAACGATTGGTGGCCGTGCCGTCTGTTGCCTAAGCTCTGGAAACCCCTCCCTAAACCTCTCCGCCTCACTACCTCTCTCTCCTCCTTTAAGCTGCTCCTTAAAACCTACCTCTTTGGCCAAGCTTTTGGTCACCTGCCCGAATTTCTCCTTCTGTGGCTCGGTGTCAAATTTTTTGTCTTGTAATACTGCTGTGAGGCGCCGTGGGACATTTTACTACGTTAAAGGCGCTATATAAATACAAGTTATTGTTATTATTTCCATGAAATTGGTTGTTTTTCTCTTGCAGGGTTTAATTTGTAGGACAATTTTGTTCTGTCTTCCTTACCCAGTGGTAACTGGTATTTAAGCCCTGGCGGGTTCGGCTCGCATTGTAATGGAGCGTAAATTGGGCCTTGACCCAGTTCTGCCCCCATTCCTGCCAGACAGGTTAGGTTACATTGGGAGCTTTACATTTTTTCCAGCATCAGGTGTAACCTGATTGAAACAAAGCGTGACATGGCAGTTCTCCAAGCTGTAATAACAAAAATAGAAAAAAGCTGCTTGTATTAATGAAACACAGCGATATAATTAAAATACAAAAGCAAAATACTGTGGATGCTGGAAATCTGAATTAAAAACGGAAAATGCTGGAGGTACTCAGCAGGTCAGGCAGCATCTGTGGAGAGAGAAACAGTTAACGTTTCAGGTCAATGACCTTTCGTCAAAACTGGTCATACTTGAATACAATTGAAATGTTGAAATCCACTGCACTACTTCCTGTGTAGATCGTCAGTCATTTAAAACAAGCTCGATGACTCATCTACTAGAGTTGTTGTTTAATTGCCAAACATTCATTTCGTTTCAACTGATCTCCATGCATTGTGCAGAAGAGAATGTGTGTGTGTGTGTCTCATGTGAGAGAGAAGACGATGGCCATACCTAAAGGTGGATACAACCCAAGAATTAAACGCTCAAGTCTGTCGATTTGACTCGATCATTCCTGAAGTCCAACTTGCATTGGGAGACAGGTCAGTGATTGAGATGGTTCTTCGATACTCAACACTGGTGCACTGGCTGAGTTTGAATGCTTTAGTATCTCAAAGGAAGTGGGGTGGAGTAAATCAGCATACAACGCTTAATTAATCCTTTTTAGAATGTTAAACAGCGCATTACATTCTATTGAATGGTAAATTTCTGCTTGGATAACAAATCGGAGAAATATTTTCACTGTTCCATGCAATTGTTGCAGTAAATTTCACCAAACGTTCTTGGAATTTTTTTGAATATTTGATGAATGTTACTGAATACATGCCGTAAGATATTGATGGTCAGCAAAGTTCATCGCGTCCTAGAGGTGAGTTCACCAGTTTGTTGTATCGGAGTATAAGCCTTACATAACTTAATTAACATCGAATAACATTTTAGAACATAAGAACATAAGAAATAGGAGCAGGAGTAGGCCAATCGGCCCCTCGAGCCTGCTCCACCATTCAATAAGATCATGGCTGATCTGATCCTAACCTCAAATCTTCTATCACTCTGCATCCACCCGAACCCATGTGATCTCCCGGGAGAGGCGAAAAACCAGATAAAGACCCAATGGCCAATTTGGGAGAAAAAAATCTGGGAAATTCCTCTCCGACCCATCTAGGCGATCAAAATTCTTCCAGGAGATCACTCTGTCCCTATATTTTCTACAGTACTTACCTTCTGTAAAGGCGATCTCCACCCCAGCCAGGAACAGGAATAAAACCATCTCCTGAAATCTAACACAGAATTAGAACACAGTAGGAGCAGAACAAGGCTACACGGCCCCTGGGCCCACTCCACTACCCACAGGGCCATGACCATTCCGAACCTAGACTCATGTCCAATTTCCTGCCCGCTCCCCTTAATTCCCTTTACTTCTAGGAAACTATCTATTTCTGTTTTAAATTTATTTAATGATGTAGCTTCCACAGCTTTTTGGGGCAGCAAATTCCACAAACCTACCACCCTCTGAGTGAAGAAGTTTCTCCTCATCTCAGTTTTGAAAGAGCAGCCCCTTATTTTAAGATTATGGCCCCTAGTTCTAGTTTCACCCATCATTGGGAACATCCTCACCGCATCCACCCGATCAAGCCCCTTCACAATCTTATATGTTTCAATAAGATCGCCTCTCATTCTTCTGAACTCCAATGAGTAGAGTCCCAATCTACTCAACCTCTCCTCATATGACCACCCCCTCATCCCCGGGATTAACCAAGTGAACCTTCTTTGTACTGACTTGAGAGCAAGTATGGACACCAAAACTGTATGCAGTATTCCAGGTGCGGTCTCACCAATACCTTGTACAACTGCAGCAATACCTCCCTGTTTTTATATTCCATCCCCCTAGCAATAAAAGCCAACATTCCATTGGCCGCCTTAATCACTTGCTGCACCTGCATACTAACTTTTTGAGTTTCGTGCACCAGGACCCCCAGATCCCTTTGTACTACAGTACTTTCCAGATTCTTGCCATTAAGATAATAACTTGCTCTATGATTTTTCCTGCCAAAGTGCATAACCTCACACTTTCCAGTATTGTATTCCATCTGCCAAATCTCTGCCCACTTACTTAGCCTGTCTATGTCCCTTTGCAGGTTTTTTATGGCCTCCTCACTCACTACTTTCCGTCCCATCTTTGTATCATCTGCAAACTTTGATATGTTACACTCGGTCCCCTCCTCCAAATCGTTAATATAGGTTGTAAAGAGTTGGGGACCCAGCACTGACCTCTGCGGAACACCACTAGTTACTGGTTGCCAATCTGAGAACGAACCATTTATCCCAACTCAGTGCTTTCTGTTAGAGAGCCAATCCTCCACCCATGCCAGAATATTACCCCCAATCCCATGATTTTTTATCTTGAGCAATAATCTTTTGTGTGGCACCTTGTCAAATGCCTTTTGGAAGTCTAAATACACTACGTCCACTGGTTCCCCTTTATCCACCCTGTATGTTACTTCCTCAAAAAACTCAAGCAAATTTGTCAAACATGACTTCCCCTTCATGAAACCATGCTGAGTTTGTCCTATTAAATTATGTTTATCCAAATGTCCCGTTACTGTCTCCTTAATAATGGACTCTAACATTTTACCAACCACAGATGTTAGGCTAACAGGTCTATAGTTTCCAGCTTTCTGCCTACTACCCTTTTTAAATAAGGGTGTTACATTAGCAGTTTTCCAATCTGCCGGGACCTTTGCTGAGTCCAGTGAGTTTTGGAAAATTATTACCAATGCATCCACAATCCCTACCGCTACTTCCCTCAAGACCCTAGGATGCAAGCCATCAGGTCCAGGGGATTTATCCGCCTTGAGTCCCATTATTTCACCAAGTACCACTTCCTTAGTGATTTTAATCGTATTTAGATCCTCCCCCCCTAGAGCCCCCTGTTTGTCCAGTGTTGGGATATTCTTAGTGTCCTCTACTGTAAAGACTGATACAAAATAATTGTTCAGTGTTTTTGCCATCTCCATGTTTCCCACCATTAATTTCCCGGTCTCATCCTCTAAGGGACCAACATTTACTTTAGCCACCCTTTTTCTTTTTATATAACTATAGAAACTTTTACTGTCTGTTTTTATATTTTTTGCTAATTTACTTTCATAATCTATCTTCCCTTTCTTAATCAATCTTTTAGTTATTTTTTGCTGTCTTTTAAAGACTTCCCAATCTTCCATCCTCCCACTAGATTTGGCTACCTTATATGCCCTTGTTTTTAGTCGGATACTATCCTTAATTACTTTACTTAGCCACGGATGGCTATCTTTTCTTTTACACCCTTTTTTCCTCAGTGGAATATATATTTTTTGGAAGTTGTAAAATAACTCCTTAAATGTACACCACTGATCATGTACTGTCTTACCCTTTAATCTATTTTCCCAGTCCACTCTAATTAATTCCGCTCTCATACCTTCATAGTCTCCTTTATTCAAGCTCAGCATGCTTGTTTGAGATCCAACCTTCTCACCCTCTAATTGAATATGGAACTCAACCATGTTATGGTCACTCATTCCAAGGGGATCCTTTACTAGGACATTTTTAATTAATCCTGTCTCATTACACAGGACCAAATCTAAGGTTGCTTGCCCCCTGGTCGGTTTAGTTACATACTGCTCAAGAAACCCATCCCTAATACACTCAATGAACTCATCCTCAAGGCTGCTCTGCCCAATTTGATTTGTCCAGTTAATATGATAATTAAAGTCCCCCATAATTATAGCTGTTCCCTTATTACAAGCCTCAACTATTTCCTGATTAATACTCCGTCCAACAGAGTTGCAACTGTTCGGAGGCCTATAGACTACACCCACTAGTGTTTTTTTCCCATTATTATTCCTTATCTCCACCCAAACTGTTTCACTATCCTGCTCCTTTGACCCAATATAATTTCTCTGTATTATAGTGATTCCTTCCTTTATTAACATAGCTACCCCACCTCCTGCCTGTCCTTCCTGATTGTTAAATAACCTGGTATGTTTAATTCCCAGTCATGGTCACCCTGCAGCCATGTTTCTGTAATGGCCACAAGATCATACCCATATGTCATTATTTGTGCCGTTAACTCATTCATTTTGTTACGAATGCTACGTGCATTCAGATAAAGAACTTTCAAATATGTTTTGTAACACTTAGTTCCTGTTTTTTCCCTTTTTAGTACTTTACTTTTTACTCCATACCGTCTGTCCCTTCCTGACACATTCTGTTTTTTAATTCCCCCACTGCTACCTAAGTCTATGACCTTCTCTGTTGTCATTTCTATTATTTGCTCTCTAGAAACCTCCCCCCCACTAATTAGTTTAAAGCCCTCTCTACAGCCCTAGTTATATGATTCGCCAGGACTCTAGTCCCAGCACTGGCCAAGTGGAGTCCGTCCCAACGGAACAGCTCCCTCCTGTCCCAGTACTGGTGCCAGTGTCCCAAGAAGCAAAACCCATTTCTCCCACACCAGTCTTTGAGCCACGCATTTAACTCTTTAATTTTATTTATCCTAGCCAAATTCGCTCGTGGCTCAGGTAATAACCCAGAGATTATTACCCTTGAGGTTCTGTTTTTTAATTTGACCCCTAGCTGCTCATACTCCTTTAACAGAACCGTCTTCCTTGTCCTATCTATGTCGTTTGTACCAACTTGGACCACGACAACTGGATCCTCCCCCTCCAAGTTTCTTTCCAGCCCAGAAGAGATGTCCTTAACCCTGGCACCAGGCAGGCAACACAGCCTTCGGGACTCCCGCTCTTGACTGCAGAGAACCCTATCTATCCCCCTAATGATACTATCCCCTACCACTACAACATTTCTTTTTACTCCCTCCACTTGAATGGCCCCCTGTACCACGGTGCTGTGGCCAGGTTGCTCACCCTCCCTGCAGTCCCCGCTCCCGCCCTCACAGGGAGTAAGAACCTCGATCCTGCTGGACAAGAACAAGGGCTGCGTCTCCTTCAACACTACATCTTGGATCCCTGTACCTTCCTCACTCGTAGTCACACCGTCCTGTCCCTGACCACGGACTACATCTGCAGTAATTAACTTCATAGGTGTGACCACCTCCTGAAACATAGAGTCCAGGAACTTCTCCCCCTCCCTGATGTGTTGCAGTGTCTGAAGCTCGGACTCAAGCTCCATAACATGGAACTTGAGTTCCTCTAGCAGCAAACACTTGTCGCAGATGTAATCACCGTGAGCCTCAATGGGGTTCACCGGCTCCCACATCTCGCAACAGTAACACATCACCTGCTCCATTCTATATAATTAATTAAATTTCTTATTATTAGTTATGAAGACCCTGCCCGGATATATATGATAATATCACACCACTATTCAATAGGACTTACCAACTTAAAGGTATAAAAGAGAAGAGAAGGAAGAAAACCAACCAACCAGCTGATCACCAACCTCCTCCTTGAATACTTTAAAATTAGTTCTGCATTTCTTTTGTAAATAGATGAATCTGCCAGAAGAATGATTATGGTGACATTAATCTGCTGCGTGTTTCTGTATAACTAATCTACCTACAGGTATAATTATCATACTTCTTTAGGGGTGTTACCAAGCTGGAATTCCATATCTCACATACTGTGCATAACAGACATGAGATTGATTCTGATTACTCTTCATTGTTAACTGGAAAGGCAGAACGCACTTTGTTAATAAGGTTGTTATGTAAGCACCAAGAGTGTCAGCTAAAACTTGGGTAGACTGTCAGTGGGCTCCTTTTATTTTTCAGGAGAGGAGGTTTCCTGAACTCAATCAGATATCAGCAGAAATTACTTCCAAACACATGCGTGTTTTTTTCAGACTGAAAATAAAGCAAACTGTTTTTAATCAAAACAGTTTTGAAAAGAACAAATAAAATACTTTTAATAAATAGTGCTTTTAGCTGTCTTTGAAAGTACAATGGATCCTTGCCATCTTCTCTCCCTCTACCGTATGCAGGATTTCTTAATGGCAGAATTACTTCCAAGTTGTTGAATTTAATGTAGTGACTCTTGGAGCAAACACCTCCAAAACGTCTGCTACAATGCTGACATGTATTGGCTAGCTTGTGTGGACCAGGATAGAGAAAGAGTGAGAGATCAAAATAGGAGTAGGCCATTTAGCCCTCGAGCAGTTTCTGCCATTCAATTAAAATTGGCTGTTCTGTATCTCAGCCCCATTTTGTTCCCTTGATACCCTTACTAATACAACAACAACTTGTATTTATATAGCACCTTTAATGTAATAAAATGTTCCAAGGCACTTCACTAAAGCATTGTAGGAATTGACGAATTCCTAACTAATAACTGAGGTCGACTCAGGAGATCAATCAAACAGTTTTGACTAAACGAGTTCAAACAGTTTGTTGAGATCGATACAGGAGAACCACGAAAACAGGTCTTAACAAGATGGAGATTCCACGAGGACTGCTTGGGCAGTCACGTGGTTTGCGACGTGACATCATCGCGTTTACCCGCGTTTTCCCGCGCTCTTAAAGGGGCCACGCCCCGTACATACAAACACTATATACAAAACAAAGTAATGTCTAACACAATGGTACAGGCTTAGGCTGGTGTTAGAACATCATTAAAGGGAATTATATACAGTTGCCCAGAGTTATTCAGTGGCTCCGCCACAGCATTATCAAATAAAATTTGACACAGCCACATAGAGATATTAGGGCAGATGACCAAAAGCTTGGTCAAACAGGTTTTAAAGAATGTCTTAAAGGTGGAAAGAGGGGTAGAGAGGCAGAGAGGTTTAGGGGAGGGCATTCCAGAGCTTAGGGCCTAGGCAGCTGAAGGCACAGCCTCCAATGGTGGAGCAATTGAAATTGGGGATGTTGAAGAGGCCAGAATTGGAGGAGTGCAGATATCTCTGAGGGTTGTAGGGCTGGAGGAGATTACAGAGAATGGGAGGGGGGAGGCGTTGTTGGACCGGGGGCTAATGTAGGTCAACAAGCACAAGGGCGATGGGTGAATGGGACTTGATGCGAGTTAGGATACGGGCAGCAGAGCTTTGGATGACCTCAAGTTTACAGAGGGTAGAATGTGGGAAGCCGGCCAGGAGTACATTGGAATAGTCAAGTCTAAAGGTAACCAAGGCATGGATGAGGGTTTCAGTAGCAGATGAGCTGAGGCAGGGGCAGAGTCTGGCAATGTTAAGGAGGTGGAAATAGGCAGTCTTAGTGATGGCGCAGATATGTCGTCAGAAGCTTATCTCTGGGTCAGGTATGACACCATGGCTGTGAACAGTCTGGTTCAGCCTCAGATAATTGCCAGGGAAGATGGAATCGGTGGCTAAGGAATGGAGTTTGTGGCAGGGACCATAGACAATGGCTTCGGTCTTCCCAATATTTAGTTGGAGGAAATTTCCACTCATTCAGTACTGGATGTCGGACAAGCAGTCTGACAATTTAGAGATAGTGGAGGGGTCGAGAGAAAATCTATTGATCTCAGTCTTGAACATTTAAATTGACCCAGCATCCACATTTTGAGGAAGCCAGTTCAAGATTTCTAATTTCCATAATTTTGCCCACACATTTAATCTGACTATGTCCCTTTCTAACTTCTTCTCCCATCCACACAGCTTACTATGCCTCCTAACTTTGTGTCATCTGCAAACTTGGATATACAACTTTCTATTCCTTCATCCAAGCTGTAAAGCTCAGGCCCAGGGTGCTGATCCCTGGAGATCACCACATCACCTCCTGTCAATCTCTAGAATAAACCCTTTGTCCCTACTCTCTCTCTCTCTCCTACCGCTCAACTATTTACCGGTCTATGATGAAAAGATCACAGGGCTGCAATTGAAGGCCATAGTCACAGGACTGCTCAGCATAGTGAACCTAGACAGGACAGACTCCTGGTCCAAGGTCTTTATTATAGAATTAAGTTAGATTGTTTCCCACAGCTGCACTTTAAATCTGCTGCTGCATCGGATGTTCCATTCCAAATCAAACCTATTCTCTGCATAGTGCTCGATCGTGCAAGGAGTGGACCACTAATATAATAATGTGAACTTCAAGATGCCACGAGGTCCATTCCTTTTGATAACTCTGTAAGCAGTGTGCACTTTTCAGCCACTGCAATAGGACTACAAAATAGGGCCTATGAAAAGCAGAGGCTTGGTGTACAATGCATCAACTTACTATAAGAAGAAAATGTCCATTACTTGTTCTTGGAGGATAGACATATGATCAATATTCTGAATGCCTGTCATATTTTTCATCTGTTACTTTCTGCTAATCTGAGTTTCATCCTGAGTCACTGTCTCGTTTTTTTATTTTATTTCCTTTTTTGTCAGTCAATTTCTGATTTATATTCAGCTCTGCATTTTGACAAGGTCATCTACAATACGGCACTTAAAATAGGGTTTTACTATTACTCGTGTCGTTCGATGGAAATTCAGTCAGCTGGAGTAATGCCTTTAGAATGATGAAAACAGACACCCTTTGGATTGTCTGTGTAATTTATTACATCTCTACAAAATGGGATGAGTCCTTTACGATTATACTGATCTGCCTATCATAAACTGTGTACCCAACATAATGCTGCTCTCGTATCTAAACTGCCATGTCTCTGCACCTGCTTAATATCTGTTACATCTCCAGCTTTTTCCAGTTCTGATGAAGGGTCCCAGACCTGAAACGTTAACTCTGTTTCTCTCTCCACGGATGCTGCCTGGCCTGCTGAGTATTTCCAGCATTTTCTGTTGTTATTTCAGATTTCCAGCATCCACAGTATTTTGCTATTGCCATGTGGAATTGTTCACTTTCCAAAGCAGAATGGATTCAGCTACACCGTAAACTGCACAGAAAGAAGAAAGGAAGAACTGGCATTTATATAGCGCCTTTTGTGGTAAACCACTGTATTGTATATTGCCACCTCTGGGTGGCGCTGTGTATGGAGGCATGCCTCAGCTGACTCCACCCACCACTGTGTGGGTTTCGTTCAGACTTGTTCAGTCACTCACGAAGAAGCATGGTCTCTTCTTAGCTAATAAAAGCCTTATTCATCTCTTCTTTCGACTCATCATCTCTTCTTCGACTCATCACCTTTTATGAAGTAATTGATAAGCGTATCAATTTTATTAGCTAAAAGTTAAATGGCGACACCTGAGGAGCAACAACAGCAACGGATACAGCAGACATTGCTGAGAGCCCTCAGACCACCACGCCTGGACCTCGACCCTCAAGATGTGGGTGCATCAGCCAAGTTTGAACACTGGCTGAGCTGCTTTGAATCCTTCCTCGCAATCTCACAGGTTACAGAGGAGGATCACAAACTGAAAATTTTGACCGCCCAGGTGAGCCATCAAGTATATATGCTAATTCGGGACTCTAATACGTACGTGGCGGCCCTCGAGCTACTAAAAGGGCAATATACGCGCCCAGTGAACACAATTTACGCCCGACACCTCTTGGGATCCCGCAGGCAGCAACCGGGAGAATCGGTAGGGGCATTTGCACGGGCGCTACTGGCACTCTGCAGAGACTGCGATTGTAAAGCGGTAACGGCTGTGGAGCACGCGCAGGGACTCACCTGTGATGCCTTCGTCAGGGGCCTCCAGTCAGACCACACCCGGCAGAGACTGCTAGAAAGCAAGGAACCCGACCTGAAGACGGCCATTGCCCTTGCGCTCTCGTTAGAGGAGGCCCACCGAAACCTCGAGGCATACCCCCGTAACGGCGCCGAGACATGGCAATCGAAACCGTGGGACACGGGACCGCCGCCCCCGGCACCAACCGCTGCAGCGACCCAACCGAGACAGCAGCCTCCGGTAAGAACTGCTTCGATGCCCAGTAACCAGGCCCAAAAATGCAATTTCTGTGGCCAGTTAAAACATCCCAGAGCGCACTGCCCAGCTAAGACAGCTACCTGCTCGGGCTGCGGGAAGAAAGGCCATTACGCTAACGCCTGCAAGGGGAAGCCAGCCAGCAGCGCAGCGTGCGGGCCGTGGGAGCAGCCATCTTATCCGCCATTTTGTGTACCCCCGGCCGCATGGCATCCGCCGCCATCGTATCCAACGCACTCAACCGCCATTTCGTCACCGGAACCGACCACCGTCTCGGCGGATGACTATAGTGACTCACTAAGCCACATACTGGCCTCCGTGACGCTGGATCAAGGCCACCCTCACCATCTATCCAGCTCCATGATGGATATCGCGGTAAACGGCCGCGCCACCAGTTGCCTGATCGACAGCGGGAGCACAGAGAGTTTCGTCCACCCCGACACGGTACGTAGCCACTCCCTCACGATTCTGCCAACGCACCATCGCATTTCTATGGCGTCCAAGTCCCAGTCAATGGACATCAGCGGCTACTGTGTGGTGACCCTGTCAGTAGGGGGCACTGAATATCAAAAATTTCAACTGCTAGTCCTGCCCCGTCTTTGCGCTGCCGTCCTGCTAGGGTTGGATTTTCAGTGCCACCTTAAGAGTGTCACACTAGCATACGGTGGACCCCTCCCCCCACTCACAGTCTGCAACCAACAACTTTTAAATCGCCCGCTGCAAACCACCTGCAGCCTTTCCACATTAAAAGTCCCCCCCCCTCCCCTGTTCGCTAACCTCACCCGCGACTGTAAACCCATCGCTACCAAAAGCAGGCGGTACAGTGCCGGGGACAGAGCTTTTATCAGCTCTGAGGTGGAGCGGCTCTTGAAGGAGGGCATTATCGAAGGTAGCACTAGCCCCTGGCGAGCCCAGGTTGTAGTCGTTAAAACCACTGCAAAACGCCGCATGGTAATCGACTACAGCCAAACCATAAACCGGTACACCCAGCTGGACGCGTACCCCCTCCCTCGCATATCTGATATGGTCAATCAGATTGCGCAATACAAAGTATTCTCCACCATCGACCTTAAGTCAGCGTACCACCAGCTGCCCATCCGCCATGAGGACCGCCAGTATACTGCCTTCGAGGCAAACGGCCGCCTCTACCACTTCCTTAGGGTCCCCTTCGGCGTCACCAACGGGGTTTCGGTCTTCCAAAGGGAGATGGACCGAATGGTTGACCAGAACGCGCTGCGGGCAACCTTCCCCTATTTGGATAACGTCACCATCTGCGGCCACGACCAGCAGGACCACGACGTTAATCTAGCAAATTTCCTCCGTACGGCCCAACGGCTGAACCTAACGTACAATAAGGAAAAATGTATGTTTCACACCAAGCGCCTGGCCATCCTCGGCTGCGTGGTGGAGAACGGAGTCATCGGGCCCGACCCCGACAGAATGCGCCCCCTAATGGAGCTACCCCTTCCCCACTGCCAAAAAGCACTGAAGAGATGCCTGGGGTTTTTCTCCTACTACGCCCAGTGGGTGCCCCTCTATGCAGACAAAGCCAGGCCCCTCATCAAAGCCACCTCCTTCCCCCTGACACCAGAGGCGTGTGCAGCCTTCACTCTTATCAAGAACGATATCGCGAAGGCCGCAATGCACGTGGTGGATGAGTCCATCCCCTTCCAAGTGGAGAGCGATGCCTCCGACTTCGCCCTAGCCGCGACCCTTAACCAGGCGGGCAGACCCGTGGCCTTTTTCTCAAGGACCCTCCAGGGCCCCGAGACGAGACACTCCTCCGTCGAAAAGGAGGCCCAGGCTATTGTAGAAGCGGTGCGTCACTGGAGGCATTACCTGGCCGGGAAACGATTTACCCTGCTCACTGACCAGCGTTCAGTAGCTTTTATGTTTAATAATAAGCAGAGGGGTAAAATCAAGAACGACAAGATCTTGAGGTGGAGAATCGAACTCTCCACCTACAATTATGATATCTTGTATCGGCCAGGGAAACTCAATGAGCCCCCAGATGCCCTATCACGTGGTACATGCGCCAACGCGCAGAGTGATAGGCTGCAGTCCCTCCACAATGACCTCTGCCACCCGGGGGTCACCAGGTTTTTCCATTTTATCAAATCCCGTAACCTGCCCTACTCCATCGAGGAGGTCAGGACCATGACCAAGAGCTGCCAAATCTGCGCCGAGTGCAAACCGCACTTCTATAGGCCGGACAGAGCAAGCCTGATCAAGGCCACCCGCCCCTTCGAACGCCTGAGCGTCGATTTTAAAGGGCCCCTCCCCTCCGCTGACCGCAATGTGTACTTCCTCAACATAGTTGATGAGTACTCCCGTTTCCCCTTTGCCATCCCTTGCCCAGACATGACCAGTACCACGGTCATCAAGTGTCTGAATGACATCTTCGCTCTGTTCGGGTTCCCCAGCTATATACATAGCGACAGGGGCTCATCGTTCATGAGCGACGAACTTCGGCAGTACCTGCTAACAAGAGGTATCGCCACGAGCAGGACCACCAGTTACAACCCCCGGGGGAACGGCCAGGTGGAAAGGGAGAACGCGACGGTTTGGAAGGCAGTCCTCTTAGCACTAAAATCTAAGGGCCTTCCGACCTCCCGCTGGCAGGAGGTCCTCCCTGCAGCGCTTCACTCCATTCGGTCACTGCTTTGTACTGCCACTAATGCGACCCCTCATGAGAAAATGTTCGTTTTCCCCCGGAAGTCTACATCGGGAACCTCGCTACCGGCATGGTTGACTTCTCCTGGGCCCGTCCTACTGCGGAGGCACGTGAGGACGCATAAAACGGACCCCCTGGTCGAGCGGGTGCACCTCCTACACGCCAACCCCCAGTATGCCTGGGTGACATACCCAGACGGGCGGGAGGACACGGTCTCCATACGAGATCTCGCACCCTCGGGTACCCCTGAATTACCACCGTTATCCCCCTTACCACCGTTATCCCCCTTACCACTGTTATCCCCCACCACCCCTCCCAACCCAACCCCTGCAGACGGCATGCCAAAGCCCCAGGAATCTTCGCCAACCACCCAGACACCAGACCCGACGTCGGATGCTGCAACACCACCGCCGCCACCACGACGATCAGGACGTCAGACAAGGCCTCCTGATAGACTTAACTTGTAGTACCCTTCACCCCGCCGGACTTCACATTAAACAAGGGGTGAATGTGGTAAACCACTATTGTATATTGCCACCTCTGGGTGGCGCTGTGTATGGAGGCATGCCTCAGCTGACTCCACCCACCACTGTGTGGGTTTCGTTCAGACTTGTTCAGTCACTCACGAAGAAGCATGGTCTCTTCTTAGCTAATAAAAGCCTTATTCATCTCTTCTTTCGACTCATCATCTCTTCTTCGACTCATCACCTTTTATGAAGTAATTGATAAGCGTATCACCTTTCATGCTCTCTGGAGGACCCAAAGTGCTTACACAGAAATGTACAGTAACAATGTCTGCAATCCATTAAAAATGGATGGTGGTTATGCGCATATTTGAGGGCTGCTCATTTTGAGTAAGTGCGTTGTCTAATTATTATAGTCTGGTTGTAACAGGTCTGACCACTGGACATGCCTTCTAGCTATTATGTCCGTGTGTAATTGAGACACGGACTGCAGGAGTTGGTTACAACAGGTGTTTACTGAGTGGAGACAAAACTGGAACTACTATGCAAAGTTACTTCACAGGCTTATATACAGGGGTCGTCACTACTGGTACTGCAGTATACAGGGGCTGCAGAATATAGTTCCTTCTGCAAAGTACATACACTACAATTCTTCCCCTTTTAGCTAAACAGTACATAACATTCGATTAATAATTGAATAACATATTTACAATTACAGTTGCTATATACATTAGCTGAAGTTAAGCAATTATAAGTTCAGTCTTTGAGGAGGCTTCCTGATTCTGTCTGGATAACGCCTCTTTGGGGTATCAGGTTCTTCTGGCAAGGTTGATTCGGGATCAACGTCGTTGTTTGGTTCGTCTGCTTCCAATATCACCGATTCTGAGGTAGATGCAATTGGTACTTCGGTTTCATCACCAGGTGTATCGGATCGTGGTGTGGATTTGACGTTTTCCAGTGACTCTAGAATCTGGTCAGCATGGCGTCTTACAATGCTCTCTCCATTGTCCACGGTATACATTAGAGGTCCTTGCCGTGTGCAGATCGTTCCTGGCTGCCATTTCTCTGTGCGGTAGTCCCGGGCCAAAACTGGTTGACCTATCTTAAAACTCCTGGTCGGCCTTTCATTCATATTCTGAAACTGCCTGTTCTCCACATCTCTTCTGATGTTTGGCTTAACCAAATCCAAGCGGCATTGTAGTCTTCGATTGAAGAACATCATGGCTGGAGTTTGGTTGGTAACCGCATGTGTCGCATTCCGGTAGGCAAACAAGAAGTTATCCACCTTGTGTTGTAGGGGTATGTCTTCATTACACATTGCCTTGATAGCCTTCTTGAATGTTTGAACGAACCTCTCAGCCAATCCATTGGTGGCTGGATGATATGGGGTGGATGTGTAATGCTTAACACCATTGTTCTTTAAGAACCTCCGGAACTCTTCAGACACAAACTGTGGTCCATTGTCGGAGCAAATCTGTTCAGGCAGCCCATTTCTGGCGAATATGGTTCGTAAGACTGTGATAGTTTTTTATGTGGTGGTTGAGGACATTTTTATTACCTCTGGCCACTTTGTGCATCCACCGCAATTAAAAACATCGAGTCCATAAATGGACCAGCAAAATCAATGTGCACCCTTTGCCATGGAGATGAGGGCCACTCCCATGGATGTAGAGGGGCTTGTGGTGGGGCGTTTTGGACCTTCTGGCATCCTGTACAGCTCTTGGTCATCTCTTCGATTTCCCTATCGATTCCCGGCCACCACACAAACGCTCTGGCTAAGTTCTTCATTTTTACCCCACCCAGATGACCCTCATGAAGCTCATTGAGCACTCTATCCTTCAATTTGGGTGGAATTACTACTCTGGATCCAAACATCAAGGTTCCTCTGCACACTGACAGCTGTTCTCTTCTCGGCGAGAATGCTGGCAACAGTGGTTCGCCATGTGCTGGCCATCCCTTCACCGTTAAATCATCGACCCTGGAGAGTGTCGGGTCATTTCGTGTTTCCTTTTCTATGTTTGCATTCGTCACAGGTAGACATTCGACTATGGTCAAGTGGAATATCTCCACAGGATCCACTGCAGGTGCTTCTTCCACCATCGGCAACGGTAGGCGCGACAATCCATCAGCATTCCCATGCTGTTTAGTTCCTTTGTACTCGATGTCATATTGGTGTGCCCCTAGGAAAAGGGACCACCTCTGTAGCCGTTGTGCTGTCATTATCGGGACGCCCTTCTGAGGGTTGAAAATGGAGACAAGAGGTTGATGATCAGTTAGTAGAGTAAATTTCTGACTGTGCAGGTAGTGATTGAACTTCTTCACCCCCCACACCAGGCTGAGGGCCTCTCTGTCAATCTGGGCGTAGTTACACTCGGCTGAAGTTAACGAGCGTAACGCAAAAGCTATCGGCCTCTCTGAACCATCAAGGAATTTATGTGACAGTACCGCTCCAATGCCGTAGGGAGACGCATCACATGCCAGTCTTATCGGTAGTGATGGGTTGTAGTGAGCCAATACTTCTCTTGAAGTGATTAGGTCTTTACTCTTCTGAAAGGCCCGCTTACATTCATCGCTCCATTTCCATGCTACTCCAGTTTGTAGTAGGGCGTTCAGTGGGTGCAGAATTGTGGACAAATTCGACAAAAACTTATGGTAGTAATTCACCAATCCAAGGAATGACCTCGGTTGCGACACATTTTCAGGCGCTGGAGCCTTAACTACTGCTTCAATTTTGTCAGGGGACTTATGTAACCCCTCTTCATCAATCACGTGGCCACAATACGATATCTGTTTCTTAAAAAACTCGCACTTGGGGCGATTAGCTCGTAGCCTGTGTTCTCTTAGTCTAGTGAGCACCTGCTCTAGGTTGGCAAGGTGTTCACTGTCATTTTCACCTGTCACTAGGATGTCGTCCAAGTAACACTGAGTCCCCGGAATCCCTTGCAGGACTTGTTCCATCGCTCTTTGCCATATCGCCGGAGCTGATGCTACTCCGAATACCAGTCGATGATACTGGTAAAGACCTTTGTGAGTGTTTATCGTGAGATACTTCCTAGAGGATTCTTCAACCTCCATCTGCAAATATGCTTGTGCTAGGTCAATTTTTGTAAAACGCTTCCCTCCAGATAGTGAGGCGAAAATACCTTCTATCCTCGGAAGAGGACACTACTGTGTGAAGGACTGGGTTCACCGTCACCTTGAAGTCCCCACAGATGTGAACCTTCCTTGGCTCCTCAGACTTATTGTTTAACGTTTTTTTCATGACAGGAATGATGGGTGTCGTCCACTCGCTCCAGTCTACCTTAGATAACACGCCTGCATTCTCCAGCTCTGCCTCGACGGCTGGGCGAATTGCATACAGTACCGGTCTTGCTTTGAAAAACTTGGGAATTGCATTCTCTTCTATTTTTATCGAGGCGGTTACGCCTTTAAGAGTTCCCAGTTCTTGTTGAAATACCTCTTCAGCGTTAGCTAAGATTGTTGACAATTGCCCAGGTGTGACGTCGTCGTCCTTTTTACCAGCCACAGTCAGTGCCTGAATGGAGTGCCAGTCTAAACTTATCTTTCTGATCCATTCACGTCCCAATAACGGTGGTCTACCATCTTGCAGTATGTACAGATACAATTTCTGTATTTCTTTGCCGTTGTATTCGACAGGCACCCTTATTTTCCCTCTGGGGTATACTTTCTGCCCCGTATACGTCTTCAAGACAATGGATGTCTCTTTCAAGGGTATGTGTGAGAATAGCCGCTCGTAGTCTCGTCGATTCATGATGGTCAGGGCTGATCCTGTATCCAATTCCATTTTGACTTGGGACCCTGCTATCGTGAGGGTGACCCAAATGGTTCGGTAATCCTCTTTTGCGATTACGTTGTGAAGTTTGAGACAGCTTAGTCTCTTGTTCCCGGGTTCACTATCGCTCTTCTGGTCTTCGGAACTACTGTCCGTCATCTTTTGTACTTTCCTGTACTGTTCCTTAGTAGCCTTTTTGTTGTCGTTAGTCTTCTTTCCAGACCTGCAAACTCGTGCAATGCGTCCCATCTTTCCGCATTGCCTGCATATTTTGTCCTTGGACCAGCAGTCCTTCTGGTCATGGGTTGTTCTGCCGCAGCGATAACATTTTTCAAATCCCCGTGTCATTTCATGGGTGCCGTATTCCTGTGGCTTTTGCTGTATTTCCGCAGCTCCCCTTGCTGCTGCTTCGTACGATACTGCCACCCTGAAAGCCTTATCTGGCGTCAGCTCTTTCTCTGAGAGTAACCTCTTCTGGGTTCCTGCACTCAGGAGTCCACAGACAAATTTGTCCCGTAGAGTATCTGTCAGTCCTGCTCCGAACTGGCAGTGCTTTGATAGCTTGCGTAGTTCCGTAAGGTGATCAGCATTGCTCTCATCTTTATGCTGATTTCTCCTGTGGAATTTAAATCTTTCTGCTATCAGCAGCGGTGCAGGATTTAGGTGTTCCTGTAGGATATCAACAATTTTGTTAAAACTCTTCGCCATTGGTTTGGCTGGAGTGATCAGGTTCCGCAATAGGCTGTACGTTCTTGCGCCCATTAAGTTTAGTAGTACTGATGCCTTTTTCTCATCGGCTACTTCGTTTGCCTTGCAATGTACTTCGACTCTTTCCACATACGTGGTCCAGTCTTCTATTGCATTATCGAAGGCAGTGATATTGCCAGTCTTCGGCATCTTGGAAATCTAAGATGGCGCCTCCCGCGCTTTGCCTTCTTCCCCGATTGAACAAAATGGCGCCTCCCGCGCTTTGCCTTCTTCCCCGCTGGATTAAGATGGCGCCTCCCGCGCTTTCTGTCTTCTCCGCTGCTGCTAGCGCTGTTGCTGGCGTTTTTATGCCTTGATGGCAACGCCCTATGGTCTTCGCGCACTCCCCCCCCCCCCCCCCCCCCCGCGCTGCTGCTAATGCCGCTCTCCGCGGTCCCCGTGGCAAACTGCAGCTCCTCGCGGCTTTCTGCGCTTCTAATTTCTTTTATTTTCCCGTCAGAGCAAACCCTATGGGACACTTTCCTCCCTCTTCTCGGGTCTGTACGCTACCCGGCTTCGTAGCACCGGCCACGCCCTGTGTGCTCCACCCTCTTTCTCTCTCCTCTTCCCGACAACGCTGCTCGGCCCCGTTGAAAAGCCACCCGATCTCGCTCTAGCCCGCCGCAGCCCAGGAAGGATCAGTGTACTACCTGCCACCAGCCCAATTAGCTGGAACACCATAGACAGGATAACCAAGCCCCGCTCTCGACAGCCTCTCCTGCAAATCTTCAAATCCGATGAATCAGAGGCGGTTGCCCACGGTCGACGCCCGTTTCTTCTGTTTGTTTTTTTTTTCTTTCTTCCTTCTGGCCTCGACCTCTAACAACTTCGCTTCAGGGATGAATCCGCATGAGGTGGTGCAGAACTGTAGGTAAGTTCGGATCTGCTCATCGCCAGTATTATGTCCGTGTGTAATTGAGACACGGACTGCAGGAGTTGGTTACAACAGGTGTTTACTGAGTGGAGACAAAACTGGAACTACTATGCAAAGTTACTACACAGGCTTATATACAGGGGTGGTCACTACTGGTACTGCAGTATACAGGGGCTGCAGAATATAGTTCCTTCTGCAAAGTACATACACTACACTAGCGACTGCAAGAAATAGAGAAAACTGGCATTTATCCAGAACGTTGTTATGTCTCTTGGGATGTTCCAAAAATATTTGCATCCAATGAGTGCTTTTGAAGTGCGGTCACTGTTGTGGTGGCAAATGTACAGCCACATTATTTAAAGCAGGATCCCACAAACTATAACGAGATGATCAGTTATTCTCACTTTGGTGGTGGTTGAGGAAAGAATTTTAACCAGGTCATCAGGAAAATTCCCTGCTGCTTTTTAGATAATGCCACGGGATCTCTTGCATCCACTTGAACCATCAGAACAGGCAGACAGGGCCTAAAGGATAACACTTCCAAACAAGGCCGCATTTCCTCAGCACTTCACTGATGTGTCAGCCTAGCCCTAGATCATGTACTCAAGTCCTGGCATGAGGCTTGAACCCACAACTTTCTGATTCAGTGTCGAGAGTTTTAATGGAATGAATTGTGGCCACTGAATGTAGCACTAACTTACTTTATGGCCATTCACTCAGTTAACTGAAAGCTTAATGGAAAAGCACTGGAGTTGTATGTAAAAATTGTAAGAAATTGCATATTATTGTAGCATTTACCGCACAGAAAGAGACCATTTCACCCATTGCACCTGTGCCGACTCTCAAGTGTATCCATTCAGGACTATTACCCTGCCCTTTTGCTGTACCCTTTAAAGTTTTCTTTTTTTCAAATATTTATTTACTTCCTTTTCAAAAGCTATTATAGATTCTGCTTGCACCATTCTTTCTGGTAGAGCATTCCATATCCAAACAACCTTTTGTGTTATTTAAAATTCTGTTAACCTCTTCCTTCATTCCATGGTGATCTTAAATTACCTCGTTACAGACTCCCGACCAGTGGAAGCAGTTTCTCAAAACCCCTCATCAATTTTAAAGAGCTAACAGATCTCCCTTTTAACATTCTCAGTTCTGATGAAAAATCCCTAGTTTCTCGAAACTGTCGACCGTTACCAAAGCTTTATCCCTGGTATCATTTGAGTAAATTTCTTCCATAGCCTCTTCATGACTTTGACATTCTTCCTAAGGTAGGGTGCCTGAAACTGAACAAACTATTCTAACAATGACCTAGTCAATGATTTGTATAGATTTCGCAAACCATTTTTGTTACTGTGCTTGATGCTGCTGTTTATAAAACCTAGGTTCCTGTAATCTTCATTTTTACATCTGCATAGCGTGCATCATCTGCACAGTGTACAGTTTTGTGCCTGCCTGCAGCTATATCCTTCATGCCAATCTACACATGTTTTCAGTTTAGATCAAAAAGATAACCAGGAGTATCCTTTACTGAGTACCCAAGTACAGACAGAATTTACAAGATAATTGCTCATTGTTAGTGATGGACAGATGCCCTGAACTAAAGTATCTCAACTGCACAGAACAGGTAGCTCCATTCTGCTTAGTCAATGGACTTCCCTGTAGTCAAGGAAATTATAATTTCTGATGCACCAGATCACATGCCAGGTAAATGAGATCACTGAAATTCACATTGTGAGAAGATCACTTCTTGAGGAGAAAACTCACATAGTCGGGATGTGTAATGCTACAAATGCGACAACTTTTAGCCAGGACTTTGGCCAAAATCAACACTTAATAGAAAAATCTATCAACCTTGAATAGAAAAATTAGCTGGTAACTTCCATGTTGTTCAGGGGGGGGAAAATTTGGTTGCTTTGCGCCTCCTGTTAGCGCCCTAAGAGGGCGCGGTGCCGCCAACGCCTCCCGCAAAATTCAGCGGGAGGTAAGTGGCAGCGCTAACCGTTAGCGCCCCGTGGCGCTGCACTGCCGGCAATGACGTCATCGCTGTGCGCAGCGCCCCGGCAGCGATCTTCGGTACCGCTCCCTGACTTGCCGCTAGATGGTATGTCCGACGGGGTCAGGGGGGAGGCCTACCTGCGGCCGGGGTGGGGCTATTTAAAAGCGAGGTGCCGGGCGGCCATTTTTGTTGCTTGCTGCCTGCCAGCACCTGCCTCCGCTCCCGTCCCCGGCCTCCTGACCCGCCCCTCCCCCCGCAGAGTGCTGGCTGTGCTCCAGGAGCCCGACACTTCACTTGAGTGCCGGGCTCTTTTGCCGGCACTCTGATCCCCAATGGCCCAGCTGGGCCCCAGGTCACACTGCGCAAGGCCTCTCCCCTTTAAGAAGGGGAGGAAGGCCTGCAATACTGCGGCGTGATGTGCTGCACGTAGCCTCGAAATTCCCTCGCAGCACCCCAAGAGGGAGGCGGGGCGCTTCCAGTAGCACCCGCTTCACTCTTGGGGCGCTACCACTCAATTTCGGCCGCCGGGCACCTCGCCTAATTTTAGCGCCCCGGCAAAGTTAGGGCCCCAAAGGGGCAGGACTCAATTTTTCCCCCAGGGTCTTTACCCGTCTTGCAAAAGAAAACCAATCCGAGCCGACATATTCATCCTTCATGCGGAGTGTCTATGATTAAAAGAATCAACGTCAGATTTACTTACAGAGACATGGGGCAGGATTTTCATTGGGCCGTGGAGTCGGGATTGGAGGCGTGTGGGGGTTAAAATCCCGAACCCAACCCGCCTCCATGCCAGTTTCAAAGGAGGCAGGTACCCGCCCCGCACTGGGACCCGCCTACCCGAGGCGGGAAGGGATTAGTGCCAATTAACTGCCTGTTAAGAGGTAGTTAACAGGCAGTTTTTAGCCTAATCCCTATTTTTAATGCTGAAGTGTGGGATTCCTGACAGCTCAAACCACGGCAAGTTTGCGAGATGGGCCGTTGGGTTGAAGGACTTGGAGGGGTCGAGATGTCGGTGTTCAGGTGAGTGATGGGTGCATGAGTGCAAAGGTAAGTGTGTTTGGTGTGTCTAAAGTGTGTAAAGAAGTTTAAATTACCTTTTCTTACCATTACAGCCTTCCTTCCTTTAGGTCTCGGGAGTCCCTCATTTCACCGGCACAGAAAGCAGAATGGCTGCGAACTGTCAAAAGTGACGGCCTTCAGCTTTCTGTGCAGGAGAGATTTCTAACTGAGTCTGTGGAGAAGGACTCAGGTTAGAAGTAAGACTGTCAGTGTTTGACAGCTTCAAACAGCTGTGAAACACTAATATTTCATCTGTCAAAACCTCTCGACAGATGAAATTTCAGTCTGTGACGTCACCTATTGCCGGGTGGCCCTTAATTGGCCTGCTGAGCCCGCTGGGCGGGCTCAACAAGGTCAATCAAGTTAAAATCGCGTGGATTGGCCACATCTCGATGGAGGCGGGAGTACAACCCCGAAAGCTGTAGTCCCGCCTCCTACCCGACTCCTGAATGAAAATCCAGCCCATGATATAGAAGTGTAAGATAGCATTTCAACTCTCAATTTACAAGACCCCTATGGGTCCATGCATTTCCTTATCCTTAGTACCTTTAATACAGAAGAGTTATTTTTTGTTCTGATCAGACGTACCAGCTGTTTTCATGATATTTTTTCTCCCATTTTTAGCACGTTTGTTTAGATCAGAACAATTCAAAAAGATACGTTGCTGCTCTAAGTCACCAGTCTTCCCACTTTCATTTTTTTTCTTTTCTATTCTATATCTAACAAGTGCAGTAATGCATGCTCTCAGTAACCCCCTCTTGGTAACTCATAAAGCAGTTAATGCTGATACTGAGGCCTTGTTCTGTTGTATAAGAAACTTCAATTCCCGTTAACAAATTATTTTCCCATAATAGGCTAATGTCCAATCCCCAGCAAAAGGTCGTAAAGGGAAGGTGATCTAAACACAGAATATATAAGATCTATGCATGCATGCATCCATAACCCGGATTGATTAGTACCTTGGATATCAAGAAATAGTTGACACAATAGTACCATTCTCGATTTGGAGAGTAAAACAAATATGCTGCCCTTGAGGTGTGCTGGAGTTGACACAAACCCACCAAGCCAAATTCTTCTTCTCTTCTGAAGGCTTTGCTACTCAAAGAAGAATGTCTTGTCTTGTTACCAGACAGCTTCAGTGCTTATTTCTACCCATGGGCCATTCATACCAAATAAATAATCCATAATTGAAAAGAAACCTATTTGAACCTCTGTTTGATGCTATAAATATTTCCTAGGATTCAAATTGAATGACTCACCTGACCTTTAACTGTTGTGCTTCTCCCTTTGGCTCAGTGTGCCTATTTATAACCTTTAAAATAATTTCTCGACCTGATCCAACCCGCCCACCTCGGTTTTACCGGAGGCGAGATGGGGGGTGGTGGGCGACCAACCCGCTCCCAGGGGCCGTTACCTCAATTTAAATATTGTAATGAGGCTGGATGCCCTTTTTCCCCCCCCCTCCATTTAGTGTTTAACTGCATGTTTAACACAATTCGTGAAACCCGGCAGTTAAACTGAGGCGGGGACTGCTGGGCCCAGGAGGTAAGTGGCTTTATATCGTCCTCCTGGATCCAGGGTCTCGACCATACCCATCCCCCTGCCCCATTATCAGAGACCACCCCCCCCCCCCCCCAAAACGACAACGACCCCCCTCCCCTCCCCTCCCCAGATCCCTGCCAACTCCCCCTCCCCGAGCCCTGCTGACACTCTTCCCCAACCCGGCCAATCCTTTCTTCCTCTCCCCCCCCCCCCCCCCCCCCCCCCCCATCCCCGACCCCAGCCGATCCTCTTTCTCCCCTCTTCCCGCCCCCCCCCCCCCCCAATCCCTACCGATTGCCAACCCCCCCCCCACTCTTCTCGGCGATCCCTCTCCAGGACCCGCCCCTCGTTTCTGAGGCCTGCCCACCCGCAGCCAGCCAGCCTCTCAATCTGACTGGCTGCAGGCGGGAATTCAAGGCCTCTCATTCAAATCAGGCCCTGCCGTTAAAGTCAGCAGGGCCTGCGGGAAACCCGGCCTCTGGTTTCCTGCCCACCTCAGAGGCCCCCTGCCCCCATCCCGCCTCCCTAGAGAAAATTCCAGCCATTATTTCTGTCCAAGTTACCCAAGCAACTCTTTCCTCTTAATGGCATCACGAATGTCCCTGACATTCCCCATTATAACTTTGAAAAAGAAAAATGCAGAGCAAGAATCCCATGCAACACAAATTCATAGTTGATGCATCCTGAAAAAAATATTGAAATGCACCATTATTTCCTTCCTCTTCTGCCGTGAGAATTGGAATTTTGGGTGCAGATTGGACGTCATTTTTCGACCATTTGAATAGTCCAAAAATCAAGAGCATCACCTGACAAACTTCCAACATGTGCTTCTGAACTATTCTGTATAGCGAGCATTGGCCCGGAATTTGCGGTCAGCGATGAAGCTAAGGCGCTTGCCGCTGACCTCCAAGAAAGCAGCTCACCGAGATCTCGTGATCTCTGGGGAGAAGTTTGCCTTTCTCGACGTGCAATTGATTGTAGCACAGTGTAATGGGAATCCCCAGCGAAGAGCTGCAGTGACGTCAACAAGCTGTCTAAGCAGCCAATCACATTGAAGAATTCTCACAGATAGCAAACCAGGAAGTGAAAAGCAGCTTTTATCCATACTTTTTAAAAAGGTCACAGAGAGCAAAATAAAGATTGGGACATTCACATGGGGATAAGGTAGAAACTGAAATATCATGAACAGACTTTAAAGTTTTATAAAAAATTGTACTTTTTAATCATCATGAAGAAATTTGGCACTCCACAAATATCAAATTTAGTTTTTCAGGGCCTGAACGTTTGTTTAGTAGTCAATACGCTGTTAAAACCCTAGTTACACCTATTCCAACAAGGTTTAACATTTAATGGGGTATTTAACAGCGGTATTGCCACAGAAACGCCCAAGTTTTCATCCGTTTCACTGATTGCCGGCTATGGGGGCAGGGGGGGTGGCATTCCAAAGCGCAGCCACTGTCGGAGCAGTGAACGACTGACCGCAACTTCAGGATTTCCATGTTTAGATGCGCATGCGCTAAATCCTGAAGTTGCGGTCGGTTTCGGAGGGGTCATGACAGCGAACGCTGACAGTTTGCAAAACCCGAGCCATTGTTGTTATGCTCCGCCGTCCAATTCTGAATTGACTTTTTCTTAAACAACGTGATTCAGGAGTGTGGTTAATTTGTTTATTGACATCCCCATTAACTGGGGAAAGCAGAGTCCTGTACATAATCTAATGCAGAAACAAGTAGTCAATATAAAAAAAAAATGAAAACATACTGGTTGGCTGAGTATCAGGGTTTTTTTTGCAACTGATCTGTAGCCCCGAGCCACTGCCCCAATACTTTACTCTCATTAGTCAGCTCCATTCTTGAAGATTTATTCAAATTATAACCCAACAACATCTCAAGATATACAGAATGTTAGGATTTCATCCATTGAAACTACTTGTTTTACTCGGGTCTCGTAGTAGTCTCATTCATCTTACACCAAATGCTGTTATTTCCAGAATCATTGAATTCATAATGGATTAGTAACCCATGCCCCTTGAAAAAATACTCACAGAAAAGGGTATAATATGTTGTAGAAGGAGTTTGTGTTTAAAAAGGGCAATTTAATGTAGGAAAAATCTTGAGACATTGGGGTAGATTTTCACCGTCACCGCCTTGGCAGTAATCTGGCCGAGAAGATCACTGCCCGTTATAGAACGATACAGTGGGCAGGTGATCTGCTCCAACAACAACTTGCATTTATATAGCACCTTTGGCAGTGAAAAGAAAAGTCTACCCCATTGTTTTAATGATCTTGTCTAATTTATTGAGAGAAAAATATTTTGGTGTTCTATGTGGGTGGGATGATTTGCAGCAGTAGTTTCCAATACAGGTTTACTCAGGGAGCTTAAAAGGCCATTTAATAGTTCAGATGAGCAAGATACTTTTTTGAATAATGAAATATTAATGATGAGAAATGTTCTCTGCTGCATTAGTTAATTATCACCGAAAGCAGAAATTCTACTTCCGTTCTTTTTTGCACACATGTTTATTAGTTGTTCGTATACAAGACTGATTTTTCTGTCCATTGTCTGTGGGTGGGTAGAAAATCCTAGCTGTAAAGTCTGTGGGTTGTTTAGTTAATTAATACACAGACTCCAAGAGTAACTTAAAACAGGACTTTACTATTCGAAGGTCAGGGCGAATCTGCCCAATAACTCCTGGCACAACACTTATATACTGGTGTGGTCACCGTCGGTATTACCGTATACAGAAGCCAAACAAAGTAGTGCCACACCTAAAATAGTTCTCTTAAAGGTGAACGGTTACATACAATAGTTCTCTTAAAGGTAGACGGGTACATACACTACAATCCTCCCTTTTTAGCTTACAACATACTTATTCCCCATTAAACATAACATATAATCAACTTCATGTAAAACAATTCACAGATATAGTCTCTGCGGGAAACAGTTCACAGATTCAGTCTCTGCGGGAACAGTTCACAGATTCAGTCTCTGGTCTTGACTCGGTCCGAACAACATCTCTGTGGTGTAGCCGGTTCACATTTCTAGCGTGACTCATCCAATAGTCTTTCCCTTGGCTTAACAGCTTGAACTTCCGTCCTGCTGAACCAGCAGTGCTGACTTTTACAAACAGCTGGACTGCCTTGGTAATTTTTCCTACGTTCCAACTGATTTGGCCCCCTTCGTGGGGCCCACGTGCATGATCTGATAGAAGTGATAATGATTTAGATGGTTATCGTCTTCTGCTTCGTCTTTTTCTTTTCTGCTTCTTGGAGACTCTCGGGGCTCCCTTATCCGCTGCCAGCTGTAGCGCCACCATCTCCCTATGTTCCTTAGACTTTAAGTGCTTCATCCTGATTTCTGCACTTTGGGAGTTTTCATCACAAGCTGGGCAGACCAAGTCATCGTAATATTCCGTGTCACTCAACAGGTCATGGTAATATTCGGTGTCGTCCTGAGCTAGTCTAGCGAGAGGGCCTGCTACTTCTTCCGTACCCAACTGGACGTTAGCCGACTGTTGTTCCCTCCCTAGACATCTTTCCTGAAGAGACTTCTTCATGCGTTCATATTCATCCCGCTCTTCCTGGGTTTCCTGCAAATCCTTCACTAATGACCTCGTTTGTGATTTCAATACTTCCCCTTCCCTCGGGGATTGATTGATCGGGCTATTCAACCCTTCTACTGGAGCAGCTGTTTCAACATTCTGCTGTTCACATTGACGTGATTCAGCATACTTTTGGCATCCCTGTAAAATCTGTGTTGCAACCTCAGCTATTTCCATAACTTTTGAGAGCTCCGAACTCCTTCCCTTTGAAGATTGAAGCTCGTGTTCAGATTGTTCCCATTGTAGAGTCTTGTCCTTCAGCATATGAAGGAGTTGGCTGACCGTTAACTCTTCCACGGGAACACTGTGGGTCAGAGTCTTCTCCATTTCATCCACCTTTTCCTCCAATGCTTTCACCTTCTTTTCCTCTTGTACTTTGGCTTCCAGCGCTCGGAGAAGTTGCGCCTTGATGCTCTCTAGCTCATGTTCAGAGGCCATTCTTACAGTCTCTGTGTTTCTTACAGTTCCCTTTTCTTCCACTGAACGGATTCCCAGTTGAATCTGTTCTTCAAGTTGTTGAATCTCGGTCATTGCCGCCCCATATTTGTCTTGGGTTTCCTTTAATATTTTTATGAGTTCTTGTACATCTTGTCTTTCATGTTCTGCCATGTCTTTCACCTCTAATTTCTCATCTATGGATGGAACTTCTACCGATGAGTCTGTCTTGGCCTTGAGCTCATCAAGAATTTCCTGCAGCCTTTGGACTTCTTGCTCATGTTCAACCTTCAGTTGCTCATATGCTTCCACTGAAACTAGCTTTTCGGAGGTTGCCGAGTTAACCCCTTCCAAAATTGTAGCCTGGGCCTGTTCATACTGTTCTTTCAACTTCTCACACTCTGCTTGTAAGGAGTCGTAGAGAAGAACTGGAATAAAATCCTGGCTTCCTGAAGATTCCTCTTCATTTGCTTCTTCCTGCAAATATTCTAACTCCTGAACAGCATAAGGGAGATGTGATCGGTAATTGGTCACGATGGCTCTATGGTCGCTCTCTGCTTGAGCTAGCTGCTTCTGTTGTCTTTCCAGATTCTCCCATTCGGTGTCATAGAACTTTTTCATTGTTTTCATCTCTTGTACGAGACGGTAACTCAATTGTTCTAATTGTTGTCGTAATTTGAAATAAGTTTGAGTCCGAGCTCGGTGTTCTTCCGTCATGGATATGTCTGTAACTTGAACAGGCTCAGAATTTTCTGTCAAACTAGGTTGTCGTTGTTCGGTGGAGCTCTGTTCTGAAACTTTGTTCTTCTCTGGAGCATAAGCCTTTATGCCTGCCTTCGTTTTTCCCACCTTCGTCGGCAAGTCCATTTCAGCCTTGTCTTTCATATTTGGGTTGGTCTTATCGTCATCCGTTTCAGAATCTGAGCTGATTGTCTGCACCGAGTCCTCACTCGTTATGGCTTTTAGATAGTGCCATTCCATGTCTATTTTCTTGATCCACTCCCGTCCTAGAAGTGGTGGTCCTCCCTCATGTAGTACGTATAAGTTCATTCTTGGGCGTTCTTTACCCCTATCTCTCACTTTGACTCTTATCTTTCCCATGGGGTATACTTTATGCCCCGTGTATGTCTGCAATACGAACTTGGTATCTCTTAAGGGTATATGTGAGAATAGCCGGTGGTAATCCCTTCGATTTATGACTGATAGAGCTGATCCAGTGTCCAACTCCATTTTCACTTGGATTCCAGCTATTTTTAGCATGACCCAGATAGTTTGTAGGTCAGCTTCCTTACTCACATTGTGAATTCTCAGACTACCCAGCTCCTGGCCGTTTGGGTCTGAGTCTGAATTCTGTTCGTCTGAACTCTTCTCAGCCACCTTGTGTACCTTGTTGTACTTTTCCTGTGATGGCTTCCTTTGGTTGTTGGTCCTTTGGTTGTTGGTCTTCTTCCCTGACCGGCATATCTTAGCTATGTGACCCAGTTTGCCACATTTCCTACATTCCTGGTTCTTAAACCAGCATTGGTTCTGGTCGTGTGTTGTCTTCCCACAACGATAGCATTTTGTTGTTGTCGAGGTAATTTGATCCACACTTAGTGCTGCTGTCTTTAGCTGCATTTCCGCAGTTCCCTTCGCTGCGGCTTCGTGCGATGCTGCAATAAGGACAGCCCTGTCAAGTGTAAGGTCGTTCTCTTCGAGTAGTCGCTTTTGCGTTCCTTCCTTTGCCAACCCGCACACGAACTTGTCTCGCAATGCCTCTGTCAGATTCCCTCCAAACTGGCAGTATTTCGCTAGTCTACGCAGTTCGACCAAGTATTCTGCGTTGCTTTCGTCTTTCCGTTGCGTTCTCGCATAGAATTTGAATCGTTCCGCCAACATCAACGGTGTGGGGTTCAAGTGATCCTTCAGAATAGCCACAATATCATCGAAAGTCTGATCCGCCGGTTTAGCTGGTGATAGTAGATGCTTCAAGAGCCCGTATGTCTTCGCGCCCATCGAGTTTAGCAAGGTTATAGCTTTGTCATCTTCTATTTTATTGGCCTCACAATAGATCTCGATGCGTTCCACGTACGTGGCCCAGTCTTCTACCTCGGCATTAAAATCGTTGATGTTACCACGCTTAGGCATCTTCCTCTGGTTAGCACTGTTGCCTCACAGCGCCAGGGACCCGGGTTCGAATCCGGCCTCGGGTGACTGTCTGTGTGGAGTTGTTTGCACATTCTCCCCGTGTCTGCGTGGGTTTCCTCCGGGTGCTCCGGTTTCCTCCCACAGTCCAAAGATGTGCGGGTTAGGTCGATTGGCTATGATAAATTGACCCTTAGTGTTAGGGGGATTAAATACGTGGGGTTACGGGGATAGGGTGGGATATGTGTTGGTGTAGGGGTTACGGGGATCGGGTGGGATATGTGTCGGTGCAGGCTCGATGGGCCGAAATGGCCTCTATCTGCACTGTGGGGTTTCTGTGATTCTGCGATTCTGTGATAACACCCCGAATTATTTCTTTAACTTATATATTTTTTTTTCTAAGATGGCGGTTTTCCCGCGAAAATGGCGGTTTCCCGCACTTATCTTCTCTCCCCGCCCACTTCAATGGCGGTTTCCCGCTTCTGTCTTCTTCCCCGCCTAATGGCGGCTTCCCGCGTTTCTTCCCTAGCGGGAGGGGTACACTTTCCCCCACAGGCGACGGCCGCTGGCTTTCAGATTCACAGCCTGTGCGTCGGCTTCAGTGCTTTCCCTTTTCTCGGCAAGGCAACCGGCACTGGGTACACCCCGTTGACGGCGAACAGGTTCAGCCGCTGGGCTGGCTCTCGCTCAGTTCCCCTTGCTCGGGCTCGGTCTCTCTCCCGCTCTCTCGGCTCTACCGGCGCTGGGTACACCCCGTTGACGGAGAACAGTTTCAGCCACTGGACTGGCTCTCGCGCAGTCTCCCTTGGTCGGCTCTGCCTCTCCCGCTCGCTCGGCTCTACCGGCGCTGGGTACACCCCGTTGACGGAGAACAGTTTCAGCCGCTGGACTGGCTCTCGCGCAGTCTCCCTTGGTCGGCTCTGCCTCTCCCGCTCGCTCGGCTCCCAAACGCCTCTCCCAGCCGTCTCGCAGTCCGGTGCTTCCCTCCCCGGCTGCGGCTGAGTTTTTATATCTTCCCGCGCCTACGCTCCCGGTCGCAGCGCTTCATGGCTTCGGTCGCTGCCTGGCCTTTTTCGCCGGTCGCGGTCTAGCTGTCTCACGACGCCGTTGCGTCCCCAGCCTGTCTGTACCGCGGCTTCCTTGCTCCACACTGCCCCAGTCTCAGCGCCTCTGGGCCCGACTTCTGTCCAGCTCCTTTCCCCGTCGACCGTGGTCGAGTGCACCGCCCTTATCCTCTGGTTATTCTTTTTACTTTTCCCTTACTCACAGTCACCGTGGCCGCCTTGCTTCTCGTGCTGATCGGCTCACTCCTCACCGTGGCAGAAGGGACAGTCAGTGCCTGTTGCTGATGGAAGTCTTTGTCTCTGAATTCTTCCTCCTTTCCAGCTCTGCAGACTCGAGTTTTCTCCAGCAGAATGACGAGGGCGGTTGCCTCTTCTCGACGCTCGTTAACTGCTTCGGGATTATTGTTGCCGCAGGGTACGATCGGACTCGTCGCCACTGTAAAGTCTGTGGGTTGTTTAGTTAATTAATACACAGACTCCAAGAGTAACTTAAAACAGGACTTTACTATTCGAAGGTCAGGGCGAGTCTGCCCAATAACTCCTGGCACAACACTTATATACTGGTGTGGTCACCGTCGGTATTACCGTATACAGAAGCCAAACAAAGTAGTGCCACACCTAAAATAGTTCTCTTAAAGGTGAACGGTTACATACAATAGTTCTCTTAAAGGTAGACAGGTACATACACTACACTAGCCGAGACTGCGTAATTAAAAAATGTATTGCTTATTCTTCTCATTGCTATGTGATCATGATTATTCACAAACTGCACCCTACCTTGTCTGCTTTATTTTGTGGTTGTCAAGGTGAAGGATATTCCTGGTAATAAATGGAATATGTTTCCACTTTTGGTGTCCTCCCAATACAAATATCAAGCACTCCCATGTCAAATGTAGCATGGGCTATGTGCAGAGTAAAGCTCCTCCTACTGTGCTCCACCAATGCGGATCACAGCGCTTATAAATACAAGTATCTTTTTATTTTACTGAGTGCCCTGTTTTGTAAGTCGTAGATTAACAATCTGGCAGTTGTTTGACTTCTTCTGATGCAGCTTTCTCTTGTAAATCTTTGACTTTTTGAAACTTATACAGTGAAATGTGTCTGTACTTGTATTTACAGTGTTCATCTTTGGAAGTAAAGCTTTTTAACGTTCTTTAGTCAATTGATTTGACTATTATTAATCCATCGTTCTTTGCTGCTCCACTAGATGCAGTACTTTCTCAACTGAAGCCCAAATTTATTGTTTAAAACGGAAGTTACCCGTATTGGTAAGTACGTTTATTGTGAACTACTTGACCACTCATATTCCATATTGTTATTTTATAACTTCTAGAGAAGTCAATATTAAAGGGGTCCTCCGTAGACTTTTTCACTGAGTAGAATAAATTTCATGATAATGAGCTTCAGGAGCATGTTTGTTATCTTAAAACAAAAGGCAGAAGACAAAAGGGATGATGGTGCAAGGCAAAAAAAGATGGTAATGGGACAAGTGACGAAACAAAAGACGAGTCTAAAAGAGGTGTTTGTTATCTGCTATAGATTCTTCTGTATGCTGCTTTGAGGAATATGTTATTATTTGAAATTTCTAAGAAAGGACTTATGAGGATCATGTATAATATTTCCAAATCCCACTTCTATGTGCGACTTGCAATTTCGGATCCAGTATTTGTAGTATGCACGTTTTCTACAGGTTTTTAAACTCCAAGCTTGTTCTCTCCTAAACCACCAATATCCTCTCATCTCCGCTACTCTTTTTAACTTTGGTGGTTTTCCATGTTTTGTGTTTTTGTCATGGTAGCCATAGATTCATTCGTCTTTGGTTGCACTTCACTTTCTTTGGGCAGATTTCAAATAGGCTTTTCTGTTATAGGATAGCTGCACCAACTCCTAACATAGATTTCAATTTGACGTATATTGCTTGTGGTGAATTTGTAATTTAAATCCTACAATTACTACGTTCAATCCTTGTACACAGTAATTCTGATATGAATTCCAGAGCCTCCGCTAAGTGCAACAAACAGGAAGCATTTTGCCACAAAATTCCATTGGCAGATTCAATGCTCATGGTTAAAAAAAACAACTGAGATTTGGAGAGGCAAGTGCTCCCTGTTTGTAGTATACAACTGGGGTTTAGTCATTATTGTCAAGGAGTACTGTGTATTGTATGATTTTTCACTTTAGTCCCTCCGTATCTGTCCCAAAAAAAGACTCAGTCATAGAATAAGCCAATTCTCTTGGTAAACTTTAGTAATGTTCTTATTGGCGTGATTTTGGTCAGCAATACAACCTTTGCATCGAGAGTTTCAGCGCTCAAGACGGCAGGTTGATTTCTGTCATCTTAGGCGGTAGTTTCTTACTGTCGATTGCGGCCTGAGGAGGGCCAAGCAGACTCTTCATATTCACCTTTTTCTAATCTCCTTCACCTCCAATCCTAAATCCTTGTTCACGTGCACAGTTTTTGGTGATTCGCTAACCTTGCTTGGGGGTAGTAAATAATGAAGTGTTTTACTCGGAGCCCAGACCGTTAGTGTGGTCAGAGCCATCTGGTTTCTTCATTCCGTTATCTCCTTTGTTTGAGCTAATCCGAGGTTCCCCCATTTCCTAATCTGATAGCAACCTCATTATGCTGTTAGTTTCTTACTGATAAACCAGTTCAGAGTGCAACAGCCCTTAGTGTTAGTGACTTTATTTGTTAAGGTTCGAGCAAACTTTCTCCAATAATCCTTCAGTACATGGATTCAATTAAGAAATTCTGAGTGGATCAAAATTTGGGGCTGGATTTTGATACTGGAGGTGTGTAGGAGGCGGGACTACAACTTGTGGGGTTTTAGTCCTGCCTCCATTGAGTTGTGGCCAACCCATGCGATTTTCACGTGATTGACCTTGTTGAGACCGCCCAGCGGGCTCAGCAGGCCAATTAAGGGCCACCCGGCAACAGGTGACATCACAGATTGACATTTCATCTGTCAAGAGCTTTTGACAGATGAAATATCAGTGTTTGATAGCACTTTGAAGCTGTCAAACACTGAGGGCAGGATTTTCATTGGGCTGTGGAGGCGGGATTGGAGGCATCTCGAAATTGGGGGGCACAAACCCATCTCGCCTCCATGCCAGTTTCAAAGGAGGCGGATACCCGACCTGTGCTGGGAGCCGCCTCCCCGAGGCGGGAAGGGGATTAGTGCTAATTAACTGCCTGTTAACAGGTAGTTAACAGGCAGTTTTTAGCCTAATCCCTATTTTTATTCCTGAAGTGTGGGATTCCCGACGGCTCCAAACCATGCCAAGTTAGTGAGGAGGACCGTCGGGCTGAAGGGCTTGGAGGGTTCGAGATGTCCGGTGTTCAGGTGAGTGATGGGTGCATGAGTGCAGAGGTAAGTGTGTTTGGTGTGTGTAAAGTGTTTAAAGAAGTTTTACTTACCTTGACAGCCTTCCTTCCTTCAGGTCTCGGGAGTCCCTCATCTCACTGGCACAGAAAGCAGAATGGCCGCGAGCTGTCAAAAGTTGCAGCATTCAGCTTACTGTTGTGGAGAGATCTCTAAATCAGCCTGAGAGGAAGGAATTAACAGTGTACAGATTGTCAGTGTTTGACAGCTTCAAAGAGCTGTCAAACGCTGATATTTCATCTGTCAAAAGCTCTTGACAGATGAAATGTCAATCTGTGACGTCACCTGTTGCCGGGTGGCCCTTATTTGGCCTGCTGAGCCTGCTGGGCGGGCTCAACAAGGTCAATCAAGTGAAAATCGAGTGGGTTGGCCATAACTCGATGGAGGCGGGACTACAACCCCAAAAGTTGTAGTCCCGCCTCCTACACGCCTCCAGTATCAAAATCCTACCCTGACAATCTGTACACTAAGTTAATTCCTTCCTCTCAGGCTGATTTAGAGATCCCTCCAGAACAGAAAGCTGAATGCTGCAACTTTTGACAGCTCGCGGCCATTCTGCTTTCTGTGCCTGTGAGATGAGGGACTCCCGAGACCTGAAGGAAGGAAGGCTGTCAAGGTAAGTAAAACCTCTTTAAACACTTTACACACACCAAACACACTTACCTCTGCACTCATGCACCCATCACTCACCTGAACACCGGACACCTCGAATCCTCCAAGACCTTCAGCCCGATGGTCCGCCTTGTTAACTTGGCGTGGTTTGGAGCCGTCGGGAATCCCACACTTCAGGAATAAAAATAGGGATTAGGCTAAAAACTGCCTGTTAACTACTAATCCCCTTCCCGCCTCGGGGAGGCAGCTCCCTGCACAGATCGGGTATCCGCCTCCTTTGAAACTGGCATGGAGGCGGGTTGAGGGTGGGATGGGTTCGTGCCCCCCGATTTCGCGATTTTAACCCCCCATTTGCCTCTAATCCTGCCTCCACGGCCCAATGAAAATCCTGCCCAATAACTCTGCACATAAAATTCACTCTGAATCCATAGGGTAGATTTTTATCTTCACTGCCTGGGCAGTAATCAGGCAATTCCTATAAAGGGCTCAACTAGATTACCACCCAATTGGTGAAGATGAAAATATATCCCCATGACTGAGGTAGTGCACCACTCTTATTGGAAGAGAAGGGCATATTTCAGATGGCCAAGCAGCAAACAAAATCGACACCTAAAGTAGGAACACACAAGACAAAGTAGCAGGTCTGAACCTCTCGGGTCATCCCCCCTCCTTAAAACAGGACCCACTGCAGTGCTTGGTCTCAACAGCAACTCATTCAACTTCTCCCCTGCCCCTCTTTTCCTCCCCACCCCCTACCCACAGAGTCTCTCTAAAGTTCAAACATGGCTTTTGATCCAAAATCTGATTATCCTCCCTTCTGAAGATCACCAACTGAGACCACATTTCCCCCCAACACACAAAAGCATCTCCAGTAACTACCCCAGAAGTCGTAGCAAGTACCCAGCGTAGCGCCATAACGCAGAAGGAAATAGGACTCATGAACCCCCAAATGTAACATCATCAGCCTAACTGATGGCACCAGTGCAAACAGCCCCATAAAGTGGGATTTTGCACGAGTTTAACATTTATTTACCACCCTAAAATGGGTCTTGGCCCTTCACCACGGTTTCTAAATAAAGAAAAATTGTATGCATAGATGTGCTGTTCGAAGTTTAAAAAATATTCTCGGGATACGGGTGTCACTGGCAAGGCCGGCAGTTATTGCTCATCCCTAGATTCCCTGAGATGGCAGTGGTGGTCCTTCTTAAACGACAGCAGTTTGATACAACTGAGTGGCCTGCTACACTACTTCAAAAAGGCAGTTCAGTGTCAACCAACGTTGGTAAGATTAGGTCAAATCAGGTAACGACAGCAGGTTTCCTTCCCTAAAGTAAACTCCATGGACACTTTTACTGATGCCAGTTTTTTAAATTTCCAATTTTGTTTTTTTAAATAAATTTATATACAGAATTCAAGTTCTCAAAGTTCCATGATGGTATTTGAACTCTCATTCTCTGGTTTATTAGTCCAGGCCTCTAGATTACTAGTCTAGTAATGTAACCACTACTCTGCCGTCCCCCTCATAATCGCTTTCTTTCTTTTCTGTTCTGTTAAGTGCAAAATATAAAATAGGGATGTGGAATATATTACAAATAAATATGTTAGATTAAAAGTTAGGGTATAATGCAGGATTTTATTAAAAGCAGTGGGGTGGTGGGGGTGGGGGGGGCGAAATGCTGTTATCGCAATTGGGCTGTTTATTGGTGTAGGAAAAGCAATAGCAAATCTTGCATTATAGAGTTACCTTCTCTGTGATTTGGGTACCATAAACTAAACTAAGCAATTAAATTTGAGCGCTGCACATTGGTGAGTGAAGTGGTGCAAATCAGACAAAGGTGGAGTTCTTCTGTCCTCATAGTGAGCAATATTGGAACTTGAGATGGTCCTACTAATATGTGTAGCTGATAGTAATTGCCATGTTTCTTCTGCAGAATGAAGAAAATAATATTCATATAAGAAAACCCTGAGGACATGACATCAGTCACCGCGACAGACTGTTAAGTGGAATTCTGAAAGGGATCATTCTCCTACTCTTCGTCTACAAGAATCGCGTATTGTGGAGAATCTTTGAAAGTGATAACCTTTGCAGTTAGATTGGAAATGTCGAGCCATTTAACAGGAGATACTTCATTCAGCTCCAGACAGGAGCTGCTGAATTTAAATGAACCATCCTCAAGCCCGAATAATTTGGACACTCTGAGTTCTTCAGAAACCAACAATAAAATACAGTGCAATGGGACATCAAAAGTATACGATAGCTCATTCCAGTTCAAATTAATCCAGAACAAAACAGACAATATGTGTGGCTGGGGTCGGTTGAAGCCCAAATTTTTGCAGGTTTTTAACACACCAAAAGGAGTACTCTTCTTCCTCTGCACTGCTTCCTTTCTCCAAGGAATGATAGTAAATGGATTTATAAATACTGTGATTACCTCAATCGAACGGAGATTTGACCTACGTAGTTACCACAGTGGAATGATTGCCAGCTCTTACGACATAGCAGCATGTGTCTGCTTGATTTTTGTCAGTTACTTTGGCGGCAGTGGTCACAAACCACGTTGGCTTGGCTGGGGGGTTCTAATCATGGCTTTGGGATCACTAGTGTTTTCCTTGCCTCAGTTTATCTCTGGTCCTTATGAAGTGAATCTATCTGACCAGACTGGATTGTGCCATTCTAATCAGTCTACACAGTGTAGCGAAGGTTCGTCAAGTTATTCCAACTATAGGTTTGTGTTTATGCTTGGACAGTTCCTCCATGGCATAGGAGCAACTCCATTGTACACCCTGGGAGTGACCTACTTAGATGAAAATGTCAAGTCAAACTATGCTCCTGTTTACATTGGTGAGTTTTGGGAGAAACTGTGATGTGTAGTTTTACTATGCTGGAGTTGCTAATGCCTTTGTGAATCATTGATGTGATAATTGTGATAGCAAGCGGACTGGTAATGCCGTGTGCTTGTGCCTCTTGAAGTCAGGGATGTGTGACTTAATTTATTCAAATAAAACGAATACCTGTTTGGAAAACAAAATAAACGTGTAGGGAATTTCCTCGGGGCTTTTCCCGCTCTGCGGCAGTAACTTTGGTGGAAGTTCAGAGAAAGAGGGGTTTCTGCCAAAGTTATGGTGGCAGAGTGGGGAGAGGAGGGAATTCCTGCCAATGCTGTAAACTAAGATGTGAAAATTGTCAGCTACAGACCTTATAAACATAATCATAAGGATCAACTTTATTACTTACTTGCGGGATACAAGGAAGCACACTGAAAACTCAGGTATAGATTCTGAGAACACTTGATGCTCGACAGCTACTTGGTGAGAATATTCAGATATTTTGCACATACTTGGGAAGATTTCCAAGTAAACAACTCACACTTGGGCCTTCAGGTCTTCCAATTTGAAAACTTGTCACTTTGCCTTTAAAATGACACAGATTTTGCTTTTGAATTTTGATCTTGTGTAGCTAGACATTTTTTAAATGACTGAATTCGCTCATTTTGCATGCATATGAAGGCTAGTAATTTGTACAGATCATTGTGTAGATCTGTTTGACTGCACATTCCCCAATCAGAACATGTGCTTCCTTTTATTTCCCCACCCCCCAAAAAGCTGCTTTTTTTTTTCCTGATGGAGAACCTAGCTAAAATAGATTGCTGAATCTGACGGTACTATAGTGTTAACATTTGTGAAGACCTAGTACAGTCTTGGAAGCTCTTGTGACTTATATCATATAACTGACTGTAAACTGTAGGCAAGACTTGGGAAAACCAAAAGTGGGATTAACTAAAAAGGGGAACGAATCATGAATCACTGCAAAGTAACAGTGACTCACTTGGGCATTGCTGTCTTGTGCCAGAAAATGTGTCAATATTTGATGATATTCCTGTTGCTAACTAAATTTGATTTAAAAAAATAAAATAATGATGACCAGAATTTTAGGAATTAACCATAATGAATCAAAAGTAACATTTTCCTGGCTTTAAATGAGTTCGTCGAATCAGATATTCTTTTGAGTCACAATGCCCTCTAATTCTGTATGGGATGGCCTCTACTGGATGGTTCTCAATAACTTCAATGCTGGATGCTTTCATCGGCACTACATGCATATTTGTTCTTTTCTTGCCCAAAAGTATCTTCAGCCTTCTTTCTTAATTACAGCAAAATGCTTCTAAAAAGAGCTTCTCCGTGGATGCATTTTGCTGTTAAGTAGTTGAGCTTTTGCTCCACTCAAACCTCTATTTGGCTTTAACAATCAATAGTTAGCCAGTGTGTCAGTAATTGTTATAAACAGTAATCATCCATGCCCTTTTTCCAGTATTCGACAACCTGTCATCTGTGTTGGCATCATATGGCTAATGAAGGTGATTATTACTTTGCCGGCTGCAAACCTAAGCCGTACTCTACTTTCACCCAGCATGCCTATTTGTACACCCAAAATCCTTCCCCCATCCCCAAACTATTGCGAAAAAAGTGCCTGTTTTTTCAACCAAAAAAATCCTAATTTTCTCCAGTGATGGGAACTAAGACGAGTAGTAATAGACATTTAGGCTATGGTTGACTGAGATTGCATTGTTAAACCCCCTCCCCCCCCCCCCCCCCCAAAAAAAAAAAACAAGTGCTTTAGCAATTGCCATCACCCTGCAAAGACTACCATGTAATGCAGAATATATTATAGTTGTGTGTCTTTAACACAAAGTCTAATTGTTGTTAAGTAAACACTGGGTGAGGTAATTGCTTTTGAGGTTCAAGGTCCTATCTCTGGCATATGAATTGGTAAGCTCAATGAGTAGTTCTGGGTTCTAAGGCTCCTGTTACAAATGATTGCCTCCTGTTTATTTATGCTTTGTTTTGAAGTGTGACACCTGAAGTATGATGGACAGTAAATGTGCGCGCGACACACATTTTCATAATGGAGATGTGCTTATGTACATGTCTGGAAGTAGGTTAGGGCCTGGAATTTCCTCCGCGAGCGCAAGGTTAGCCCCGAAATTGCGCCCATTCTGCTCAAATTCCCTGCAAATCTCATTAGAATATGAATGAACATAAAATGGGGGTAAATCAGCGAAAATTGGCATAAACAATTTGGGGCCCAAGGAAAGCGCTGAATTTGCACTATATGCTTCTTAAGTATGAAAATTTAGGTTTGAACTCATTTAACCATCATTAATGCACATTAGGCACAGCTTGTTTAAGGAACTGAAATCAGTAAGTTCAATGTTTAATGTGATTGATATTGTTGCCATTTGGTGAGGATAAATTAAAAAAACAAAAGCTCAAAATTTCAATGACTTGTCCATAACAAGGACTTGTTTCCTGTTGCCTGAAAATCTGGTTGGAATTTGAAGAGAGCTTCTGTGCAAACGCAATTGCAAGAAACTCGCGTATCGTGCTCTATAACTTGGGGGCGGAGCCATTATTATGGCGGCGATCCATTCGGGCGGAGGAGTGATAGACTATCATAAAAGGTCAAGGAGATAAGGCGTATTGTACTTGCATGCATAACTCAAAATATTTGATTTGTGTCTGATTGTGACGCGTGGCATAAATACGCAGGAAATTCCAGGCCTAGGAGTTTGCAATGTAATTTTGGACTTCCAGTGGGTATTTATTATTATCTGAATCGCTTAATTGTGTTGCTGCTTTTTAAAATGCCCCTCGGTGTCTTCCCTTGTATTAACGGGAAGTTCCCAAGTTTGATTCGTGCATTAGCTACGAGTTCTTGTCTTTTTTTTAATTAGTGAAGCGGTCTAACTTTTGAGTGGAAAAAACATGTCCTTTGAATGGATCCTACACTGAAAGCATTTGTGTTATTTTTGTGGTTTGTCACAATATTAGTAAATTCAATTTTGTCTGCACAGGCAGTTGTCTGGCTAGCACCAATAATTCTGTCCAACTGCGTCCATAATTCTGGTTGACTTCACAACGTGTTGGACCGTGTCAGTTGAAAGCTAACACCATTGACAGACCTCTAATAATGATTAACATCATGCCCTTGAATACAGGAAAGCACTTGCTTGCAATGTCATTAAGGAAAAGAGGCAAATAGAACAAAAATAATATTTTATTGTAAGAACTAGTTTATTTAGTAGATTAAAATGATATCAATACAGAGACAAAGAAACACTTACAGCTGTGAGGAGGGATGATATGTTAGAAAGATCATCAAGAGGCCATATGGGTTGAACTGAAGAACAAAAAAGGGGCAGTCACACTGCTAGGAGTGTACTATAGACCCCCAAATAGTCAGAGGGAGATAGAAGAGCAAATGTGTAGGCAAATTTCTGAAAAGTGCAAAAACAATAGGGCAGTAATACGAGATTTCAACTACCCTAATATTAACTGGGATAGAATCGGGTATAGAGGGCACAGAATTCTTAAAATGCATTCAGGAGAACTTTTTCAGCCCGTACGTAGCAAGTCCAACAAGAGAGGGGGGCAGTTCTGGACTTAGTTTTAGGGAATTAAGCTGGGCAGGTAGAAGGGGTATCAGTGGGAGACCATTTTGGTAGTAGTGATCATAATTCAGTTAGATTAGGTGTAGTTATGGATAAGGACAAAGACAGACCAGAAGTAAAAGTTCTCAATTGGGGAAAGGCCAATTTTACTAAGCTGAGATGCGATTTAGCAAAAGTGGACTGGGAACAGCTACTGGAAGGTAAATCAGTGTCAGAGCAGTGGGAGGCATTCAAGGAGGAGATAGTGAGGGTTCAGAGCAAATATGTTCCCACAAAGAAAAAGGGTGGGATTCCCAAATCTAGAGTCTCCTGGATGTCAAGGGGCATACAGGGTAAGAGGAGGCAAAAAAGGAAGCTTATGTCATACTGAGCGTTCAATACTGCAGAAAGCCTAGAGGAGTATAGAAAGTGCTGGGGTGAAATTAAAAAAGAAATTAGGAAAGCAAAGAGAGGGCCTGAAAAAATATTGGCAAGTAACATTAAGGAAAACCCAAAGATATATTATAAATACATAAAGAGCAAGAGGATAACTAAGAAAAGAGTAGGATCTATTAGAAACCAAAAAGGTAACGTGGGTGGAGGCAGAAGACGTGGGTATGGTTGTCAATGAATACTTTGCGTCTGTCTTTGCAAATGAGAGGGACGATGCAGACATTGTAGTTGAGGAGGAGTGTGAAATATTAGATGAGATAAACATAGTGGGAGAGGAAGTATTAAGGGGTTTAGCATCTTTGAAAGTAGATAAATCACCAGGCCCAGATGAAATGTATCCTAGACTGTTAAGAGAAGCAAGGGAGGAAATGGCGGAGGCTCTGACCATCATTTTCCAATCCTCTCTGGCTACAGGTGTGGTGCCGGAGGACTGCTAACATACCATTGTTTAAGAAGGGAGAAAGGGATAGACCAAGTAGTTACAGGCCAGTCAGCCTAACTTCGGTGGTGGGCAAATTATTGGAAAAAATTCTGAGGGACAGTATTAATCGTCATTTAGAAAGGCACAGATTAATCAAGGACAGTCAGCATGGATTTGTTAAGGGAAGGTAGTGTCTGACGAAATTGATTGAATTTTTTGAGGAGGTAACAAGGAGGGTCGATGAAAGTAGCGCGTTTGATGTAGTCTGCATGGATTTTAGGAAGGCTTTTGATAAGATGCCACATGGTAGACTGGTCAGAAAAGTAAAAGCTCATGGGATCAAAGGGAAAGTGGCAAGTTGGATCCAAAATTGACTCAGTGGCAAGAAGCACAGGGTAATGGTCGGCAGGTGTTTTTGTGACTGGAAGGCTGTTTCCATTGGGGGTTCTGCAGGGCTCAGTACTAGGTCCCTTGGTTTTTGTAGTATATGTCAGTGATTTAGACTTCAATGTAGAGGGCATGATTAAGAATTTTGCAGATGATACAAAAATTGACTGTGTGGTTGATAGTGTGGAAGAAAGCTGTAGACTGTAGGAAGATATCAATGGGCTGGTCAAGTGGGCAGAAATGTGGCAAGTGGAATTCAATCCAGAGAAGTGTGAGGTAATGCATTTGGGGAGGGCTAATAAGGCAAGGGAATACATAACGGTGGCATAGTGGTTAGCACTGTTGTCTCACAGCGCCAGGGACCCGGGTTCGAATCCGGCCTCGGGTGACTGTCTGTGTGGAGTTTGCACATTCTCCCTGTGTTTGCGTGGGTTTCCTCCGGGTGCTCCGGTTTCCTCCCACAGTCCAAAGATGTGCAGGTTAGGTTGATTGGCTATGATAAATTGACCCTTAGTGTTAGGGGGATTAAATACATGGGGTTACGGGGATAGGGTGGGATATGTGTCGGTGCAGGCTCGATGGGCCGCAATGGCCTCTATCTGCACTGTGGGGTTTCTGTGATTCTGTGATAATAAATGGTAGGATACTGAGAACTGTGGAGGAACAGAGAGATCTTGGAGTGCATGTCTACAGATCCCTGAAGGTAGCAGGTCAGGTAGATAAGGTGGTTAAGAAGGCATATGGGACACTTTCCTTTATTAGCCGAGGCATTATGTAATGAGAAAGGATTAATTAGCAATCTTGTTGTGCGAGGCCCCTTGGGGAGGAGCAATCATAATATGATAGAATTCTTCATTAAGATGGAGAGTGAAGTAGTTGATTCAAAGACTTGGGTACTGAATTTAAATAAAGGAAACTACGATGGTAACAGGTGCGAGTTGGCTAGGATGGATTGGGGAATGTTACTTAAAGGGTTGACGGTGAATAGGCAATGGCAAACATTTAAAGATCGCATGGATGAACTACAGAATTTGTTCATCCCTGTTTGGCATAAAAATAAAACAAAAAAGGTGACTCAACATTGGCTAACCAGGGAAATTAGGAATAGCATAAGATCCAAGGAGAGGACATATATATTGGCCAGAAAAAGCAGCAAACCTGAGGATTGGGAGCTGTTTAGGATTCAACAAAGGAGGACAAATGGATTAATTAAGAGGGGGAAAATAGAATATGAGCGTAAGCTTGCAGTGAACATAAAAACTGACTGTAAAAGCTTCTATAGATATGTGAAGAGAAAAAGATTGGTAAAGTCAAGCGTAGGTCCCTTGCAGTCAGAATCAGGGGAATTTATAATGGGGAACAAAGACATGGCAGACCAATTACATACATATTTTGGTTCTGTCTTCACAAAGGAGGACACAAATAAACTCCCAGAGATGTCGGGAACATAGGGTCTAATGGGAGGGAGGAACTGAATGAAATCAGTATTTGTAGGGAAATGGTGTTAGGGAAATTGACGGGGTTGAAGGCCGATAAATCCCCAGGGCCTGATAATCTACATCCTAGGGTACTTAAGGAAGTGGCCCTAGAAATAGTAGATGCATTGCTGGTCATCTTCCAAAATTCTATAGACTCTGGAACAGTTCCCATGGATTGGAGGGTAGCTAATGTTACCCCACTATTTAAAAAGGGTGGTAGAGAAAAAAACGGGGAATTATAGACCGGTAAGCCTGACATTGGTAGTGGGGAAAATGCTAGAGTCCATTATAAAAGATGTAATAGCAGAGCACTTGGAAAACAGTGACAGGATCGGACAAAGTCAACATGGATTTACAAAAGGTAAATCGTACTTGACTAATCTACTGGAATCTTTTGAGAATGTAACTGGTAGAATAGATAAGGGAGAACCAGTGGATGTGGTGTATTTGGACTTTCAGAAGGCTTTTGATAAGGTCCCGCTTACAAAGAGACTAGCGTGCAAAGTTAAAGCACATGGGATTGGGGGTAAGGTACTGACTTGGATAGAAAACTGGTTGGCAAACAGGAAGCAAAAAGTTGGAATAAACGGGACTTTTTCCAAGTGGAAGGCAGTGACTAGTGGGGTACCGCAGGGATCGGTGCTAGGACCCCAGTTATTCACAATATATATTAATGATCTAGACGAGGGAACTAGGTGTAATATCTACAAGTTTGCAGAGGACACAAAGCTGGGTGGGCGTGTGTGCTGTGAGGAGGATGCAAAGAAACTCCAGTACGAGTTGGACAGGTTGGGCGATTGGGCAGATGCATGGCAGATGCAGTATAATGTGGATAAATGCAAGGTTATCCACTTTGGTGGCAAAAACAGGAAGGCAGATTATTATCTGAATGGCAATAGATTGGGAGAAGGGGAAGTGCAACGAGACCTGGGTGTCCTTGTGTACCAGCCGCTGAAGGTAAGCATGTAGGTGCAGCAAGCGATTAAGAAGACAAATGGTATGCTGGCCTTCATAGCGAGAGGATTCAAGTACAGGAACAAGGATGTCTTGCTGCAGTTGTGTAGGGCCTTGGTGAGACCACATCTTGAGTATTGTGTGCAGTTTTGGTCCCCTTATCTGAGGAAGGATGTTCTTGCCATGGAGGGAGTGCAGCGAAGATTCACCAGACTGATACCTGGGATGGCAGGAATGACGTATGAAGAGAGATTGGGTTGATTAGGCTTATATTCGCTAGAGTTTAGAAGAATGAGAAGGGATCTCATTGAAACTTATAAAATTCTACCAGGACTAGACAGACTGGATGCAGGAAGGATGTTCCCGATGGCGGGAGAGTTTAGAACCAGGGGTCACAGTCTAAGGATAAGGGGTAAGCCATTTAGGACTGAGATGAGGAATTTCTTCACCCAGAGAGTGGTGAACCTGTGGAATTCTCTACCACAGAAGACAGTTGAAGCCAATTCATTAAATATATTCAAGAAGGAGTTAGATATATTTCTTAAGGCTAAGGGGTTCAAGGGATATGAGGAGAAAGCAGGGACAAGTTACTGAATTTGGATGATCAGCCAGGATCGCATTGAATGGCGGAGCAGGCTCGAGGGGCCGAATGGCCTACTCCTGCTCCTATCTTCTATGTTTCTATGTACTACAGGTATAAGAGCAGGGAGGTTATGTTTGAACTGTATAAAACACTAGTTGTGCCACAGCTAGAGCACTGTGTACAGTCACCACATTACAGAAAAGATGTGATTGCACTAGAGAGGGTACAGAGGAGATTTACGAGGATGCTGCCAGGACTGGAGAATTTTAGCTATGAGGGAAGATTGGATAGGCTGGGGCTGTTTTCTTTGGAACAGAGGAGGCTGAGGGGAGATTTAATTGAGGTTTATAAAACCTATGAGGGGCCTAGATAGAGTGGATAGGAAGGACCTTTTTCCCTTCGCAGAGAGGTCAATAACCAGGGGGCATAGATTTAAAGTAATTGGTAGAAGGATTAGAGGGGATTTGAGAACTTTTTTCACCCGGAGGCTGGTGGGGGTCTGGAGCTCACTGCCTGAAAGAATGGTAGAGGCTGAAACCCTCCTCACATTTAAAACATTCTTGGCTATGCATTTGAAGTGCTGTAACCTACAAGGCTATGGGCCAAGAGCTGGAAAGTGGGATTAGGCTGGAGAGCTCTTTCTCGGCCGGTACAAACACGATGGGCCTCCTATGCCATAAAATTCTATGATAATGAAAGAGAAGTTTGCTTTTACCTCTTATCCGAGAAGATGCTGGGGGGAAATTGCTGTGCATTATCATTGGGCAAGTTGTCTTTCCTCCCAGTTTTGTATACAGTACTCGTGTGGTATTTTGCACAAGTGAATCAAAGATGACTTTTAATTGGAAAGCAGATGCAAAGTATTCATGACAGCATAAGAATGATCAACCCTGCACTGCCCTGAATGGAAAATTCACTGGAGTGTTTAAAATCCAGCGGAAATCATCAAGTGCAAACAAAATCTTAGGAAAACACTCCTCCTGAACATCCTTTTTCTACCAAACACTCTCCATCCTGAGTAAAGAAAGCAATAGAGTGGATGATGGATGATATAATAGCCACATGTTTGCAGATGGATGAAAGAGAAAACAAACAACTGTTAAGTACATGGGAGAGGAGAAAACCAATCAGGATGCCGAGCCTTCAAAGCCTAAGATGGGTAGGGCCTATACTTAGAAGATGATAAGGAGGAGGACAATGACGATGATCAGGATTGGTACATTTTACAATCAATCCATTTTTTGAGTGATAGGTATATCAATTCATATTTTTGGACTTCAGCAATGCAAACTGTTTTTTAATAAGAAAACTAGTGTTGGGAAGTCCAAGAAATGATGTTACATAACTTATGTGTAACTAAAATAAAAACAGAAAATGCTGGAAATACTCAGCAGGTCAGGCAGCATCTGTGGAGAGAGAAACAGAGTTAACGTTTCAGGTCGATGACCTTTCGTCAGACTGGAAAAAGTTAGAGATATGGCCCCCATTAACATTAACCCTGTCAAGCCCCTTAAGAATTTTATCTGCTTCAATTAGATCACCTCTCATTCTTCTAAACTCTAATGAATATAGGCTTAGCCTACTCAATCTCTCCTCACAGGGCAATCCCCTTATCTCAGGAACCAGTCTAAGGAACCTTCACTGCACTCCCTCTAAGGTAAGTATGTCTTTCCTTAGGTAAGGAGACCAGAACTGTACACCGTACTCCAGGTGTGGCCTCACCAATGCCCTGTATAATTGTAGTAAGACTTCTTTACTCTTATACTCTAATCCCTTTGTAACAAAAGCTAACATACCATTTGCTTTCCTAATTGCTTGATGTACCTGCATGTTAACTTTCTGTGATTCATGTACAAGGACACCCAGGTCCCTCTCAGTGCAAACATTTCCCAGTCTCTCACCATTCAAAAATATTCAGCTTTTTTGTTTTTCCTACCAAAGTGGATAACTTCACACTTCCTCACATTATATTTCATTTGCCATGTTCTTGCCCACTCAGTCAACCTGTCTATGCCTCTCTGCAGCCTCTTTGCGTCCTCCTCACAGCTTACATTCCCACCTAACTTTGTATCATCAGCAAACTTAGATACGTTGCACGCAGCCCCTTCATCTAAGTCATTAATATAGATTTTAAATAGCTGAGGCCCAAGCACTGATCCTTGCGGTACCCCGCTAGTTATAGCTTGCCAACCTGAAAAAGTCCTGTTTATTCCTACACTTTGTTTTCTGTCCATTAACCAATCCTCAATCCATGCTAATTTATTACCCCCAATACCATGAGTCCTAATTTTGTGTAATAACCTCTTGTGTGACACCTTATCGAATGCTTTTTGAAAATCCAAATACACTACATCCACTGGTTCCCCTTTATCCATTCTAGTTACATCTTCAAAAAACTCTTATTAAATTTGTCAAACATGATTTCCCTTTCATAAAACTATGTTGACTCTGCCTAATCATATTATGATTTTCTAAGTGCCCTGTTACCATGTCCCTAATAATAGATTCTAGCATTTTGCCTACTACTGATATCAGGCTAACTGTCCGTATAGTTCCCCGTTTTTTTCTCTTCCTCCTTTCTTAAATAGCAGGGTTATGTTTGCTACCTTCCAATCCTTGGGGACTGTTCTGGAATCTAGGGAATACTGGAATATTAATATCAGTGCATCCACTATCTCTGCAGCTACCTCTTTTAAAACCCTAGGATGCAGGTCGTCAGGTCCAAGGGATTTGTCGCCACTTAGTCCCATTAATTTCTCCAGTACTATGTCTTTACTTATACTGATTTCTTTAAGTTCCTCATTCTCTCTGGACCCTTGGTTTACCATTATTTCTGGAATTTTTTTGTGTCTTCTACTGTGAAGACAGATACAAAGTATTTGTTTAATGTCTCTGCCATTTCCTTATTGCCCATTATAATTTCTCCTGTCTCTGCCTCTAATGGATCCACTTTTACTTTTACTAACCTCTTCCTATTTACATACCTATAGAAATGTTTACAATCTGTTTTTATGTCTTGCTAATTTACTCTTATATTCTTTTTTCTCTTTCCTTAGCAGAATAAACAAATTTGTATGTAGTTTACGTTGGGATATTTAATACCACCTGCTCCCTTATTTTGAAGCTTGCCATTGAAGCTACATTCCTCTGAGGGGATGCATCCTTGTTAAATTTTAAGTAGTGAACTGAGTAATCTAAATAGGGAGATAAGTGGTTATATTCTGGGAGAGGGTGGGAAAAGAAACACCTGAGGTAAAATTTGAAACCTTTTTGTTATGATCTGCATTTTTTTTAAGTAAAAATGTCTTACAAAATTAAAATCTATAGCCAAATTGATTAAGGTAGATGTATTTGGATAAATTACAGTCTAGAACTGATGACCAGTTGTCCTGATTACTAAAGGACAAGCAACAACTATTCTCTCAGCTCTACTGGGGTCTCAGACACTAACGTAAACAGGCTAGGCAGACCAAGGTGGTTCTTTCCATTAAGAATGACCACTGGGTTGTGGCAGGGCTCAGCAGCAGATATATCTATCTCACAGAGCATGAAATCTCAACCTTATGCATGAAAGAGCATTTCAATCAGCTCTTTTCCTGATGATCATATGGATGACTTTGTCAGGGTACATTTTTGGACTTTGCAGACTGTGGGGAACCATCCAGATTGGTTTGGAACTATTCCAGTTCTGTACTTGATTATGAGCAGTTATGATTGGTTTTAGTTGGCAACTTGTGGCTCCCTCATTTTTATGCCCCTGATTCATGTAATGCCATTTCTGTGGCCACAACTGTCCAACCTCCCCTGAGAGCATTCCAGGAACTCTGCTGGAAAGAGACCCTACCACTCAGTCTCTCTACCAGTTCCTTTATTTGCAGAAACCACTTCTAAAGTTTTACTCCATCATCCTAATTGGAAGAAAAATAAGAAAAGCATCCGAGAACACTTAATAAAACATGTTGAACACACCAGTGATCATTAAAGGCAAATTATATTCTTTATTCACTTAGCATTTCTAAGTAATATATTAAAGTGTTTGTCTACCACTCTAAAGACGCATTTAGAAGGGGTCAGATTTGTGAGAAATAAGTTAGGTTAGTGGCTATTGTGTCAACACTAGATAGCGGAACACCTTCCCACTTCAAACTTTCAGTTGCACTGTCGAGCATTCTTTCAGTACCACTGTCGAGCATTATCAGGTCAGATATAGTGCAGCCAATGACAGCGTGACAATCCTTCCACTTTGGCCTAAATGTAGAGCACTTCCTACTGCAGCATTGTGGCATTTCAGATACTAGCCATCCCCATGTCTTGAGTGAGAGCGCCAATTAGTGCCAAATTATAGGCAGTTTTGTGCTGTGACAATGCCGACTAGAAACTGGATTATGGTTGTCTAAATTCAGTTCACGTAGGATCCTTACAGACAGCAGAGACGAGAGACTTTCATCCCGTCGGTCCTAGTGGTGAAAGGACAGTGTGCAAACTCACTTCCCCTCAGGCTTACTGAAAATAAGAGTTTCAAGAATGGAAATTGAAGAAAAATGCTACTCACCAAGATCAGCCGTTGTCTCTGCTATAACAGTAGAAACCAAAGGAACCAACATGAAATAATGTAGTACAGCAGTCTCATTCTAAAATTAGAATTATTTTGCTTCTGGAAACTTTAGCATTATCCTGCAATGGATAGTAACGTTATGTTTGACAGACCTTCTGAGGACTGTGCAATAGCACACTTCCATGCCGGAGGTGCTGCCTTTCGGATGAGACGTTAAACCCGAGGCCCTGTCTGCTCTCTCAGGTGGATGTAAAAGATCCCATGGCACTATTTCGAAGAAGAGCAGTGGAGTTATCCCCGGTGTCCTGGCCAATTTTTATCCCTCAATCAACATCACTAAAGCAAATTCTCTGGTCATTATCACATTACTGTTTGTGGGAGCTTGCTGTGCACAGATTGGCTGCCGCATTTCCTACATTGCAACAGTGACTACACTTCAAAAAGTACTTCATTGGCTGTAAAGCACTTTGGGAACGTCCTGAGGTCGTGAAAGGCGCTATATAAATGCAAGTCTTTTCTTTTTCCATGTGAGTTGAGCAATTGAAGTGCATTTTGAGTTCCTAGAAGACCGATGCACCTTATACTTTTCCTTAGCAGGACTGTGTGGATTCAGAATGGGAGTCATCAGCCACCACTTAAGAGTGTAACCAGTGGTCTCCCACCCTCCATCCTCATAGACTCGTCTGTTTCAAACCTATTTAGTGAGGATTGGGACTGACTAGATGAGTCATGACAGGATCCCAGGTAATCAATCAATGCACTGCTGATGGTATGTTTGACATCACATACTACCTGCACGTTTTTAGAGTAGTATCTTTAACAATTACAGAAAGAGATTTAATTTTCTCAAGGTATGCTTATTTCTACTTGTTTGATGTAAATTGCAGCCCAGACTCTAGGAAAATCAGTAGTGATGTAATGTTGTATTGTCTTGGTTCTCATCAGTTACCATGAAAGTAAGTGAACAGTCTACTTGGTCAGCACAGTAATTTGACTAGCACACCTACATATAACAGACAAGCTGATGCCAGAGAAGTCTCTAGCTAGACATTAAAAAATAATGTAGAGTAAGAAGCTAGTGAGATCTTCAAAAGTACAGATAATATTGTACTAAATAATAATTGGCCCCAAGTCCCTCTATAATGGGCTTCCTGAACCTACATTTCACTTGTCTCGAGGCCCTCTCGTGGTGCATTTAAACTCCACACATTTTAGCGTTCACGTGGAGCCAACTATACAAAACCTGGAGTGTGAATTGAGTGTGAACAAACTCTAGAGCAAAGTGGAGTGACGCTTCTCCAAAGAGTCTCACTCTGCCTGGTTCTAGTATCCGGTTAGGCCCTGATGCCAGATTCCGGTTCCACTTATACTATACAAACTGCTTCGCCCCAAAGGTACACTTGTAGTTTACATGCACCCTAAGAGATTAGGAACTCCAGAAAGGTTAGTTAACCTGATTTTGAGAATCCATCTTTTACTTCTTTTTACCACATGCATCATTGTTTGGATGCGTGTTTTTGCAGAGGGAACAACTGGACATTATCCATACGACTTCAGAGTTGGTTAACTGACATAAAGCCTCGGCATTGAATGGTTGGTTGAGACAAAAGGAACCTGTTAGTGCACCCGAAACTAATGAATTGATTCAGGGTGTCCAAATTGTGTTACCCCAGGTTCCTCCAATCGAACCATCAAACCAGAGGCAACTCGATCCGGTTTGCGCTTTTCTTTCTTTCTTGCTGATCTGTCCTGTTTGAATTTTGTAGGCCTGAAGTGTAGAATGGGCTATTCTCAGCACTGTTCATTTCAGCAACTTCAGATGTATGTAAATTAGTGGGAACATGGATTTATTTCTTACATATGTGAGAATGTGGCATGAACCTATGGTCCACAAAGACCAAAATCTTGGACACTCAAAATAATAGCAGATAGTACACTTCACAGCTGGTAACTATAACAGAGAAAATGTGGTGTAAGTGCAAGTTGTGCAAAAGAGTTTGGAAAATAATATTGTGCCATCAGAAGTAGCATTTGGGGCCAATGTATTATTGGTGTTTGTTGTTACTTTTGTTGCAGAAAGATCCAGACATGGTTATATTCCAATGTCCTAACGTGAATGAAGGAAAAAATATGGAACCTGAGATTGTTTTCTTTTTTTTAAAAAACCCTGGAAGGAACTTTATTAGGCAAAGACTTGAGATGGACGCAGGCGTGGAAAGTAATTGCGAGAGGCCTTCAAATGAGCAGTATAGTGTGCGTCTATAAAAATGAAAGAGTAATGTACAATTTATGAAGTAAACATTTTTGCTTTTATTTCAAGGTATTTTCTACACGGCAGCAATTATTGGACCGGCAGCTGGTTACTTACTCGGAGGATTTTTCCTCCAAATCTATACCGAGATCAACACTAAGTGAGTTACAGCCTTTCTATTGTACTGTTTGCTAATGTTAGTGCACATAAGAATTTGCTTATAATCCAGAACCTCTTTTGAGAATTGGAGATTTTGTGTTTGCGTGTGCATTGTTCAGTTGATTTAATTCTGTAAGACTGTTTCACCAGCCCCAAGAGATGTGACTTTTCTGACCGTCTTTAATATAGTTGGAGCCTAGCTTACCAGTGGGTAAACATTTTGATGATCAAAACTATTGTTGAAAAATAATCTTAGTAATGTTATTTGGGGAGCAATTATCTTTGGGGAATGAACAATATCTGGAGCTGCCTGTCCAGAGGTTTTGTTTTTTCTTTTTCCTGTTGTTGCTTTTTTGTGTTCCTACATTTTCCAACAATTTTATCTTGCATCTCTGCTCCTCAAGGCTTTGACTCCTTGCTATGGTTCAGTTCCAGAGGTGCGTCCAAGAGACCATTCTTCATGTTGAGCCTAGACAATGTTGCTAGGCTATTCTTTCTTTGGGGCAACACATCTGAGCCAGATATTAAAATCCAGTCCTCGCCTAATATCCAGACATGTACACTTCCTGCAGCGATTACCGGCTAATGATCAGGATCAGAAACTGAGGCCATCTATAGCCACTGTAGCATTGCCCTGCCTGAGATCAACTCTGCATGGACTGGGTATTGAAAGTAGACCAAAGCTATTCTGTATGGCTCAACCACTCACTGCTCTAACCAACTGATTGATTGGGTTCCCTGCCAAAAGATTCTCAATTATTTTTATTAAGTCATTTTTGTGGCCATTGAAATGAGAGGAATGCAGCACTTTTTCACTATTGCTACTAGTGTCAGTATAAAGAACTTCCATAGATATCATGATTCAATGCTGAGTAAAGCTCTCTCCATCTGCTCCCATGACTCCTCTCCGCCCCAGCCCCAGTGGTGCACCAGTGTCATTAATTTGGCTTCCTACACTAACCATCCAAAGGCTTTGAATGAGATTGCCAGTTTCTAAGCAGTTTTGTGTTGTGGATCTGCATCCACCCAGATGTTTTGCAGGCAGCAGAGTGGAGAGAAACAATCAAGAATCTTTTGGCAGGGAATCCAATCAATCAGTTGGTTAAGGCAGCAAGCAGTTGAGTCATACAAAATAGTTTTTAACCCATTTCAATACCCAATCCATGGTGAGTTAGTTGGTCTCTGGCAGGGCAGTAGTACAGGGGCTATAGATGGATGGATATCAGAAAATACCTCTTTATACAAAAAGTGATCAACGTGTGGAATAGATTTCTTAATAGATTATGGAGTCAAGAAACTTGACATCATTAATAAACATTTGGATGCTACAATGGCTGACTTGAGGATCTTCGACTATGGATGAATGAAGGTGGGCCAAATGGCCTTCCTCATCTGTAATTATATTGTGAATTCAAATATGGGACCCAGTATTTTAACCCACCAGATCAGCCAGTTCTTTTCAATACGTTCCATTTTAATGAGCAACATTTTAACTTCTCGTGTAGTAAGCTCAGTTATCATAGTGAACATTTGCATTTTACTGAGAGTATAAGTTGCTATCCCCTTTATTGTCCATCCATACCTTCCCCAGGCCATGCACGTCATATTGACAGATGACCTTCTCTTGGGCTTCTGACAATGTTTTTCTGAGTTGACCACAGTGAGGTCAGAAAAGTGGCTTAGTAGATGATGTATCCCTCATTATTTATTTTCCAAAAGCAGTAGGGCAAGAAAATCATAGCAGTATGGGGAAAAAGCTAAGCTGCTTCCACCCATGTCTTTGGTACAGCATGTTGGCATTCTGCTCTGCATATTAAATATGTTTGAAAGCAATAAGTGTCCTTTCTCTCCCCAACTTCATTTCCCCTTTTTCCACATATCATCTTGAAAATGGCTAAGAAATCTCCTTGGTTTTATTGTTAAAACTGATTCTGATGACAAAATTATAAGCAAGAATGCCCTCTAGTGGAAATAAAACACACATTCTCAATGCAAAGAAAACAAGAGGCTCAGATTTTCCTTCCACTGACGATGAACAGGCAGTGAATTTTTTTTTTAGATAAATATTTGGTGGCTGAAATGATTCCATTAACACAAATCTTCTGGAACTGAGGCACTTCAGGGAACTGCCGTTGGTTCAATTATCCCTGAGGGTAATGAATGGCACACAGAAGAGTCTTATAAAACAAACTCATGATTTATTTACATGAATTACACACACATTTTCTGTAGAAGTCCTTACAATTAGTAGCACTTGTGTGTAGAGTTACCTTCCTTTCTAAAGAGAATTGTACAATTTTGTAAAGTTTGAGCTATTCTCCATCGATATTTCCAACTAACATGCCAGAAGTTGGTGAACTGCCAAGTTGAAATTGGGTCGGGCCATTTTTCAGGCGATCATCTAAAACATAGAAATATAGAAGATAGGAGCAGGAGAAGGCCATTCGGCCCCTCGAGCCTGCTCCGCCATTCAATGCGATCATGGCTGATCATCCAAATTCAGTACCCTGTCCCTGCCTTCTCCCCATATCCCTTGATCCCTTTAGCCTCAAGAAATATATCCAACTCCTTCTTGAATATATTTAATGAATTGGCCTCTACTGCCTTCTGTGGTAGAGAATTCCACAGGTTCACCACTCTCTGGGTGAAGAAATTCCTCCTCATTTCTGTCCTAAATGGCTTACCCCTTATCTTTAGACTGTGACCCCTGGTTCTGGCGTTGGGCCCCCTCATTAAATGCAAAAGGGCCTAATGCCTGTTTCAGGATACCTCTGCCAAATTAGGCTGCCCTGAGGCCTGCTCCGTTCAGGTTTTCTAGACACGGATGCAGCCTAGCCACCAAATAGATAAGTACATTTATTTTACCTGGAGGCGTGCCTCTCCCGAATCCACAGCACTCCCGACGACCGCTGCCGGCTGGGATCGGCCCCCGTCTCGCTGTGATTCCCCACCCCTCCCGGGGTTTTCCTGACGGCCACTGCAGGCGAGGCAAGCAGCTCGAAACTTGTTTTGCGAGGTGGCCGAGCTTGCCTGCAGAGGTGCGACAGGCGCTGGTAGCTCACCAAACCTATTGAAATTGAGGCAGCAGCGCCGATTGTGATCCCGTAAACAATTGTTTACCCTTGTGTCTTTCACGTGTCCTCGTGCACTTCTCAAGAAGGCATACTGAGAAGCACTTGGTAAACCAAGACCAGATATGAATTGTTAAACTGCTTTATTTCAGACAACAATTCAACATACAGAGTACCCGTCAAAAGAAAATGCCACTTATTTAACTGAATTTCACTTCCCTCCTCAAAAACATGGGTGGGGTGAGGTGGGGGAATAATAATTAGAAAACATAGAAAAGTAGGAGCAGGAGTAGGCCATTCGGCCCTTTGAGCCTGCTCCGCCATTCAATATGATCATGGCTGATCCTCTATCTCAATACCATATTCCCGCGCTCTCCCTATACCGCTTGATGCCTTTCGTGTCTAGAAATCTATCTATCTCCTTCTTAAATATGTTCAGTGACTTGACCTCCACAGCCTTCTGTGGTAGAGAATTCCACAGATTCACCACCCTCTGACTGAAGACATTTCTCCTCCTCTCAGTTCTAAATATCCTACCCCATATCCTGAGACTATGACCCCTCGTTCTAGACCCCCCCCCCCATACATCCTGTCCCTTTTGTGGTCTGGCTTTTAGTGAAAATATTCTGATTTGTCATTCTTGGATCCAAAGTGCATGACCTCACACTTCCCCACATTGAACTCTATCTGCCACAGTTTTGCCCACTGACTTAGTCTGTCTATGTCCCTTTGCAACTTCCTGCTCCCATCTACACAACTTGCTGTGCTTCCTAACTTGGTGTCATCTGCAAACTTGGATATGCAGTCACCTATTTCTTCAACCAAGTCATTGATATATGCGGTGAAAAGCTGAAGCCCCAGCACAGATTCCTGGGGAACACCAATTGTCACATCCTGCCAATTCCTTTTATCCCTACTCTCTGTCTCCTACCTCCCAACCCATGTCACAAAAGTTGTTTCCAATTCTGTGCACTTTAATTTTTGTCAATAATCTCTTGTGTGGAACCTCATCAGATGTCTCCTGAAAGGCTCTATGGACACCATGCAGAGATAGTCTCCTATCCACCATGTTAGTGACCTCCTCAAAAAATTCAACTAGATTAGTCAGACATGACCTACCCTTTATGGTGATTAGCTTGTATTTGTCCAAGTGCTCTGCCACTCTGTCCCTGATGATACAAATTCCACTCTGTTTAAAAACACAACAGGCAAACATAACTCAATTGCAAAATACTGTCCGTGAAGAAAAAAAAAAATCAAAAATCCTGAAATGTGACTGAGAATTGGAATAATGTTATTAGGATAGGGACTGCCTTTCAATAAGTGGCTATTGAAGCACAGGTTAGGACATCATTTCAAAAGGAAATAAATAAGTGTAAAGGAAAAGTGCAGGATTTGGCACTAAAGTAGATAGCCCCAGGTGAAGAACAGGCACCTGATGCTTGCATGTTGAGCCAATTGATCATCTTCTGTGCTGTTGTTTCTATGATTTGATGATCAACAACACTAAAATAAAACCAATCCCTACAATGTATGTTTTATCAGGATTCTAGTATGAGTGGTTATAACTACATTATCTAAAAATTAAGGAATGCTGAATTTCGAGGTGATTAGTAGCTAACATGGAGATGCTTGCCCTTGCAAGGTCCAATTTGATCATTGATCCCACATTCATTTTAATACACTTTTTTCTTTTTAGTTAGCTGCCATTATACAAGATACTGTATTGGTAACTGTGTACATTTTGTTTGCACATTCACAGTTGTTAAAAGATCAGTTAGTTCAGAAGTTATGAGTGAGAAACAGTGCATTTATACAGTGACCTATTCTATGAGGTATCCTTCGATCAGGTTTGAATACACTCCAAAGATAGGCTGCAACTAACTGACTATATTTCATAAATGTTTTATTTGCCATGGGAGTGTTCCCTCCCATTTGAATGATTGTATGAATGGATTGAAACTAACTGCTAACATTTGTTGATGCAGGATTAACCTTACCCCAGAGAATCCCCTATGGGTGGGTGCATGGTGGATCGGGTTCCTTGGAGCTGGAGCAGCTACTTTCCTTGTATCTATCCCAATCCTCGGTTACCCTCGACAGCTTCCAGGTACTGGATCCATGATTACAGCTAGAATTTATGCTGCACAATATTAGTGGACTAAAGCTTAATGCATTCCACAAAATTAATTTTTGGCTATTGTAATGGATACATTACCCATTTATTTTATTTTAAATAGGTTAATGCCTCCGTTAAAAAAGTAGTTTTAAATGTTGGCTAATATCACACAGAATAATTTTGAAGTGTTTATCACAATAATTCTATCACTGTGAAAAGCATGAATCTGAGAACTGATTATTTTTCTCATTGAGAAATATTAAACAGAGATTAGTTTTTTAAAATTCATTTATGTGATGTGGGTGTCACTGGCAAGGCCAGCATTTATTGCCCATCCCTAGTTGCTCTTGAGAAGGTGGTGGTGAGCCGCCTATGAGTATAGTGAAGGTTGCAAAATATCCACCTATATTAGACCTGTGCAGAGGATCTATGTTGTTGTGTTTTTGTTACAACAGTGATCTCTCCATTATCTTGTACCCAGTGAAGTATTTATGTTGCAACCAATACGCAGAAAGAAATGCCTAAACATTGTCTCTATGCAGCCAGCGAGCAAATTTCACATTCTCAATATTGTGGAGTAAATCGTCTGTGTACTATCCTAGTGTGTCTACTCCACCAGTATGGATTTACAGCCAGCTCCAGTGGAGACTTTTTTTTAAATAAGAGACAGGTGTGCAGAAACTAGAGAGTTTAAAATAGAAAACTACTTTCGTTAAGTTGTGTCTTTTGTGCTTCAATCTGATTATTCCCAGTCTTGATACTGCTCTGTGTACAATTGGCTTCATCTTAATCTAGATATCTAGCAACCTTTTTGGATGGTTGGTCAGATGATGGGTAAAAGGAATAATTTGTTAAATCTGTTTCCAGGAATCCTAAACTAAAGGCCCTAAGTTTCACTTAAAACACCTCAATAACTGAACTTATTTTCAAAAGACAAAAAGAATATTCCAAAACAAAATATTCTGTCACTGCTTTGCCATTAAAGTTTGCACTCCGTCTTTCTTTAACATTGGAATAAATATTTTGAGTGCAATTATGATGCCACTTTTATGTCCATGCAAAACAGGTTCAGGCATATCAGTGCAAAAGTAGCAGCACATCTCCAATGTCAAGTCTCCATCTGAATCTGGAATACTCTGAGGCTAAGCAGTAGAAGACCCTCTCGGAAATCCACCTTGCACCACTTGGGCTTGATACCATGTGGGCTGTATCTTCAGTGCAGTGTGAACCCAGATTATTAAGTGCAAAAGTGGTCACTTGGACCTCTTGGGCATTTCATAACCCTAATGCAGAGTCATTTAATGCTTTGAGAAAGTACAAGAGGAGAGTGCAATTCACAGCCTCAGACAACCTGCTGTATGATGGGAATCTTGGCCGCACTGTGCAGCTGCTGGCCTCAGGAGAGATTGTGCAGTTTAACTGCATTGTCTCATTATTGTACATTGTTAAAAATGAGGGCAGTAACAGAAATGTGTAGTTTTATCCTTTTGTAATATTTAGAGTTAAACCTTTGGAACACAGACCAATTCCTGTTCCCAAGCCCCCAATAGTGCTTCCACATGACCAGTTTAACCGTCATGAGCATACAAAGGATTCAGCATTGATTGCGATACTGCCTCAGCTTTGAAGTCTTTATTAAAAGAAGAAAGCTACAGGCCTACCAAAGTAATTGGTCAAATTCCAAGCATCAGCTTATGCAGCAAACACATGCCCTGAAATCATGCTGAGATACTAACCTATGAACATTTAAACACATTTGTCTGAAGTTTCTCTCTCTGCTAATGGAGTGGAAACATGAGCCAGTTTAAAATTAATGGGCTAATACAATCTGCTAAAATAACGGAGAGAAATTTCAGATAAATGTTAAGCATTCATATCTCACAGCACAACGGGGACTTCTGCGCAGTGAGCCACAACAAGGTCAGCAGATTATTGTAATGCAATTTTTTAGCAGTGGAGTTACTCAGATCTATTGTGCAAAAAGCACAATAGAGTTGGTTAAGTGGATGTATGATTTTTGCAAACTGGTAAACTTGTCTAAACTGATGGGGATGACTGTATTTCTACAATAAAAGAAGGCTAGTATTAAGTTCTCGTGCTACTTAGAAGAGAAACAAGAGAATGTGTCACAATTATTCCTTAGCAGGAGTGCACCGTGCACTGGCAGACCAAAACACCGCACTGCTGCACCTGCCCAAATTTGATCATTTCAGTATTCAGTTGAACAGTTTAAATTGTTTACCAAGTTTCAGTTTCAAGTTCTTCAAACTGAGCTCTTCTGAAAAGATTGTGGTGGCATCAGCCTATTGCCATGTTGAATATGGAAACCAGTCCATTGGGGTAATACAGGTAGACTATCCTTTATCCGAAAACCTCGGGACCAGCTGTGTTTCGGTTTTCGGAGAATTTCGGATTTCGGAAGGTGGGTCGGCGGGGGGTCGTGCGCACGACTTACCCCTGCCGACCCCCCCACCAACCCCCGCCGACTTGCGGTCGGGGTCGGTGGGGGTTGGGGCCGGCGGGGGTCCGCGGGGTGGTCGGCGGGGGTCGGGGCCGGCGGGGGTCTGTGGGGGGGGTCCGCGGGGGGTCGTGCGCACGACTTACGCTGGACTTACGCTGAACGAAAAAACCTTCGGTTTTTAGAGGGTTTTGGTTTTCGGAAGTTCGGATAAAGGGTAGTCTACCTGTAGTCCTAAGTTTCTATTCTGCAAAACCAAAATGTTGATGACATACAGGAAACTCTTTGGTATCCGGCACCGACGGGACCGGCGTGTTGCCGGTTGATCAAAAATTCCGGATGACGGAGAGGGTTATCTACCGAGGCTATTTTTAACAAAGAAAGATTTAAAAAAATCAAGAAATGTGCAGTATACAGTAATTGGGTACTCACCTGCAGAATGTTGTGTTAAATGGATGGTGGAAGATGCTTGATTAAGTACAGTACTGCCAGTTGAGGGTAGTGCAATGCAATGACTACCAGCAGCATGGGAGACACACAGTACCCCTGTAAAATGGCGGCTCAGAAGAGACGACCGGTAGCGCGGGAGAGTCAGACTCCTGTTACAGGGGTATTGAGGTGTTCCGAGTTCTGACAGCGCCAAGAAGCCGAGTAGTGGCAGTTTGGAGAACTACCCCCACTGACTAACTTGGCCACCACGGGAGACTCGGACTCGGCAACATTGCCGGTTATTGAGGTGCTGTTTTCGGAGTGAGAATTTTGCCGGTTAATAGAGAATTCCGGATATTTAGGTGCCATTTAAACGAGAGTTTCCTGTACATTATTAACTACTTCTTTGTGCTATTGCAGATAGTAACAGAGATGTAACAAGCCCAAATAAAATGTACAAACATTTTCCCTTCCCACCACCTCCTTGCTTCCACATGGTTCAGAAAGTTAAGTAGCTAAGCTGTACAAAGCAGAAGGGTTCCAGTTTGATTTTTCAGTTTGTACTAAGCTAGCTAATCTTACCTGGGACAGTGTTACTGCTACAATTGTCTTTATCACCCCTCGGCTAGGATTTCTAGTCCTGACTGCATTCCAGAGCCTTTTGCTGGAAGTGTGTGGACATCAGGTGAGGACAGAATAACACCTGTAAGCAAAGGCCTGTTAACATCTCTTTCCTCAGCAACTGTCTCCGGTTGGTTCCCCTTGTCCTCACCTTTCACCCCAGCAGCCGCCACATTCAACGGATCATCCTCCGCCATTTCCGCCACCTCCAACATGATCCCACCACCAAACGCATCTTCCCCCTGCCTCCCCTTTCAGCATTCCGAAGGGACCGCTCCATCTGCGACACCCTGGTCCACTCCTCAATCACCCCCAACAGCCCTTCCCCTTCGCCCGGCACCTTCCCGTGCAAGCGCAGGAGATGCAACACCTGCCCTTTTACCTCCTCCCTTCCCACTGTCCAGGGTCCCAAACACCCCTTCCAGGTGAAACAGCGATTTACTTGTACTTCTTGCAATTTAGTATACTGTATTCGCTGCTCACGATGCGGCCTCCTCTACATTGGGGAAACCAAACGCAGATTGGGCGACCGCTTTGCGGAACACCTCTGTTCAGTCCGTAAGGGTGACCCTGAGCTTCCGGTCGCCTGTCACTTTAATTCTCCGCTTCACTCCCACTCTGATCTCTCTGTCCTCGGCCTCTTACATTGTTCCAATGAAGCTCAACGTAAGCTCAAGGAACAGCACCTCATCTTTCGTTTAGGCACTTTACAGCCCTCTGGATTCAACATTGTGTTCAACAATTTCAGACTATAACCCCTGCCCCCATTTTTCAGGCTGTATGATTCTGTCATCCCCATTTGCAACATTTAATCTTTCCTGCCGCCTACCCTAGCACAGACTGTTCCTTCAGATCCTCCCCTCCCTCCCCACCACCCCTCTCCCTGCCTCTGCACCTGCTTAAAAGCTGTTACATCTCTAGCCTTTTCCAGTTTTGAATAAGGGTCCCCGACCTGAAACAGTAACTCTGTTCCTCTCTCCACGGATGTTGCCTGGCCCGCTGAACGCTCCCAGCATTTTCTGTTGTTATACCTGTTAACATCCATTGTCTAGATTCAAAAATGCAAAAAGAAAATCACGGGCACTCTCCAAGGAAATGATGAGCTGCTGGGAGATGCAGCTACACCATTAGCGCCGAAGTCTATGAAGTATTGTTAGTTGGATCAGGTATTGGAGGATTATTGACGTCTATGAAATTTACTCTGGTTAGAAATCTATGCTTTTAGGAAAATGTGGATCAGAGGGAATAAAGTTGGCAGAATTAGGAGGGGGCGGGCAGACACTTTGTTAATTCATGTTTATGGGATGTGGGCGTCACTGGCAAGGCCAGCATTTATTGCCCATCCCTAATTGCCCTTGAGAAGGTGGTGGTGAGCCGCCTTCTTGAACCGCTGCAGTCCGTGTGGTGAAGGTACTCCCACAGTGCTGTTAGGTAGGGAGTTCCAGGATTTTGACCCAGCGACGATGAAGGATCGGTGATATACTTCTAGGTCAGGATGATGTGTAACTTGGAGGTGGTGGTGTTCCCATGCACCTGCTGTCCTTGTCCTTCTAGGTGGAAGAGGTCGCGGGTTTGGGAGGTGCTGCTGAAGAAGCCTTGGCGAGTTGCTGCAGTGCACCTTGTAGATGGCACACACTGCAGCCACGATACGCCGGTGGTGGAGGTAGCGGATGTTTAAGGTGGTAGAGGGGGTGCCAATCAAGTGGGCTGCTTTGTCTTGGATGATGTCGAGCTTCTTGAGTATTGTTGGAGCTGCACTCCTCCAGGCAAATGGAAAGTATTCCATCACACTCCTTACTTGTGCCTTGTAGATGGTAGAAAGGCTTTGGGGAGTCAAGAGGTGAGACACTAGCTGCAGAATACCTAGGCCTAGAAATTGGGTTGGGGCGCCAAAGTGGCGCAAAAGTCGCCTGAGCGCAGGATTTAGCGCAGCGATCGGAGTGATACCGATCGCCAGAAATTCAGTTTCAGTGCCCCTCGAGGGAGACGGGGCGAGGCTCGAGGCGCTCCACATCCCTCTTAGGGCGCTGAAACTGATTATCGCAGCGCAACATGCCGCAGCGCCACACGCTGCGGCACGGCACACTGCGGTACTGCAGGCCTTCCTCCCACTGTTAAGGGGGAGGTGCCTGCAACAGCGCGATCCCCGATCGCGAGTGCTGGCAAATGAGCCCGGCACCAAGGAGAAGTGCCGGGCTCTCGGGAAACAGCCGGCAATGCCGCCGGGGGGGGGGGGCGGGGCTAGGAGGCCGGGGACGGAGGTGCTGGCAGGCGGCCGCCGAAAAAGCGGCCACACCGCACCTCCACCTTAACTTGCGCCGCTGCTGGCACAGTAAGGCCCCGTGAACCGGGCGCGGGTAGCGAGCGGCGCAACTGTGGCGTTCGCTACCAAATATCGCGAACGGGGCATGAATGGGGTGCTGCGCATACCGATGACGTCATCGGTGGCGGCGCAGCGCAAATGCCTAACGCCACCATTAGCGCCCCTACTGAATATCGCCGGAAACACAGCCAGTGGCGCTACAGCCACTGACTGCCTCTTTAGGCGCTAACAGGTGCCGCTACTCACCCAATTTCTCCCCCCTAGTCTCTGACCTGCTCTTGTTTCCACAGTATTTATGTGGCTGGTCCAGTTAAGTTTCTGCTCAATGGTGACCCCCCAGGATGTTGATGGTGGGGGATTCAGTGATGGTAACGTCATTGAATGTCAAGGGGCAGTGTTTAGACTCTTGCTTGTTGGAGATAGTCATTGCCTGGCACTTCTGTGGCGCGAATGTTAGCTGCCACTTAACAGCCCAAACCTGAATGTCGTCCAGGTCATGTTGCATGCTGGCATGGACTGCTTCATTATCTGAGGAGTTGCGAATGGCACTGAACACTGTGCAATCAGCAGCGAACATCCCCATTTCTGACCTTATGTTGGAGGGAAGGTCATTGATGAAGCAGCTGAAGATGGTTGGGCCTTGGACACTGCCCTGAGGAACACCTGCAGTGATGTCCTGGGACTGTGATGATTGACCTTCAATCACCACAACCATCTTCCTTTGTGCTAGGTATGACTCCAGCCAGTGGAGAGTTCTCCCCCTGATTCCCATTGACTTCAGTTTTACTAAGGCTCCTTGATGCCACACTCGGTCAAATGCTGCCTTGATGTCAAGGGCAGTCACTCTCACCTCACCTCTGGAATTTAGCTCCTTTGACCATGTTTGGACCAAGGCTGTAATGAGGTCAGCAACCGAGTGGTCTTGGCGAACTCAAACTGAGCATCAGTGAGCAGGTTATTGGTGAGCAAGTGCCGCTTGATAGCACTGTCGATGACACCTTCCATCACTTTGCTGATGATTCAGAGTAGACTGATGGGGCGGTAATTGGCCAGATTGGATTGTCCTGCTTTTTGTGGACCGGACACACCTGGGCAGCTTTCCACATTGTCAGGTAGATGTCAGTGTTGTAGCTGTACTGGAACAGCTTGGCTAGAGGCGTGGCTAGTTCTGGAGCACAAGTCTTTAGCATGATAGCCAGGATTTTGTCAGGGCCCATAGCCTTTGCTGTATCCAGTGCGCTCAGCCGTTTCACGTGGAGTGAATCGAATTGGCTGAAGACTGGCTTCTGTAATGGTGGGACCGCAGGAGGAGGCTGATATGGATCATCCACTCGGCACTTCTGGCTGAAGTTGGTTGCAAACGCTTCAGCCTTGTCTTTTGCACTCACGTGCTGGGCTCCACCATTATTGAAGATGGGGATATTCATGGAGCCTCCTCCTCCCGTTAGTTGTTTAATGGTCCACCACCATTCACAACTGGATGTGGCAGGACTGCAGAACTTTGATCTGATCCGTTGATTGTGGGATCACTTAGCCCTGTCTATAGCATGCTGCTTCCGCGTTTTAGCATGCATGTAGTCCTGTGTTGCAGCTTCCCCAGGTTGGCACCTCACTTTTAGGTACGCCTGGTGCTGCTCCTGGCATGCTCTTCTATACTCCTTATTGAACCAGGGTTGGTCCCCTGACTTGATGGTAATGGTAGAGTGAGGGATATGCCAGGCCACGAGGTTACAGATTGTGGTGGAATACAATTCTGCTGCTGCTGATGGCCCACAGCGCCTCGTGGATGCCCAGTTTTGAGCTGCTAGACCTGTTCTGAATCTATCCCATTTAGCATGGTGGTAGTGCCACACATGATGGAGGGTGTCCTCAGTGTGAAGACGGGACTTCGTCTCCACAATGACTGACTGTGCGGTTGTCACTGCTACCAATACTGTCAGGTAGATTGGTGAAGACGAGGTCAAGTAGGTTTTTCCCTCGTGTTGGTTCTCTCACCAGCTGCCGCAGGCCCAGACTCGGCCAGCAGTGGTGCTACCGAGCCACTCTTGGTGATGGACATTGAAGTCCCCACCCAGAGTACATTCTGCGCCTTTGCTACTCTGTGCTTCTTTCAAGTGGTGTTCAACATGGCGGAGTACTGATTCATCAGCTGAGGGAGGGTGGTAGGTGGTAATCAGCAGGAGGTTTCCTTGCCCATGTGCCATGAGACTTCATGGGGTCCGGAGTCAATGTTGAGGACTCCCAGGGCCACTCTTTCCCAACTGTATACCACTGTGCCGCCACCCCTGGTGGGTCTGTTCTGCTGGTGGGACAGGACGTACCCAGGGAGGGTGATGGAGGAGTTTGGGACATTGGCTGAAAGGTATGATTCTGTGTGTATGACTATGTCCGGCTGTTGCTTGACTAGTCTGTGGGACAACTCTCCCAATTTTGGCACAAGTCCCCAGATGTTGGTGAGGAGGACTTTGCAGGGTTGACTGGGCTGGGTGTGCCGTTGCCGTGTCCGTAGCCGGTGCCGAGTGGTCATTTTTATTATTTGGTTTCAGTAGCGGTTTGTTACAACTGCGTGGCTTGCTAGGCCATTTCAGAGGGCAATTAAGAGTCAACCACATTGCTGTGGGTCTGGAGTCACATATAGGCCAGACCAGGTAAGGATGGCAGATTTCCTTCCCTAAAGGACATTAGTGAACCAGATGGGTTTTTACGACAATCCGATAAGTTTCATAGTTAGTATTACTGATACTAGTAATTTTTCCAGATTTATTTAATTAACTGAATTTAAGTTCCCCAGCTGCCCTGGTGGGATTTGAACTTTGGATCATTAGTCCAGGCCACTGGATTCCTAGCACAGTGACATTACCACTACGCTACTGTTCCCAACTGACACTGACTTAGAATATCGTGTAAATCCCTAAAGGGGATGTCCAGTGCATAGAAATGAACTATAAACTATCTGAATGCTGGAAGTATTCTACATTTATACTACTGCGGTGATGGTTAGTTCAGGGCTCAAGATCCTAAACTGCTCATTTAAATTCCACATAGCGGTTAGCAAACTATTTGGAGGTTTGCAGTTATTGCAGACGGGCTGATTTCCTGTTGCTGGGTGGTTAACCTACTTCATAGAAATGAAATTGAAGATATGTCAGTATTTGCATCACTTGCAAATAAAATAAACGCAGAACTTTTCTGGGTGTCAGTGTGGTTTTCTGTTTAGGCAACTGGTTGATATGTGCTGATCATCTGGACCAGTTTATGGAAACAGCTTTAAAACTTTTATGCTATGCATTTTTTGACCACCGAGTGTCATCATATCTTCGCGTATGCTATTTGGGAACGAGTGGCCCAGTATTTGTATCTGCTGTGCAACCTCTCTACAGTGGACTGCACATAAAGAATCTCTATAATGAATGAATTCCAATGTCCCAATTCTCTTCCCATGTAACAAAATGGACTAACACCGAAAATCGATTCCAAGCCATTTATGATGGGATTTTTCCCTCTCTCCTCCTCGACTCCATTTTTAAGTTATTTCCTCAGCTCTAATTGTTCAGATCTCCTTTTACTAAGTGCCACTCTATAATTGAGCAGGAAGCCTGCGCCTCGGTCTCTGCCCTCGGCTACTCTTGATTCACCTGCTCAAAGGTTCCCAGGAGCGGGTGACAATAATACAGCTGGTTTCACTTGTCTCACTGTATTGAGAGCACTTGGCTATTGCTTCCTGTAATATTTGAGATCAGGGACGCACCATGTCAGTAACTTTGGGTATGAATCCATCACCACTCCTTGGCGCAGTAGGTTGAAGCACCATATCTATTGTTACTTTGCCACCTTCTTCGCCCATGTATAGTAAATTCTTTTGTACCATTCTCCATAAGGAGAAGTAAATGTGCTTCGCTCCAGTTATAAAATGTTAGTTACTATTTCTATACTGACTGAAACTCTTGATTTATGTTTTGCTTAAACCATGCTTTCTACTTTATCCAAATTGAACTATAATCTAGAGGATCAGTTTTTTTACTTGTAGTTATCTCGAGGCAGGCTGACAATTTAGTGAAGCAAAGGATATAGAACAACCATAAGTCCGAAAATGATTGCTGACTGCAAGCTTTCTTTAAAGTTTCCTTTATCAGTTAGTTTCAGGATTACACTTTGCTATCTCCTCAGTTTTCATCAAGCTGTCAGCATTTGCTGATTGCCAACCCACTCTATAAAGCTGCTGCCAACTGTCAATCCTTGACTAGCATTGCAGACCATGCAATATACTGGCTGTATGTACCCAAGTAAAAAAATTCATTGTAGAAGTCTTTTGTTGCCATGTTCCTTGAGAGGATGCATTCCCACTCTGAATCCAAACTGTTCTGCACTCTGACACTGCAGTTACTGGGTATGTGTAGCCTGTATCCAGCATTAAGGACAGACCTGTCACTGGAATGTAGCTTAGTGAGACTCCCTAGAGAAGGAAGCCTCATTTTGCTTCTTTTGGAGTCAGTTTGGGCCCTGGCACCCAATTTACACTGACTAAAAATTGAGTAGCGGCTAACTTCGCCGGGGCGCTACTTTTAGCGCCCCCGCGCCCGAAATTGAGTGGTAGCGCCCCAAGAGGGTAGCGGGGCGCTGCAAAGGAATATCGCTGCGGCACATCGTGCCATGCCGCACGGTATTGCAGGCCTTCCTCCCCTTTTTAAAGGGGCGGGGCCTTGAACAGCGTGACCCGGGGCCCAGCTGGGCCCCCGGGTATCGTGAGTGCTGGCAAAAGAGCCTGGCACTCAAGAGAAGTGCTGGGCTCATGGAGCGCAGCCAGCACTCCACGGGGGGGCGGGTAAAGAGGCCGGGAACGTGAGCGGAGGCAGGTGCTGGCAGGCAACCGGCAACAAAAATGGCCGCCCGCACCTCGCCTTTAAATAGCGTCGCCCCGGCCGCAGGTAGGCCTCCCTGACCCCATCGGAAATGGCGTCTGGTGGTAAGTCGGGGGGCGCTCCTGAAGATCGCAAACGGTTAGCGCCGCCGCTAACCTCCCACTGAATTTCGCGGGAGGTGTCGGTGGCGCCGCGCCCGGGCGCTATTTGCTTTGCACCCCGTTGGCGCCCTCTTAGGGCACTAACGGGAGTTGCGAAGCAACCCAATTTTTCCCCTACTGAATTTAGCAGTGGTGCGGAGTAGTTTTGTTCCAGTGCTAAATCTGTGTCATGTGAATGCACCCAATTCCAATATCAAGGCACTTTACTCTGCTCTTTAGTAACAAACAACAGCCATAACCATTAGGAAGATAAAATATTTAGAATACAGAACAAACTGCCGGAACAAACTGCCGGAAGTGAATTTAGGGTAGCAATTATATCGCTTTGCTTCTGCTGATGTTAATGAACTACTCGAGCTGTGATATTCTGCTTTAAGACTTCATTCTTCTCCTCTCTCTCGCTCTTTCTCTTTTCTACTGTGTCTAGTAGCACATGAGACAACCCATTTCTTCCACTGCTTTACATCCAGCAGATTGTGCCCAGGATTTTTTTGTAACAAAGCCCTTTTTATGTGGATCTGACGCCACTCCACTCCACTGCCACCTGCTGGATGTGAACCCAGTATTCAGAAGACAAAGCTCTGGGGGGAAAAATTGGGTTGCTTTGTGCCTCTCGTTAGCGCAAAGCAACTAGCGCCCGGGCACAGCGCCACTAACGCCTCCTGCAAAATTCAACAGGAGGTTAGTGGCGGCGGTAGCTGGTAGTGTGGCGCTGCGCCTTCGGCGATGACTTCGGTCACGCCCCCTGACCTACCGTTGAACGCTATGTCCGACAGGGTCGGGGCGGTGCTAATTAAAGGGCAGGTGCTGGGTGGCCTTTATTTTTGGGCCGCCTGCCAGCACCTGCCCACTCCCGCTTCTTCATGCAGGGTGCTGGCCACAATCGGTCAGCCCAGCACTCCTCTTGTTTTCCCGGTACCCCGCTCCCCGGTAGTCCAGCAGGGCCCCTGTGCGCGCTGTGCTAGGCCCCTCCCCTTTAATCAGGGGAGGGAGGCCTGTAATACCGCGGCGCGACGTGTTGACGCGTGTGGCGCTGCTGCACGTAGCGCCGTGATATTGAATGGTAGCGCCCCAGGAAGGAGGGGGGAGCGCTTCCAGTAGCGCCCCGCCTCATGACTCAATTTACGGCTTGGGGGTGCTAACTTTTTCGGGGCGCTAAAAGTAGCGCGACCAAATTTTTCCCCCTGGTCTCATCACTAGGGTTACTATGGAGGGAAGCCACTCTGTTCCCATCGGCTGCAAGCAGCCCCCTGGAAGTATCCACTCATCTCCGTTTGCCAGCACACTGTGGAGTGGGGCTCGAGCTCATAACCGTATACGTCATATTTTCTTGTTTCGGAGTGCAAAGACTATTTTTCCTGGTAAATTCTATTTCTGATAGATAACTATTGCCTGTGCTCCTGTGCTGTAACATAACTATTAGCCTTCATCACAAATGGTCGTCACATGAACAAAAGCAACTCACCCCAACAAAATACAAGTTATGGAAACCATGGAAGAAAAGGGTTTTTACAAAATAACAGGCCTATGTCTGTGCTGTAGATTCTATGTAACATGTTTTTGTTCATCCCTAATCATCAGTGTTCTATAGTAATAAACATATTTATAACAAAGTAGTTGCAAAGTAACAACTAATATATTCTTTAAATAAAAGGTGTATGTATATATGTGTGTGTAATCCTGATAATTGTCTATAAAATGTAGAATCTGTGTCTGATAAGTAGTTGTATATTGTCTTGATAAGGTCACAGCTAAACAACTTTTCTGTAAATTAGGGTCACAACACTATATGGCAATGAGAGTCTCTGAAGCTCATCAGCTGAAGGATGGAAGCCACCAGACGGCGCAGGAGCCAGATTTTGGGAAGACTTTAAAGGACTTGCCGAGGTAATGTGCAAGGCAGAATGATCATTGTTTAATTGTATCTGTAAGCTGCAATAATCCTTGTTTATAAAACATCTGTAATATCCTTTTTGCAAAGATCCTGCTAACTTGACAAATTCTAAATCCCTCACCAAGAGATTCCTGTGTGTTTAGGCCAATATATAAGTGGCAATCATCAGCAGTCACTAGACAAAACAGGTACTTAAACCTCCCCCCCCCACCCTGTCTCCAGCTTTTTCCAGTTCTGATGAAGGGTCCCAGACCGGAAACGTTAACTCTGTTTCTCGCTCCGCGGATGCTGCCTGGCCTGCTGAGTATTTCCAGCATTTTCTGTTGTTATTTCAGATTTCCAGCATCCGCAGTATTTTGCTATTGTATAGGTACTTAAACTAACTGAGTTGTCACCATTACTCTTGTACAAATTTCAACTTAAGCCCTGTAAAAGACCCATGATGAGGATCTACATTTTTCCTTGTAAAGTTTCCCCCCCCCCCCCCTAATTTTCTCCCTTACCCCGCGGAAAGTGCTGAGGCCACATTTCCTAGGTACAGTTCCATGGGCACGGTTGGGGTGGGGCGAGGGTTAATATTCCACTTTTGCAGTTCTGGTGCCACTAGTGGCGCATGTCATGAAATTACACACAGCCAGTCCATAATTCTCCATCAATTAGCCAGGATTATTACCCCCAGATGCCTTCTGGTACCCCATTCTTCATGTGAGTCTAGACAGTGTGTGCTGGCAGGCTATTCAACTTTGGGGAGTATCACATTTGAGACTAATCATCTTCTCATCTGAAGCCCACACACATGCACTTTCCAGCACGGGTAACTGGACAATGATCAGAAGCAAGAACCATGGCAATTTTTAATTCTGGTTATTTTCCATCAAATTTTGTGAGGTCGATTTTAACCCTCCCACTTGGCGGGAATGCTACAGATGGGGTAGTGGATAAGATTGCGGGAGGTCACACCGCATTGCCTCCCGCCATTGTAATGTACCTCAAAGCAGGCAAGGGTGGCCAGCCCATCCGGGGCAGGCGGGGGCCTACTTTACATGGAAAAGTTGTGGTCTGATGACTTATTTGGCATCACAATATAATTTCTACTCGGGGGGGGGGGGGGGGGGGTTCAAGAGACCCGCATGGGGACAAACCCAATAGCTTGACCATGGTGGGAGTCTGCAGAGTGGGCAGAAGAGGCCAAGGTAACTTGAATTTTTTTTTAGCATTTAAGTGCAATCCTTGTGGGCCAGGAGGAGCAGGACTGCTCTCCTGGCACCACAAGGAGTCACTGGCCTCCCCAGCCCTAGCCTTGTTTCCCACTCCCAGTGCTGTGATCTCCTCACCAATGCCCCTACCCAGCACTAACTCCACGCAGGGACCATCCCCTTGCGTCCCCAGTGTCCTTGGGCTCCAGTTCTCCAGCCCTGATGTCACTCACGCTGCTTTCAGGTGGAAGATAGTGCTGGAATATTTTGCATAGAATATGCAGCACAGAAACAGGCCATTTGGCCCAACTAGTCAGTGCAGTGTTTATACTACACAGTTCTCCTCCCATTCTATCTACCTCATCTCAGCCTTTCAACATAATTTTCTATTCCTTTTTCTCTGATGTACTCATCTAGTGTTCTTTTGGAAGCATCTAAGCTATTTGCTTCAACTACTTCCTGTGGGAGTGAGTTCCACATTCTAACCACTCTGATTGAACAAATTCCTCCTTATTTCCCTATTGGATTTATTACTAACTATCTTGTATTTATGGCCTGTAGTTTTGGATTCTCCCACAAGTGGAAACATTTCCTCACCAGCTACCCTGTCCAACCCATTCATAATTTTAAAGACCTCTATCAGGTCTCCTCTAAGCCCCAATCTGTTCAATCTTTCCCAATAGCTGCAATCTCTCAGTTCTGGTATAATTCTTGTAAATCTTTTTTGCACTTTCTTCAGTGCTTCCATGTCCTATTTATAGTATGGAGACCAGAACTGTGCACAGTACTCTAGTGTGGCCTGACCAGGGTCCTATACAAGTTTAACATAACTTCACTACTTTTGAATTTTGTACCCTTAGAAATAAATCCCAGTGCTTTGTTTGCATTTTTAATTGCTTTGCTGATCTGCGATGCTGCTTTTAATGATTTGTTCACCTTTATCCCAAGATCCTTTTGTTCTTCTACCCCATTCAGTATATTATTTTCTATGGTGTAGGTGATGTTACTATTTTTCCTACCAAAGTGCATCACCTCACATTTATCCATGTTAAAGTTCATTTGCTATTTAACTACCCATTCTGCAGGTTTTCGAATGTCGTTTTACATAGAAATATAGAAGATAGGAGCAGGAGTAGGCCATTCGGCCTCTCGAGCCTGCTCCGCCATTCAATGAGATCATGGCTGATCATCCAAATTCAGTACCCTGTTCCTACCTTCTCTCCATATCCCTTGATCCCTTTAGTCTTAAGGAATATATCCAACTCCTTCTTGAATATATTTAATGAATTGGCCTCAACTGCCTTCTGTGGTAGAGAATTCCACAGGTTCACCACTCTCTGGGTGAAGAAATTCCTCCTCATCTCTGTCCTAAATGGCTTACCTTTTATCCTTAGAGTCTTGTCTTGTATTATGTTGCATTCTTCCTCCATGTTCGTTATACCCCCCAGTTTGGTATCATCTGCAAATTTTAATAATGAGTTATTGTTCCTAAGCCCAAATCATTAATGTAAATTATGAATAACAGTAGTCCCAGCACTGATTCTTCTGAAACATTGCTTTCTACCTTCCTCCAATCTGAATAACTACCCCTTTACCCCTATTCTCTGCTTTCTATTTTTTAGCCAATTTGGTATCCATCCAGTTATTTTCCCTCCGACTCCACACACCCTACCTAACCTTTGTCATGAGCCTACTGTTTATAGAGCGTACCCTATTGAAGGTTATTAAAGATTATTAAATGTGTCCCAGCAGTTAAAATGGCCTGGGCTTCACTTTGAGCTCCCACAAGGGTTTCCCTGCCATCCTCCACCCCTCCTGCCCCAAACATGCCTCAGAATTAAAATGGACCTTGTATCCCACGCGCCTCCCCCCCGCCCCACCTCCGCTCTAATTTTTTTTCTTTCCTCTCCTCTCCTCCCTTCCTAAGTGCAGAGATGTTGAAATGAATGGCACCCTGGGGACGTCAGCCATGGCGGTAACGCTGTCCCCGATGTGGACTTCCTTGGGAAAACAAACATTTTCTCGTGAGGGGTGGCATTGGTGGCAGTGCAGAGCAGTGACCGAATCGAGTGAACGCATCGGGGAGCACCTCCTGCCAGCGGGAGGTCAGAAGGCCCCTAGACTTTAAGGCTAGTAGGGCGGCCTTCCAAACTGTTGCATTCTCTCTTTCCACCTGTCCGTTCCCCCGGGGGTTGTAACTGGTGGTCCTGCTTGTGGCTATACCCCTAGCGAGCAGGTACTGGCGGAGTTCGTCGCTCATAAACGATGAGCCCCGGTCGCTATGGATATAGCTGGGGAAACCGAACAGGGTGAAGAGGCTGTTCAGACATTAATGACCGTGGCACTGGTCATGTCCGGGCAGGGGATAGCAAACGGGAGTACTCGTCAATGATGTTGAGGAAGTACACATTGCGGTCGGAGGAGGGGAGAGGCCCTTTAAAATCGACGCTCAGGCGTTCGAAAGGGCGAGTGGCTTTTATCAGGTGGGCTCTGTCTGGTCTATAAAAGTGCGGTTTGCACTCGGCGCAGACTTGGCAGTTCTTGGTCATGGTCCTGACCTCCTCAATGGAGTAAGGCAGGTTGCGGGCCTTGATGAAGTGGAAGAACCTGGTGACCCCCGGGTGGCAGAGGTCATTGTGGAGGGCCCTCAGCCTATCGATCTGCGCGCTGGTGCAGGTGCCACGCGATAGGGCATCTGGGGGTTCATTGAGCTTCCCAGGCCGGTACAAGATCTCGTAATTGTAGGTGGAAAGTTCGATTCTCCACCTCAAGATCTTGTCATTTTTGATTTTGCCCCTCTGCTTGTTGTTGAACATAAAAGCAACTGAACGCTGGTCAGTGAGCAGGGTAAATCGTTTTCTGGCCAGGTGGTGCCTCCAATGACGCACAGCCTCCACAATAGCCTGGGCCTCCTTCTCGACCGCGGAGTGTCTGGTCTCCGGGCCCTGGAGGGTTCGTGAGAAGAATGCCACAGGTCTCCCCGCCTGATTAAGGGTGGCGGCCAGAGCGAAGTCGGACGCATCGCTTTCCACCTGGAAGGGGATGGATTCGTCCACTGCGTGCATGGTGGCTTTGGCAATGTCCTCCTTGATACGGTGGAAGGCCGAGCGGGCCTCTGCCATCAGGGGAAAAGAGGTGGATTTGATCAGCGGACGGGCTTTGTCTGCATAGTAGGGGACCCACTGGGCGTAGTAGGAAAAAAACCCTAGGCACCTCTTCAGAGCTTTTAGGCAGTGGGGCAGTGGGAGTTCCATAAGGGGACGCATCCGGTCCGGGTCGGGACCGATGACCCCGTGTTCCACAACACAGCCAAGGATGGCGAGGCGGTCTGTGCGGAATATGCACTTCTCCTTGTTATATGTCAGGTTCAGGAGTTGGGCGGTGCGGAGGAATTTCTCGAGGTTTGCGTCATGGTCCTGCAAGTCATGGCCGCAGATGGTCACATTGTCTAGGTAAGGGAAAGTGGCCTGCAGCGCGTTTTGATCGACCATCCGGTCCATCTCCCTTTGGAAGATGGAGACCCCGTTGGTAACACCAAAGGGAACCCTAAGGAAGTGATAGAGGCGGCCATTTGCCTCAAAAGCAGTATACTGGCGGTCTTCGGGGCGGATGGGGAGCTGGTGGTATGCTGATTTCAGGTCAATGGTCGAAAAGACGCAGTACTGCGCGATCTGGTTGACCATGTCAGCTATGCGGGGGAGTGGGTAGGCGTCCAGCAGGGTGTAGCGGTTTATTGTTTGGCTGTAGTCGATGACCAGGCGTCGTTTCTCGCCGGTCTTAACGACCACAACCTGGGCTCGCCAGGGGCTGGAGCTGCCCTCAATAATCCCCTCCTTCAGGAGCCGCTCCACTTCGGTTTTGATGAAAACCCTGTCCCCGGCACTGTATCGCCTGCTCTTTGTGGCGATGGGCTTACAGTCGGGGGTGAGGTTAGCAAACAGTGGGGGGGGTGGGACTCTGAGTGTGGAGAGGTTGCATCTGGTGCGCGGCGGGCAATTTGGAGGCTGCTGGCTGCGGACTGTGAGTGGGGGGAGGGGGCCACCGTACGCCATCGTAACGCTTTTGAGGTGGCACTGGAAATCCAACCCCAGTAGAACGGCAGCGCAAAGTTGGGGCAGGACCAGGAGTTTAAAATTATTGAACACAGTCCCGTCTACTACTAGTGTCACCACGCAGTAGCCGCCAATGTCCGCTGACTGGGACTCGGCAGCCATAGAAATCCGCTGGTGCGCAGGCAGGACTGGGAGAGAGCAACGCCGCACCGTGTCGGGGTGGATGAAGCTCTCTGTGCTCCCGGAGTCAAAAAGGCAGTTTATTGCATGGCCGTTTACCTTAACGTGCGGTCTCGTTTGGTCCAGCGTAACTGAGGCCAGCGTAGGGGTCGGTGTGTCGCTGCGGGTATCAGATGGGGGGGGGGTTGGCGGCCTGCTGCGTCCCGGCTGGTGTCCAAGATGGCGGCGTCCATGATTCCCATGTGGCTGGAGTCGTCCAAGATGGCTGCTGCTGCGGTGGTTCGCACATGGCTGGGGAGGCCCAAGATGGCGGCCCGCACGGCCCACACACGGCGCTGTTGGGGGCCCAAGATGGCGGCTCGCACGGCCCACACGCGGCGCTGCTGGCGTTCGGGGTGGCTTTGGCCTTGCAGACGCTAGCGTAGTGTCCCTTTTTCCCGCAGCCCGAGCAGGTCGCATTCTTCGCCGGGCAGCGCCCTCTGGGGTGTTTGGCCTGGCCACAGAAGTAGCATTTCTGGCCTTGGGATACTGCTGTCTGGCTTTGGGACACTGCTGCGGTGGTTGGGCCGTTGTTGGGCTGTGGCTGGGGTGGCACGGTGCTATGGGGCTGTCCTACCGTGTCCCAGGTTGTCGTTCCCCGCGGCGTCCACGGTGCAGAGGAGTAGGCATCCATGCCCCGGTAGGCTGCGTCCAGCGTTAGTGCGATTTTGGAGGCTTTGTCGAGGGTGAGGTCACTCTGCTCCAGCAGTCGCTGTCGGGTGTAGTTGGACCTGTGGCCCGCTACGAAGGCATCCCGGATCAGTTCCTCCGTGTACTTAGTGGGCGTTACCGCCTTACACCCACAGGCCCAGCCAAGCACGGACAGTGCTTGGAGGTATTCCTCAGTCGATTCCCCAGGTTGTTGCTTGCGACTCCCCAGGAGGTGCCTGGCGTAAACTTCGTTCACAGGGCGCGTGTACTGGGTCTTGAGGAGCTGGAGGGCGGCTGTGTACGAGGTCGCGTCCCGGATGACTGAGTACACTCGGTGGTTCACCTTGGAGATCAGGACAGACAGTTTGTTCGCATCCGTTACGACCGCAGTGGAGGCAGTCAGGAATGCCTCGAAGCACATGAGCCAGTGAGCAAACTTGGTGGAAGCGTCCGCTTCCCGACTGTCCAGGTCCAGGCATGCTGGTGTGAGGATCTTCTCCATTATAAAAAATTTAGTTAATAAAATTGATGCGCCATCAATTACTCAAAAGACTGAGGTTAAGCGAGTAACAACCAGGCTTTTATTAACTAAAGAATGAAGGTCTAGTCTCGAGTGGTCGACCCGTCCAGAATACTAAGGGACTGGGAGGTAGTCACTTATATACCTGGAATAGTGGGAGGAGTCAGCCGAGGCATGTCCAGACCTGTACCTAGTGGAATACACATACACATACAGACAGGTATAACAGTGGTTTACCACACACCCCCATTGTGCTGACTGCAGACTAGGACCTTCTGGTCAGTATGGTTGAGTGTTCCATTAGACAGTATCTTTACGCACTGGGCTGTTTGGTGGAGCTACAAAACATTTACTGTGATTCTATAGTGCAGCATCACAATTTAAGAATGAAGTGAAATGCTCCTGGGATGCTGGTTAATGGCAATCTGGAATTGCAGGGTAGGAAAGATGTTTGGAATCACAGAATAAAGAACCAGTTAGATCTCAGAACCACATAACCAGGGACCTGTCAGATTTCAGAAATATTTTTGCGGTGTCATGGTCAATCTGACTGAACCAGTCTCGCTCTACAAGAAAATGTTCCATGGCATAGATAGTTCCACACCCACTACATAACCCTAAAATTAAAATTCATAATCTAATCAATGCATTAAAAATTCAACTATTAAGTTTAAAAATGGCACACTGCACCACAATTATAAATTGCATTCCAATGCTAACTCCCTACCTTCTAACACCTCACAAGCATTAGAATGATTCATCCTGTGGGGCCTTTGACTCCACTTCCGCCTCCACCCCCGCTCCAAAAACACACCACCACCTAGCTGGCTGGTTCCCTATATTTGGAAGTCTGATGTATCTGCCTGAAGTAAGCAAACAAAATGTACATCTGCAGGAGTCTGACTCTGATGCAGAAGACTGCATAAATAGGGCTGCAGCATGTGCACAAAGGAATGCTACCTTTCTTCACAAATGGTGATGGCTAAGTGTACACAGGAGTTCTCTGATGAATGAACGAACTTTCATTTCAGCGGCATGAAAGCCTGGAGAAATGGGGCTAGAAGAAAGGGAGAGAACAAGACAGACATGCTGGAGAAAGGAAAAGAAAAGCCTATTAGGGATCCAGTTGTGGAGGAATGGGCAGAGATAGACACTATTTGGGGTGGAGAAGAAAGACTGAAAGAGACCCTATATGAAGGAGGGAGAATGGAAAGATAGATAGAGATCATTTTGAGCAAGGGATGAGAAGGGATGAGAAGGGAAAGAGCCTATTGAGCCAGGACAAAGTGACCCTATTGAGGTACGGAAGCCATTGCTGTTGGGATTCGTGACTTGACATTACAAAACCGCTTATCTGACTTAACATGAACAGTATAGGAGTTTCACTAGTCCACCAATTCTGATGGCAGTAACAACCCATGCGTATCCCATGCGCACCCAATTTAACTCCGTGCAATTAGCACCCTCCTTTTAACCCCCCAGGATCCAAATTTGCTTTTAGTTAGTTAATGCAACACAAACCAGTCAATCCATGCACTGCTATATCATGCATATCTTTCTAAATGCAGTTTATTGTGTGATTTTGAGCAATTGCAATTTGATATCAGTTACTCTTTGGATACTGTAGTATATCTTCAATAAACTTCTTCCATAATTCACAGTGTTTCTTAAAACTTCATTTGCCTACGGCATAGGAAGATGAAGTAATATTTGGGCGCCAGTATGGCACTCCAGCACACCGCTAGCGGTTACACTTGACAATATTTCAGCCAGATTTCAAAAACAACACACATAATAACTTGAGGCAAAAGCAAACATATGTGTGTGTTACTCTAAATGTATCTCTGAAATTTAATTTCAATGTTTAAGCAACCAGATTTTATTTGCCAACGGCTGGAATTAAATGTCAATCTGTGAAAGTAGGAAAAATGCCAGTATTCTCGGAATTAAGGATTTACAGCAACAATAATTTGCATTTATATAGCATCTTTAACGTAGAGAACCACCCCAAGACGGTTCACAGGAACGTAATCAGACAACAATTGATACCGAGCCAAAGAAGGAGATATTGGAGTGGGTGACTAAAAGCTTGGTCAAAGAGGTAGATTTTAAGGAGGGTCTTAAAGGAGGAGAGAGGCAGAGAGGTTTAGGGAGGGAATTCTAAAGCTTAGGGTCTAGGAAGCTGAAGGCTACGGCCGCCAGTGGCAGGGCAAAGGAAGTGAGGTATGCTCAAGAGGCCAGAGTTGGAGGAGCACAGAGGGTTGCAGGGCTAGAGGAAATTACAGAGATAGGGAGGGGTGAGTCCATTGGGGTATTTGAACACGAGGATGCAAATTTGAAAATCGAGGCGTTGGTGGATCCGGAGCCAATATAGGGCAGCAATCACAGGGTGATGGGTGAGTGGGACTTGGTGCGGGTTAGGATACAGGCAGCAGTGTTTTAGATCAGCTCAAGCTTATAGAGGGTGGGGTCAGCCATGAGAGAATTTGAATAGTCGAGTCTGGAGGTAACGGAAGCATGGTGCAGTGCGGAATCACCAGAATGATACTAGGGCTTGAAGTGTTAAATTATCAGGACATGTTGCATAAACTTGGCTTGTATTCCCTTGAGTTTAGAGGGTTGATGAGTGATCTTACTGAGGTATTTTAAATAATACGATTTGATAGGGCAGATATCGAGAAACTATTTCCTCTGGTGGGAGAATCCAGAACAAGAGGGCATAATCTTAACATTAGAGCTAGACCATTTAGGAGAGACATCAGGAAGCACTTTTTCTCACAAAGGGTAGTCAAAATCTGGAACTCACTCCCCCAAAAGGCTGGGTCAATTGTAACTTTCAAGACTGAAGATTGATAGATTTTTTGTTAAGGGCATAGAGGGATATGGAGAAAAGGCGGGTAGATGGAGTTGAGGTACAAATCAGCCATAATCTTTTTGAAAGCTGGAAATTGCTCAAAGGGCTGAATGGCCTAGTCCTGTACCTATATTTCTATGGATGTCAGCCAACATAAGAGGCAGTGGAGGGGTCGAGAGAGGTGGTGGTGAAGTGGAGCTTGGTGTTGTCAAACATGTGGAACCTGACGAATGTCGCTGCCGAGGGGCAGCATGTAGATGAGAAATAGCAGGGGGCCAAGGATAGATCTTCAGTTATTTTGACTTTAATGCTGCATTAATAAAAATTATATATTAAATCTTTATTTTTAATAGCTTCCCATTTCTTTTGCTTTCCTTTTTTATTGTACGGAAAGAGAAAGAATGAGAAAGAAAGAATTCATGAGAGAATTTGATTTTCATCCTACTTACATACCTTAAAACCCGTATCTTTGACCAAGTTTTATTTTGTCCACAGGTCAGCACTGCTATTGCTGAGAAATCCAACGTTCATCTTTCTCTGTCTGTCAGGAGCAACTGAAGCTACTCTGATAGCTGGCATGTCTACATTTGGACCCAAGTTCCTTGAATCCCAGTTTAGTCTGAGTGCCTCACAAGCTGCAACCCTATTTGGTAAGAATGAAATGACATGATCCTTATTGATACTTGGGTCTTCTTTTGCTTCAGCTTTATTAATGGAGCCCAGCGCAGGAAAAGAATATTCACGTTTTATTTCCTAGGCAAATGCTGCACTGCACAAGCCTATGCAAATTGCTAAATGGTTTCTAGGTGTAGATTGGTTGGGATTTGAGCCACTTCATAACCGTCAAGTGAAAATGATGGTGAGGTATACTCCTGCTGCCATCCAAAACATATATTTTTTAAATGCTGGATTTTAGTGTGCTCCATTGTTGGTGTGTATGAAGATATTATGCACTATTTAATAGTCAGTAGCGATTCACTTTAGGTTATGCTTTTTTTTTAAAGTTCTGGGTGACACTAGCAAGTCTGCATTTAGAGTCTTTTGAAGGTGATGGTGGACCTTCTCCTTAAACTACTGTAGCCCTTGTGGTGATGGCACTCCCACAATGTTGTCGAATAGGGAATTCCAGGATATTAACCCAGTAACGATGAAGGAATGGCTGTATATGTCCCAATCCGGAAGGTGTGTGACTTGAATGGGAATTTGGAGGTGATGGCGTTCCTATGATATTACTACTCTTGTCTGCTTTGGTGATGGAGGTCACAGGGTGGGGAGGTGCTGTAGAAGTAACATTAGTGAGTTGCTAAGTGCATTCAGTAGATCATACATGCTGCAGCCACAGTGTGCTGGTGACGGAGGGGTGGATATCGAGTCCAGTGGCAGGGGTGCCTATTAAATGAGCTGCTTTGTCCTGGATGTCATTGCGCTTCTTGAGTGTTACAGCTGCACCCATCCAAGCAAGTTGTAAATATTCCATCACACTCCTGATTTAACCTTTGTAGATTGTGATGAGACATTGAGGGGTCAGGAGGTGAGCCACTTGTCATAGGATACCCAACCCCTGCCTTCTCTTGTAGCAACAGTGTTGTTATGGCTGGTCCAGTTAAGCTTCTGGTCCATGGAGGGATCTTGGTGATGGTGGTGGCATTGTAGGTCAAGAACAGATGCTGGGCTTTCTATTAGTTGGTATGGTCTTTACCCTACGCTTGTGTGGCATGAATATAACCTGTCACTCACCAGCCCAAGCCTGGCTGTTACTCAGATCTTACTGTAGTCTGGTACAGGCTGTTTCGTTATCTGTTATTGTGAATGGAGGTGAACAATGTCAGCAAACAGCTCCTGACCTTATTATGGAGGGAAGATCATTGATGAAGATGCAGCTGAAGATAATTTGGCTGAAAATGCTTGCCTGATGAGCTCCTGCAGCAATGTCCTGTGGCTGCAGTGATTGGCCTCCGACAACCACAACCACCTCCATTTGACCAAGATTAATCTTAGTTTTGCTAGGGTTCCTTGGAGCCATATTCTATTAAATCCTGTCTTGATATAGAGGGTAACACCTGTTGCCTCTCCTCTGGCATTCATATATTGGCGTTCATGTCTGAATCACAACTGTAATGAGGTCTAGTGCCAAGTGATTCTGGCAGAACCCAAATTGAGTATCTGTGAGCTGATTATTGGGAGGATGCTGATAGGGTGGTATTGGCTGGGTTAGATTTATCCTGTTTTTTGTGTAATAGGTTTTGTCTGGGCAATCTTCCGCATTGTCTGGTAAATGCCAGTTTCATAGCTTGACTAAGGGAGCGGTTAACTCTAGTGTACAGGTCTTCAGCACAAAGCTGGGATTTTGTCAGGGCCTATTTTCTGCTATACCTAATACACTCAGTCACTTCTTAATGTCACATGGAGTGAACCAAATTGGCTGGACACTTGCATCTATGATGGTGGAGACCTCTAGAGGAGGCAAATAGGATTGTCCACGGCAATTTTAACTGAAGATGTTTGCAAACACTTCAGTTTTATCTTTTGCACTCGGATGCTGGACTCCACCATAGTTGAGGATAGGGATGTTCATGGAGCCTCCTATTAGTTGCTTAGCTGTCCACCATCATTCTCGAGTAGATGTGATGGGGCTACAGAGCTTTGCCCTGATCCATTCATTGTGGAACTGCATAGCTCTATAGTCTGCTGCTTATGGTATTTAGCATGCAGGTAGCCCTGTGTTGTAACTTCACTAGGATGGTACCTCATCATTCTAATGTATGAATGGTGCTGCTCTTTGACACGCCCTCCTACACTCCCTATTGAACCAGGGTTAATCTGACATGGTGATGATCGAGGAGTGAGATGAGTTGAACCATGATGCAGATTGTGGTGCCTCATTGATGCCCATTTTTGGGTTGCCAGATCTGACCTTGGTCTATCCCAGTTAGAACTTTTATACCAAACTGGTCCCAGACCTGAAACGTTAACTCTGTTTCTCTCTCCACGGATGCTGCCTGGCCTGCTGAGTATTTCCAGCATTTTCTGTTGTTATTCCATCTTTTTCTTTCCTGATGAGTTTGCCTCTGATTCTGGAGATGCACTTTGGTGTATGGCTTCTTCAATCTCCTCCTATCCCATGAGAGTTGCTTACCTCTGTCATTTTTTTATTTATGCACTACCTTCTATCAAGCCATGGTATTATACAAGTTGATGGGTTTAGTTGGCGTGGGATTTCATTTTGTTTGGTCCCAGGTCTGTCACTGTGTGGTGTGCACATATCCAGGTATGTTTTTTTTCCTCTTGCCTCTTCTGAACCAGATAGGTTGCTTAGAATTTGACATTTTGGCCACCAACCAGCAATACCCACTGAGGTTTAAATTCACTTTATTCTACTTTCCTCCACTGCAGTTGCTGTATATTGTACAGGAGGTTCTGATACAATTTCTCTGCATTATGCAATCTGCAGTGTTATAGTTTTGACATTTGTCCTCCATTTTATTTGGTGTCATTAGCACAAATTGTTGAGGAATACAATGAAACAAAAAATTTCAAACTTGTATTGCAGCAAAACATGTGAGAACAAAGACTTAAGAGCAGACTTCAAATGTAGAATTTTAATAAACCAAGCCATTTCCAAATCGCAGTAACTGATCCCCAAAACTGCTCCATTACTGCCCAGACAAGACATGTTGCCATTGTGATTTGGTTTTTATATTGCCCAAATTAGATTCCTCAAAAGTGTCATTGTGTGCATGAGTGATTTTTGTTTTGCAGTCAAAGATGGTTTGTAATACACTGGATTATATTTTAATAGCAATCAATTGCATTGTACGATGTAAAATAACTTAACACACTTTTTGTAATTGAAAAGAAAATGAAACATGGTAGACTTCTTTATCAGTCCTGTGCAGTGCCTTGATTGATGGTGTTTGGACATTAAGGCCTAGAAATTCAGTGGGCTGCGCCACCAGTTAGCACCCAAAGAGGGCACTCAGTGGCTTTAGCGCCACTGGCCACGCCTCCCGCGATATTTAGCGGGGCGCTAATGGCGGCGTTAGCTTGTAGCGCTGCGCTGCCGCCGATGACGTCATTGGTGTGCGCAGCGCCCCGCTACTGCCCCAATCGCGATATTTGGTTGCGCCCGCCTCTGTAACGCCGGTCGCAAATCGCGACCGGTTCACAGGGCCTACCTGTGGCGGTAGTGGCGCAAATTAAGGTGGAGGTGCGGGGCGGCCATTTTTTCCGGTGGCCGCCTGCCAGCACCTCCTCGCGCCGCCCTCCCCGGCCTCCTGATCCACCCCCCGGGCAGTGCCGGCTGTGTCCCAAAAGACCGGCACTTCTCCTCGGTGTCGGGCTCTTTTGCTGGCACTCGCGATCGGTGATCGCGCTGGTGCAGGCCCCTCCCCCTTAAGAAGGGGAGGAAGGCCTGCAGTACAGCAGCGCGCCGTGCCACAGCATGTGGCGCTGTGGCACGTAGCGCGGCGATATTCAGTTTGAGCGCCCCAAGCGGGACGCGGGGAGCCTCGAGCAGCGCCCCGAGTCCCTCTTGGGGCGCTCCAACTGAATATCGGGAGGGCGCAAGCGGCTCTGGCCGGAGCGCAAATTCCGGCGCCCAGGCGAGCTTGGCGCCCCAAACGCGGCGCCACCGAATTTCTAGGCCTAAGTCTAATAAATAAATCTAAATCTCTGATGTTGGCCCATTTTATACCAAGAATAGTTTCATGATCCAGCAATTGAGTTGTGAGCCTTTCCTGCTCTCCCATAGTTGACATGCATTTTTCTCCCAAACTACCTTGGCTATGTTGCAGGGCCCAGCTGAAGAAATACCAAATTATTATTTTTTTTACTCTATGTTCCCTCAGTTGCTCCCTGTGTGGCAGTGAAGATTGTTGTGGTGGATGGGGGCGGTAAGATTAGTTTGGAAAGGTTGTAGATTCGAGATTTGGAAATGGATGTCACATGCCCATTTTGCAGCTCAGGGCTTTAAAATTTGCTTGGGCTCACCTTGGGCTCGGCCTGAGAACCAGATCAATTCAGTCTGATTTAACTGAGTTCTCCTGACAAATCCAACACCAGTTTGTACCATTAAAGATGGCATAGGTTTGAAAGTGAAACCTCAACTTAAATTAATATCCATAATTTATGGGCTGGAACTTAATTCAAAGAGTGAAGTCTAATTCCATACTCGTGAGTAATTTAGCTCCTTCATTATCATGTGCTTGGTACTGTTTGACTAAGAAATATATGTCCCCACCTGTGAGTATAAAGAATATTAAATTATTTGAATGAATTTTAGCAATTAAGTATCTTGAATGTTCTAGATTCATCATTTACAACAATGACGCGTAATAGTCAAAAACTGAGAGCAAGTAGGTGATCACTTGCTGAATCTAAAGGTAGATGGATTTATAATTCCTTTTCATTCCTTTCCCCAATTCTAGGCTACCTTGTAGTCCCAGCAGGTGGAGGAGGCACTTTCCTTGGCGGATATATCGTGAATAAATTAAAACTCCGCTGTGCTGGAATCATCAAGTTTTGTCTGATTTGTACAGTCCTCGGTCTGTTAGCTATTTTCATAGTCTACATTCACTGCCCCAACATGCCTGTAGCTGGGATCACTTCGACTTTCAACGGCAGGTATGAGCACGAATCTAATTTTCAAATTTAATCATTCTGGAACTGTATTATATTGGGCATATCATAATTAATGGAAGAAGTTAACTATTTTAACCAATGATCAACAAGGTTAGTTAATAAAACAACCATAAAAACTGAAATCAAGATTTCAAAATGTAGAGGACCCACAGATGTCCAATTTTTTTATTTTGGACTCGGATAAAATAGTGGAATCTGCACATGTTCTGTTTATTTCTGACAAAATATCCATGAGAATTTCCTCAGTGCAAGTACAAAAAATTAATTTTCCATTTTGGTAAAACTCGTTCAAACATTTTCTTACTATTGGCTTGTGTTCTCTGGGTGCATCCATGATTGGATTTATTTCTCATTCACTCAGTATTTTTGTCATTATCTGTTCAATTTTCAAAGAGTTAACCTTTCTAGTAATTTGGATGAAATAACAGCAGCTGGTAATTTTTTTTTGGGGGGGGGGGGTGGAAGCGGAAGAATCTTTTGTATCTCTGTTTTTAGATTTATTATTTCCTGGATAATTCTGTGATTTGCAGAAAGCATTCTGATTATTATTGATTGCAATGTCATCAGTACATTGTTCCCTGTTTAAAAGTATAGGAATACCATGAAACCGTTTTTAAAGATTGAACGTGAAAGATACATAAATCAGTTACTTGTTTGATTTCCAGCTTTTAATATTTTAGTGGCGCATTAAATTAGGAATCGTGCTAATTAACACTGAAGCGTTGTTATTCCACAGTTTTTATGATGGTGCAGTTAACATGACTGCAGCTTGCAATGCTGAGTGTAACTGTTTAATGGAAATGTATAATCCAGTTTGTGGAGCCGACGGTTTAATGTACTACTCCCCCTGTCATGCTGGATGCACTGAATTCAACACAACACTGTCTGCAAATGGCAGAAAGGTAATTTTCCAGTTATAATTTGTGCTTCCATTAGCCGCCAGCCTTGCAAGTGGCTGGAAATGCTTTTAAGCTGCATATACATAGGATTTATTAACCTTTAGGCTTAATGAATGAATGCTCTCCTCAACTAGCCCTTTTTTTTGAAAGGAACAATTATATGCCGTATATTTAACTTTAAATTCTTTTGTTAAGCATGGAGAACTGGAGAAAAGACTGGCCTGTTTTGGAAGAGTTGACAAACCCAACTTGTCATTTTAATTAATGAATTATGTTCTACTTCCCTGCAAGCTGACTCAGTGTGCACCCAGGCTATTTGTCCCCTAATTATTGTCACCAAGACTCCTCTTTAAACACCACTATTAGCTGGCTAGTTACTATAGTATATTACCTTTTTGTGTAGTTCAGAGGTGAAGTCAGGAAGCACTTCTTTACACAAAGTGTAGTGGAAATCTGGAACTCTCCCAAAAAAGCTGTTGAGGTTCGATCAGTTGAAAATTTCAATACTAAGATCGATAGATTTTTGTTGGGTAAAGGCATTGAGGAATATGGAATCAAGACAGCAGATGAATGGAGTTGTGATACAGTTCAGCTATGATCTAATTGAATAGCAGAACAGCCTCAAGGTGCTGAATGGCCTACTCCTGTTCCTGTGTATAGTGAGTATGAGTAGTTTCTATTCAATTCCTGGTAGACACAGATTTGTTGTCTCCATCAGAGATGCCGGCTGAAAAAGTCACACGACTGCAGTGATAAGGATGGAGACAAATTGTTGAGGCAAAGATGAGAGAGCTTTGCTCTACATCTGATTTTTATTGTAACCTAGAGGCACTTGATGTCGATATTGTATACCATAATAGCATCCCCAATACCAACATTTCTCACTTGAAGCTTGAGAAATATCCAAATAAAATTAAAGACAAATATTCAGAAGATAAAGTTATAGAAATAAATGAAAAGAATGTTAAAACTAATCCTAACTCTTTTATAACTTTTAATTTTTCAAGAAAGATGAGATGCTAACTCCACTTTAAACAATAATTTAAATTTTTGAAAAAATTAATTACAGTTTTTAACGGGGCTAAAAATAAACTTCCCTTTCTTTAAAGTATTTAAAAATAATAAACCTGTGGAAAAAATGTTTAATTTTACTTAATTCACCACTTACCTTGTTAAAAGCAGGCCTTGCGACTGCTTTTTAAAAGCGTAGCTGCTGGAGACTTACCCTCCCGGAGAAACCTGTTTTAAAAAAAAAAAAAAAAAAACGGAAGTTCCAGGCGTACGCGCTGCCTCTCCGGCACACGCGTTCGACCTGTGAACCCCTTCTTTCAAGGGAATGGAAGTTCCGGTTTCCCACGCATGCGCAGTGCATGCACGAAACCGGCACTTTCGTTGGCCCTACGTGAGATTACCCAGCGCGTACTCACCCGTGGGGACCCGAATTTCTGGCCCACTATCTTGTGTGCGTCTATAAGGTCCCCTGTCAGTTACGTCCTTGCAAGGCTAAAGGGCCTCAGTTTCTCCAATTTTCCTCATAAATCAATCTTCTGATACTAGGGGTCATCTGCAAATTTAACCAAGGGTTTCTAAATCCAAGCACTAATCAGTCGTACTCTTTCCCTTCCCACCACCCCCCAACTTAACAAGTACCTCCTGTTTTCTTTCTTTCAGCCACTTTCTTATCCACTTCCAGGGTTTACCTTAAATTCGTACTGCTTTCAGTTTCAATAGCAGCCTTTACATTTGAAGTCTTCCTGTGTAAAGAAAAATGTAGTGAGGTTAGGTTAGGTGGGATTTTTCCTCTTTCTGAACCTGTGCTAAATGTTATTTAATAACTACCTCATTACAGTCTTTCAATGGTTGTGTTTATGGAAAAAATATGATGTAATTTTTGCAGATAAAAGTAACCTTTCAAATAAAATCTTACATCGGCTGTGATGATTTAAAGGGTCGTGCTTCTGTATTTTAGCAAAGTGTACAATTTGTTACTAAGTGCACTGAGCCAATGGGAGTGATCATATACTGAATAGATTGAGACCTGCTTAGTTTTTGGAATAAATACTGGTTGGACTAGCCTTAACCTGCAGAAAACATTAATGTGCAGTATCTCCAGCTCCAGGTGAAAGAGAATAAGGTTTACGGCATGTTTGTGGTAGTACGGTTTCATTTTTCTTCTCTTTCAAACCAGACAATCTATAAATTGAACAACTGCTAATTTGCACCATGATCTGAGACTTTTCACGACTTTTGTTTACTTTCCTTCATTTCCAGGTTTTCCACGACTGCCTCTGTGTCATGGAGAACCTCCCGTCTGAGATGGGTTATGCAGAATCTGGAAAATGCAACTCTTCATGCACACACATGCCACTTTTCCTGGGTTTCTTCTTTTTTGTGATTTTCTTCACATTTTTGGGCAGTATTCCTGCTCTAACAGCTACTCTCAGGTAAGAGTGAAACCAGTTATCAGGCAACAAGTCATGCTCACTTTTTATATCCTAGTTTCCAACAAAAGTACAGTAGTGCAAATTCTTTTTTTTAATCTATTCCAGAGTTTAGGTCTTAAGCAGCTGAAAGCACGTCCGCCAATGGTGGAGCGATTAAAATAGGGGATGTGCAAGAGGCCAGAACTGGAGGAGTGCAGAGATCACGGAGGGTTGTAGGGCTGGAGGAGGTTACAGAGATATGGAGGGGTGAGACCATGGAGGGATTTGAAAACAAGGATGAGAATTTTAAAATTGAGGCATTGCCAGACCGGGAGCCAATGCAGGTCAGCGAGCACAGGATGCTTGTATTTGAATTGAGTGTATTGATCCCTCCCTCAGACACTGGCTAAATATAACATCTATATTATGGGGCTATTGTATCAAAAGAAGCTTTAAACCCCATGGCCTAGAAATTCAGTTTGGGCCCGCCAGCTGGCTTGCGCCCAAAAGTTAGCGCTGCGCGCGGAGCCAGTTGCGCCCGTGAGATATTCAGTTTTTGCGCCCCAAGTCGGAACCGGGCGCTGTTCCAGGGTGTGCCCGCCCCCGCTTGGGGCGCTGAAACTGAATTTCAGCGCTCTAGGTGCCGCTGCGCCACCCGATGCGGTGCGGCAGGCTGCGGTACTGCAGGCCTCCTCCTTCTCTTAAGGTGGAGGTGCCTGCAACGGGGAGATTGCCGCTGGATTGTGCCGGCAAATGAGCCCGGCACCACGGAGAAGTGCCGGGCTCGCGGAAAGCAGCCGGCAATGCCGCGGGGGGGGTGGTGGAGGAGGCCGGGGAAGGAGGTGCGGGCAGGCGGCCGCCGAAAAAGCGGCCGGCCGCACCTCCACCTTTATGCGCCCCACTAAGGCTGCAGTAAGGCCCTGGTCTCCGGATGTTAGTAGCGGCCGCCACGGAGGAGGCAGCGGCAACTGAATATGGGGGTTGGGCCGGCATCGGGGCGGAAACGGGGCACTGCGCACACCGATGACGTCATCGGTGCCGGCGCAGCGCTACCGGCTACCGCCGCCATTACCGCCGAGCTCAATATCAGCGCAACCTCCTCTACTGGCGCAGAGGCCCTCTTTGGGCCTTAACTGGGCGCAAAGCCCACTGAATTTCTAGGCCCATATGTAGAATAGTAAAAGAAAGAATCTAATATGATATACGAAGATAAAAATGCTCAACTGGGAAAGAGCTAATTTCAGTGATTTATGAAGAGACTTCGTACAGGTAGATTGGATAAAGCGATTGCAGGGTAAAGCAGTAACAGAGCAATGGAAGGCATTTAGGGAAGAGATAGTTCAGGTGCAAACTAGACATATTCCTTTGAAGGGAAAAGGTAGAGCATCCAAAGCTAATGCGCCCTGAATGACAATGGAAATAAAAGTTAAAATAAAACAGAAAAAGGAGGCTTATGACAAATGTCAGAAGCAAGATTCAGTTAATAACCAGGAAGATTATGGAAAGTACAGATAGGAATTGAAAAAGTTAATATAGAAGGCGTAGAGAGGTTCCGAGAAAAGCTTAGCCGGCAACATTAAAGTGAACCCTAAAACATTTTATAGCTAGGGAAAAAGTTGGGCCTATTGAGGACCCAAAGGGAAATCTTCATGTAGAGGCAGAGGACATGGCTAAAGTATTAAATGAATACTTTACATCTGTCTTTACAAAGGAAGCGGATGATGTGAAGGTTGCACTAAAAGAGGAGAGGGAAGTTATGGACAGGATAGCAATAGATAGAGAAGACTTACTAAAAAGGTTAGCATTACTGAAAGTTGCTAAGTTACCTGGTCCAGATAGAATGCACCCTAGATTGCTGAAAGAAGCAAAGGTAGAAACCGCAGAGGCATTGGTCACAAGTCAATCCTCATTGGATACAGGAGTAGTGGCAGAGGACTGGAGGGTTCTTAATGTTATACCACTATTCAAGAAAGGGGTGGCAGTTAAGCCAGTAAACTACAGGCCAGTCAGCCTAACCTCGGTGGTGGGGACTTTATTGGAAACCATTATCAGGAACAAAATAAACTTTCATTTGAGCCAGCATGGATTTGTTAAAGGCAAATTGTGTCTGACTAACTTGATTGAACTCCTTGATGAGCTAGCAGAGAAAGTTGATCAAGGTAGTGCTGTAGATGTATATATGGACTTTCGGTAGGCATTCGAAAAAGTGCCATGCAGGCTTAGTAAGAAGATAGATGCCCATGGAATTAATGGGAAAGTGGTGGTATGGCTACAAAATTGGCTCACTGACAGGAAGCAAAGGGTGGTGGTTAATGGATTTTTTTTCAGACTGGGAGGTGGTTTGCAGTGGTGCTCCCCAAGGGTCAGTTTTATGTCCATTACTCTTTGCAATTTTTATGAACGACCTAGACTCTGGTGTAGGGAGCAGCATTATAAAGTCTGCAGATGATGCAAAACTTGGCAAAGTAGTAGATAGTGATGAGGATAGTTATAGACTTCAGGATGGTGAAATGGGCAGAAGCATGGCAGATAGTTCAATGCGGAGACGAGCGACGTGATACACTTTGGGAGGACTAATATGGAAATACAGCATATTTTGAAACGTGTAGATGAGCAGCGAGACCTTGGTGTCCATATACCCAAATCCTTAAAGGTGGCAGGGCAAGTTGATAAGGTGGTTAAAAAAGCACATGGGTTGCTTGGGTTTATAAATATATAAGAATAAAATATAAAGACAAAGAGATCATGTCAGAACTTTATAAATCACTGATTAGGCCTCAGCTGGAGTATTGTGACAATTCTGGGCACCACACTTCAAGATATAAAGGCCTTTGAAAGGGTGCAGAGGTGGTCATGAGGAGAGATTGAAAAAGTTATGACTCTTCTCCTTGGAACAGAGAAAATTAAGATGTGACCTATTAGAAGTTTTCAAGATAATGAGTGGTTTTGATAGAGTATATAGAGGAAAATCATTCCCTCTGGCAAGTGGGTCAATAACTAAAGTTCGTAGGTTCAAAATCATTGGCAAAAGATCTAGAGGTAAGATGAGGAGAATTTTTTCACTCAGTTGTCAGTATCTGGAACACTCTACCTGAAAAGGTGGTGGAAGCTGATTCCATAAATAATTTTCAAACCGAGTCGGACAGGTACTTGAGGAACTTACAGGGCTACGGACAAACAGCTTTCAAAGAGCCAGCACAGGCTGGGTCGAATGGCCTTCTTCTGTGCTGTGTGTTTCTATGATGATGCAAACAAAAATGCTTCATTTCGATCACGCGTGCACCCTGTGACCCAGCATGGCACAGCTACACCGAACACTGCATCTCTGGACCACCAAGTCACTTCTTAATGACGAGTATATTGGGGTGACACAATACAAAGATACTAAAGAGATACATCTATAAAAATATTAGCGGTCACCAATTTGTTCATTTACTGGAAGGGTCTTCAGTGTCCAAGATACATTTGATCTGTAAGTACAAGAGATATTCCCAGCATGAGTATTGTATCTTCTATGTTCACAAGGAACTACAGGAAACTCTTTTTTATCCGGCACCAACGGGACCGGCGTGGTGCCGATTGATCAAAAAGTCCGGATTACAGAGAGATATACTTACTAAGGTACGAGAGCCCCGTACACAGCCACAGATCCAGGCATCCCTGTTGCATGGCAACAGGTGCAGGAACCCCGGTTACACGGCCACAGATCCAAGAACCCCGGTTACACGGCCACTAATATGAAGTAAAACTTACCTGAACCTACTCCTGAATTTTGCCAGTCAAGAGAGATTTCCGGTTATTTAGGTGCCGGTAAACAGAGTTTCCTGTATTAATTTATTTATCCATAAACTCTACTTACTACCTGGATTAAGGAGTTTTTCCCAAATGGGACAATGAGCTAACCAAAAATACTAAAGGGGCTGAAGGGTTGAAAAAAATGTCCTGTAATATTTCTGTATGACCTAGAATATTTTTTTGTTTCTAAATTAATTAGGTGTGTTCCTGATAGTCAGCGATCATTTGGACTTGGTATTCAATGGATCTTGGTCCGAACTTTAGGTAAGGATACTCTGTCAGCTTTTAATAATGTGTTTGTGTGGTTTTTGGTTGTTCCAGTATATATTTAATAGTAAATGAACAGCTTAAAGTCAAAATGTATTGCTGTAATTGTCTAAATGGGACACTAGCAATGTATTTATATTTGAATAATTGCTGAAAGTCTTAAAGATTGCATAATTGTGATTTACTGATGTCATTTATAAATTTGTTAAATGTAAAATAAATGTTAATGATAGCATCTTAATAAACTTAATCTACAAATTTAACTGAAGCAAGACTAATTTATTTCTTGCTTGTATTTTACCTCTTCGATCAAGAACATTACTTCAGTTACAAGTAAAAGTGCCCTGAACATAGCTTTGTCAGAAATACAAAGCTAAATTGTGCAAATGATAGGCAACTGTAATTGCTCATAGCGTTACTTTAAATAACTGTTTAATTAACCTGTAGCATTCTTTTGAGGTTTTTTTCTATTCATTTAAAAAATCTTTTGAACCAAGAACAGTGCTAATTATGGAGCAGAGTAACTGGGTGGAATAAATGAGCTTGATCTTGTGACTCTATGAATTTAAATGATTAGATCTGTGATCTTATTTCATTATTTGTATTAAGCACAGCAAGTCCTCCTAATCGGTAATAATCGACTAGACAGGAACTAAAACTCAATTATACTTTTTTGTTAATGGGAAGACTAATGGTGAAATGCCCTATTTAATATTGTAATGTAAAATTCTAACTATCTAAGACTACAGTGAATTATCTGCTTCTGGTATTTGATTTACTTTCCATTGTAAAAATTCCAACAGGTGGAATCCCAGGCCCAATTGCCTTTGGCTCGGTTATAGACATCTCTTGCTTGTTATGGCAGGTTCAGTGTGGTGAGAGAGGCTCGTGTTATATCTACCAAAATTCAGCCATGAGCAAGTATCTCCTGATTGCTGGAATAACTTATAAGGTAATCTATGTGATAATTTACAGTTAGAAAAAACTCCAAGGCCTAGAAAGTCAGTGGGCTGCGCCACCCGTTAGCGCTCTAAGAGGGCACTTAGTGGGTTGTACGCCACTGGCCATGCCTCCCGCTAAATTTAGCGGGACGCTAATGGCGGCGCTAGCCGTTAGCTCTGCGCCACTACCGATGACGTCATCGGTGTGTGCAGCGCACCGCTACCGCCCCGATCGCAAAGTTTAGTAGCGCCCCCTGCTTTAACGCCGGTCGCAATTTGCGACCAGTTCAGGGGGGCCTACCTGCGGCGGTAGAGGCGCTGAGGTGCGGGGTGGCCATTTTTTTCGCTGGCCGCCTGCCAGCACCTCTCCGTGCCGCCGTCCCCGGCCTCCTGAGCCCCCCCGCTCCCGCGGAGTGCCGGCTGTGTCCCAAGAGCCCGGCACTTCTCCTCGGTGCCGGGCTCTTTTGCCGGCACTCGCGCTCTTTGAGCGCGCTGCCGCAGGCCCCTCCCCTTTAAGAAGGGGAGGAAGGCCTGCAGTACCGCAGCGCGCCGTGCCGCAGCGTGTGGCGCTGCGGCACATTGCGCTGCGATCTTCAGTTGCAGCGCCCCAAGAGTGATGCGGGGCGCCTCGAGTAGCGCCACGCTTCCCTCTGGGGCGCTGAAAGTGAATTTGCGGCGGGCGGCTGTGACTACTTCCGGGGCGGTACTTCCGGTGCCCTGGCGAGGCTGGCGCCCCAAACGGGGCACCACTGAATTTCTAGGCCCAAGAGTGTTATTGGTGTATATAGGTACACATTGGGACCTATCTCTTTGCTAATTTTGGCAAGGAAAAGATGAGTAAAAAATGGTTTCATAACTTTTTTGTTTAAACTCGATGAAGAGTGCTCCGCCCAGCTCCACAGTAAATCTGGAGGTCTGCTGCCAACCACCTGCCTGCTCCCCTTCATGAACTCTCTTAATGACCTTGGCCACTAGCCAAGCCAGCTGATCTTGCACCCCCAGGTGCCTGCAGTAAATGAGACTGGCCGACCAATTTGCCATGGTCCTGCCACCGACCTCATCATTTGTGTGCTGCCTGCATTGCGGGCAAGGCCAGCATTTATTGCCCATCCCTAATTGCCCTTGAGAAGGTGGTGGTGAGCCACTTCCTTGAACCGCTGCAGTCCGTGTGGTGAAAGTACTCCCACAGTGCTGTTAGGTAGAGAGTTCCAGGATTTTGACCCAGCGACAATGAAGGAACGGCAATATATTTCCAAGTCAGGATGGTGTGTGACTTGGGGAACTTGCAGGTGATGGTGTTCCCATGTGCCTGCTGCCCTTGTTCTTCTAGGAGGTAGAGGTCGCGGGTTTGGGAGGTGATGCCGAAGAAGTCTTGGCGAGTTGCTGCAGTGCATCTTGTAGATGGTACACACTGCAGCCACGGTGCACCGGTGGTGGAGGGAGTGAATTTTTAAGGCGGTGGATGGGGTGCCAATCAAGCAGGCTGCTTTGCCCTAGATTGAAATCTGGGGATAGAGCAGGGGAGTGGGACTAATTTAATAACTCTTCCAAAGAGACAGCACAGGCACGGTGGGCCAAATGGCCTCCTTCTGTACTGTATCATGCTATGATTCTATAGCCTTTAGGATAGGATATTGACATTGACTGTAATTCTTTTTTTAAATAGAGAAACTTTCGATCCCAGTAGCAAAAGGGTGGAGGATTGAATAGCTAACTAGGAGACCCGAGTCCAAATTCTAGTCCATGTTAGTATGTGGTCATGAATAACTTAGAAAATGGATCAGTATCCAGTTCTCTGATTAAATGCAGATATCATTGCCTTCTTACATGTTTCTTGATAGCCAAAATTGTGCTGACATTAACAAGGGCTATTTTGTTTTTCTGTTTTCAGGTACTGGGGACATTGTTCTTTCTCACAGCCTTATTGCTGTACAAACCACCAAATTCAGCACTGAATAGTTCCAACATGGACAATGGAGAGTCAGATCTACCAGAGAAGAACATTCCACAACAGACAATAAACAGTGTAAATACTATATAATGATGAAATAGCACTTAAACTGCATCCGACATCCTACATAAAAAGTGCATGCTTCCATTCCACATTATTGCATGTCATCCACTACTCATCTAAGTAGCCAAATTTTCAAAAACAGTCTTGGCAATCGGCGTAATTCCCTTTGCAGTCCAGCAAGGTTGGGATTTTTGCAATGAATTGAACACGTGTGAAGGATGTAAGTGTAGAATGAAAAATGCCTCCCGAGGGTGAATTAAAGTACACAATTTGCACACAAACCATTCTATTTATATATAAGAATTCCTCAATATAAACGTTAGCCGTTGTAATGGACTGTCTTTAAGTTAGGCCTTGGAGAAAGTCCTAAGAAGATTGAAAATTGGGATGATTTTCCATACCTCCAACCCATATAGCTGTGCTTAAGATATTTCGCTTTGTCAAATGTTCTAAACAACTGTACTACTGTTTATTTCAAGTATTTACTTCTATACAAAGGGCTTTTTTTCAAGACAAATTCTCAATTATATGCTGAATTGTAAACCATTGAACTGCCGTGACACACACATACGTAACAAGCTTTTGCTTTATTGATCGGAGCAGTGTTGTTGTTTGGTATCTAGACTATTAGGGCTAAAAATTCAGTTGGGCGCCGTTTGGGGCGCCAAGCTCGCCTGGGCACCGGAATTACCGCTGCGAGCGGAGCCACTTGCGCCATCCAGATATTCAGTTTCTGTGCCCCAAATGGAAGCGGGCCGCTAATCGAGGCTTCCCGCGCCCCGCTTGGGGCGCTGAAACTGAATATCGGCGCGCTAAGGGCCGCAGCGCCACACGCTGCGGCATGGCACGCTGCGGTACTGCAGGCCTTCCTCCCACTGTTAAGGGGGAGGTGCCTGCAACAGCGCGATCCCCGCTCGCGAGTGCCGGCAAATGAGCCCGGCACCAAGGAGAAGTGCCGGGCTCTCGGGAAACAGCTGGCAATGCCGCGGGGGGGGGGGTGTGCTGGCAGGCGGCCACCGAAAAAGCGGCCGGCCGCACCTCCACCTTAACTAGCGCCACTACCGCCACAGGTAGGCCCCTGTGTACCGGTCGCTATTTGCGGCCGGCGCTGAAGAGGCGGACGCGACCAAATATGGTGATCGGAGCGGGGCGCTGCGCACACCGATGACGTCATCGGTGGCGGCGCAGCGCTACAGCCTAACGCCGCCATTAGCGCCCCGCTAAATATCGCGGTAGGTGTGGCCAGTGGCGCAAAAGCCACTGAGTGCCCTCTTTGGGCGCAAACTGGTGGCGCAGGCCACTGAATTTCTAGGCCTTAAAGTCTAAGAGTAATTTATCTTTTCCTTTTTGTTTTAATCCCTATTTACTTGAGCCTTGTATCTTGCTCCATTCTTGGTGTAGCTCAACCATGAGGGCTCCAGTGAGTTCACTGACCATTCTTGAAGCCTGGTACAGGACAGATGGACTCTTGCAGTTTTCCCTCGTATTTTTTAAATTTCTTTTGCACTATGATTGAAACTGCAGAGGTATAAGTGGAGAGGTCGTTCACTAAACCATGAACTCGTAAAAAGTTATGGCTGCCAAAAAATCAGATGCTGCTGGGTGAGTTACGTCCTAATAGTAATTTGACAGTTAACAGTGCTGCAGCCCACAAAGACTCAAATTTTATATTTAAAAAAAAATCCATTCAAATATTTGAAGGAACTTTAAAAAAAAAATGACAAGATTCCAGCAAAACGATGCGGAAAGCCTGTGTAGTTTTATTAGGTGCATTTACTTGTATGTTTTCACACTGAATATTTGATGGCCTGTGTTGCTGAAGGTGGCAAGGAGAGGGGGGGGGGTGGAGGAGGAGTTGAAAGTAACAAGTATTATGCAGCAACCATATTAATAATTAAGAGAGTGATGCACTAGATTGACAGGCGATGTGAAAAAACACCAGTTCATCATGAGATCTATATTTTTTTGAAAAACTGCAGTTGCTTCCCTGGATGATATTGACTATTTGCACTAGAACTGGTTCATATTATGGGGAAAAAGTTGGTACCGTGTTTGAGCTTGAACGTACAGCGAGGAATTCAATGTGTTATGCACTATTTATTCTTACCTTAAAATAGACATAGCAAGTACATGATATTTTTCATAATACTGGCTTTCAAATGCCGCTGAAGTACCAGGGGGGAAAAATTCAGTTGTTTGCGCCTCCCATTAGCGCATTAAGATGGCGCCAATTAGGGCGCAAAGAAACGAGTGCCCGGGCGCGGCGATGTTTGTGCCGCTCGCGAAATTAACTAGACATTTTGCGGCAGCACTGAACACTACCGCCACGATCTCCTGCGCCGGCAGATTGTGACGTCAGTCGAGTGCACAACGCCCCGGACCGGATATTGAGTGGCGTCCCCTGCCTTACCGCCTGCCGCTAGCAACAACAGGTTGAGGGGAGCGTTATGCTGTCAGAAAGAGACTAGGGGAGCGCTATTTAAAGGCGACCGCTTCCTGCCTTTTTTTGTCGGTGACATTTTTGCACCACGCAGTCAGAGAGAGAGACTTCTGGAGAGATTCAACGCTGTGTGAAGGAGTTTTGAGCACTTTGCAGGTTTATTTTGATTTGCCCTTGTTTCGCCAGCGCTCTGAGGTAGTGCCTCGCTCCTCGGCGTTTGCGCCTTAAGACAGGTGTGAAGCGCCTGATTTAGCGCTCCAATCACCTCCAGGGGCGATAAAAGCCAAGTTTGCTGTCGGGGGGGATAATTAGCGCCAGGCGCTGAACTTTGCGCATGGCCGATAATCGCGCCCCAAATGGGGTGATACCGAATTTTTCCCCCCAGGATACAAAAACTTTCATTTGAAATTTCCTACTATTTTAGCGCCGGCATTATTCTATCTATATATATAAACGGATCGTTCTTTCTGTCTGTCCTTCTGTCTGTCCTCGGGTGTGCGTCTGTCCGGCTATGCGCTCGAAAGTTACAGAGCGTACCTACGCGTGCGTTACGTCGAAAGAAAGCTCACCGTTCCAAAACGATGGTAAGCGTATTTACGTTTCGGCCGGACAAAAATTGCGCCCGCGGTATCCGAAAAACCTTCAACATTCCGCTCATTAGCATCTCATTATCCGCTCATTAGCGACAGAGTGACCTCGAGGTCGACCAATCGTACGCCGGGTTGCTGGCGCGTGCGGCCAGGCCCTCCTACGGTCGAGTGACGGGACGATTGACCAATCCTACGCTTTGGTGACCTGACGGTCGACCAATCGGTGCGTGTGTGGGCGGGCCTTATCGTTCTGAACCGAGGTGAGTAGCCGCCATCTTGCTTCCATTCTTTTTCCTGCTTTCTGCGTCTTTCTTTTCAAATATACATTTCCAGCAAAATAAAATTGCTTTTATTACATTGTTTTAAAAAAGAACTTCATTCATTTGTAAATATTTTCTCTAACCTGAAGATTCTTTTTCCTACCTTTCCCCGTTTTTGTTAGGCCTCAAAGCCTGGGCCTTTCTTGCCAAGCCAGGCCCGAGCTAGGTAATTGTCCCACGGCTTCTGCAAAAGCTCCTCACCACCCCCCCCGTGTCACGTTACCGGGGCAATGGCGTCAGCCACGAGGGTCAGGGTGCGTGCGCAGCAGGAGCAGCAGAGACGCGGCGTCTCTGTTCCCCGCTCGGCTTGGGCGGGGGGGGAGCGGGGCTCTCGGGAGTGCAGATCTCGGGTGGGGGCTTGGTGAGCGAGAAGGGTTACCCCCGGCAACCGGGCCCGCCGGCCGTCTCTCTCAGCCGCAATCGGCGGACTTCAAGCCGGCTCGGCCGGGGGGGGGCGGGGCTCGGAGAGCGGGGCTCTCGTGAGTGCGGGGCGGGTGGCGGGGCGGGGCTCTCGGGAGTGCGGGTCGGGCAGGGCTCGGAGAGTGGGGCTCTCGGGAGGGCGGGGCGGCTGGGGCTCGGAGAGCGGGGCTATCGGGAGTGCGGGGCGGCCGGGCCGGGCTCGGAGCGGGGCTCTCGGGAGTGCGGGGCGCGGGCCGGGTGCTCGGGAGGACGGGGGCTCGGAAGGGGGGGGGAAGGGTTACCCCGGCAACCGGGCGTGGCCGTCTCTCAGCCTCAAGCCGGCTCACGCCTGTTCTCGGGGCTTGGCTCCATTTGCGGCCGCGGGCCACTCGCCCTCTCTCTCTCCTTCCCTCTGTCTCTCCTCCCTCCCCCCCCTTCTCTCCCCCCGTCTCGCTCTCTCCCTCCCTCCCCCCCTTCTCTCCCCCGCTTCCCCTTCTCTCCCCCACTCCCTCCCCCCTCCTCGCCCCCCTTCTCTCCCCCCCTGCCCCCCACCCCGCCTTCCCCTCCCCGCCCTCTCTCTTCCCCTCCCCGCCCTCTCTCTTCCCCCCCGTCGCTCTCTTCTCTTCCCCCCCCAGTCGCTCTCTCTCTTCCCCCAGTCGCTCTCTCTCTTCCCCCCAGTCGCTCTCTCTCTTCCCCCCAGTCGCTCTCTCTCTTCCCCCCAGTCGCTCTCTCTCTTCCCCCCAGTCGCTCTCTCTCTTCCCCCCAGTCGCTCTCTCTCTTCCCCCCCAGTCGCTCTCTCTCTTCCCCCAGTCGCTCTCTCTCTTCCCCCAGTCGCTCTCTCTCTTCCCCCCAGTCGCTCTCTCTCTTCCCCCAGTCGCTCTCTCTCTTCCCCCCAGTCGCTCTCTCTCTTCCCCCAGTCGCTCTCTCTCTTCCCCCCAGTCGCTCTCTCTCTTCCCCCAGTCGCTCTCTTCTCTTCCCCCCAGTCGCTCTCTCTCTTCCCCCCAGTCGCTCTCTCTCTTCCCCCCAGTCGCTCTCTCTCTTCCCCCAGTCGCTCTCTCTCTTCCCCCCAGTCGCTCTCTCTCTTCCCCCCAGTCGCTCTCTCTCTTCCCCCCAGTCGCTCTCTCTCTTCCCCCAGTCGCTCTCTCTCTTCCCCCCAGTCGCTCTCTCTCTTCCCCCCAGTCGCTCTCTCTCTTCCCCCCAGTCGCTCTCTCTCTTCCCCCCAGTCGCTCTCTCTCTTCCCCCCAGTCGCTCTCTCTCTTCCCCCCAGTCGCTCTCTCTCTTCCCCCAGTCGCTCTCTCTCTTCCCCCCAGTCGCTCTCTCTCTTCCCCCAGTCGCTCTCTCTCTTCCCCCCAGTCGCTCTCTCTCTTCCCCCCAGTCGCTCTCTCTCTTCCCCCCAGTCGCTCTCTCTCTTCCCCCCAGTCGCTCTCTCTCTTCCCCCAGTCGCTCTCTCTCTTCCCCCCAGTCGCTCTCTCTCTTCCCCCCAGTCGCTCTCTCTCTTCCCCCCAGTCGCTCTCTCTCTCCCCCCAGTCGCTCTCTCTCTTCCCCCCAGTCGCTCTCTCTCTTCCCCCTCCCAGTCGCTCTCTCTCTTCCCCCCAGTCGCTCTCTCTCTTCCCCCCCAGTCGCTCTCTCTCTTCCCCCCCAGTCGCTCTCTCTCTTCCCCCCCAGTCGCTCTCTCTCTTCCCCCCAGTCGCTCTCTCTCTTCCCCCCCAGTCGCTCTCTCTCTTCCCCCCCAGTCGCTCTCTCTCTTCCCCCCCAGTCGCTCTCTCTCTTCCCCCCCAGTCGCTCTCTCTCTTCCCCCCCAGTCGCTCTCTCTCTTCCCCCCAGTCGCTCTCTCTCTTCCCCCCCAGTCGCTCTCTCTCTTCCCCCCCAGTCGCTCTCTCTCTTCCCCCCAGTCGCTCTCTCTCTTCCCCCCCAGTCGCTCTCTCTCTTCCCCCCCAGTCGCTCTCTCTCTTCCCCCCCAGTCGCTCTCTCTCTTCCCCCCAGTCGCTCTCTCTCTTCCCCCCAGTCGCTCTCTCTCTTCCCCCCAGTCGCTCTCTCTCTCTTCCCCCCCCAGTCGCTCTCTCTCTTCCCCCCCAGTCGCT